>NC_133333.1:9051852-10314969 GCF_042186555.1 Aquarana catesbeiana | reverse complement strand
ATACCATACCTGTGGGATCCCCCTGGAAGATGGAATTACTGTAGAGGCCACCGCAAAGGGGCTGCACACTTGTTCCCACCCGTTTCATGGCCAGCTAGGCTGCACGCTTCGTAGAAGGGTCCAGTATTGATTTTTACGGGGATGTCACACATTATTTTTTTTTTGCATGGAATCTTCCTTAAAATTCATACCAGACCCAAGGGGTCATGTCCTTGTGAAGAGAGACCACAGCTAAATCTGCCAGGAATGGAACCTGTGCCTCCTTCCTGGCAGGAAACCTACCATAGAACTAACGATGTTGCTGATTGGAATCTAACCAGCTCTGATGAAAGCCGAGATCCTTGGATGTCCTCCATCGGCAGACCAGGCTGCTCCACACAGGACCTGAGTTGGTTACAGTGTTAATTTCATTGACGAAAGCATATTAGTCATAATTTTCATCAAATTTCAACAAATTAATCGTCAAAATGTCAAATTTCGATGATTTATTGATTTTTGTCATAATTTGAGATGAAAACTATGACAAAAATCAATACTCATTTTCGTCAAGGAATGAAAACGGAATGAAAATGTGAGGGAGGGACGTTTCACCCACGTGAACTTCTGGAGTTCCACCTGTAAAGCCTGTGAGGGTTTCCCCTCCCAGAAAGCAAGGTAGCAACCATAGCGTGCTTAGTGGTGTGGCATGCTTAGCACTGTGCAGCATTACAGGAACCCTCAGATGACCATCCAGAGCACTGTATGCATTACAGGTCTCCTCAGACCATCCAGAGCACTGTGTGCATTACAGGCCTCCTCAGACCATCCAGAGCACTGTGTGCATTGCAGGTCTTCTCAGACCATCCAGAGCACTGTGTGCATTACAGGTCTCCTCAGATTGTCCAGAGCACTGTGTGCATTACAGGCCTGCTCAGATGACCATCCAGAGCACGGTGTGCATTACAGGCCTCCTCATACCGTTCAGAGCACTGTGTAGCATTTACAGGCCTGCTCAGATGACCATCCAATGTACTGTGTACATTAAAGGTCCCTCAGACCACTGTCCAGAGCACTGTGTAGCATTACAGGCCTCCTCAGACCACTGTCAAGAGCACTGTGTGCATTACAGGCCTCCTCAGACTACAATCTAGAGCACTGTTTACATTACAGGCTTCCTCAGACCATCCAGAGCACTGTGTGCATCACAAGCCTCCTCAGACCGTCCAGAGCACTGTGTGCATTACATGCCTCCTCAGACTGTCCAGAACACTGTGTGCATTACAGACCTCCTCATACTGTCCTGAGCACTGTGCAGCATTTACAGGCCTGCTCAGATGACCATCCAGAGCACTGTGTGCATTACAGGCCTCCTCAGACCGTCCAGAGCACTGTGCAGCATTTACAGGCCTGTTCAGATGACCATCCAGAGCACTGTGTGCATTACAGGCCTCCTCAGATTGTCCAGAGCACTGTGCAGCATTTACAGGCCTGTTCAGATGATCATGCAGAGTACTGTGTGCATTAAAGACCTCCTCAGACTGTTCAGAGCACTGTGCAGCATTTGAAGGCCTCCTCAGACCATCCAGAGCACTGTGTGCATTAAAGGCCTTCTCAGACCATCCAGAGCGCTGTGCATTACAGGCCTCCTCAGACCACCGTCTAGAGCACTGTGTGCATTACAGGCCTGCTCAGACCTTCCAGAGCGCTGTGCATTACAGGCATTCTCAGACCATCCAGAGCACTGTGTGCATTACAGGCCTCCTCAGACTGTCCAGAACACAGTGTGCATTACAAGCCTCTTCAGACCATCCACAGCACTGTGTGCATTACAGGCCTCCTCAGACTGTCCAGAACACAGTGTGCATAATGCCGTGTACACACGAGCGGACTTTACGGCAGACTTTGTCCAGCGGACTTTTCAACGGACTTTACGACGGACTTTCCGAATGAACAGACTTGCCTACACACGATCAACCAAAGTCAGATGGATTCGTACGTGATGACAAAAACAAGGAAGTTCATAGCCAGTAGCCAATAGCTGCCCTAGCGTCGGTTTATGTCCGTCGGACTAGCATACAGATGAGTGGACTTTTCGACCGGACCTGAGTCCATTGGAAAGATTTGAAACATGTTTCATTTCTAGGTCCATCAAACTTTTGGGGAAAAAAAGTCCGCTAGAGCCCACACACAATCAAATTGTCCAACGGACTTCGCTCCGCCCAACCAAGTATGCTGCAAAGTCCGGTCATGTGTACGCGGCATTACAAGCCTCTTCAGACCATCCAGAGCACTGTATGCATTACAGGCCTCCTCAGACTGTCCAGAGCACTGTGTGCATTACAAGCCTCCTGAGACCATCCAGAGCACTGTGTGCATTACAGGCCTCCTCAGACCATCCAGAGCACTGTGCATTACAGGCCTCTTCAGACTGTCCAGAGCTTGGGGTGGCATTACAGTCCTCCACAGACTGTCCAGAGCTCTGTGTAGCATTACAGGTCTCTTCAGACTGTCCAGAGCACTGTGTGCATTACAGGCCTCCTCAGACTGTCCAGAGCACTGTGTGCATTACAGGCCCCCTCAGACTGTCCAGAGCACTGTGTGCATTACAAGCCTCTTCAGACCATCCAGAGCACTGTGTGCATTACAGGCCTCCTCAGACCGTCCAGAGCTCTGTGTAGCCTTACAGGCCTCCTCAGACCATCCAGAGCACTGTGTAGCCTTACAGGCCTCCTCAGACCGTCCAGAGCATGTAGTTTGTTCAAAACTTAATAGCATAATTAATAACATGATATTAGATTTTCACTCCAGGAGTATATAATGAGTATGGAAATTCTATAGAAATGCATATATAATGCATTACAATTCAACTAAACCCAGACTGTTCAGAGCACTGTGAAGCATTTTTAGGCCTCCTCAGACCATCCAGAGCAATGTGTGCATTACAGGCCTTCTCAGACCACTGTCTAGAGCACTGTGTGCATCACAGGCCTCCTCAGACCATCCAGAGCGCTGTGCATTACAGGCCTTCTCAGACCGTCCAGAGCACTGTGTGCATTATGGGCCTCCTCAGACTGTCCAGAGCACTGTGTGCATTACAAGCCTCCTGAGACCATCCAGAACACTGTGTGAATTACAAGCCTCCCGAGACCATCCAGAGCACTGTGTGCATTACAAGCCTCTTCAGACCATCCAGAGCACTGTGTGCATTACAAGCCTCCTGAGACCATCCAGAGCACTGTGTGCACTACAGGCCTCCTCAGACCATCCAGAGCGTGTAGTTTGTTCAAAACTTAATAGCATAAATAATAACACGATATTAGATTTTCACTCCAGGAGTATATAATGAGTATGGAAATTCTAGAGAAATGCTTAAATAATGCATTACAATTCAACTAAACCCATTAGATTCTAGCTGACTAAATACGACTAAACTAAAACAATTCAGATGGCTAAAATAGGACTAAAACTAAAATGGCATTTTATTCAATAGACTATGACTAAAACTAAATCGAAATTCCACCAAAATTAATACTGGTCGGTTGGTGAGCAGAATACAGAAATCGAAAAACAATCGTCATCTTCAGCCAACAATGCAAAAAGGAATAAATGAAACTTTCTGGGTGACACATGAAGGATGTTTGGTGTCATCAAAATAGATCAAAAAGATAAAACTGAAAAGTTATAAAAATCAGTGACAGCACACACTGAACTATTAGAAGAAGTTTCCGTAGAATGAAAAGTCAGATGATTCAAGACTAATAAATCACCGGGAAGGATGAATCATTCTGCAAAAAGATCCTTCAAAAGGTCCAACTCACTATGCAGTAGGTAGACCTCTTGTTTGTCAGCTTTGACATTCAGGGGGTAGCCTGTGTCTATTCTACCGGGTTCAATGATTCACACGATCATACAACCGATCAGCACTCATGTAGAAGGCAGAACAGGCAACTGTGCCACAAAAACAGCAATTTTAAACAAAATTCGGTTGAAATTAGCATGGAATTATGCCATGAGATTCCGTAAGGCAAAAGTGACCTTAAAAAGGACATACAGAGCCGTGTGATTCCCAGATCAGTGCTCACCTGGCTCTCTTTATAAACAAAGCTATGCCAGTGACGGGGGAAACCGAAGCTCAAGAAGAAAGAAATATATTTAAATCTAATAAGACAAGCCCAGAATAGATAAAATAAACTTCTCTGTCCTCAGGAGCCATAGCAACCCCATTGTACCACCCCAAAAAATAAAAATAAAAATGATTTCCCCTTTATTGGCTACAAAGCATTTAGCTGGAATTTGGTTGATGCATCAAACTACCAACTCACTCACCCCCATCCTCCTTCCGTATACCAACCATTGAATGTGTACCCTATGGACTATATACAGTATAAACACATGACCAATTATTCAGATTCTTTTAGATCTGACTGTAAAGTATAATTAGGTAATACAATTATCTAATCTATTTACAGTATCTCACAAAAGTAAGTACACCCCTCACATTTTTGTAAATATTTTCTTCTATCTTTTCATGTGACAACACTGAAGAAATGACACTTTGCTACAATGTAAAGTAGTGAGTGTACAGCTTGTATAACAGTGTAAATTTGCTGTCCCCTCAAAATAACTCAACACACAGCCATTAATGTCTAAACCGCTGGCAACAAAAGTGAGTACACCCCTAAGTGAAAATGTCAAAATTGGGTCCAAAGTGTAAATATTTTGAGTGGCCACCATTATTTTCCAGCACTGCCTTAACCCTCTTGGGCATGGAGATCACCAGAGCTTCACAGGTTACCACTGGAGTCCTCTTCCCCTCCTCCATGACAACATCATGGAGCTGGTGGATGTTAGAGACCTTGCACTCCTTCACCTTCCATTTGAGGATGTCCCACAGATGCTTAATAGGGTTTAGGTCTGGAGACATGCTTGGCCAGTCCATCACCTTTACCCTCAGCTTCTTTAGCAAGGCAGTGGTCGTCTTGGAGGTGTGTTTGGGGTGGGTATCATGTTAGAATACTGCACTGTGGCCCAGTCTCCGAAGGGAGGGGATCATGCTCTGCTTCAGTATATCACAGTACATGTTGGTATTCATGGTTCCCTCAATGATCTGTAGCCCCCCAGTGCCGGCAGCACTCATGCAGCCCCAGGCCATGACACTCCCACCACCATGCTTGGCTGTAGACAAGACACACTTGTCTTTGTCCTCCTCAACTGGTTGCCGCCACACACACTTGTCACCATCTGAACCAAATAAGTTTATCTTGGTCTCATCAGACCACAGGACATGGTTCCAGTAATCCATGTCCTTAGTCTGCTTGTCTTCAGCAAACTGTGGGCTTTCTTGTGCATCATCTTTAGAAGAGGCTTCCTTTTGGTATGGTCTGAGCTTCCTTCAGCGTATGGTCTGAGCACTGACAGGCTGACCCCCCACCCCTTCAACCTCTGCAGCAATGCTGGCAGAACTCATACATCTATTTCCCAAAGACAACCTCTGGATATGACGCTGAGCACGTGACCTCAACTTCTTTGGTGGACCATGGTGAGATCTGTTCTGAGTGGAACCTGTCCTGTTAAACCGCTGTATGGTCTTGGCCACCGTCCTGCAGCTCAGTTTCAGGGTCTTGGCAATCTTCTTATAGCCTAGGCCATCTTTATGTAGAGCACAATTCTTTTTTTCAGATCCTCAGAGAGTTCTTTGCCATGAGGTGCCATGTTGAACTTCCAGTGACCAGTATGAGAGAATGAGAGCGATAACACCAAATTTAACACACCTGCTCCCCATTCACACCTGAGACCTTGTAACTCTAATGAGTCACATGACACCGGGGGGAGGGAAAATGGCTAATTGGGCCCAATTTGGACATTTTCACTTAGGGGTGTACTCACTTTTGTTGCCAGCGGTTTAGACATTAATGGCTGTGTGTTGAGTTATTTTGAGGAGACAGCAAATTTACACTGTTATACAAGCTGTACACTCACTACTTTACATTGTAGCAAAGTGTCATTTCTTCAGTGTTGTCACATGAAAAGATAGAATAAAATATTTACAAAAATATGAGGGGTGTACTCACCTTTGTGAGATACTGTATCTATCTATCTATCTATCTATCTATCTATCTATCTATCTATCTATCTATCTATCTATCTATCTATCTATCTATCTATCTATCTATCTATCTATCTATCCTCCAGCGTTGTAGCGGTGGGTGGTCTTTCTTCTGATAAGTGTTAGCTCTTGTGGTTTGGTCATTGCTGAGTGTGCAGTGTCTGCCTTCTCGGTGTCATCACTTCCCTCGGAGGTTAGGGAAGTTGGATGGATGATGGCAGCAAATGGGAAATTCGGGGTTTTTTGGATCCATAGGAAGCGGTTTAGGTGGCACTGATTTTTGATTCCAGAAGACCCAGCGAGCCAAAGCTGTACCTCTTTTTTTTTCCCGCCTCCTTCTTTTTAACATTAGATGGGGCACTATTATTAGCTTGCCAAATTCCAGTGAGTTAACACATTATGTGCTTCTGAATAATTTGTATTGTTATTGTATTTTTTTTCTTTTAGTATCGTTTTTCTTTTTTTTTTTTTTCTTTTTCAATACGATCCCCTCTAAGGCTGGCCGGGTATAATTATGGGTGGATAACATGAGATGGATTCTCCCACCCCCAGATGCAACTGTTTCCCCCCATAAAAGGAAAGGGACAGGCAGGGATAGGTGTCTGGTTACCGTCCCTTTTTATTTCATAGTCATAAAAATACATTTTAGGCAGTTCAATGTTTTTTTTTCTTTAACCACTTTAACCCTTTCATGCCCAAGCCTTTTCCTGACATTTTAGCTATTAAATAACTTGGAACCCCCAAACATTTTATATATATATATATATACATATATATATATATATATATATATATATATATATATATATATATTAGCAGAAACCCTAGAGAATAATAATATATAATAAATAAATAATAATAAAATAATAAAATAAAATGGCGATCATTGCAATAATTTATGTCACACTGTATTTGCGCAGCTGTCTTTCAATTTTTGGGAAAAAAAGACTCTTTCATGAATTAAAAAAACAAAACAGTAAAGTTAGCCCATTTTCTTTTTCTATATTGTGAAAGATGATGTTATGCCGAGTAAATAGATACCTAACATGTCATCCTTTGAAATTGTGCACACTCCTGGCATGGCGACAAACTACAGTACTTATAAATCTCTATAGAGGACGCTTTAAAAATTTCTACCAGTTTAGAGTTACAGAGGAGGTCTAGGGCTAGAATTATTGCTCTCGCTCTAACGATCGCGGCGATACCTCACATGTGTGGTTTGAACACAGTTTACATTTTGCGTGTGTGACTTACGTATGTATCGTTTCTGCGCGTAAGTTCGGCGGGACGGGGCGCTTTAAATTTTTTTTTTCTTATTTATTTTACTTTTTTTTTTTTATTTTTACACTGTCTCTTTAAAAAAAAAAGCTGATCATTTTTATTACTGTCACAAGAAATGTAAACATCCCTCGTGACAGTAATAGGCAGTGACAGGTCCTCTTTATGGAGGGATCGGGGGGGGTCTAAAAGACCCCAAATCCCTCCTTTGCACTTAAAAGCATTCCAATAGCCAAGTTTGGCAGTTTTGAATGCTGTCATTTCTTAAAAGTTTGGCGCCTTTTAGGCTCCAGAAAACCGAAAGTGATGTCATGACACGGCTTCCGGGTTACTAGAGCTGAGAGCCGATCGAAGCCGAATTCCAGCTTCATTTGGGTCTCCGGCGGACATGGCGGCTGGCCAGTGGGACGGGAGAGCATAGGAGAGCCGCGGAAGGGGTGGGAGGGGGGTGAATGTCCCCTCCTGCGTCTTTGGGATAACAGTCGGGCGCCTTTTAGCTGCATCGTTTTTTATCCCAAGAAAGCCGACCATCCACTCTAAAAAACGGTACCGGGTTGCTGCGTGCCGCTGCATGCATCACCCCGGTACAACCCCTTCAAGCTGAGGCCGCATATTTGCGAATGGTCAGCATGAAAGGGGCTAAGACCACCCCACGCAGATATAATGCGGTAGGGCGGCCCTCCTACACAAAATCACATACCTGTACGTGATTTCATGTATGGGGTAAGGGGCACGCGTGCTCGCAGCCAGTGACCCGCTCCAACTGTGTCCAATCACAGGGTCTGGCGGACGTGATGTTCACCTGGACCCGCCAAGCGTTCTGAGGAGAGGCAGAACGGCGGTCTGCCTATGTAAACAAGGCAGATCACTGTTCTTCCAGAGGGGAAAATGTAGATCTTGTGTTTCTGCTAAGTAGATACACGGATCTCTGTTTTCCCCCAGTCGAAGGACCTCCCCCCACACAATTAGAAAGCACCCCCAAGGGACTTAACCAGTGGCGGCTGATGCTCAAAATTTTAGGGGGGTGCAAACAAACTGAAACATTCTGAAAAAAACATTAATTGCAGCCTCACTGTACCATCAATTGCTGCCACTGTGCCATCAAACGCAGTCACTGTGCCCATCAGTTGCTCCCACTGTTCCCCATCAAACGCAGCCTCTGTGCCATCAAACTCAGCCACTGTGCCCATCAATTGCCGCCACTGTGCCCATCAATTGCTCCCACTGTGCCCCATCAAACGCAGCCACTGTGCCCCATCAAACGCAGCCACTGTGCCATATCAAATGCTGCCAGTGTGCCCCCCCCCCCGCCAGCTGCACTTACCTGTCTCGGTGGGACAGCTCCTCTGCTATGATTGGACACCTGGCGTCCAATAATCACAGAGCCTTTTGTTTCAGCCAATCAGGTGACAGGTAACAAATCCGAGCACCTGATTGGCGGAGAGGCAGTTTAGTGTTAGGAAAGCGAATATTCATTCACTTTTCTAACACAACGGAGTGACCTGTGAGCGCCCAGCATGGCGCTCACAGGTCACCTTTTTTGACGCCTATTAGAGCCTATGGCTCTAATCAGGTGCTTCAAAACTACCCCCTCGCCACTGTAATTCAGGTGCTCTGTGCCCGAAAATGGGCCGGGTGCCTGAATAGGGGGTGGCAGCGGCGGCCATAGATAGATTCATGCAATGCATGAATCTATCTATTGGTGCTAGAGGGAGTGGCAGGAGAGAGGGGGCGGCGCCCGTGTGCCCTTAATGCACGGGCCACCACTCCACTTACCCCTTTGAGCGCCCCTGATGTGAAGCCCTTCCCTGCCAGTGTCATTAGTACAGTGACAGTGCATTTTTTTTTAGCAGTGATCACCGTATTAGTGTCACTGGTCCCCAAAAAGTGTCAGTTAGGTGTCCGATTTGTCCGCCGCAATGTCGCAGTCCAGTTAAAAATCGCTGATTGCCGCTAATACTAATAAAAAAAAAATAAATAATACTAATTCCATAAAAATATCCCATTGTTTGTAAACGCTATAACTTTTGCGCAAACCAATCAATATACGCTTATTGGGATTTTTTTGACCAAAAATATGTAGCAGAATACATACTGGTCTAAATTGAGGACGAAATCGTTTTTTGTTTTTTGTTTTTTTTTTTTGGCATTTTTTTTATTGGATGTGTTTTAAAGCAGAAAGTAAAAAAAAAAGTTTTTCTTTTCGATATTGTCGGTCTTTTTTTGTTTATAGCGCAAAAAATAAAAACAGCAGAGGTGATCAAATACCACCAAAGAAAAGCTTTATGTGTGGGGAAAAAAGGACGTCAATTTTATTTGGGTACAGCGTAATTGTCAGTTAAAGTAACGCATGAAAACGCAGGCCGGGAAAAAATGGCCTGGTCATGAAGGGGGGTAAACCTTCCTGGGGCTGAAGTGGTTAATAAATGGTACAAATGTTTTTATTTAAGAAATAAATACAAAAAAACACATTGATACAATGTATATTCCCATATCTACAATCACATAATAAGTTAGATATAATATGTAGTACAATGTAACATTGATGTACTTTGCTGTGCTTGTGCTGCCCTCTGCTGGTATCATACCAATAAGCACTTCAAGTTTTCAAGAATTTCATGACATGATTTTTTCCAATTACAAAACACATTGCCATAAAAAAGAACAATAAGAAGTAGAGGGAGTCATATAAATGGACCCCTGTTAGGTGTTTATTGCTGTCTGGGTCTCCTCTGGGTGGACTCACTTTTTCTATCTTGCCCCCCCCTTCATTAACATGAGGATGAAAGTTTTAAATAAAACCTTTCTGTCTTCATTATACACTCACTTTATTAGGTACACCTGTTCAATTGCTCGGTAACACAAATTGCTAATCGGCCAATCACATGGCAGCAACTCAATGCATTTAGGCATCTAGACGTGGTGAAGACGACTTGCTGAAGTTCGAACCGAGCATCGGAATGGGGGAAGAAAGGGGGATTGAAGTGGCTTTGAACGTGGCATGGGTTGTTGGTGGCAGACGGGCTGGTCTGAGTATTTCTGGGATTTTCACACACAACCAATTTTTCGGGATTACAGAGAATGGTGGGAAAAAGAGAAAATATCCAGTAAGCGGCAATTATGTGGAGGAAAATAAATCCAAAAATTAAAGGAAGACTGGGGTCTTTCAGTCACAGTGGTTCTCGCCCCCTCTTACTAGATGCAATCCTTAGTAAAGACTGTTTTCAAATTAGAAAAAAAAAAATAAAAAAAAAAAAGAACAAAAAAGAAACCAGCATTAAAGGTAAAGAAAAAAAAAATGAAAAGGAAAAAAAAATATCCCTTTTGACCACTAGAGGAATCCTTTCCAAACAAAGACCTTCCCCTGTAATTGGTGGATTCCCGGCTCATTCATTCGAATAGTCTCTCTTTTTTTCACTCTGTCGAAACTGCTATAGAAATTTATTCTGATAAATGCAATATTTGGGGTATTTTTTTTATTTTTTCTGGGGTGGGGAGTGTAAAAAAAAAATATAAATTTTAAAGTCTCAAGTCCAAAGGAAAAAAAAAAAGTTGGGTCTTATCAGTCACAATGGTTCTCTCCCTCTCCCAACAAGTGCAAAGATTAGTAAAACCTGTTTTCAAACAAAAAACAAAAAAAAAAAAAAAACTGCTTTTAGATTTAAATAAATAAATAAAATAATAAAAATGAAAAGTGTAAAAATAAGTACAAAAAAATGTCCCTTTAACCCTTTAAAGTGCAATATCTCTTTTGACCACTAGAGGAATCCGTTCCAAACAGAGACCCTTGAATGTATATTTTGGTGGATTGCCGGTGTTCTGCCATGTAGTGTCCTTGTATCAGATAGTGTCCGCCTCGTACTGCGCAGGCGCAGCGCCTGCGCAGTACGGAGGAGCAGGAGATGCCGAAAATGCCCGAAGTTGATCAGCTGACCATCAGCTGTACACGGCGCTCGGGCACCTGTTAGCGATGGCAGTGTAAGAGGGCCCCTCGCGGGCTCGCTTCGCTCGCCACGCTTCGGGCACGGCCTCGCTGCGCTCGGCAAATATTTATTCTAACTCTATGTCCACTTGGATAGTAGGGAATGATCCTGGACATAGGGTAAGAATAAATGCGCAGGCGCCGTGTACAGCTGACGATCAGCTGTTGAACTTCGGAGACTTTCGGCGTCTCTTTTGTCCTCCGTACTGCGCCTGCGCAGTACAGGGAGGACACTATATGATAGGGGACTGAATTCGATAAGACACCGGCACCATGGGGGCAATTCTATATGAAGGGAAGAAGCGGAGAAAGATACATAATAACAAAATAATGTCAAATGTAAATATTTTTGTTACATTTCACTTTTAAGAGGTTAACAGGAAACGGTCGTAAGAGAAACATGGCGGCACCCATCTCTCCTTCACGCAATTAAGAACCTGTGACTTGAGCCTTCTGCAAAGCCAGAGAGTCAGCATAGCAGCCAGGGAACGGGCATTTCCAAACTGAAGTCTGCCATGAATTTCGCATGCGGAGGTTCCCTTTAAGCAGTTGCTGGTGCCTGGTGATCACATGACCACAGAGGCTGAAGCTGCTGATAAGGATGAGGGTTCCACGGAGTTTATTTTCAGCTGTGGCCCCCCCCCCCCAAGGCGGACAGAGAACGTCCTTTCCAGAGCCCCCCCCCGTCCCTGGCTGTCATAGTTTCCATGCATGTACGGCGGGTGAGTCATGGACAGCGGCGACTACCCAACGCCTGGAAGCTTTATCCGTTCTCTAATAAAAGTCAATAAAGGAAAGCTGTGCAGAGAGAACTAGAGCTGCCCCTGGTGGCCGCTTTCTCCTAAGAATCACTTCATCTGAGTTTTTTTTCTCCAGAAATACAGCCCCATCTTTGTTCAGGCATCACCCACCGTCATCATCTCTTTCCAACACGGAGATGCCGGTGTTCTGCCATATACTGTCCTCGTATCAGATAGTGTCCGCCTCGTACTGCGCAGGCGCAGCGCCTGCGCAGTACGGAGGAGCAGGAGATGCCGAAAATGGCCGAAGTTGATCAGCTGACCATCAGCTGTACACGGCGCTCGGGCACCTGTTAGCGATGGCAGTGTAAGAGGGCCCCTCGCGGGCTCGCTTCGCTCGCCACGCTTCGGGCACGGCCTCGCTGCGCTCGGCAAATATTTATTCTAACTCTATGTCCACTTGGATAGTAGGGAATGATCCTGGACATAGGGTAAGAATAAATGCGCAGGCGCCGTGTACAGCTGATGATCAGCTGTTGAACTTTGGAGACTTTCGGCGTCTCTTTTGTCCTCCGTACTGCGCCTGCGCAGTACAGGGAGGACACTATATGATAGGGGACTGAATTCGATAAGACACCGGCGCGTTCGTTTGAATAGTCTGCCTTATAGTGTCACCAAACGTCATTTATTTATTATTATCATTATTATACAGGATTTATATTGCACCAACAGTTTACGCAGCGCTTTACAATATGAGTCAAGACAGTACACTTACAATACCGTTTAATACAGTAGGAATCAGAGGGCCTTGCTCTTTAGAGCTTACAATCTCTATTTAATTTTTTTTATTTTGTTTTATTTATTTGTTTAATTACTTATTTCTTTTAAATTTTGGACAGAGTGGAGAAGGATTAGACCCCCTGTCAGTTTTTATTGCTGTCCGTACCCCCATTAGGGAGTTTCACCCTCTAATTTTGGGTTGTCCCCAGGACAGTGGTGACAGAAGAATGAGGGCACTAGTTCTGGTGACAACCAGGGATTTTCCACACTTTGGAGGGATCCCCCCCCCCACTTCCTGTTTGGCTATGGCACAGGAAGTGAAAGGAAATCTCCTTAATGGGACACAGATGGCAAAAAAAAAAAAAAAAACTAACAAAAAAATGTGATTAGAGCCAGAGGCTCTAATAGGCTTCAAAAAAGGGTGAGTTTGGGGCGCAGAGCATTGCCCCCCCGAGCTCACCCAGTTGTGTGACAATAGCAAATTATTATTTGCTATTGTCTTTCTGATTGTCTTCCTGGCCTCCTGAGAGCCGATTGGCCAGGGAGTCTTAGGACAATCAGACCCACTTTGTTGTTCGGCTGGGAGGAGAAGCAACGGTCCTGGCTCTTCCCTGGACCCTGCAACCTGCAAGCTGGAGTGAGGAGCAGCACCGGCCTCCTAAGGAAAGGCCACTGATCATTGCCATCCACCTCCTACGGGGGGCGGGGGGGATGGGCACTGAACGCCACTGACCGTCACCTGCTAGGGGGCACTGATCGCTGCTGTCCACCTCCCACCGGGGGGGCACTGATAGCCACTGTCTGCCTCCTGTGGGGAGGGCACTGATCGCCGCTGTCCATCTCCTGCCGGGGGCGGCACTGATCGCCACCGTCCACCTCCCATGGGGGGCACTGATCACCGCTGTCCATCTCCTGCCGGGGGGGGGGGCACTGATCGCCGTTGTCCACCTCCCACCGGGGGGGCACTGATCGCCGCTGTCCATCTCCTGTGGGGAGGGCACTGATCGCCGCTGTCCACCTCCCACCAGGGGGGGGGCACTGATCGCCGCTGTCCGTCTCCTGTGGGGAGTGCACTGATCGCCGCTGACCATCTCCTGTGGGGAGTGCACTGATCGCCGCTGACCATCTCCTGTGGGGAGTGCACTGATTGCCGCTGTCCGTCTCCTGTGGGGAGTGCACTGATCGCCGCTGTCCGTCTCCTGTGGGGAGTGCACTGATCGCCGCTGTCCATCTCCTGCCGGGGGGGGCACTGATTGCCGCTGTCCATCTCCTGTGGGGAGTGCACTGATCGCCGCTGTCCGTCTCCTGTGGGGAGTGCACTGATCGCCGCTGTCCATCTCCTGCCGGGGGGGGGCACTGATTGCCGACGCCCACCTCCCACAGGGGGGCACTGATCGCCGATGTCCACCTCCTGCCGGGGGGGGCACTGAACGCCGCTGTCCACCTCCCATGGGGGGCACTGATCGCCGCTGTCCATCTCCTGCCAGGGGGGCACTGATCGCCACCATCCACCTCCCACAGGGGGGCACTGATTGCCGCTGTCCACCTCCCATGGGGGGCACTGATCGCCGCTGTCCATCTCCTGCCTGGGGGGGCACTGATCGCCACCGTCCGTCTCCCACGGAGACGGAGGGGGGGGGGCACTGATCCCTTCTGTCCATCTCCTGCGGGGGGGGGGGGGCACTGATTGCTGCTGTCCATCTCCTGCCAGGGGAGCACTGATCGTCGCCGTCTGTCTCCCGGGGGGGGGGGGCACCGATCGCCGCTGTCCATCTCATGCGGGGGGAACTGATCGCTGCTGTCCGTCTCCTGTGGGGGGGGGCAGGTTTGTTTGCTGCCCCCCCCCCCCAAAAAAAATATTGAGCACCAGCCTCTACTGCTCCTGACTGATGGAGCTCCTGACAGCTGTTGGGCGGGATTGGAGATCGGAGTCTGTCTCTGGTATCATTGTATATTCATAGTGACTTGTGACACTTCCTGATCTCTGAATTGCTATCATGTTATATGTAATAAAGAACTCTAATCTATCTCACTCTGCGGTCAGACATCGGATGGTTGAAGCATCTCCTTATCACCCCCCAGAGATTGCATCCATTGTACATCCTGAATTGTTTGGCTTTTTGTACTAGACTGACCAGGTCAGTGATCTGCAGAGGGCGCCATTTGTAATCCTCCCTCCGGCCTCCCCTTCAGTCTTGCACAGGTGTAGCGGCTCCTCCCCCTGGACTGAAACGGCTTCCTCTGATTTCACCGCACACTGTGAGCTTTTCACAATGCATAACACCCAACTTTTAAACTTCAGAATGGACTGGAGCTACAAAGTGTATTACACTCTGTAGCTCCAGGCAATCCCGCCCCTCTGGACTACAATACCCATAGTTCCTTGCAGTACAGGAGGGAGAGAGAGGAACACTGTGCTCTGTTCTCTCCCCTATGCTGCCGGGAGAGTGATTGGAGGAGGGAGCAGAGGTAGGAGGAGAGGGGCGAGATGCTGGGAGAGGGGGCGGTCATGTGTCCTCAGGATTGCGGCGGATCTTCAGCTGACAAATGGGGACGAGGAGTGGTGGCTACAGTAGTACACAGGCAGGCTGGAGCCACTCCAGCTCTGCGAGTACTACCGTGACCACGGACCTGGCTCCTCTTACAACCAAACTGCCTGCCCAAGTGCACGTGGCAAAAGCGGGGACAAAACCGGGGACGGACGGGGTCCGGGGACCGTACCCTCAGTCCGTGGACTTTCCCAGGAAACCAGGGATGTCTAGTCACCTTAATGCAGATGCTAGGTAGAACTTGATTTTTTTTTCTAAGCAGGAGGGGGAGGGGGGTAACTGATCATCTACTTTAAAATATATGCCAAGCCACGTCAGTTTTGGAGTAGAGAAAGTTTAGAACCTCTGCAAATTTTTGTTGCTGCTTGTGTCACTGCAAATGTCCCACCAACGCAGTTGTGGTGCGCTAGTGTGGAAATCAAGGGGTTAAAGCAGGTGGGGAGGAGGCGATCCAAGGCTCTGCACCGCCTGTCAAATGCTCTCTGAAGAGCGATCTGAACACAGATTGTTTTCAGAGACCAAAGCTGGCATGAACAAGCCCCTTATAGATTTTCATAGGCTGCCGGAGGTGGGGCCGGACGCTGCACCTTTCCGGGCACATAAAAATACCGGGATTGGATGCATGTGGGTCAAACCATCCATCAGGGGCGGTCTGTCCATTAAGGACGCACAAACGCCAGCCCCTCTCTCCAGCCACCCCCCTCTATGACTAATGGATAGATTCACTAATGCATAGCGTGAATCTATCCATTGCCACCATTGCCACCCCCTATTCAGGCATCCGGACCCTTTTTGGACGCCGGCGCCTGAATTCCAGTAGCAGGGGTGTTTTTTTTGAAGCACCTGATTAGAGCCAAAGGCTCTAATAGGCTTCAAAAAAGGTGGACTTGGAGCGCAAAACCTTGCGCTCGCAGTCCACCCAGATGTATTAGAAAAGCAAATGAATATTTACTTTTCTAACACTGAACCACCTCTTCTCCAATCAGGTAGCGAGGGTCTAATACCCGTCACCTGATTGGCTGAAGGCACAGGCACCCTGATTGGATGCCTAGCAGACCGAAAAAGAAAGGAGGGGGAAGCATGGAGGACACAGGAGCTATCCTACAGCTCGCCGCCGTCACCTGCTGCCTGACCCACCACTAAGATGGGGTAAGTGCCAGGCAGACAGCGGGCGGAGGTCACAGTGGCGGCATTTGATGGGCACAAGTGGCGGCATTTGATGGGCACAAGTGGCTGCATTTGATGGGCGCAAGTGACTGCATTTGATGGGCGCAAGTGACTGCATATGATGGGCACAGTGGCTGCATTTGATGGGCACAAGTGGCTGCATTTGATGGGCACAGTGGCTGCATTTGATGGGCACAGTGGCTGCATTTGATGGGCACAAGTGGCTGCATTTGATGGGCGCAAGTGACTGCATATGATGGGCACAGTGGCTGCATTTGATGGGCACAAGTGGCTGCATTTGATGGGCACAGTGGCTGCATTTGATGGCACAGTGGCTGCATATGATGGGCACAGAGGATGCATATGATGGGCACAGAGGATGCATATGATGGGCACATTGCCTGCAATTTATGGCATGGTGGCTACATTTGATGGGCACGGTGAGGCTGCAATTGATAGGGTTTTTTTCAGTATTTTTGCAGTTTGTTTGCGCCCCCAAAAAATGTTGAGCACCAGCCGCCACTGCCACCCATGTGCATGTCGCCTTGTGCAATCAGTCCTGGCAGCAAGATATGGAAGCGTACACAGGAAGGGTGCGGACAACCACAGAGTGAGGGAAGGGGGGGTGTAATAGAAGATCAGGAGGGGGCTGGTGACGTGGGGGGGGGTGACACGACAACCCACCCAGCACTTTGACTCAGACAGACAGGAAACCTGTGGTACAATGTATCAGAATATCCATCTTCACATAACACTATATACCTGATTGACAGATCAATTATTGATTATTTATTGTTATAAGGCAGCCCAGAAGGGTGATTGTGTTCTAAGAGCGAGAAACAAGTGGATCTTCACCCTCCGTTCCCTCCCCTCTGCCCCTCCCCGGCCCTCTGCAGATTGAAATCTTTTTTTTTTTTCATTTATCTTTTTTTTTTTTTAATTGTCCGCACCCAACCTTTCACATCATTCATCTAGGACAACAGTAGGGATGGGCCAAATGACCCCTTGTTCGGTTTGTACCAGAACTTTCGAACATTGCTAAAGTTTGGAACCGAATAACAAACCCCATTTAAGTCTATGGAACCCGAACGTGAAAAATCAAAAGTGCCCATTTTGAAGGCTTATATGCAAGTAATTGGGCATACAATGGTTATGGGGGTCCTGATACTGCCCTGGGGGGACATGTATCAATGAAAAAAATGTTTGTAAAAAACACTTCATTTTCAAATGAGCAGTGATTTATTGATGCTTAAAGTGAAAGCATAAAAATGAAAAATTCCTTTCAATATAGTGCCTGGGGGTCCCCTTAGTCCACCTGTAAAGTGGTACATCTGTACTGTGTATAGAAGCTGCTGCAGCAATAATTGCATTTATAAAGCCCAAAAAAAAATACTTTTTCCTGCAAGCTTTCTTTATTTTGTAAGCAACGGATTGCAGATCCAGTCTTTATGATGATGCCACAATGTAGTACACTGGGAACAAGATTAGAGATTTTTTGGATAAATTCTAGTGTCTCTACCACAGACTTTGGATAGAAATAACGGGTGCAGAAAAAATTGGTCTTTGGGTGTCGGTGGCGCCTTCACATCGTAACCCTATAGAGGTACTCTTGATGAAAGCAAGAATTGGCCTTGCTGTAAAAAATTACAATGATATGCACCTGTCAAACAGGTGCAGAAAAATTGTTCTTTGTATGTTAATTGTGCCCATGAAACCTACACCAAAAACATTGTTCCAGATGAAATCAACACCCACAACACTAGGCAACCTAGAAGTCCTGCAGAGATTTCACATCCCAAAAACACTTAATCGGTGACATCAGCATCAGGTGCTTCATAGCTGCTGATAATCCAGGACTGATTCATTTTGATAAAAGTCAGACGGTCCACGGAGTCTGTGGACAGACGTGTTCTATTATCAGTAACAAAACCTCCAGCAGCACTGAATGCCCGTTCGGAAAGCACACTGGATTCAGGGTAGCCCAGCAGCTCAATAGCATACTGGCCAAGTTCTGGCCAGTAGACTATTCTCATGACCCAGTAAGCCATTAGATCGTCGACTGGAAAGCTCTCCATCTCTGTTTTCACCACTAGATAATTGTCCACCACGTGATGCAGATGCTGCCGATGGGATGTGGAAGCTGACAGCCCTGGGCAGCGAGGACTAAAAAAATTGAGAAATGCATCACTTAGGCGGCCGCCTTCTCCACCGCTCCTATCTTGACCAACAAAAGCCTCAAAACTACATTTTTCACAACACTGTAACCTACCAGAGTCGGGAACAGCGTTCAATAAACTTCTCTTTAAGGTATCCTCAAGAGATTTCATCTTCTGCACTCTCTGTGGGGACGGGATGAGTTCTGAGACTTTCCCCTTATAATGGTGGTTAAGGAGGGTTGCCAACCATTAGTGATCCTTTTCCTTTACGTCACATATTCTTGGGTCCTTTCGCAGGCTTTGAAACAAGGGAGCCCATGCACCACAAATTTGCGGAGGCATGAGAAGCAGACTCCTTGGGGTAACTGAGGACTACAGTATCTGGAACTGCCTCCTCCCAGCCACGTACTACTCCCAATGGTTCTGGGGATGGAAAACCATCTCTTACTGTTTGACGTATGTCTTTCTCTGCTTCAATGCCTCCAAAACTGCCAGAATCCTCCCCCTCCTCCCTCTCTTCTTGTGTGTTCTGTGGCATAAGAACAATGGTGTCTGCATAAAGTGGGCCTTGAGAGGAAAGGAAGTCCTCCTCTTCATCCCGCTGCTCTGTCCTCCTCTTCATCCCGCTGCTCTGCCTCGAGTGCCCTGTCCATAATGCCATGCAGAGTCTGCTCCAGCAAGAACACAACAGGGATTGTGTCACTGATGCATGCATTGTCACGGGTCACCATCCTTGTGGCCTCCTCGAATGATGACAGTAAAGTGCATGTATCCTTTATGAGCAGCCATTGGCGTGGGGAAAAAAAGCATAGCCGGTCTGAGCCTGTCGTTGTGCTATACTGGGCATGTCACAAATCAGTTTTGGGCAGGTGGAATTCCCGCTGAATTTCAGCCAACTGAGCATTTGCTGTGTATGATCACCTGAAATGACCACCAAATTGAGGACATGTGCCAGGCATGGCACATGTGTCAACTTTCCCTGTCTAAGGGCGGACAGGAGGTTTGTGCCATTATCACACACCACCATTCCTGGTTCTAGCTGGCATGGCGTGAACCATCTTTGGGCCTGTCCCTGCACAGTTGCAAAAATATTTGCTCCGGTGTGGTTCCTGTCCCCTAGACACACCAGCTGAGGCACTGCATGGCACCTTTTAGCTAATTAAAGAGTCCTTTGAACGCTTAGGTGATACTTTAGGTTCATAGGACAATTCAGCAGGGAAGGGGATGGAGGAGCAGGAGGGGGTAGAGCTGAGAAATCTCGCACCATCACCAACTGTATGGAGACGTGGGGGCACAACAAGCTGCAGCACCGAGCCCTGTCCTGCATCCTTCCCAGTTGCAAGCAGAGTTACCCAGTGTGCTGTGAACTAAATATATATCATCCATGCCCATGCTTGTTGGACCATGTATCAGCAGTAACGTGGACTTTTCAGCTGACTGCCACAACATTGTCTTCCACCTGATGGTAGAGAGCTGGAATGGCCTTACATGAAAAGAAATAGCGACTGGGAACCTGCCATTGTGGTACAGCACATTCTGTAAATTAATGGAAGAGGGCAGAATCCACCAGGCGGAAAGGGAAAAGTTGTAGAGCCAGCAGCTTTAACAAGCTTGCATTTAGATGCTTGGCATGTGGGTGGCAGAAACTGAATTTTTTTTTTTTTGCTGCAGAAGATGGGGCAGAGAAATTTTCCAGCTATAGTCTACAGCTGGTGGTGTGCTGCTGGCAGATGTGCTGCAAGGACCTGGAACACCCTGCACTATACCATCATACCTGCCAGTGGAGGCTGCTGAGAGGTCATGAGGTATAGCGGGGGCAGACTGAGGTGAGTAAATAGGAGGGACAGATTTGTCACAATTTTGTGTGGCTTTTAGGTGCTCTTGCCAACAGCCTGATGGGTGGGAGGTTAAAGTGTTCCACCCCCCCCCCCCCCCCCAAAAAAAATGTCATTTATGTGCATAAAAAGGATACAAAAAAAAACATTTGGAGAAAATTTTTTTTTTTACTCACCTCTAAATGCCTGTTGCTAGGGGGTCCCTCGTAGTCTGCCTCCTTCAGCGCCTGGGCTCTTGACGTCACTTCCCTTGGCGCAGGAAGGGAGAACAGCTCTGCCCCCTCCCTCTTGTCAATCATCTGGGACATGTTGCTCGCACATGCGCAGTTAGTGCCTGGCTGTGAAGCCACAGCCGGGTGCCTACAGTTACAATGCTGGCGCTGCCGAGTGGAGGGGGAGACGAGCGGGGCTTTGATCCTTTTTTAAGCAGAACCCCGCTTTAAATGCCTTTTCAACCATGTGGAACCCAAATGGTTGGTGATTTTTCCACGCTTGATGTGCTTGAGACAAAGTTTGCAAATATCAACAGTGCGATCGGCTGCACATGTGCTAAAAAAGGCCCAGACAGCTGAGCTGTGGGAAGTGGGCTGGGAGATAACAGCTCCACAATGTGATGAAATAGGGTGGCAGCGCTCTACTCGAGTCAGTGACCTCATCCTCATCATCTCCTCCAACCTCATTACCACTGGAGACAACTTGGCAATATGCTGCAGCTGGGGGAACATGAATGCCAATTTGTGTACCAGTGTTCTCCCCTCTCTCTCTAGGCTCATGTTCCTGCTTTCCTCAACCTCATAACCAACATCTGAATCGAGTAATGGCTGTGCATCATCAAGGAGCAAGTGGCTAATGCTGTGTTCAAATAACTCCGCTGACTCCTTCATGCCTGATGTTGGGGCTATGACAGGAGTAGCTGTGGACAAGGAGGCAGGTTTTGCCACTCTGGCAGCTGCAGGGGACTGCGCACTAGTCTCTGCTTGGGTGACAGAGGATGAGGAGGATGAGGAAGGTTTAGTAAGTCAGTCCACCACCTCCTCTGCACACTGTGGCTGGATAGCACGGGCAACATCACTAAACAGAGGAAATGATGCCCTGCCTGAGGACTGACCATGTCCACCTTAGCCTGTGGACACATATGCTGCTGGCCCCCTTACAGTGCCATGGGAACGTCTGTCACTCCTTGCTGTCCTCCCAGACATGATGGGGGGGGGGGGGGTGCTTATTAACAAAATGTAATAAAGATATGTAAATATGTACACGGATGCACTTTAATCAATGGAAAGTGGTGTTTGGTGCACTTTCATTTGAGTATTCACGACACAGACTCACTCCTCACCATGGATTGCAATGACGACTGTCTATTGACAAATAGCTGTTCCTGGCCACATCCTTAAAATGGGTTCTTGTGAGGAGGATGTGGCCAGGAACAGCTATTTGCCAATAGACAGTTGTCTCTTCAAACCATGGCTTTATAATATCCCGAAAGGACAACACATAAGAATTAAGCGTGATTGTACTAAAGATGAAGACTACATGACTCAGGCTCAACTTGTTGGTAACAGATTTGTTGATGAATGATACACTCAACAATCTATTCAGAAACAAATAGAATCGGTTAAAGAAATGGATAGGAGATGTATGCTATATGGTAATAAAAGAGTTCAGCAACAACTAGCAGAAACTCCAGCCCTCATTTTGGATTATAATATCCAACATAAAGAAGTGGAAAAACTGATTACGAAACATTGGCATATATTAAGAGGGGATGGACACTTACATAGTATTTTACCGGATAAACCCACTCTTATTTATCAATGAGCAACAACAATGAGGGATTTAGTTGTTAAAAATGTGGTTGAACCACCCCCCCAAAAATAATTTTTCTTTCTTTACTGGGAAAGGTTTTTTCTCATGCAAGTATTGTTTTGCATGTCAATGCTCAAAAAAATCTCAAAAGAAAAAAAACAGACTTTGAGGCTACTAGTACAGGAAGTGTTTATCCTATAAAAGACTTCATTAGCTGTCACACTGAGGGAGCAGGTTATGTCCTTGAATGTCCCTGTAAATTTCAGTATGTCGGGAGAACTAAAAGAGCAGCAAAAATTTGAATTAAAGAGCATATACAAAATATCATTAAAGGATTTCCCAAGCATATTGTATCCAGGCACTTTGCATTGGCCCATAATAAAAATCCAGCATACCTAGAGTTCTGGGGTATAGAAAGATACAATAAATCATGGAGAGGAAGTCACAAATACAGGACTTTGAGCCAGAAGGAATCAAAATGGATACATATGATGAGAACTCTAACACCAAAAGGTTTGAACGTTGAGTTTCGACCTTGTTTTATCAGTAGTTATTAAAGCGGAGGTCCACCCTAAAAAAAAAAAAAATACATAAAAATGCTCCTAAAAATCTGGAAAAAAAAAGTGAATAAAAAAAATTTTTTTACTTACCAGAAATGGCTGTTGCTAGGCAGATCGTCCTAATCTGGCACCTCCTACTCCACGGTGATCTTCATTCTTTTCTCCTCATCTGGGGAATGGGGCGCGCTGTGTTCTGGGAACTGTGTGTGTCCCAGAACACAGCCGGCCATTCACAAAGCTCTGTGCGACTCGCGCATGCGCAGTAGGAAACGGGCAGTAAAGCCGGAAGGCTCCACTGCCTGTTTCCCTTCGTTCGAATGGCGGAACCGGGACCTGATCCGATGGACGGATCGGCCTCGGGCGGCCGACATCGCGGGCACCCTGGACAGGTAAGTGTGCTTATTAAAAGTCAGCAGCTACAGTGTTTGTAGCTGCTGACTTTTAAAAATCTTTTTTTTCAGCTGGACCTCTGCTTTATTTGTACACATTCATATTATAGAAGAGCATGTTTTTATTATTTGGAGGATTTTCTTACATATATTTAGCATCCTTGGTATGTGAGCCTCGCATCTCATTTCCGGCATGCTTAGTCAATTATTCAAAGCATCATCGCCTTGTAAACGATGAATTATCTAGTACCCCTCTAGTTGTATGCACATTACAATTAAGCACTAATATTACATTTTATATTTAAATTTACATTTTTTGGAATATCCCCGTTTGTCTGTCCCCTGTATCAGGAATGAGATTTATGCATATACAATTGATTGTTTGGATTAGGGAATATATTTATTTATATATATATTTTTTTTTTTTTCTATTTTATTTAAATTTTATTTTATTTATTTTTTTAAATTTTATTTAAATTTTTATTTATTTTTATTTTGAAGACGTCAAATTTGTTAGAAGAAATTGGCCAAATGAATTTATATGTTAATGTTCAGAATGGCTCTCAAGCAACCAGTTTTAATTCTCTATTTTGTTTATTTTCAACCTTATAAGTCATTAAACTTGCCATAGGAAAATGGCCGCTTTGCTATGAACTTGAGTAAAATGGCCATTTCATGTTTTTTCTTGATTCTCTACCATCTGCAATCCTGGGATTAGCCATAGGGAAAATGGCCGCTGAGCTATTATTTTCATTATCTACAACAAAATGGCGTCCAATACACTTCCTGTCCCTAGCATATAAATAGATTACGTGAACATTCCAATCCGGTATCCCTGAGGAAGTCATGTGACTTCCTCAGGGAAACCCGGCCAGAGCATACAGCGGGCCGGAAGTGACGTTAGAGGTGGAAAGCGCCAATGTTTTTATCAATTTGAGCACTTTTTGTGGTTATGAGGTAAGAGTTCTGTGAGCACTGAGATGTTGGTCGCAGTGTCTAGACCAGTGATGTCGAACCTTGGCACCCCAGATGTTTTGGAACTACATTTCCCATGATGCTCAACTACACTGCAGAGTGCATGAGCATCATGGGAAATGTAGTTCCAAAACATCTTGGGTGCCAAGATTCGCCATCACTGGTATAGACTCTCTGGGAATTATCTATCTAAGGACTTATCACTGATTGTATTGGAACACTTATTTTTCTACAAATCATTGGACTTTTTACATTTTTTCACTCATAACTATTATTGTTTATTCATCATGGTCATTGTTATTTATGGTGATTGTTATATATGGCATCTATGTATAGATGAAGGAATAACGCAAGATCACATACATTATTTATTTATGCACGTGTAGATGTGAACTCATTTAGGTTTTGCAGCTGTTCCCTTTCAACATATTTTGTTTACTTAATCATTTGTTTATTTATTCACATAGTAGCGCAGAGGACTATTCCCATGCAAGTTAAACTTGCAGTAACGCACAGAACTATACAGCGTTAAACTTGCAGTAACGCACAGAACTATGCAATGTTAAACTTGCAGTAACGCACAGAACTATATGGCATTAAACTTGCAGTAACCCAATGAAATATATGGCGTTAAACTTGCAGGAACGCAATGAAATATACTGTGTTAAACTTGCAGTAACGCACAGAACTATGGCGTTAAGCTTGCAGTAACGCAATGAAATATATGGCGTTAAACTTGCAGGAAAGCAATGAAATATATGGCGTTCAACTTGCAGTGACGTAATGAAATATAAGCGTGCACTAATGCACAGAAATGCACTGCGTTTAATGGTACTGCAATGGTAACGCACTGAAATATATGGCATTAAACTTGCAGTAACACAAAAAAATATACTGTGTTAAACGGTCACTACACTTACACTGACTGAACTATCCCTACATTCACACTAATGTAAATATGAATGGTGGTCACACTACACTCACACTAAAATGATATTCTACTGACAATAGAATCAGAATAGCACACTAACTGTCTAATAGCACTGAACAGAGCCCTGCTCTATGTCTCTCCACTAATTTAGTTGTTCGGTGAATGGCCCAAGCTCGGTGAACAGCCAAAGCTCGGCCCGAACTCATGCTCGAGCTGAACCGTTCGCCCATCCCTAGTCAGCAGTCTCCAAAAATACAGCCCAAGGGCTATATGAGGCCCTTTTCTTGCTTTGATCTAGCCCTCTGGCACTATTTCATTCACTGACAGCAACGAAGGGGCACAATTCCTCCCAATGACACCAATGATGGGGCACAATTCCTCCCAATGACACCAATGATGGGGCACAATTCCTCCCAATGACACCAATGATGGGGCACAATTCCTCCCAATGACACCAATGATGGGGCACAATTCCTCCCAATGACACCAATGATGTGGCACAATTCCTCCCAATGATACCACCAAAGAGGCACTGTTCCTCACAATGACACCAACAATGTAGCCCAATGACACCAATAATGGGGCCCAATGACACCAATGAATGATTGGGCACAGTTACTCCCAATGACACCAACAATGGAGTCCAATGACACCAATGATGGAACACAATTTCTCCCAATGACACCAACAACGGGGCACCGTTCCTTGCAAAGACATCAACAATGTGGCCCAATGACACCAATAATGGGGCACAATTCCTCCTAATGACACCAACAATAGGGCCCAATGACACCAATGATTGGGCACAGTTACTCCCAATGACACCAACAATGGAGCCCTGTGACACCAATGATGGAGCACACTTCCTGCCAATGACACCAGTGATGAGGCACAATTCCTTCCAATGACACCAACAATGGGATAGAATTCCTCCCTATGACATCAATAATTGGGTACAATTCCTCCCAATGACACCAACAATGGGGCCCCATGACACTAATGGTGGTTTCCAATGACACCAGTGATGGGGCACAGTTCCTCCCAATTACACCAACAATGGGGCACAGTTCTTCCCAATGACACCAACAATGCAGCCCAATGACACCAATGATGGGGCAAAATTCCTCATAATTATACCAATGAAGGGACACAATTCCTCCCATTGATACCAACCATGGGGCACAGTTCTTCACAATGACACCAACATTGTAGTCTGATGGCACAAATGATGGGGCACAATTCCTCCCAATGACACCAACAACAGGGCCCAATGACACCAATGATTGGGCACAATTCCTCCCAGTGACCAGTGATGGGGCACTATTCCTACTGATGACACCAATAATGGGGCACTTTTGCTGTGACAATGACGCCAACAATGGGGTCCAATGACACCAATGATGGGGTACAATTCCTCTCACTGACACCAAAGATGGGGCATTGTTTACACCAACTGGTGCTGGGACATTTTCTACTCCCGCTAACCACAGTCCGGCCCCCCCAAAGTCTGAAGGACAGTAAACTGGTCATTTGTTTGGAGAATTTGGAGACCCCTGAATCATTGCCATTCCTCCCAGTCCAGCCCAGTGCATTTTCAGCCAGAAAGGAGACAGATGTTTGTGGGAGTCAACCACACCCTCGCCCGCCCCGCCCACCATCTTGATCAGAAGGCTGATACATGGTTGGGACGATCTGATGGCGAGGGGGGAGAGGGAAAGGACTGGGAGCCCATGTGCTGACAAGGAGCTTGCTGATAGGGGGAGAGATCAGAGTGAACCAGAGATTACCCCATCAGTCTAATTCTCATTTCACTGACCAATCACAGTCTAGGGGGAGGGACAAAACCTGTACATGTTACTGAACTGCAGCAAAGAAAACTCAGGTCTCATGCCCTGCCAGACAGGGCTGCACTGTGTGGCAGAGCTGCGTAAATCTGAGGGCTGCATGGACAGAAATACAAACCCTTTGGCTTTATAATGTATCTCTTCGATGCCTTTAGCTGCTTGCCTGGATTTTGACTTTAAATAATAAATTTTAGTTAGGGGGTTAGTAGTGAGTAGTTTGCAGAGTGCAGTAACCCGCATCATCTGATTCAGTATTGACCCCAACAGAAAATGATGAGTTCTGATTGGTCTCTGGGGATGCTGGCACATTGCTCTAGTATGTATTGAGTATAGAGTGCATGGAGGAAGTGCTGCAGTGTACATTGTATGGTAGGAAGTCACAGCCTCGCCATCTACACTGTGGTCTGCTCGCTGTGAGCGTGACATTTAGTGGGCAGATGTAGGAGACGAGGTGCGAAAAACAATCTCACACTAGAATAATATGGGGGGCTGTCACTGCTAACCTACTGAGTAGACTAGACTCCGGCATGTCATGGGTTATTGTATGAATGTGAGCAGAACTCCGGCCTTCCCTTCAGTCTTGCACAGTTGTACCGTCTCTTCACCTGGACTGAAATGTCTTCCTCTGATTTTGCTGCACACTGTGAGCGTCTCACCATGTGCATTAGAAGCTACGGCAAGTCAGACAGAGCCCCGCCTCTTGTAAGAAGGGCTGAAATTAAAGCGCTACACCCAGTGTTGGCTGGTGGTATACTTTCTTTTGGGGGGGGGAGAACAGTGCACCCATAGCCCCCCCAGTCGGTTAACAGCCCCCACTTACCCCATCTATGGCACGGGCAGCGCTTCCCTCCAGGCAATGGCGTCTCCTCCTCGGCGTCTCCTCCCTCCTCCTCCTAGGCCAGTAGGATCACTTCTTCTTTTGGCTAATCGGGAAATGGGACTCAGGGCGACCACTTCCTCCTGAGAAGCCAGGGCGGCTTCCCCCGCCTCTCCTCCCTGCTTCTCCTCCTGGCAGCCAATAGGATTGGATCTCCTTTCGGCCAATCAGGTGATGGTTCTCAGGACCTGCTTCCTGACTGGCTGAGAGGAGAATCAGGAAGGCAAGAGCGAACATTCATTCGCTATTGTCACACAACTGGGTGGACTTGGGGGGGCAGAGCACAAGCCCACACTTTTTTTAAGCCTATTAGAGCCTCTGGCTTGATTGGAATCCATGCGTCCGGCGCCCTGCTTGTAGATTGGGGACTGGGCTCATGGATTAGGGGCAGGGTGCCTTTGGCCAATCATGGCTCAGGGGGACTAAGTCCACGCCCCACGCTATATAAGGCTGCCTACATAGCGGCCGTGTGTAGTGTTGTTGGCGTGGACAGAGAGACAGCTTGAGTTAGATTAAGCAGGCAGGTTATTCAGTTAGTGGCAGTGTATTTGATATATATATATACAGTATATATTATATATATATATATATATATATATATATATATATATACTCTGCGTTCAGTGTAGCCTATATATACAGTGCATAGAGTGGTGTATAGTTTCTAATACACTTCAGGCAGTGTACACAATATATAATACAGTGTAGTGTGATGATGATGTAACAAAAAATACATCATGTCCGGAAGGCCACCAAGGAGAGGCAGATGCTCACAGGCCACTAAAAGAGGGCAAGCAGGCTCTGTGTCTACAGTCAACAGTGCTGTTCATGGACATGGTGCATCCTCTGCAAGTGACCGTGGGGCATTGTCCTTTTTTTTCTGCTGCTGGTCGTGTTATTGAGCCACAACATGCAGAAGAGTTGGTGGAGTGGATAACGAAGCCGCCCTCATCCCCCTCCTCCTGTCATCCAGGCTCAGAGTAGTTTGCCTTCCAAAGCAGCAGCCAAAGCGGCCTATTCCACCGGCTCCTTGTCCACAGTCATTCCTTCCATAGCCCCACCATCATGCACGGAGGAGTCCCCAGAATTATTCGACCAATCTGCTAGCAGTACAGCAGTAATTGATTTTAGCAGGCAAATATCCCTACCCCAGTTGCTGAACCATAAAAAGAAATTTGGTCCCAGCCATCCACATGCTCAGCGTCTAAATGCTAGCTTGGCCAAATTGCCAGCACTGCAACTGCTGCCTTTTCAGCTGGTAGAATCTGCCCCCTTTCGTGAATTTGTGGAATGTGCTGTACCTCAGTGGCAGGTTCCAAAACGCCATTTCTTTTCACAGAAGGCCATTCTGGCTCTTCAACGGCATGTGGAAGGCAATGTTTTGGCCTTGTTGGAATGGGCGGTCAGCAGTAAGGTTCATATTACCTCTGACTTGTGGTCCAGCAGGCATGGGCAGGAACATTACCTTTCCTTCACAGTGCACTGGGTAACTCTGCTGGCAGCTGGGAAGGATGTAAGACAAGGTCCAGTGTTGTTGGAACTTGTTCCTCCACCACGCCTCCAAAATGCTAGTGATTATTCTGCCACAGCTCTCTCCTCCACCCCTTCCTCTATGGCCTCTTCTGCAGATTTGTCCTCTGAACCAGCAGTGCTCCGTAAGCGTTCAAGGGGCTACGCAAGCAGTCAGGCTAAAAGATGCCATGCGGTGATTGAGTTGGTCTGCCTAGGGGACAGGAGCCACACTGTGGCAGAGATTCTGTCAGCTCTGCAGGGGCAGGGTCAGAGGTGGTTGACGCCATGCCAGCTTCAGCCAGGAATGGTTGTACGCAACAATGGCACCAACCTTCTCTCCGGCCTCTGACAGGGACACTTGACCCATGTTCCATGTTTGGCACACATCCTGGAATTGGTGGTGCAGCATTTCTTGACCAGGTATCCAGGCTTACAAGATCTCCTGAGGCAGGACAGAAAAGTCTGTGGTCATTTCTGCTGGTCATACAATGCCAGTGCTTGGCTGCCCAACAAGAGTATCTGTGAGGGGTTACAGTCACAATTTTTCTGCCCCTGTTTAACAGGGGCATGTAATTACGTTTTTTGATATAATATTTCACAACAGGGCCTGTTCCTTCATCCAACAAGAGTAACTGTGAGGGGTTACAGTGTTCTGGCGCACCCAAAACCAAAGGCCCAATTTTTTGGCCCCTGTTTAACAGGGGCATGTAATTACATTTTTTGATATATTATTTCACAGCAGGGCCCGTTCCTGCGCCCAACAAATGTGTTTGTGAGGGGTTACGGTGTTCTGGCACCACCAACACCTAAGGCCCAATTTTTCTGCAGAGTATATAGGCCAGGCCGTATAGTATATATACTGCTGTTCAGAGTATATAATGCCTGGGGGACCCCCACGCCATTTTTTAAAATTTTGTTGCAGGGTTCCCCTTAATATCCATACCAGCTCTGAAGGACCTGGTATGGATTTTGGGGGGGCACCCACGCCATTTTTTTTTTTTTTTTGGTGCGGGGTTCTCCAAAGGGCCTGATAATAGACTGGGGGTGGAACCCATGCCATTTTTTCAATGATTTTTATCTATATTGCAGAGATCTGACATTACATTACAGCTGCAAGCAGTTTTAAATGACATTTTTTCCTTTAAAAAATGTCATTTTGCTGTGGTACTGTTATAAACATGGGAAAAATGTGCTACTTTACAGGCAGACTAAGGAGGCCCCCCAAGCACAATATTTAAAGGAATATATATTTTTTAATTGTTTCACTTTAACCCCTTCCCGCCGACCGAACGCACATATGCGTACTCGGCTTTCCGGAGTTATACCAGGATGATGCCCGCAGCTACAGGCATCATCCCGGTACCGTTGTTTTCAGTGGGCGATCGGCTACCCAAGTATAACAACCGATGCGGCTAAAAGCCGCTTGGCTGTTATACCGGAGGAGCGGGAGGGGACATCCCCCCCCTCCCGCCGCCTCCCGCCGCTGTTACCGGGCCTCCCGTGCGATCGGTGTCCGTTCGGCTGCCTTCGGCGGCTGGGGGCGGACTGGAACGAAGCTGCGAGCGGCTTCGTTCCAGCCTTCTTGTTGTAAATGCGGAAGCGACGTCATGACGTCACTTCCCGTTTACTCGGCTGCCAATGGCGCCGAATTTAAAAAAGTACACAGTATTCAGAATCGCCGTTTTCGGCGATCTGAATACTTTGAAGTGTAAAGGAGGGATGGGGGGTCTTTTAGACCCCCCATCCCTCCATAAAGAGTACCTGTCACCACATATTACTGTCACAAGGGATGTTTATATTGCTTGTGACAGCAATAAAAGTAAAAAAAAAAATTTATAAAGTACAAAAATAAATAAATTAAATAAAAAAAAAATTAAACATTTTTAAAGTGCCCCTGTCCCCGCGAGCTCGCGCAGCGAAGAAAACGCATACGGAAGTCGCGCCCGCATATGTAAACGGTGTTCAAACCACACATGTGAGGTATCGCCGCGATCGTCAGAGCGAGAGCAATAATTCTAGCCCTAGACCTCCTCTGTAGCTCAAACCTGGTAACCGTAAAAATTTTTTAAATCGTCGCCTATGGAAATTCAAAGGTACCGTAGTTCGTCGCCATTCCACGAGTGCGTGCAATTATAAAGGGTGACATGTTTGGTATCTATTTACTCGGCGTAACATCATCTTTCACATTATACAAAAAAATTGGGGTAACTTTACTGTTTGGATTTTTTAAAATTCATGAAAGTGTCACTTTTCCAAAAATTTGCGTTTAAAACACCGCTGCACAAATACCGTGTGATAAAAAATATTGCAACAATTGCCATTTTATTCTCTAGATTCTCTGCTAAAAAAATATATATAATGTTTGGGGATTCTAAGTCATTTTCTAGCAAAAAATACGGATTTTAACTTGTAAACACCAAATTTCAAAAATAGGCTTAGTCATGAAAGGGTTTAAAGGCGGAGTTCCACCCAAAAATGAAATTTTTATCATTTTTTTCAAACAAATAGAGCTTTCTTTTTGGTGGTGTTTAATCACTACTGTTTTTTTTATTTTTTTGCTAAACAAAGGAACAAAGATTTGTTCGTTTGTTTATCAAAAATTTTGAAACAAAAAATGTTTTTCCTAGTTTCTGTTATAAAATTTTGCAAACAGGTACTTTTTCTCCTTCACCGATGTGCTCTGATGAGGCTGCACTGATAGGTACTAATTGGCAGCACTGATGGGCACTAATGAGGCAGCACTGATGAAGCAGCACTAGTGGGCACTGATGGGCAGCACTGATGGGCACTAATGAGGCGGCACTGGTGGGCACTGATAGGTGGCACTGATGTGCACGGGTGGGCACTGATAAGACTCCACTGATGGGCACTGATAGGCAGGAATGATGGGCACTGATAGGTGGGAATGATGAGCACTGATAGGCGGGAATAATGGGCACTGATAGGCGGGAATGATGGGCACTGATAGGTGCGAATGATGAGCACTTATAGGCGGGAATGATGGGCACTGATAGGTGGGAATGATGGGCACTGATAGGCAGCACTGAAGGGCACTGATAGGTGGCACTGATGGGTACTGATAACGGGCACTGATAGGCGGCCCTGATGGGTACTGATTGGCAGCACTGATGGACATGGATTGGCAGCACTGATAGACACTGATTGGCACTGATTTGCAGCACTGTTTGGCATCACTGATGGGCACTTTTGGGGCTGCACTGATAAAAAAGACACTGATGATCAGTGCCCTGATTATAAGTGCAGATGTCCCCTTCCACACTAGCCAGTTACCGGAATGCCGATAACAGTGTTCTGCCGAGAAAGTTCCCCCCGGCGGATAAGGACTCCCCTGTACTGCGCAGGCGCAGCGCTTGCGCAGTACGAGCCGCCGAAAATAGCCAAAGCTGAACACCTGTGAGTCAACTGTACACGGCGCCTGTAACAGGGCCCCTCGCGGGCTCGCTTCACTCACCATGCTTCGGGCATGGCCTGGCTTCGCTCGGCATAGTTTTATTCTAACTCTATGTCCATTTGGACAGTGGGGCTTGAACCTGGAGTGCGCAGGCGCCGTGTAGAGCTGACGATCAGCTGTTCAACTTCGGAGACTTTCGGCGGCTCTGTAGTCGTTCGTAATGCGCAAGTCCTTATCCGCTGTGGGAACTTTCTCGGCAAGACAACGGCAAGTGTGCTTACATCGTGATCAGCTGTGATTGGACACAGCTGATCTGGTGGTAAAGAGCCGCTGATTGGCTCTTTACCTCAATTTGTGATCAGCTATGTCTGGAGGACAAATGGATCACAGAGCGTACTGCCTGCGTGCCGCAGCGGGCGCGATCACGGGAGGACGTCATATCATGAATTCCAGAATTGGCCGTCCACACTGTAGCCGTCATTTTGCTATAGCGTGGTCGGCAAGTGGTTAAATAAATGAAAAAAAGAAAATCTGTAAAAAAACAATATTTTTTACTTTCTGCTATAAAACATATCCATTAAAAAATTAAAAAACAATCTTCATACATTTTGGACAAAATATATTCTGTTATGTCTTTGGTAAAAAAACAAAAAAACAAAAAAAAACAATGAGTGTATATTAATTGGCTTGCATGAAAGTTATAGCGTCTACTTTGTGATTCTGCAACAATGTATAACACTGTAACATTTCTAATACATGACAAAAGCCTGCCAGAGAAAAGGGCAGTCCATAGAGCGTGCAGGCGTAGAGGGCAGCCGCGTTATATTTTCCCTGTCGTTAGTTCCCTTCTGTCTCAGCACTGAGGGGAAGACAATAACCACTTGTGACATCCTGTCTTGTGCACAGCAGAAGGTGAGGACCCCCCGGCAGAGCGACATCTCATTCAGCAGGCGCCAAAATGAACGACATTTTAAGGCACATCGTCCCAGCCATCCTCCTGTGGCTGCCCTGGGGTAAGAATCTTCACACCTTGTCTACAACACTGAGGAAGAGGATTGGGGAAGGAGCAATAGATTTGTAAGACTTTGAGGTGGATAGGGGGAAGGGTGGGGGGGGAGAAGTTATGCCAGATTTTCGCAAACTCTCAAAGGGGATGTACTGGCCGCAAGGACATAATCTGTGGGGAAGTTTTTCACGCCATTGTAAGAGGGCTAACACCTAACTAATGGTCTCTGGCCTCCCAAACCCAATGTTGGGGTGGTAAGCCACCCAACAGTCTCTTGTATCTCTGTGTGAGGTCCTGGGTGTACACCTGCTGTGCCCATTATGAGAATTTCCCACCATACCTGTGCGGAGTTCCTGGGTCTGTACACCCCCTGTGCTCATTATGAGGGGTTCCCACCATCCCTGTGCTGAGTTCCCGGGTCTGTACACCTACTGTGCCCATTATGAGGGGTTCCCACCATCCCTGTGCTGAGTTCCCAGGTTTGTACACCCCCTGTGCTCATTATGAGGGGTTCCAACCATTCCTGTGCTGAGTTCCTGGGTCTGTACACCTGCTGGAACACACACCAAAACTCTCAAGGGGACAGGAACAGAGCTGGGGATTATAGAGGAAAAGTCATATAAAAAGCCAGGGGCTTTTTCAGGGGGTTCCCAGGGGTTCCCAAAATCCCTGTACGGAGTTCCCAGGTATGTACACCCGCTGTGCCCATTATGAGGGGTTCCCACCATCCCTGTGCTGAGTTGCCGGGTCTGTACACCTGCTGTGCCCATTATGAGGGGTTCCCACCATCCCTGTGCTGAGTTCCCAGGTCTGTACACCTGCTGTGCCCATTATGAGCTGTTCCCACCATCCCTGTGCTAAGTTCCCAGGTCTGTACACCCGCTGTGCCCATTATGAGGTGTTCCCACCATCCCTGTGCTAAATTTCCCGGTCTGTACACCCACTGTGCCCATTGTGAGGGGTTCCCACCATCCCTGTGCTAAGTTCCCAGGTCTCTACACCTGATGTGCCCATTACGAGGGGTTTCCACCATCCCTGTTCTGAGTTCCCGGGTTTGTGCACCTGCTGGAACACACATTGTTGGGTAAGAACCCCCCCCCAAAACTCTCAAGGGGACATGAACAGAGCTGGAAATTATTGTGGGGAAGTCATATAAAAAGCCAGGGGCTGGACAGCCTCCACCATTAACTTTAATATCTTTGGGTGGGTTTAATAAAAGAAATGGGATGTCTCTCTTTTAATGAAAGCTTAAAAAATTGGGCTTGAGAAAAGTCCAATGAAAGGACCACTATCACAATTTTTTTTTTATCTCTTCTTCATTTATTTTTAAGTTTTCCTTCACACTGACCTGCAGGGGAACTGTAGTACTGGAGAATATTGTAAGCACCACCAGGACAGGTTCATCTAGTGCCCAGGGCAAGAATGCGGAAGTGCACTCTTTTCCCTGCTGTTATTGCATGCTCACAATAGACTTACTGCCCTATGTAAAAACTTTGTCCCCTTGCTCCACTGTGCCCAGGGCAGCTGGCGCTCCTGCCCACCCCTTGTCCCGTTCCTGGGCACCACCAACAATATTATCCACTTCTGCTCTCACACTTGTTCACCCCTTATGGACCAGAGCAGTTTTCAAATTTCTGCTATGAGCCTGTTTATTCCCTGATAATTTTGTCATGACTTAAGATACCGTAATGGCAACATAATACATGCATTGTTTTTTTTAAGGACAAACAAGGTTTTCTTTTTGTGAATATTGTCCTGAAACAATGATTTTTTTTTTTTCACAATCCGTAGTCAATTAAATGTTATAAAACTAAACAAAAAGCACTTCTGCTTTTTTTGAGCAGTGTTAGTTTAAAAATAGTGCATTTGATTCTGTAATGTGTCCTGTTTAAAACAACACTAAAATTATGATTTTGGTACAAAGCATTGCAAAGTTATTTACAAATGAAGTAAAGTCGTTTTTTTTTTTTTTCCAATCTTGGGCTTTTTTTGTAATAAGTGTAAATACTGTATATGTAAAAGGTGTACAAATACAGTCAGGTCCATAAATATTGGGACATTGACACAATTCTAGTCTTTTTGGCTCTATACACCACCACAATGGATTTATAATGAAATGAACAAGATGTGCTTTAACTGCAGACTTTCAGCTTTAATTTGAGGGTATTTACATCCAAATCAGATGAACGGTGTAGGAATTACAGCAGTTTGTATATGTGCCTCCCACTTTTTAAGCTACCAAAAGTAATGGGACAGATTAACAATCATCCATCAAACTTTCACTTTTTAATACTTGGTTGCAAATCCTTTGCAGTAAATTACAGCCTGAAGTCTGGAACACATAGACATCACCAGACGCTGGGTTTCATCCCTGGTGATGTTCTGCCAGGCCTCTACTGCAACTGTCTTCAGTTCCTGCTTGTTCTTGGGGCATTTTCCCTTCAGTTTTGTCTTCAGCAAGTGAAATGCATGCTCAATCGGATTCAGGTCAGGTGATTGACTTGGCCATTGCATAACATTCCACTTCTTTCCCTTAAAAAAACTCTTTGGTTGCTTTCGCAGTATGCTTCGGGTCATTGTCCATCTGCACTGTGAAGCGCCGTCCAATGAGTTCTGAAGCATTTTGCTGAATATGAGCAGATAATATTGTCCGAAACACTTCAGAATTCATCCTGCTGCTTTTGTCAGCAGTCACATCATCAATAAATACAAGAGAACCAGTTCCATTGGCAGCCATACATGCCCACGCCATGACTCTACCACCTCCATGCTTCACTGATGAGGTGGTATGCTTTGGATCATGAGCAGTTCCTTTCCTTCTCCATACTCTTCTCTTCCCATCACTCTGGTACAAGTTGATCTTGGTCTCATCTGTCCATAGGATGTTGTTCCAGAACTGTGAAGGCTTTTTTAGATGTTGTTTGGCAAACTCTAATCTGGCCTTCCTGTTTTGGAGGCTCACCAATGGTTAACATCTTGTGGTGAACCCTCTGTATTCACTCTGGTGAAGTCTTCTCTTGATTGTTGACTTTGACACACATACACCTACCTCCTGGAGAGTGTTCTTCATCTGGCCAACTGTTGTGAAGGGTGTTTTCTTCACCAGGGAAAGAATTCTTCATTCATCCACCACAGTTGTTTTCCGTGGTCTTCCGGGTCTTTTGGTGTTGCTGAGCTCACCGGTGCGTTCTTTCTTTTTAAGGATGTTCCAAACAGTTGATTTGGCCACACCTAATGTTTTTGCTATCTCTCTGATGGGTTTGTTTTGTTTTTTCAGCCATTTAATGATGGCTTGCTTCACTGATAGTGACAGCTCTTTGGATCTCATATTGAGAGTTGACAGCAACAGATTCCAAATGCAAATAGCCCACTTGAAATTAACTCTGGACCTTTTATCTGCTCCTTGTAAAAGGGATAATGAGGGAATAACACACACCTGGCCATAGAACAGCTGAGCAGCCAATTGTCCCATTACTTTTGGTCCCTTAAAAAGTGGGAGGCACATATACAAACTGTTGTAATTCCTACACCGTTCACCTGATTTGGATGTAAATACCCTCAAATTAAAGCTAAAAGTCTGCAGTTAAAGCACATCTTGTTTTTAATTTCAAATCCATTGTGGTGGTGTATAGAGCCAAAAAAGATTAGAATTGTGTCGATGTCCCAATATTTATGGACCTGACTGTATTAGTGAACAAAGCAAACAAAAACAGAAAATAAATTTAAATATTAGTTAATAAAATGGGAAATAAAACAAAAAAAACAAAACAAATCACCAGGAAAATTATAATTGAAGGAGGAGAATAAGGGCTGATTAGAATAAACTAAGGGCTACTAAGGGGATCAACAGAGGAATATTTATTTAAATGTTTCTTTAACTGACTTTATCAGCAGATTGAAGTTTATTCCTTTGATATGTAGATGAATAAACAGAAGGATACAAAATGAAACAATGTTTAATATTATCTTTCTGTATTCACGGCTGAGCAATGTTGTTGATAAACATCTTTTTTTTTTACAACTCCTGCTGCTGGGATTTTCTCTGTGTACTCGGCAATGCAGCTGTGATTCATCAAAGCTAAATTGCTGTGTGCTGTGACAGGGGGGATCCTGCCAGCAGGTCAGAAGGACTGGATGAACTAGACACGCCCTGTGAACAATGATGACATTTTTTGGGGTGTGTCTAGCATGCCCCCACAGTCTGCAACTGGTTTAAATTCATCTGCACTCCTTTAACTGTCATTTTTGCTGGTCAGTTAGTCCTCTATGTAAATGTGGAGAAAAATATAACTAAATGTGAACTAAATTAAAATATTTGCTAATCAATAAGGGAGGGTATTCTTTACAGTAAAAGCAGTTAATCTGTTGAATGCATTGCCATGTGAGCTATGGATATGGACAAATTATTAATGGAAACAAGTTTATTGGATTACTAACAAGTAATTTTACATAGATAATGTTACGTTTTGGCTTCTTTTTTGTAAAAACAAATTTAGGAAAAATGTAATTTGCTCGGTAGCTGATCTAAGCCAAGATGCTTAAATGCAGCATATATTTTAGGAATGCTTCATAGGCTATGAATGATCTCTTGGGGTTGCGAATCTTGACGATGTATCAGTTGACATTGGTCTCCAAGGGTATTTGTTGAGTTGACTCCAGTGCTGGGAAAAGGTAATCTAGAGCCCAGGGCGAACATGCCAAACTGCCCCCTCCCCCCCCCAAGATGTGAGTATTATGTGTCAGCAAAAATATCCCCACACACTGAGCACCAATCTTCATGCTTACCACCTCAGCATAAATTCCCCCTCCTCCCGATACAAGTATTCCCTCCCTGCTGAAATCTCCCATCTCAGCACAAATCTTGGCCCCCATCTCCCAAATCCCCCCAGCTCAAATTGTACCCCCCCAAAAAAATTCACCCCTCCTAGCACACATCATCTACCCCTAAAATTTCCCTTCCTAGTACACGTCCCCCCCCGCTTCAGATACCCTCCTCCCAGCACAAACTGCCCCCAAATCCCCCCACCAAACACAAAACTTCTTTCCCTATCCCCTCCCAACACAAATCCCTGTAAATCACCACTCTTACCACCCTTCTCCCAAATTCCTCCTACTACAATAATACTTACCCCCTGCTGCCCCCCAAATTCCCCCTTCTAACAATCCCCTCCCCCCCAATCACCTTGTGGAACACCCTCCACCGTTACATGATACTACAAGGCCACCGTCTCTCCTGCCCACCCATTGTTCCAGCCCCAGTTGCCTCCCAAAGCTGGCCTTCCACCTCACCTCACTAGTCCATTGTTGAGCGCCATCTTTTTGTAAAACCTTGGGATCACTTGAGCATGCCTGTCATGAAACACCAATTATCCTAGAGCAATGGTTCTCAACCTGGGGGTCGAGACCCCCTCGGGGGTCGAATGACGATTTGCCAGGGGTCACCGAATCCTGGGCTGTTCCTGAAGCCCACAACGCTCTCCCAGCCTTTTTGTGGCAGCCCAGCAGGGCTGTCCCTGGAGCCCGCGGCTGACCATTCAGCCTAAGTGGGCGGAGGAGACCCCATCTCCTGGTTTCGGCATAGGTGTCACTGCTATGAGACACCACAAAGTCGGAGACACAGTGAATCTGGAGACACAGTAAGTAACACTACCTGTGATTATAGTTGCCGTTAAAAGTCCCCACTACAGCTTTCAGATCAGCAGATGACCTTCATCAAGGGCACCTAAGTTGGCTGATCAGAACTCCCCCAGTACTGCCACTCATCCCATTCCCCCCAGCAAGGAGTAAGAGAAGGAATAAAAATAGAAAATACATGGAAGGGAGAGGAAAAGAGGGGGAGGAACAAAGAAAAAAGGAGAGAAAGAATAAGAGAAAAAACAAGAAAAACGGCTAGAGGTATGGGGGAAAAAAAGAAAAATAGGATAGAGAGAGATAAAAGGGAAAGAAAGAATAACAAAAGAGAAAGAGTGGTGCATCCTAAAATGTACCATAAGGGGTTTTAATACTGTACAAGTGGAAGGGACTCGGGGAGCGCTAAATGTCCGTGGGTTAGGGGCGCAAATTACTTGTCTTGCCTTGAGTGCTGACAACCCACGCTACGAAAATAATTTTACTATTAGGGGTCCCCGCAACTTAGGAAATTTTATCAAGGGGTCACGGCACTAGAAAGGTTGAGAACCACTGTCCTAGAGGATAGAATTCGGACAATTTCCATCCCAAGCAGTCTTGATTGGTTGGCCGATGTATTCCGTAGGCACCTAAAGACTTCAGATTGCTGCCAGATCTATCCAAAGCTGTCTAGCCAATGCAATGGGCATCTCAATCCTACGTCGTGAAAAGCATTAAGCTCTTTTGTATGAGATGATAATTCTACATTGAGTTGCCAAAAATATTTACGGGTCAATTTATCTGAGATTTCCAACAAGAATGTCATATGAGGACCATGAAAAGAGGTTTGAGCGTGAATGTCAAAGCGCCACACCAAGGTTTTAGAATCCTAAATGAGGTTTTATTCCAAACATATGGCAGGTGCTACAGCCACAGTGTTTCGGGGACTGTGCATTGTCCCCTTCTTTAAGGGGATAATGTAATCCAATGCATTTTGGGAACTGTACATTGTCCCTTCATAAAGGGAGCAACGCACAGTTTACAAAACACGTTGTATGTGGCACCTACCAAGTGTTTGGACTTAAACCTCATTTCAGGCTTTGAAATCTTATTGCGGCACTTCCATTTTTATACTCAAACATCATTTTTAGAGTCCACGGTCACCATTCATGAGAGTATGGCTCACCCATCACTCAGGTGCCCCATTGGGATACCACCAGTACATTTTAGTCAAATACATCAATCGGCGTCAAAAGAAAATCTTCCTAAGGAACCAGCACCATCAGTCTACCACAGCCTTTCTCAACCCTTTCATGAGCTGCTGCCATCCGTGGAAAGTCTCAGGTTCAGGTGATGTGCAGAAGTTATATAGGTCTCGGTAAATCACTGCATTTTTAGCAGATGGCAATGCCTGAAGCCTAGTTTCGGGACAAGGGGTGGACGGGAGGTGCGTCTGCCCTGGGCACAGTGAGGATTTGGTGGGGGGTCGTGCTAGAAGGGGTGCTTTGGGGGGGATTTGTGTTAGTAGGGATGATTGTTGGATATGCGCTAGTAGGGATTTTTTTTTTGGGGGGGGGGGGGGTGTTGATTAGTGCTGGAAAAGGGGATTTGGAGTTATTTGTGCTGGGAGTGGCATAGAGGATTTATGCTCAGAGTGGATTTTTTTTTTTAAGAAAAAAACTCCTGCGCACAAGTGGACAGCTGAACAAGCGGTATTGGAACACAGGCCTTGCTGCCCTCAAGGATAGGGAATCCTAGCAGACAACAAGAAAGAAAGGGCGCACCAGTCATGTGCATTATCCTTGAGTAGAATTTATTATAATAATGATAAAAAGGAACTACTTACAAACAGTAGTAGAAGATCCCAAAAGTATAGAACAATCTTCAAATCACAGCATAAGGTGAAGGAGCAGCAGAGCCCACCAGAGGTGCCGGAAGAGCTCACAAGAATCACTGACGCGTTTCGAGGTAAACATCCCCTCTTCCTCAGAACAGTTCCTTTTTATCATTATTATAATAAATTTTACTCAAGGATAATGCACATGGCTGGTGCGCCCTTTCTTTCTTGTTTCTCGTGGATTTTTTTGGGTAGAGGATTCGTGCTAGGAGAAGGGATTTGGGGGATTTGTGCTGGGAGTGGCGTAGAGGATTTATGCTCAGAGTGGATTTTTTTTTGGGTAGAGGATTCGTGCTAGGAGAAGGGATTTGGGGGGATTTGTGCTGGACGTGGTGTAGATGATTTATGCTCAGAGGGGAAATGTTTGGTGTAGAGGATTTGTGCTAAGAGAAGGGATTTGGGGAGGGGGGGATTTGCACTGAAAGAGGGGGAATTTTTGCTTGGGGAAAATTTCGGCTTGCAAAGGGAATTTATGCTTAGATGGTAAGTGTGAAAGTTAGTGCTCCATTTTTTTTTTTGGAGGCGGGAGGGGGGTTTGCTGACATAAAATGCTCATTTTTGGGGTGGGGAAGAGAACCTCTTGGCATCTTTGCCCTGGGCTCTAGATGACCTTGTCCTGCCACAGCTGGAGCCCAAACTAGTAGGGCAATGGGAGGCTGGTGGGTAAAAGGGGTGCAATCAGGGCTTTTTTTCAGGGGGAACTTGGTGGACCACCACCTCTGGCTCAGACCCTTGGGGGGGGGGGCTGCTCACCACAATCACTTGTAAACACAGAAGTCCAGTTTCTGTGTTTACAAGTGACAGCTCTGCACTCTGTCTGTAACCCCCCTGAACTCTGCACTCTGTATGTAATGCAATCCTGGTATTTAATGCCCCTTTAACACCCTCCTACTGTTCGTGAAATTTGACTGACCACACCCACTATTTGATGTGATTTGGAGGGTGTGTGTGGGTGGAGGGATTTGGAGGGGGGGGGGGGGTCGTGGTTGAGTTCCAGCACTTATTGTTTGAGAAAAAAAGCCCTGGGTGCAATTATAATGAAGACTCTGATGGGTGGGGGCAGCTTCTTCATAAAAGTTCAAGTACATATTATTTAGTTATACTTTCACTCATCCTGGCACTTTAGGGGTCAGGGGTCACTAGAAGTCCGATAGAAGTCTGATAGTTTGCCTGTTTAGCACTCTCAGGGGCTGGGAGACAATGGTGTTGAATCCCCTCCCCTTGCACAGGAATTTTCCTTCATCCAATCACATGCAAGCAAAAACATTTTTTCTTTTACTTGTACGTGATGAAGTTCAAAGTCAATGTTCAAAATCACTTGCAAAGTGAACAGCCTTTAGTAACTCAACCCCCAATGTGTGAAGTCAGGCAGGTAAAAGGCTAAACATCAGGTCTAAGAATAAGGTACATTTTGCTAATGCTAAAAATGCCCCCCCCTCCCCTCCCCCACACCACCTCTCTGCTATATAGTCATATATTAGACTCCAAAGTCGCATGCTCTCCAGTGTGACTTTGGAACATGACTTTCGGTGCAACTTTAATCCGACTTTACACTCAATGGCTCTAAGTCGTATCAAAAGTCGCACCAAGGTAGTGCAGACACCTTTTTTAAAATCTCTCTGATCTGAATGGGTGCCATTGAAAAGAATGGCCGCATATTGTCCTGTCCAAAGTTGCATGACAAGTCGCACAAGTGTGAATGGAGCCTTAAAGTGGTTGTAATTGTAAACCCTTTTGTCTTACTTTTATCTATAGATAAGCCTAGAATAAGGCTTACCTATAGATAGTGGAAATATCTCCTAAACGTGCGCCGTCTAGGAGATACTTCACTTGTAGTGCGCCGATGTCGTCATCGGTGCATGCGCTGTGAAGAAACGGACCGCCGTGGCGTTTCTTCCCCCAGCGTGTGCCGTGACTGATGGCTCCCGCGCGCATGCACAGGAATGATGTCACGCGGCTCCGGCTAGTCACAGAGTTGGAGTCCACCGGAAGGAAGAGGGGCGAAGATGGACGCGGCCTGCTCAGGGGACAGCGCGGGCTTCCTTTGCAGGTAAGTGTCATATAATGGTAAGTGTCATATAATGTAAGTGTCATATAATGGGCTAGTATGCATTATGCTTTTCATTTGCAGGCCTTGCGGGGAGCAAAAGAGGAAATAAAACCCATCAGGGTTTCCTTCCTCTTTAATAAGGAGTTCTGCCTGGGGAAAAACAAATTAAAAGTCAGCAGCTACAAATACTGCATATATAATATATGGACACTTACCTGTCCAGGGATCCCGCGATGTCGGCACTCCAACTGATTTTCAAATCGACTCTCAGGTGCTGCCGCCATCATTCCTGGTAAGGGAAACCAGCAGTCAAGCCTTTCGGCTTCACAGCAGGTTCCCTATTGCGCACTCGGCACGGCCTCCTGGAAGTGGGGAAGGGTACATGTCAAAAACAGGTACCCCCCCCCCCTCCGAAAGGTGCCAAGTGTGACACCGGAGAGGGGGGGGAAGCAGATAAGCGGAGGTTCTACTTTTGTGTGAAACTCCTATTTAATGCTCCCAACCCGAAATTGTGTGGCAGTGCTGGACTTTCTTATTGGAGAACCCAACATGCTGTTATTCTGCAATCCATGTAATCTGATCTCTCCTGCTATTCGGCACTCTTTTTGCACAGCCAAAAGCCGTTGATATTGCTTTATGCTTACTGACTCCAGGTGGTATTTGTGAAAACCTTTATATGCATGAGATTGGGGGTTATTTACTAAAGGAAAATCCACGTTGCACTGCAAGTGCACTTGGAAGTGCAGTCACTGTAGATCTGAGGGGGACATGCAAGGAAAATAAAAAACAGCATTTTAGCTTGCACATGATTGGATGATAAAATCAGCAGAGCCTCCCCTCATTTCAGATCTACCCCTCAGATTTACAGCGACTGCACTTCCAAGTGCACTTGCACTGCAAAGTGGATTTGCCTTTCATAAATAACCCCCATTATCAGGGCCGTCTTTAAGGCAGGGCAAAAGGGGCAGTTGCCCTGGGCCCTGTCATTGTTGTGGGGCCCAAAGCATCTGCCTCATACTTGCCAACTATCCCGGTTTAAATTCCCTCGTCCCTTGAGGTTTTAGTCCCGTGCTGTGTCCTGATATCTCAGTGTGAAGTGCTGCTACTAATGCTGCCCAGCTCTGCCCTATTGTTGTGTACAGATGACTCACCTGCAGACCCTGTTCTTACATGTAAATAACCGGCATTCATATGTAAATATCGGCGGCATTCATATGTAAATATCTGCATGCGGCGGCATAGATATGTAAATAAAGGCGGCATTCATATGTATATCATGCCCCCTGCAGTGAGGAGATGATGTGCTGTAACTTCTAGCAACCAATCAGTGAGCAGTATTACTGTACAGTAATCTCTAGCAACCAATCAACCAAGCAGAAATCATGTGCTGTAACATCTAGCAACTAATCAGTGACCTGTAATGTGTGCTGTAACCTCTAGCAACCAGTCAGTAAGTGGTAATGATACACTGTAACCTCTGGCAACCAATCGCAATCGCTGCCTGATCTGATACAGTAAATTCATTTTAAGTCTAGCTGCTATTTATTGTATGTCTCAGAGCAGGTGGAGAGAGAAATTGTATGGGGAGGGGGGGAGGGGGCAACCAAGAAAAAGTTTGCCCAGGGTCCAATCAATATTAAAGACGGCCCTGCCCATTATATTTAGCCGATGTATTCAGAGAGCACTGGCTGCCATGTCTATCTATGAATGGAGTCCCTGCTGGCTATTATTACAGTAGCCCACCGGAATCTCTTTAACCTGAGAGTAACTTTTGTTATGCACAGTGCAGCTAACAGCATCCCTGCGAGAAAACCCTTTTTTTTTTAGGGTAGACCCTCGTGGGATGAATGTTGTTTTCTTGAAGCCATCTACTGATAATACTTATGATGATATCCTTTATTATAAAGCAGTAATATTGACACCCTAAAGCCCAACTATAACCATAGTGTTTGATTTATTATTTTTTTTACTTATTTGGCTTATTGCCCCTGTGACAGGGCGAAAAATTGGGAAACAGGGACAGAGTGTTGTCACCCTATAACAGGAAGCGCCTAAATCAAGGACCTTCATGGCGGGATCACCAGGGATTATTTTAATGAAAGCTGCACAGTTAAAAATGTAGAAAATGACTTTTTAAAATGACATTTCCATGTTAAAGTGTCTAATGAGGTTTTAGTAACTGTAAACGAAGCAGGAGGAGGACACAGCCAACCAGGTTACCACGAGTTACAGCGCTCGCCCATCGATCGTTGTTGTCATGTAGTCAAAGCAAAGGATAGATGAAGTCCTATTGATTCATGGCTGCGTTCTGCATAGAGGTTTCCTGAGAACAGACCACATACAGTACATGGCAATGAGTGATATAGAAACTAATTTCAGCAAAAACAGACTGCACGGAATAAAAAATACAGAAACCAATCTGTAGAAAACAAGAATTTTCTGAAACACATTGAGGTGGTGAGTTATTATGAAGCAAAGAGCATATATATCTGTATATATATATAGAGAGAGAGAGAGAGAGAGAGAGAGAGAGAGAGAGAGAGAGAGAGAGAGAGATTACTGCCATTTGCTGCAGCACATTATTATTATTATTATTATTATTATTATTAATATCTTTAGTTTTTGTTTTGTTTTTTTTAATCATCTTTACTACACATACACATGCTGTAGTTTGTTAACATGCTCTGAAAAAGAGAGAGGCGCTCAGAATGAACATGCTGCATGTACTGTAATATCATCCTGAAGCCCCTCTGTTCTTATTACAGTGTAATACTGCAGTTTCATTGACCAAAAACAAACAAACAAAAACAACAACAAAAAATTGTTTATAATTATTACATGTACACACATGGAAAATATACATAAATCCGTTTTTATTGGCATACACAAAAAAGACGGAAGCTCAGAATGAACAGACTGCATGCAATCTGATCCCAGTGTGCCCTCCCTGCTGACTCTATTTTTATCACAATGTAATACTGCAACAGCAGTATGCAAAAAGTATAATATATATATATATATAGATAGATAGATAGATAGATACATATATATAGATATATAGAGATATCTACAGATATATCTATAGATATCTATAGATATATCTATAGATATCTTTTATATAGAGATATCTATAGATATATCTATATATATAGATATATCTATATATATCTATATATATAGATATCTATAGATATATATATATATATATCTAGATAGATAGATCTATCTAGATAGATATATATATATATAGATATCTATATATCTATATCTATGTATATATAGATATAGATATCTATCTATCTATCTATCTATCTATCTATCTATCTATCTATCTATCTATATATATATATATATATATATATATATAGATCTATCTATCTATCTATCTATCTATCTATCTATCTATCTATCTATCTATCTATCTATCTATCTATCTATCTATCTATCTATCTATCTATCTATCTATCTATCTATCTATCTATCTATCTATCTATCTATCTATCTATCTATCTATCTATCTATCTATCTATCTATCTATCTATCTATCTATCTATCTATCTATACATCTATCTATCTATCTATCTATCTATCTATCTATCTATCTATCTATCTATCTATCTATCTATCTATCTATCTATCTATCTATCTATCTATCTATCTATCTATCTATCTATCTATCTATCTATCTATCTATCTATCTATCTGTATAGAAAAGAGAGAAGCCCAGAATGAACAGGCTGCATGTCCTCTGATCTTAGTTTTCTCATAGGCTGCAGTGTGTTACCCCTCCCTGCTAGTCTTCTGTCCAATCAAATGCAGAGATCTGTACTCTACTCATATTCATTAGATTATAATTATAATATCTGCAATCTCTCATGTTTTTCCCTTTATCTTTTGCTCAGGATTTGCAGCGGCTTCTGACACAGGTAAACCAATGACTCCGTTTTCCTTTATCTGTAACATTGTTATATCAAATGATTGTATCTAGAAAAAATGTTTGTATCAGTTTTGTAGAATGGAAGGCTCTCCCTGTTCTCTGAGCTACATTTTATCACATTTGTGTTGTTTCCCTGGTTTTGTATGTTTTGTGTCTTTTGTGCTGTTTTTATGGCTGCCAACAAAGAGTCATTAGATTCCAGCTGATGTCTCTCTGTTTTATGTTATAATATTCCCCTATAATGTATGTATGTATATATGTAGCCCCTCCCTGACTCTTGTAGGTAATCTACAGGGTGTCCCCATACATAGGAAAAATTAACAAACTCAATATATAGATCTATATATACAGTATATACTTCATATGTCTATAGAAAGAGATGGCTAACACGTAGAGGATATTTTGTATTCTTTTTTTTTTGTAATACATATTTTTTAAATAAAGGAACATTTAACTACAAGGGCCCTTTACCCCATCTGTGATCAGTCGAGTCCGAAGGGGGCTGTCATTCGGCTATAGCATGGATGGGAAGAGGTTAATATTAAAATAATAATGTTATATTAAAGTAAAATAACAACAACAGCAACTAATAATATTAGTAGTAATAACAAAAATAATGTAATAAAAATACCAATAATAATAATATTAGTAGTGATAACAAAAATAATGTAATAATAATAATATTAGTAGTAATAACAAAAATAATGTAATAAAAAATAACAATAAAAATAATAATAATAATAATAATAATAATAATAATAATAGTAGTAATAACAAAAATAATGTAATAAAAATAACAATAATAATAATATTATTAATGTTAATAAAAATAATGTAATAATAATAATAATATTAGTAGTAATAACAAAAATAATGTAATAAAAAAAAAAATAATAATAATAATAATAATAATATTAGTAGTAATAACAAAAATAATGTAATAAAAATAACAATAATAATAAAAAATTGCTAGCGCACGGAGTGGGATAAAAAAAAAAATTAAAATAGAAAAATCAAGCTATCTAAGGACACAGAGTAGTCCACACATAGAAATCATTATATATACACACACACACACACATATATATAATTTGTATTTTATTTATATATATTTTCAGATTTTATATATTTTGTTATAATGGAAGCCACATGAAATATGATTTCTAAGTGAACTACTCTGTGTCCTTAGTATTATATATATATATACAGTGGGAACGGAAAGTATTCAGACCCCCTTAAATTTTTCACTCTTTGTTATATTGCAGCCATTTGCTAAAATCATTTAAGTTAATTTTTTTCCTCATTAATGTACACACAGCACCCCATATTGTACACAGAGCACCCCATATTGTACATACAGCCCCCCATATTGTACACACAGCCCCCCATATTGTACACACAGCCCCCCATATTGTACACACAGCACCCCATATTGTACACACAGCCCCCCATATTGTACACACAGCCCCCCATATTGTACACACAGCGCCCCATATTGTACACACAGCACCCCATATTGTACACACAGCACCTCATATTGTACACACAGCCCCCCATATTGTACACACAGCACCCCATATTGTACACACAGCACCCCATATTGTACACACAGCCCCCCATATTGACAGAAAAACACAGAATTGTTGACATTTTTGCAGATTTATTAAAAAAGAAAAACTGAAATATCACATGGTCCTAAGTATTCAGACCCTTTGCTCAGTATTTAGTAGAAGCCCCTTTTGATCTAATACAGCCATGAGTCTTTTTGGGAAAGATGCAACAAGTTTTTCACACCTGGATTTGGGGATCCTCTGCCATTCCTCCTTGCAGATCCTCTCCAGTTCTGTCAGGGGGGATGGTAAACGTTGGTGGACGGCCATTTTTAGGTCTCTCCAGAGATGCTCAATTGGGTTTAAGTCAGGGAGCTGGCTGGGCCATTCAAGAACAGTCACGGAGTTGTTGTGAAGCCACTCCTTCGTTATTTTAGCTGTGTGCTTAGGGTCATGGTCTTGTTGGAAGGTAAACCTTCGGCCCAGTCTGAGGTCCTGAGCACTCTGGAGAAGGTTTTCGTCCAGGATATCCCTGTACTTGGCCGCATTCATCTTTCCCTCGATTGCAACCAGTCGTCCTGTCCCTGCAGCTGAAAAACACCCCCACAGCATGATGCTGCCACCACCATGCTTCACTGTTGGGACTGTATTGGACAGATGATGAGCAGTGCCTGGTTTTCTCCACACATACCGCTTAGAATTAAGGCCAAAAAGTTCTATCTTGGTCTCATCAGACCAGAGAATCTTATTTCTCACCATCTTGGAGTCCTTCAGGTGTTTTTTAGTAAACTCCATGCAGGCTTTCATGTGTCTTGCACTAAGGAGAGGCTTCCATCGGGCCACTCTGCCATAAAGCCCCGACTGGTGGAGGGCTGCAGTGATGGTTGACTTTCTACAACTTTCTCTCATCTCCCAACTGCATCTCTGGAGCTCAGCCACAGTGATCTTTGGGTTCTTCTTTACCTCTCTCACCAAGGCTCTTCTCCCCCGATAGCTCAGTTTGGCTGGACGGCCAGTTCTAGGAAGGGTTCTGGTCATCCCAAATGTCTTCCATTTAAGGATTATGGAGGCCACTGAGCTCTTAAGTGTAGCAGAAATGTTTTTGTAACCTTGGCCAGATCTGTGCCTTGCCACAATTCTGTCTCTGAGCTCTTCAGGCAGTTCCTTTGACCTCATGATTCTCATTTGCTCTGACATGCACTGTGAACTGTAAGGTCTTATATAGACAGGTGTATGGCTTTCCTAATCAAGTCCAATCAGTATAATCAAACACAGCTGAACTCAAATGAAGGTGTAGAACCATCTCAAGGATGATCAGAAGAAATGGACAGCACCTGAGTTATATATATGAGTGTCACAGCAAAGGGTCTGAATACTTAGGACCATGTGATATTTCAGGTTTTCTTTTTTAATAAATCTTTAAAAATGTCAACAATTCTGTGTTTTTCTCTCAATATGGGGTGCTGTGTGTACAATATGGGGGGCTGTGTGTACAATATGGGGTGCTGTGTGTACAATATGGGGTGCTGTGTGTACAATATGGGGTGCTGTGTGTACAATATGGGGTGCTGTGTGTACAATATGGGGGGCTGTGTGTACAATATGGGGTGCTGTGTGTACAATATGGGGTGCTGTGTGTACAATATGGGGTGCTGTGTGTACAATATGGGGTGCTGTGTGTACAATATGGGGGGCTGTGTGTACAATATGGGGTGCTGTGTGTACAATATGGGGTGCTGTGTGTACAATATGGGGTGTTGTGTGTACAATATGGGGTGCTGTGTGTACAATATGGGGGGCTGTGTGTACAATATGGGGTGCTGTGTGTACAATATGGGGTGCTGTGTGTACAATATGGGGTGCTGTGTGTACAATATGGGGGGCTGTGTGTACAATATGGGGTGCTGTGTGTACAATATGGGGGGCTGTGTGTACAATATGGGGGGCTGTGTGTACAATATGGGGTGCTGTGTGTACATTAATGAGGAAAAAAATGAACTTAAATGATTTTAGCAAATGGTTGCAATATAACAAAGAGTGAAAAATGTAAGGGGGTCTGAATACTTTCCGTCCCCACTGTATATTACTGTATACAGCTCAGTATACAAACCTGGCCATGTGAATCTAGATGTGTGATGGAACATTACATAGGAGGAGACCTTTAGTGGAAACCACATCAGAAAACCCCCAGATTTAGAAAGCTGATGCTCAAATAATATGCAAATCGCTGCTTTTCTTGTGAAAGTCAAGTATGACCTCGATCCTTCCCATGCAAGCCAGCCTATTGGTCAGTGAGGTGCTCCATCACATTGAAGAACCAATAGGGAGGCCTGGTTGATGGGAGAAGGTAAGAGCCAGCTAGATATTTACTGGAAGAATATAGATTTGCATGTTCTTTGAAGAGGAAATGCAAATTTTTATTCTATTTTATTTATTTATTACAGGCACTTACAGTATATAGCTGCACTTTACACACACATATATATATTGTATATTCACATCAACGCATATAAACACCGTAGCTGCTGACTTTGGAGAATCAGGTAAGTTCCAGTGCCTCGAGTCCTTGCTGTCTTCCCGGAGCCAGTCCTGCCTTCTGCTGTGGGTCTCCAGGGTCGCCATCTTGGAAAGAGAACCATTGCTGGCTCCCCGCTACGCATGCACAAGCTTACACCGCACTCTGTGAATGGTCCTGCGGCTTCTTTGGACATATCCCAGGAGGGTGCCGGAGTGGAGGGGTCGGAGGAAGAGTCCCCATCCCCACCTAGGCAAGGATTGCAGAAATGGGAGTTGATGTTGATAAAAGTCAATACCCCCCCCCCCAAAAAAAAATAATACAGGATGGAGGAAGCGAGCAAACATGCAGGATGTTACCTTTTGAGTGAAGTTCTGCTTTATGTCGTCAGTGTCTGAAGATCTACTTATCCAGCCGGTTGAGCACTTTGCAGGCATCTCTAATAAATGGAAGATGTAGAAGACACAAGTGAGGTATCAGCCTCTTACAGTTTCTGTACAGCAGAGATCAGACTAAAGGAAGGAGAAGCAGCACAAGGAGCCAATCCATTGTGCTGCAGTGTAAGGAGCATGCCGATAGGAGGAGAGAGTAGAGTGACAGAGAGATGAGCTTATCAGTCTGCTGCTTTTCATTCAATGTCCAGTCTAAAGCTAGGGGAGGGACAAGACCTGTGGGTACCCGAATTTGACTTGGTATCAGCCACTTGTTGCCTCTGTGCAGCAGAGCTCAGACTGGGGACAGGGGGAGCAGCACAAGAAGGCAATCATCAAAGGATGCTGCTAGGAGGAGAGAGCAGAGTGACACAGAAATGAGCTCATCAGTCTGCTGCTTCTCTTTTTACTATCCAGTCACAGGCTTGGGGAGGCGTACAATCTGTAACTGCTATTTATGTGCAGCAGTGAAAAATCAGGTCTTCTACAAGACAGGGCCGTGTTGTGTGGCAGAACTGTGTGAATCCCAGGACAGGATGGACAGAAATACAAATTCTTTATCAGCAAAACCAGCTCTCATATACAGTATATGTTTATCTGCTGGCGATGGAGTTCAACCTTTAAGACATGTCATATTTTTATGCAATATTATATTATATTTTATATTAATATGATACTGATAACTTGAAGGTCCAGCCCTAGTTAATATATTTACATAATTTATTATATAAAGGATAACATATTAATAATATGTTTCACTTTTCTCATATTATATTATATTATATTACATTATATGTTATTATATTTTATTATATTAATGAGTTGGAGGCCCAGGCCTAGTTGGCCTTTAATATACATGCATTTTACCTTTCTCTTCATATATATATATATATATATTATAAATTATAAATTGTATATACTGTATATTATATATATATAAAATATAATATATTAATAATATGTTTCACTTTTCTCAAATTTTATTATATTAATGACTTGGATATGCATAGTGTCCCTTTAGGATAAATATATTTAATCTTTCTCTTCTTATATTATAAATATATTTATATTATAAATTATATATATATTATATATAAAGTATAATATGTTTTTAATACATTTCACCTTTCCCATATTATACTATATTATATTATATTAATGACTTGGTGGTCCGATTGCCCTTTAAAGTATATATATATTTCACCTTTCTCTTCTTATATTTTAAATATAATTATATTATAAATTATATTTATATTATATAAATTGTAATATAATATAATATACAGTATAATATAATAATAATGATATGTTTCACATTCATTATATTATATTATATTATATTCCAGGCCTAGTGGTCCTTTAAGATAAATGTATTTCACCTTTCTCTTATATTATAAATATATTTATATTATATTATATTATATTATATTATATTATATATATGTATATTCATTTTTTATACATAATATGTTTCCCCTCTCTCATATTATATTATATTTTTATAATAATGATTTGGAGGTCCAGGCCTAGTGGTCCTTTAAGATAAATGTATTTCACCTTTCTCTTCCTGAACAATACAGGAAATTGCACAGACTACCAGAGAAAAACATTTAGAAATAAAAAATAAATTTCCAACTGTCTTTCCTAACTAGTGATATAGACGTCACAACTTCTTTTTTTTTTCTTTTATATATATATATATATATATATACGGTATATAGTACATGTGGATGTTTCTGCTTTTTGTAGTCCTTGAGTACATAGTTTTAGGAAGTGAATAGTCTTGACTATGTAAGAAAACACAGTGTTTGATAATATTGTATAAACATAATTATGATGGGGAACATAACAAGGATTCTTGTCATCGGTTTTATTATCTCCACCTCAGCATAAAAAAGGAACAAGCATCCCATAATGCAAAATAAGTGTAAAGTCTGTGACAGACCCCTTTATACATTTCAATCCTTAGATTTAGCATTAGGGTTAACTATAGGGTTATAATTAGGGTTAGAGTTAGTAATAGGGTGAACAATAGGGTTAGGGTTAACATTAGGGTTAGATTTAGTGTTAGGGTTAGCATTAGGGTTAAAAAATCAGGGTAAAATTAGGATTAGCATTAGCATCAGGGTTAACAATAGGGTTACAGTTAGGGTTGGCATTCAGGTTAACAATAAGGTTAGAGTTAGGGTTAGGGTTAGCTACAGGGTTAACAATAGGGTTAGAGTAAGTGTTAGTGTGAACAATAGGGTTGGGGTTAACATTTGGGTTAGAGTTAGGTTAGCATTAGGGTTAACTATAGGGTTATAATTAAAGTTAGAGTTAACATTAGGGTAAACTATATGATTAGAATTAGGGTTAACGTTAGCATCAGGGTTAGAGTTAGTATTAGGGTTAACAATTGATTTAGAGTTAGGCTTAGCATCATGTTTAACTATAAGGTTAGAAGTAGCATTGGGGGTTGACAATAGGGTTATGGTTAGCATTAGAGTTAACAATAGGGTTAGAGTTAGTGTTAGGGTTAGCATTAGGGTTAAAAAAGGGTAGAGGGTAGAATTAGGGTTAGCATTAGCATCAGGGTTAACAATAGGGTTACAGTTAGGGTTAGCATTAGGGTTAACATTAAGGTTTAGAGTAAGTGTTAGGGTGAACAATAGGTTTGGGGTTAACATTAGGGTTAACTATAGGGTTATAATTAGGGTTAGAGCTAACATTAGGGTTAACTATATGGTTAGAATTAGAGTTAACGTTAGCATCAGGTTTACCAATAGGGTTAGAGTGAGGGTTAGCATCAGGGTTAGAGTTAGTATTAGGGTGAACAATAGGGTTAATAGAGTTAACATTGGGGTTAACAATTGAATTAGAGTTAGGGTTAGCGTCAGAGTTAACAATAAGGTTAGTGTTAGGGTTAGCATCAGAGTTAACTATAGGATTAGATCTAGAGTTATCAGAATTATCATTAGGGTTAACAATAGGGTAAGAATTAGGGTTACAGTTAGCAGCAGGGTTAGTGTTAGGGTTAGCTTTAGGGCTAACAAAAGGGTTAGTGTTAGCATTAGGGTTATAATTAGGGTTAGAGTTAACCCTAATTCTAACCGTATTGATAATCCTAATGATAACTCTAGATCTAACCCTATGGTTAACCCTAATTCTAACCGCATTGTTAACCCTAATGTTAATGTTAGCATCAGGGTAAATAATAGGGTTAGAGCTAGTGCTAGGGTTAGCATTAGGCTTACCAATAGGGTTAGAGTTAGGGTTAGCATCAGGGTTAGAGTTAGGGTTAGGGTTAACATTAGGGTTAGCATTCGGGTTAACAATGAGGTTAGAGTTAGGGTTAAGATCTGGGTTAACAATAGGGTTAGGGTTAGCATCAGGGATAGTATTAGGATTAACAATAGGGTTAGAGATAGTGTTAGGGTTAGCATTAGGGTTCAAAAATAAGTTTAGAATTAGGGTTAGCATTAGCATCAGGGTTAACAATAGGGTTACAGTTAGTGTAAACAATAGGGTTAGCATTAGGGTTAACAATAGGGTTAGAGTTAGTGTTAGGGAGAACAATAGGGCTAAAGTGGTTGTAAGCCCTTACAGTTACCCAGTGAAGTGACTGGCCTCAGGTGATGCACGGAAAGGAAACAAATCCTCCTACATAAGTTGTACCTGTTTATCTGCAGTCTTCTCTTCTCTACATCCAGTCAAAGGGTTGCAGAATTTATAAAGCTTGTCAGCTGTCAGAAAAAAAAAATGTATTCAAAGAAGGAGCTAGCTGCTGTCAGAATACACTGACTGATCGGCTGCAGTTGCTGCTCAATACAGGGGGTCCCCGGGTTACAAACAAGTTAGGGACTATAGGTTTGTTCTTAAGTTGAATATGTTTGTAAGTCGGAACAGGTACATTTTTTAAGTGTAGCTCCAGCCAAAAAAACTATTTTTAAGCTTTTTGGATAGCATAGGGAATGGCTAACACCCCTGTAATATTTGTTTTGCTGTGTGTGCCCCTGTTCAGAAGATTTCACCTCACTTTCTGTCCCAATGACAATTGGATTTTGAAAATTTTGGGTTGTTGTGGAAACAAGCCTTGGTGATAAAGCATCAGTGGAGGTACATTTTCCCCAAAATAGCTCTTACAGGAGAGAATTTCCCGTCCTAGGGGTAGATTTCCTCTCACTTCCTGTTGTCTCCCTCCGTTTGTAAGTAGGAGTCGTTTGTAAGTCGGATGTTTGTAACTAGGGGACCCCCTGTAAAGGTTTTCCAACGTATTCATTCAACAGAAGTCAGTCGAATGATTGAATCCTGTCAAACAGGGACAGCCATAAATCTCAATCCATCCATGACCAACTTTAGAGTTGGATTTAGAGTTTGATTTAGAGTTGGATTTAGAGTTTGATTTAGGTTTAGCATTAGGGATGATAATAAGGTTACACACCAGAGGGGCAAATATTACCCTTCATATACTGTGTGCACACTGTATTGTATAGAGGCGATGTGATGCAATGTATCGCACTTACTTTTTACCTTTTTTTTTTTTTTTTAAATTAGTTTTCTTAACAAACAAACAAAGCAAAACACTAGAAAACATTATACACATTGAACCAGAAATATGAATACAAAATACATTATACAAATGATTAATTTATAGGAGAAAGAAAAAAAAAAAGAATAAATAAATACATAAAAAAAGAAGAAAAAAGGAAGGAAGGCAAGGATTAATTCCTTCTCTCCCCAATGGCTCCGAACCTATACTCATAAAGAAGAATTCATATTATGGATATTTTACCTTTTTTAACTTTATTTAAATATCACAAAGTGTAAATTCATTTAACTCTGTCTACAAAAATGGGCCATAGTGAAATGCTGCAGTGCATTGTAATTCATTGTGCATTGCGTAAAAAAAAAAAAAAAATAGACACGCATGCATCATCACTGACTGTGGAAAATGTTGCTTTTTGTTTGGAAATGAAGGTCCCAGAGTCTGGAGGAGGAGTGGAGAGGCACAGAATCCAAGTTGCATGAGGTCCAGTGTGAAGTTTCCACAGTCAGTGATGATTTGGGGAGTCGTGTCATCTGCTGGTGTTGGTCGTCTGTGTTTTATCAAGTCCAAAGTCAGCGTAGCCCTCTACCAGGAAATTCTAGAGCTCTTCATGCTTCCCTCTGCTGACCAGCTTCATGGAGATGCTGATTTAATTTCCCAGCAGGACTTGGCAGCTGTCCACACTGCCAAAACTACCAATACCTGGTATTTCTATTAATACATTGTAATATAAAATGAAATCATTCAACTCACCATAATGCAGAACCAGTGGGAACCCTGAGCGTGTCACTTGCCACCGTCACCTGCCACATTTTGGGGATTGTCACTTGCCTGCCACCAGATGCAGATTGACACCTGCCACATGTTGCGGATTGTCACTTGCTACGTCAGCTGCCACTAGATGCAGATTGTCACTTGCCACGTCACATGCCACACCTTGTGGATTGTGACTTTCCACGTCACCTGCCACTAGATGCAGATTGTCACTTGCCACGTCATATGCCACATATTGCGGATTGTCACTTGCCACGTCATCTGCCACTAGATGCGGATTGTCACTTGCCACGTCATCTGCCACTAGATGAGGATTGTCACTTGCCACGTCATATACCACACATTGTGGATTGTCACTTGCCACGTCATCTGCCACTAGATGCAGATTGTCACTTGCCACGTCATCTGCCACTAGATGCGGATTGTCACTTGCCATGTCATATGCCACACCTCGTGGATTGTGACTTGCCACGTCACCTGCCACTAGATGCGGATTGTCACTTGCCACGTCATATGCCACACATTGCAGATTGTCACTTGCCACATCATCTGCCACTAGATGCGGATTGTCACTTGCCACCAGATGTGGATTGTCACGTGCCAGGTAAGGTGGTGTTTTGCTTGTCTCGTGTTTCTTTGTCCCAGAGACAGGCAGCAGAGAGATAATGTTATCTCCCTGCTGCCTACGCTACCTGCACAGTGAGGGCGGAAGTTACTGCAGAGATGTGGGGGCGGTGAGAGATGATGTCATCTCTCTGCTCCCCTGTCCGTCGGCTCACTGATTGGCCAGCCACCCCCACACACACCTAGCCTGCTCGGTCTCACCCGCCCATCCACACACAGAGCCACCCAGCAGCCCGGCCAATCCGCTCTCTCACCTGCCTGCCTGCCCGCCCTGAAACGGAGCTTCCCGGCCCTCCCGCGGAGCCGCCCACTCTCTTGTCCGCCCGCGGCGGAGCCGCCCACTCTCGGAGCCATCCACTCTCGGAGCCGCCCGCGGAGCTCACCCGGCCGGCCTGCAATTGATTTCTCGGGGGTGGCAATTGCCCCATTGCCCCCCCTGGATCCGCCCCTGTACTGTACATGGACAGACTTTTCACTAAGCCAACATTTTTGTATTAAAGATCCTTTTTATTATTGGTCTTATGTAATATTCTCATTTTCTGAGATACTGAATTTTGAGTTTTTACTTGCTGTAAGCCATAATCATTAAAAGAAAGAAATGCTTGAAATATATCACTCTGTGTGTAACACATCTATATAATATATAGTATCTCACAAAAGTGACACATTTTTGTAAATATTTTATTATATCTTTTCCATATTTTTGGTATTATATTTAATATAGAGATTTTAAGATTAGCCACTAGAGGGAGCGCTAGTATATAAAATTTTGGATGAACCACTAGCGGGAGCTCTAATATAAATATACAGGTGCATCTTATAAAATTAGCATACCATCAAAAAGTTCATTTATTTCAATTCAATTCAAAAAGTAAAACTCATATACGGTATCTCACAAAAGTGAGTACACCCCTCACTTTTGTTGCCAGCGGTTTAGACATTAATGGCTGTGTGTTGAGTTATTTTGAGGGGACAGCAAATTTACACTGTTATACAAGCTGTACACTCACTACTTTACATTGTAGAAAAGTGTCATTTCTTCAGTGTTGTCACATGAAAAGATAGAAGAAAAGATTTACAAAAATGCGAGGGGTGTACTCACTTTTGTGAGATACCGTATATGAGTTTCACTTTTTGAACTGAATTACTGAAATAAATTAACTTTTTGATGATTTTCTAATTTTATGAGATGCACCTGTATATTTATATTAGCGCTCCCTCTAGTGGTTAATCCAAAATTTTGTACACTAGAGCTCCCTCTAGTGGCTAATCTTAAAATCTCTATATTAAATATAATACCAAAAATATGGAAGCGCAAACATTTAAAATAGTTAAAATAACCGTATTAATAAGTATAAAACCAGAAATAAGTCCTTCGTGGAAATCTTGATGTATAAAAACATAAAAATAAATAATATATAAATATATATTTATATGTAAATAATATATTATATTATATGTATTATATTATATATAAATATATATTATATATATATTTATTATTTATATTATTATATATAAATATATATATAATATAAAAATAATTTAAAAATATAAAAAATAAAATAAAATGTGTAATCTATGAAAATATGTAACAGTGCTCAAAATAAACAGTAAAAGATTGTAGTTATTTTATATTATATGTTTGGATGAATTATCTTATGAAGGGGCCTATATACAGTGACACTGATATTGCCACTGCTGCATCAGTCATTTTGACTATTACTCTTTGGTGTTGGATGGCCCAATCTCCACATGTAGGCCTAACATCTAAGGAGTTTTTGTATACAAGAGATACAGAATATTTTTCCTTCAAATAGGAAAAAACTTTCCAGTATAAATGTTACCCCATCACCTCTTGTTTTGCAGAATCTTCCTGTGGGGACTGTTACCATATTGATACAACCACTCTGATTAGTGTGGTGGTTGGAGATGTTTTCTTAACGGTGGTCATCATCCTGGTGGTTTACTACTGCACGAAACAGAGCTTCCAGAGAAAGGATAAAGATGGTAAGGCCTATTGTACTGGAGGGGCGGGAGGGGAGAAAGGAAGGAAGGAAGGAAGGAAGGAAGGAAGGAAGGAAGGAAGGAAGGAAGGAAGGAAGGAAGGAAGGAAGGAAGAAAGGAAGGAAGGAAAATATGAGAAGAGGAAGGGAAGGGAGGAATAAAGTGAGGAAGGAAGAAAGATATGGGAAGAGTGAGAGGAGGGAGGGAAGAACAAAGAGGGGAGGGAAGGGAGAATAAAAGGAAAAAAGGAAGGACGGGAGAAAGGAGAAGGAGGAAAGGAAGGAAGAAAAGAAGGGAGGGTGGATGAAAGAAGGATGTAGGAAGGATGAAGGAAGGAATAAGGGGGAAATGAATGGGAAGGAAGGAAGGAAGGAAGGAAGGAAGGAAGGAAGGAAGGAAGGAAGGAAGGAAGGAAGGAAGGAAGGAAGGATAGAAAATAGGAGAAGAGGAAAGCAAAGAAAGTGATAAGGGGGAGGAAGAAGAAAAGGAAAGGAGAAAGGAAGGGAGGAGGGAAGGAAAGAAGGAGGGAAAGATGGAAATTATGAGAAGAGGAAGGGAAGAGAAGGGTAGGAGGGAAGAAAGATATGAGAAGGGTGAGAAGAGGGAGGGAGGGGAAGGAAGAAGGGAAGAAAAAAAAGGAAGGATGGGAGAAAGAGGAAAGGAAGGAAGGAAAAAGTGGATGAAGGAAAGAAGAGGAAGCATGAAAGAAGGAAGGGTGAAGGAAGGATGAACGAAGGATGTAGGAAGGCTGAAGGAAGGAATAAGGGAGAAATTAATGAGAAGATGGAAAGGAAGGAAGGAAGGTGAGAGGGATAGAAAATATGAGAAGAGAACAGGAAGGAAGGTGAAAGGGGGAGGAAGAAGAAAAGGAAAGGAGGAAGAGAGGGAGGAAGGAAGGAAGGGAGGGAGGAAGTATGGAAGAGGGGAAGGATGGAAGAAAGGAGAAGGAGGAAAGGAAGTAAGGAAAGAAGCGAGTAAGGATGGAGGAAGGATGAAAGAAGGATGAAGGAAGAAATAAAAGGGAAATTAATAAGAAGAGGGGAAGGAAGGAAGGAAGGAAGGAAGGAAGGAAGGAAGGAAGGAAGGAAAATATGAGAAGAGGAAGGGAAGGTAAGAAAGATATGAGAAGAGGGAGGGAGGGGAAGGAAGAAGAAAGAGGGGAGGGAAGGAAGAAGGGAAGGAAAAAAGGAAGTATGGGAGAAACCAGGAAGGGGGAAGAAAGGTTAAAAAGGGAGGAAGGAAAGAAGAGGAAGGATGAAGAAAGGAAGGGTGAAGGAAGGATGAATGAAGGATGTAGGAAGGATGAAGGAAGGAATAAAGGGAAAATGAATGAGAAGATGGGAAGGAAGGAACGTGGGAGGGATAGAAAATATGAGAAGAGGAAGGGAAGGAAGGTGAAAAGGGGGAGGAAGAAGAAAAGGAAAGGAGAAAGAGAGGGAGGAAGGAAGGGGAAGGGAGGGAGGAAGTAAGGAAGGTGGGAAGGGTGGAAAATATGAGAATAGGAAGGGAAGGGTGGGCGGGAAGAAAGATATGAGAACAGTGAGAAGAGGGAGGGAGAGGAAGGAAGAAGAAAGAGGGGAGGGAAGGAAGAAGAGAAGGAAAAAAAGGAAGGATGGGAGTAAGGAGAAGGAGGAAAGCAAGGAAGGAAAGAAGGCATTAAGGATGAAGGAAGGATGAAAGAAAGATGAAGGAAGAAATAAAAGGGAAATTAATGAGAAGGAAGGAAGGAAAGAAGGAAGGAAGGAAGGAAGGAAGGAAGGAAGGAAGGAAGGAAGGAAGGAAGGAAGGAAGGAAGGAAGGAAGGAAGGAAGGAAAATATGAGAAGAGGAAGTGAAGGTAAGAAAGATATGAGAAGAGGGAGGGAGGGGAAGGAAGAAGAAAGAGGGGAGGGAAGGAAGAAGGGAAGGAAAAAAGGAAGTATGGGAGAAACCAGGAAGGGAGAAGAAAGGGTAAAAAGGGAGGAAGGAAAGAAGAGGAAGGATGAAGAAAGGAAGGGTGAAGGAAGGATGAATGAAGGATGTAGGAGGGATGAAGGAAGGAATAAATGGGAAATGAATGAGAAGATGGGAAGGAAGGAACGTGGGAGGGATAGAAAATATGAGAAGAGAAAGGAAAGGAAGGTGAAAAGGGGGAGGAAGAAGAAAAGGAAAGGAGAAAGAGAGGGAGGAAGGAAGGGGAAGGGAGGGAGGAAGTAAGGAAGGTGGGAAGGGTGGAAAATATGAGAACAGGAAGGGAAGGGTGGGCGGGAAGAAAGATATGAGAAGAGTGAGAAGAGGGAGGGAGGGGAAGGAAGAAGAAAGAGGGGAGGGAAGGAAGAAGAGAAGGAAAAAAAGGAAGGATGGGAGTAAGGAGAAGGAGGAAAGGAAGGAAGGAAAGAAGGGAGGAAGGATGAAGGAAGGATGAAAGAAAGATGAAGGAAAAAATAAAAGGGAAATTAATGAGAAGGAAGGAAGGAAGGAAGGAAGGAAGGAAGGAAGGAAGGAAGGAAGGAAGGAAGGAAGGAAGGAAGGAAGGAAGAAAGGAAGGAAGGAAGGAAGGAAGGAAGGAAGGAAGGAAGGAAGGAAGGAAGGAAGGAAGGAAGGAAGGAAGGAAATATTTGGTGAAATTAGGCTAAACTAGCTTTTGGTAAAATTAAGTTGTTTCCTTTCAGACTGTCTCTCCCAAATTGAAATGTCAAATAGGGAAAGACTGCTAATAAAATAATTCTATGCATTTAATCTTAAGTAATAAAAGAAAAGCCATGCAATCTAGCAGAAACAAAGGGATAAGTTAAAATCTATATTGCTTTTGTAAGAATTTTACAAAGATTCTTTGTCATTTGTCGGCTGCCCTGTAATGACAAACTGTCCCCTTTGTGTCTTCCAGATGACAGGAAAGTCTACATGAACATGCCGATAAGATGAGAACAACCTCCTCACTTACTCGTTGGATTCTGACCCTTTTTTATGTGCTACGCGTTTTATTCAGTTAGCAGGGGTCTGCTCCCGCACCAACAAGCTTCACAGTCTTGCTGTGTTTCTTCTTTGTATTTTATGTATCATATATGTATAAAGTTACTCTTGTCCTATACGCAGGAATCCTATTGTTAGTTTTCAATATATTAAAGCAGAACTCAGGGATAACGGCTATTGAAATACATCTATAGGAACTGTCTAACCTACATTTGTAAAATGTTCAGCCAGTCTTTTTGTAGTGGACACCCTTTCCAGGCATCATAGCCAGGTTCCAGATCTGCAGTGTCAATTAAATTGTACATAAACCTTAACATTGATGATAGACAAATGCATTCATTTTTAAATAAAGTAAATGGTAAATGTTCCTTCTTTAGCTACCTAGTATCTTGTTTACTTGGGAATACCTTGAGATCCTGCCAGTTCCACTCCCTTGCTGTAGCATTCTGGTCATACCAACCATGTGTCTCGCATCTTGCTGATTGGAGCAACAGGGTGCAGTGGGAAGCCTGTAGTCCTAGTCGTCTTTGCTGCCACGCCCCCTGACCTGCTCTGTTTGAAACATAATACTGTATATAGACTGGGAATGTATTCCACCCATGATGTCTGCACTTGAGGAAAGGGATGGGCAGGGAGGATGTGCAGTCACGTGACTGTGGAATTAACCCTTTTTTTGATCTTTAAGCAATACAGCTTGTTAAAGGACCCACCTTCACCCTTCTCATTGGACAATGAGGAATCAATGACACAAAGGACCTGACTACTCTCTCCTTTGTCACCTTCTAAGACCCTTGCCTGGACCTGACTACTCTCTTACTTGCCACCTGTTTTCGACCTTCGCCTGGACCTGACTACTCTCTCCTTTGCCACCTTCCAAGACCCTTGCCTGGACCTGACTACTCTCTTACTTGCCACCTGCTTTTGACCCTTGCCTGGACCTGACTACTCTCTCCTTTGCCACCTTCCAAGACCCTTGCCTAGACCTGACCCACTCTCTTACTTGCCACCTGCTTTTGACCCTTGCCTGGACCTGACTACTCTCTCCTTTGCCACCTTCCAAGACCCTTGTCTGGATCTGACTACTCTTTAACTTGCCACCTGCTTTTGACCCTTGCCTGGACCTGACTACTCTCTTGCTTGCCACCTGCTTTTGACCCTTGCCTGGACCTGACTACTCTCTCCTTTGTCACCTTCCAAGACCCTTGCCTGGACCTGACTACTCTCTTACTTGCCACCTGCTTTTGACCTTTGCTTGGACCTGACTACTCTCTCCTTTGTCACCTTCCAAGACCCTTGCCTGGACCTGATTCCCTTGGTAGGATGATCCTGACCTGGGGACAGTTTGCAGAGAAGTAAACCAAGTGTGTCTGTGCAGCCGCCTGACCCAATAGACTATAATGGGAAGCTGGCACTGGGGTGCACGTGGCAATTGTGCTTCCCCAAGCTGGTAAAAGATGTCCCTGCACTGGACACGGAGCTAATTGCTCCGTGTGAATGGGGCCCAATTGACCCTGTGCCTATGGTGAGCCCACGTCACCTGCCAGGGGGCAGTATACCAGATAATAAAACTATATTAAAGGAAGTACTCAGAAAAACAAAAATGGTTGAGTTTATACAGTACATAAAGTATGTGTTACATAGATGTCACGTTTTTTGGCTCCACTATAACTTCCCATTCGCACTTTGGGATTTTCTGTGGGATATTTTGATGCTATTCTGCGTGCCGTGCATAGAGAAGTCCATTCCCTTCCCGTCCAAAAGAAGCTCCCATTCCGTTTTGGGACAACAAGCTTTCTGCTACTTTTGAAGGCGCTTTTTGCCACAACTGCAACACGATTCTGTCACGTGATAAACGTGGCAAAAATTGCAGTGCATTTGGAGTGCTATTTATAATGAACGGCACCCAAAAGGCGATTCCGCCCTTGATTCCAAAACGCCAAGTGTGAACGGGTCCTAAGGAATGGAGGCAGTTCATTTAGCAACACTGTTATTGCTGTTTTAATATTCAGGGAAAGTGGGGAAAAAAAGACGGGATTTTAGCTTGCACCTGATTGGCTGATTGAAGTGAACACAGCTTCACCGTATTTGCCAAGTGAACGGTCTCCACTTTGTCAATGCCAACGGCTGTAGAAAGTCTTGTACAAATACAAATGTCTATAAAAAAAAAAAAAATTGCAAAACCGGGAAGAGCAAGTTGTATCGCAAAGAAGAGTTTCTGCAATAAAAGTTGAAGTTGCAAAATTTGTAATTGCAGAATGTTCTTTTCTTTCCTTATTGTGTAAGGGAAGAGGGACGGAGGGTCTGAGTCACACATCACAAGGACAAGCTTCTATATTTAAATAAGAACAGAGAGGAGGGATGCAGTCCTGTCTACAGATGTCACAAGATGTGTATTCTATTGGGGTTCAGAGGACACTGTGATCATTTTTTTATCTACATTATTATTAAAGTGGACCTGTCTTTAGACATGTTTTATGTTAGGTAATGTGTCGGTTCAACCCTTCCAGGTACAATAATTATGGAAAAGCTTGTATCGCTGCTCACAGCCGAGGCTCAAGTGTCTCTCCGCTGGTACCCGATGGGAGAAGATGGGAGCAGACGCCTGGTTCTCTAATCTTGAAGTATCAAAGAATCGTGCATAAGACCAACCCGGTGCTTGCATGCTATGTGGCCTCAGTCAGTGCTGGTCCGGCCACACCCCCTGATGCCCCACCCAGTCAGGCCAGTCAATTTCCTCCACCCCAAACTCGCTCATCCATGTCTTTATGGACCTTGCTTTGCGCACTGGTGCGCAGTCATGTTGGAACAGGAAGGGGCCGTCCCCAAACTGTTCCCGTAAAGTTGGGAGCATGAGTTTGTCCAAAATGTCTTGGTCTGATAATGTCTTAAGAGTTCTCTTCACTAAGGGGCCAAGTCCAACCCTTGAAAAACAACCCCACACCAAAATCCCCTCTCCACCAAATTATTTGGACCAGTGCACAAAGAAAGGTCCACGAAGACATGGATGATTGAGTTTGGGATGGAAGAACTTGACTGGTCTGCACAGATTCCTGACCTCAACCCAATAGAACATATTTGGGATGAATTAGACTGCGAGCCAGGCCTTCTCGTCCAACATCAGTGCTTGACCTCACAAATGCACTTCTGGAAGAATGGTCAAACATTCCCATAGACACCAGCCGGGGGGAGAGAGCGGCAAAGCAAATCACCCCCCCCCCGTGGGTGGTACTCATACAACCGGGCTCCGGTGTTCAGAGCGAGATCTCTCAGCCTCCTCTGAGTCTCCCAGATCACCACGTACATTCTCCCCCCGGTACCAACCAATACGGTTGCTTCACCTCTCGCCCAATTGGGTCTCAGGACCCGCTTCCTGATTGGCCAGGAGGAGAAGCAGGAAGACAATAGGGAATAATATTTTGCTATCGTCACAGAACTGCGTGGGCTCAGGGTGCAGTGCTATGCGCCCCGATCCCACCCTTTTTTGAAGCCAATTAGAGCCTCAGGCTCTAATCATGTGCTTAAAAGAAAAAAAAAAACCCATAGAAATCCATGCGTCCGCCACCCTGCATGTAGATTAGGGACCGGACGCATGGATTAGGGGGGCAGTGCCTTTCCCACAGACACACTCCTAAACCTTGTGGACGGCCTTCCCAGAAGAGTTGAAGCTGTTATAGCTGCAAAGGGTGGGGCTAACTCAATCTTGAACCCTACGGACTAAGACTGGGATGCCATTGAAGTTCATGTGCGTGTTAGGGCAGGCATCCCAATACTTTTGGTAATATAGAGTATATGTATATAGATATCTAGATATAGATATATAGATATATATAGACGGAAATGTGTTCATGCAGACTGAGAAGTCAACAATAAGAAAGTTTGACTTCCATATCTTCAAAATACTTTTGGAAAACCTCAGTGGCCAGAAAGTTGTCCTTGGGGTTAATATACCAAATGAGTAGAATCCATTTACATAGGAGACAGAGAAAGGGGAACTTCTGCTGGTTTGTGGGAGCAGAATTTTTAACCGTTCCTATTCCGATGTGCTTAGCGATGGCATGCAGCGAGGGAGGGGTGACCACACGCAACTCCTTAATATTATAAGGCCCCAATCAGACCTCGATTATTAATGCACACTTAGCACGCGGAAATGCGTGTCCCACATAGGGCAGCAAATTTACTTCAATGGGCTGCCCTACATGCGCTTGTCTCTCAAAAGAAGCGGCAAAGTATAAATGGGAAATATTACTGCGCTAACTCAAAAAATGAAAAGTGAAAAGCTGCTACATAATAATGTGACAAAGATACTACATGGTGAATAATGAAAAATGTAGCGCTAAATGTTAAACTTGTATGACAATATACACATAATAACTGGATGATAAGAAATTAATAATACAAAAAATTGAAAAGGGATAAAAATGGCACTGTCCGGCATGTAGAGCATCAAGGATGGTACATGTTCAACCAAAGGAGAAGTATATCTACTCTTACCGGAAAAGGTGGGGTCGAATGTCAGCGACAACGATTCAGTCAAGCGGGGGTGTCAAGATTGGTAAATCAACGAATCTCCAAGGAACCCAAGACCTCCGAACATGACTCCAAGGGGTGTGCAGGTAACCGCCAAACCGCAACTCGGATGTGGGGGACACCAAGGCTGGCATACCGTATGCCCCAGTTGAAGTCCATTGGGATGAAACGCGGCGGACTTGGCTTTCTGCTTCCCAAATTGCCCCTCCTTTTTATTCTGTGATCACAGGTTTTATTCTTGTATGTATGTTGTTTTTTATAATAAAAAACTAACTTTTTGACCTACACCATATGGAGGCATTTTTTCTTTCCATAACCTCCCGGACAAGAGTTCTTTGGCGGTCCAGCCTGGCCTTCAAGGCTTGAGTTTCAGCCTTGGTGTCCCCCACATCCGAGTTCCTGGTTTGGCGGTTACCTGCACACCCCTTGGAGTCATGTTCGGAGGTCTTGGGTTCCTTGGAGATTTGTCGATTTGCTGATCTTGGCACCCCCGCTTGACTGACTCGTTGTCACTGACGTTCGAGTTCACCTTTTCCAGTAAGAGTAGATATACTTCTCCTTTGGTTGAAGATGTACCATCCTTGATGCTCTACATGCCGGACAGTGCCAGTGCATTCCATCTCTGATTAGCCACCATCCAGTGGTGGACTTACACCGGTCCTTTCCAGGACCTTTTTTACATATTGGACTTTCTTCACTCACATTTTTATCCCTTTTCAATTTTTGGTATTATTGATTTCTTACCACCCAATTATTATGTGTATATTGTCATACATGTTTAACATTTAGTGCTACATTTTTCAGCATTCCCTAAAAGAAGTTCCTGCTCCTTTTTTGGGACGACAAGCTTAGCGCAATTTCTAACTGCGTGTTTTGCCGCGTGATTCTGTTGCGTGACAAACGGGGCAGAATCGCACTGTGTTTGGGGTGCCATCAAAGAGTAATGGCAACCAAATGCGCATTGTGCAGCGATTTGGAATCGGGGCAGAATCGTTTGCTGATGATTCCAAATCACCAAGTGTAAATGCAACCTTAACCCATCCACATGTGTATGATCGTTAAAGCCACACGGACATTTTTTTTATATATCTTATGGGAATTGAAATGCTGTGTGATTGGTTGGCAACAGTGGCAATTGGTGGTATATTTTTTTTGGGGGGGGCAGCAAACAAACCACCTTAAGCCACCCCCCCTGGTCGGTCAATTACCAGCTCCACACTTACCCCATCTAGGTAGCGGGCATCGCTTCCTTCAGGTGGCATCTCCTAATCCAGGTGCTTCACGGCGGCTTCCCCTCCATTTTCTCCCTCCTTCTCCTCTAGACCGATAGATTTGCTTCTCCTCTCGGCCAATCAGGTGACGGGTCTCAGGATCAGCTTCCTGATTAGGAACGGGGCAGCCCGTCCATTAGGGGCATCCGGGCACCACCCCCTCTTTCCTCGCCACCCCCCATATGGAAATGGATAGATTTATGAATAGCGTGAATCTATCCATGGCCGCCACGGCCACCCCCCTATTCATGCGTCCAGCCCCTTTTCGGATCACCGGGCGCATGAATTACAGCAGCCAGTTTTTTTTAAGCACCTGATTAGAGCTATAGACTCTAATAGGCTTCAAAATGGATGGGTGGACTTGGGACACTAAGGATGCATCTGAAGCCCACCCAGGTGTTTGGCAAGAGTGAATGAATATTCACTGTTGCAACACTGATCCTTCTCCCGGGCCAACCGGAAAGCGGAACTGATACCCGTCACCCGATTGGCTTAAAGGACAGGCGATTCAACTGGATGCCTAGGAGGAGGGGAGGAGACACACAGCGGAAGCGAGGAGAAGAGCCGCGTGGGCCCTGGCACCGCCGCATGGATGCCCGTCCCCGCCCGTCCCCGCCACCCAGATTGGGTACGTTTTGATATTTGTATAACCCCTGCCCACTGCTTGCATCAGGGCTGAGGGCACTTGAAGAGGAGTATTGAGGCGGGGTAATTTTGATATTTGCATAATTCCTCCCAAAGGGACCGCCCACTGCTTGCATCAGAACTGAGGGCTCTAGAAGAGGATTATTGAGGCGGGGTGAATTTGATATTTGCATAACTCCTCTCAAGAGACTGCCCACTGCTTGCCTCAGGGCTGAGGGCTCTTACATAGTAGGTGAGGTTGAAAAAAGACACAAGTCCATCAAGTCTATGGAAGCTATGTACAGCACCCTGACGGCCCCACCCACCAGCCACGATCTGCCTGCATTGCATAAAGAAGCACAAAAACCCAGTGATGGCATCACTAAGTCTAAAATTAAGCATGTAATAAAAATTAGCATGTTGATGGAAGAATGTGGGAGACCGGGGAAGACAAAACAGAAGTAGATTAAGCGAACACAGGGGCAATTAACACAGAGAAGCAAGCTTGTCTTATAAATAGTATTTCCATCCGCTGCATAGGAGATGACTTTGTGCTTGCAGAACTGTTCATGGCCCGGGTTGAGCAAACCTCACAATGCGGTTTCGCAAGCCTTTCCTCTTTTTGAGCTGGGCAGAGGGTCCTGTGACCACTACGCTGTGTCACAAACTACATAGACTTCCTCTTCAGACGAGGACGAGAATCGAAAGACAGAGCTGGTCTGGGCGGCTATGTGTTTATTGCCCTTGTGAAAGGGGAGATTTTCCAGCCATGAGATCCTAAAGGGAGAGAGATTTCCTGGAAGAGAAGACCCAACAAAAGTCTATTAACTGCCCGTAGAAGGTTGACCTCCATCCTGGTAGAAATGCCTCGCAGTATATCCATCACCAGCATACCCAGCACCGTACTGCTTCTGGCAATGTTGGGTAAGTTGACTCTACGTCCCTCATGCCCAACCTGCAAACCATTGGTCGAACGCACATTGGGAACATTGATTAGGGGAATAGCATTGATCTCTACTAGCCTCATTTAACATGGTCCCAGCTCCGTATTGGCTTCTGCAGCATCTCCCCATCCAACAATGTATCCCATCCTCACTCTCTGACCCTCATCTCCTCTATTAGGTCTCTGACAGTCCTCTAAAGTATTGCATACATTATATTGCCAAAAGTATTGTGACACCTGCCTTTACACACAACTTATAATAGCACCCCAGTCCTTAATTCATCTCAAACTGTTCCCACAAAGTTGGGAGCATGCCGATGCCTTAGGAATTCCCATCACTGGAACTAAGGGTCCAAGCCCAACCCCTGAAAAACAACCCCCACACCATAATCCCCCATCCACCGGGGGGGGCTTTTTATGCAGCGACTCAGGCTAGGATCACCTATGTGAGTGTGGAAATTGCACCCGTTCCCGACCTGCAGAGAAAATGCACTGCACTTTTGCAGACGCTCGGGGGGGGTGCCATTATTTGTGAATGGCACCCACACGTGTTGGCAAGTGTGCTGAGTTTTTGCACATGCCAAAATGCATGGTGCTGAAGCTCCATGTGGCTTTAAAAAAAGGCCAGGAGCTCTTTAAGCACAAGTCTGTGAGTAGAGCAGCCTATTGAAATGAATGGTCTGCCTACACAACGATCAGGGCTTGTCTTGGTGGGAATTGAGCCTTTGAATCATTATTATTAGTATTATTATTTTATTATAAATAATAATAATCATTTTATTATTATTAATAATATTATTATTATTGTTGTTCTTCTTCTTATAATATTATCATTATTACTACAACAATAATAATAATAATAATAATTATTATTATTATTACTAACATAATAATAATAATAACAATAATAATAATAATTGTATTATTATTTTGGTCAGACGGAACTCCGAAGGACTTTTTGACGGAGTTTCAATGAATCAGATTTGCCTACACGCGATCACACCAAAGTCTGATAGTTTCGAACGTGATGACGTACTACCGGACTAAATTAAAGAAGTTCATAGCGGTAGCCAATAGCTGTCCTAGCGTCGGTTTTAGTCTGTAGGACTAGCATACAGACGAAGGGATTTTTCGACCGGACTCGAGTCCGATGGAAAGATTTGAAATATGTTCCAAATCTAAAGTCCGTCTGATTTTTTTACAGCAAAGGTCCGATGAAGCCCACACACGATTGGATTGTCCGGCGGATTCGTTCCTTCGGACCTTTGCTGTGGAAAAGTCCGGTCGTGTGTACATGGCATAATATGTTCTCTTATAAGATTGTCCTGTATTTGGCTCCATCCATCTTCCCATCAACTCTGACCAGCTTCCCTGTCCCTGCTGAACAAAATCATCCCCACCACATGACCAGGGTGATGTGCAGTATTAGTTTTCTGCCACACATAGCCCTTTGCTTTTATTCCAAAAAGTAAAATTTTTGGTCTCACCTGACCAGAGCACCTTCTTCCACATGTTTGCTGTGTCCCCCACATGGCTTCTCACAAACTACAAACAGGACTTCTTATGACTTTCTTTCTCCAATGTCTTTCTTCTTGTCACTCTTCCATAAAGGGCAGATTTGTGGAGAACACGACTAATAGTTGTCCTGTGGACAGATTCTCCCACCTGAGCTGTGGATCTCTGCAGAGTTACCATGGACCTCTTGGCTCTTCTCTGATGAATGTTCTCCTTGCCCAGCCGGTCAGTTTAGGTGGACGGCCATGTCTTGATAGGTTTGCAGTTGTGCCATACTCTCCATTTTCCGGTGATGGATTGAACAGAGCTCCGTGAGATGTTCAAAGCTTGGGAGATTTTTTTATAACCTAACCCTGCTTTATACTTCTCCACAACTTTATCCCTGACCTGTCTGGTGTGTTCCTTGGCCTTCATGATGCTGTTTGTTTACCAAGGTTCTCTAACAAACCTCTGAGGACTTCACAGAACCGCTGTATTTATACTGAGATTAAATTACACACAGGTGGACTCTATTTATTTATTTTCATTTATTTATTTCTTTATTTATTTTTATTTTCCACTAGATTTTAGTTAGAGGTATCAGAGTAAAGGGGGCTGAATACAAATGCTGCCCCCCCCCCACTTTTCACATATTTATTTGTAAAAAGTATTGAAAAACATTTATCATTTCCCTTCCACTTCACAATTATGAGCCACTTTGTGTTGGTCTATCACAATAAAATACATTTAATTTTTTTGGTTGTAACATGTTAAAATGTGGACAATTTCAAGGGGTATGAATACTTTTTCAAGGCACTGTATGATTTGAATATGTCAATGTTTTTATGCCTGTATCTAGTGCTGTTTTAATATTTTGTATCAATTTTTTTTTTTTCATTATGAAACTTACAAATGCTTGGCTACCGAGATCCATTTTCCTAATTGCTGGGAACATGGTGGGGATTGCCTCCAGTTTTCTATTTTTGTCATTACAAGGATGATGGTACCTCTCTATATCTTACTTACTAGAGGCCCATATTCTACTCATTTTGGCCCAGTTCACACTAAGGTCATACGATTTTGATGCAATTTCAGGTGCAATTATGTTGCGTGTGTTGTTTGTGATTTTGACGCAATTTTACTGCTGTGCCTTATTTGATGCGATTTTATGCCTTGGGTGCTGCATGCTGCTTACTGCTGACTACTACTACTATACTACTACTACAGTAGCTGGGAAACTAGTTGAGGGTTAAGTAATGAAATTGCTTTGAAAATTGCATCTGAATCGCATGTACATATGATTTCTGTGTGTTTCTATTGAAGTCTATGGCATCAAAATTGCACTGGAATTGCACCAAAGTAGTACAGAAACCTTTCCCAAAAATTGCTTCCTGCTGAGTTGTATTGAGGTTGAAGGAGACCACTGAAAACAATATGATTTCCATTGCCATGCGATGCTGTGCGACTCAAGTTGAATCTGAAATTGTACTAGAGCGAACCGGGCCTCATTCTAATAATAATTTTAATAATAATAATTCATGGGTGTGTTAGGAGCACTTAGTACAAACCCTCATCTTGCTTAATCATTTCTTTAAAATATTTACTGATTGTTAATTTTTTTTTTAATCAATAAATGTTTAAAAAAAATCACCAAGAAAGATGGATGTTTGTACTGGAAGATCCCAACCACAATCATCAATGGGTGACTGTATTTATGGGTGTGCAGTATGTATACACAAGATCAATATCTATATCTATCTATATCTATATCTATATCTATATCTATATCTATATCTATATCTATCTATCTATCTATCTATCTATCTATCTATCTATCTATCTATCTATCTATCTATCTATCTATCTATCTATCTATCTATCTATAGATATATAGATATATTTATCTATATATCTATATCTATATCTATATATATATATATATATATCTATATCTATATAGAGGGAGAGATATGGATCTCTCTCTCTCTCTCTCTCTCTCTCTCTCTCTCTCTCTCTCTCTCTCTCTCTCTCTCTCTCTCTCTCTCTCTCTCTAGCCATATATCTATATCTATATCTATATCTACATCTATATCTATATCTATATCTATATCTATATCTATATCTATATCTATATCTATCTATCTATCTATCTATCTATCTATCTATCTATCTATCTATCTATCTATCTATCTATCTATCTATCTATCTATCTATCTATCTCTCTCTATATATATAGATATAAGTTAACCAGTTAGCTCACTTCAGAGCTACCTTTATTGACCAGAGCAATTATTACTATGGCCCTTTTTTCAGCAATAACTTATTCATAAATTAGTATAACAAAGTAATGCGTGTATTTTTTTTTAGGCTTTCTTTTTGCAATTTTCTTGCAAAATAAAGTATTTTATTTTCTTTGTAATCTACAGACAAAAAAAAAAACAACGTATTTTTATAACTTCACCGTAGTTATTTTTTAAAAATAGCAGTTTTACTGTAAAATAAATAAATAAATAAAATAAAATGACACTAAGGTATGTTTCTGGTGCAGAGGAAGGCAAAATTATGTGCAAGTGAAAAAAAAAAGCTTATTTGGGCATTTTCTTTTTCTACGACAATAAAAAAAACAAACAAAAGAAATAAAAATAAATAAATAAAATTACCTAAGGGGAAAAGAAGATGAATTAGTTAATTAGGGTTGATTAGGGTTAACTAAGGGTTACTAGTAATACATTTTATTTTTTTTTAAAATTTACTTTTTCTTTCACTGGTGCAGGTCAATGTCCACACACTTGATCTACGTATAAAATATAGTAAATACAATGATACAATGTGTTGACTCATTTTGAAATTACAGTCACAAGATAAGAAATAAAGATCCTTATCCTTGTGTAAAACTTTGTGAAGTAAGCCCTATATATAGACTGTAGGCTTTCTTTTTGCAATTTTCTTGCAAAAAAAAAAAAAAAAAAAAGTATTTTATTTTCTATGCAATCTACAAACAAAATTACAAAACTTTTTTTTCTATCTTGGCCAGAGTTAGTTTTAAAATAAAGTAGTTTTACTGTAAGAAAATTAAATTACACTAAATTACACGGTCGGATTTTCCGACGGAAAATGTGTGATAGGACCTTGTTGTCGGAAATTCTGACCGTGTGTAGGCTCCATCACACATTTTCCATAAGAATTTCCGACACACAAAGTTTGAGAGCTTGCTACAAAATTTTACGACAACAAAATCCGTTGTCGGAAATTCCGATCGTGTGTACACAAATCCGACGCACAAAGTGCCACGCATGCTCAGAATAAATTAGGAAGCGAAAGCTATTGGCTACTGCCTCCTTTATAGTCCGGACGTACGTGTTTTAACTCGCCGCGTTCAGAACGATCGGATTTTCCGATAACTTTGTGTGACCGTGTGTATGCAAGACAAGTTTGAGCCAACATCCGTTAGAAAAAATCCTAGGATTTTGTTGTCGGAATGTCCGATCAATGTCCGATCAATGTCCGACCGTGTGTACGGGGCATAAGTGTAGTTTCTGGTGCAAAGCAAGGTAAATTATTTGCAAATGAAAAAAAATGCTTATTTTGCACATTTTCTTTTTCTGTAACAATAAAATAAAACAACAAGAGAAAAATGAAAAAAAAAAAAAATCTAAGAGAAAAAGAAGAGGAATTAGTAAATTAGGGCTGATTAGGGTTAACTAAGGGTTAGTACATTTTATTTAAAAACATTTTTTAATTGTTTCTTTCACTGGTGTCATATGCAGGTCAATGTCCACACTTGATCTAAGTATAAAATATAGTAAGTACAATGATACAATGTGTTGACTCATTTTAAAATTAGAGGCACAAGATAGAAAATAAAGATCCTTATGCTTGTGTAAAACTTGGTGAATTGAGCCCTTTGCTCTGTGTCATTCACATTTTGTTTTCTTTGTAATGTTTCCTGTGCATTACCATGTGCCTGACTGCGTTATTACAAATATTTGAAACAGGAACAGTTACCAGCATAGAACGCTGAAAATATAAATACTTTGACAATTATGTCACCAGTCTGCTGCAGGCGGGAAGAAGCATTTTCCCAGTCCCCGCCCCCCCACCTGCAACATTGTAACTTTGTAGCAGGTCACAAGGTGAGAGGCTGCATCTCAGTATTATAAAGAGACTGTATGTCAAGAAAAATATTACACTTAACTGTGTTTTTTCAGGAAGTTTTAGCTTTTTGCTAAAAGAGGAAGCTTCTGATTGGTTTTGCAATGCATAAAATAAACATCACAGACGTCAGGAAGATGAGTTCCCAGAGAATGATTCTGCTTTTTGCAAAGTGGCAAAGCTGCCAGAATCCTCTTTTTTATTTCATTTTTTTACCATATCCGTCGTTACTTCCTTTGTTGTAGTTTTCTGTAATGAGTCATTGCGAGTGTGTTCTCCTTTTGAATCCTGCTCATGGAGTGAGCCTGTGTGCATTAAATATATTGGAAAAGATTTTTATTGGTTCCTCCCATAACAAGTGGGGAGCTGGGGATTTATCCAGGCACCTCATCCCCGTCACACTGAGTATACCATAGAAAATCTTTTTTTGTAAAGGTTCGGAGTGAATGTTGAGGAGCACCTGGAAGAAAAGTTCATGACTCTCAAGGAATCTTAGTCCAAGCTTTTATTGATATAGAGTATCAAAAAAAACCACCATGTTTCGGGGAAAATGCTTCCTCCTTCATCAGGGCGGAAGCCCTGGCTACATTTGAACTAAAGATGTCATGGTCAAGGCTCAGGCTCAGAGAACAGTAGCTATAGCAGTAGAGAAGCTTCCACCAACCAGCAGAATAAGTATACAAGCAGGTCACCCTGGCAGATAATGTGGGCTCAGCCAAGGTGTGGGGTCTGAGCGCTAACCAACGTTCACCAGAGCTCCTGATGGCGGAGATGGGTTCTGCTGTGTGGTAGTACCAGGTCATGGTCCTCAGGATCGGCCAGCCAGGAAATGATCAAGCCGGGGCCAAGTAGCAGCTATAAAGGGTAGGGAACAAGCAGAAGTGTAATCAGTAAACAAACCAAAAGTTGGTAATGAGTGGTTGCAGATAGGGATCAAGCAAAAGCGTAGTCGAGGAACAAGCCAAAGGTCGGTAAAGGTGTGGTGGTGGAGACACGGAGGGCAGCAGGAACCACAAGTGCAAGATATTGGATGGAGTGAAGCCATTAATCTGGCTATCAGGAAGTGCAAACGTATGGCTTAAATAGGAAGTTCATGGGAGAAGCAAAGGGTTCAAGGTACAAGAGAAACAAGACACAAGGCAAGGCTGTCTAAGGAATCAGGCAGGGAGCCTTCCAAAATCTCATGTGGCTCAGCAAGCAGAAATATTACCAAGGCACGGCAAAGGTTGCATGTTCAGATCCAGGTCCTGACAAAAGGTGAGGTTTTACTGAGATACCTAAAAATGAGGTTTGATCTGAGCTGGATCAGTTATCTTGCAAACAGCTCACATCAAATCTAATTTCAGATTTTTAAACTCAACCTCGCTGCTAGTCCAATCGTATCCATGGCTTTAGCCCTGAAGAAGGGGGAGGCATTTTCTTGATAGTCTATATCAATAAAAATTTGGACTAAAATTCCTGAAGTGTCATGAACTTTTTTACTGGGCATTCCTCAACAATCACCCCAAAGCTTTACACTTATTCACCTATTGTATTTCTTTCTTTGGGCCTATCAGAGAGGCAACAGCCCAAGACCAGAAAAAGGTTTAGTCGACTCTTTCTATTATATAAATATTTTTAAAATACCATGTTTTAGAGTCTGACAACCAACACACTATTGCATAGAATTAAATAACGATTTGATAGACATCATACCTTAGGGGTAGTTATGACTGTAATTTTATCCTATCAAGATTTATAGAATTTGAATAGATTTTTAGAGCTGGGTTGTATGAAAAAGGTAATTTTAGGTTAAGTAGAGCCAAACTCGGATGTGAATTGCTTAAACTGCTCTGCAAGAGTAATTACAACATTCATTAAGAGCCTGGAGGCTTGTTATAGCTATTAACCATTTATGAAATCACCAGACTAAAACACCAGACTAAAATGTTTTACCAACTGTAACAATGGGGCTTAAAGCGGAGGTCCGCCCACCCCACAAAAAATTAAAAGTCAGCAGCTACAAATACTGCAGCTGCTGACTTTTGTTATATGGACACTTACCTGTCCAGGGAGCCCGCGATGACGGCACCCTAGCCGATCTTCGGATAGGCTGTCGGGTGCAGCCGCCGCCATTGCCGGTAAGGGAACCATGCAGTGAAGCCTTTCGGCTTTACAGCTGTTTCCCTACTGCCAATGCGTGAAGCGCACTGCGCTTTCTAATTGGCCCGGTGACGGAGGAAGGACGGGGGGGCTGTGCTTCGTCGCGGCACAGTCTCCTGAAGTGGGGAAGAGGACCTGTCAAAAGCAGGTTCCCGTTCCCCCCTCCCCGCGGGAAGGTGCCAAATGTGGCACCAGAAGAGGGGAGGAGACGAATAAGCAGAAGTTGGCCTTTTGGTTGGAACTCTGCTAAGTAATTTGAGGCATTCACTGAAATGCAACCTAAGCTGTGATTCCTTGGTGCATTAAGTTTTCCATTCAATATGAATAGCATGGGAGATGAGAGCTGAGAAGTCCCTCAGAAATGTGATCAGTTTATTAGTCTAATAAAGAGTCTTAAAGATTGATTTCTGAGTCAATGATGAGCTACTCAGCTGGGTGGGTAGATTGCAAAATATTCCCCAAATTGTACTTTCCTTGCTGAGAATCATGGTCTGGGTGGATCAGGTTAATGTTATAATGTTACTGTTGCTCCAGAGCAATACTTGGAAAACAATTCTCTTCTTAATGTTACAATCGTAGCTTTATATGTGTGCTCATAGAAGCTGCACTTCACCAGGGTCACACATAAACCGCTAATACTCTCAAAAACAGTTTCTAGCTTAGATGACCACAAAGTTCCGGACATTAAACACATGAAACTGAGCTCTACATTGGTAAATTTCCTGTCTGGCCTCTTATCTCAGTCAAGCTTCCCTGCACAGTGGTGGATGTTAATGCAGGGAACATTCAAAACACTCATGAAAGATAACAGTTTATGCCTTGCACATTTCTTATATTTTTTAGAGACTATATTTTGGTGAATTTTCTTGCTCTGTACACCTGCTTTTCCCATTATGAGGGGTTGCTACCATTCATGTGCTGAGTTCCCTGGTCTGTACACCCGCTGTGCCTATTCTGAGGGGTTCCCACCATCTCTGTGCTGAGTTTCCTGATGTGTACATCTGCTGTGCCCATTATGAGGGGTTCCCACCATCCCTGTGCTGAGTTCCCGGGTCTGTACACCTTCTGTGCCCATTATGAGGGGTTCCCACCATCCCTGTGCTGAGTTCCCTGGTCTGTACACCTTCTGCGCCCATTATGAGGGGTTCCCACCATCCCTGTGCTGAGTTCCCTGGTCTGTACACCTTCTGTGCCCATTATGAGGGGTTCCCACCATCCCTGCCCTGAGTTCCCTGGTCTGTACACCTGCTGTGCCCATTAAGAGGGGTTCCCACTACCCCTGGCCTGAGTTCCTGGGTCTAAAGACCTCCTGTGCCCATTATGAGGGATTCCCATCATCCCTGTGCTGAATTCTTGGGTCTATACACTTGGCAAGCCCACTTTGTAGGTTTCCCACCATTTATGTGCTGAGTTCCTGCATCTGCACTCCTACTGGGCTCATTATGATGGCCCCCACCATCCCTGCTAGCTTTTTAATTCTTTTTTACATAATAGAGGCTTTAATAGGAGGAGCTTGGACACACAAAGGTTGGCAGGAACACCCAAAATTCAGAGGTGGACAGGGAACAGAGTTGGAAATTACAGCATAAAGATCTCACTGTTGGAGTATCCAAGACATGTAAGAGTCCAAGGAGCACACCAGGCTCCAAATATAACTAAAACATCACTTTTTTGGTGGATTGACCCTATAATATGTCAAATCAAAGATTACATCAGAAAAAAAAAAACATCTGTATGCATATTTATTTTTCCAATTTGTTTACTTTTATGTTTTCTTTCATTCACAGGTTTTGCTGTTGGACAGAATGGTAAGGTCCCTTTTATTGTGTATAATCAAAAATCTGCACTATTAATTATGTTTTGCCACAGTGATAGTAACATGAATGCCGATCTGAAAAACCTATATGCAATACAAAAATGTAATTAAAAAATCAAAATAATTATTTTTTTTTATAAAAAATCGAATTAAGTAAAAAGCACACTTACTAATCACCTCACCAAATGTGATTTACAAAATTACAAAAATACATTTTTAAAATGATTTTGATTGAAATTACAACCATGAAATAAAAATATAACTCTGTATAGTCTCTAATCTAGATATTCTCAGCCAGGGTTCCATGGAACTTTAAGGTTCCTTCAGAGGTTGTTAGGGGTTCCTTAAGCTGTGGCTGATTCATGTTCCATTTTATGGTGCCAGCAGGGGCGGACTGACCATTCGGGCACACGGGCTCTGCCCGAGGGGCCATGCCACTAAGGGGCCCCATCAGGGTTGCCAGCCTCAATAAAACCAGGGATAGTATGTAAAAATCTGTGTTTTTAAAAAAATCCCAAGATTATAGCTGCCCCGCCTCTCCAGTACCTTTTCAGTGTGTGTATGTGTATTCTGTGTGTGTATACTGTGTGTGTATATTGTGTGTCTGTGTGTGTATACTGCGTGGCCCCATAATCTATTGCCTGGGGGTCCCATGATCTCCTATTGCCTGGGGGCCCCATAATCATCTCCTATTGCCTGGGGGCCCCATGAGTTGTCAGTCCGCCCCTGGGTGCCAGCATAGTTCCAGAGCGAACACCACTAGGTAAAGCCATTGTTCAGAACTTTTTTTTTTTAACTTTCTTAAAGCCATAGTAAAGAACATTTAAAAAAAAAATAATAACAAACATCTCTATATGTACCTGCTCTGTGCAATTCCATTGCACAGTGTGGCCACGAACCTCCTTTTCTTGGGTCCCCCGACGGCTCTCCTGGCCCCTCCTCACTGTCCAGTGGCGATTCCCATGGGGGCTCGCGCCTGAGCCCCACTGCTGCATCTATTGATACAGCCAGCGGGACTCCCTCTTCACTGGCTTTGATTGAAAGCACTGGGAGCCAATGGCTCCCGGTGTCCCAGCAAAGCCAGGGACTGGAGAGAGGAGATGCAGATGTGCACACCACTTGATCGAATGAGGGCTCAGGTATGTAAACGGGGGGGGGGGGGGATTCTGATGCTTAAACATTTTTTACCTTAATGAAAGGAATGCATTAAGGAAAAACATGTTTAGGTTTTAGAACCACTGTAATGTTAGTGGAGTCAAATCAATGATTGTTTTTGATCAGGAGGAGAAGGGTGGAAAGTTTCTCACATTTTTCTATCTGAACAATCAGTATTTTCTAACCATGGATGTGCTTTGCATCTGGCAAAATCATAAATATTGCACAAACGCTATGCACAAGAGAAACCTGGGATTTGATCAGTTGTGGTCTTTAAGGGACTGGGGGGGAAGGGTGAAAAACCAAAATGAAGACCTAAAGGATGGCTTGAAGTGCCCCTTCGAGAAGAGGCAGGAAAGCCCTTATAGCAGTGGTTATCAACCCTGTCCTCAGGAGGCCCACTAACAGGCCAGGTTTTATGTATTACCTTGGGGGAGATGCAGACTAGAATACTGCAATCACTGAGCAGCAAATGATATCACCTGTGATGTATTTCAGTTGTCTTGTAAACCTGGCCTGTTAGTGGGCCCTGAGGAGAGGGTTGATGACCACTGCCTTATAGTGTAGTGTGTGTTTGTGGTATATTATACATTTGGTGAGGTTGTGGTTACCCACCCTGCTAGTGGAGACACGCAAACCTTCCATTGGTGCAGGTGGAGAAAACCTCTACCTCTACGCAGGGTAAAGCTGATCACTCTCCATGCCTGAGAGGTCCCGATCCTGGATCCTCTGAGAGGCTGTTAGGCAAGCAAGTGAAATACTTGTTGGATAGGGGGAGGTCAAAAAACTCAAGGCACCTCTATTATTATGATTATTGTTTTTTTTTTTTTTTTTACCTCCCCCTTTCCAAAAAGAGAAACACATTTAATACTTCTGGGATTCCATTCAAGTAGAAGGGCTTAAATAAATTTTAAGGGCTTTCAAATAAAATTAGTTGACTCAACGATGGCAAAATGAAATGCTCTTTCGAGCAATTTTTCTGAATTTTCTAAATGAAAGATTGAACAAAATTCTGCAGGTGTGTGTCCAGCTTGATCTGCACATTCTTATACAGACTGGCGCAGGTGATAGCCCTAGCTGAATTGAGTGCATTCCAGTGTTGCCAACCGTTGGTATTTTTACTGGCAGCCAGTAAAAAACAGGCAATTTGCTCCTGCCAGTAAATGCCAGTAAAAGTAATAGGTGGGCAGTAAAAAATATGGCTGTGACGCTCGGCTTGGTCCGGAGCCGGCTGGGACCATCTGAGTGCTTGCTACAGTGTGATCTGGCAGCTCTGGCGGAGGCGGTGCCTGAGCATGTCGTGTGATGTCATGGTGCAATGGAGCCAAGCAGAGCGTCCAGAGCCTCGTGTGCGGCTTTGCGGTATGGGAGCAGGGCAGGCTGGGATCGGGACCGTCAGTGCTGTTTGGACTGGAGGGACCACTTGCCTTGGAGAGAGACTGTCACTGTGACTCAGGAGGGGACGTGTTGTGTCAGTGAGGTGTCATCATCATCTGTGCTGCTGCACATTGCTGTGTCACTGTGAGAGTCAATTTTATGTGTGAGTGCACCCATTCTAATTTCTTGCCCTCCCAATGCCGGTCCCTGAGCTACTAACTTACTATATGAAAAATAAAATCAGAAATATGTTTTTTGCCTTATTATCTACCTTAAATCACATTGCATGTTGTACTTGTTTGTAGCCTAAATACTCTAATTTGCACTTAAAACTGTAACTTTTGGAAATGCCAGTAAAAACTTGACTGTGCCAGTAAATATTGGGTGTTGTGTCAGTAAATTTCAATCTGGTAGGTTGGCAACACTGGTGCATTATCATTTTTTTATTTCAATAAAATGTAATGTTTTTTAACAGAACTATGCTATGCGGAGCTCTATTTATTTTTGCATTGCCTGAGGCAGCAGTGGAATGGAAAGGATGGATAACAAGCGAATGCAAAAATATATCACTGAAAGCACATTCAGCCTGAACATTTTAGTAAGGTCCATTACCTCTGATGAGTTTGTTCATTGAGATGAGGGAAAAGCACAGTTTGTAGTGTTTTTATTTCATGGAAGTGTTGAAGAAAATAAACTGGATACATTGTTGCAACATGACTGGTTTGTCAAAAGAAAATTTTCAACATTGATACATTTTCATTTGTGGGTTGAAGAGACTTCATTGTTGAAAGGTTGGAAAATGAGAAGACTATACACAGTTACCAGTATACTGTATATTTATTTCATGGTTACAACAATTGTAGAAAATGTAATTTGATCACATATGGTATAATTTTGTTAATACGCTTTGTTTTCATTTTATTAAATGCTATTTGATTAAATACCATATTTTTTTGGTTTATTAAATGTTATTTGTTGTTAAACTTTATTTAATCACATATGGTATCATTTTGTAAATCGTGTTAAGTGAGGTGATTATTGAGTGTACTTTTTGTTCGGTTTGACCCTTTACCATGTGTTTTAAAAATTAGTAAATGCACACACATTAACACGCATAAAATCATATCTAACACCTACATTTCATATTATTAAAAATAAAAAAATATCTCTGAATAAATATTGTCCCCCAAAAAGTCTAAAGTAGACCAATACTAAGAAGACTTTGGGGCAGCGATTGCTGACCAACTTCTGAAAATGTTTCTTTTCCTCATCTTCATCCTCAGTACTTGCAAAGTCTTTGACCCAGAGCAGGCATGCAGCTAGCCAATTCAGAAGAAGCTCAGAACTTCTGATTTTACAAATGTTTTGGACTCAGTGACACTTAAAGTGATTATTCTATTTAATAATACCAAGCATGTTATACTTACCTGCCCAATACAGTGGATTTGCACAGAGCAGCTCGGATCCGCCTCTTCTCGGGTCCCTCTTCAGCTCTCCTGGCCCCTCCCTTCTGTTCAGTGCCCCCACAGCACCTCTCTCCTTCTTTATCCTTCCCTTCCCCTCTCTCCTTCTCTTTCTTTTCCTTTCCTTTTCTTCCCTTCCCCTCTCTCCTTCTTTATCCTTCCCTTCCCCTCTCCCCTTCTCTGTCATTTCCTTCCCTTCCCCTCTCTCCTTCTTTATCCTTCTCTTCCCTTCCCCTCTCTCCTTCTCTGTCTTTACCTTCCCTTTTCTTCCCTTCTCCTCTCTCCTGCCCTTCCCTTTCCCTCTCTCCTTCTCTATTCTTTCAGTCCCTTTTCCTTTTCTCCTCCCCTTCCCTTTCCTTCCCTTCCCCCCTTCTCTGTCCTTCCCTTCTCCTCTCTCCTTCTCTATTCTTTTCTTCCCTTCCCCTCTCTCCTTCCCTTTCCTCCCCCCTTCTCTATCCTTCCCTTCCCCTCTCTCCATCTCTATCCTTCCATGTTCTTCCCTTCAGCATCTCACTCATAGTAACTCATCTGTTTTATATCCCTGTGTTGTCTCTGTAGATTGTGGAAATTGCCTGCATCTTAATTCTGGGACCGTGGTCGGCATTGTCACCTGTGATGTCATCATCACTGTGCTGATCGCTGGCATGGCCTTCTGGGTATCCAGCAAGGTACAGAAGAAGAGGTATGATGGTAAGTCATAGAATTTACCCCGATGGCCTGGGGGCATTTACATAGTTACATTGTTAGTCTGGTTGAAAAAAGACACAAGTCCATCTAGTTCAACCGATTTGTATCAATTGGCTGGAATAAACCACAAACATTCCAGTGTTCCCAATAACAGGCGATAACGGAGAAGGTAAAGGCACCTGCCATATTAGTTCAATGCCATTATTCTGTAAGGGAAGTCAAGGGACAGCACAGCATGTCTACCATAACAGGGGATTGTGAGAAAGATTAGAGAGGAAGCTGCCGTGGTTTAGAAGTGTTATGCAGCGTACACACAGGCGGACTTTCCGACCGGACTGGTCCGACGGACTTTCCAACGGACTTTTGACAGACTTCTGACTGACTTTTTTTATGAACGGACTTGCCTACACACGACCAGACTACGGACGGACTTGCCCACACACATGACTGGACTTTCCGGTGGACCTAGTTCCAGACGGAGTTATGGCGGACTTTCCAAATGAACGGACTTGCCCCCACACGAACAAGTCCGTTCATTTTGAGCGTGACTCGGGTACGACGGGACTAAAAAAGGAAGTCAATCTCGCTGCTTTTATCGGTGAGATTGACGCCTTGCGAGCCCCGTCGCGGGGCATACCAGGCCCTTAGGTCTGGTATGGATTTTAAGGGGAACCCCCTATGCTGAAAAGACGGCGTGGGGGTCCCCCCAAAATCAATACCAGACCCCTATCCGAGCACGCAGCCCAGCCCGACAGGAAAGGGGGTGGGGATGAGCGAGCGCCCCCCCTGAACCGTACCAGGCCACATGCCCTCAACATAGGGGGTGGGTGCTTTGGGGGAGGAGGGCGCCCACCCCAAAGCACCTGTCCCCATGTTGATGAGGACCAGGGCCTATTCCCGACAACCTTGGCCGTTGGTTGTCAGGGTCTGCGGGCGGGGGGCTTATCAGAATCTGGGAGCCCCCTTTAATAAGGGGGCCCCCAGATCCCGGCCCCCCACCCTATGTGAATGAGTATGGGGTACCCCTACCCATTCACCTAGGGAAAAAAGTGTCAATAAAAAAACACACTACACAGGTTTTGTAAGTAATTTATTAGACAGCTCCGGGGGTCTTCTTCCGACTTCGGGGGTCTTCTTCCGACTTCGCTGCTGTCTCCGGCCTCTTCTCCCGGTGTCCAGTTCTTCTCCCACTCTCCGGCCTCTTCTCCCGGTGTTCGACCTCTTCTCCCGGTGTCCGGTTCTTCTGCCGGCTCCTCCGCTATCTTCTGCCGCTCTTTTGCTAGCGGTGGCCCGGACTTCTGCATCGTCTTCTTCCCTCTTCTCTTCTTCCGATGTTGAAACGATGCTCTCTTCTGCTGTAATGGTTTGTGAGCGCTCCGCAATTACTTATATAGGCGGTGACCCCGCCCCCTTATGACGGGGCATGCTGGGACTGTGATGTCATAAGGGGGCGTGGTCAACATCACCCGGCCAGGGTTGTCGGGAAGAGGCCCTTGTCCTCATCAAAATGGGGACAAGGCACTTTGGGGTGGGTGGGCCCGCAGGGCGCCCCCCTCCCCCAAAGCAATCACCCCCCATGTTGAGGGCATGTGGCCTGGTACGGTTCAGGAGGGGGGCCGCTCGCTCATGCCCACCCCCTTTCCTGACCGGCCGGGTTGCGTGCTCGGATAGGGGTCTGGTATGGATTTTGTGGGGTCCCCAAGCCATTTTTTCGGCGTAGGGGGTTCCCCTTTAAATCCACACCAGACCTAAAGGACATTGTTGCCTCCCCCTCGTGCTCTCTGCAATAGGAAAATTTGTTTTTCCTATTGCAGCGAGCGCAAGATATAGAACCCTGCCCTTGCGTCGTATCTGGTCCGTCGGACCAGCATACAGATGAGCAGGCTTTCCGTTAGGAACTGAGTCTGGCGGAGTTACGACGTAAAGATTTGAAGCAGGTTTCAAATCTAAAGTCCGTCGGACTTCCGACAGAAACGGTTCATCGGAAGTCCGATGCAGCCCACAAACGGTCGGATTGTCCGCCGGATTCGGTCCGTTGGACCAGTCCAGTCGGAAAGTCCGCCCGTGTGTGCACTGCATTCGTTATTTTTTTCTGAAATATAAATCCAGTCTTAAAAAAGAAAAAAATTATGTAAGTGAATATGTGTTTTTCCTCATATACCTTCTTTCTTCTTCAGCTCAAATGCAGGAGAAAAACGCAACAGAGTCCACTGACCACACCTACGAAGTAAGTATTTCATTTCTTGGAAGGTTCAAGGTATACGGTGTGAATATAGAACGATTGCAGTGGAACTCCAGAAAAAACTTTTAATGTTTTGACTACTAGACATGTACATTCGTTTCGTCCGAATTTTGGGGATTTTTGCGTTCATTTTAACAAACGATAACGAACGTGCAGAATCCGAAATCCGAAAGATCCAACATAAAAAATGCTTTATTTTCGTTTAGTTGCGACAACAGTTCGATATAGATAGAAGATTGGACATGACGGTGACAATAGCGATCTGTGTCTATCGAACCTGCGGTGGAATGTGCCTAACCTAACTCTATTAGTCCAAGATTATTCGACATAGAGAGAAAAGATTCGACATGAAGATTCGACGAAGCAGCTAAAAACATACGATCACCGCAAGCGGACATTTATGGTCAAATGCTCCGTCCATAGGCTATCGAAGAATTCTAATGTTGGTTGACTAGTAATAATAATTAATAAATATAATTATTACTAGTGCCATACAACATTAGAATTCTACAATGGCTTGGGTGGAGCATTCAACCGGAAATGTACGATTGCGGCGTCGTACAGTTTAGCTGCTCTGTCGAATCTTCTTAGAACTTTAGACAGACACCATAAGCCTTCAATGACAGATTCAACCTTAATTAATTCAGATTTTCTGATGAATGCATTTTTTAACGAAACTAAAAAAAATAAAAACAAATTTCGGAAGTAACTAAATAATTTTATTTTAGGGACAAAAACTATATTCCGAAACAAAATATTTTAGTGTGCACATGTCTATTGATTACCATGGGGTAGGGTGAAACCAGTGCCATGACAAAGTCATCCAGTACCCAGGGCAAAGATGCCAAACTGCGCCCCCCCCCCCCAGTTCATGAGGTGCAACCTTAGGGAATCCTATGCCCAGCTATTGTGAAAACCACTTCCACTGTCACTACTCCTGTCAGTCTTGGAACAGAAGAAAGGTCCCCATCCCTACAGTAAACCATTGCACCCAGGGCAGGTGTCCTTCTCGCCCACCCCTTCCTCTGGCCCTGGGTGAGACCCTCTGTTGTATTTTCATTGCCTCTGTCTCTACTAGGGAAATTTACCTTCTCTTCCTTGAAAAAGTTGGTGGTCAATGAGGAATGTCATAGAGATAGAACTAAAAACCAAGAATGTGACCCAGCACATAATAATGCCAAAGGAGCACCAAACCAAATAATGAGACGGTTCAAGTCACTTCAATGGTTTGTAATATGATCACATGGGACAGCCAATGGATTTCAGGGTCCAACACACTCCCCCTTTATCAGGGCTCAAAGCGGAACTTTACTTGGCAAATTGGCTTGAGGACCATGGCTCTGCCTCATGGTGTTATTTTTTTGGGGGGGAGATTTCCATTTTTTTTCCAGACTGCCCTGAACCCACCTTCATTCTGGAATAGCCCAGAATGAAGTGTCATGCTCCACCAGCCCCCTGGATATCTCATCACATATCGCAGGAGGTTGCGGAAGCCCGACCACAGAGCAGCTGGGGGGTGGAGCCACACGCATCATCAGTGCTAGACTGTCTAAACCCAGGGGAGGCAGCTGAATAAAGAGGACCAAGATGGTGGCGCGGGACACTGGCTGCCAATCCTGAAGCGCAGATTGACGCAGAAAAACACTGGGTTCACTTCACTTCTCAATTAACTGCTTGCCGGCCGACCAGCCACCACAGTTTTACTGCGGCAGAATGGCACGGCTGGGTGAAACGATGTTACCTTTTGCCGCTTCGCCTTTTGGCCACTAGGGGCGAGCGCGTACAGCATGTGCCCGGAGCCGATGCAAGTGCCCGGCGGGCGCAATGACCGCCGAACACCCGCGATCGCTTGTGACAGAGCGAGAACCGGGATCTTTGTGTGTGTAAACACACAAATCCTGGTTCTTTCAGGGAAGTAGAGACAGATCGTGTGTTCATACTAAGTATGAACACTGATCTCTCTCTCCTTCTAGACAGTCCCTCTCCCCACAATTAAAACACACACTAGGGAACACAGTTAACTCCTTGATCGTCCCCATAATGTTAACCCCTTCCCTGCCACTGATCTTTATACAGTAATCAGTGCATTTTTATAGCTTTATAATTGTCAATGGTCCCAAAAATGTGTCAAAAGTGTCCAGTTTGTCCGCCGCAATATCGCAGTCCCAATAAAAATCGCAGATCGCCGCTATTACTACATAAAAACAAATAAAATAATAAAAATGCCATAAATCTATCCCCTATTTTGTAGACGCTATCACTTTGAATATACGCTTATTGCAATTTTTATTATCAAAAATATGCAAATGAAAATACATATCGGCCTAAACTGAGGAAAGAATTTTTTTTTTTTTTTTTAATGGGGATATTTATTATAGCAAATAGTACAAAAAATGCTCTAAACGGGTCGTCATGGTGGCGGCTTCCATTTCCGCCCTCCTCCTCGGCGGTCAATCGGGAGTCTTCTCTTTTCGGCCAATCGCACACCCGCTTCTGATTGACTGGAATGAGGATCAGTGTTTTAACAGCGAATATTTATTTGCTGATGTAACTTAAGACATCTGGGTGGGATTGGAGCGCATTCTCTGGGACCCGATCCCACCCTATTTTGAAGCCTATTAGAGCCCCTGACTCTAATCAGGTGCTTAAAAAAACACCCCCACCGCTGTAATTCATGCGCCCAGTGCCCTGAAAGGGGCCAGACTCATGAATAAGGGGTGGCCGCGGCGGCCGTGGATAGATTCATGCTATGTATGAATCTATTCATTGCATATAGGGGGATTGCATGGAGAGAGAGGGTGGAGCCTGGGCACCCCTAATGGACGGGCCTCCACTGGCTGTAGTGCAAAAAATGGACTGGTCATGAAGGGGGGTGAACCTTCCGGAGCTAAAGTGGTTAACAGACAAATCCAAAGCAAAACAAATTTTTTCTGTTGTGCATCTACTGTATAATACATTGTATGAAGTGATTTTTTTTTGTTTGTTTCATCTCCCAGCACTTGCGTGGACAGCAGATGGATGTCTATAATGACATAAACACAATAAAAAATCACAAATAACCACAACTGTCATCGTTCTTCAATCATCAACACCTCGTCGTCTCCTATCTGCAATTTCATTTGAAAGACTTTGAAAGCACCTTTTAATGTTGATGGACATGATCTGCTACTGAAAAATCAGAGATGAAGTATCTAAGAAAGTTCAGAAGGTCGTTACAGACCGCTATATAATATTGCCCATTCCTGGTACTCAAAATGCTTTGTGTCTGAAGACTTTGTAACCAATCCATGTCTCCCTTTACCTGTTCTTCGCAATAGTCAAAAAGAAAAAGATGATTACTGGGGTGGAAGTACAGAAAGATTTTGAGATGTGATCTCCAAGTGTTCCATGTTTGTGTCCATATATTGCTTATAAAGTTATAATTTAACTTAAAACTATAACTTAACTTAAAATGTATCTAAACCCAAAAGCAAAAAAATCATATTGTGCAGATTACTGGTACTTAGATATTGGGGGCTTCCTTTTTTCATGCTTTTTTCCCCTGTGTATTGACCTGGAGATCCAGCCAGTAGCACACTCCCTGATCGAGAGTGACAACGCTCATTCCTAGTAGATCTATGGAGAAGCAACATTGTCACCCCGGCTTCTCTTTCAGATTTGGATTATGCACACCTCCCCCTCTCTTCATAGAGATGTCCTGTAGTTCGCAGAAGATAGCTTGGAAAATTGACAACATTGAGATACAAGTTCAGTGTACCGAAGTTACAAGGACAATGGATTTCTAGAAGGATCATTGGATTTTTTTTCTGTACTTGCAGAATTACAAGCTTTGTTTTCCAGTTTAACCTCAAGTCATCTTTAAAGTGGCTCTAAAAGTAGAAGTTTTATTTTCTAACTTAATACATTCTATCAGTGGTGTTTTTTCTTTGGGGGGGTGGCAAACTATTCAACCAACCCCCCGGTCGGCCAGATTGGGTCATGGATGGCATCCACCACCCACCCTGGTCGGACGGCCGGCTGGCTGGGTCACGGGGGTCATGGGCGGCACCCCCCTGGCCCGGTCGGTCAGTAGGTCAGGGTCCCGCACTTACCCCATCTTGTGGGCAGCACCCTGGGTGGTGGGTGACATCAGGTTCTCTCCAGGTTGTTCTCTCGGGGCTGCATTTCCTTCTCCTGGTGGCTAACCTGGTTGTATCTTCTTTCAGCCAGTCTGGTGATGGGTCTCACGACCCACTTCCTATTTGGCCAGGAGGAGAATCAGTGTTACAATAGCGAGTATTGATTTGTTATTTTCACACAACTGGGTGGGCTCAGAGTGCGGTGCTCTGCACCCCGAGCCCACCCTTTTTTGAAGCCTATTAAAGCCTCTGGCTCTAAGCACATGCTTTAAAAAAAAGCACCCCCCCGTACTGGAATCCATGCGTCCGACACCCTGCATGTAGATCAAGGGGCCGGACGCATGGCTAGAGGGGGCGGCGCCCGCGTGCCCCTAATGGACAGACCGCCACTGCATACTATTCATTAAGGTAAAAAATCCTTCTGGGTTCAGCTCCCCCCCCCCCCAGCACCCCTAATACTTACCTGAGCTCCATCTCCGTCCAGCAATGTGCATGAGAGCAGCGGCTCTCCCGGGTTTCTCTTTCCTCATTGTCTCACACAGCAGCAGGAGGCATTGGCTCCTGTTGCTGTCAATCACAGCCAGTGAGCCAATGAGGAGAGTGCCGAGCCACACTCTGTGTGTGAATGGACAATGTCTATTCACAGGAGCACAACTCGGGGAACAAGCCTGCTCGAGTGCCCCCATAGCAAGGGGCTTGTTATTGGGGACACTCGGCAGGGGGGAGGAGCCAGGACTCCCGGCCCGGGACCCCAAAATAAGAGGATTGGCGCTGAACTGTGCAAAGCCATTACACAGAGCAGGTAAGTATAACATGTATAAAAAAACTGCAAACCTTCAGAATCACTTTAAAGGTTCATCTTCTGGTCTTAGAATGCTGTAATCCAGATCTAATCAGGTTTGATATTCTCCATTTCCCAAAAGGCCAAGAGTCCTGGATCCTGGCAGTATTAGGAAAAGAAGGATTGGCTAAATTTGAATCGTGAAAGTTCTACTCTGTAAAATGGAGTTACTCCAACTGTTGGGTGCCGGTCACTCAGTGTTGGGAAAGTCTTAAGGGGAAAGTATAGTTTATTTTCAGTAAGCACATATTAAAGTTAATGTTGCAACATTTGCCATAAAACAGCCATCATCAACCAGGGTCCTATTGAACCCTAATGTTCCTCCATAGGTAGCTGGAGGTTCCTTGAGTTGTGGCATATTGACTACCGAATTGATGGTGCCTGCATAATTGCAAGGACAACACCACTTGGCAAATCCAAATACCCAGATATTCTGAACAGCCCTGTATAGAGGGGCATTCTTCTTACTTACTACCAATGTATGGGACATTTTTCCCACTGATGGGTTTTAGCAGGGGTTCCAAGGGTTACTTTGGAGTAAGAAGGTGTTGAAAGGCTGGTAAGTACAGTATAACTTCAAAATCATTAAAAAAAAAATGCACAAGAATCATTTATCCTGGAAAGGAGGATGGGGGTTATCTGTTGTATAGAGGTATCCTGCTTGTATTATGAAGCTTAGGTTTGTGTACATGTTTGAGGTTTTCCTGCAGTTAATGATCAATGGAAATGCAGGTCAGTAGATTTCCACAGTGTCATCATTATGGGCGTGCAGGGGTGCAGACTGCATCCAGGTGACACCCGCTAGAGAGGTGACACCAGGGGTGGACTGACCAGACTGGGGATGCTGCAGATCTCCCTATACTGGACAGTATGCATTTATAGAGAATGATCACAGTTTGTGAGAGTCTCTCTCTCCACCCCCTCTCTCTCACCTATCTCTCTCACCCCCCTCTCTCTTTCACCTCCTCTTTCTCTCTCACCCCCTTTCTCTCTCTCTCATTCCTCCTCTCTCACACCCCCACCACCTCTCTGTCACCCCCCCCTTTCTCACCCTCTATCTCACCCCCTGTACCAGCTCTGTCTCACCCACCTCTTTATTTCACCTCCTCTTTCTCTCTCAACCCCCTTTCTCTCTCACCCTCTATCTCTCTCACCCCCTCTCTCTTTCACCTCCTCTTTCTCTCTCACCCCTCTCTCTTTCGCTCATTCCTCCTCTCTCACCCCCCACCACCTCTCTGTCACCCCCTCTCTGTCACCCCCTCTCTGTCACCCCCTCTCTCTCAGCCCCTGTACCAGCTCTTTCTCATCCCTCTCTCTTTCACCCCCTCTTTCTCTCTCACCCCCTCTCTCTCTCTCTTATTCCTCCCCTCACACCCCCCCACCATCTCTCTGTCACCCCCTTTCTCACCCCCTGTACCAGCACTGTCTCACCCCCTCTCTCTTTCACCTCCTCTTTCTCTCTCAACCCCTTTTTTCTGTCACCCCCTCTCTCTCTCATTCCTCCTCTCTCACCCCCCACCACCTTTCTGTCACCCCCTCTCTCTCTCATTCCTCCTCTCTCACCCCCCACCACCTTTCTGTCACCCCCTCTCTCTCTCACCCCCCTCTTTCGCCCCCCTCACCAGCTCTCTCTCTCACCCCCTCTCTCTCACCCTTATTGGGGAGTGACACCATGTTTTACCGCACCAGGTGACACCAACCTTAGTGATGCCACTGGATTCCTATTCACTTCAGTGGCGCAGTGTGGATAACAGAACTGAGGCTGTCTTTGATCTGCCCTCCATTTTATAAAGTTTAGAAAATATCAAGCTGCTGTCTTGTTTCAGTGCATTTATGGATGTCATTTTATGTAAAACTTTTTTAAGCTAGGAAATATTTTGCCTCTACCCATGTTGTGTCCTGTACAATAAATCTATGTCCTAAACTTTATAGCCAAGTGTTACTTGATGTGAAACAGAAGCAGAGCATAAAAACATTTTCTTGGTTTATCAGATGGATATGGAACTGTCTTTAACCATTCCCTGACCGCCCCATAGCAGATGTACAGGGAGGACAGGGAGAGGGTACACAGGAGCAGGTTCAAGCAGGCAGGCAAAGGATCAGGAGCAGAGTAACAGGTCACAAGGCACATGGATCAAGGGCACACAGGCAGAACACCAAGGCAAGATGGAGTAGCAGAGGAGGGACTAAATACCCTCCCAGCAGTCAGCATCAGGTTATAACTAATTGTTAGGAACTGCTGGCTGCTGAGAGACACCCGCTGGTGGACACCAGAACTACAACCTAAAGGTCTGGGAGCCACAGTGCTATGAACAGGTAATCCAGTTCCTGACATTTTCACTTGTTTTTTATGCTATTTGTCTGGCGTTCCATTTTATTGGTGAAATAAAAACTAAAAATAACAAGACACCTCTAACACCAAATTTAGAGTGCAGAAAATTCCCAACAAAAGCGGAAAAAAGAGAAATTTTAATAAGCTGCTGAAAGCTATCTGCAAATTCAATCTTCGATCTTTATTTCCACCTTAATGGAAATATAAAGAAACGGAGCACAGAAAGTACTCAGAACAATGTGATTTTTATGTTTCTGGATAGGCCTATGTGTAAAAAAAATAATCCACGCGCAGATTTGGGTTTTCTTGTGTTCTAGAGAATCTGATTATATCTTCTCTGCCCACACTTCTCTCCGTCTTGAAGATACGAGTTTCCTCTTTGCAGCATCTCACAGCAACTGAAACTGAACTTCACAGGAGGCGGTCGGGTGTTTTTTCTTTAGATCCTTGGCAAACTCTGTGAGTGATTTATCTTTATCTGCCTTTTTATGGGGCAATCTTTTTATTAAATCGCAAGTTCATGAAAAGGTTCTCGCACTCTCTTCTCTCCTTCCAGTTCATCGTACAGAATTCAATGTTCTCATTATTTGTTTCCATTGCTGCCAGTTGTTTTCATTCCAGTGTTACTTTGTATCACTTTTTACTTGTCTGAGATCTGCAGAAGGGCTGGATCTGGCATTAGACTCAGTAAGCTATGTGTTTAGGACCCAAACCTGTTTTTATATAAATGAATTGCATCTTGTGGCAGCCCGTCCATTAGGGTTGTCCAGGCATCACCCCCTCTCTCCACGCCACCCCCTATATAAATAATGGATAGATTCATGCATAGCATAGCATGAATCTATCCACGGCCGCTGCTGCCACCCCCAATTCAGGTGTCTGGCCCCTTTCAGGATGCCGGGCACCTGAATTACACCAGCAGGTTTTTTTTTTTAAAGCACCTGATTTTAGCCATAGGCTCTAATAGGCTTCAAAATAGGAGGGCTCGGAGCGCAGGGCATTGCGCCACGAGCCCACCCAGGTGTTACAACAGTGAATTGCAATGACCGCCATTTTATTTTCTAGGGTGTTAGAAAAAAGAAATATAATGTTTGGGGGTTCTAAGTAATTTTCTAGCAAAAAAAAAATGTTTTTAACTTGTAAGCACCAAAAGGAGGCTCGGTCCATAAGTGGTTCACTTGTAAACAACACGTGAGAAAAATAGGCCAGGTCCTTAAGTGGTTAAAAAGTGTATTAAATGCTGTTTATTAGTAGAGTAGCTAGAACCTCTGTGAGATTTTTATTTCTGTCTTTGCTACAGATAGATAGAGCAGGGAAGGATTGGAACCTCTGCTGTTTTTTTGTACCCATCTTGATTTCCCATCACCCCCTCACCTCCTCCTCGGCTCCTCCCCTCTACGGGAAGTGAGAAGAAATCATCCCAGTAGGAGCACAGACGGCAATAAATACCTGGCAGAGGCTTTAACCCTCCCCTGCTCTATCCAAAATGAAATTTTTGAGCTCCAGTCCAATTATGTTGCTTCGGCTCACTGTCTGCAGTCTGCTGCAGGGAAAGAGAAGGCCTTTCCTGAGTCTCCTGTCTCGCAGTGATCATTTAGACTGCAACATTGTAATTTTGCGTCTGCGCAGACACCTGGATTTACATGATTGTGTTATCTCTGAGCATGAACCCAGTCCGGGATGAGCCAGAATCCCACTTCAGGATGCACCGGATGATGGCTCAACAAAGATGGCGCCATCCCTTTGAAAGAAGAGAGAAAAGCAGATGAAGGAATTTTTCAGGTTGAGTGCTGTGATTTCTGTAAGAGGTAATAAAGACTTAGATTTATTACTCTGACACATTGGACAAGTTCCACGTAAAGTGGTAGTAAACTTATACATATACTTAAAGGGGTTGTAAAGGTAAACATTTTTTCACCTTAATGCATTCTATGCATTAAGGTGAAAAAACTTTTGACAGTACCGCCGCCCCCCAGCCCCCCCGTTTTACTTACCTGACGCCTCGAATCTTCGCTGCTCGTCCTCGTCATCTTCATTGCAGCTCAGCCTGGTCGCTGATTGGCTGCAGTGGATGGATTGAAAGCAGCGCAGCCATTGGCTCGCGCTGCTGTCAATCACATCCGATGACGCGGCGCGCCAGGGGGCGGGGCCGAGTGATACAGCGAGCGGCTATAGCCGCCGGCTGTATCACGGGAGCGCGCCTGCAAGCACTCACCACCATGCGAGGGAGCTCGCATTAAGGTGGTAAATGCTTGCGGGGAGGAGCTGAAACAGCCGCCGAGGGACCCCAGAAGACCAGGTTCGGGGCCACTCTGTGCAGAACGAGCTGCACAATGAAGGTAAGTATAACATGTTTGTTATTTAAAAAAAAAAAAAAAAAATACCTTTACAACCCCTTTAATGAAGTGACTGGCTTCAGGTGACAAAAGATGTAATAAATCCTCCTACATAAGTTGTACCTGTTTACCTGTAGCCCTCTCTCTCTCCTTTACAGCCTTGTAAAACACACAGATCAAAGGCTTTTTCTCAGCTCCAGCAGGCAGGGGGTGGGGATTGGATGTCACACACTGCACAGCATGCTCCTGTGCCAGGTGCTGTCAGTCTCTGAGCGTCGCTCTCCGCAAGTACTGCAGAATCATCTGTGAGTGTTCCTGCAAGTTGAAGCCTCTGCATGGACTCTGATACATGGTATGGTTGGAACGTTCTTGACAATAAATTTCCTTGAGACCTCGGACTCTGTGTGTGTGGTGCCTTCCCTCTTGGGTGTCAACCACCTGGCCTTGCTCAATCCTACAACCTGACCTGATATACTTTTCTTCCCAGGTAGCACTCCATAGACATGATTGTAGGTTAATTGGCTCCTGTCTAAATTGGCCATAGTCTGTGTATGTATGAATGTGAGTTAGGGACCTTAGATTGTAAGCTCCTTGAGAGCAGGGACTGGTATCAATGTACAATATATATATATATATATTAGGGCTGTTACTGATTAAAATTTTCGTGTTCGATTAATCATTTTTTTAAAATCGATTAATCGACTAATTTCGATTAATCATAAGGCACATACAGATCCAACTACTTTTAGCTGACGTCATGTGTAGCTCCTCCCCCGTACACGTAACTTTCAATCAGAACTTCCTCAGAACTTCCTCAGTGGGGCGGGGCTACGGTGTCACCCTACAGTCTATTTAAATAGCACCGTTGTGCATGAGGGGGACCGATGGAGAGCCAGAGACATTCATCACCTGCTGAGACAGAAAGTGTCAGCTCTTTGGAAAAAAAGTGCCCTCATCATAAATGTTTCTTGATTGCTGGATAACCAATCAATGTCAGTTTATCGTCAAACTGGAAATAGTGGGAGTTGGTGCTAACTATTTCAAATTGCTATCTCACCAGGGTTTAAGGCTGAACCCCACTCGGTGCAAGCTGCTTCTCCCAATTCTAAACCACCTACACCAGCACTGATTGGTAGCGCAGGAATAACACTCCTCACATTGACTTATCGTCAAACTGACTTACAGCCAGGAAAGCCCTCAGAGATGTTGATTTTCATAGCCAAGTCCAGGATTTACATGAATCTGAATCTGAATACTTTGACCAGTGAGATCAATCAAATCGTTAGGATCTGTCTTCCTCAATTCATGATTTCACAGACATCACCGGACTCCTCCTTCGTTAGCAGATGGAGGCACTTGGGGAAGGGGGAGGAGTCCGGTGACGTCGATGTCCGTGGCGTCACCGGATCTCCGACGGAACTCCCTGAAGACCTGGAAGCCAGCGGAGAGGTGAGGAAAGATCAAAAGAATTTTGATCGTTCAAAACAATTAACGATTAAATCGAGGAATTAATCTTTAACCTTCCCAGCCCTAATATATACATATATATATATATGTAAAGTGTTGCGTAAAATGATGGTGCTCTACAAATACCTGTAATAAATAAAAAATAAATAAAGCAGTTGCTGTTTAACTACCTCCCACCTGCCATATAGACAAATGATAGTGGGGGTGTGAGGGAGCAGTGCAGCGATCACAGGCGCCCCCTGTGACTCTTTTGCCGCACACACACACACACGATCGGATTTTCCGACTGGAAATGTTGGATGTGAGCTTGTTGGCGGTAAGTCAGACCATGTGTACGCTCCATCGGACTTTTGTTGGCAGACTTTCCGCTAATGTTGGACGGCAGGTTCTCAAATTTTCTGCGGACATATGTGTGTTGACAGATTTTCAGAGCGTGTGTACACAAGTTCATGGGACAAAAGTCCAAAGTACAAACACGCATGCTCGGAAGCAAGGACGAGCTGGAAGCGGTCGGTCTTGTAAACTAGCATTCGTAATGGAGAATTAACATTCGCGACGCGGCAAATTACGAAATTTGGAAATGCAGCGCACAATTCTCTTCTTATTTAATGGGATAATAATGAAGCTGCTTTGCTGGTGATACTGATGGAGTTATTGCAAACGACGTTTCAAAGGCTTTTTTTTTTTTAGTGATATCAAGAATAATATTATTATGCTTTTTTTTTTATTTGGGCAAGTTACCACAACACCATTATCCCATAGTTTAAAAGATCAAAGATACAACTATGTTGGTGTCTCTTGTTAATTTTACATTGTATTTTTTTTAAATGTAACTGCCGACTCCCCAACTGTCATTTGAAGTAAAACACACAGCCAAGTATTATTCTACACAATATTTTTTATTGCGCATTAAAAAAATACATAAATAAAATTAGACATGCTATCTGCCAATAGAACTTAACCAAAAAGTGCATTCTATGCATCCAAAAATATAGAAAATTTACCAAATCAAATCATTATTATTCAACCAAAAAAATAACGTCAAAGCAATAACTCCAAGGCCAATCATAAATAACACGTTATCTCCTCTGATTCCGCAACATGTTTGGTTGACGGACGGCCGTTCAGAAACGAACTGCAAAGCACGAACTGAAAAGCGCCAAACGAAAAACGCAAAAAGAAAAGCGTGAATCAACACTCACCAAACTTCTACCAACACAAAATTAGCAGAAGGAGCCCAAAGGTTGGCGCTAAAGAGCTGAAAAAACAACGTAGTACGTCTTGTACGTCACTACGTTGGTAATTGTTGGCCAACATTTGTGTGACCGTGTGTATGCAAGACAAGTTGGAGCCAACATCCTTCGGACAAAATTCCACGGTTTTGTTGTCGGAAAGTCCGATCTTGTGTACGAGGCTTTAGATGTACATCTTAAAGGATACAACATACAGGGATATGGGAAATAATTCTAGACACTGATACATGCACCTACACAGGTTGAACTGGATGGACTATTGTCTTTTTTCGGCCTTACCGACTATGTAACTATGTAATGAGTTCTGTCCGTGATACTTTTTTTATTTGCACTAACATACAATTTTTCAGGACAAGCTTTTGGGGTGTGTCCCCTTTTTCAAGGTCCAAGCAGTACTGATTCACAAATTTTTAAGCAGAATGTTAAAAAAACAAAACAAACAAAAAAAAAACACATCTCTGAGGGAAAGGAGAGAGAAAAAATAAAGAGAAAAACAAACACATACAAATCAATGGTAATAAAGATAGCAGCAGAGTTATGCCCCGTACACACGGTCAGACTTTGTTCGGACATTCCGACAACAAAATCCATGGATTTTTTCCGACGGATGTTGGCTCAAACTTGTCTTGCATACACACGGTCACACAAAGTTGTCAGAAAATCCAATCGTTCTAAACGCGGTGACGTAAAACACGTACGTCAGGACTATAAACGGGGCAGTGGCCAATAGCTTTCATCTCTTTATTTATTCTAAGCATGCGTGGCACTTTGTCCGTCGGATTTGTGTACACACGATCGGAGTTTCCGACAATGGATTTTGTTGTCGGAAAATTTTTTTATCCTGCTCTCAAACTTTGTGTGTCGGAAAATCCGATGGAAAATGTGTGATGGAGCCCACACAGGGTCGGAATTTCCGACAACAAGGTTCTATCACACATTTTCCGTCAGAAAATCCGACCGTGTGTACAGGGCATTAGTGAGATAAGACAGAGGGAGAGCTATAGACTGGGGGGGGGGGATGCTAGTCACAGAGGGGTTTGTAAAACTTTAGTATAATGGGTAAGGAAACCAATATCTAAATTCAAGCCATTATTTTTTGTATCAAAAAGAATTATCGTTCTTAGTTCAAACGTTTTCCTTTCCTGTATAGTTCTGAAATTCCCTTTAAGAACTAAGACATTGAGGTCTTCTATAGTGTGGTCCGGTTGTGAGAAATGATGTCCCACAGGTGTGCATAAACTGTCTTCTTTATGTTCTTTGATGGTATGTCTGTGCAAATTCATCCTCGCTTGCAACTTCTGTCCTGTTTCACCAACATAAGATCCTTTGCTGCACCTTTTGCATTGGATGAGGTACACCACATTACTGGAGGTACAGTTGTAAGATCCCATGATATTGAAGGTCTCATTTGGGTGTGTAACACTTTTGGATAGGTTGATCAGGTTGCACAGTTTGCGGCGTTTTTTATTGCAGGGTTTGCTTCCATTATTTGTGACTTCATAATCAGAGTGAAGTTTCCTGCCGTTTATTTTTGTGTCTGAGGTTGGGTGGTTGTCTGAAAGCCAATAATGGGGGTTGTTGGAATATTCCTTTCAGAGTTTCATCCTCTGTTATAATGGGTTGTAAATCTTTGATTATCTTTTTGATCCCTTCAAGTGCTGGGTTGTATGTGGTTACTAGAGGTACTCGGTTATTTGTTTTTTTTCTCTGTGTATTGGAGGAGATTTTCTCTTCGGGTTTTCAAGGCTGTGTTTATGCTGTTGTTGATGGTTTTGTCTTTGTAACCTTTCTTATGGAAGGAGCCTGCCGGTGTTCTGAGATGTTTATCTCTGTCTTCTGGGTCTGAACAAATTTGGTGGTATCTGATGGCCTGGCTGTGTATGATGGCCCGTTAAGTGTGTTGGGGGTGAAAACTGAAACTATGAAGATAGCAGCATCGGTCAGTCGGTTTTATGTATATCGACGTGTGAAGCTTGTCATCCCTGATGTATACTGTAGTGTCCAGGAAGTTGACATGTGTGTTCGAATAGTCCATTTTTAGTTTGATAGATGGGTGAAAAGTGTTGATCAATGAGAAGAATTGGTTTAGATTTTCTTCACCTTCAGTCCATAGCATGAAGATATCATCAATATAGCGATAATATCTGTATGGCTTTTGTTGTATGCTGTTCAGAAATTTGTCCTCCAGGTCAGCCATAAACAAGTTTGCATATTTTTGCTTCCCATAGCAGTGCCCATACACTGGAGATAGATGTCATTATTGAAAGTGAAGTAGTTTGTACGAATGAATTTGATGAGCCGTGTCACATCCTCAGCAGTGTATTTGTGGTTTGGTGAGGATGATAAGAATCTGTGACATGCCGCCAACCCATCCTTGTGAGGGATGTTACTGTACAGAGATTCTACATCCATAATGACTAGAAGTGTATTTGGGGGTAATAGTTGTATATTGTTAAGCTTGTTCAGAAAATCAGTGGTGTCTTGCAGGAAACTAGTAGTGTTCGTGACTAAAGGTTTTAACATGTTTTCTACAAGGCCTGAGATATGTTCGGTAAGTGTATTCCAAGCCTGTTATAATAGGTCTGCCTGGATTTCCTGGCTTGTAAATCTTGGGCAGCATGTAGAAGTCTCCAATTTCTGGATTATCCGGAATTGCATTGATGATTTCTGAATGTAGGTGTAGTTTTTTTTTTTTTTAACACTCTAAAAAATTTGTGAATCAGTACTACTTGGACCTTGAAGAAGGGGACACACCCCGAAAGCTTGTCCTGAAAAATTGTATGTTAGTGCAAATAAAAAAAAGTATCAAGGACGATACTCAATTTTCTCTGTCTCAATTGCACTAATACGGGTACAATCACATCAAGTAACTATGTAATGAAAAGAGAATAACAACAATACAGTTTTTCCTGATAGGAATGTCAATCTCACTAAAAACAGTCCTAACAGACAGACATGGAAGCTTCACTGGGAAGATGTCATTATTTGTGTAGGACTCATGTAACCTTTACTATTATTTACTCTCACTACAAAGTCAGTTAATTATGATGGATGCTTCCAATTATTATGTGACCCGGGATTACCTCCAGTGCTACTTTTTACTCTCCGTATTCTTGTAGACATCAGAGATCTCTACATAATGTTTATTGAAATTTGCTAACATAATAATTATTTCGGATTTTGATTATTTCTTTGCCTGAAGAAAATGAAAAAGTGGAGCCTTAGGACGGGTTCCCGCCAGAATCGCACAGGGACATGGTTCGCTTTCCTGAGCAATTCCTGTGAGTTCCTCTGCAATCGGGGGGCTTTCTGATCATGTGACCGCTGTGACAGCCAATCATGGCGTTCACATGATCAGAAACCCTGCCCCACCTCCCGGAATCAGGAACCTTTTAAAGGGCCGGGAGGCGCCGGCGTTAAGGGGTCAATGTGTATCGATGTTTGTACGATAGTAAGCAATTTAGAAAATAATAAGCAAAACTTCAAATGACCTGAACAGACGACCTCAATGAAAAGTGGAACTTCACTCAAAACGCGATGCCTGCTGGCTCACTTTCTTTCCCCAGCCTGTAACTGAGTTACAGTCGGGTTTTTTGGAGGAGGGGAGCGAGTACCGATTTTTGTCTATAAACGCTCCCACTTTCTCAATCATAGTTACATAGTTACATAGTTAGTAAGGTTGAATAAAGACACCAGTTCATCCAGTTCAACCTGAGTAAGTGTGCGTGTCTACAATTATCCCTATTTATTTAAGGTACCCATATAGCGCCATCAATTTACGCATCGCTCCACACATACATCGCACACTCACGATCCCTACCCTCAAGGAGCCCACAATCCAAGGTCACCAAACTCACATGATGTGCCTTGCCCAGCCCCCTTCCACAGCCTCCTGGTACACGTCACATGTCCCAGAAGGTAGCAGGACCATTCACAGAGCACCACATGAGCTCACACGTGTGCAGTGAGGAGCTGGTTGAGGTTCCTCAGGAAGCCACACCTGGCTTCTGTATCCAAGAAGGCCGTGCTGGGGATCCACAGCAGTAAGAAGAACTGTTTGTGGAAAGGCAGCCTCGGTAAGTCTCTGATTTTAAGGCCTCCTTCACTCAGGTAACATGCATCCATGTGAGAGCCACGTTTACCGGCATGGAGGGAGGACAGGTGCTCCATGAATCCCTCCCATGCAAGACATTTGGGAGTCAGGAGATGTATGGACACAGCCACTGTTCCCAATGGGACCTGTGTGGGGGTGCACGGCCCTGATCGTTTGTCACTTCTCTTCAATGAATGTTTGACAACGATGAGACCAAAAGAAATATTAAAAAACATGTAATTCCATAAACATCAAATCTATATCATACAATAAATCTAAGCTCAAAAAAAGTTCTGTATCTCTTATTCTGGAGCTCCTTAGTGTCGTAGAACTGGTTTCCAGTGTCTCTGAAGAAAGTCCGGCCTGGGAGTAGATGTCACCTCCCAGAGCAGGTGGATTAGACACCAAAAAATACACCTACCTCATATATAAACTGTATATTACAAGAGGAAGGGTAGACGGCATCTCTGATACAGAACAAGGTAGGTCTTCATTGCAATTTTTTCTCTACTTTCATAACAATGCACTCTCTGCAACTAGAGACTGAGAAGAGTAGATAGTTTGAAACTTTGTTTCTTCTTTGTTCATATATACACAGTGTATTGATCGTTGTTCTTGTTTGTATTTTTTTTGTTAAAATGTTAGATGTCTCATTTCTAAACTTTTAAATTACAAATTTCTAATAAACTCCAAATTTGTTTAGAAATACAAACATCTTATATTAAAAAAAAAAAAAAAACAACTGAAAAAAAAAAAAAAAAAAAGCATCTGAATGAAAAAAACAACTGAATGAAATATTTTCAAATTATATTACTTTTGTTGAGCTTTTTGCTTGACTAAAAATGTAAATAGAAAATAAATACATAAAACTTTATATATGATAGAAAAATAAATAAATAAATAAAAATAATGGCGCACACATACACATGTATAAAAAAAAAAAAAAAAATTAGACATTTAATTCAAAGTTCTATGTCTTTCTTCTTTTCTTTTAAACACCAGAGAAAATATAATAACCTAATGTTAAAGTTAGAGAACGTCTCTGATTTTACCTGGTTACAAATAGTCATAATAAGTTTCTTTTTTTTAGTGACAGAATAGTTTCCTTGTTGTATAAGATCAGCAATGGTACTTGGGGCTTAATTAAGAAAGAAAGAGTAAGGAAGAAAGTGCAACCCATCCTATCCCAGACATATGCTGTCTTTTGTATATCATGCAACTATATAATTTATTGCAGGGATCCCAGATTTTAAAATATATTCCAATACTATCATTTCTGTAGATTTTTTGTTTAATAAGAAAAAAAAATGTATTTGTATTATCTATCTATCTATCTATCTATCTATCTATCTATCTATCTATCTATCTATCTATCTATCTATCTATCTATCTATCTATCTATCTATCTACACATATATATATATATATATATATATATATATATATATATATATATATATATATATATATATATATATATATATATATATCTATATCTACTATTTATATATAATAATATAATAATATATATATATACATACATATGAATAAATAATAAAGAACACATACACATGTAAAAAAAGAACAGACGTTTGATTTCAAGTTGTATTTCTCTTTTTAAACACAGAGGATAATAACCTAATATAAAAGTGAGAGAACACCTCTGATTTTACCTGGTTACAAATATTAATAATAAGTTTAGTTTTATGTGACAGAATATTATCTTTGTTATTATAGATCAGCAATGAGCGGTACTTGGTATCCTGTGGTCTGGATGTGCGCTCTGTTGCTCTGGGGTGAGTTATTCTGCAACATTAATTATCTTCATTTTAATATTCATCACCTAAAGCAGTGTTATACCCAACCCCAAAAATGCCTTATATCGCAGCCTACTGACCATTAGACGTGGCGGCTGCATTTGTTTTCTTTTTTAAGGCTTTTCCCCCTCGTGATCTGGCCAGTAACACAACTTCTGTATTATACAGACACCACTCTGGATGAAGGAGCACAGGGGACACCTTTGGACAGCAGCATTGTCAGTCTGGGGGGGGGAGAAGTACTAACAGATTTAACCACTTCCCGACCTGCCGCCGCAGTTATACTGTGGCAGGTTGGCACAGCTGCGCGAGCCGTCGTAGCTGTACGTCGGATCTTTAAGTTGCTGTAGCAGCGTGTCCCCGGAGCCGATGCACGTGTCCGGCGGGCGCGATGACCGCCGGGCACCCGCGATCGCTCGTGACAGAGCGAGAACCGGGATCTGTGTGTGTAGACACACAAATACCGGTTCTGTCAGGGGAGAGGAGACACATCGTGTGTTTCTACTAAGTAGGAATACCGATCAGTCTCCTCCTCTAGTCAGCCACATTCCCTCCACAGTCAGAAACACACATAGGGTACACAGGTAACCCCTGTGGCAAATCAGTGGCTATTTTTAGCTCTGATCGCTGTATAAATGTCAATGGTCCCAAAAAAGTGTCAAAAGTGTCCGATCTGTCTGCCGCAATGTTGCAGTCCTGATAAAAATCGCCATTACTAGTAAAAACACAAAAAATAATAATAATAAAAATGCCATAAAACTATCCCCTATTTTGCGGATGCTATAATTTTTGCGCAAACCAATCAATATACGCTTATTGTGATTTTTTTTTTTACCAAAAATATGTAGAAGAATACAAAACTGATGAAGAAATTTTTTTTTTTTTTATTATTTATTTGGATATTTATTATAGCAAATGGTACAAAATATTATGTTTTTTTTTTTCAAAATTGTCGCTCTTTTTTTGTTTATAGCGCAAAAAAAAAAAAAAGCACAGAGGTGATCAATTACCACCAGAAGAAAGCTCTATTTGTGGGGAAAAAAGGACCTCAATTTTGTTTGGGTGCAACGTCGCACAACCGCGCAATTGTCAGTTAAGGCGACGCAGTGCCGAATCGCAAAAAATGGCCTGGTCAGGAAGGGGGCAAACCCTTCCAGGGCTGAAGTGGTTAAACGCATTGAAGCCAAACTCCAGCTGATACTTTATCATCATTTACAGCAGCCCTTCTCCCCTTTTGGGATGAAGGTTTTACATGAATTTTATCTTAATTTTTTATTTTTATTTTTTTTGTTAGCACCCCTGGCAGTATTACATGGTTTGTCCCCATCTATGTAACTGCACGAGGGCTTTTCTTTTAAAAAACAACAGACTTACTGGCTGGATTTCCAGATGTCAATAGAGGAAAGAAAGCCTAAAAAAGAACGAATGTAGCCGCCATATCTAAAAATTGGTAAGCTGCGATGTAATACTTGTTTGTTTTTGTGTTTAACACTGTTTTAGTTAATTTAATTTTCCTACTCATTTATATAATTCCAGCATTTTTCTGCTGGCTGTGCGTATAACAGTCTGTCCTAAAAGAACGCTCATACTTTAGGAAATGGCAGGTTGGAATGGTATGGCCAATTATATGGGGACATTTTCAGAATACAATGCGGGTTATTTACGAAAGGTAAATCCACTTTGCACTGCAAGTGCCCTTGAAATTGCACTGAAAGTGTACTTGGAAGGTCAGTCGCTCTAAATCTGAGGGGTAGATCTGAAAAGAGGGGAAGCTCTGCTGATTTTATCATCCGATCATGTGCAAGCTAAAATGCTGTTTTTTATTTTCCTTGCATGTCCCCCTCAGATCTACAGAGACTACACTTCCAAGTGCACTTGCAGTGCAAAGTGGATTTTCTTTTGGCAAATAACCCCCCAATGTCTCAGCTGTGTTGATGCAGGGATCTTTTGTTTTTTTTTTTTTCATTCAACCGACTGGTTAAACAAAAAAAAAAAATGTACCCAACATAAGGGAGACCAGACCCTTCGAACTGGTATGACAAGTGAATAAAAACAGAACAGTGACTTCTCGTCTAGTAGAAGGTTTCAGTGTCTGAATGCTTTATAAAAAAGCATAGTGCTCTGAGATTCCTTTATCATATTTGAAATACATATTTGTAAAATGTACAAGTATAATAAAAATAATAAATAATAAAAAATGTAGATATAAAATATTAGTTTGAAAGCATTTTTAAAAATAAATAAAATTGACCCAACAATGTATATCTATATATATATCTATATCTCTCTCTCTCTCTATCTATCTATCTATCTATCTATCTATCTATCTATCTATCTATCTATCTATCTATCTATCTATCTATCTATCTCTCTATCTATATCTATATAGATATCTATAGATATATCTATATATATAGATATATAGATATATCTATATATATCTATATATGAATATATAGATATATATAGATATATAGATATATATGTATATATCTATATATATGTAGATATATACATATATATATATATATATAGATATATATCTATAGATATAGATATATATCTATATCTATAGATATATATCTATAGATATAGATATATATCTATATCTATAGATATATATCTATATCTATATAGATATAGATATATATCTACATCTATATAGATATAGATATATATATATTTATTGGTTTTTGTTTTTTCTGTTCTTAGGTGGAATACAACATGCAAATGGGCGTCCAGTAACACAAATCGGCAGTGAGTATGGAATATATTAAAGTACAATCACTGTGCTGCATTACTAAAGTAGACATGTAATACAGGGAGAGTTTCTGATTTGGATGTCAAATGAACCCAGTCAATCTTACCTTGTTACCTGCCTAGGTGAACATAAACATTTTAGGTTAATTATTATTGTCCTCCCCCAAGATAGGCAGAACTGACAGCTTTTGATTTTTAAATTTAAAATTTTCATTTTGTTTCATTTTATCATAAATAATAGACCTGTGCAGAACGGAAAAAAGTGAGCAATAGAAAAATGCTAAAATTTTTTAGACAAATGTAAAAAAAAAAGGTCCCCCCCAAAATCCATACCAGGCCTTTATCCAAGCATGCAGCCCGGCAGGTCAGGAAGGGGGTGGGGGGGTGAGTGACCACCCCCCCTCCTGAACCATACCAGGACACATGCCCTCAACATGGGAGGGTACTTGTTGGTCCATGTTGATGGGGGACAAGGGCCTCTTCCTGACAACCCTGGGCTGTGGTTGTTGGGGGTCTGTGGGCGGGGGGCTTATCGGAATCTGGAAGCCCCTTTAACAAGGGGGCCCCCAGAATCCTGCCCCCCCCTATGTGAATGATAAATCTACATCAGGGGACACTGTTTTTTACTTTTTAATAAAGGATTTGTCAAAAACTCTGTGTTTTTATTATTTTTTGACACTTTTTTGGTGAATGGGTAGGGGTACTATGTACCTGATACCCATTCATATAGAGGGGAGCTGGGATCTGGGGGCCCTCCAGTTAAAGGGGGCTTCCAGATTCTGATAAGCCCCCCGCTCGCAGACCCCGACAACCACAGACCAGGTTTGTCGGGAAGAGGCCCTTGTCCCCATCAACATGGGGACAAGGTGCTTTGGGATGGGAGGGGGCAGAGCCCTTCCTGCCGCAAAGCAGCCACCCCCCCATGTTGAGGGCATGTGGCCTGGTATGGTTCAGGAGGGGATGCTCACTCGTCCCCCCCTCCTATCCTGCCAGGCTGCATACTCGGATAAGGGTCTGGTATGGATTTGGGGGTGGCAACGCTGTTTAAAAAAAAATTGGGTGTGGGGTTCCCCTTAAAATCCATCCCAGACCCAAAGGGCCTGGTTGGGCCTGGTATGGACCCCACCCCGTCCCCACCCCATTTTTTTAAACATTTTTCTATTGCAAAATTGTCGGCATTCTTTTCTATACATTTATCTATCAGTGGGGAAGCCCGCTGACAGATGATGACTCATGGTTGTTAAGGATGCGGGCAGCCGGCTTCCCGGCCCGCTGCTTAACAACCAGCTATTTCTTCACACAGAATTTGAAATATATATATATAAATCTATAAATCTATCCCCTATTTTGTAGATGCGGTAACTTTTGCGCAAACCAATCAATATATGCTTATTGTGATTTTTTTACCAAAAATATGTAGAAGAATACTTATCGGCCTAACCAGAACAAAATAAGAGGTGGACAAATGAGCCCCATTGGTTTCAGCAAATTCTGCCAAGCAGAGTGAAGGGCATGTTTAAAATCACAGTTGTTAGCCAGATAGGAGGGGACATGTCAAGTTCCCCCAGCAGCAAGGAAATGCAATACCACAAAACTGTACATTAATGGGGCAGTGATCCGAAATGACCATGTCCTCGATAGTCGACAAGGTCACCAAAGGGAGTGTGCCTGGCGACCAAAAAAAAATAGTTGATACGAGAGAATGAATTAAGGGAAGGGGAGAAAAGGTGTATTCTCGATCAGTGGGGTGGGAAGTACGCCAGATATCCTTAAGGTGGTGTGAAGAGATCGATTGAGCTAGCATAGCGGGTGCGTCAGCCGAGGGGATTCACCTTGTAGGCCCCGGGGGAGCGATCCTCAGATAAGTGCATGATTGAATTAAAGTCCCCACCAATAATATGGAGGTGTTCAGGAACCTGCAGGACCCAGAAGGTTAAGTCTTGAAAAAAGGACTGTCCCAGGGATTTAGGGGCATAGACATTAGAAATAGCAATGTCACGAGTGGCAATAGTTAGGCGAAGGGTAAGTCTGTGACCAACCGAGTCTGTCTCAATGGAGCGGATTGTGTGGTGGAGGTTCTTATGAATAACAACCCCCGGCTTTGCGTCCCACAGCTGGGGAGCCAAAAACTTTACCTATCCACAATTACCAGAGAGGAGAGAGATCATCTGCGGTCAGGTGAGTCTCTAGTAGGAAAGCAACATCCGCCCACAGGCGCTTAAGGTGTCTCAAAATTTGTATATGCTTATGAGGGGAGTGTAACCCTTTGACATTCCATGAGATTATCTTTAGGTGATCCTTAACATCTGAAGGAGACATGACTGTTGTGATAGATAGATGTGAGGAAGCCTGAACAGGGGTGATATCACCCCAGACATAGCCCCGTCGGATCCGGCATCACTCAACCTTTGGTAGAATCCTAGAGATAAAAAGAGAAAAGATAGCACAATAAAACACAAATAGCGAACAACAAAAAACAGGAGGGTAAACCTCCAAAAACAGACCAGGGACGTCACTTTTCTCCCCATGGAGCACACTCCCAAGATACCCCCATCAAGAACTTCCTCTGCATTTGTGTATTTGAAACAGCTACGAGGAGGGGAGGTCTAGGGATGAGGGGAAAAGGTGGGGGAGGAGGGGGTAGGAGGAGAGGGAAGGAAGGAAGGGAGGGAAGGAAAGGGGAGGATCCGACAAGCAAGTGGGGACAACAGTAAATCAAAGTAGGCTGTGGGTGGCAGCCATTAAGGTCCACTAGACGAGGCAGAGTAAGAACGGAGGGTGAGGACATATCATAGAGAGGAGGTCATTCCTGTTCAGAAGGTTCAAGGTGGTTGGTGCCCAATAGATATGTGAGTACACAGGGGAAGCAGCAATATAGAAGAAACAACAGGCGCAAACCACACAGATTATCAGGAACGGGTAATCAGAGGTATGCAAAACGATCTTCTGGGAGGCCGAAGCGCACCCTCTTGTAGGAAGTTTTCTGAGGATTTTGCTGGTTTCTGGATGACAGAGCAGATCTTCTAGGGGAGGAAGGCTCGGTGGAGGGAGAAGGATCTTCCTGTTCCATAGCTGAAGGGTGTGCAGTGTTAAGGTAGTGCTCTGCTTCGGATGTTGAAGTGAAAGAGACCCACTCACCCGTGGCAGGTTGTATGTACAGGATCTCTGGTTATGCCAGTGTGATAAAAATGAGACTGTTGTAAAGTGAGGAACAGACCGTGGAGAAGGCCTTGCGCTTGCGCATAACTTCAATGGAGTAATCTGGGAAGAGGAGCAGTGGATGATTATCGATGGTCAGAGTGCGGACTCGGCAAACGTTTTGAAGTATGGCATGCCTGTCTGAGCAATTAGGCTATCTGACAATCACATGCCAGGGCTTGGATCGGGATTCAGATAGTTGACTGATATGATCGGCCCGTTCCACTAGGTAGGCTGTGTGTGTAGCCCTAGCTGTTCCAGAATAATGGTGCAGATGGTGGCAAGGGTGGAAGAGGAGTAAGATTCTGGTAGTCCTATTATACGCAAGTTGTTGCATCTGGAACGATTCTCCAAGTCGTCCAATTTTTCCTCTAGCTCCTTTTGCCCTGTGGGGAGCCTGCTAATGACAACGGACACTGCAGCAGCACCAACTTCTATAGAGGAGATACGCTCCTCTGTCTGGTTAATTCTCTGGGTCTGAAGCTAGAGCTGTTTGTGGAGGAGTTCTAGCCCTTTAAGGACCACTCGGTCCACAGCATCAGCTACCATGGGAATCAGGATTGTCACCACCACCTGTGCAATACTGGCTGGAGAGGCAGGGTCCATTTGTGGAAGCGCAGAGGGTGCTGGAGATAGCACAGGAGCTTCTGCAGCAGAGGGCTTGACCGGAGGAGCGGGTGCCATGTTGGCTGCAGCATGTGCTGTGTCCTCTGTGTCCGTACGGGCAACGGGGGGCTACTCGTGCTGCTTTACGCTCCCACGCTTTGAGGATCTAAGTGGGCAAAAGCAATTGGCGTCTGGAGAATAGATACTGATTCAACAATGTCAACATGTACAGGAGAACAGATACAAATTGACATCAACCTTAAACCATGGAAAGGGAGGAATTTCAGAGCAAACCTTTTGGCTCCTTTCATAGAAGCAGACAAGTCGGGATGAGTCTGATAATAAGTTTCCATTGTAACTACAATATTAGGTGATTACCACTGAGTTATCCCCTTAAATTATGTTGTAGATACTCCTAGACAGAATATACCTTATTGCATTGGCTCCATTTGTACTTTTAAGTATCATCTACTCAACCAATATAACTTATGGGTCTATGGGACCCTGTTTGTAAGGAAACTTTCTTTCTTTTTCTTTCTTTTTTTCTTTTTTTCTAATTAAAATTTATAACCATTATTATTCTTGGGGTTCCAAATATGTGGAGAGGCTTTAACTTGTTGTATTTAATATTTAATAATAACTGTATGATGTCATCGACATTCTATATAAAGACATATCTTTCTTTCCAACATGAAGGCAATTGTACCATTTATTTAAATCCGGAGACTATTATCGACCTTTCTCCTTTAGCCAAGTGTGACTTTGTGCGTAAGTATGTGTGATTGAACATATGAACTTATTGTAGAGCAAAAAGTTACTTTATTATTGTCAGGGATGTAGAAGCTGTGTGGGAGTTGAAATTGTGACCGGAACCAGAGAGATCGATAAACATTCAGATGATTCAGATTCACTCCGAACAAAGAAATGTTATAATACACAGGACATCTCCTCCTGAATATGATTTGATGTATAAAGCCAAAACAAGATAATATTACAACAGAATAACAATTCCCCCCTCCCCCGTTTTGCATAGAAACTTCTCATAGACTCCTTTATACATGTTCACATTTATATTTTCACTTTTATTTATATATACTACAGGCGTCATTCTAGGTATAGGAATAGAAGTTATTGCATCTGGTTATGCATGTGAGTATACATACTATTATTAACCACTTCAGCCCCGAGCCTCCTTTTGAGATTTGTTGTTTACAAGTTAAAATCAGTTCTTTTTTGCTAGAAAATTACTTAGAACCCCCAAACACTATATATATTTTTTCCAGATACCCTAGAGAATAAAATGTCCGTCATTTTAATACTTTATGTCACACCATATTTGTGCAGCAGTCTTACAAGCGCAATTTTTTTGGGAAAAAATACACTTTTTTGAGTTAAAAAATAAGGCAGCAGTAAAGTTATACAAGTATAAATGTAGCGCATAAACATGGTATGTGTACTCCACAGGACACCTCAATGGTGAAAACCAAATGAGATGAATACCAAAGTCCATGTGAACGAACTAGGAACACAAAAAATGTCTCTAAACAAACGTGTACAAAGAAAATAGCTGGCTGTAAAAGTGTTCGTAATAAGAACTGAAAACTGGGTGGGTCAACACATGGATGCAGCTTCCCTGTGGGACTTCAACACAATGAAACAATAGTAAGCTTGGACTCTTACCGGATCCTGTGGACTCCCCTGTCATATGACATGGAGTCATGTGAGCATTTCGCCACTCCAGGCCTGTAGATCGATATCCTGGTCCTCAAGGGTCATAAATGTCGATTCCCCAGGTCATCAAACGAATCCTTATAGTGGACACGAACAGAGTTCTGGCGACTGAGGAATGTAGTATATACATAGGTGTGCGCAGTCTATTGGATTAGGGTGTGCACCCCAAAGCTCAAACACACGCTACCGATCACTCACTGTGTTCACTCAGAAAGGGAAGGGGCCAGTAAATCATTTATTTACCGGCCCCTTCCCCACTCATCCTAAAACATCCACCTGTGTGTGCCCGTAGCAGCAGCCGGTGGGAGAGGAGGGAAGCCGGCAGCACTGCGGGGAGAAGGGGGAGCCCAGGGCAGTAGAGAGAATCTGTGCATTACAGGGTGATTAGGGTGTGCCTGGGCACACCTGGCACACCCTGTGCGCACGCCTATGAGTATATAGCAGAGATGAGCTATATTACTCCTCTCCCGATCATATGTGGAAAGAAAGGAAGAGCTTCTCCATAGTGCAGATAAAAAACGGTGGTATCTTTTTATTGTAATAAAACAAGATACATAAAAACAAAGTGATCACTAAATAAAAAATATTGGGGCAACCTGAGAGAAGGTAAAAAAGCGCTACATTTATACTTATATTTTCATTGTTGTTTGTCACATTGTATGTAGCTGCTCTATGTACTAGCTTAGCGCAGTGTTTTTCTGTTATTTTAGCAGTAAAGTTATCCCAATTTTTTTCTATATCATGAAAGATAATGTTACGCCGAGTAAATTGATACCCAACATGTCACGCTCCACAATTGCGCCTGCTCGTGTAATGACGACAAACTTTGGTCCTTAAAAAATCTCCATTGGTGACGTTTAAAAATTTCTACAGGTTACCAGTTTTGAGTTACAGAGGAGGTCTAAGGCTAAAATTATTGTTCTTGCTCTAACGATCATGGCGATCATGGCGAAACCTCACATGTGTGGTTTGAACACCGTGTTCATATGTGGGCGCAACTGACGTACGCGTTCGCTTCTGCATGCAAGCTTGGCAGGACAGGGCGCTTTAAAAAAAAAATTCTTATTTATTTTGCTTTTTAATTTTTATTTTTACACTGTGATTTAAAAAAAAAAATGGGTCACTTTTATTCCTATTACAAGGAATGTAAACATCCCTTGTAATAGAAAAAAGCATGACAGGTCCTCTTAAATGTGAGATCTGGGGTCAAAAAGTCCTCAGATTTAACATTTACACTTAAATACAAAAAAAAAAAAAAAAAAAAAATTAAATGTCATTTAGAAAAAATAAATAAAAAGATTCCCCTTTAAGAGCTTGGGCGGAAGTGACGTTTGAATGTTATGGAGCCGAGCGGGGGGCCATCATTCCCTCACTCTGCATCCAGGTTCAGAGGGGGAAGGACGCGGGGGAAGGCTCCGGTAAGCTGCGGAGATGACGGCCACTTTTATCTTAAAGAGAAAATCGCATATAGAATACAATTGGTTATGAATAATTGCCCCATTAAAGGTTTGGTTTTGGATTTTGTTCAATTTCGACTTTCAAATAATGTGCTGATATATTTATAATTTTAGCACTTTGACAAAAGAATATATACTTTTTTTTTTTTTTTTTTTGTTTTGTTAGAATTTAATCTAGAAAGATGATCAATGAACATCAGAGAAAGTGAGTATGTTTTCTGTGGAAGCTGCTGAACTAAATAAAAGAAATAACAAAGAACCCCCGACTGAGAATACCTGATCCTGCAGAATGGATGATCAGGATGGATTAAATAATCTGACAATGAAAATAATTTTTAGTAACTAGCTCAACTCAACAAACATGAGTTTATTTGAAGCAAAATATAACCATATTCCTATATATAAAAAAAATACTAAACCTAAATACTTTTTTTAAAGTTTTGTCTCAGTACATTACACATAGGAGAACAAAACCAGATGCTTTAACTGCTTGCAAAAAAATAATAATAATCATGAATACATAAATAATAATATTAATCAATTTGAATGATATTATTATATTAATATTTTATAATATAAAACATTTTATGACTACCATCACACTCTTAATCTGTTCTATGCTCCCTCACATCTTTAATCTCTCCTATTCTACTGGCAACTTCTCCCCTTTAAAGCATGCACAGATTACTCCCATACTTAAAAAAGCCCTCATTGGGCCCCACCAACCTTAGCAACTTAAGACCCATCTCATTGCTCCCATTCACCTCTGAACTTTCACAACGCTTAGTTTACAATCTTATGAGCTCCTACCTCATTGAAAACAACCTACCCCTTACAGTCTGGCTTTCGCTCGCAGCACTCCACAGAAACTGTCTTACTAAAACTCACTAATAATTTAATAACTGCTAAAACCAAGGGCCACTACTCCATACGCCTACTATTTGACCTCTCTGTGACCTTCTATACCGTTGACCCCCCGCTGCTTCTCAATAATCTCTGTTCCCTTGGCCTCCAGGATTCTGCTCCATCCTGGTTCTCCTCCTACCTGTTAAGGCACGGCTTCGGTGTTACCTACAACTCTGTCTCTTCCTCTTCACTTCCACGTTCTATAGGGGTCCCCCAAGGCTCTGTTTTTGGACCCCCTTCTCTCCTCTATTTACACTTCCTCCCTTGGATCTCTTGATAACCTCCCACAGCTTCCAATACCATCTCTATGCTGATGACACTCAAATCTGCCTGTCTACTCCTCACCTCACTTCAGTCTCCTCTGGCATTACTAACTGACTAACTGTATCAGCATGGATGTCGCACCACTTCCTTAAATGAAATCTCTCTAAAACCGAGCTGGTAATATTCCCCCCGTGCTCCCCTCCATCACATTTCCATCAAGGTCAGTAATGCAACCATAAATTCCTCCCCTCATGCCAGGGTACTGGGTGTAATCCTGGACTCTGACCCGTCCTTTCAGCCCCAAATCCAATCGTTGTCAAAAGCTTGTAGACCTCAGCTCCGTAACACCTCTAACATTTGCCCCTTTTTAACCAATGAAACCACCAAGCTACTCATTAACTCCCTTGTTATCTCTCACCCTGTCTATTGCAACTCCCTTCTAATTGGCCTACCTTTCCATATGCTATCCCCTCTTCAGTCTATTATGAATGCTGCTGCCAGACTGATCTACCTTACCAACCTATCAGTGTCTGCAACTCTTCTCCGACAATCCCTACAATAGCTTCCGATTGCCCAGCAAATTACATTCAAAATACTAACCACAACATGCAAAGCCATTCACAACTCTGCCCCGAGCTACATCACCAATCTTGTCTCCAAATATCACCCAAACCATCCTCTCCGCTCCCCTCAAGACCTCCTACTCTCAAGCTGCCTTGTCACCTCCTCCCATGCTCGTCTCCAGGACTTCTCCAGAGCCTCTCCCATCCTCTGGAACTCGCTACCTCAACCTCTCCGGCTAGCTCCTACTCTGGCTGCCTTTAGGCGATCCCCAAAAACTCATCTCTTCGGGGAAGCCTATCTCGCCTCCAACCAATCTTTTATCAGTTCCATCAGCTCATCCCCACCAGTTACAAACTTTTGTACCACCTGCCCCACCCTATTAGATTGTAAACTCTTATAAGCAGGGCCCTCTTAACCCTCTTGTATTTTATTGTATTATAACTGTACTGTCTCCCTTTTATATTGTAAAGCGCTGCGCAACCTGTTGGAGCTATTTAAATCCTGTATAATAATAATAAAAATAATAATTTAAATGTAAAAAGTAATGATAACAGAGCACTGCAATAATGCATGTCTTATCTGCCTGCAGCTTAGCTTTGACAGCTGACACTATTTTTTTCATTATTTTTTTTACAGTCTGTACATTACTTTACCAATGCAACCTCTGTGGGTGCTTTTTTTTAAATTTAATTTTTTCTTTAAACAAACCAATGTTATTACTATGATGGACACACATATACAGTAAGGCGTGTTATTGTGGTAACCATATGCTATGCCATATGTTGTGACTTTTGAAGGAATATATTCTGTATATGGACTTTTTAAATTAATTTATATAGATTTGTTCTGAAAAAAAAAAAAAAACCTATTATTGACTGTTTTTTCCAATTCTCAACTACAGGCAAGGAAACTCTGCCCAAGGAATTTGAAGCTGAATATCAGAGGGAAATGAAAGAGATTTTTACTTTTGTTTCAAATAATTTCATGGAATATAAAGGAATAAATCTGAAACATCTGAACATTTGGGTGGATTTACCTGTCAAATATGTTTCCGAACAACGCAAATCACCTAACTAATCAAAATAAACCCAATGCTTGAATCTGAAAGTGTTATCATCGTTGTCTAAATGTAAACTAACATACTTGTTTTTGAGCTTTTATAATAATCATACATCCATGTTAAAAAATAACAGGGAATGTCTATGAATCTGCAGGAAAACCTCATTTCATTGTAGAACTTAAAGGGCCATTTCACCCAAAAGTGATATTTCAGTTAGAGGCGGGGGATGGTAGGTGCTGCCACCTACTGGCTTCTTAATCCTATTGCAGAATTTAGCAATGAGGTCCGTCTACCATACTTCCTGCCTCTGGAGTAGAGTTTGGCCGAACACCCCCGCAAAAGTTTGGACCCGAACCACAAACCCTATTAAAGTCTATGGGACCTGAACTTGAAAAATCAAAAGTGCCCATTCTGAAGGCTTATATGCAAGTTATTGGCCAAAAAAGGGTATGGGGGTCCAGTACTGCCCTGGGGGACATGTATCAATGCAATTTTTTTAAGATTTTTTTTAAAGGAGCAGTGTGTTAAAATGCTTAAAATGAAACAATAAAAATAAAAAAAATCCTTTAAATATAGTGCCTGGGGGGTCCCCTTAGTCTACATGTAAAGTGGTGCATCTGTACCATGTATAGAACTGATACAAAATAAGTGCAGCGCTATACCAAAAATTGAAAATCAAATGTACATATACAGAATTATATCCAATGTGCATATACAAAAATTACTTATATATATATATATATAACACTATGCTGTAAATTTCCTGATACTATACAAAAGAAATAATTATATACGTTAACACTAGCAATAAAGTGCAATGTACTCCTTATTGCACACTGTCCTTTTAATTCCAATCAATCGTGCAAAAGAGAATGATCGGGCAAAAAACAACAAAAGAGAACGATCGTGCAAAAAACAAACAGTCCATTTGGTGAACTGTGAAATCACTAGATGAATGAAGGTAAATATCTTCACTCTAATCCACCTCTGTGCATATATATATATATATATATATCCTCATGTCACCGTCAACAGTTGTGCCCTCACCTTATAAGCTTAATAGCTACGCCTTCAGATTACAATCAATCCTCTGCTTGGCCTCTTTATATTTTTCTCATTAACCACTTGACGACCGCCTCACGCCGATGTACGTCGGCAAAGTGGCACGGACAGGCAAAATCACGTACAGGGTACGTGATTTGCCTTCCGCGGGTGGGGGGTCCGATCGGACCCCCCCCCGGTGCCCGAGGCGGTCGTCTTTTGTCCAGCGGCGATCCGTGATGAGGGGGAGACCATCCGTTCGTGGCCCCCCCCTCGCGATCGCCGCCGGCCAATGAAAACACTCCTTTGCTGCTGTATGCTAAACAGCAGCAAAGGAAGTGATGTCATCTCCCCTCGGGTCGGTATTTTCCGTTCCGGCCCGAGGAGAGAAGACATCTATGTGAGTGCACAACACACACACACACAGTAGAACATGCCAGGCACACAAAACACTCCGATCCCCCCCCCGATCGCCCCCCGATCCCCCCCCAATCACCTCCCCCCCCCTGTCACAAACTGACACCAGCAGTTTTTTTTTTTTTTTTTTTTCTGATTACTGCATAGTGTCAGTTTGTGACAGTTACAGTGTTGGGACAGTTAGTATTACCCCCCTTTAGGTCTAGGGTACCCCCTAACCCCCCCTAATAAAGTTTTAACCCCTTGATCACCCCCTGTCACCAGTGTTGCTAAGCGATCATTTTTCTGATCGCTGTATTAGTGTCGCTGGTGACGCTAGTTAGTGAGGTAAATATTTAGGTTCGCCGTCAGCGTTTTATAGAGACAGGGACCCCCATATACTACCGAATAAATGTTTTAACCCCTTGATTGCCCCCTAGTTAACCCTTTCACCACTGATCACCGTATAACCGTTACGGATGACGCTGGTTATTTCGTTTATTTTTTATAGTGTCAGGGCACCCGCCGTTTATTACCAAATAAAGGTTTAGCCCCCTGATCGCCCGGCGGTGATATGCGTCGCCCCAGGCAGCGTCAGATTAGTGCCAGTACCGCTAACACCCACGCATGCAGCATACGCCTCCCTTAGTGGTATAGTATCTGAACGGATCAATATCTGATCCGATCAGATCTATACTAGCGTCCCCAGCAGTTTAGGGTTCCCAAAAACGCAGTGTTAGCGGAATCAGCCCAGATACCTGCTAGCACCTGCGTTTTGCCCCTCCGCCCGGCCCAGCCCAGCCCACCCAAGTGCAGTATCGATCGATCACTGACACTTACAAAACACTAAACGCATAACTGCAGCGTTCGCAGAGTCAGGCCTGATCCCTGCGATCGCTAACAGTTTTTTTTGTAGCGTTTTGGTGAACTGGCAAGCACCAGCCCCAGGCAGCGTCAGATTAGCGCCAGTACCGCTAACACCCACGCACGCACCGTACACCTCCCTTAGTGGTATAGTATCTGATCGCATCAATATCTGATCCGATCAGATCTATACTAGCGTCACCAGCAGTTTAGGGTTCCCAAAAACGCAGTGTTAGCGGGATCAGCCCAGATACCTGCTAGCACCTGCGTTTTGCCCCTCCGCCCGGCCCGGCCCAGCCCACCCAAGTGCAGTATCGATCGATCACTGACACTTACAAAACACTAAACGCATAACTGCAGCGTTCGCAGAGTCAGGCCTGATCCCTGCGATCGCTAACGTTTTTTGGTAGCGTTTTGGTGAACTGGCAAGCGCCAGCGGCCTAGTACACCCCGGTCGTAGTCAAACCAGCACTGCAGTAACACTTGGTGACGTGGCGAGTCCCATAAGTGCAGTTCAAGCTGGTGAGGTGGCAAGCACAAGTAGTGTCCCGCTGCCACCAAGAAGACAAACACAGGCCCGTCGTGCCCATAGTGCCCTTCCTGCTGCATTCGCCAATCCTAATTGGGAACCCACCACTTCTGCAGCGCCCGTACTTCCCCCATTCACATCCCCAACCAAATGCAGTCGGCTGCATGAGAGGCATTTTTATGTCCTCCCGAGTACCCCTACCCAACGAACCCCCCCAAAAAAGATGTTGTGTCTGCAGCAAGCGCGGATATAGGCGTGACACCCGCTATTATTGTCCCTCCTGTCCTGACAATCCTGGTCTTTGCATTGGTGAATGTTTTGAACGCTACCATTCACTAGTTGAGTATTAGCGTAGGGTACAGCATTGCACAGACTAGGCACACTTTCACAGGGTCTCCCAAGATGCCATCGCATTTTGAGAGACCCGAACCTGGAACCGGTTACCGTTATAAAAGTTAGTTACAAAAAAAGTGTAAAAAAAAAAAAAAATATGAAATAAAAAAAAATAGTTGTTGTTTTATTGTTCTCTCTCTCTCTATTCTCTCTCTCTATTCTGCTCTTTTTTACTGTATTCTATTCTGCAATGTTTTATTGTTATTGTTATTGTTATTGTTATTATGTTTTATCATGTTTGTTTTTCAGGTGTGTAATTATTTACACTTTACTGTGCTTTATTGTTAACCATTGTTAACCATTTTTTTGTCTTCAGGTACGCCATTCACGACTTTGAGTGGTTATTCCAGAATGATGCCTGCAGGTTTAGGTATCATCTTGGTATCATTCTTTTCAGCCAGCGGTCGGCTTTCATGTAAAAGCAATCCTAGCGGCTAATTAGCCTCTAGACTGCTTTTACAAGCCGTGGGAGGGAATGCCCCCCCCCCCCCCACCGTCTTCCGTGTTTTTCTCTGGCTCTCCTGTCTCAACAGGGAACCTGAGAATGCAGCCGGTGATTCAGCCAGCTGACCATAGAGCTGATCAGAGACCAGAGTGGCTCCAAACATCTCTATGGCCTAAGAAACCGGAAGCTACGAGTATTTCATGACTTAGATTTCGCCGGATGTAAATAGCGCCATTGGGAAATTGGGGAAGCATTTTATCACACCGATCTTGGTGTGGTCAGATGCTTTGAGGGCAGAGGAGAGATCTAGGGTCTAATAGACCCCAATTTTTTCAAAAAAGAGTACCTGTCACTACCTATTGCTATCATAGGGGATATTTACATTCCCCGAGATAACAATAAAAATGATTAAAAAAAAAATATGAAAGGAACAGTTTAAAAGTAAGATTAAAAAAGCAAAAAAATAATAAAGAAAAAAAAAAAAATAAAAAAAAACACCCCTGTCGCCCCCTGCTCTCGCGCTAAGGCGAACGCAAGCGGCGGTCTGTCGTCAAACATAAACAGCAATTGCACCATGCATGTGAGGTATCACCGCGAAGGCCAGATCGAGTGCAGTAATTTTTCCAGTAGACCTCCTCTGTAAATCTAAAGTGGTAACCTGTAAAGGCTTTTGAAGGCTTTTAAACATGTATTTATTTTGTTGCCACTGCACGTTTGTGCGCAATTTTAAAGCATGTCATGTTTGGTATCCATGTACTCGGCCTAAGATCATCTTTTTTATTTCATCAAACATTTGGGCAATATAGCGTGTTTTAGTGCATTAAAATTTAAAAAAGTGTGTTTTTTCCCCAAAAAATGCGTTTGAAAAATCGCTGCGCAATTACTGTGTGAAAAAAAAAAATGAAACACCCACCATTTTAATCTGTAGGGCATTTGCTTTAAAAAAATATATAATGTTTGGGGGTTCAAAGTAATTTTTTTGCAAAAAAAAAAAACTTTTTCATGTAAACAATAAGTGTCAGAAAGGGCTTTGTCTTCAAGTGGTTAGAAGAGTGGGTGATGTGTGACATAAGCTTCTAAATGTTGTGCATAAAATGCCAGGACAGTTCAAAACCCCCCAAAATGACCCCATTTTGGAAAGTAGACACCCCAAGCTATTTGCTGAGAGGCATGTCGAGTCCATGGAATATTTTATATTGCGACACAAGTTGCGGGAAAGAGACAAATTTTTTTTTTTTTTTTTTTTTTTTGCACAAAGTTGTCACTAAATGATATATTGCTCAAACATGCCATGGAAATATGTGAAATTACACCCCAAAATACATTCTGCTGCTTCTCCTGAGTACGGGGATACCACATGTGTGAGACTTTTTGGGAGCCTAGCCGCGTACGGGGCCCCGAAAACCAACCACCGCCTTCAGGCTTTCTAAGGGCGTGAATTTTTGATTTCACTCTTCACTGCCTATCACAGTTTCGGAGGCCATGGAATGCCCAGGTGGCACAAAACCCCCCCAAATGACCCCATTTTGGAAAGTAGACACCCCAAGCTATTTGCTGAGAGGTATAGTGAGTATTTTGCAGACCTCACTTTTTGTCACAAAGTTTTGAAAATTGAAAAAAGAAAAAAAAAAAATGTTTTTTCTTGTCTTTCTTCATTTTCAAAAACAAATGAGAGCTGCAAAATACTCACCATGCCTTTCAGCAAATAGCTTGGGGTGTCTACTTTCCAAAATGGGGTCATTTGGGGGGGTTTTGTGCCACCTGGGCATTCCATGGCCTCCGAAACTGTGATAGGCAGTAAAGAGTGAAATCAAAAATTTTCACCCTTAGAAATCCTGAAGGCAGTGATTGGTTTTCGGGGTCCAGTACGCGGCTAGGCTCCCAAAAAGTCCCACACATGTGGTATCCCCATACTCAGGAGAAGCAGCTGAATGTATTTTGGGGTGCAATTCCACATATGCCCATGGCCTGTGTGAGCAATATATCATTTAGTGACAACTTTATGAAAAAAAAAAAAAAAAAAAAAAAAAAGTGTCACTTTCCCGCAACTTGTGTCAAAATATAAAATATTCCATGGACTCAATATGCCTCTCAGCAAATAGCTTGGGGTGTCTACTTTCCAAAATGGGGTCATTTTGGGGGGTTTTGTGCCACCTGGGCATTCCATGGCCTCCGAAACTGTGATAGGCAGTGAAGAGTGAAAGCAAAAATTTACACCCTTAGAAATCCTGAAGGCGGTGATTGGTTTTCGGGGCCCCGTACGCGGCTAGGCTCCCAAAAAGTCCCACACATGTGGTATCCCCATACTCAGGAGAAGCAGCTAAATGTATTTTGGGGTGCAATTCCACATAGGCCCATGGCCTGTGTGAGCAATATATCATTTAGTGACGACTTTTTGTAAATATTTTTTTTTTTTTTTTTTTTTGTCATTTTTCAATCACTTGGGACAAAAAAAATAAATATTCAATGGGTTCAACATGCCTCTCAGCAATTTCCTTGGGGTGTCTACTTTCCAAAATGGGGTCATTTGGGGGGGTTTTGTACTGCCCTGCCATTTTAGCACCTCAAGAAATGACATAGGCAGTCATAAACTAAAAGCTGTGTAAATTCCAGAAAATGTACCCTAGTTTGTAGACGCTATAACTTTTGCGCAAACCAATAAATATACGCTTATTGACATTTTTTTTACCAAAGACATGTGGCCGAATACATTTTGGCCTAAATGTATGACTAAAATTTAGTTTATTGGATTTTTTTTATAACAAAAAGTAGAAAATATCATTTTTTTTCAAAATTTTCGGTCTTTTTCCGTTTATAGCGCAAAAAATAAAAACCGCAGAGGTGATCAAATACCATCAAAAGAAAGCTCTATTTGTGGGAAGAAAAGGACGCAAATTTCGTTTGGGTACAGCATTGCATGACCGCGCAATTAGCAGTTAAAGCGACGCAGTGCCAAATTGGAAAAAGACCTCTGGTCCTTAGGCAGCATAATGGTCCGGGGCTCAAGTGGTTAAAATCTAAAGAGGCACTTATTTTGCACTTACAGTGGGGACGGAAAGTATTCAGACCCCCTTAAATTTTTCACTCTTTGTTATATTGCAGCCATTTGCTAAAATCATTTAAGTTCATTTTTTTCCTCATTAATGTACACACAGCACCCCATATTGTACACACAGCACCCCATATTGTACACACAGCCCCCCATATTGTACACACAGCACTCCATATTGTACACACAGCACCTCATATTGTACACACAGCACCCCATATTGTACACACAGCACCTCATATTGTACACACAGCACCCCATATTGTACACACAGCCCCCCATATTGACAGAAAAACACAGAATTGTTGACATTTTTGCAGATTTATTCAAAAAGTAAAACTGAAATATCACATGGTCCTAAGTATTCAGGCCCTTTGCTGTGACACTCATATATATAACTCAGGTGCTGTCCATTTCTTCTGATCATCCTTGAGATGGTTCTACACCTTCATTTGAGTCCAGCTGCATTTGATTATACTGATTGGACTTGATTAGGAAAGCCATACACCTGTCTATATAAGACTTTACAGCTCACAGTGCATGTCAGAGCAAATGAGAGAGAATCATGCGGTGAAAGGAGCATACTAGCTCATTATGTCTTTGCCTTGCAGGGTGTGTTTTTTTTTAAAGAGGCTTTACTTCCTCTTTAAAGGGTCTCATAGAAGTATGGTAGAAGTAGATCAGCATGGGCCTTACAAAAACTCTGCAGGTAAGCCATCTATCTCAGGAGTTTTCCCAGCCTGCAGAGGGAGCTCTTTTAACCTCATCAAGCGTAATGGGGGCATCCAATTTTTGCCCACAAATATACACATCCTTATTACACAGGTTAGTTAGCATAGGTTTTAGGAAGGGGGAGGGGCACTTTTAAGAGCACTTAGGTTTTTGCCCAAAATTCTACTTTAATGTATTGATGTTTGTATGATCGTTAGTAATGTAGAAAATAATACGCAAGCCCTCAAATGACCTGAACAGGCAACCTCAATGGAAATATATAGTTAATTAGTTAAAGTGGAAATCAAAAAGTGAAGCCTCCTGATTTGCTCCCTCCCCCAGCCTGTAACTGAGTTATGTTTTTTTTTTCTGATTTTTATTGGTACCCCCTCCCCCCTTCTGCAATCCTCATCTAGGCAAGGATGTTATCTCTTGTTCGCCCCTTCTACAGACCCCAAGTGCACTGTCCCTGAAAGCTGCAGGACCATTAACAGAGCACCATTTGAGCTCACACATGGTGTAGGGAGGAGCTTGGTTTTGGTTCTTCAGGAAGCCCCATCTGGCTTCCGTATCCAGGATAGCTAAGATAGGAAAGAAGAATAGGCTGAGGGAAGGCAGTCCTGGATGCCAGCCTGCGTAAGTACTTGAATTTAAGGGAGCATGCATCCAGGGTCGTGTGAGGGTCATGTTTACCGGCGCGGAGATGCACAGGTGTTCAATGAACCCCTATGAAGGTAGTCCCATTCTTCAAAGAATGTTTGACTATGATGGGACCAAAAGAAGGATCAATTTTAATGATCAAAAACATGTAATTTCCTAAACAGCAAAAGGATATACTACAATAAATCTAAGCTCATACATCTTATTCTAGACCTGGCAAATTTGTATAACTGGTTTACAGCGTTTCTGAAGAAAGTCCAGGCTGGGAGTAGATGTCACCTCCCAGAGAAGGTGGGTTAGACACCAACAAAATACACTTACATATATACACTGTATATTACTAGAGGAAGGGTAGACGGCATCACTGATACAGAACAAGTCTTTATTCAGAATTTTCTTCTACATTCATGACAATCCTCTCTCTATAGCTTGGCCAAAAGAATTGTCAAAGGATCTGCGGGAAAAGATAGTAGAACTGTACAAAACAGGAAAGGGATATAAAAAGATATCCAAGGAATTGAGAATGCCAATCAGCAGTGTTCAAACTCTAATCAAGAAATGGAAAATGAGGGGTTCTGTTGAAATCAAACTACGGTCAGGTAGACCAACTAAAATTTCAGCCACAACTGCCAGAAAAAATTGTTCAGAATGCAAAGAAAAACCCACAAATAACTTCAGGTGAAATACAGGACTCTATGAAAACATGTGGTGTGGCTGTTTCAAGATGCCCAATAAGGAGGCACTTGAAGAAAGATGGGCTGCATGGTCGAGTCTCCAGAAGGAAGCCATTACTATGCAAATGCCACAAAGTATCCCACTTACAATACGCCAAACAGCACAGAGACAAGCCTCAAACCTTCTGGAACAAAGTCATTTGGAGTGATGAGTCCAAAACTTAGCTTTTTGGCCACAACCATAAACACTACATTTGGAGAGGAGTCAACAAGGCCTATGATGAAAGGTACACCATTCCTGCTGTGAAACACGGATGTGGATCGCTGATGTTTTGGAGATGTGTGAGCTACAAAGACACAGGAAATTTGGTCAAATTTGTTGGCAAGATGAATGCAGTATGTTATCAAAAAATACTGGAGGAACATTTGCATTCATCAGCCAGGAAACTGCGCATGGGACGTACTTGGACATTCCAACATGACAATGATCCAAAACACAAGGCCAAGTCGACCTGTCATTGGCTACAGCAGAATAAAGCGAAGGTTCTGGAGTGGCCATCTCAGTCTCCTGACCTCAATATCATTGAGCCACTCTGGGGAGATCTCATAACGTGCCGTTCATGCAAGACAGCCCAAGAATTTACAGGAACTTTTTGCCAAGAGGAATTTACCATCTGAGAATCTGAGAAGATAAAGAGCCTCATCCACAAGTACCATAAAAGACTTCAAGCTGTCATTGATGTTAAAGGGGGCAATACACGGTATTAAGAACTGGGGTATGTAAACTTTTGATCAGGGTAATTTGAGTCGTTTCTGTTGCCATTATGATTTAAAAAGAGTAAACACAGTTGGTTGATAATAAATGGCTTCAGCCAAAGACTAACCATGAGTGAAAGAAATGTTTTTGTGGTATTCATATTCTCTGAAAAATGGCCAAGAAATCATAAATTCTGTCAGGGTATGTAAACTTATGAGCACAACTGTATATGTATATATATATATATATATATATATATATATATATATAGATAGATAGATAGATAGATAGATAGATAGATAGATAGATAGATATGTATACGGCTGTGCTCATGGCTGTGTATGTAACAGTCTGTCCTAAAAGAACTCTCATACTCTAGGAAATGGCAGGTTGGGAAAGGTAAGTATGCCGGGGTAAACCTGCTTATATCACCAAAGTGCCAATTCTAATACTTTTTGCAAATGCCGGCTCATATTGCTATGGAGTTCAAGCTTATAATGTCCAATGGCTTTAAAATGGTTGTAAAGGCAGAAGGTGCATTCTATGCATTAAGATAAAAAGCCTTCTGTGTGCAGCAGCCTCCCCAGCACCCCATAATACCTGCAGGGGTGGACTGACAACTCATGGGGCCCCACCCACCCACACACAAGCCACACCCTCACAAAGCCCCACGTATATATTGCACTGCTACATTACATGCATTGGTCACAGAATTTCTCTACTGTATGTTCAAAATAAATGTTTAAAGAGTTAAGAAAATAAAGAAAAATAAACTCACATTAACCACATACATTTACTGCGGGGCTGCGTCTCCTGTGAGCAGAATCACGTACAGGTACTTGATTCTGCACTTGCGGGTCTGCGTGCCGTTTGACCTGCTGCCGCTGTGATTGGACACACCGAGATCTAATCAGTTGGTCCAGAAGGCCCGATGTCCGCTGGGCCCCGACGATCATTTCCAACAGAGGCAGAATGGTGGTCTGCCGATGTAAACAAGTCCTCAGAGAGCCTCCCCCACTTACATCAGGGTCCCCAGAGAGCCTCCCCTTACATCAGAGTCCCCAGAGAGCCCACTCCTTACATCAGGGTCCCCAGAGAGCCCCCTCCTTACATCAGGGTCCCCCAGAGAGCCCCCCTTACATCAGGGTCCTCAGAGAGCACCCCTTACATCAGGGTCCCCAGAGAGCCCCCGACCCCCCCTTACATCAGGGTCCCCAGAGAGCCCCCTTACGTCAGGGTCCCCAGAGAGCCTCCCCTTACATCAGGGTCCCCAGAGATCCCCCTCCTTACATCAGGGTCCCCAGAGAGCCCCCAACCCCCCTTACATCAGGGTCCCCAGAGAGCCCCCGCTTACATCAGGGTCCCCAGAGAGCCTCCCCTTACATCAGGGTCCCCAGAGAGCCCCCCCTTACATCAGGGTCCCCAGAGAGCCCCCCATACATCAGGGTCCCCAGAGAGCCCCCCATACATCAGGGTCCCCAGAGAGCCCCTCCCCCATACATCAGGATCCCCAGAGAGCCCCCCATACATCAGGGTCCCCAGAGAGCCCCCCATACATCAGGGTCCCAGAGACCCCCCCATAGATCTGGGTCCCCAGAGAGCCCCCCATACATCAGGGTTCCCAGAGAGCCCCCCATACATCAGGGTCCCCAGAGAGCCCCCATACAACAGGGTCCCAGAGAGGGCCCCCCCATACATCAGGGTCCCCAGAGCGCCCCCCATACATCAGGGTCCCAGAGAGCCCCCCATAGATCTGGGTCCCCATAGAGCCCCCCATACATCAGGGTCCCCAAAGAGCCCCCCCACACATCAGGGTCCCCAGAGAGCCCCCATACATCAGGGTCCCCAGAGAGCCCCCCATACATCAGGGTCCCCAGAGAGCCCCCCCATACGTCAGGGTCCCCAGAGAGCCCCCTATACATCAGGGTCCCCAGAGAGCCCCCATACATCAGGGTCCCCAGAGAGCCCCCCCATACATCAGGGTCCCCAGAGAGCCCCCCATACATCAGGGTCCCCAGAGAGCCTCCCCTCATACATCAGGGTTCCCAGAGAGCCTCCCCGCATATATCAGGGTTCCCAGACTTAACCCCCCAGAGGTTCCCCTGTACCTGGCGGTGCACCTCCAACCTCCAGCACAGGGGGAGGTGGGAGGCGGTGATCGGCAGCTCTATGATGCCTGTGGATCTCACTTGTAGTTCTCTTCCTGATTCTGTACAGTGGAGAGGGGAGGGGCCTCTGACCCGGGCAGCAGTCGGCAACAGTGTACAAGCAGAGCAACTCACTTGAGTGAAACTTGTAGCTGCCCGGGTCAGAGTCCCCTCCCCTCTCCACTGTATACACTCTGGAGGAGAAATACTAGCCCCAGGGAGATCCCGTGAGCACCACAGAGCTTCCGATCGCCGCCTCCCACCCCCCCCACTGCATCCCAAACTGAAAGCCAGAGGTGCAGGGGGAGATGCTGTGTCTTGGGCCCCCCACAGCAGCAGAAAGGCTCCGCCGTAGCACAGCCAGCAGCATACCCCTAGATCCGACGAGCATCACTTAGGAGCTTCTCAGGGCCCCCTACTGGCCGTGGGCCCTCAGTCGGCGTCCAAATGCCCGAATGGCCAGTCCGCCCCTCCTTACCCAAGCCCCATCTCTGTCCAGCAATGTCCACAAGTCCCTTGGCCATCCGGGACTCTTCCTCCTGATTGGCTGAGACACAGCAGAGGGGCCATTGGCTCCCGCGGCTGTCAATCGAAGTCAGTTAGCCGATCAGGAGAGAAAGGGGGCGGGGCCAAAAGGAAACTCTGTGTCTGAATGGACACACGGAGCTGCAGCTTGGCTCGGGTGCCCCCATAACAAGCTGCTTGCTGTGGGGGCACTCGACAGGAGCAGCAAAGAGGGACCCGAGAAGAGAAGGATCAACACACAAAAAAAAACAGACAAAAAGCTGTTATTAGCATTTTAGTAGCCTTTAGGAAAATATAGGCTGGGTTCACACCTATGCGAATTGGATGCGGAGAAATCCACATCCAATTCCCAAAAGTGTGAACCCAGCCTATATTTTCCTAAAGGCTACTAAAATGCTAATAACAGCTTTTTTTGTTCTTTTTTTGCAGGAGAATGTGACTCTCCATGGAGCCGGTTCACATATCTCCGTTGTGGCTGCGGAGCGCAGTGGTGCGCGTCTTTGGCTCCATTTCAGGGCCGAATTCAGGCATAGATTCGGCCCCGATTCGTCCCTAAAATGGAGAACAGGGACGCGCAGCGTTCCTGTGCGATCTGCGGCCGGTTCCACTGTGAACCGAGCCTTAGAATTTTTTTCTGCTGGAAAAAAATGCTCCAAAAAACTCAAAGCTGAAGCTCAAAAAAAATGCTAATAGCCTAAAGTAGTGTGCATGGACACATAGGATAACACTATTTAGCTTCTAGGAGCAGAAAAAAAAATGCTAATAAAAAACCGCTAGTGTGCACGGAGCCAAACAGTTAACAAAACAATCCATTGGTGATCATGCCAGTTCACACGCTCTCTGTTTGTTCGCAGACAGTCCAACCCTTCTGGCAAATGGCAGATCTGCCAGACCACATGACTGCGTTATGATCAACTGTGCAAGAGCCAATTATTCTAAAATGATGTTTTGGATTGCAAGAAGAAACCAGAAGAGTCTCAGTAGAGCTCCACATCAACACGGGGCAAACATACGAACGCGGTGTAGACAACATAGTCATGGTAGGAACTTTAGCCATTGCAAGCTAAGGGTGCTAACCACTGAACTTCAATCCTACATTATAAAGCAAAAAAATAAAAAAATAATAAAGTTAGGCGAGGAGCAGTTATTTTAACCACTTCAGCCCCCAGAAGGTTTTACCCCCCCCCCCCCCCCTCCTGACCAGAGGAATTTTCACAATTTGGCACTGCGTCGCTTTAACTGGTAATTGCGCGGTCATGCAGTGCTGTACACAAACAAAATTTGCGTCCTTTTCCCACCCACAAATAGAGCTTTCTTTTGGTGGTATTTGATCACCTCTGCGGTTTTTTTGCATTTATTTATTTATTTATTTTTTATAAACAAAAAAAGAGCGTCAATTTTGAAAAAAGAAAAAAATATATAAAATTGTTTTTTTTATTTTTGCTATAATAAATACCCCCAAAAATGGTTTTAAAAAACAAATTTCTTCCTCAGTTTAGGCCGATATATATTCTTCTACATATTTTTGGTAATTAAAAAAAAAAAATATCACAATAAGTGTATGTTACATAGTGATACATAATGATACATAGTTAGTCAGGTTGAAAAAAGACACAAGTCCATCCAGTTTAACCTTAAAAACAATAATTAAAATAAAAAATATCGTACAATCCAATATACCCAATTTTATACCCTCAGTTGATCCAGAGGAAGGCAAAAAACCCCAGCAGAGCATGCTCCAATTTGCTACAGCAGGGGAAAAAATTCCTTCCTGATCCCAGAGAGGCAATCGGATTTTCCCTGGACCAACTTTACCTATAAATGTCAGTACCCAGTTATATTATGTACATTTAGGAAAGTATCCAGGCCTTTCTTAAAGCAATCTACTGAGCTGGCCAGAACCACCTCTGGAGGGAGTCTATTCCACATTTTCACAGCTCTTACTGCGAAGAAACCCTTGCGTATTTGGAGATGAAATCTCTTTTCCTCTAGACGTAAAGGGTGCCCCCTGTGTCCTCTGGGTTGACCGTAAAGAGAATAACTCAACACTAAGTTCACTATATGGACCCCTTATATATTTGAACATGTTGATCATATCCCCCCTTAATCTCCTCTTCTCAAGGGAGAATAAATGCAGTTCCTCTAATTTCCTCTAATCTTTCCTCATAGCTGAGCTCCTCCATGCCTCTTATCAGTTTGGTTGCCCTTCTCTGCACTTTCTCCAGTTTCCCGATATCCTTTTTGAGAACTGGAGCCCAAAACTGAACTTCATATTCCAGATGAGGTCTTACCAATGATTTGAACAGGGGCAAAATGATATCTCTCTCTGGAGTCCATACCTTTCCTAATACAAGAAAGGACTTTGCTTGCTTTGGAAACCGCAGCTTGCCATTGCATGCTATTATTGAGCTTATGATCTACCAAAACCCCCAGATCCTTCTCCACGATAGATTCCCCCAGTTGTACTCCCCCTAGTATGAATGATGCATGTATATTCTTAGCCCCCAAGTGCATAACTTTACATTTCTCAACATTAAACCTCATCTGTCACATAGACGCCCAATTAGACAGAGCATTGAGGGCAGCTTGTAAATTGGAGACATCCTGTAAGGACGTTATTCCACTGCATAGCTTGGTGTCATCTGCAAAGACTGAAATCCCAGACCCAATATCATTTATAAGGATATTAAAAAGTAAGGGTCCTAGCACTGAACCTTGGGGTACACCACTGATAACCTTAGACCATTCAGAGTAAGAATCATTAACTACTACTCTCTGAATTCTGTCTTTTAGCCAGTTTTCTATCCATTTACAAACTGATATTTCCAAGCCTGTAGACTTTACCTTACACATGAGCCGTGTGTGTAAGGTATATTGATTGGTTTTATGCAAAAGTTATAGCATTTACAAACCATGGGAAAGATTTATGTCATTTTTATAGCATTATTATTATTATTATTTTTTTTTTTGGTTAAGTCCAGGAATCCAAATAGGGAGAGAGTATCACCGCTCCAGGAGGGTCAGATCAAGGTAAAAGGCATCTCCTCCAGTCTAGAAGTCCAGGTGCTGGCAATGCTATGGCAGTTAGACATCAAAGAAATTCTGGACAGCCGCACTCCAAAACTTTTTGCCTTTATTCAACAAGGTGTCATCCAAAATACAGGTCACAGCAAAATGGAACAAAGCTTACGCGTTTTGCACTACAAGGACTAAGCACTCCTTGTAGTGCGGCTGTCCGGAATTTCTTTGATGTCTAACTATTTTTTTTTTGTTACTAGTAATGGTGGTGATATGTGATTTTTAGCAGTATTGCGACATTGCGGCGGACAGATCGGACACTTTTGACACATGAGCATTTATAAAGGGATCAGTGCTATAAAAATACACTGATTACTGTGTAAATGTGTAAATGTCACTGGTAGGGAAGGAGTTAACACTAGGGGGGCGATCAAGGGGTTAAATGTGTATTCCCTCAGTGTGCTCTAACTGTATGGGTATAGGACTGAGTAGGAGAAGAGACATATCACTGTTCCTACTTACTAGGAACAAACGACACGTCTCCTCTCTTCTGACAGCACAGGGAATTGTGTGTTTACACACACACACAAATCCCCATGCTGGCGCTCGTGAACGCGATGGCGTGTGGCTGGTGGTGCGCACGTGCCCTCTGGTGGCTCTTAATGGAAACCCCCGTACGGGTACAGGGTTTCCCGCAGGGGTACCATTCTGCCCCCCCGTAAATAGACGTGAGCCGGTTGGGAACCGGTTAACAAGGCTTAAAGTGAAACATTAAAAATGTTAAATTCCTTTAACTACCATGCTTGGGAGAGTCCTTAAACCCGCTTGTGAAGTGGCGTGACTGTACAGACAGTACACAATGTACTACGTCATTTACAAAGAAAGCAAACATTTCCCTGCCAACTTTCCTTAATGGTACAAAGACCTAACCGAAACTCATATAAAGGGCACGGAGAGCTGGGTTCTGCCCTGAGGGATATGTACCAATAAAAAAAAAAATATATCATCCAGTGATGGGCAGCTCTTTTAGTGATGATTTAATGGCAACATTAAAAATGCACAAATCCCCCCCCCCTTCCTGACCAGGCCATATTTTGCAATACGGCACTGCGTTACTTTAAAAAAACAAAACAAAAAAACAACAACAATCTTCTTTACTTTCTGCTATAAAACATACCTAATAAAAAAAATTTAAAAAATCGAATTTCTTCATCAATTTAGGCCAATATGTATTCTGCTACATGTTTTTGGTAAAAAAAAAAAAAAAAAAAAAAATCCCAATAAGCATAAATTGATTGGTTTGCACAAAAGTTATAGCGCCTACAAATTACGGCGTATATTTATGGAATTTTTATTTATTTTTCTTTTTACAAGTAATGGCGGGGATCAGGACTGCGATATTGTGGCGTTCAAATTGGACACTAACTGACACTTTTGACACATTTTTGGGGACCAGTGACAACAATACAGTGATCAGTGCTAAAAAAAAAAAGCACTGTCACTGTACTAATGACACTGGCTGGGAAGGGGTTAACATCAGGGGCGATCAAAGGGTTAAATGTGTGCCTAGATGGTGTTTTCTTGCTGTGGGGGAGGTGCTTTTACTAGGGGAAGACATGGATCCTTGTCCCTGCTTTGCAGGAACACAGGGTTAATGCCTTCCCTACTGACAGAACGACGATCTACCTTGTTTACATAGACTGCTGTTCTTCCTGTGTAACAAATGATCAGCGGATGCTGGTGGACATCAAGTCCATGGTACCCGCTGATTGGCTCCCGCTGTGCATTATCACAGCGGGAGTGACCCCAAAAAGATTGCCTCTGTCATAGAGAGATTGGCTGTATGCTTTACATAATCAATCTCACCTGCGCTAACACGTGCCCTTCCATAATAATGGTATAATGCATCTCTAAATAACCCATGTCTCCCCTGTTTCCCAGTAAACATACATCACCATAGCTTACGTTCTCAGCTCCATCAGCATCCCTGCCCCCGAGCAGTTGACTGGTTCTTTTATTCAAAGACAACAAAAGAAATTACAAAGAGCAGGTCCTGGCTTCGACAGCCCATCGCCTCCTACACAGGATGTGACCTCACAGGATATGACCAAATAAGGATGTAGCACAGGATGTGACCTCACAGGATATGACCAAATAAGGATGTAGCACAGGATGTGACCTCACAGGATATGACCAAATAAAGATGTATAAGGACGTAGCACAGGGTGTGACCTCACAGGATATGATCAAATAAAGATGTAGCACAGGATGTGACCTCACAGGATATGACGAAATAAGGATGTAGCACAGGATGTGACCTCACAGGATATGACCAAATAAAGATGTAGCACAGGATGTGACCTCACAGGATATGACCAAATAAGGATGTAGCACAGAATGTGACCTCACAGGATATGACCAAATAAAGATGTAGCACAGGATGTGACCTCACAGGATATGACCAAATAAGGATGTAGCACAGGATGTGACCTCACATGATATGACCAAATAAGGATGTAGCACAGGACGTGACCTCACAGGATATGACCAAATAAGGATGTAGCGCAGGATGTGACCTCACAGGATATGACCAAATAATGATGTAGCACAGGATGTGACCTCACAGGACATGACCAAATAAGGATGTAGCACAGGATGTGACCTCACAGGATATGACCAAATAAGGATTGTCACGGAACGCCCCACACTCCGCTTGAGTGCTTCCGTCATATACCGCTTCCTAAATTCTGGAACACGAGTCCAATGGATCTGGCCATAGGAACCCCAAGAACTAGACAACACCAGTCTTGGAGTACATCAGAACTACCTTTATTTTGAGATCTCACAGACCTTTATACAGCAGGGATGACTCAAAGCTAACCTAATTAACATGACCTAATTTACTACAAAATGTACCCAGACCAGATGACAGTCTTGTGGGCACCGAGCTTCACACATTAATACAATTAACAATACAAACAACAATCTCCCCCCTCCTCAGCCTAGACCATTCGTCTATTAGCCAGGGCTGGTGGCTAATGTGATCAGCTCTCTCAATTAACATAAACACATGTTGATAACACCAGCATCTCCTCACAGGATGTGTCCCAGCAGAATGAATCAGTCTTATCAGCAGGGGGCTGCTGGAGGAATCCCCCCTCCCTCTTCAGGGACACAAATATACAGTAAGGAGTCCCCATACAATATATACATGACTGAGTCCGATTAATACAGTTCAGACTGGATTTCTCATTCACCTCAAATGCTAGGGCCCATAATCGGTGGGCAACAGGCTTGCACACCGTCCTCTCCAACAGCCTCCGCTCTGGCCATGCCCATGACAAGGATGTAGCACAGGATGAGACCTCACAGGATATGATCAAATAAGGATGTAGCACAGGGTGTGACCTCACAGGATGTGACCAAATAAGGATGTAGCACAGGGTGTGACCTCACAGGATATGACCAAATAAGGATGTAGCACAGGTTGTGACCTCACAGGATATGACCAAATAAGGGTGGAGCACAGAATGTGACCTCACAGGATATGACGAAATAAGAATGTAACACAGGATGTGACCTTACAGGATATGACCAAATAAGGATGTAGCACAGGATGTGACCTCGCAGGACATGACCAAATAAGGATGTAGCACAGGAGGTGACCTCACAGGACATGACCAAATAAGGATGTAGCACAGGATGTGACCTCACATGATATGACCAAATAAGGATGTAGCACAGGACGTGACCTCACAGGATATGACCAAATAAGGATGTAGCGCAGGATGTGACCTCACAGGATATGACCAAATAAGGATGTAGCACAGGATGTGACCTCACAGGACATGACCAAATAAGGATGTAGCAGAGGATGTGACCTCACAGGATATGACCAAATAAGGATGTAGCACAGGATGTGACCTCACAGGATATGATCAAATAAGGATGTAGCACAGGGTGTGACCTCACAGGATGTGACCAAATAAGGATGTAGCACAGGGTGTGACCTCACAGGATATGACCAAATAAGGATGTAGCACAGGTTGTGACCTCACAGGATATGACCAAATAAGGGTGGAGCACAGAATGTGACCTCACAGGATATGACGAAATAAGAATGTAACACAGGATGTGACCTCACAGGATATGACCAAATAAGGATGTAGCACAGGATGTGACCTCGCAGGACATGACCAAATAAGGATGTAGCACAGGAGGTGACCTCACAGGACATGACCAAATAAGGATGTAGCACAGGATGTGACCTCAGAGGACATGACCAAATAAGGATGTAGCACAGGATGTGACCTCACAGGATATGACCTAATAAGGATGTAGCACAGGATGTGACCTCACAGGATATGATCAAATAAGGATTTGGCACAGGGTGTGACCTCACAGGATGTGACCAAATAAGGATGTAGTACAGGGTGTGACCTCACAGGATATGACCAAATAAGGATGTAGCACAGGGTGTGACCTCACAGGATATGAGCAAATAAGGATGTAGCACAGGATGTGACCTCACAGGATATGACCAAATAAAGATGTAGCACAGGATGTGACCTCACAGGATATGACCAAATAAGGATGTAGCACAGAATGTGACCTCACAGGATATGACCAAATAAAGATGTAGCACAGGATGTGACCTCACAGGATATGATCAAATAAGGATGTAGCACAGGATGTGACCTCACAGGATATGATCAAATAAGGATGTAGCACAGGATGTGACCTCACAGGCTTGCGATAATCAGTGCTGTGAACATCAACGTGATGTAACTTTGGATCAAAAAAACATAAATGAAAAATATTCACTAGGTGGAGAACAACTGGAAGAATTAAGGATGGAGAAGGATCTAGGGGTGCTAATAGATGACAGATTGAGCAACAGCATGAAGGGCCAAGCTGCAGCTACCAAAGCCAGCAGAATATTCGCATGCATAAAAAAAGGGATATACTGTAGGGACAAAACTATAATTCTGCCACTTTATAAAACTATGATTAGGCCTCATCTGGAGTTTTCCGTCCAGTTCTGGTCACCAGTCCTCCGAAGGGATGTGCTGGAGCTGGAGAAAGTTCAAAGAAGGGCAACAAAACTAATAAGGGGACTGGAGGACCTCAATTACGAGGAACGGCTGCAAACACTAAATGTATTCTCGCTGGAGATGAGACGCTTGAGAGGGGACATGATAGCCATCTACAAATATCTCAATGGGGATCCCAGCATAGGAAATACACTATTCAGTCCTACGGAGTGTAAGAGGACACGGGGCCACACAATGAGACTGGAGGAGAAGCGGTTTAACCTTAAACTGCGTACAGGGTTCTTCACTGTTAGGGCAATGAGGATGTGGAACTCTCTCCCACAACTGGTGGTGACTGGGGGGAGTATGGATATTTTTTTAAAAGACTCTTAGATGTACATCTTAAAGGACACAACATACAGGGATATGGGAAATAATTCTAGACACTGATAGATGCACCTACACAGGTTGAACTGGATGGACTATTGTCTTTTTTCGGCCTTACCGGCTATGTAACTATGTAATGAATAGAGAATAACTGGGAAGAAGTCATTATTTGTGTAGGACTCATGTAACTTTTACTTTTATTTACTCTCATTACAAAGTCAGTTAATTATGATGAATGTTTCAAATTATTATGTAACCCGGGATTACCGCCAGTGCTAAACTTTACTCTTTGTATTTTTGTAGACATCAGAGATCTCTACATAATATTTATTGACATTTTGGTTATTTCTTTGCCTGAAGAAAAGGAAAAAGTGGAGTCTTAGGACGGGTTCCCGCCAGAATCGCACAGGAACGTGGTTCGCTTTCCTGAGCAATTCCTGCGCGTCCCTCTGCAATCGGGAGCTTCCTGATCATGTGACCACTGTGACAGCCAATCATGGCATTCACATGATCAGGAACCCTGCCCCACCTCCCAAAATCAGTAACCTCTTAAAGGGCCGGGAGGCGCCGGCGTTAAGGGGTCAATGTATCAATGTTTGTAAGATAGTAAGCAATTTAGAAAATAATAAGCAAAACTTCAAATGACCTGAATAGATGACCTCAATGAAAATATAGAGTTTTATTTTGCTAAAGTGGAACTTCACTCAAAACGTGACGCCTGCTGGTTCACTCTCTTTTCCCCAGCATGTAACTGAGTTACAGGGTTTTTTTGGGGGGGAGGGGAGCGAGTACCGATTTTTGTCTATACCCTCTCCCACTTTCTCAATCATCATATAGGCAAGGATGATGGGGCTTGCCCAGCCCCCTTCCACAGCCTCCTGGTACACGTCACATGTCCCAGAAGGTAGCAGGACCATTCACAGAGCACCAAATGAGCTCACACATGTGCAGTGAGGAGCTGGTTGAGGTTCCTCAAGAAGCCACACCTGACTTCTGTATCCAAGATGGCGGTGCTGGAGATCCACAGCAGTAAGAAGAACTGTTTGTGGAAAGGCAGCCTCAGTAAGTCCCTGATTTTAAGGCCTCCTTCACTCAGGTAACATGCATCCATGCCCATGTTTTCCGGCGTGGTGGTGCACAGGTGCTCCACGAATCCCTCCCATGCAAGTCAATTGGGAGTCAGGAGATGCATGAACACAGCCGCTGTTCCCAATAAACCTGTGTGGGGGTGCACGGCCCTGATCGTTTGTCACTTCTTTTCAATGAATGTTTGACAACGATGAGACCAAAAGAAGTATTAAAAGACATGTAATTCCATAAACAGCAAATCTATATCATACAATAAATCTAAGCTCAAAAAAGTTATGTATCTCTTTGTCTTATTCTGGAGCTCCTTAGTGTCGTAGAACTGGTTTCCAGTGTCTCTGAAAAAAATCCAGGCTGGGAGTAGATGTCACCTCCCAGAGAAGGCGGTTTAGACACCAAAAAAATACACCTACCTCATATATAAACTGTATATTACAAGAGGAAGGGTAGACGGCATCACTGATACAGAACAAGGTAGGTCTTTTCTCATTTCTCTCTACTTTCATGACAATGCTCTCTACAACTTAAACTGAACAATTCATTAGTAACACAAGAATAAAATAGAATAAAATAGAATAAGATAAGATAAAATAGAATAAAATAGAATAAGATACGATAAAATAGAATAAAATAGAATAAGATAAGATAAAATAGAATAGGATAAGATAAGATAAAATAGAATAGGATAAGAATAAGATATAGAGATAGATAGATAGATAGATAGATAGATAGATAGATAGATAGATAGATAGATAGATAGATAGATAGATAGATAGATAGATCATTGTTTTTTTTTGTATTTTAGTTGAGATGACCTTCTCAGTAAGATGTGTAATTTCTAAACTTTTAAACTCCAAATGTAGAAATACAAACATGCTGCATCGAAATAACAACTTAAAGCGGAGTTCCGCCAAATTTTTTATTTTTTTAAGTCAGCAGCTACAAATACTGCAGCTGCTGACTTTTAAAATAAGGACACTTACCTGTCCAGGGCGCACTCGATGTCGGCACCCGAAGCTGATCTGTCCTTTGGCTCCCGGGTGGAGGCGTCGCCATCTTCGGTAAGGGAATCAGGAAGTGAAGCCTTGCGGGACCCGTGTGTCTCCCAGAGGACAGCAGGGGGTGGGGGACGGAGGAGGGGATGGACATGGCGTAGATATCTGCGGATACTGCGTCTCTCTATGCCCGGAAGTGGGAGAAAATACCTGGATTAGACAGGTATCTGCTCCCCCCTCCCCCCTGAAAGGTGCCAAATGTGACTCCGGAGGGGGGGGGGATTCCGAAAAGCGGATGTTCCATTTTTGGGTGGAACTCCGCTAAATGATGAAATATTATATATTATTATATATTATTATTTCTTTTGATTATTTTGTTTGACTAAAAATATAAATAAATACAACTAAATAAATACATACATATATAAAAATATATATGATAGAGAATTATAAATAAATACATTCTGTGTGCTATCATACCTAGGGGGCAGAGGGCCTGATAGTAGAGAAGAAAAGGGGAAAAAATAAGTATTTAAGAAAGACAGAGTAATGCCGCGTACACACGGTCGGACTTTTCAGCTACAAAAGTCCGACAGCCCGACGGACAGACTTTCGACAGACTCTTGGCGGACTTTCAACAGACTTTCTAACGGCCGGACTTGCCTACGCACGATCACACAAAAGTCAGACGGATTTGTACGTGATGATGTACACCGGACTAAAATAAGGAAGTTGATAGCCAGTAGCCAATAGCTGCCCCAGCGTCGGTTTTTGTCCGTCGGACTAGCATACAGACGAGCGGATTTCTGGGTCTGGCGGAGTTACGATGTAAAGATTTGAAGCATGTTCCAAATGTAAAGTCCGTCAGATTTGCGACTTGAAAAGTCCGCTGAAGGTCCGGTGAAGCCCACACACGATCGGATTGTCCGCCGGATTTGGTCCGTCGGCGTCAGTCGGACGAGTCCGGTCAAAAAGTCCAACCGTGTGTACGCGGCATAAGGGTAAAAGTGCAACCCATCCTATCCCAGACATGAGTCCCGGGTATCTTATGAGGCTTCATGTGGTATTGAATCCAGGGATCTCAGAATTTGAAACAGTTTTAAATGCAAAAGGTCATTATTTCTGTAGATTTTTTGTTTGCCAATACTTTATAATACTTTTTGGCCTTAATTCTAAGCGGTATGTGTGGAGAAAACCAGGCACTGCTCATCACCTGTCCAATACAGTCCCAACAGTGAAGCATGGTGGTGGCAGCATCATGCTGTGGGGGTGTTTTTCAGCTGCAGGGACAGGACGACTGGTTGCAATCGAGGGAAAAATGAATGCGGCCAAGTACAGGGATATCCTGGACAAAAACCTTCTCCAGAGTGCTCAGGACCTCAGACTGGGCCGAAGGCTTACCTTCCAACAAGACAATGTCCCTAAGCACACAGCTAAAATAACGAAGGAGTGGCTTCACAACAACTTCCGTGACTGTTCTTGAATGGCCCAGCCAGAGCCCCGACTTAAACCCAATTGAGCATCTCTGGAGAGACCTAAAAATGGCCGTCCACCAACGTTTACCATCCCCCCTGACAGAACTGGAGAGGATCTGCAAGGAGGAATGGCAGAGGATCCCCAAATCCAGGTGTGAAAAACTTGTTGCATCTTTCCCAAAAAGACTCATGGCTGTATTAGATCAAAAGGGGCTTCTACTAAATACTGAGCAAAGGGTCTGAATACTTAGGACCATGTGATATTTCAGTTTTTCTTTTTTAATAAATCTGCAAAAATGTCAACAATTCTGTGTTTTTCTGTCAATATGGGGTGCTGTGTGTACAATATGGGGGGCTGTGTGTACAATATGGGGTGCTGTGTGTACAATATGGGGTGCTGTGTGTACAATATGGGGTGCTGTGTGTACAATATGGGGGGCTGTGTGTACAATGTGGGGTGCTGTGTGTACAATATGGGGGGCTGTGTGTACAATATGAGGTGCTGTGTGTACAATATGGGGGGCTGTGTGTACAATATGAGGTGCTGTGTGTACAATATGGGGTGCTGTGTGTACAATATGGGGTGCTGTGTGTACAATATGGGGTGCTGTGTGTACAATATGGGGGGCTGTGTGTACAATGTGGGGGGCTGTGTGTACAATATGGGGAGCTGTGTGTACAATATGGGGGGCTGTGTGTACAATATGAGGTGCTGTGTGTACAATATGGGGGGTTGTGTGTACAATATGAGGTGCTGTGTGTACAATATGGGGTGCTGTGTGTACATTAATGAGGAACAAAATGAACTTAAATGATTTTAGCAAATGGTTGCAATATAACAAAGAGTGAAAAATTTTTTTCTGTCCCCACTGTATATATAAACACATACGCATGTTAAAAAAACAAAACAGAAATTTGTTTTCCCAATTGTATTTCTCTTTTTAAACACCAGAGAAAATATAATAACCTAATGTTAAAGTTAGAGAACACTTCTGATTTTACCTGGTTACAAATATTCATGATAAGCTCCTTTGTTTGGTGACAGAATATTATCTTTGTTATTGTAGATCAGCAATGTGCGGTACTTCTTGGTATCCTGTGGTCTGGATGTGCGCTCTGTTGCTTTGGGGTGAGTTATTCTGCAACATTAATTATCTTAATTTTTATATATAAATCAGTGGCTGCCCGTCCATACGGGGTGCAGGGGCACCGCCCCCCTAATCCATGTGCCCGGCCCCCTAATCTACATGCAGGGTGCCAGACGGATGGATTCCAATGGTGTTATTTTTTTTCAGAAGCATGTGATTTAGTGCCTGAGCCAGTTGTGGGACAATGGCAAATTAATATTCGCTATTGTCTTCCTTATTCTCCTCCCGGCCAATCAGGAAGCGGGTCCTGAGACCCATCACCTGATTGGCCGAGAAGAGAAGCGATTCTACTGGCCACCAAGGAGGAGGAGGGAGGAGACGCAGGGGAAGCCACTGAAGCCCAAGAGGGGGAGACGCAGGCTGAAGACGCTGCCTGGAGAAAGCGCTGCCCGCGAACCTAGATGGGGTAAGCCGCCACTGTATTTAATTTACTTTCTTTCTTCCAATTTTCTCCATCTGCTTTCCACTACTTTACAGTATTATACTTATAGCTGTAAAAAACGAAATAGCTGTAGCCGCCACTGTATGTAATACTTAAAGGGTAACTCCACTTTCGTGGGGAAAAGAAATAGCAAACAAAGAAAAAATATTACAGCGCGTACAATTGTGACACAAATCATATTATAATTGAATGTTATTAAAAATGACCTTTCCTTTTCAAACTGCAGCCGCTGTAATTTTATGAAAATGCAATATGGTTATATGGAGGTGTTCTGTACACAGAATGTGTACTGACCACTCCCTGCTTGTGCGATTGGCTTATCATTTTTCCCAGAAGTCTGCACTAAGATACAAGTCAGATTTCAGGCATCCCCTGCAATGTCATTTTTGGTGAGAAGCTCCCAATAGGAACACGTCTAAAGGGATGCAAGCCCAGCAGATTTCCTCATTAGTGCTCTGCAGCTGCACAGCTGACTGATAATTATGAAACCACTCCCATTAGACCCACTGAGCACAGAGGCACAGACAGACAAACAGGGATTTTGTCACGTACCTTACAGCAGAGCCCGAAATGATGAGGGTGGCCTCTTGCACGGTTCCGGTCCAAGCACCTCTGGTGGTGGGTACAGAGAGTGCGAGGGCAACGAAAGGGTGCAGGTGCCTGCAGGCAGGAGGCTGGAACTTGGAAATACAGGAACCTCTGCTAAGGAGATGTGGAAACTGATCACCAGACTTGTTCAGCGGGAGCCAGATCAGGATCAACTGCAGAATCAGGAACAGGCAGGAGTCGGCAACAGGCTGGCAGCGGGGTACCAAATCAGAAAGCAAAACCGTAGTCAGATACAGGTAGAGGTTGGCAACAGACGGGCAGCGGGGTACAGAATCAAGAGGCAGAGCCGTAATCATACGTTCAAGCCAAGGTCGGTATTGCAGGTAGAGGCAGGTTCAGCAGGCAGGGGAGATCCAAGAGAATGGTCAGAAGATAGCCGGGTTTTCAGGAACAAGGTCAATCAGGCAGAGTAACAACAGGAACACAGGAACAAGCTGAAGACGATCCAGCACTGATGCTAGGCAGACTCTCTGTTTATATAGGGTGCTGTGTGCCAGGATTCGCGCCAGCGTACGTGCGTGCGCGCATGCGCATTAGCACATTAGCACCTTAGCACATTGGCGCATGCGCGTTAGCACATTAGCGTTTTGGCACTCGCGGGTGCGCGTTAGCGCGTGCGCATAGAGGTGCCATTGTGCATGCCCACCCTGGATCTCATTTGTCTCTGGCTACGGTTCCGTGCATGCACATTGGTATTAGCAGCATGAGGATTGGCAGCTGCTGCACGGAGACGGGTGCTTGCTGTGTAAGTTCTCTGACAGATTTCTTCATAATAACAAATGGTAGGGCAACAAAGGTTGTTATAATCCCTACAATGTAGATAGATGTTTTTTTTTCTCAACAAAAGTGGAGTTACGCTTTAAGTCATTTTATTTTACAACTCATTTATAAAATTCCAGCATTTTCTGCTAGCTGTGTATATAACAGTCTGTCCTAAAAGAACTCTCATACCCTAGGAAATGGCAGGTTGGGAAAGGTAAGTATACCGGGACAAACCTGCTTATATGGGAAAGGTAAGTATACCGGGACAAACCTGCTTATATGACCCAAGTTCCAATTCTGAACAAATGATACTTTTTTGCACTTTTGTATTTGATTACCTCTGCGGTTTTTAACTTTTGCGCTTTAAACAAAAGAATATTTTTATTTTCCGCTACCTGTATATATAAATATATATATATATATATATATATATATATATATATATATATTTGCTCTTCGTTTTTTTTTTTTTTTTTTCTTAGGTGCAATAGGCCATGCCAATGGACGCCCAGTAAGAGAAGACAGAGGTGAGTGTGCAAATACAGTATATTAAAGTAGATAGGCAAAACTTTTTTTTTCATTTTGGATAGAGCAAGGGAGGGTTAGAACCCCAGTCAGATTTTTTTTTTTTTTTTTGCTATCTGTGTCCCATTGCAGAGTTTTTCCTTCATTTCCTGTCCCATAGCCAAACAGGAAGTGAGACTAAGTCTGTGCAAATTAAGGGAGTTTCTTGGGAAACCCCCAGGTCACCAGAACTAGTGTCCCCATTGGAAGATTTCCCCTCTATTACTTTTCTGGGGACAACTCAAAATTTGGGATTTTCTTTTATCTTCACTTTCAATGATAATGGTAAACAGGACAAATAGAGAGGGTGAGTCCCTCTAATGGGGGGCACAGACAGTAATAAAAACCTGACAGGGGTTATAATCCTTATCCAGTTTATCCAAAACTTCAAAAAAAAGTTTAGTTATGCTAAGGTAGCCCTGAAATATGGGAGGAGATCTGATCTGGCTGTTGAATGAATCCAGTCAATGTTACCCTGATCCCGCAAGAAAAACAGAAATGGAAGGCGCACACACTTAGTGCATTACCAAAGATAATTGAATAATAAAAATGTTTTATATAAAAGTGGGTACTCACAAAATGCAACTGACAAAAAGCCATAAAAACAATGCATGAACGTGCACAGAACACGGGGTACAGCTAACGCGTTTCGGGGGCGCACCTCCTTCCTCAGAGCTAGGCTGGATACCATGTATACCTTTCACACCACCATTTTATCTGACACCTGTTACTGCACACCTTGGAAGACCTATTAGCGCTGGAAGTGACTGTGTTTTTTGTTACCCTGATACCGGCCTAGGTGAACATAATCTTTGTGGGTTCATCTTTATTGTTCTCTCCCAAGATAAGCAAGGCTGATAGCTTTTGATTATCTGATTATTTTTTTTTAATTATGTAATATAAGAAAAAAATAAAAGTGTACATAATAGACATGTGTACTGCCGAAAAATGTGTTTGTTGTAGTTGAATTTGTTTTTATTTTTTGGGGTCATTCGTTATGATCGCAATTCATAAATTTGTGAATTCGAAAATTCGAAAACCTAAAAAATAAGAAAGAAAATCCAACAATTTGAAAGACTAACTAACTAACTAATAATAACTAACTGTTAAATTAACTAACAAATTATCTGAAAATAACGAATGCTGCATCTAAGTGAATAGAACGGAAAAAATGAGTAATAAATAATAATACAACGTTTTTATTATTATTATTGATATTTATTGCTAGTAATTTGTTACGTTCCATTTGTTTAGATACGGCACTCGTTATTTCGGATAACTCTTAACTTCGGATAAATTCGTATTCATTACGTTCACTAACAGCCAAATACCTGGCTCCAATACTTATAATTTAATATAGTAGTAGTAAATTTAGTTAGTAATAGTTAAGTTATTATTAGTTAGTTATTATTTCAGATATTCAAATTTTCGGGATTTAGGATTTTCAAATTTTTTTAAATTTCTGAATTTCCGAATTTTCCGGTTTCCGAATTTTCGAAATTTATGATTTTACAAATTTTTTGAATTTTCCGAATATTCGCATATACGAATATTCAGAAAAAAATTGTTAAACGAGTTTTCGTTAATTTGTGTGCAGAACAAAGTGCAGTCCTTTGATCCATAAGAGAAGTACAGACAAAATAGCTTTGGCCATACTTCTCCTTTAATCACAAGAGGTGTTCAGATGTGGGCAGCAGACAGTGGAAATTTCCAGGTCTTCACACCCACGGGGTGTTCATGCCAGGAACGGTTGTTGGCACTTTGTGTGGAAGAGCAGCCAGGCAAAAAGCATTGCATGTTACAGAAGATGTACCTGCGGGAAAAGAGAGTGTGGAAGTGAGACAATGTCTCCACCAGTGTCGGAGATGGTGGGAGAACGGTGGAAATGGCTGAAAATAATGGCAAATCATTATTGCAAAATCATAGCAACTTGAGACAATTCTGCCACCAATGATGTAATATTCTACTGAATAATCAATGGAGAATGATACCAAGAAAAGGTCACTTATAGCTGCAACTAGTTTTATTTTTTGTGTTCCTGGCCCTTAAAAATTATTTTATTTCTTTTATTTAGAATCAGCCTTTGTCGATGCTGCGGATATTATATGTAAATGATGAAAGGGAAACTTTGTAGCATGTATAAGTATATCATGTATAGAATACAGCTTATGGATCTATGACACCCTGTATTATCATGTGGGATTCCCTTACTCAAGAGAATCAGCAGAATGTATTTTGGGGTGCAATTCCACATATGCCCATGGCATGTGTGATCAATATATCATTTAGTGCCAACTTTGTGCAAAAAAAAAAAAAAAAAATTTGTCATTTTCCTGCAACTTGTGGCAAAATATAAAATATTCCATGGATTCAACATGCCTCTCAGCAAATAGCTTGGGGTGTCTACTTTCCAAAATGGGGTCATTTGGGGGGGGGGTTGTGCCATCTGGGCATTTTATGGCCTTCAAAACTGTGATAGGTAGTGAGATGTGAAATCAAAAATTTACGCCCTTAGAAATCCTGAAGGCGGTGCTTGGTTTCGGGGTCCCGTACGCGGCTAGGCTCCCAAAAAGTCCCACACATGTGGTATCCCCGTACTCAAAAAAAGCAGTAGGATGTATTTTGAGGTGTAATTCCACATATGCCCATGGCATGTGTGATCAATATATCATTTAGTGCCAACTTTGTGCAAAAAAAAAAAAAAAAATTTGTCATTTTCCTGCAACTTGTGGCAAAATATAAAATATTCCATGGATTCAACATGCCTCTCAGCAAATAGCTTGGGGTGTCTACTTTCCAAAATGGGGTCATTTGGGGGGGGTTGTGCCATCTGGGCATTTTATGGCCTTCAAAACTGTGATAGGTAGTGAGATGTGAAATCAAAAATTTACGCCCTTAGAAATCCTGAAGGCGGTGCTTGGTTTCGGGGTCCCGTACGCGGCTAGGCTCCCAAAAAGTCCCACACATGTGGTATCCCCGTACTCAGAAAAAGCAGTAGGATGTATTTTGAGGTGTAATTCCACATATGCCCATGGCATGTTTGAGCAATATATCATTTAGTGACAACTTTGTACAAAAAAAAAAAAAAGTTTGTAATTTTCCCACAACTTGTGGCAAAATATAAAATATTCCATGGACTCAACATGCCTCTCAGCAAATAGCTTTGAGTGTCTACTTTCCAAAATGGGGTCATTTGGGGGGGGGTTTGTGCCATATTTGCATTTTATGGCCTTCAAAACTGTGATAGGTAGTGAGGAGTGAAATCAAAAATTTACGCCCTTAGAAATCCTGAAGACGGTGATTGGTTTTAGGGGCCCCGTACGCGGCTAGGCTCCCAAAAAGTCCCACATGTGTGGTATTCCCGTAGTCAGGAGAAGCAGCTAAATGTATTTTGGGGTGCAATTCCACATATAACCATGGTATGTGTGAGCAATATATCATTTAGTGACAACTTTTTGTAAATTTTTTTTTGTCATTATTTAATCACTTGGGACGAAAAAATTAAATATTCAATGGGCTCAACATGCCTCTCATGTCTCATGTCTACTTTCCAAAATTGGGTCATTTGGGGGGGTTTTGTACTGCCCTGCCATTTTAAGCACCTCAAGAAATGACATAGGCAGTCATAAACTAAAAGCTGTGTAAATTCCAGAAAATGTACCCTAGTTTGTAGACACTATAACTTTTGCGCAAACCAATAAATATACGCTTATTGACATTTTTTTTTTAACCAAAGACATGTGGCTGAATACATTTTGGCCTAAATGTATGACTAAAATTGAGTTTATTGGATTTTTCTTATAACAAAAAGTAGAAAATATAATTTTTTTTCAAAATTTTCGGTCTTTTTCCGTTTATATCGCAAGAAATAAAAATCGCAGAGGCAATCAAATACCATCAAAAGAAAGCTCTTTTTGTGGGAAAAAAAGGACGCAAATTTAGTTTGGGCATTGCATGATTTAGCAGTTAAAGCGACGTAGTGCCGAATTGTAAAAAGTGCTCTGGTCAGGAAGGGGGTAAAAGTGGTTAATAGGGTTTGCGGTTCGGGTTCAAACTTTTGCGATGTTCGAGAGTTCTGGGGCGAACCGAACCGTGGGGTGTTCGGCCCATCTCTAATAGAGAGATCTCAATAAACAGAGATCAGTTGTGCTTTGCTGTGATATGGCCACAATATCCCCAATGGCAATTCTGGTTTGATATGGCTCCAGACAGATGGAAAGACGGCAATTTATATAGATTAAATGTGCATCATGGTGAGCCAGCCATAATATCTCCAACAGACACTCAGGTCTGCTATGGCTCTATTCATATGAGGTAAGGACAGAAAATAGGACAAACTTATAGAGTAGCACATTTTAAAATCATAAAAAAATGATTGCAGTAATCCACTCACTTGAGGAAAATGGGAAAATCACAGTATGAAGAAACCAAAATGACAACACAAGCCTAGCCTCCGCCCAAAGCATTTCCACCACATGGTCATCACCAGGATATGAGGAAGTTAAAAAGCCTTTATTTCAGAGGATGCATAGGAGGAGACTTACCTAACCTGGAGCACTCAGAATCTGGTAAAACTGTGCATGGGAGCCAATCGGCTTCTAACTTGAGCTTGTTCAATTAAGCTTTGACAATAAAACCTGAAAGCTAATTGGTTTCTATGCACAGCTGCACAAAATTTCGCACTCGCAAAATTTTAGTAAATCTACCCCATAGTATGTCTCTGCTGCAATACAATCCTTGCTGTTTGTGCACTTTTAAAGGATGTGTTAGGATTCATTAGGGAAACAGAAAGGACATAACCATTTGGAACATACAAGACAACCATGGATGTAAAAATGCAGTTTTCTGCACAAAATTGTGCGAAGGGTTAGAGCCTCCCTTCACTTTTTTACTCTTGTTTTTCCTCACTTCTGTGTGATTGTTGAGAAAGGAAGGGGGGATTGTCCTTAGCACAATCAAAAAAAAAACAACCCAATAATAATAATAATAAAGACGTTCTAACTCTTTCTCAAGCTATCCAAAACAAATACAAGAATCTTTTGACTGAAGTTGTAACCACAATATTATGTGATTACCACTGATGGAGTCTTGGAGTGGAAGTTATCGTCTTGAAAATGAGAACTGACAGTGTCAACAATGATTCAGCTTAGCAGTGGGTCTATGACCTGCTCATTACTCTCTATCTTCCTGTAATTCTCCTGTGGCAGTTGGTTGAATGAACTGATGGGGGGCACCCTTTCTTGTAGTTGACCATTAATGATGGCACGTAAGATGGTGAGTACCTTGGCGGTTCACTCCTGTAATTCCCCTGCTGACCAAGGCAGTGGTAGTCTGGATCACAGGCTGGAGTTTCAGAGTGGACACACCGGAGCAGCCAATCGCTGATAGTCAATCTAGGGAATATCCGATTGGCTCTTAGGGGATCAGGAAGGATTTTTTTTCCCCTGCTGGAGCAAATTGGATTGTGCTTTGATGGGGTTTTTCACCTTCCTCTGGATCAGCTGTGGGTGAAGGGTTGTGTATATGGGATTGTTTTATTTTTTTCCCCTTTTATTGGTTGAAATAGATGGACTTGTGTCTTTTTTCAACCTGACTAACTATGTAGCACAGCAAGCCCAGTTAAGTCCAACCACCTGGTTCAGGATACAGCAGCATCCAGCAAAGTACAGTTCGGCACAGTACAGCACAGCACTTCTCTCATCCCCTCTTCGGTTGAAGCGTTCCCCGACTGGCTCTGCTCTTTCCAGGGCTTTCCCTTTTATCAGACTCCTCCTGCTCCTAGGTATCATTGGGTATTGTAGTTGGTTTCCCAGTGTTGACCGTGGCTCAGACTCTTCTCCAAACTACATCGCCCAGAGTGCCGCAGCCTAAACTAAGTCTCAAGTAAAATAAAGAACACTTGCTAGTGCCATCTTGTGAAAGAAAAAGAGTTCTGCAGCCAGTAACATTACTTTCTGTTACATGACTATGCCAAAATAAATTCCTTAGTTGCCTCCTCTCTCAGCCTGTGGATGGATAATGAATGAGCAGCGGCATTTTGATGATGTCATCCACTTACTCTGCTCCCCTGTGAGTGTATTCAATGGAAGGCTGAACAACTCTGTGCAAAGTAATCCTGACTGGCTAGATAATCTGAATTTGCCTCAGGGAGTGCTGCTAGGCAAGGTTGGACTTGGCTGTAAAAATATTTTAGATTATCGGAAATCAACTTTATATTTGAAATTGTGGTTGTGTGTACCCTGATGCCAAACACTAAAGAATTATGACTTTGAAGGATGATAGAGGGTATATCATTTCTTTGCAGAAGCTGACTATTCTTCTTTTGTTTCAGGTGACCCACAGGTTGGGAATCCCAGGTTTTTAGCAGACAATGGAATGACATGGTTATCATGGAGCTCACTCCGGTATCGATCTTCTACCGCTCACAGAACAAGAGTTAATGGATTAACAGAAGGTGTTTATTTACAATGACTGTCTTTGATCCTGGAAGAACATTGAACTGCCCTCCTTCCTTCCACTTTTTTTTTAGAATATTTGATTTAATATGTGGCAGAAAAAAATAATTGGTGGAGTGAAAATCCAAGAAGGAAAAACACTATATTGTCAAAAGTATTGGGACGTTTGCCTTTACACGCACATGAACTTCAATTGCATCCCAGTCTTAGTCCGTAGGGTTCAATATTGAGTTGGCCCACCCTTTGCAGCTATAACTGCTTCAACTCTTCTGGGAAGGCCATCCACAAGGTTTAGGAGTGTGTCTATGGGAATGTTTGACCATTGTTCCAGAAGCGCATTTGTGAGGTCAGGCACTGATGTTGGACAAGAAGGCCTGGCTCACAGTCTCCACTATAATTCATCCCAAAGGTGTTCTATCGAGTTGAGGTCAAGACTCTGTGCAGACCAGTCAAGTTCCTCCACCCCAAACTCGCTCATCCATGTCTTTATGGACCTTGCTTTGTGCACTGGTTCAAATCATTTGGTGGAGGGTGGATTATGGTGTGGGGGTTATTTTCAGGGGTTGGGCTTGGCCCCTTAGTTCCAGTGAAGGGAATTCTTAAGGCATCAGCATACCAAGACATTTTGGACATGGCCCCAGTTTGGGGATGGCCCCTTCCTGTTCCAACATGACTGCGCACCAGTGCACAAAGCAAGGTCCATAAAGACATGGATAAGCGAGGTTTGGGGTGGAGGAACTTTACTGTCCTGCACCAAGTTCTGACCAAATCCTTTTTGAGAACTAGTGCCCAAAACTGAACTGCATATTCCAGATGAGGTCTTACTAATGATTTGTATAGGGGGGCAAAATGATATCTCTCTCTCTGGAGTCCATACCTCTCTTAATACAAGAAAGGACTTTGCTCGCTTTGGAAACCGCAGCTTGGCATTGCATGCTATTATTGATCTTATGATCTACCAAAACCCCCAGATCCTTCTCCACTATGGATTCCCCCAGTTGTACTCCCCCTAGTATGTATGATGCATATTCATAGCCCCATAGTGCATAACTTTAAATTTATCAATATTAAACCTCATTTGCCACTTAGTTGCCCAGTTGCCATTAGTGCATTGAGGTTGGCTTGTTATTCCACTGCATAGCTGGGTGTCATCTGCAAAGACAGAAATTTTACTTTTAATCCCAGACCCAATATCATTTATAAAGATATTCAAAAGTAGGGGTCCCAGCACTGAACCTTGGGGTACACCACTGATAACCTTAGACCATTCAGAGTAAGAATCATTAACTACTACTCTCTGAATTCGGTCTTTTAGCCAATTTTCTATCCATTTATAAATTGATCTTTCCAAGCCTGTAGACTTTACCTTACGCATGAGCCGTGTGTGGGGAACTATGTCAAATGCTTTTGCAAAGTCCAAGTATACCACATCCACCGCCACCCCTCTGTCCAAGTACACCACGTCTACAGCCACCCTTCTGTCCAAGTACACCACGTCCACAGCCACCCCTCTGTCCAAGGTTTTACTTACCTCCTCATAAAAAGAAATCAGGTTTGTTTGGCAACTTCTCTCTTTCATGAATCCATGTTGTCTGTTGTTTAAAATATTTTTTTCCAACAAGAACTCGTCTATGTGGTCTTTTATTAAACTCTCCAGTATCTTCCTGACTATAGAAGTTAAACTAACAGGTCTATAATTTCTTGGTAAAGACTTTGATCCCTTTTTAAATATGGTCACCACGTTGGCCCTACGCCAATCCAGTGGTACCATTCCCTTCATTAACGAGTCCCCAAAAATCCCTTTTGAGTCATTGTGGATCATTTGGGGCTTTGTCACTACCACCCCCATTATGGACATGAGCTCCCCCATGCTCCTTTGTATACACAGAGCTGAAGAAAGTATTTAATAAGTTTGCCTTCTCTTTGTCCCCAGTCACCCACTCTAGATTATTTTGTAAATGGCCTACATGCTCAGACCTGACTCTTTTACTATTAATATATTTGAGGAATTTTTGGGGGTTTATCCTACTATCTTTTGCAATCTGTTGTTTGTTTTGAATTTTTGTGTCCTTGATTTCCTTTTGACTATCTGCCAATAGAACTTAACCAAAAAGCGCATTCTATGCATCCAAAAATGTAGAAAATATAACAAATGAAATCATTATTATTCAACCAAAAAATAAAATAAAAGCCTCATGCATGTGCCATGCTTCTTAATATAGGGGGTCAGCAATGCCAAGAGTTGGTGAAAGCAGGGGTCCGTCATCCAGAGATAATTCCGAAAATCATCCGGATTATTCTGCTGGAGCTCCCGCAGCAAAGGCATATGACCTAATTGGTCACTAGGGATGAGCCGAACACCCCCCGGTTCGGTTCGCACCAGAACCCGCGAACGGACCGAAAGTTCGCACGAACGTTAGAACCCCATTGACGTCTATGGGACTCGAACGTTCGAAATCAAAAGTGCTCATTTTAAAGGCTAATTTGCATGGTATTGTCCTAAAAAGGGTTTGGGGACCCGGGTCCTACCCCAGGGGACATGTATCAATGCAAAAAAAACTTTTAAAAACGGCCGTTTTTTCGGGAGCAGTGATTTTAATGATGCTTAAAGTAAAAAAAAAAAAGTGAAATATTCCTTTAAATATCGTACCTGGGGGGTGTCTATAGTATGCCTGTAAAGTGACGCGTGTTTCCCGTGTTTAGAACAGTCCCTGCACCAAATGTCATTTTTAAAGGAAAAAATCTCATTTAAAACTGCTTGCGGGTTTAATGTCATGTCGGGTCATGGCAATATGGACGAAAATCAGTGAGACAAACGGCATGGGTACCCCCCAGTCCATTACCAGGCCCTTTGGGTCTTGTATGGATATTAAGGGGAACCCCGCACCCAAATTAAAATAAGGAAAGGTGTGGGGCCACCAGGCCCTATATACTCTGAACAGCAGTATACAGGCGGTGCAAACAAGACAGGGACTGTAGGTTTGTTGTTAAGTAGAATCTGTTTGTAATTTTGAACATTTTTAACGTGTTTAGCTCCAGCCAAAAAATCTTTTCTAAGCTTTTTGGAAAACATAGGGAAGGGTTATCACCCCTGTGACATTTGTTTTGCTGTCTTTCCTCCTCTTCAGAAGATTTCACCTCACTTTTTTGTCCCAATGAAAAATGTTTTTTGAAAATTTGGGTTTTTTTGTGGAACAAGGATTGGAAAGCATGTAATTTTCTTCAGGTAGCTTTATATACTGTAACCAGACAAGCCTGCCTGTCAGTAGGAAGATAACAGGAACGGATCTAGCTGAACACTGTGAGCAGGACGCACTGCACTAAATGTAAATAGTCTAGAAGATAACAGGAACGGATCTAGCTGAACACTGTGAGCAGGACGCACTGACTGCACTAAATGTAAATAGCAGGAACGGATCTAGCTGAACACTGTGAGCAGGACGCACTGCATTAAATGTAAATAGTCTAGATAGAAGATAACAGGAACGGATCTAGCTAAACTGAATACAGTGTATATATATATATGCAACACCTGGGATGCATATATATACACAATACACTGTAAGTGCAGCTAACTGACTGACTGTTCTGCCTAATCTATCTAACTCAAATCAAATGACACTGTCTCTCTCTCTCTCTATCTCTCAGCACACCGGAACACACACTACACAGGGCCGCCGTGCAGGCGGCCTTATATAGTGTGGGGTGTGTACTAAATCCCCTGAGCCATAATTGGCCAAAGCCACCCTGGCTTTGGCCAATTACAGCTCTCTCTACTGACGGCGCTGTGATTGGCCAAGCATGCGGGTCATAGTGCATGCTTGGCCAATCATCAGCCAGCAATGCACTGCGATGCCGCAGTGAATTATGGGCCGTGACGCGCCACACGAATTTAGCGCGAACGGCCCATAACGTTCGCAATTCGGCGAACGATCGAACAGCCGATGTTCGAGTCGAACATGGGTTCGACTCGAACACGAAGCTCATCCCTATTGGTCACAATTAACAAAGAAATCCAATTTTTGGTCCAAGAACTCCCCTTCTCCTGTTCCTGGGACTTGGGACAAAGCAATAACTCTAAGGCCAATAATAAATAACAGGTTATCTCCTCCGATTCCGCAACATGTCTGGTTGACGAACGGCCGTTCAGAAACGAGCTGAAAAGCACGAAATGAAAAGCGCGAATCAACACTCACCAAACTTCTACTAAGATGAAATTAGCAGAAGGAGCCCAAAGGCTGGCGCTAAAGAGCTGAAAAACCACGTAGTACGTCACTACGTTCGTGTTTGTTGGCCGACAATTCCTTGCCACTTGTATGCAAGACAAAATCCAGGCACATGCCTTTGGACAAAAGTCAGAGGTTTTGTCTGTGGAAAGTCTGATCATGTGTACGAGGCTTAAGTTGTACATCTTAAAGGATACAGCATACAGGGATATGGGAAATAAATATAAACACTGATACATGCACCTACACAGGTTGAACTGGATGGACTAATGTTTTTTTTCGGCCTTATTGACTATGTAACTATGTAACCAGGGGCAGTCTGACCATTCGGGCATTCGGACGCCGACTGAGGGCCCGCGTACAGTAGGGGGCCCGTGAGAAGCTCCTAAGAGGTGCTCGTCGGATCTTGGGGTATGCTGCTGGCAGTCAAGCTGCGGTGGAACTTTCAGGGTCGCTGCAGTCACACTTGCGACTGGGCCCTACCGTTCTACCACTGTGGGAGGGGGGCCAAGACACAGCATCTCCCCCTGCACCTCTGGCTTTCAGTTTTGGATGCAGTGGGGGGAGGCGGTGATCAGCAGCTCTATGGTGCTCGCGGTATCTCCCTGGGGCTTGTATTTCTCCTCCAGAGTGTATACAGTGGAGAGGGGAGGGGCCTCTGACCCGGGCAGCTACAAGTTGGGGGGGTTTAAGTCTGGGAACCCTGATGTATGGGGGGGCTCTCTGGGGACCCTGATGTATGGGGGGCTCTCTGGGGACTCTGATGTATGGGGGGGCCCTCTGGGGACCCTAATGAATGGGGGGCTCTCTGGGGACCCAGATCTATGGGGGGGCTCTCTGGGACCCTGATTTATGGGGGGTTCTCTGGGGACCCTGATGTATGGGGGGCTCTCTGGGGACCCTTATGTATGGGGGGCTCTCCGGGGACCATGATGTATGGGGGGGCTCTCTGGGGACCCTAATGAATGGGGGGCTCTCACCTATGAGTGCCCATCAGCACTGCATACCACTGCCACCTATAAGTGCCCATCAGTGCCACCTATCAGTGCTCATTAGTGCCGCCTATCAGTGCCCATCATCAGTGCCCATCAGTGCCACCTATCAGTGCCAACTCATTGGTGCCACCTCATCGGTGCCTATCAGTGCCGCCTTATCAGTGCCCATTGGTGCAGCCATATCAGTGCCCGTCATTGAAGAAGAAAACGTACTTATGGGGACCCTTATGTATGGGGGGCTCTCCGGGAACCCTGATGTATGGGGGGGCTCTCTGGGGACCCTGATGTAAGGGGAGGCTCTCTTGGGACCCTGATGTAAGGGGGGCCCTCTGGGGACCCTGCTGTATGGGGGTGCTCTCTGGGGACCCTGATGTATGGGGGGATCTCTGGGGACCCTGATGTATGGGGGGCTCTCTGGGGACCCTGATGTAAGGGGGGGTCGGGGGCTCTCTGGGGACCCTGATGTATGGGGGGGCTCTCTGGGGACCATGATGTATGGGGGGGCTCTCTGGGGACCCTAATGAATGGGGGGCTCTCACCTATGAGTGCCCATCAGCACTGCATACCACTGCCACCTATAAGTGCCCATCAGTGCCACCTATCAGTGCTCATTAGTGCCACCTATCAGTGCCCATCATCAGTGCCCATCAGTGCCACCTCATTGGTGCCACCTCATCGGTGCCTATCAGTGCCGCCTTATCAGTGCCCATTGGTGCAGCCATATCAGTGCCCGTCATTGAAGAAGAAAACGTACTTATTTACAAAAAATTTTACCAGAAACAAAGAAAAACTTGTTTTTATTCAAAAGTTTCGGTCTTTTTTTATTTGTTGCGCAAAAAGAAAAACCGCAGAGGTGATCAAATATAAAAAGAAAGCTCTATTTTTGGGAACAAAATGATAAAAAATTAGTTTGGGTACAGTGTTGTATGACCGCGCAATTGTCATTCAAATTGCGACAGTGCTGAAAGCTGAAAATTGGCCTGGGCAGGAAGGTGTCTAAGTGCCCGGTATTGAAGTGGTTAACCCCCTTTATGACCAGGCCATTTTTTTTGCAATACGGAACTGCGTTATTTTAACTGACATTTGCGCAGTCGTGCCTATTGCCCGGGGGCCCCATGAGTTGTCAGTCCGCCCCTGTATGTAAGGGAAAGAGAATAATAACAATACGGTTGTTCCTGATAGGAATGTCAATCTCACTAAAAACAGTCCTAACAGACAGACATGGAAGCTTCACTGGGAAGAAGTCATGATTTGTGTAGGACTCATGTAACCTTTACTTTTATTTACTCTCACTACAAAGTCAGTTAATTATGGTGGATGCTTCCAATTATTATGTGACCCGGGATTACCTCCAGTGCTACTTTTTACTCTCCGTATTCTTGAAGACATCAGAGATCTCTACATAATGTTTATTGAAATTTGCTAACATAATAATTATTTCAGATTTTGGTTATTCCTTTGCCTGAAGAAAAGGAAAAAGTGGAGCCTTAGGACGGGTTCCCGCCAGAATCGCACAGGAACATGGTTCGCTTTCCTGAGCAATTCCTGTGCCTCCCTCTGCAATCGGGAGCTTTCTGATCATGTGACCGCTGTGACAGCCAATCGTGACGTTCACATGATCAGGAACCCTGCCCCACCTCCCAGAATCGGGAACCTATTAAAGGGCCGGGAGGCGTTAAGGGGTCAATGTATTGATGTTTGTATAATAGTAGGCAATTTAGAAAATAATAAGCAAAGCTTCGCATGACCTGAATAGACGACCTCAATGAAAATATAGAGTTTTATTTTGCTAAAGTGGAACTTCACTCAAAACGTGATGCCTGGTTCACTCTCTTTCTCCAGCCTGTATCTGAGTTACAGTGGGGTTTTTTTGGAGGGGGGAGCGAGTACCGATTTTTGTCTATACCCGATCCCACTTTCTCAATCATCATATAGGCAAGGATGATGTGCCTTGCCCAGCCCCCTTCCGCAGCCTCCTGGTACACGTCACATGTCCCAGAAGGTAGCAGGACCATTCACAGAGCACTACATGAGCTCACACATGTGCAGTGAGGAGCTGGTTGAGGTTCCTCAGGAAGCCACACCTGGCTTCTGTATCCAAGATGGCGGTGCTGGAGATCCACAGAAGTAAGAAGAACCATTTATGGGAAGGCAGCCTCAGTAAGTCCCTGATTTTAAGGCCTCCTTCACTCAGGTAACATGCATCCATGCCCCGTGTGAGAGCCATGTTTACCGGCACGGGAGGAGGACAGGTGCTCCATGAATCCCTCCCATGCAAGTCAATTGGGAGTCAGGAGATGTATGGAAACAGCCGCTGTTCCCAATGGGACCTGTGTGGGGGTGCACGGCCCTGATCGTTTGTCACTTCTCTTCAATGAATGTTTGACAACGATGAGACCAAAAGAAGTATTAAAAACATGTAATTCCATAAACAGCAAATCTATATCATACAATAAATCTAAGCTCAAAAAAGTTCTGTATCTCTTATTCTGGAGCTCCTTATGCCGCGTACACACAATCGGACGGTCGAAAGTTCAGCGAACTTTTGTGTGACCGTGTGTATGCAAGGCCAAGCTTGAGCGGAATCCCGTCGGAAACGCCGTCATATCTTTTTCCGATGAGAATTCCGATCGTGTGTACGCGGCATTAGTGTCGTAGAACTGGTTTCCAGTGTCTCTGAAGAAAGTCCAGGCTGGGAGTAGATGTCACCTCCTAGAGAAGGCGGGTTAGACATCCAACAAAATACACCTATCTCATATATAAACTCATAAGAGGAAGGGTAGACGGCATCACTGATACAGAACAAGGTAGGTCTTTTGAAATTTGTCTTCATGACAAATTTTCTCATTTCTCTCTACTTTCATGACAATGCTCTCTACAACTTACACTGAACAATTCATTAGTAACATAAGAATACAACAGAATAAGATAGAATAGGATAGAATAGGATAGATAGATAGATAGATAGATAGATAGATAGATAGATAGATAGATAGATAGATAGATAGATAGATAGATAGATAGATAGATAGATAGATAGATAGATAGATAGATAGATAGATAGATATCATTGTTCTTATTTTAAGTATTTTTATTGAGATGACCGTCTCAGTAAGATGTGTAATTTCTAAACTTTTAAATTCCAAATTTAGAAATACAAACATCCTGCATGGAAATAACAACTTAAAGTGGAGTTCCACCCACTTTCACAACTCTTCAGCATCCCTCACTAAACTGTGCACTGTAAACGAATTTGATATATTTTTATTTTTTTTCTCAGCACTTACTGTATATCTGCTGTATTCATTTGTCATTTCCTCCTCCCTGGCCCCGGCCCATCGCATCATTTCCTGTTTGCAATGCCTTCTGGGAAGGGGCGGCAACTTCCTCTGACACTGCCGTTGCTATGGAAACCTGACCTGAATCCTATTACACTGCTTGTGCTGCACTGAGCATGTGCAAGATCTGCAAGGATGAGATCCAGGAAGGAATACAGTCTGGCTTCAGATGCCCACACTTAAGATGGCCACGGCCTGCTGTAAGTTTATAAAATAACAAAGTATTGCTATAAACTAACAAAACAGACCTTAGTTTACAGATTAACTTTACTAGAATACATTAAGCTTGTGTATTATAGGGGTATTTTTATTTAAAAAGTATAATTTCGGCCAGAACACCACTTTAATGAAATATTTTTAAATGATATTATTTCTTTTGATTATTTTGTTTGACTAAAAATATAAATAAATAAGACTAAATAAATACATACATATATAAAAATATATATGATAGAGAGTTATAAATAAATATATTCTGTGTGCTATCATACCTAAGGGGCAGAGGGCCTGAGGAGAAGAAAAGGGGAAAAATAAGAAATTAGGAAAGAAAGAGTAATGCCCCGTACTCACGATCGGACATGGATCGGACATTCCGACAACAAAATCCATCGGATTTTTTCCGACGGATGTTGGCTCAAACTTGTCTTGCATACACACGGTCACACAAAGTTGTCGGAAAATCCGATCGTTCTGAACGCGATGACGTAAAACACGTACATCAGGACTATAAACGGGGCAGTGGCCAATAGCTTTCGCCTCTTAATTTATTCTGAGCATGCGTGGCACTTTGTGCGTCGGATTTGTGTACACACGATCGGAATTTCCGACAACGGATTTTGTTGTCGGAAAATTTTATATCCTGCTCTCAAACTTTGTGTGTCGGAAAATCCGATGGAAAATGTGTAATGGAGCCCACACACGGTCGAAATTTCCGACAACAAGGTCCTATCACATATTTTCCGTCGGAAAATCCAACTGTGTGTACGGGGCATTAGGGTGAATGGGCAACCCATCCTATCCCAGACATGAGTCCTGGGTATCTTATGAGGCTTCGTGTGGTATTTAATCCAGGGATCCCAGAATTTTAAACAGTTTTAAATGCAAAATTATATTTTCTCTGGTGTTTGAAAAAAGAACTACAATTCAGAAACAAATCTCTGTTTTGTTTTTTTTAACATGCGTATTTGTTTATATATACTGTATATACGCACACACACACACTATATTGCCAAAAGTATTGGCATGCCTGCCCTTACACGCACCTGAACTTTAATGGCATCCCAATCCAAAGCCCCGTACACACGGCATGATTGTTGGCCAACCGAGCGTCTAATTTTTCTCAAAAGGGCGTAAATATAGGATATATATATATATATATATATATATATATATATATATCCAGTATCTCACAAAAGTAAGTACACCCCTCACATTTTTGTACATATTTTCTTCTATCTTTTCATGTGACAACACTGAAGAAATGACACTTTGCTACAATGTAAAGTAGTGAGTGTAAAGCCTTCCCAGAGCCAGGCCTTCTCATCCAACATCATTGCCTGACCTCACAAATGCGCCATCCTGGAAGAATGGTCAAACATTCCCATAGACACCCTCCTAAACCTTGTGGACGGCCTTCCCAGAAGAGTTGAAGCTGTTATAGTTGCAAAGGGTGGGCCAACTCAATATTCAACCCTACGGACTAAAGCCTCATACACACAGTACGATTGTTGGCAGGGGATTGTCTGTTGGCAGACTGTTGTCCTAAAATCTTACCGTTCGTAGGCCCCTTTTGACAATTGATGTCCAACTTTCGGCCAACAAATGTTGAATGGCAGGCTAGTGAATTTTCGGCGGACAATGGTTTGACGTCAGATTTTCATATGGTCAGCACACAAATCTGTCACACAAAAGTCGAAAGTACAAACGCATGCTCAGAATCATTGCTCACCAAACACGACATTACCAGAAGGGGCCCAAAGGGTAGCGCTCAAGAGCTGAAATTCCTCGTAGCACGTCACTAAGTTTGTGTTTGTTGCATGACAATTGTGTACCGTTAGCATGCAAGACAAGATCCCGGCACACACCCTTTTGACAAAAATCAGACGCTCGGTTGGCCAACAATTGTGCCGTGTGTACGAGGCTTTAGACTGGGATGCCATTAAAGTGCAGGTACGTGTAAAGGCAGGCGTCCCAATACTTTTGCCAATATAGTGTGTGTGTGTATACAGTACAGGGGGTCCCCTAGTTACAAACATCCGACTTACAAACGACTCCTACTTACAAACAGAGGGAGACAACAGGAAGTGAGAGGAAATCTACCCCTAGGAAGGGAAATTGACTCCTGTAAGAGCTATTATGGGGAAAATGTACCTCCACTGATGCTTTATCCCCAAGGCTTGTTTCCACAACAACCCAAATTTTTCAAAATCCAATTGTCATTGGGACAGAAAGTGAGGTGAAATCTTCTGAACAGGGGCACACACAGCAAAACAAATGTTACAGGAGTGATAACCCTTCCCTATGCTATCCAAAAAGTTTCAAAATATTTTTTTTGGCTGGAGCTACACTTAAAAAATGTACCTGTTCCGACTTACAAACAGATTCAACTTAAGAACAAACCTACAGTCCCTAACTTGTTTGTAACTCGGGGACCCCCTGTATATATAAAAACATACGCATGTTAAAAAAATCAAAACAAAGATTTGTTTCCGAATTGTATTTCTCTTTTCAAACACCAGAGAAAATATAATAACCTAATGTAAAGTTAGAGAACACTTCTGATTTTACCTGGTTACAAATATTCATGATAAGCTCCTTTGTTTGGTGACAGAATATTATCTTTGTTATTGTAGATCAGCAATGCACATTACTTGGTATCCTATGTTTTGGATGTGCGCTCTGTTGCTCTGGGGTGAGTTATTCTGCAACATTAATTATCTTTATTTTTATATATAAATCAGTGGCGGCCCGCCCATACGGGGTGCAGTGGCGGCGCCCCCCTAATCCAGGCTCTAATTGGCTTCATAAAAGGGTGGGCTTCATAATTTGGTCGGTTGGTAGACTGGTTGGTGAGTTGAGCTATGGAATGTTCTGTCTTTGTCTTTCATGGGCTCGGGGTGCAGCCCACCCAGTTGTGGGACAGTGGCGAATTAATATTCGCTAGAGATGGGCGAACGGTTCGCCCCGAGCATAAGTTCGGGCCGAACTTTGGTTGTTCAGATGTTCGGCGAACACCAAACAATATGCAGTGCACGGGGCAAATTCAAAAGCCGCCGGAACCCCGCTAAAGTCTATGGGACACTAACATGAAAAATCAAAAGTGCTCATTTTAAAAGGCTTATATGCAAGTTATTGTCATAAAAAAGTGTTTGGGGACCCGGGTCCTGCCCCAGGGGACATGGATCAATGGAATTTTTTTTTTTTTTAAACGGCCGTTTTTTCGGGAGCAGTGATTTTTTTAATGCCTAAAGTGAAACAATAAAAATGAAATATTCCTTTAAATATCATGCCTGGGGGGTCTCCTTAATATGCCTGTAAAGTGGCGCATGTTTCCCGTGTTTAGAACAATACCACAGCAAAATGACATTTCTAAAGGAATAATTGTCATTTAAAACTGATCTTGGCTGTAATGAATTGTCGGGTCTCGGCAATATGGATAAAACTCATTGAAAAAAGGGGCATGGGTCCCCCCCGAACCAAAAATGTAAAAAGAAATTGCGTGGGAGTCCCCCCAACATCAATACTAGGCCCTTCAGGTCTGGTATGGAAATTAAGGGGAGCCCTGCGCCAAATAAAAAAAATGGTGTAGGGGTCCCCCCCAAAATCCATACCAAACCCTTATCCGAGCAGCAACCTGGCAGGCCACAGAAAAAGAGGGGTGACGAGAGAGCGCCCCCCCTCCTGAACCGTACCAGGCCCCATGCCCTCAACATGGTGAGGGTGCTTTGGGGTCTGACCCCAAAGCACCTTGTCCCCATGTTGATGGGGACTAGGGCCTCATCACCACTACCCTTGCTCGGTGGTTGTGGGGGTATGCAGGCGGAGGGCTTATCGGAATCTGGAAGCCCCCTTTAACAAGGGGACCTCCAGATCCTGGCCCCCCCTATGTGAATTGGTAACGGGGTACATTTCACAAAAAAAGTGTCAAAACACTGGGGGGTGTTCGGCTCATCCTTAATATTCGCTATTGTCTTCCTGAGTCTCCTCCCGGCCAATCAGGAAGCGGGTCCTGAGACCCGTCACCTGATTGGCCAAGAGGAGAAGCTATTCTACTGGCCGCCAAGGAGGAAGAAGGAGGAGACGCAGGGGAAGCCGCTGAAGCCGCAGAGGGGGAGATGCAGGCTGAAGCCGCTTACCCGCGACCTAGATGGGGTAAGCCGCCACCGTATCTAATACTTAAAGAGTAACTCCACTTTCATGGGGAAAAGAAATAGCAAACAGAGAAAAAATATTACAGCGCGTACAATTGTGACACAAATCATATTATAATTGAATGTTATTAAAAATGACCTTTCCTTTTCAAACTGCAGCCGCTGTAATTTTATGAAAATGCAATATGGCTACATGGAGGTGTTCTGTACACAGAATGTGTACTGACTACTCCCTACTTGTGCGATTGGCTTATCAATTTTCCCAGAAGTCTGCACTAAGATACAAGTCAGATTTCAGGCATCCCCTGCAATGTCATTTTTGGTGAGATACTCCCAATAGGAACACGTCTAAAGGGATGCAAGCCCAGCAGATTTCCTCATTAGTGCTCTGCAGCTGCACAGCTGACTGATAATTATGAAACCCCTCCCATTAGAACCACTCAGCACAGAGGCACAGACAGACAAACAGGGATTTCTACATAATAACAAAAGGTAGGGCAACAAAGGTTGTTATAATCCCTGCAATGTACATAGATCACCCAGAGGGGAATGTTTTTTTTTTCCTCAATATTTTTTTTTTTCTCAATATTTTTTTTCTCATATGATGCCCTCGCTTTCCCGGCCCACCGGGGGCCTGGAAAGCAAAGCCGACGGCAATCGCGCGCACCCGATGTGTCACTAGGCACCCGGTGCACATGCCCGGCCGCCGCAATGTCCGCCAGGCACCTGCGATTGCCCGGTAACACAGCAGGACCGTGGACCTGCGTGTGTAAACACACAGATCCACGTCCTGTCAGGTGAGAGGAGACCGATGGTGTGTTCCCAGTACAGAGGAATACCGATCGGTCTCCTCCCCTTGTGAGTCCCCTCCCCCTACAGTTAGAAACACTCCCTAGGAACATAATTAACCCCTTGATCACCCCTTAGTGTTAACCCCTTCCCTGCCAGTCACATATATACAGTAATCAATGCATTTTTATAGCATGGATCGCTGCATAATTGTCAATGGCCCCAAAAATGTGTCAAAAGTGTCCGATATGTCCGCCGCATTATCGCAGTCACGATAAAAATTGCAGATCGCCGCCATAGTAAAAAAAAAATAAATAAATAAAAATGCTATAAATCTATCCCCTATTTTGTAGATGCTATAACTTTTGCGCAAGTCAATCAATATATGCTTATTGCGATTTTTTTTTATCAAAAATATGTAGAAGAACACACATCAGCCTAAACTGAGGAAAAAATTAGTTTTAAAGAAAAAAAAATTGGATATTTATTATAGCAAAAAGTAAAAAATATTGTATTTTTTTTTTTCAAACTTGTCCCTCTTCTTTTGTTTATAGCGCAAAAAATAAAAACCGCAGAGGCGATCAGATACCACCAAAAGAAAGCTCTATTTGTGGGGAAAAAATGATAACAATTTCATCTGAGTGCAGTGTTGTATGACCGTTTAATTGTTATTCAAAGTGTGGCAATGCTGAAAGCTGAAAAATGGCCTGGGCAGGAAGGGGGTGAAAATGCCCGGTATTGAGGTGGTTAAATAACGTGCTTGAGGGGGTTCCATAAACCTTCTTGTGAAGAGGCGTGATTTGTACAGCATGCAATGCCCTACAGCAATTACAAAGAAAGCAAACATTTCCCCGCCAACTTCTTTTAATGTCATGGAGACCGACCCAAAATCAAATAAAGGGCATGGAGAGCTGGGTACTGCCCTGAGGGATATTATGTACCAATGCAAAAATAAATAACAGAATATCATTCAGTGATGAGCAGCTCTTTTAGTGATGATTTAAAGACACCAATAAAAATACAGAAATCCTTTAAATAAGGTGCTTGGGGTGTGGCTTAAACCTGCCTGTGAAGTGGCGCACATGTTCGATGTAAACTAACAAAAGTGATATTTACAACAGAAAAAAATCCCATTTAACCACCGACCAGGCCTTTTTTTGCGATACGGCACTGCTTTACTTTAACTGACAATTGCGCGGTCGTGCTTCGATGTACCCAAATAAGATTATTGTCCTCTTTTTCTCACAAATAGAGTTTTCTTCTGGTGGTATTTGATCACCTCTGCGGTTTTTATTTTTTGCGCTATAAACAAAAGAAGATCGACAACTTTGAAACAAAAAAATTTGAATATTTTTTATTTTCTTCTATAAGACATACCCAATAAAAAAAAATTTAAAAAATCTAATTTCTTCATCATTTTAGGTCAATTTGTATTCTGCTAAGAAAAAACAAAGCCCAATAAGCGTATATTGATTATATTTGATATATTGGTTGGTTTGCAAAAAATTTATAGCGCCTACAAACTAGGGGAGGATAGATTCATGGCTTTTTAATTTTCTTTACTAGAAATGGTGGCGATCTGCAATTTTTAGCAGGTCTGCAACATTCGGGCGGACAGATCGGACACCTAACTGACATTTTTGACACTTTTTTGGGAACCAGTGACATTATTACAGTGATCAGTGCTAAAAATATGCACTGGCATTGTACTAATGGCAGAGAAGGGATTAACATCAAGGGCGATCAAAGGGTTAAATGTGTTCCCTCAGTGTGCTTACTAACTGTATGGGGGAAGGGCTGCCTGGGACAACACAGATCCATGTTCCTGCATTGCAGAAAGTCAGGATCTCTGTGTCATCCCCTGACAGAACGGAGATCTGCCTTGTCTATTTTGGAAGATTCCCATTCTGTCTCTACGGGGAACGATCGCAGGCAGCCGGTGGACATCGAGTCCGCCTGGACCCATTGATTGGCTCCCCTGCTGGCCAATCGTCACGTGGGCATGCATGCCACAGAAAGCCGTGTACGAGCCGACATACACCTACGGCGATTCGCGCAGCCGAGCCAACCTACCACAGTATGACAGTGGCGGCTGGTCAGCAAATGGTTAAAGAGGTTGTAAACTCTGCAAAAAAGAAAAATAAAACCCTGAAAGACAAAGGCATAATGAGCTAGCATGCATCACATACTAGCTCATTATATAATACTTACCTTATAATGAAGCTGTTCCAGCGGAGCCCACACACCGCTGACATGGCTGACATTTTCCTGAGCGTTTCTTCCGGGTTCGCAGGAGCATGCGCATGGGAGCTGCCGCTCACGGCATCAGACTTGGAAGGAACAGCACCCTTTGCTGCCCTCCTTACATCAGGGTGCCCAGAGCCCACCTCTTTACATCAGGGTCCCCAGAGAGCCTCCCCCTTACATCAGGGTCCCAAGAGAGCCTCCCCCTTACATCAGGGTCCCCAGAGAGCCCCCCATACATCAGGGTCCCCAGATAGCTTCCCCCTTACATCAGGGTCCCCAGAGAGCCCCTCCTACATCAGGGTCCCCAGAGAGCCTCCCTACTTACATCAGGGTCCCCAAAGAGCCTCCCTACTTACATCAGGGTCCCAAGAGAGCTCCCCACTTACATCAGGGTCCCCAGAGAGCCTCCCCCTTACATCAGGGTCCCCAGAGAGCCTTCCTCTTATATCAGGGTCCCCAGAGAGCCCCCTTACATCAGGGTCCCCAGAGAGCCTTCCTCTTATATCAGGGTCCCCAGAGAGCCTCCCCCTTACATCAGGGTCCCCAGAGAGACCCCCTTACAGCAGGGTCCCCAGAGAGCCCCCTCTTACAGCAGGGTCCCCAAAAAGCCTCCTCTTACATCAAGGTTCCCAGAGAGCCTCCTTTTTAAATCAGGGTCCCCAGAGAGACCCCCTTACATCAGGGTCCCCAGAGAATCTCCTCTTAAATCAGGGTCCCCAGAGAGCCCCCCTTACATCAGGGTCCCCAGAGAGCCTTCCTCTTATATCAGGGTCCCCAGAGAGCCTCCCCCTTACATCAGGGTCCCCAGAGAGACCCCCTTACAGCAGAGTCCCCAGAGAGCCCCCTCTTACAGCAGGGTCCCCAAAAAGCCTCCTCTTACATCAAGGTTCCCAGAGAGCCTCCTTTTTAAATCAGGGTCCCCAGAGAGACCCCCTTACATCAGGGTCCCCAGAGAATCTCCTCTTAAATCAGGGTCCCCAGAGAGCCCCCCTTACATCAGGGTCCCCAGAGAGCCTTCCTCTTATATCAGGGTCCCCAGAGAGCCTCCCCCTTACATCAGGGTCCCCAGAGAGACCCCCTTACAGCAGGGTCCCCAGAGAGCCCCCTCTTACAGCAGGGTCTCCAAAAAGCCTCCTCTTACATCAAGGTTCCCAGAGAGCCTCCTTTTTAAATCAGGGTCCCCAGAGAGACCCCCTTACATCAGGGTCCCCAGAGAATCTCCTCTTAAATCAGGGTCCCCAGAGAGCCCCCCTTACATCAGGGTCCCCAGAGAGCCTCTACTTACATCAGGGACCCCAAAGTTCCTCCCTACTTACATCGGGGTCCCCAGAGAGCCCCATCTTACATCAGGATCCCCAGAGAGCCCCCTTTACTCAGGGTCCCAAGAGATTCCCCCCTTACATCGGGGTCCCCAGAGAGCCCCCCTTACATCAGGGTCCACAGAGAGCCTCACCCTTACTTCAGGGTCCCCAGAGAGCCCCCCTTAAATCAGGGTCCCCAGAGAGCCCCCCTTAAATCAGGGTCCCCAGAGAGCCCCCCTTACATCAGGGTCCCCAGAGAGCCTCCCTACTTACATCAGGGCCCTCTGAGAGCCCCCCTCATTACATCAGGGTCCCCAGAGAGAGGACGGGCAGTGAGAGATGCTGTAATCTCTCTGCTCCTGCTGCAGCTGAACAGTGAGGGCGAAACAGTAGTGATGCAGGGTGGGCGGTGAGAGATGATGTCATCAGTCTACTCTCTTGCCTGCCGGCTGGCTAGATCTCCCGTTCTTCCCGCCAGCTGGCTCCCTGGCTCTCCCGTTCTGCACTCCGGCTCTGTCATGCGGCCAGCCCACTCTCCGGCTCTCCTGTTCTACACTCTGGCTCTGTCATGCGGTCCGCCCGCTCTCCGGCTCTGTCATGCGGCCCGCCGCACTCGCAGCCCAGCTGTAGAGAGGCCACGGCCTGATGGTTGGTGACCCCTGCAGATACTCGGGGCTATGGACCCCAGATTTGGGGCTATATCCCCAGAAACCACCCTCTAGCAACGCCACTGGGGTTATCTATAGGTACATGTCAGCAGAGGAAGGTTATTTCCTCTTTAAACTGCAGGCTGCTAAATGACTTTTCCAGGCCCCATTACTCTATTTGCAATCAAACTAATCAGGGATTCCTTTTATCTATACCAGACCCTTATCCTAAGAGAGGGTCTGGTATGGATTGTAAGCAAGGACTCCATAAAAAAAATAGTAAAGAAACAAAAAAATTGGCCTGAGGTCCTCCCAAAAATTTATATGAGACCCGTCAATCCGAAACGATATGTAAATGAAACAGATCAGTGACTCCTCCTCAATATACTGAAGGTTTCAGTATCTAAAAGAAAAGCGCTTTTATAAAAATAAAAATTGACCCCCAATAGATAGATATATATATTTATTTGCTCTTCATTTTTTTTTTTTCTTAGGTGCAATAGGCCATGCCAATGGAAGCCCAGTAAGAGAAGTCAACAGTGAGTGTGAAAATATTGTATATTAACCGCTTCAGCCCCGGAAGATTTTACCCCCTTCCTGACCAGAGCAGGAATGGGGTAAAAATACACTGATTACTGTGTAAATGTCACTGGCAGGGAAGGGGTTAACACTAGGGGGCGATGAAGGGGTTAACTGTGTTCCCTAGTTAGTGTTTCTAACTGTATGGGGATGTGACTGACTAGGGGGAGGAGACATATCGCTGTTCCTACTTAGTAATATGTCTTCTCTCCCCTGACAGAACAGGGATTTGTGTGTTTACACACACAAATAACCATGCTGGCGCTCATGCCTGCTTTTGCCGGTAGGCAGCAGCAATTGCGCCCACTGGTAACGCGCATCGGGTCTCCCACCGTGCACCCCCTGGTGGCTCTTAAAGGGTACAACGTACCCATACGGGGTCTCGCCCAGTAGAGCCATTCTGCCGACATATATAGGCCTGAGCCGGTCGGCAAGTTGTTAAAGTAGAACTATAGGCAAAACTCAGGTTTATTTTCCCGCTATCTGTGTCCCGTTGCAGAGTTTTCCCTTCACTTCCTGTCCCATAGCCAAACAGGAAGTGAGAGGAAGTCTGTGCAAATTAAGGGAGTTTCTTGGGAAACCCCCAGGTCACCAGAACTAGTGTCCCCATTGGAAGATTTTCCCTCTATTACTTTTCTGGGGACAATCCAAAATTTGGGATTTTATTTTAAGTTCACTTTCAATGATAATGGTAAACAGGACAAATAGAGAGGGTGAGTCCCTCTAATGGGGGGGCACAGACAGCAATAAAAACCTGACAGGGGTTCTGATCCTTCTCCACTCTATTCAAAACTTGAAAAACACTTTGCCTTTAGTTATACTTTAAATAAAAAACAATCACTGTGATGCTAAGGTAGACCTGAAATACGGGAGGGGACATCTGATCTGACTGTTGAATGAATCCAGTCAATGTTACCCTGATACCGGCCTAGGTGAACATACACTTTGTGGGCTAATCTTTATTGTTCTCTCCTAAGATAAGCAGAGCTGATAGCTTTTGATTATCTGATTATTTTTTTTTAATTTTGCAATATAAGAAAAAAATATTTTAAAAGTGTACATAATAGACATGTGCAATGCCGAAAAATGTGTTCGTTTTAGTTTTATTTGTTTTATTTTTTCGGGTCATTCATTATGATCGCAATTCGTAAATTCGTAAATTCGTGAATTCGTAAATTCATAAATTCGTAAATTTGAAAATTCGAAAATTTGAAAATCTGAAAATAAAAAATAAAATCCAAAAATTTGAAAGAATAACTAACTAACTAACTAATCATAACTAACTATTAAATTAACTATCAAATTATCCGAAATAACGAATGCCACATCTAAATGAATGGAACGGAACAAATTAATAATAAATAATAATAATAATAATAAAAAGTTTTTATTATTATTATTGGTTTTTTTCAGGTCATTCGTTATGATCACAATTCATAAATTGGTACACTCGTAAATTCGTAAATTTGACAATTTGAGAATTTGAAAAATCGAAAATTCGAAAACAAAATCGCAATTCGTAAATTCGTAAATTCGTGAATTCGTAAATTCGAAAATTCGAAAATTCAAAAATCTGAAAATAAGAAATAAAATCCAAAAATTTGAAAGAATAACTAACTAACTAATCATAACTAACTATTAAATTAACTATCAAATTATCCGAACGAATGCCACATCTAAATGAATGGAATGGAACAAATTAAATATAAATAATAATAACAATAATAATAAAAAGTTTTTATTATTATTATTGTTTTTTTTCAGGTCATTCGTTATGATCACAATTCATAAATTCGTAAATTTGAAAATTTGAAAATTTGAAAATTCGAAAATAAAATCCAAAAATTTGAAAGAATAACTAACTAATAATATCTAACTATTAAATTAACTGACAAATTATCTGAAATAACGAATGCTGCATCTAAATAAATGGAATGGAGCAAATTAATAATAAATAATAATAATAATAAAAAGTTTTTAATATTATTTACTAGTAATTTGTTACGTCCAATTTTTTTTAGATGCGGCATTCGTTATTTCGGATAATTGGTAACTTCGGGTAAACTTGTATTCTATGACACTCTGTATTATCCACTTGACCTCCGGAAGGTTTTACCCCCCCCCTTCATGACCAGAAAATTTTTTGTTATTCAGCACTGCGCTACTTTAACTGGCAATTGCACGATAATGCAACGCTGTACCCAACGCTGTACCCAACGCTGTACCCAAATTAAATTGATCTAACTTTTTTTTTCACACAAACAGAACTTTCTTTTGGTGGTATTTGATCACTACTGGGGTTTGTATTTTTTATATGTTCTACTTTCTGTTATAAAAGATATACAGTGGAACCTTGGATTACGAGCATAATCTGTTCCAGGAGAATGCTTGCAATCCAAAGCACTCGCATATCAAAGCGAGTTTCCCCATAGAAGTCAACGGAAACAAAGATAATTTGTTCCGCATTGACTTCTTTTGCATGCAATACTGCATGTGGCCAGGGGTGGGGGGAGGGCGCCGGAGGGCCTTGGAAATACTCGGGGACAGCTCGGCTGAACTCGGAAACCCTCGGAAAGGCTCAGAAACACTCTGGATTTGAGTATTTCCGTGTGCTTCCCAGTATTTCCAAACGGCTCCGAACCGGTCCGATTGTCCCCGGCGCCCCCCACAACCCTGTCCAAATGCGGATCTGCACACCCCATTAGCTTGAATTGGTTGGGAAAGGTAAGTATACTGGGACAAGGCTGCTTATATGGGAAAGGTAAGTTTAACCGCTTCCCACCGAGCGTACGCAGATGTGCGTACTCGGCTTTCGGGGGTTATACCGGGAAGATGCCCGCGGCTGCAGGCATCATCCCGGTACAGTTTTTTAGAGCCGGCGATCGGCTTTCCAGGTATAACAACCGATGCGGCTAAAAGCTGCTCTTTCCCTTTCCATTGGGAGGCCCAATCACCAATCTGTCGCCTCCGGCGGCTCACGGCTTCGTTCCAGCCTCTTAATTGTAAACACGGAAGCAAGTCACAACGTCACCTCCCGTTTACTAGGCTGCCAATGGCGTCAGTTTAAAAAAAATATACAGTATTCAGAATCGCCGAAAACGGCGATCTGAATACTTTGAAGTGCAAATGTGGGTTCGGGGGTCTTTTAGACCCCCGATCCCTCCATAAAGAGTACCTGTCACCACCTATTACTGTCACAAGGGATGTTTGCATTCCTTGTGACAGCAATAAAAATGATCAAAAACACTTAAAAAAAAAAACACAATTTATTAATATAAAAATAAATTAAATAAATAAGAGAAAAAAAAAATTAAAGTGCCCCCGTCCCCGCGAGCTCGCGCAGCAAAGAAAACGCATACGGAAGTCACGCTCGCATATGTAAACGATGTTCAAATCACACATGTGAGGTATCGCCGCGATCGTCAGAGCGAGAGCAATAATTCTAGCACTAGATCTCTTCTGTAACTCTAACCTGGTAACCGTAAAAAAAATATTAAAGGAGATTTTTAGGTACCGTAGTTTGTCGCCATTCCACGAGTGCGTGCAATTATAAAGCGTGACATATTTGGTATCAATTTACTCGGCATAACATCATCTTTCACATTATACAAAAAAATTGGGCTACCTTTACTGTTTGTTTTTTTTTAAATTCATGAAAGTGTCCCTTTTCCCGAAAAGTTGCTTTTAAAATACACCGCTGCACAAATACCGCGTGATATAAAATATTGTAACAATCGCCATTTTATTTTCTAGATTCTCTGCTAAAAAATATATATATAATGTTTGGGGGCTCTAAGTAATTTTCTATCAAAAAATAAGGATTTTAACTTGTAAACACCAAATGTCAGAAATAGGCTTAGTCATGAAAGGGATAAGGACAAACCTGCTTATATGGGAAAGGTAAGTATACCGGGACAAGCCTGCTTATATGGGAAAGGTAAGTATACCGGGACAAGCCTGCTTATATGGGAAAGGTAAGTATACCGGGACAAGCCTGCTTATATGGGAAAGGTAAGTATACCGGGACAAGCCTGCTTATATGGGAAAGGTAAGTATACCGGGACAAGCCTGCTTATATGGGAAAGGTAAGTATACCGGGACAAGCCTGCTTATATGGGAAAGGTAAGTATACCGGGACAAGCCTGCTTATATGGGAAAGGTAAGTATACTAGGACAAGCCTGCTTATATGGGAAAGGTAAGTATACCGGGACAAGCCTGCTTATATGGGAAAGGTAAGTATACTAGGACAAGCCTGCTTATATGGGAAAGGTAAGTATACCGGGACAAGCCTGCTTATATGGGAAAGGTAAGTATACTAGGACAAGCCTGCTTATATGGGAAAGGTAAGTATACCGGGACAAACCTGCTTATATGGGAAAGGTAAGTATACTGGGACAAACCTGCTTATATGGGAAAGTTAAGTATACCGGGACAAGCCTGCTTATATGGGAAAGGTAAGTATACCGGGACAAACCTGCTTATATGGGAAAGGTAAGTATACCGGGACAAACCTGCTTATATGGGAAAGGTAAGTATACCGGGACAAACCTGCTTATATGGCCCAAGTCCCAATTCTGAACAAATGATACTTTTTACTTTTTTGCAGATGTCGGCTCATATTGCTATGGAGTTCAGGCTTAGAATGTCCAATGATTTAAAGTTTAAACATTTAACAGACAACCCATTGGTGATCATAACGGATCACATCCACTCTCAGACAGACCAACCCTTCTGAAAAATGACAGATCTTCCAGACAAATGACTACTCTATGACCAATTGTACCAAAGCCAACTATTCTAAAATTATGTTTTGGGCTGAGTTGGGGGGGGGGAGGGGATTAGAGCCTCTGGAATTAGCCACATGAACACGGGGGGGGAACATACTAAAGCAGTGCAGACATGGTCATGGTAGACCCTTTAGCCAGTGCAAGCTAAGGGTGCTAATTACCGAACTACAATCCTACATTATAAAATGTTCAGTTCCTTTAAATACCATACTTGAGGGGGTTCCATAAACCTTCTTGTGAAGAGGTGTGATTGTACAGCATGCAATGCCCTACAGCAATTACAAAGAAAGCAAACGTTTCCCCGCCAACCTTTTTTTAATGTCATGGAGACCGACCCAAAATCAAATAAAGGTCATGGAGAGCTGGGTACTGCCCTGGGGGATATTATGTACCAATGCAGAAAAAATAAATAAATAACAGAATATCATTCAGTGATGAGCAGCTCTTTTAGTAATGATTTAAGGGCACCAATAAAAATACAGAAATCCTTTAAATAACCTTGGGGTGTGGCTTAAACCTGCCTGTGAATGTTCGATGTACACTCACAAAAGTGATATTTACAACAGAAAAAAATTCCATTTAACACTTCACCCCCTGGAAGTATTTACCCCCTTAATGGCCAGGCCATTTTTTGCGATACGGCTTCTCTGTGATTGCGTTAGATGAAATTGTGACCAGAACCAGGGAGATCGATGAGCATTCAGGTGATTCAGACTCTCTCCGAACAAAGAAATGTTATAATACACAGGACGTCTCCTGAATATGATTCGATGTATAAAGTCAAAACAAGATAATATTACAACAGAATAACGTACCCCCCCCCCCCCTTTGTTGAAAATAATGGCAAATCATTATTGCAAAGTCTTGGCAAATTGAGCAATTCTGCTCTCAATGATGTCATACTCTACTGAATAAACAATGGAGGATGATACCAAGAAAAGGTCACTTATAGCTGCAACTAGTTTTGTTTTTATGTTTTCCTAGACCGTAAAAATTATTAATTTTTTTTGCAATTTTACATATTTCAATTTCTTTCATTTAGAATTATTCTTTGACAATGCTGAGAAGCGTTTAGGTAAGTGATGAAAGGGAAGCTCTAGATTATATTCTGTATAAGTATTTTACCAAATAAACAACAGATACTAATACAAAGAAACTTGTTTTTTATGTTTTCTTGGCCTTTACATTTTTGAATGAAATTCTATTTCTTTCATTTAATACTCCAGGAGACATTTCCAACAATGGTAAGTAGGATGAAAGTAAGAGACGAAAGGGAAGATCTAGTTTATAGTGTTTATTAGTATATAATGTATAGAATACAGCTTATGGATCTATGACCTCCTGTATTATAGATGGACTACTATATTTCTTGTAAAAAAAAAAAATTATAGATGGACTGTTACCTTTTTTTTTTTTTAATAAATAATTTTGAATTGCATTTGAATTGAAAATGGTGACCGAATCTTACAAGTTGGAGCCCATTAATATGGTTGTATAGCTGTAAAGTGCATGTTACCGCACACATTACCTTATCACACATTAGGACATGCTATGTGCATTTAGGACACGTGAAATTCGTTTCGTTATGAATTCGTTTTTTAACACATTTTTGACAAATTTGTTGATTCGGAAACATCCGAATTAACGAAAACCCGTTTAACGAATTTTCCTGAATATCCGTAAATTCGAATATTCGAAAATTCGTAAATTAAAAAATTCGTACATTCGTAAATTCGAGAATTCAGAAATTTGAAATTTGAAAACCCGAAAATTAGAAAATCTGAAATAATAACTAACTATTTAATTATAGTTATTGGAATATCCTTTCAAATTTGATTGTTAGAGGGCGCAACGAATACAAATTTATCCAAAGTTACGAATTATCCGAAATAACGAACGCCGTTTCTAAACGAATGGAACGTAATGAATTAATAATAATAAATAACAATAATAATAATACAAATTATTATTATTATTTATTATTAATTTGTTCTGTTTCATTTGTTTAGATGCGGCATTCTTTATTTCGGATAATTCATAACTTCGGATAACTTTGTGTTTGTTACGTTCAGTAACAGACAGATTTGAAAGGAAATTCCAATACCTTTAATTTTTTTTTTTTATTATTACATTTTTTATTAAACTGACATATCCATTAAAACAGCCTTCATAACATATTTATATTTATCACAAAGTGTCAATATATCTTTATCTTAACCCCCCCCCCCCCAAAAAAAAAAAAAAAAATACCAATACCTTTAATTTAATAGTTAGTTACTGTATTCTTTCAAATTTTTGGATTTTCGTTCTTTTGAATTCTCTGATTTTCTTTCCTATTTTCGAATTGACAAATTTACGATTTTTCTAAATTTTCGAATTTACGAATTTATGAAATTATGAATTTTCGAATTTACGAATTGCGATCATAACGAATGCTCCCCACTGGCCGCTGTCACTTGAGCCAATTCTGTGTCTACATATGACACAGCGAGCATCAAGTGACAGCGCCCCCTCAGTTCAAGAGGAGCAGCTGCCAGGAGGCAAGGCATGGAACACTCTGCAGTAGTTCTGTACTGGGCAGCCACTGGAGGAGGAAGGAGGTCTGTGTAATTGGGGGCTTGGAGGTGGGGGGAGCACTGTGCATTGGGGGGTGCTAGGAGGTGGGTTAGCACTGTGTATTGGGGGGTGCTAGGAGGTGGGTTAGCACTGTGTATTGGGGGGGTGCTAGGAGATGAGGTGAGCACTATGTATTGGTGGTGCTAGGAGGTGGGGGGAGCACTATGTATTGGGGAGTGCTAGGAGGTTGGGGGGCTCTGTGTATTGGGGGACTAGGATGTGGGGAGAGGTTGTGTATTGGCGGCTCGGCGTTGGAGGGAGCTCTGTGTATTGGAAAATGCTAGGAGGTGGGGGAATTCTGTGTACTCTAACCCTGACCCTAACCCCTAACCCTAACCCTAAAACCCGAAATAAGTGAATTAGTGAGCATAACGAATACAAATGTATCTGAAGTTACGAATTATCCAAAATAACGAATGCCTCATTTAAACAAATGGAATGGAACAAATTAATAATAAATAATAATAATTAAAAAAAGTTTTTATTATTATTATTATTTATTATTATTCATTTGTTACGTTTCATTCGCTTAGATGCGGCATTCGTTATTTTGCATGATTCGTAACTTTGGATAAATTTGTATTCTTTACGTAAACTAACAGCCAAAGCGGAAAGGAAATTCCAATACCTATAATTTAATAGTTAGTAATAGTTAAGTTATTATTAGTCAGTTATTATTTCAGATTTTCTGGTTTTGGAATGTTTGGGTTTCCGTTCTTTTGAATTTTCGTTCTTAATTTCTAATTCCTGAATTTCGAATCTCTGAAATTTCGAAAATTTCAGAAATTCAGAAATTCGAAAATTCGAAAACCTGGACATTTCGGAATTAACGAATTTGTCGAAAATTTGTTAAAAAAAGAATTCAGAACTAAACAAATTGCACATGTCTAGTAGGCTTTAAGGTGGTTGCAAACCCTTCCATATCCCAAGTGGAGTGACCGGACATACACAGATGATACACAGAGAAGAAACAAAACCTCCTACATAAGTTTTACCTGTTTATCTGCATTCTTCTCTCCTCGACATCCCTTCAAATTGCAAAGTTTTTAAAGCTTGTCTGAGAATTTAGAAAAAAAAGAAGATGTAGAGCTGGAGTAACACTCTGCACTCAGTGAGGAGAGCTCTGAGAGTTGATTGGAGGAAAAGGAAACCCCCCCACCCCCCTTGACACAGCACACAGGAAAATAGCCGAGGCTGTCAATCAGTTGGAGCGCCCTCCCCTGTCACCATTTATCTCTTGGTGTCAGGAAACTTTGTCAGAAGTGGCTCCCGCTGATATCAGAGGAAGGAGGCAGCACAGGAATGGCACTTAGTGCTCTGGATTGAGACAAGTATACACTATAGAAGGATACGCTTTGTTTATATTTTATGTCTGAGGTTTACAATCACTTTAAGGACAGCTTCAGACAAAAGAATAAGGGCTTATCAATCTCCTCCAGTGACCAAATCAGAAGGACCGATCGTTTATTATTACATCGGAATATGAATGTATAATAGAATGTTTTTTATGAATAATTGCTCAGTTAAAGGTTCAGTTTTCATTTTTTTTCTATTTCGACTTTCAAATAACCTGCTGATATTTATTCTTTTTTTTTTTTTTGTTTTATAATACTGATATTTATCATCTTAGCATTTTGACAAAAAAAAAATATTTTTCTTTTCTTTTTCTGTTTTTAGAATAGAATTTAGAAAAAAGATGGATGCACAACGGAGAAATTGAGTACGTTTTCTGTGGAAGCTGATGAACTAAATACAAGAAATCACTTCCGGTTCCGGCGCCGCATGGAGTAGCTGCACCCTTTATCAGCTCCCGCTCTGAGGACGCCCAAACCAGCCTACAAAACCGGCCCAGAAGCCAGAAACCCCCCTCAACCACCTCGGGCACCTGTACCCGCTCTATGGACCGATTCGTGGAGGTCCGCGGCTCCCGCTCCAACACGGCCCTGACGGCGCCGCCGGCCCTGCCGCAAATCGAGGCCCCGGCTTCGGCCTGCACGGAAGTCTACACAGGCGCGCAGCAGCAGCATCAGCACACGGCGGAGATGGAAGTAAGTGGAAGCACAGCTCCACACACATCCCTACAGGCATCCCCTGCCCAGCCACATTCTCAGGCCTCCTCTCCTCAAGTACCCTCTCCACAAGCCTTCTCCATGCCAGCTACATCCCCACAGCTCGCCGGGGACCACAAAACTGAACGCATTGCACAGGCAGTGGCAGCACTTCTGTCCCCTATGATATCTGCCTCGGTAGAAAAGGCTGTTAATGCGGGGATGAAACAGATAAAGGCCCAGCTAGGAGAACACAACACAAGGCTAAACGAGCTAGAACATCGCCAATCAAGCATAGAGGAAGAGTTGTATCAAGCTCAAGCCACGGAACAAGCACAAGACAAAACCAACCAATACATTATCCAAAAACTCGACGATTTGGAGAATAGGTCCAGAAGGAGCAACCTGCGATTCGTGGGGATTCCCGAATCTCTCCAAGCATCTGCCCTAATAGACTTTTGCTCCCAACGCATACCTGAGGCGCTAGGCCTAACAGGCCCTTGCACGGTGGAACGCGCCCACAGGATGGGGTCATATAGTGAAGAACGCAAGAACCCCCGGCCCATCATAGCCAAATATCTGAACTACTCTGACAAGGCTCTAATTCTTCAAAAATTCCGACAATCCCGCTCGCTTCAAATCGACGGGGTGAGGGTCCTGATTTTTGCTGACTACTCCATCGAAGTCTCAAAAAAGCGCAAGGCCTTCCAACAGATATGCTCTGAACTCTTTAAACAACAGATCAAATTTACTCTGGCATTCCCGGCTATCCTACGCCTCAAGACACCCAACGGGGACCAGCTATCTTTCCAGGAACCCTCAGAAGCAGAAGCCTACATGCGGTCTTTGCTCCCCAACGCCCAACAACACACCCCGTCGAAAGGCACTTCAATCAACCGCTCCCTGGATCAACGCAGCCCGCGCAAAGACTCCCCCAAGCGATTCAGACCCTCGGTTCCGGACCAGCACCGCTACACCCACCGCTGAACAGAAACCAGAAACCTACCTTCACCTGGTTTCCACCATCTTCTTTTTTGGACAGTAAATTTTCTGTCCCCCCACAGGTTCCACATATCCTTTGTTCCTCACCAACACGTAATGTATAATGTCTCTTAGACATATGTTTGTTCTTCCATTTTAAATGTTTTTCTCCTTTTAGGATTCATCCTAGCAAGTTACAATTTTTAAGTGTTTTTCTCTACATCCTCCTGGCTTCACTGTGTGCGGACAACCACTCCCCTCTCCCCCTCCCCCATGTATGCGACCCCTTGGTGTCCACATAAACATCTATCTCACGGCCAAGGGCTCTCTGGGGCTTTATCATTACCGTCCCGAAATGGGAGTTGACCCTCACAGTGACTCCATGCGGAAAAAAGCGAAGTTTCCATGTTCATTTGTTTTATTGGTGATACTCTCCCCTATGTTGACTCTCCTACAGATTAACCCCTCTCCCCATCTCCCCTCTCTCCCACACGGCCCTAGCCAACTCAAATCCACCTCCTTTTTTCTATCCCTCCCATACAACAACATCAAGCCCCTGGACACAACTGGCATTCTATCATACCTACCTCACAATAGTAAACCATACTTAACAGCACATACCCCCTTTCGACCCCCCTGATATGAAAATAACTTCATGGAATGTAAAGGGTCTAAGATCCCCCCAAAAGAGAATGAAAATCCTAAGGCATCTCAAACGTCTCAAAACTGATATAGCACTAATACAAGAATCCCACCTACCAGCTTCAGATTTTCATCGCATGCAGAAACTATGGGTAGGCACTGTGCTAGGCTCAGAGGCAGCAGGACGCAAAGCTGGCGTTCTCCTGCTCATACACAAGAACCTCCCGTGCACAGTCCTGTCTGTGAAAAACGACGCTCAGGGGCGTCTGATCACGGTCCACATCAAAATAGGCTCCAAAGAACTACTCATAACTAATGTATATGCACCCAACAACCCAGGCAGACAATTTTACACTGAATTATCCAGTTGGATACTAAATAACCCACATCTCCCTCATCTAATCGGAGGAGACTTCAATGACATCATCCATCAGATAGACGACAGATCTTCACAAAAACGTCCAAAACAGGGCACTAACCCACCACCCCCTTCCCTCCTGGCCAGCACCATGGAATCCACACATTTCCAAGATCTTTGGCGCCTTTCCCACCCAACTGACAGGGAGTTCACTTTCTACTCCAACCCTCACAAAACATTCACCAGGATAGACTACCTCTTTGGCTCTGACAACATTCTCCCCTACCTCCAGAACTCCACCATCCACGACATAACTATCTCAGACCATGCCCCTATTGAGGTGACACTGGACAATCTAGACCTACCCTCACACCCCAACTTATGGCGGTTCCCATCTTATCTACACAACAACACTGACTTCCAAAACTACATCTCTGACGCATGGGCTGAATATTCCTCCAATAACGCCCCACACATACACAACCCCAACCTATTCTGGGACGCTGGTAAAGCTTTCTTAAGGGGCCGTATCATATCGTATGCAACCTCTTTTAAACGTAACACCCTAACTAAATACAAAGAGGCCAGCTCACGCTTACACCAAGCACAACGAGAAATGTACATTAATGACTCCCCAACAACACGCTCTGAATGGCAGACAGCGAAGAGGGATTTTGACACTTGGGTAAACACCTTAGAAAACACCAAGAAGGCCCATTTAGATGCCACATTCCATAAATTTGGAAACAAAGCAGGAAAACTCCTATCTAGATTATGCAAAGGTCCATATCGCCCCACTCACATCACGTCCCTACGTGACAAATCAGGCGCCCTACACGCCACTCCACTTTCGATTAACAAAGTCATGCAAAAATTCTACTCCACTCTTTATGCCCCAGACCCCATAGACAAACCTACTGCGCACGCTTTTCTAGATAAAATAACCTTACCCAAACTATCCCCAACACAATTAGAAACCTTAAACGCACCTATCACCATCCCTGAAATATCGACAACCATTCGCAACTTAACCATGTCCAAAGCCCCAGGCCCAGATGGATTCACCAGCGAATTCTTCAAAACCCTACAACCCCTACTAGAACCTACTCTCCTCCAAGTATATCAACATATATGGGCAGGGGGTGCATACCTACATTCGGGGAACCAAGCCATCATAAAACTACTGGCAAAAAAGGGTAAAGACCCCCTAGAACCGGGTTCATACAGACCCATATCACTTCTTAACCTAGATGTGAAAATCCTCTCAAAAATCGTTGCCACTAGACTAGCAGATATTATGCCCTCCCTTATCCACCCCGCCCAGTCAGGTTTTATTAAAGGACGTACGGCCACCCTTAACATCCGCAAAGTCATGCTGGCCCTAGAACATGCAATGCATTACCCGAACACCGATCATGCCATTATCACGCTAGACGCGGAAAAAGCTTTCGATAACGTCAGTTTCGATTGGTTATCCATGACAATGACGGCAATAGGATTCACTGGCCCCTTCAAACATCTAATTACTGCCATGTACACAGCTCCGACAGCAAGGTTAGTGGCAGCAGGCCTGCTATCAGAAGAAATTCACCTCCATAAGGGCACTCGCCAGGGCTGCCCCCTATCGCCACTCCTCTTCAATATAGCACTAGAACCACTCTCCAGATATCTTACGACAGTAGCCCCACTACATGGCTTAAAGATAGGCCCACATAACCTACACACCTCACTTTTTGCAGATGACGTCCTTATATTTTCAGCCAACCCTACATCAGATATGCTAACCATAAAAAACGTATTCGATGAATTTCGCTTATGCTCGGGCCTCCGTATCAATTACAGCAAAAGCGAAATTCTTCCCATCGGCACTCACTCCACACCAAAATGGACCCAGCAATCAATCTTCCCTGTTGCTAAATCTCACATCACCTACTTAGGAATAAAAATAGGAAAACTCCCTTCTTCACTATACCACCTCAATTACCCTCCTTTATTGTCAAAAATAACTCAGGAACTAAATACCTGGATGGATCTGCCCCTTTCGCTTTTGGGAAGATGTCATTTAGTGAAAATGGTCAGTTTTGCAAGATTACTCTACCCAATGCAAACCATCCCATTACTCCTCCACCATAAAGATGTGACCTCCCTTAACAACGCTATATCTAAATTTCTATGGCAAAACAAAAGACCACGCATTGCTCTTAAAAAATTTTATCTTCCCAGACGCGAAGGGGGCATTAGTCTCCCTCATGTTAGAATGTATAACCTTGCATGTTTGCTAAGAACAAGTCTAGACTGGATAACCCAGTCCTCTCGTTACTCAAACTTCTCTCTGGAATCTGCCATGGCCCATCCCTACTCACTAGTAGCCCTCCTACACTGCAGATGGAAGTCGGTCCCCCATCCCCACCAACATAATCTCCTATTAAGAGATACAGCAATAGCCTGGAGAGAAACACGAAAGATCCTCAAGCTATCCCCTTTTGTGTCAATTCACCTCCCGATCCAAGGAAATCCAGCATTCCCGCCGAGCTTAGAACATAAATCTTTCAAAACATGGGAACAAAAAGGTTTAACGAAATTCTCCCTCCTCTGCAACACCCAGACGGGTCAACCATTACCCTTTGCTGATATCGCTGAATCCTTCACTCTACCCTCCACACATATCTTCCACTATGGGCAATGTATCAGCTTCCTAAAGGAGGCGTGCAATCACAACGAAAAAAGGTTCCAACCAAACGTCACGGATCTAATGATAATGAGCAATGCTTACAAAATCTCAGACATATACAAACCACTCCTCAACAAGTCCTCTCCACCTCTCTCTTCATCCTCAATCAAAAACTGGAACAAAGACTTCCCCGATCCAAACCTAGTAGAAAAAATCATCCAAGGGCTCAACGCTGTACAAAAGCTAACACCCAATGAAATATGGAGAGAAACACAACTGAAAATAGCCCACAGAGCATACATGCCTTTCTCAACCTCGAAAACTGTCAAAAACAAAGCTCTTTGCCCACATTGCAACCATCAGAAACCATCCCTAGCTCATCGTTTCTGGCACTGCTCCTACATTTCCGCCTTCTGGGACCAAGTTCTTGCCTACATATTTGAAGTGACCCTAATCAAACTACCCAAGGATCCTTTGCTTCTTATCTTCGGCCACTGGGACCCAATTCTACTACCCTGGTCCAAAACCGCCACCACCAGGGACGGCTCCCCAAAAAACCCGAAAGAAATCACATCACATAAAGGGTGGTCCTTGACTTGCCTATTAATCGCAAGGAGAACCATTTTGAAAAACTGGATTACACCAATAAGCCCCAATATCTCTCAAGTCAAACGGGACCTCATGCATCTTCTATACAAGGACCGCCTAAACACGGACTTCAAGCACAAAAAATCTTCAGAACATTTCTACTTCAAATGGCTCGCCTTCATGCGATCATCTCTCTCACAAGCGGAAATAGCAAACATCTCCTCGTCCTCCTTTTCCTACTACGATCCCTCCCATCCGCTGCCATCTCAAGACCACAACCGATGCCACACTCCTATCCCTGGCACCAACCGACCCTTTGCCAATGCAAATGTAAATGGGATTACTGGATAATTCTGCATGGCCTTACAACTTACCATAACAACTCTCTTACTCTTTCCAGGGCTCCCCCCCCCCCCACACTCAACCAACCAACCCACCCCCCCTCCCCCCCCCCCCCCCCCAGTTTTCGTATTTTCTTTATTATTTTTCAAGTTCAATTATAATATGTACTCAGGGTTTTCAAACAGATCCATCCAGGTATCCAGGTACCCACTAACTGTTATCATTCATTGAAATGCTATGTACAGGTACACACGCTCCAAGCAGCCACCCTACATGGGTATATATACCGGAAACCCTCCCACGTCTTAAAAATTTAGTTTACAATTAAGTAACCCTTTTATTTTGTTACTTCCGTATATGTCACAATTACATACTGTACACTATACTGTATATTTTTTTTTTGTATTCTCTGAAAATTCAAATAAAAACTTTTTGAAAAAAAAAAAAAATAAATACAAGAAATAACAAAGAACCCCCCCGACTGAGAATACCTGATCCTGCAGAATGGATAATCAGGATGGATTAAATAATCTGACAATGAATACAATTTTTAGTAACTAGCTCAGCTCAAAACGCCAGCAAACATGAGTTTATTTGAAGCAAAATCCAACCATTTTAAAAATACTAACACTAAACATACATTTCGAGTAATTAAAAAAAAAAAAAAAAAAATTTTTTTAAGTTTTGTAACAAGACATTACACATAAGAGATAAAAAAGAGATATTAAACTGCTTGCCAAAAAACTTAAATACATAAAAATAACTAATTATATATTTTTTTTATAAATGTTTTTATATAATAGTCTTATATAATATAAAACATTTATAAAAATTAAAAAAGTAATGAATACAGAGTTGCAATAATCTATGTCTTTTATATATGTCTATAGCTCAGCTTTAAAAGCTAACACTTTTCTTTTCAGTATTTTTTTTTTACAGTCTGTATATTACTTTTCTGCTGAAACCTCTGTGGGTGCTTTTTGATTTAATTTTTTAAACTCATGTGGTGTGCAGTGTATTGCTGTCTCCCAGGGGCAGGCTGGATTATTTGTATCCTGAATATGCAGCGATGGGATTGTATTGAGCCTTCAGCATTGCTGATACTAAATCCAGGATCTAAGTGGTGCATCCGGTGTTGGCCCTCCTCCCTCTAATGGCTGCTCCCTTAATTAGGAATATTGTTTACATGCCCCTGCTGAGATATTTAGCTATATCTAATATACTTTCTTACTGCTGATTGAACTTTCTCATGCTACCGTGACTTGCATGATTTTGCATTCCAATTTAAGATAGAGAGACATATTCCCTTCTCTGTCTCATCTGTGAACCTTGGCCGTGTCCTGAGGAAGCCTAACGGTGAAACGCGTAGACATGCAAGGGTTCTCTGCACAATAATCATAGATGCTATATGTTACAATTGTCATTGTTTTTTAGATATTGTATTTTTCAATAAATTTATTAGTTTTTATACTGCTATATCTTCTTCACTGTTTCTTAGCCTAAAAAGTCCACCTCCCTGGTAATACTCAGTACTACCTTATTTTGTATCCTTTAAACTCATGGGATTACATGTGTGGTAAACCTTATGCTATGCCATATGATATTACTTTCGAAGGTATATATACTGTATATAGACTGTTAAAATTATTTTTTATAGGTTTGTTTTGAAAAAAAAATTTTTTTACATTGACTGTATTTTCCAATTCTCAACTACAGGCAATGAATATCTGCCCATGGAATTTGAAGCGAAATATCGGAGGGAAATGAAAACAAATTTTTTAACTTTTGCTGCAAATAAATTCAAGGAATATAAAGGAATAAATCTGTGGTGACTTCTCATAATTTCTAGAAGAAACATCTGAAGCACACGGGTGGATTTATCTGTCAAATGTATTTCTGAACAACCCAAACCACTTCACTAATCAAAATAAACCCAATGCTTGAATATGAAAGTGTCCTCATCGTGGTCTAAATGTAAAATATCATACTTGTTTTTGAGCCTTAGTAATAAGCATTCATCCATATTTAAAAAAATAACAGGGGATGTCCATGAATCTGCAGGAAAACCTCATTTCATTGTAGAACTTAAAGGACCATTTCACCCAAAAGAGATATCAGTTATAGGCGGGGGATGGTAGGTGCGGTCACCTCCTGGCTTCTTAATCCTATTGCAGAATTTAGCAGTGAGGACCGTCTACCATACTTCCTGCCTCTGGAGTCCAACATTGAGCTATTAAGTGTTATGTCCCGTACACACGATCGGAAATTCCGCCAGCAAAAGTCCGATGTGAGCTTTTGGTCGGAAATTCCGACCGTGTGTATGCTCCATCGGACTTTTGATGGCGGAATTTCCGCCAGCAAAAGATTGAGAGCAGGCTCTCCATTTTTCCGACGGAAAAAGTTCCTATCGGATCCGACGCGCAAAATTGCTACGCATGCTCGGAAACAATTCGACGCATGCTTGGAAGCAATGAACATCAGTACTCTGAACATCAGCAAAATGTAACGGAAAGAGAATAATAGCAATATACAGATAATTAAGCAGATAGGAGATTAAAAATGGAGATGGATCAATAGAAGTTACAGAATGGCAAAAAGAGGAGGTCCAAAGAGCAGGGGAGGTTCATTGAGAGGAGGAGATGCAGAAGATGTAGAGGAGGGGGATCCTAGGAAGTGAACGGTGGGATTATTGGGATTATAATCAGAATAGGTATATAATGCATTGCAAAGGTTGAGTGTAGTTGAATCATGCTTGCCATATTAATAGGAATTTGTCATGGTTATTGTTCAATATTGCAGTTACTCATTAATAAGAATACCTTGTGTTCAACTTTTAACCTCAAGAAAATTGAAAGCGGAAAACTTTCAAGCATGGGCAATTGTTTTCTTTGTAGATATTAAAACATGGGTTATCGGTGTCCTGTTATTGATGGGAATTTCATTGATAGGTTTGAGGAGAGGCCTTCCATTGCTTTTTCAGAAGGTTGACACTTATGTGGTGTAAACGCTAGTGGTCTCCAAACTGTGGCTCATGGCCCAGATGCAAACACATTTCTTGTCTTTATCCCTTGGGACACTGTTCCTCTCACTGATAAGAGGCGCCATTTCTCCCACTGACACCAACCATGAGGAGCGTTTCTTTTTACTGACACCAACAGTGAGGCACTAATTCCTCCCAATAATACCAGCAACAAGACATTATTTCTTCCACTGCCACCAACAATGGGGCACTATTCCTCCCACTGACACCATTGATGGGACACCACTCCTTCCATTGACACCAACAATGGGGCACTATTCCTTCTGCTGAAACCAACAATGGGCACCATTCATTCTACTTATACCTATAATAGGGCAGTATTTCTCCTCATATTGAGTACGGGTACTATGTAATGTTTTTGTTCCAACTGACTACCTTTTCTGAGGCATTGTCCACGCTTCTTATGCTGGGGAGTTATCTATTCCCACTCGTAACAGTATGGTCCTTAAAGTCTGAAGGACAGTAAACTGGCCCTTTGTTTGGAAAGTATGGAAACACTTGCGCTAATGCAATAATGTCAGAACTTGGAGCAAGCTCATCATATGTGTGTCAAAATAACCCTCATGTGGCCACCCTCATATGCATCTTAGGGAGTAGGTAGATATACATGTCAATATCTGCACTGGGGTGAATTTTATATGGGAGTTCTCAAAAGCCTGTACATTTCTAAAGCGTTGTCCCATTCTTTAGGGCAAGTGATTCTATTAACTTCCTACCTTTTGGTGGAGCAATAGGGGGGAATGGTATAGGGAGGAATTAGTTATCGTAGAGGTCTACAATAAGGAAGTTGCCCTTTTTTTAGCGGGACTGAAGAAAGGATTGGGATAGATAGCTTGCAAAAGGGGTAGAGTGGTTTGGGTAAACATGACATCTTGATTGTGCAAATGCAACCAAACCCCAAGATGTACATTTGGTCCCAGGATTTAGTATATTTCAGAGCTGTTTGATGATGAGGGGAGCTAAGGGGACATTTCCCTTGTCAGAACGGGAAGTAGTACAAAATATCAAAATAGGGAGTAGTGGGAAAGTCAGGACAGGAAGTATCAGGACAGGAAGCAATGGACAATGTCAGGACAGGAAGTAATTGGAAATGTCAGGGCAGGAAGTAGTGGGAGATGTTATCACAGGAAATAGGGGGAAATGTCAGGATAGGGAGTAGTGGGAAATGTCAGGACAGGATATAATGGGAAATGTCAGGACAGGAAGTGATTGGAAATTTCAAGACCGGAAGTAGTGGGAAGTGTCAATACAGGTAGCAATGGAAAATGTCAGGACAGGAAGTAATTGGCAATGTCAGGACAGGAAGTAGTAGGAAATGTCAGGATAGGGAGTAGTGGGAAATGTCAGGACAGGATATAATGGGAAATGTCAGGACAGGAAGTAATTGCAAAATTCAAGACATGAAGTAATGGAAAATGTCAGCCCAGGAAACAATAGAAAATGTTATTACAGAAAGTAATGGGAAATATTAAGACAGAAAATAGTGAGAAATGTTACAGTGTTTTGTTTTGGGGGAGGGGGGGCGAGTACCGATTTTTATCTATACCCACTCCCCCTTCCACATCATTGTATAGGTAAGGATGATTTCCCTCACCCTGCCCTCTTCCACAGCCTCCTGGTACATGTCACATGTCCCAGAAGGCAGCAGGACCATTCACAGAGCACCACTTAAGCTCACACATGTTCAGTGGAGAGATGGTTGAGGTTCCTCGGGAAGCCACAGTGGGCTCCTGTATCCAAGATGGCAGTGCTGGGGACCCACAGCGGTAAGAAGAACCGGCTGTAGGAAGGCAGTTCTGGACTCCAGCCTCTGTAAGTATCTGATATTAAGGCCTCGTTCACTCAAGGAGCCTGCATCCATGCCCCATGTGAGGGCCGTGTTTACCTGCACGGGGATTCACAGGTGCTCCATGAATCCTCATATGGGTAGTCCCATTCAAGTCATTTGGGAGTCAGCAGATGTACAGACACCGGTTGCTCCGCCCTGAACATTTGTCACTTCTCTTCAATGAATGTATGACTATGATGGGACCAAAAGAAGGATTAAACAACATTTAATTCCATAAACGGCAAATCTATATAATACAATAAATATAAGCCCAAAACTTTCTCTGCCTGTATGTCTTATATTAGAACTGGCAAGATTGTAGAACTGGTTTCCAGTGTCTCTGAAGAAAGTCCGGGCTGGGAGTAGATGTCACCTCCCAGAGAAGGTGGGTTAGAGACCAACAAAATACACCTACCTCATATATAAACTGTATATTACAAGAGGAAGGGTAGACGGCATCATTGATACAGAACAAGGTAGGTCTTTTGAAATTTGTCTTCATGACGATGCTCTCTATAGCTTAAACTGAACAATTCATTAATAACACCCAGAGTAGATAAGTTGTATATGTATAATATATATATATAGATCATTGTTCTTGTTTTTATTATTTTTGGTTGAGATGACCTTCTCAGTAAAGATGTGTAAATTCTAAAATTTAAAATTTCCAAATTTCTTCCAAATTTCTTTAGAAATAGAGCCATCCTATATTGAAAGAACCATATATATATATTTAATCATGGTGTGTTCTTTCAATATAGGATGGTGGCTCTATTTCTAAATAAATTTGGAGTTTACAAGAAATTTTTAAATTTGGAAATTTAAAATTTTAGAATTTACACATCTTTACTGAGAAGGTCATCTCAACCAAAATAATAAAACAAGAACAATGGTCTATATATATATATATATATATATATATATATATATATATATATATATATATATATATATATATATATATATATATATAAAACAAGGAACACATACACATGTAAAAAGAGAACAGACATTCAATTCCAAGTTTTATTTCTCTGCTCAAACACCAGAGAAAATATAATAACCTAATGTGAAAGTTAGAGAACATCTTTGATCTTACATGGTACAAATATTCATAATAAGTTTATTCTTTTTTGTGTAACAGAATAATATCTTTGTTATTGTAGATCAGCAATGCGCGGTACTTGGTATCCTTTGGTTTGGATGTGCGCTCTGTTGCTCGGGGGTGAGTTATACTGCAACAGTAATTATCTTATATCTTATCCTAATATATTATCTTTTATATTTATTACTTAACTCATTTGTATTTAATACTTAAATATATCATTCTAGCATTTTCTGTTGGCTGTGCATATTACTGTCCCAACAGAGCTCTTATACTCTAGGAAATGGCAGGTTGGGAAAGGTAAGTATACGGGACAAACTTGCTTCAAAGACCAAAATGCCAATTCTGATCAAGAGATACTTTTTATGTACTGGCTCATATTGCTGTGGAGTTCAATCTTAGAATGCCCAATGGGTTTAAAATCTAACCATTTAACTAAACAACCCATTGGTGATCATTCTGGGATCACATGCACTCTCTGCCATTCCATGAGACAGACCAACCCTTCTCAAAATTGCCAGATCTGCCATTCCATGAGACAGACCAACCCTTCTCAAAATTGCCAGATCTGCCATTCCATGAGACAGACCAACCCTTCTCAAAATTGCCAGATCTGCCATTCCATGAGACAGACCAACCCTTCTCAAAAATGCCAGATCTGCCATTCCATGAGACAGACCAATCCTTCTAAAAAATGCCAGATCTGCCATTCCATGAGACAGACCAACCCTTCTCAAAAATGCCAGATCTACTATGCCATGAGACAGACCAACCCTTCTAAAAAATGCCAGATCTGCCATTCCATGAGACAAACCAACCCTTCTCAAAAATGCCAGATCTGCCATTCCATGAGACAGACCAACCCGTCTCAAAAATGCCAGATCTGCCATTCCATGAGACAGACCAACCATTCTCAAAATTGCAAGATCTGTCATTCCACGAGACAGACCAACCCTTCTCAAAAATGCCAGATCTGCCATTCCATGAGACAGACCAATCCTTCTCAAAAATGCCAGATCTGCCATTCCATGAGACAGACCAACCCTTCTCAAAAATGCCAGATCTGCCATGCCATGAGACAGACCAACCCTTCTCAAAAATGCCAGATCTGCCATTCCATGAGACAGACCAACCCTTCTCAAAATTGCAAGATCTGCCATTGCATGAGACAGAACAACCCTTCTCAAAAATGCCAGATATGCCATTCCATGAGACAGACCAACCCTTCTCAAAAATGCCAGATCTGCCATTCCATGAAACAGACCAACCCTTCTTAAAAATGCCAGATCTGCCATTCCATGAGACAGAACAACCCTTCTCAAAAATGCTAGATCTGCCATTCCATGAGACAGACAAACCCTTCTCAAAAATGCCAGATCTGCCATTCGATGAGACAGACCAACCCTTCTCAAAATTGCCAGATCTGCCATTCCATGAGACAGACCAACCCTTCTAAAAATGCCAGATCTGCCATTCCATGAGACAGACCAATCCTTCTAAAAAATGCCAGATCTGCCATTCCATGAGACAGACCAACCCTTCTCAAAAATGCCAGATCTGCTATGCCATGAGACAGACCAACCCTTCTCAAAAATGCCAGATCTGCCATTCCACGAGACAAACCAACCCTTCTCAAAAATGCCAGATCTGCCATTCCATGAGACAGACCAACCCTTCTCAAAAATGCCAGATTTGCCATTCCATGAGACAGACCAACCATTCTCAAAATTGCCAGATCTGCCATTCCATGAGACAGACCAACCCTTATCAAAAATGCCAGATCTGCCATTCCATGAGACAGACCAACCCCTCTCAAAATTGCCAGATCTGCCATTCCATGAGACAGACCAACCCTTATCAAAAATGCCAGATCTGCCATTCCATGAGACAGACCAACCCTTCTCAAAAATGCCAGATCTGCCATTCCATGAGACAGACCAACCATTCTCAAAATTGCAAGATCTGTCATTCCACGAGACAGACCAACCCTTCCCAAAAATGCCAGATCTGCCATTCCATGAGACAGACCAATCCTTTTCAAAAATGCCAGATCTGCCATTCCATGAGACAGACCAACCCTTCTCAAAAATGCCTGATCTGCCATGCCATGAGACAGACCAACCCTTCTCAAAAATGCCAGATCTGCCATTCCATGAGACAGACCAACCCTTCTCAAAATTGCCAGATCTGCCATTCCATGAGACAGACCAACCCTTCTCAAAAATGCAAGATATGCCATTCCATGAGACAGACCAACCCTTCTAAAAAATGCCAGATCTGTCATTCCATGAAACAGACCAACCCTTCTTAAAAATGCCAGATCTGCCATTCCATGAGACAGACCAACCCTTCTCAAAAATGCTAGATCTGCCATTCCATGAGACAGACCAACCCTTCTCAAAAATGCCAGATCTGCTATTCGATGAGACAGACCAACCCTTCTCAAAATTGCCAGATCTGCCATTCCATGAGACAGACCAACTCTTCTAAAAATGCCAGATCTGCCATTCCATAAGACAGACCAACCCTTCTCAAAAATGCCAGATCTGCCATTCCATGAGACAGACCAACCCTTCTCAAAAATGCCAGATCTGCCATTCCATGAGACAGACCAACCATTCTCAAAATTGCCAGATCTGCCATTCCATGAGACAGACCAATCCTTCTCAAAAATGCCAGATCTGCCATTCCATGAGACAGACCAATCCTTCTCAAAAATGCCAGATCTGCCATTCCATGAGACAGACCAACCCTTCTCAAAAATGCCAGATCTGCCATGCCATGAGACAGACCAACCCTTCTCAAAAATGCCAGATCTGCCATGCCATGAGACAGACCAACCCTTCTCAAAATTGCCAGATCTGCCATTCCATGAGACAGACCAACCCTTCTCAAATTTGCCAGATCTGCCATTCCATGAGACAGACCAACCCTTCTCAAAATTGCCAGATCTGCCATTCCATGAGACAGACCAACCCTTCTCAAAATTGCCAGATCTGCCATTCCATGAGACAGACCAACCCTTCTCAAAAATGCCAGATCTGCCATTCCATGAGACAGACCAACCCTTCTTAAAAATGCCAGATCTGCCATTCCATGAGACAGACCAATCCTTCTAAAAAATGCCAGATCTGCCATTCTATGAGACAGACCAACCCTTCTCAAAAATGCCAGATCTGCTATGCCATGAGACAGACCAACCCTTCTAAAAAATGCCAGATCTGCCATTCCATGAGACAAACTAATCCTTCTCAAAAATGCCAGATCTGCCATTCCATGAGACAGACCAACCCTTCTCAAAATTGCCAGATCTGCCATTCCATGAGACAGACCAACCCTTCTCAAATTTGCCAGATCTGCCATTCCATGAGACAGACCAACCCTTCTCAAAATTGCCAGATCTGCCATTCCATGAGACAGACCAACCCTTCTCAAAATTGCCAGATCTGCCATTCCATGAGACAGACCAACCCTTCTCAAAAATGCCAGATCTGCACATTCCATGAGACAGACCAACCCTTCTTAAAAATGCCAGATCTGCCATTCCATGAGACAGACCAATCCTTCTAAAAAATGCCAGATCTGCCATTCTATGAGACAGACCAACCCTTCTCAAAAATGCCAGATCTGCCATTCCATGAGACAAACTAACCCTTCTCAAAAATGCCAGATCTGCCATTCCATGAGACAGACCAACCCTTCTCAAAAATGCCAGATCTGCCATTCCATGAGACAGACCAACCATTCTCAAAATTGCAAGATCTGCCATTCCACGAGACAGACCAACCCTTCTCAAAAATGCCAGATCTGCCATTCCATGAGACAGACCAACCCTTCTCAAAAATGCCAGATCTGCCATTTCATGAGACAGACCAAACCTTCTCAAAATTGCCAGATCTGCCATTCCATGAGACACACCAACCCTTCTCAAAATTGCCAGATCTGCCATTCCATGAAACAGACCAACCCTTCTTAAAAATGCCAGATCTGCCATTCCATGAGACAGACCAACGCTTCTCAAAAATGCTAGATCTGCCATTCCATGAGACAGACCAACCATTCTTAAAAATGCCAGATCTGCCATTCCATGAGACAGACCAACGCTTCTCAAAAATGCCAGATCTGCCATTCCATGAGACAGACCAACGCTTCTCAAAAATGCCAGATCTGCACATTCCATGAGACAGACCAACCCTTCTTAAAAATGCCAGATCTGCCATTCCATGAAACAGACCAACCCTTCTTAAAAATGCCAGATCTGCCATTCCATGAGACAGACCAACGCTTCTCAAAAATGCCAGATCTGCCATTCCATGAGACAGACCAACCATTCTTAAAAATGCCAGATCTGCCATTCCATGAAACAGACCAACCCTTCTTAAAAATGCCAGATCTGCCATTCCATGAGACAGACCAACGCTTCTCAAAAATGCCAGATCTGCACATTCCATGAGACAGACCAACCCTTCTTAAAAATGCCAGATCTGCCATTCCATGAGACAGACCAATCCTTCTAAAAAATGCCAGATCTGCCATTCTATGAGACAGACCAACCCTTCTCAAAAATGCCAGATCTGCCATTCCATGAGACAAACTAACCCTTCTCAAAAATGCCAGATCTGCCATTCCATGAGACAGACCAACCCTTCTCAAAAATGCCAGATCTGCCATTCCATGAGACAGACCAACCATTCTCAAAATTGCAAGATCTGCCATTCCACGAGACAGACCAACCCTTCTCAAAAATGCCAGATCTGCCATTCCATGAGACAGACCAACCCTTCTCAAAAATGCCAGATCTGCCATTTCATGAGACAGACCAAACCTTCTCAAAATTGCCAGATCTGCCATTCCATGAGACACACCAACCCTTCTCAAAATTGCCAGATCTGCCATTCCATGAAACAGACCAACCCTTCTTAAAAATGCCAGATCTGCCATTCCATGAGACAGACCAACCCTTCTCAAAAATGCCAGATCTGCCATTCGATGAGACAGACCAACCCTTCTCAAAATTGCCAGATCTGCCATTCCATGAGACAGACTAACCCTTCTAAAAATGCCAGATCTGCCATTCCATGAGACAGACCAATCCTTCTAAAAAATGCCAGATCTGCCATTCCATGAGACAGACCAACCCTTCTCAAAAATGCCAGATCTGCTATGCCATGAGACAGACCAACCCTTCTCAAAAATGCCAGATCTGCCATTCCACGAGACAAACCAAACCTTCTCAAAAATGCCAGATCTGCCATTCCATGAGACAGACCAACCCTTTTCAAAAATGCCAGATCTGCCATTCCATGAGACAGACCAACCATTCTCAAAATTGCCAGATCTGCCATTCCATGAGACAGACCAACCCTTCTCAAAAATGCCAGATCTGCCATGCCTTGAGACAGACCAATCCTTCTCAAAAATGCCAGATCTGCCATTCCATGAGACAGACCAACCCTTCCCAAAATGCCAGATCTGCCATGCCATGAGACAGACCAACCCTTCTCAAAAATGCCAGATCTGCCATTCCATGAGACAAACCAACCCTTCTCAAAATTGCCAGATCTGCCATTCCATGAGACAGACCAACCATTCTCAAAATTGCCAGATCTGCCATTCCATGAGACAGACCAATCCTTCTCAAAAATGCCAGATCTGCCATTCCATGAGACAGACCAATCCTTCTCAAAAATGCCAGATCTGCCATTCCATGAGACAGACCAACCCTTCTCAAAAATGCCAGATCTGCCATGCCATGAGACAGACCAACCCTTCTCAAAAATGCCAGATCTGCCATGCCATGAGACAGACCAACCCTTCTCAAAATTGCCAGATCTGCCATTCCATGAGACAGACCAACCCTTCTCAAATTTGCCAGATCTGCCATTCCATGAGACAGACCAACCCTTCTCAAAATTGCCAGATCTGCCATTCCATGAGACAGACCAACCCTTCTCAAAATTGCCAGATCTGCCATTCCATGAGACAGACCAACCCTTCTCAAAAATGCCAGATCTGCCATTCCATGAGACAGACCAACCCTTCTTAAAAATGCCAGATCTGCCATTCCATGAGACAGACCAATCCTTCTAAAAAATGCCAGATCTGCCATTCTATGAGACAGACCAACCCTTCTCAAAAATGCCAGATCTGCTATGCCATGAGACAGACCAACCCTTCTAAAAAATGCCAGATCTGCCATTCCATGAGACAAACTAATCCTTCTCAAAAATGCCAGATCTGCCATTCCATGAGACAGACCAACCCTTCTCAAAATTGCCAGATCTGCCATTCCATGAGACAGACCAACCCTTCTCAAATTTGCCAGATCTGCCATTCCATGAGACAGACCAACCCTTCTCAAAATTGCCAGATCTGCCATTCCATGAGACAGACCAACCCTTCTCAAAATTGCCAGATCTGCCATTCCATGAGACAGACCAACCCTTCTCAAAAATGCCAGATCTGCACATTCCATGAGACAGACCAACCCTTCTTAAAAATGCCAGATCTGCCATTCCATGAGACAGACCAATCCTTCTAAAAAATGCCAGATCTGCCATTCTATGAGACAGACCAACCCTTCTCAAAAATGCCAGATCTGCCATTCCATGAGACAAACTAACCCTTCTCAAAAATGCCAGATCTGCCATTCCATGAGACAGACCAACCCTTCTCAAAAATGCCAGATCTGCCATTCCATGAGACAGACCAACCATTCTCAAAATTGCAAGATCTGCCATTCCACGAGACAGACCAACCCTTCTCAAAAATGCCAGATCTGACATTCCATGAGACAGACCAACCCTTCTCAAAAATGCCAGATCTGCCATTTCATGAGACAGACCAAACCTTCTCAAAATTGCCAGATCTGCCATTCCATGAGACACACCAACCCTTCTCAAAATTGCCAGATCTGCCATTCCATGAAACAGACCAACCCTTCTTAAAAATGCCAGATCTGCCATTCCATGAGACAGACCAACGCTTCTCAAAAATGCTAGATCTGCCATTCCATGAGACAGACCAACCATTCTTAAAAATGCCAGATCTGCCATTCCATGAGACAGACCAACGCTTCTCAAAAATGCCAGATCTGCCATTCCATGAGACAGACCAACGCTTCTCAAAAATGCCAGATCTGCACATTCCATGAGACAGACCAACCCTTCTTAAAAATGCCAGATCTGCCATTCCATGAAACAGACCAACCCTTCTTAAAAATGCCAGATCTGCCATTCCATGAGACAGACCAACGCTTCTCAAAAATGCCAGATCTGCCATTCCATGAGACAGACCAACCATTCTTAAAAATGCCAGATCTGCCATTCCATGAAACAGACCAACCCTTCTTAAAAATGCCAGATCTGCCATTCCATGAGACAGACCAACGCTTCTCAAAAATGCCAGATCTGCACATTCCATGAGACAGACCAACCCTTCTTAAAAATGCCAGATCTGCCATTCCATGAGACAGACCAATCCTTCTAAAAAATGCCAGATCTGCCATTCTATGAGACAGACCAACCCTTCTCAAAAATGCCAGATCTGCCATTCCATGAGACAAACTAACCCTTCTCAAAAATGCCAGATCTGCCATTCCATGAGACAGACCAACCCTTCTCAAAAATGCCAGATCTGCCATTCCATGAGACAGACCAACCATTCTCAAAATTGCAAGATCTGCCATTCCACGAGACAGACCAACCCTTCTCAAAAATGCCAGATCTGCCATTCCATGAGACAGACCAACCCTTCTCAAAAATGCCAGATCTGCCATTTCATGAGACAGACCAAACCTTCTCAAAATTGCCAGATCTGCCATTCCATGAGACACACCAACCCTTCTCAAAATTGCCAGATCTGCCATTCCATGAAACAGACCAACCCTTCTTAAAAATGCCAGATCTGCCATTCCATGAGACAGACCAACCCTTCTCAAAAATGCCAGATCTGCCATTCGATGAGACAGACCAACCCTTCTCAAAATTGCCAGATCTGCCATTCCATGAGACAGACTAACCCTTCTAAAAATGCCAGATCTGCCATTCCATGAGACAGACCAATCCTTCTAAAAAATGCCAGATCTGCCATTCCATGAGACAGACCAACCCTTCTCAAAAATGCCAGATCTGCTATGCCATGAGACAGACCAACCCTTCTCAAAAATGCCAGATCTGCCATTCCACGAGACAAACCAAACCTTCTCAAAAATGCCAGATCTGCCATTCCATGAGACAGACCAACCCTTTTCAAAAATGCCAGATCTGCCATTCCATGAGACAGACCAACCATTCTCAAAATTGCCAGATCTGCCATTCCATGAGACAGACCAACCCTTCTCAAAAATGCCAGATCTGCCATGCCATGAGACAGACCAATCCTTCTCAAAAATGCCAGATCTGCCATTCCATGAGACAGACCAACCCTTCCCAAAATGCCAGATCTGCCATGCCATGAGACAGACCAACCCTTCTCAAAAATGCCAGATCTGCCATTCCATGAGACAAACCAACCCTTCTCAAAATTGCCAGATCTGCCATTCCATGAGACAGACCAACCCTTCTCAAAATTGCCAGATCTGCCATTCCATGAGACAGACCAACCCTTCTCAAAAATGCCAGATCTGCCATGCCATGAGACAGACCAATCCTTCTCAAAAATGCCAGATCTGCCATTCCATGAGGCAGACCAACCCTTCTCAAAAATGCCAGATCTGCCATTCCATGAGACAGACCAACCCTTCTCAAAATTGCCAGATCTGCCATTCCATGAGACAGACCAACCCTTCTCAAAAATGCCAGATCTGCCATTCCATGAGACAGACCAACCCTTCTCAAAAATGTCAGATCTGCCATTCCATGACTGCTCTATGACCAACTGTACCAGAGCCAATTCTTCTAAAATTATATTTTGGACTGTGGGGAGGGGGATTAGAGCCTTAGGGGAGCTAAGTCAACAGATGGAGAAAATACTAACACAGTGCAGACAAATGGTCATAGTAGCCCCTTTAGTCATCGTAATCTAAGGGTGATAACTACTGAACTAGAATCCTACATTATAGAGCAAAATCTTCTCTATATGACTAAACTGTTAAGGTGGATCCTCTGAAGCCCGTTATTTCTCTTGTTGCAAAGTCTCATCTGCGTAAGTTGAGTAAATGATGGTTCTGTATCGGTGAATGCAATTGAATACAGTGAATGGGTTTTGTGTTCCTCCATCTAGGTTCAGTGAACATACCCGAAAATCTACAAATTATGAAGTCAATAGAAAAATAATCTGGAAAACCAATATTCTTCATATTTAAGGCTAATGGGCAAGAGATTTGGAAAATAAAGGGTATTAGGGAGCTGGAAACTGGAAAAAAGTTTGACGAGGAGCAGTTATTTTAAGAAAGGCATAAAGTGAAGCATTAAAAAATGTTCAATCACTTTACATAACGTTTCTGTGGGTTCTTTGAACCTGCCAGAGAAGTGGCGTGACTGCACAATATACAATGTACTACAGCATTTACAAGGAAAGCAAACATTTCCCCACCAACTTTCTTTAATGTCACGGAGACCTACCCAAAGTCAAACAAGGGCATGGAGAGCTGGGTACTGCCCTGAGGGATATGTACCAATGCAAAAAAATAAATAAAAGAATAACAGTGATGAGCAGCTCTTAATAGTGATTTAAGGACACCAAGTAAAATAAACAATTCCTTTAACCACTTAAGGACCAGACCTATTTTTCAAACTTGTTGTTTGCAAGTTAAAATCATTTTGATTTTGCTAGAAAATAACTTAGAACCCACAATCATTATATATATTTTTTACAGACACCCTGGAGAATAAAATGGCAGCTGTTGCAATACTTTTGGGGAAAAAAATACACTTTTTTTAAAATTAAAAAACAAGACAACAGTAAAGTTAGCCCAATTTTTTTTTATATTGTGAAAGATAATGTTACGCAGAGTAAATTGATACCCAAAATGTCATGCTTCAAAATTTGCGCCCACTCGAGGAATGACGACAAACTATGACACTTAAAAATCTCCATAGGCGACGTTTAAAAATTTCTACAGGTTACCGTTTTTGAGTTACAGAGGAGGCCTAGTGCTGTAATTATTGCTCTCGCTCTAACGATCGCGGCGATGCCTCACATGTGCGGTTTGAACACCGTTTACTTATGTGGGCACAACTTACGCATGCATTTGCTTCTGTGCGCAAGCTCGGCGGGACGGGCGGAGCTTTATATTTTTTTTCTTATTTATTTTACTTTTTTATTTTTTATTTTTACACTGTCCCTTTAAAAAGAAAAATTTTGGATCACTTTTATTCCTATTACAAGGAATGTAAACATCCCTTGTAATAGAAAAAAAACATGACAGGACCTCTGTAGCCACCCTGGCGGTATGATTTTTGCATCTCAAAGCGGTGCATAGAAATTTGGCGTTTTATATTGTAGGCCTGTAATTCTTAGGAATAACGCACTTAACCATTTGCCGACCGCCGCATGTACATATACGACCCTTTTTTGGGGACGGATATCGTTGTTATGGCAGCAGCTAGCTACAAGATAAAAGTGGTCTCTGCGGCGGATTCGCCGCAAGATCACTTTTATCGGTGGCGGGAGAGGCCCCCCCCTCCCGCCGCGATCCGGTGCCCTACACCACTTACCAGAGCCGTCGACAGCGGCAGAGGTGATCACTTCTGTCCCCTGGGCTGACATGGAGATGAGTGAGGGGAAGATGGCCCCCACCCGTCTCCATGACACTGCAGGGCGGAAGCGACATCAAAACTCTTAAAGGCACATTTTTTCAATGTCATTTTTTCAAATGACAAATTTTTTTTTTTTTTTTTTTTCATCTAAGTCCAAATATGAGATCTGAGGACTTTTTGACCCCAGATCTCACATTTAAGAGGACCTGTCATGCTTTTTTCTATTACAAGGGATGTTTACATTCCTTGTAATAGGAATAAAAGTGACCCGTCGCGACGCTCCACCCCGCAGACACAGCGGGGGGGGGGGGGACAGCGCAGGATCCTGGGGTAACCTGGACCAGGATCCTGCAATGCGATCCTGAGTGTGGCTCGGGGTTACCGCTAATGGTACTGAAATTTAACCCCGAGCCACACTCGGGATTACCGCCGGGGAGGTTAATGTGAGATCTGGGGGGTCAAAAAGACCTCAGATCGCACATTTACACTTAAATGCATTAATAATAATAACAAATTAAAAAAATCCACCGTGGAGACCACTTTTATCTTTAAGCGGACCACCCGCAATTTAAGAATATTATGGTATCTTTCTGTATAAATGTATATAATTATATATATATATATATATATATATATATATATATATATATATATATACACTATATTACCAAAAGTATTGGGACGCCTGCCTTTACACGCACATGAAATTTAATGACATCCCAGTCTTAGTCCGTAGGGTTCAATATTGAGTTGGCTCCACCCTTTGCAGCTATAACAGCTTCAACTCTTCTGGGAAGGCCGTCCACAAGGTTTAGGAGTGTGTCTATGGGAATGTTTGACCATTCTTCCAGAAGAGCATTTGTGAGATCAGGCACTGATGTTGGATTAGAAGGCCTGGCTCGCAGTCTCCGCTCTAATTCATCTCAAAAATGTTCTATCGGGTCAGGACTCTGTGCAGGCCAGTCAAGTTGAGGAACACCCCAAACTCGCTCATCCATGTCTTTATGGACCTTGCTTTGTGCACTGGTGCGCAGTCATGTTGGAATAGGAAGGGGTCATCCCCAAACTGTTCCCACAAAGTTGGGAGCATGAAATTGTCCAAAATGTCTTGGTATGCTGACGCCTTAAGAGTTCCCTTCACTGGAACTAAGGGGTCAAGTCCAACCCCTGAAAAACAACCCCACATCATAAGCCCCCCTCCACCAAATGGTTTGGACCAGTGCTCAAAGCAAGGTCCATAAAGACATGGATGAGTGAGTTTGAGGTGGAGGAACTTGACTGGACCTGCACAGAGTCCTGACCTCAACCCGATAGAACACCTGTGGGATGAATTAGAGAGGAAACTGTGTATATATGTTTATTTATTTGCTTTTTTTTTTTCTTAGGTGCAATGACCCATGCATATGGGCACCCAATAACAAAAGACAAAGGTGAGTGTGAAAATATATGAAATAAAGAACAATCACTGTGATGAATTGCTAAAGTAGACATGAAATATGGTGAGAGTTTCTGATCCGACTGTTGAATGAATCCAGTGAATATTACCCAGTAGTGAAACCTGTAGTGTAATCCTGATTAATCATAACAATGTTTAGGAGGGCACGGAGTCACATCGGCTGCTTTAAGGGATTACCGTATATACTGGAGTATAAGTCGATCCAAGTATAAGTTGAGGCCCTAATTTACCACAAAAAAATGGGAAAAACTTAGTGACCGAGTATAAGACGAGGGTGAGAAATGCACAGCTACTGTAAGTGGAAAAGAGGGTCAACAATGCCCATTTGCAGCCATAGGTCCCCCAAACTTCAAACTCGGTAGTTAAGGATTCCTAGATGCCCCCCTAGCTGCTGCCAAAATTTGGGGTCTCTGAACACAAAGGGTCCCGAAATGACATTGCTGCAGATGTATATACATAAAAACCAGCGCTCGCAATTAGTGAGTAATATGGTATTGATCGGACTAGCCTGTTGCAGCAGCAGAAACAAAAAGTGCTAGACTTTTAGTGATATATATGACCAAAAAAACTGCGCTAGCAATAGAAAAAAATAAAATAAAATAAAAACATGTCAAACCAAATACATTGTAAAAATAGGGTGAATGAAACAAAATGTTATATGAAAGAAAAAGTAGGATAGGATATAAACCTAACACACCACACTATGCGCAAAATAAAGGCGTGCACTAATGCATTGGCAAAATAAATAACTCATAATAGCATATAGAAAGTGCACATAATATACATGTGCAACTGTGAAGTGATAAGGGTGAGCTTATCACTGCACTAAAACCAAAAAATAAATATAAATGTATGTGCTCTCCTAGTTTCACAGACACCAATATGGATAACACTGATGAGGTCTTCTAAGAAAATGCTGCGTGAATTGAAAAACCAAAAAAGTCACCAGTAGCAGAGGTTGCAAACTAAAAGTATTAGGTTGGATGGAAAACTTCCATAGCAGAAACAATTAGCAGACTCCCAGCCAACCAATCCGTGTATTGTACAGGGCAAGCGGTAAGCTGATGTTGGAAATGCCCGGAAGAAACCTTTGGAGGACCACAGAGACTCGCGTTCCGCACAAAAAAGGAAAGAAAGAAAAGGTATATGGTGTAAAACCTTACGGTACCAAGGGTCACCTGCGCATATATGCGCTACTCACGGGACCGCGATGCAAAGCAGGCAATCAGATGCTAGGTCGGTTCGCCGCTAGCCAGCGTGCGTTCCACCTGCTCCAGGAAGTGATGTCACTGGTCACTGGTTCCTAGTTTAGCGTAGGCAGGATGTTGCGTCGACGCGTTTCGCCCCTCCCCCAGGGCGTTATCAAAGACTCAACATCCTGCTCATGCAAAAATTATTTATATTGTTACGCTCGGTGAGTGACAGCCATTAGCGGCCAATGGGTGAATTAACTCCCATTACTTCCTTTATCATCATATCCTGTTGCAATCAAAACTTTAATCAGCAGTTGGAGACACAAACATTTCAAATGGCAAATGTATATACTTGTGTTTAACAGACTGACAGGTTAAATGCTCATCGTCTTAAACAAAGGCAAAATATGTATTACAACAGGGTTTTTGGACGAATACAAATTCTATACAATGTGTGTTGACTATCTGATTTCCTAGTTATATTTAACAATAAAAATTCATTCTTTAATATAAAAAACATCAGATATATAAAAATAAAAATTGAAAATAAAATAAAATAAAATAAAAATATTAAAAATATAGATGTATGTGAGGGAATCCTACACATACAAATGGATCCATAATTCATCATATATTTTTTTATATTACTTAAAAACATGACACTATACCTTGCTAATTATTGACAATATTGCACCAAAAAGAAAATATTTATATCACGTGATCATGGGTAGTAAGGTATGGAAATAGCCCAACAAATATTAAAAATTGATAACGGTAATGGTGGACAAGTAAGAAACAAGTGGGAAAAAAATAATAAAATATAGTAAAATGTCAAAATCTAATAGGATGAGATAAGAAAATATAATTAAAATATAATAAAAATCACCAATTGGAAAGAAAACAATCAAAGTCCAACTCAATGTTCAAACCCAGGGGATTCAACGTACGCAATCTATGTATCCACTGGGTTTCATTTTGTGAAATGTTTTGCCTAAGGTTAGAACCTCGCCAGTGTTCCTCAACCCTATCAATCCCACAAAAAGTGAGTAGACTAGGGTCCTGGTTGTGAAATATCCTGAAATGGTTAGAGAGGCCATGGAACTTATATCCCTTTTTTATCCTATTCACATGTTCTTTGAGTCTTATGCCCAATTGTCTGGTGGTTCTTCCTACGTACTGAAGATTACAAGGACAGGACAAAAGATAGGTGACATGTGTGGTGCTGCAAGTTATGAATTTATTAATTTCATAGGATCTACCGTCTGCCAAGGAACTGAAGTGGGTGGTTTTCCGTTTTCGGAATTTAGATGTCCTACACATTACACACCTGCCACAGCTATAAAACCCAACACTATCTAGAAAGGTACATACCTTTCTAGGGGGGTCTATGACATTGTGGGCCAGCTGAAGTCTTAAAGTGGGTGGCTTGGTGTAAATGAATTTGGGTTGTTTAGGTAACACCTTCTTGAGGTCATTGTCCTGAAGCAGAAGGGGCCAATGCCTCCTGACAATTTTCTCCAGGTCACGATACTGTCTGTTGAAGCCTGTAGAAAAGGACAAACTAAAATTTTCCTGTTCCCTTTTCTCTTTTGTTTTGAACAGATCGCTACTATCCATTTCCCCAACCATTTGTTTTATCTATTCTAATTTCTCCAAACTATAGCCCTTTTCTGAAAATCTTTTCAGAATGATGTTGGCTTGCAAGTTGTAGTCACTCAAATTGCTACAGTTTCTCCTGATCCTGAGTAGCTGACTTTTTGGAATACCCCCTAGCCATCTTGGATGATGGCAGCTTGCCAGGGGGATGTAGCCATTTCGATCTACATCTTTAAAGAAGGTACGAGTAGATATTTTGTTCCCCTCTCCAAATAATGTCAAATCTAAAAAATTGATTTGTTGATAACTGAAAGATTCAGAAAAAGATATACCAAATCGATTTGTTCCTATTTTTGTCCTGTCCTTGTAATCTTCAGTACGTAGGAAGAACCACCAGACAATTGGGCATAAGACTCAAAGAACATGTGAATAGGATAAAAAAGGGATATAAGTTCCATGGCCTCTCCAACCATTTCAGGATATTTCACAACCAGGACCCTAGTCTACTCACTTTTTGTGGGATTGATAGGGTTGAGGAACACTGGCGAGGTTCTAACCTTAGGCAAAACATTTCACAAAATGAAACCCAGTGGATACATAGATTGCGTACGTTGAATCCCCTGGGTTTGAACATTGAGTTGGACTTAAATTGTTTTCTTTCCAGTTGGTGATTTTTATTATATTTTAATTATATTTTCTTATGTCATCCTATTAGATTTTGACATTTTACTATATTTTATTATTTTTTTCCCACTTGTTTCTTTCTTGTCCACCATTACCGTTATCAATTTTTAATATTTGTTGGGCTATTTCCATACCTTACTACGCATGATCACGTGATATAAATATTTTCTTTTTGGTGCAATATTGTCAATAATTAGCAAGGTATAGTGTCATGTTTTTAAGTAATATAAAAAAATATATGATGAATTATGGATCCATTTGTATGTGTAGGATTCCCTCACATACATCTATATTTTTAATATTTTTATTTTATTTTATTTTATTTTCAATTTTTATTTTTATATATCTGATGTTTTTTATATTAAAGAATGAATTTTTATTGTTAAATATAACTAGGAAATCAGATAGTCAACACACATTGTATAGAATTTGTATTCGTCCAAAAACCCTGTTGTAATACATATTTTGCCTTTGTTTAAGACGATGAGCATTTAACCTGTCAGTCTGTTAAACACAAGTATATACATTTGCCATTTGAAATGTTTGTGTCTCCAACTGCTGATTAAAGTTTTGATTGCAACAGGATATGATGATAAAGGAAGTAATGGGAGTTAATTCACCCATTGGCCGCTAATGACTGTCACTCACCGAGTGTAACAATATAAATAATTTTTGCATGAGCAGGATGTTGAGTCTTTGATAACGCCCTGGGGGAGGGGCGAAACGCGTCGACGCAACATCCTGCCTACGCTAAACTAGGAACCAGTGACCAGTGACATCACTTCCTGGAGCGGGTGGAACGCACGCTGGCTAGCGGCGAACCGACCTAGCATATGATTGCCTGCTTTGCATCGCGGTCCCGTGAGTAGCGCATATATGCGCAGGTGACCCTTGGTACCGTAAGGTTTTACACCATATACCTTTTCTTTCTTTCCTTTTTTGTGCGGAACGCGAGTCTCTGTGGTCCTCCAAAGGTTTCTTCTGGGCGTTTCCAACATCAGCTTACCGCTTGCCCTGTACAATACACGGATTGGTTGGCTGGGAGTCTGCTAATTGTTTCTGCTATGGAAGTTTTCCATCCAACCTAATACTTTTAGTTTGCAACCTCTGCTACTGGTGACTTTTTTGGTTTTTCAATTCACGCTGCATTTTCTTAGAAGACCTCATCAGTGTTATCCATATTGGTGTCTGTGAAACTAGGAGAGCACATACATTTATATTTATTTTTTGGTTTTAGTGCAGTGATAAGCTCACCCTTATCACTTCACAGTTGCACATGTATATTATGTGCACTTTCTATATGCTATTATGAGTTATTTATTTTGCCAATGCATTAGTGCACGCCTTTATTTTGCGCATAGTGTGGTGTGTTAGGTTTATATCCTATCCTACTTTTTCTTTCATATAACATTTTGTTTCATTCACTCTATTTTTACAATGTATTTGGTTTGACACGTTTTTATTTTATTTTATTTTTTTCTATTGCTAGCGCAGTTTTTTTGGTCATATATATTGCTGCAGATGGACACAGTTGACCGACTTTGGGGCCCCGTATCTTGGGGCCACTTAGTTCTAAGAACCCCAAATTTGGTGTGCAAACCCAGTGGAACTAGCACCATAAAATATCCAAGCTGGGGTTTCTAGCACCAAGTGGCCCCGAGATACAGGGCCCCAAAAATCGGTTCAGAAAATGTCAAGCACTTTTCTGCAGCAGAGAATGACATTTTCCGAACCGATTTTGGGGCCCCGTATCTCGGGGTCACTTGGTGCTAGGAACTCCAGCTTTAGATATGTTATGGTACCAGGTCCATTGGGTTTGCACACCAAATTTGGGGTTTCTAGCACCACGTGGCCCCGAGATACAGGGCCCTAAATATCGGTTCCGAAAATGTCAAGCACTTTTCTGCAGCAGAGAATGACATTTTCCTAACCGATTTTGGGGCCCAGTATCTCGGGGCCACTTGGTGCTAGGAGCCCCAGCTTTGGATATGTTGTGGTACCAGTTCCACTGGGTTTGCACACCAAATTTGGGGTTCCTAGCACGGGGCCCCAAAGTTGGTTCGGAAAATGAAATTTTTTGCTTCAGAGAAGTGCTTGACTCGAGTATAAGTCGAGGGGGGCACTTTCAGCACAAAAAAAATGTGCTGAAAAATTCGACTTATACTCGAGTATATACGGTAGTTAATTAGCTCATGTTAATTCTGTTTCTGGTTACAGGTGTATTGTTAGAGTAATATGAGCAGGAGGCAGGACCTCCTCTTCCACTGTATATAAGACTTTTATTTTGGTTCTAATAAACAGTCCATGTTCAGCAACTAAACAAGTATTGTCTTGTTTTGTGCTTGTGAGCGGTTGGAATATCTGATAGCTATATTCAGACTGGGAGGAAGTGGTATATGACGAAAGCACTCAAGCGGAGTGTGAGACATTTCGTTACACCTTCCCTCCCCCTCCTCCACAATCTGGTATTATAAGGATCCTTATTTTTCACCCACATGACTTTTATTTTCAGTTTGTTGAAAATAATGGCAAAACATTATTGCAAAGTCTTAGCAAATTGAGACAATTCTGCTCCCAATGATGTCATATTCTACTGAATAAACAACCAATAATCAATGGAGAATGATACCAAGAAAAGGTCACTTATAGCTGCAACTAGTTTTGTTCTTTTGTATTCCTAGACCGTAATTTTTTAAAATTATACATATTCCTATTTCTTTAATTTAGAATTATTCTTTGACAATGCTGAGAAGCATTTAGGTAAGTGATGCTCTAGTTTATATCCTGTATAGGTTTATATCTTGTATAAGTATTTTACCAAATAAACAACAGATACTAATACAAAGAAAATTGTTTTTTTATGTTTTATTGGCCTTTAAATTTTTTTATGAAATTCTATTTCTTTCATTTAATACTCAAGGAGACATTTCCAACAATGATAAATAGGATGAAAGGAAAGCTCTAGTTTATAGTGTTTATTAGTGTATAATGTATAGAATACATCTCATGGATCTATGACATCCTTTATTATAGATAGACTACTGTTACATTGATTTTTATAAATAATTTTGAATTGCATTTGAATTGAAAATGGTGACCGAATCTTACAATTAGGAGACCATTAATATGGTTGTATAGCTGTAAAGTGCATCTTACCGCACACATTACCTTATCACACATCGGGACATGCTATGTGTATTCAGACTCATGCAAATCGTTTAGTTCCAAATTCGTTTTTTAACAAATTTTGACAACATTCGTTGATTCAGAAACATCCGAATTAACAAAAACCCGTTTGCTACAATGTAAAGTAGTGAGTGTACAGCTTGTATAACAGTGTAAATTTGCTGTCCCCTCAAAATAACTCAACACACAGCCATTAATGTCTAAACCACTGGCAGCAAAAGTGAGTACACCCCTAAGTGAAAATGTCCAAATTGGGCCCAAAGTGTCAATATTTTGTGTGGCCACCATTATTTTCCAGCACTGCCTTAACCCTCTTGGGCATGGAGTTCACCAGAGCTTCACAGGTTGTCACTGGAGTCCTCTTCCCCTCCTCCATGACGACATCACGGAGCTGGTGGATTGGTGGATGTTAAAAAGTTTGCGCTCCTAAACCTTCCATTTGAGGATGCCTCCCAGATGCTCAATATGGTTTAGGTCTGGAGACATGCTTAGCCAGTTCATCACCTTTACCCTTAGCTTCTTTAGCAAGGCAGTGGTGGTCTTGGAGGTGTGTTTGGGGTCGTTATCATGTTGGAATACTGCCCTGCGGCCCAGTCTCTGAAGGGAGGGGATCATGCTCTGCTTCAGTATGTCACAGTACATGTTGACATTCATGGTTCCCTCAATGATCTGTAGCTCCCCCAGTGCCAGCAGCACTCATGCAGCCCCAGACCATGACACTCCCACCACCATGCTTAACTGTAGACAAGACACACTTGTCTTTGTACTCCCCACCTGGTTACCGCGACACACGCTTGTCACCATCTGAACCAAATAAATTTATCTTGGTCTCATCAGACCACAGGACATGGTTCCAGTAATCCATATCCTTAGTCTGCTTGTCTTCACCAAACTGTTTGCTGGGCTTTCTTGTGCATCATCTTTAGAAGAGGCTTCCTTCTGGGATGACAGCCATGCAGACCAATTTGATGCAGTGTGCGGCGTATGGTCTGAGCACTGACAGGCTGACCCCCCCCCCCCTACAACCTCTGCAGCAATGCTGGCAGCACTCATATGTCTATTTCCCAAAGACAACCTCTGGATATGATGCTGAGCATGTGACCTCAACTTCTTTGGTGGACCATGGCGAGGCCTGTTCTGAGTGGAACCTGTCCTGTTATACCGCTGTATGGTCTTGGCCACCATGCTGCAGCTCAGTTTCAGGGTCTTGGCAAACTTCTTATAGTCTAGGCCATCTTTATGTAGAGCAACAATTTTTTTTTTTCAGATGCTCAGAAAGTTCTTTGCCATGAGGTGCCACGTTGAACTTCCAGTGACCAGTATGAGAGAGTGAGAGCGATAACATCAAATTTAACACACCTGCTCCCCATTCACACCTGAGATCTTGTAACACTAACGAGTCACATGACACCGGGGAGGGAAAATGGCTAATTGGGCCCAATTTGGACATTTTTCACTTAGGGGTGTACTGACTTTTGTTGCCAGCGGTTTAGACATTAATGGCTGTGTGTTGAGTTATTTTGAGGGGACAGCAAATTTACACTGTTATACAAGCTGTACACTCACTACTTTACATTGTAGCAAAGTGTCATTTCTTCAGTGTTGTCACATGAAAAGATAGAAGAAAAGATTTACAAAAATGTGAGGGGTGTGTATATACTATATATACTGTATATATATATATATATCTCTATCTATCTATCTATCTATCTATCTATCTATCTATCTATCTATCTATCTATCTATCTATCTATCTATCTATCTATCTATCTATCTATCTATCTATCTATCTATCTATATATCTTAATAGATATATATTTATACACACAGTGCTTTTTCTTAGGTGCAAAAGGTCATGCCAATGGGCGCCCAGTAACAGAAGACAATTGTGAGTGTGAAAATATAAGGAATAAAGCATAATCACTGTGATGAATTGCTTAGATCGGCATGAAATACGGGGAGAGTCTCTGATCTGGCCGTTGAATGAATCCAGTCCATATTACCCTGAGACCTGCCTAGGTGAACATACACTTTGTAGGTTAATCTTTATTGTTCTCCCCCAAGATAAGCAGAGCTGATAGCTTTTGATTATCTATTTTTTTTTTTTTATTATTTAATATAGAAAAAAATATTTTTAAAGGGCACATACTGTATATGTGATTCTAATAGCCCTAGGGTTATGTGACCCCCTATACTGTAATAAAGCTCCCAGACATATTTGTCCTCAGAATAAGACCATCGCTTGTAGTAGTTAGAAGTAGATTACTTTTGCTTTGATTTTATTTATGATCATTTGAGGGAGAGAGGATTAGGGATACCCAAAAAGTCATTTCCTATCATTAGTAGTTTTAAAGTGATTCACAACAACAATTAGACCAAAATAATGACTCTCCAGGTGAGTGAACTGAACCCAGGGGGCTGCACAGCTCGTCTGTGAGATTCAGTAACATTCACAAATCCGGGATATTTCTGCACTCCTTGGGATCTTCATTGACACATTAAACTGACAGGAACGTTAAAAGGTGACGCGTTTCGTGCCAAATTCCCTGCCAGCTCAGACCTCCCAGGTTTTTGAATGACGTCAGCTGAAAACAAGTCACAGAAGTGCAGAACGAAGTGCTCTCCTGTGATCCATAGGAGAAGTACAGCCAGAGGAGCTTTCCCCGTACTTCTCCTTTATTCACCCGACATCACAAGTGGTGATCAGATGTGGGCAGCAGAAGGTGGAAATATCCAGGTCTTCACTCCCACGGGGTGTTCATGCCAGGAACGGTTGTTGGCAATTCAAAAGAGCAGCCAGGCAGAAAGCATTGCATGTTACGGGCGGTGTACCTGCGATAAAAGAGAGAAAAGCTCAGAGGGTGGAACTGAGACAATGTCTCCGCCAGTGTTGGAGATGGTGGGAGAACAGTGGAAATGGTTGAAAATTATGGAAAATCATTATTGTAAAATCTTAGCAAACTGAGACAATTCTGCCACCAATGATGTAATATTCTACTGAATAATCAATGGAGAATGATACAGAGAAAAGGTCACTTAGAGCTGCAACTAGTTTTGTTTTTTATGTGTTCCTGGCCTTTAAATATGATTTTCATGAAATCATACATATTCTTATTTCTTTCATTTAGAAACATTCTTTGATTATGCTGCGGAGATTTCAGGTAAGTGATGAAAGGGAAGCTCTAGTCCTGTATAAGTATATCATGTACTGAATACAGCTTATGGATCTATGACATCCGGTATTATCCACCTCTGGAAGGTTTTATCCCCTCCATGACCAGACCATTGTTTGCTATTCAGCACTGCGCTACTTTAACTGGTAATTGCATCATTTTGCATGAATTACGGCTGCGGCTGACTTTGGACTTGATAATACACAGTGAGGACCAACACCAGCAGATGACACGACTCCCCGAATCATCACTGACTGTGGAAACTTCACACTGGACCTCATGCAACTTGGATCCTGTGCCTCTCCACTCCTCCTCCAGACTCTGGGACCTTGATTTCCAAATGAAATGCAAAATATTGAAGTCAGTGATGATTTGGGGAGCCGTGTCATCTGCTGGTGTTGGTCCTCTGTGTTTTATCAAGTCCAAAGTCAGTGCAGCCCTCTACCAGGAGATTCTAGAGCTCTTCATGCTTCCCTCTGCTGACCAGCTTTACAGAGATGCTGATTTCATTTTCTAGCATGACTTGGCACCTCCCACACTGCCAAAACTACCAATACCTGGTCACATGATCATGGCGTCACTGTGCTCGATTGGCAAGCAAACTCCCCTGACCTAAATCCCATAGAGAATCTGTGGGGTATTGCCAAGAGGAAGATGAGAGACACCAGAAAACAGGTCACTGGAGTGCAGAACAAAGTGCAATCCAATGCTCCATAGAAGTATAGATACAATAGCTTTGGCCATACGTCTCCTTTAATCACTTGTGGTGATCAGATGTGGGCAGCAGACGGTGGAAATATCCAGGTCTTCACTCCCACGGGGTGTTCATGCCAGGAACGGCTGTTGGCACTTTGTGTGGAAGAGCAGCCAGGCAAAAAGCATTGCATGTTACAGGTGGTGTACCTAGGGGAAAAAGAGAGAAAAGCTCAGAGGGTGGAACTGAGACAATGTCTCCACCAGTGTTGGAGATGGTGGGAGAACGGTGGAAATGGCTGAAACTTATGGCAAATCATTATTACAAAATCTTACTGAGACAACTGAGACAATTCTGCCACCAATGATGTAATATTCTACTGAATAATCAATGGAGAATGATACCAAGAAAAGGTCACTTAGAGCTGCAACTAGTTTTGTTTTTTATGTGTTTCTGGCCTTTGAAAATGATTTTCATGAAATTATACATATTCCTATTTCTTTCATTTAGAATCATTCCTTTATAATGCTGCAGAGCTTTTAGGTAAGTGATGAAAGGGAAGCTCTTAGTCCTGTATAAGTATATCATGTACTGAATACAGCTTATGGATCTATGACATCCGGTATTATCCACCTCTGGACGGTTTTATCCCCTCCATGACCAGGCCATTGTTTGCTATTCAGCACTGCACTACTTTAACTGGTAATTGCATGCAACACTATATTGAAGATTTTGAAAAAAAATAATATGTTTTACTTTCTATTATAAAAACATATCCAATAAAATCAACGTGTTTTTTTCTTTTTTTTTTAATAAATGTAGGCCAAAAAGTATTCTACTACATATCTTTGGTAAAAAAAAAAAAAATCCCAATAAGTGTATATTAATTGGTTTGTGTGGAAGTTATAGCGTCTACAAACTATGGGATATATATTTGAGAATTGACCAGTCCTAATGTACTGACGGACGATCTCAAAACCCAAAATTCATTATCTCAGAAAATTAGAATATTACATAAGACCAATAGAAAAAAAAAGGATTTTGAATACAGAAATGTTGTCTTAATGAAAAGTATGTCCATGTACAGTATAGTATGCGCTCAATACTTGGTCGGGGCTCCTTTTGCATGAATTATGGCATCAATGTGACGTGGCATGGAGGAGATCAGCCTGTGGCACTGCTGTGGTGTGATGGAATCCCAGGTTGCTTTGATAGCGGCCTTCACCTCCTCTGCATTGTTGGGTCTGGTGTCTCTCATCTTCCTCTTGACAGATCCTCTATGGGGTTTAGGTCAGGTGAGTTTGCTGATCTATCGAGCGCAGTGATACCATGATCATGTGACCAGGTATTAGTAGTTTTGGCCGTGTGGGCAGGTGCCAAGTCCTGCTGGAAAATGAAATCAGCATCTCCATAAAGCTGGTCAGCAGAGGGAAGCATGAAGAGCTCTAGAATCTCCAGGTAGAGGGCTGCACTGACTTTGGACTTGATAAAACACAGAGGACCAACACCAGCAGATGACATGGCTCCCCAAATCATCACTGACTGTGGAAACTTCACATTGCCCTTATGCAACTTGGATCCTGTGCCTCTCCACTTCTCCTCCAGACTCTGGGACTTTCATTTCCAAATGAAATGCAAAATATTCCAGTCAGTGATGATTTGGGGAGTCATGTCATCTGCTGGTGTTGGTCCTCTGTGTTTTATCAAGTCAAGTCAACGCAGCTCTACCAGGAGATTCTAGAGCTCTTCATTCTTCCCTCTGCTGACCAGCTTTATGGAGATGTTGATTTCATTTTCCAGTGGGACTTGGCACCTCCCACTATGCCAAAACTACCAATACCTGGTCACCTGATCATGGTATCACTGTGCTGGATTGACCAGAAAACTCCCCTGACCTAAACCCCATAGAGGATCTGTGGTGTATTGCCAAGAGGAAGATGAGAGACACCAGAAAACAGGTCACTGGAGTGCAGAACAAAGTGCATTCCTGTGATCCATAGGAGAAGTATAGATAAAATAGCTTTGGTCATACTTCTCCTTTAATCACTTGATATCACAAATGGTGTTCACATGTGGGCAGCAGACGGTGGAAATATCCAGGTCTTCACTCCCACGGGGTGTTCATGCCAGGAATGGCTGTTGGCACTTTGTGTGGAAGAGCAGCCAGGCAAAAAGCCTCCCACATGTACCTGCGCCAAAAAGAGAGAAAAGCTCAGAGGGTGGAACTGAGACAATGTCTCCACCAGTGTCGGAGATGGTGGGAGAACGGTGGAAATGGCTGAAAATAATGGCAAATCATTATTACAAAATCTTAGCAACCTGAGACAATTCTGCCACCAATGATGTAATATTCTACTGAATAATCAATGGAGGATGATACCAAGAAAAGGTCACTTGTTATTTCTTTCATTTAGACCAAATTGTTCGCGATTCTGACAAGCTTTCAGGTAAGTGATGAAAAGGAAGCTCTAGTTTATATCCCGTATGAGTATATTATGTATTGAATACAGCTTATGGGTCTTGAACCGCCTTGAGCTCCAGCAGCTTTTACCCCATTTATTTCTATTCAGCACTGCGCTACTTTAACTGGCAATTGCTCAGTCATCCAACACTGTACCCAAATGACATTTATATTATTATTTTTTTCACACAAATAGAGCTTTCTTCTGGTGGTATTTGATCACCTCTGGGTTTTTTTATTTTTTATAATTCTGAAAAAACAAAAACAAATATTTTCTACTTTCTGTTATAAAACATATCCAATAAAAATCAAAGTTCTTCATCAATTTAGGCCACAATGTATTCTACTACATATCTCTGGTAAAAAAAAAAAAAATAATCCCAATAAGTGTATAGTAATTGGTTTGTGTGAAAGTGATAGCTTCTACAAATTACGGTGTATATATTTAAAATTGATCAATCCTGATGTATTAACCGCTGATCTTATTTTTTTGAGGGCCTTAAAATGCCAGAAAAGTACAAATACCCCCCAAATGACCCCTTTTGGTCAAGTAGACAGTCTGAGGTATTTAGTAAGAGGCATGGAATTTTTTTTGAAATTGTAATTTTTTTTTTGTCACAATTGTTTTGAAAGTTAAGAAATGAAATAAAAAAAACATTTTTTTTTTTACATACTGTCACCAGTGCAGCTTCATCTTAAACCTGGTGTGGCGGTGATCAGGGACACTAACTAGTGACAGTATGTAAAAAATAAATAAATAAATAAATAAATAAATACTTTATATTCAATTTGTAAATATTTTTTTCCTTTTTAATTTTTTTTTTTACATACTGTCATCAGAGTAGCTCAGTGTCACCATAATGACATTATACTATTCTGGGGGGTGATCAGGGATTTTTTTTTACGCTGTTATTGCTTTATACAGTGCAGATCAGTATATAGACCAGCCTTTCTCAACCTTTTTAACACAGAGGAACCCCTGAAATAGTTCTGCGGTCTCAGGGAACCTCTGCTAAAAATTAGAAACCTACAACTCATGGTACATTAGTGTGATGGTCAGTGGGAAGAACGGTCCTTACACTCATTGGGAAGAATTACCTCCTTACAGATAGTTAAAAAGATCAATAGCGTCAGTGGGAACTTATCTGAGAGGCAGAAATTGGCCAATGTTGAAGGAACCCCTGGCAACCTCTGGAGGAACCCTGGTTGAGAATCACTGATATAGGCAATAGTTTTAGCTGTCTATGATTGGCTACAGCTAATCACATTGTACAGGTAGCCAGACACCATGTGATTACTTGGTGGACACAGCAGGTGATGGGAATGTGTCTCTACATGCCCAGGTGGCAGGTGCTGCGCATGTCAACTAGCTAACATAGAGGTATGGGATTGCCCTTCTACGAGCCGCCGGCAAGTGCTTAAGTCAATGTGGTTTTATCTTTTGATTTAGCAGAAATGTTATAAGTTATGTTGTATTTGTCTTCTAATAATGACTTTAGAGTATTTTTAGCAAAAATATAATTCTGCTTTTTTTTTGGGTGGGGAGGGGCTGTCAGGTGTGCTGAAGAGGGTCCTGTGATTTCTAACAGCAGACCTGTGCAGTGGCGGCTGGTGCTCAATATTTTGGGGGGTTGGCAAACCAATGCCAACCCCCCCCCCAGGAGACAGGCGGGAATGTGACCCCCCCTGCATGCAGGAGATGGGCAGGATGTGATTGTGGCAGCGATCAGAGGCCTCCTTACCTTAGGAAGGAGGCAAATCAGGCAGACATGGATCCGGGCTGCAGCTCCTCGCTCCGGGGCCATTGCTTCTCCTCCAGGCCGAACAGGAAGTGGGTCCTGACTGAGACCTGATTGGCCGGGAGTTTTAAGACTCCCTTGCCAATCGGGTCTAAGGAACTGCTTCCTGATTGGCCGGGAGGAGAATCAGGAAGACAATAGCCAATATTAATACGCTAATGTCACACAACTGGGTGGGCTCAAGGCGCAGTGCTCTGCACCCCAAGCACACCCTTTTTTAAGCCAATTAGAACCTCAGGCTCTAATAGTGCTTAAAAAAAAAACATAAAAAACATGGAAATGCCTGCATCTGGCACCCTGCATGTAGATTAGTGGGCTGGACGCATGGATAGGGGGGGGTGGTGTCCCTGGACCTGTGTGTGTGTGTGTGTATATATATATATATATATATATATATATATATATATTGTGACAGCAGGCAGGTAAAAACACCTGGTTGCATCCAGGATGGAAAATATGTATGCCCTAGATTCAGGCTTTATGCTGACTTATACCACTAGGGGGAGTGCTGGGAGTCCTGCAGGGGAAGAGTTAATGAGCCCAGCTGAAGTAAGTGGGCTCATTAAGACCTATAGAAAACACCCCAGCAGGCTTAGGGAGATGCTCCATCCTGGAACCAGTTCTGTGATTGTGTAGACTGGGGAGTGTGGTATCTGAGCTTTGCGGTGAGTTAACGCCTGTGTGGCAAAACTTCTCAAAGAGAGATAGGGTCTGGGGCAGCACAAGGCTGCACCCAGTTGTTAGTTAGGGAATCTACGTGTGTAGTAAGCGGTCAAGCTGACCAGGATTTCTTTTCATGTTTCTTTTTGTTTTTCTGTTATTTTTTCAATGCATCTAGTCTGAATAAACCGCACCTTTGTTTTTTGTTTCACCTACCAAGCTGTCTGCTGTGCCTGTTTTTGTGTGGTGAACCCATCCAGGGGGTCACACACACCCGCTGCCGAGCTAACCCCTCACAGTTGGTGGAGAATGCGGGCAGTTTTTTTTTTTTAAGGCCAGCATGGAGGAGATACTGAGACAGCTGGCTCTAGCAAATGCAAATCAGCAGCGGACAAATGCAACTTTGCAGCAGAGTCTGGAAGCTCAGCAGAAAGCTCAACTGCAGAGTCTGGACGCTCAGCAACAAGCCCAGCAGCAATCTGAGGCCCGCTTCATAGAGCTGTTACAAAAGCAAGAGCAGAGACTCCAACAACAAATCGAGACATTAATGCAGCAACGGCCGCAGACCAGTGAGGCAAGTGGTTCCACTAATACTGCATCCTTTGGTGTGAGCCGTTTACTGACAAAAATGACTGGAGAGGATGATCCGGAGGTGTTTTTGACCACATTTGAAAGGACTGCTGAAAGGGAAAAGTGGCCTAAGGAGCAGTGGGCTGGACTTGTGGCCCCTCTGTTAACAGGGGAATCGCAGAAAGCCTATTATGACCTAGAGCCGGACCAAGCAAAAGACTATGTGGTGCTAAAAACAGAAATATTGGCACGGCTGGGTGTCACCCTGGCCGTCCGGGCTCAGCGTGTACATAACTGGACTTTCCGGCTTGGAAAACCCCCCAGGTCTCAAATGTATGATCTCATTCACCTGAGCAGGAGGTGGCTGCAGCCAGAGACTTTGACCGCACCAAACATTGTGGAACGTGTTGTTATGGATCGTTTTCTGAGAGCTCTTCCTACTTCCATCCAAAAGTGGGTAAGCCATGGAGACCCAGAAACTGCAGATAAGCTTGTGGATCTGGTTGAGAGGTACTTGGCTACAGAGAACCTGACCACCTCTTCCAGGGACTCACGGACTTTCCACCCTAAGACCAGACCATCCCCAGTGGCGGGTAAGATGACTCCAAGGGGTGAGGGTGGAGAGAGTGAGAAGGTGGGGGTTCAACCTAATGTCTGGCGGGAGCAGCCCGGGAAGCCCAGGCCGCAAGAGGCAGCGAAAAAGATTATTTGCTACCGCTGCCGGCAAGAGGGACATATTTCAGCTAATTGCCCAGTTGTGGATGAACCTATGCAATGTGACTTTATAAGGGACAGACGTCAGTCGATGTTTGCGACAGTCGCTTGTACTGCCATTCGGGGACCTGAGAAACATTTATGTAAAATGTGTATTAATGGTAGAAATGTGGATGTGTTGCTGGATTCAGGTAGCCTGGTGACATTGATAAAGGCTGAATTAGTTACTACAGTGGTCTCTGGGAATAACAAGGTGGCTGTTATTTGTGTGCATGGGGACACCCGAGAGTATCCTGTAACTTCAGTGTTTTTTGAGACCCACAAAGGTAACCTCTCTCATCAGGTGGGGTTAGTGTCTCACTTACCACATGATGCCATTGTGGGAAGGGATTTTCCAGTGTTCTGGGAACTCTGGGATTGTCCTGAGCCCCCCACTGGTGCCCCTATAGACCAGAAAGATGATGACCAGAATTCCTCTGAGAGTGGTGAGGACTCTCCAGAATTTCCCTTGTCGGTATTGGCAGGGGAAACTCGAGAAAATGGGGAGGAGCCAACATCCTCAGATGAAAACATGCCGTCTGTGGAATTTTCAGATCTTGAGGTTCACAGGGAAAATTTTGCCACAGAACAGTTAAAAGACCCCACCCTAATAAAGGCACGGGAGAATGTGGTGAAAATAGATGGCGAGTTAGTGAACCCAGAAAAAACTTGCACTTACCCGTACTTCACTGTGGAAAGGGACCTACTGTATCGAGTGGCTCAAAGGGCAGAAGAAACCGTTGAGCAACTTGTGGTGCCCAAACCTTACAGGAAGTTGGTGTTGGAATTGGCCCATGGGCACATTCTTGGAGGTCATCTGGGGACAGAGAAAACCAGAGAGAGAGTATTGCAGAGATTCTATTGGCCTGGGGTCATGAAGGAAACCGAAAATTATTGTTCCTCCTGCCCTGTGTGTCAGAAATCGGCACCTATGCCACATTTCCGTAACCCGCTGGTACCTCTTCCTATCATTGAGATCCCCTTTGAGAGGATCGCAATGGATTTGGTAGGTCCGATAATGAAGTCCGCTAGGGGGCATCAGTACATTTTGGTTATAATGGACTATGCCACCCGTTATCCGGAAGCGATTCCTCTTCGAAATACCTCGGCCAAAACCATAGCCAAAGAACTATCACTTGTTTTTAGCCGTGTGGGTATTTGTAAGGAACTGCTTACGGACCAAGGTACACCTTTTATGTCCCGAGTTATGAAAGAACTATGCAAGTTGTTCAAAGTGACACAATTACGTACGTCTGTGTATCACCCCCAAACAGATGGGTTGGTTGAAAGATTCAACAAAACCCTAAAACAAATGTTAAAGAAGGTGGTGGATAGAGATGGAAAGAATTGGGACTGTCTAATACCCTATTTGATGTTTGCCATTAGGGAGGTACCCCAATCCTCTACGGGTTTCTCACCCTTCGAGTTACTCTATGGGAGACACCCAAGAGGACTGCTGGATATCGCCAAGGAAACTTGGGAAAATGAGAGTTCTCCCCACAGGAGTGTGATTGAGCATGTCGCCCTGATGCAAGATAGAATTGCACAGGTAATGCCAATCGTAAAGGAACATTTGGCCCAATCGCAGTTAGCACAGCAGAGAGTGTACAACCGTGGGGCCAAGACCCGTACTTTTTCCCCAGGGGATAAGGTATTGGTGCTAGTCCCTACGGTTGAAAGCAAATTCATGGCCAAATGGCAAGGTCCATACGAAGTTCTCGAAAAAGTGAGTGAGGTGAACTATAGGGTTAGACAGCCAGGAAGGCGAAAGCCGGAACAGGTATATCACGTCAATCTGCTGAAAGCCTGGAGGGATAGGGAATCCCTAGTCGCAGAGACTTTGTCACCGGTCCAGTCTGATTGCTTTGTTCCTGAGGTTGGAATCGCAGTCTCCTTATCGAAACCCCAAAAACAGGAGGTTAAAGAGTTTGTACTTCGCAACAAAGAGATTTTCTCTGAGCTACCGGGAGAAACCTCTGGCGTAGAGCATGATATTATTACCCCGCCAGGAGAAAGGGTAAAACTAAAACCTTATAGAATACCAGAAGCCCGACGGGAGGCAATACGTGGGGAGGTTCAAAGGATGCTGGAATTGGGTGTGATAGAGGAGTCCCAGAGTGACTGGTCCAGTCCTATCGTACTAGTGCCCAAACCAGATGGGAGCTGGCGGTTTTGTAACGATTTTCGACAATTGAATAAAGTTACAAAATTTGACACCTACCCCATGCCGCGTATAGATGAGTTGATCGACCGGCTGGGAACAGCCCGATACATGACAACTCTCGATCTCACCAAAGGGTATTGGCAAATTCCCCTGGCCGAGTCGGCCAAGGAGAAAACGGCGTTTGTAACCCCAGATGGGGCGTTCCAATACAAGAGAATGCCGTTTGGGTTACAGAATGCACCTGCAACATTCCAGCGGAAAATGGACAAAATTCTGAGGCCCCATCAGAAGTATGCTGCAGCTTACCTGGATGATGTGATTATCCATAGCACAGATTGGGTCTCACATCTGCCAAAAGTGCAAGCAGTCTTAGACTCCATACGGGAAGCTGGGTTTACAGCCAATCCAAAGAAGTGCACCATTGGACAGGAGGAGGCCAAATATCTGGGGTACACTATTGGGAGGGGAGTGATAAAGCCTCAAGTCAATAAAGTTGAGGCCATACAGAGTTGGCCACGTCCCAACAGTAAGAAACAGGTACGAGCCTTTCTGGGAATCGCTGGCTATTATCGGCGATTCATCCCCCATTTTGCTTCTCAGGCTGTGCCCCTCACCAACCTGACAAAAGGGAAAGAGTCTGTCATGGTCAAATGGTCCCCAGAGGCTGAAGCAGCATTCCAGTCATTAAAAACCGCCTTATGTAGCCAGCCAGTGTTGTACTCCCCAGACTTCTCTAAGGACTTTGTTGTACAAACTGATGCATCAGACGTTGGGTTGGGAGCAGTGTTGTCCCAGGTCTGGAACGGGGAAGAGCACCCAGTCATTTACCTCAGCAGGAAATTGAAGTCCCATGAGGTAAATTACGCCACAATTGAGAAGGAGTGTTTAGCTGTGAAGTGGGCTCTAGATTCCCTTCGGTACTATCTATTAGGTAGGCACTTTGACCTGGTAACTGATCACGCTCCTTTAAAGTGGATGGCTCAAAACAAGGAGACCAATAGAAGGATAAATAGGTGGTTCCTGGCCCTACAGGAATTCAACTTTACAGTAAAGCATCGCCCTGGCGTTAAAATGGGGAATGTGGATGCTTTGTCTCGAGTACATGCGTGCCTGACTGCGTGTGTTCCAACCCCAAGGTTGAAACAAGAGGGGGGGGTATGTGACAGCAGGCAGGTAAAAACACCTGGTTGCATCCAGGATGGAAAATATGTATGCCCTAGATTCAGGCTTTATGCTGACTTATACCACTAGGGGGAGTGCTGGGAGTCCTGCAGGGGAAGAGTTAATGAGCCCAGCTGAAGTAAGTGGGCTCATTAAGACCTATAGAAAACACCCCAGCAGGCTTAGGGAGATGCTCCATCCTGGAACCAGTTCTGTGATTGTGTAGACTGGGGAGTGTGGTATCTGAGCTTTGCGGTGAGTTAACGCCTGTGTGGCAAAACTTCTCAAAGAGAGATAGGGTCTGGGGCAGCACAAGGCTGCACCCAGTTGTTAGTTAGGGAATCTACGTGTGTAGTAAGCGGTCAAGCTGACCAGGATTTCTTTTCATGTTTCTTTTTGTTTTTCTGTTATTTTTTCAATGCATCTAGTCTGAATAAACCGCACCTTTGTTTTTTGTTTCACCTACCAAGCTGTCTGCTGTGCCTGTTTTTGTGTGGTGAACCCATCCAGGGGGTCACACACACCCGCTGCCGAGCTAACCCCTCACAATATATATATATATATATATATATATATAGTAGTGTAATGTAAAGTAGTGAGTGTACAGCTTGTATAACAGTGTAAATTTGCTGTCCCTCAAAATAACTCAACACACAGCCATTAATGTCTAAACCGCTGGCAACAAAAGTGAGTAAAAATGTTCACATTGGGCCCAATTAGCCATTTTTCCTCTCTGGGGTCAGGTGACTCATTGGTGTCTCAGGTGTGAATGGGGAGCAGGTGTGTTAAATTTGGTGTTATCACTCTCACTCTCTCATACTGGTCACTGGAAGTTCAACATGGCACCTCATGGCAAAGAACTCTCTGAGGATCTGAAAAAAAGAATTGTTGCTCTACATAAAGATGGCCTAGGCTATAAGAAGATTGCCAAGACCCTGAAACTGGGATGCAGCACGGTGGACAAGACCATACAGCGGTATAACAGGACGGATTCCACTCAGAACAGGCCTCGCCATGGTCAACCAAAGAAGTTGAGGTCACGTGCTCAGTGTCATATCCAGAGGTTGTCTTTGGGAAATAGACATATGGGTGCTGCCAGCATTGCTGCAGAGGTTGTAGGGGTGGGGGGGTCAGCCTGTCAGTGCTCAGACCATACACCGCACACTGCATCAAATTGGTCTGCATGGCTGTCGTCCCAGAAGGAAGTGAAGACAGTTTGCTGAAGACAAGCAGACTAAGGACATAGATTGGTCATGTGACCCCAAACACACCTCCAAGACAACCACTGCCTTGCTAAAGAAGCTGAGGGTAAAGGTGATGGACTGGCCAAGCATGTCTCCAGACCTAAACCCTATTGAGCATCTGTGGGGCATCCTCAAACAGAAGATGGAGGAGCGCAAGGTCTCTAACATCCACCGGCTCTGTGATGTCGTCAATGAACCGTAGCTCCCCAGTGCTGGCAGCACTCATGCAGCCCCAGACCATGACACTCCCACCACCATGCTTGACTGTGGGCAAGACACACTTGTCTTTGTCCTCCTCACCTGGTTGCCCCCACACATGCTTGTCATCATCTGAACAAAATAAGTTTATCTTGGTCTCATCAGACCACAGGCTGACCCCCCCACCCCTACAACCTCTGCAGCAATGCTGGCAGCACTCATACGTCTAATTCCCAAAGACAACCTCTGGATATGACGCTGAGCACGTGACCTCAACTTCTTTGGTGGACCATGGTGAGGCCTGTTCTGCGTGGAACCTGTCCTGTTATACCGCTGTATGGTCTTGGCCACTGTGCTGCAGATCAGTTTCAGGGTCTTGGCAATCTTCTTATAGCCTAGGCCATCTTTATGTAGAGCAACAATTCTTTTTTTCAGATCCTCAGAAAGTTCTTTGCCATGAGGTACCATGTTGAACTTCCAGTGACCAGTATGAGAGAGTGAGAGCGATACACCAAATTTAACACATCTGCTCCCTACTCACACCTGAGACCTTCTAACACTAACGGGTCACATGACATCGGGGAGGAAAAATGGCTAATTGGGCCCAATTTGGACATTTTCACTTAGGGGTGTACTCACTTTTGTTGCCAGCGGTTTAGACATTAATGGCTGTGTGTTGAGTTATTTTGAGAGAACAGCAAATTTACACTGTTATACAAGCTGTACACTCACTACTTTACATTGTAGCAAAGTGTAATTTCTTCAGTGTTGTCACATGAAAAGATAGAAGAAAAGATTTACAAAAATGTGTGAGGGGTGTACTCACTTTGTGAGATACTGTATATAAATAAATATATATAAATATATGTATATATATATATATATATATATATATATATATATGTGTATATATATTATATATATATATATACCGTATATATATATATATACACAAAATATATATATATATATATATATATATATATAAATATATATATATGTATATTTATATATATATATATATATATATATTTATTTATTTGCTCTTTGTGTTTGTTTTTTTTTCTTAGGTGCAGTAGGCCATGCCAATGGGCGCCCAGTAAGAGGAGTCAGAGGTGAGTGTGAAAATTTAAGAAATAAAGCATAATCACTGTGATAAATTGCTAAGGTAGGCATGAAATATGGTGAGAGTCTCTGATCTGGCTGTTGAATTAATCCAGTCAATATTACCCCCATACCCGCCTAGGTGAACATACACTTTGTTGGTTAATCTTTATTGTTCTCCCGCAAGATAAGCAGAGCTGATTTTTTTAAAGTTATGCAATATTGAAAAAAATATTTTGAAAGTGCACACACTGTATAAGTGAATCTAATAGCCCTAGGGTTATGTGACCCCCTATACTATAATAAAGCTCCCAGGAATATTTGTCCTCAGAATAAGACCATCGCTTGTAGTAGTTAGAAGTAGATTACTTTTGATTTGGTTTTATTTATGAGTATTTGAGGGAGAGAGGGTTAGGGATACCCAAAAAGTCATTTCCTATCATCAGTAGCTTTAAAGTGGTTCACAACAAGGATTAGACCAAAATAATGACTCTCCAGGTGAGTGACCCGAACCCAGGGGGCTGCACAGCTCGTCTGTGAGATTCAGTAACATTCACAAATCCGGGATATTTCTGCACTCCTTGGTATCTTTATTGACGCATTAAACTGACAGGAACGTTAAAAGGTGACGCGTTTCGTGCTAAATTCCCGGCCAGCTCAGACCTCCCAGGTTTTTGAATGACGTCAGCTGAAAACAAGTCACAGAAGTGCAGAACGAAGTGCTCTCCTGTGATCCATAGAAGAAGTGCAGCCAAAGGAGCTTTCCTCGTACTTCTCCTTTATTCACCCGACATCACAAGTGGTGATCAGATGTGGGCAGAAGACGGTGGAAATATCCAGGTCTTCACTCCCACGGGGTGTTCATGCCAGGAACTGTTGTTGGCAATTCAAAAGAGCAGCCAGGCAGAAATCATTGTATGTTACAGGCGGTGTACCTGCGATAAAAGAGAGAAAAGCTCAGAGGGTGGAACTGAGACAATGTCTCCACCAGTGTTGGAGATGGTGGGAGAACGGTGGAAATGGCTGAAAATTATGGAAAATCATTACAAAATCTTACTGAGACAACTGAGACAATTCTGCCACCAATGATGTCATATTCTACTGAATAATCAATGGAGAATGATACCAAGAAAAGGTCACTTAGAGCTGCAACTAGTTTTGTTTTTTATGTGTTCCTGGACCTTAAAAATGATTTTCATGAAATTATACATATTCCTATTTCTTTCATTTAGAATCATTCCTTTATAATGCTGCAGAGCTTTTAGGTAAGTGATGAAAGGGAAGCTCTTAGTCCTGTATAAGTATATCATGTACTGAATACAGCTTATGGATCTATGACATCCAGTATTATCCACCTCTGGACGGTTTTATCCTCTCCATGACCAGGCCATTGTTTGCTATTCAGCACTGGACTACTTTAACTGGTAATTGCATGCAATACTATATTGAAGATTTTGAAAAAAAATAATATGTTTTACTTTCTATTATAAAAACATATCCAATAAAATCAACGTGTTTTTTTCTTTTTTTTTTAATAAATGTAGGCCAAAAAGTATTCTACTACATGTCTTTGGTAAAAAAAAAAAAAATCCCAATAAGTGTATATTAATTGGTTTGTGTGGAAGTTATAGCGTCTACAAACTATGGGATATATATTTGAGAAATGATCAGTCCTAACGTACTGACGGACGATCTCAAAACCCAAAATTCATTATCTCAGAAAATTAGAATATTACATAAGACCAATAGAAAAAAAAAGGATTTTGAATACAGAAATGTTGTCTTAGTGAGAAGTCTGTCCATGTACAGTATAGTATGCGCTCAATACTTGGTCGGGGCTCCTTTTGCATGAATTATGGCATCAATGTGACGTGGCATGGAGGAGATCAGCCTGTGGCACTGCTGTGGTGTGATGGAATCCCAGGTTGCTTTGATAGCGGCCTTCACCTCCTCTGCATTGTTGGGTCTGGTGTCTCTCATCTTCCTCTTGACAAATCCTCTATGGGGTTTAGGTCAGGTGAGTTTGCTGATCTATCGAGCGCAGTGATACCATGATCATGTGACCAGGTATTGGTAGTTTTGGCAGTGTGGACAGGTGCCAAGTCCTGCTGGAAAATGAAATCAGCATCTCCATAAACCGGGTCAGCAGAGGGAAGCATGAAGAACTCTAGAATCTCCTGGTAGAGGGCTGCGCTGACTTTGGACTTGATAAAACACAGAGGACCAACACCAGCAGATGACACGACTCCCCAAATCATCACTGACTGTGGAAACTTCACATTGGCCCTTATGCAACTTGGATCCTGTGCCTCTCCACTTCTCCTCCAGACTCCCGGACTTTCATTTCCAAACGAAATGCAAAATATTCCAGTCGGTGATGATTTGGGGAGCCATGTCATCTGCTGGTGTTGGTCCTCTGTGTTTTATCAAGTCAAGTCAGCGCAGCTCTACCAGGAGATTCTAGAGCTCTTCATTCTTCCCTCTGCTGACCAGCTTTATGGAGATGCTGATTTCATTTTCCAGTGGGACTTGGCACCTCCCACTATGCCAAAACTACCGATACCTGGTCACATGATCATGGTATCACTGTGCTGGATTGGCCAGCAAACTCCCCTGACCTAAACCCCATAGAGAATCTGTGGGGTATTGCCAAGAGGAAGATGAGAGACACCACAAAACAGGTCACTGGAGTGCAGAACAAAGTGCAGTCCAATGATCCATAGGAGAAGTATAGATAAAATAGCTTTGGCCATACTTCTCCTTTAATCACTTGATATCACAAATGGTGTTCAGATGTGGGCAGCAGACGGTGGAAATATCCAGGTCTTCACTCCCACGGGGTGTTCATGCCAGGAATGGCTGTTGGCACTTTGTGTGGAAGAGCAGCCAGGCAAAAAGCCTCCCACATGTACCTGCGCCAAAAAGAGAGAAAAGCTCAGAGGGTGGAACTGAGACAATGTCTCCACCAGTGTCGGAGATGGTGGGAGAACGGTGGAAATGGCTGAAAATAATGGCAAATCATTATTGCAAAATCTTAGAAAACTGAGACAATTCTGCCACCAATGATGTAATATTCTACTGAATAATCAATGGAGAATGATACCAAGAAAAGGTCACTTATAGCTGCAACTAGTTTTGCTTTCTATGTGTTCCTGGCCCTTAAAAAAAATATATTTTTCACGATTTTTTAAGTTATACATATTGTTATTTCTTTCATTTAGACAAAATTGTTCGCGATTCTGACAAGCTTTCAGGTAAGTGATGAAAAGGAAGCTCTAGTTTATATCCCATATGAGTATATTATGTATTGAATACAGCTTATGGGTCTTGAACCGCCTTGAGCTCCAGCAGCTTTTACCCCATTTATTTCTATTCAGCACTGCGCTACTTTAACTGGCAATTGCTCAGTCATGCAACACTGTACCCAAATGATATTTATATTATTATTTTTTTCACACAAATAGAGCTTTCTTCTGGTGGTATTTGATCACCTCTGGGTTTTTTTATTTTTTATAATTCTGAAAAAACAAAAACAAATATTTCCTACTTTCTGTTATAAAACATATCCAATAAAAATCAAAGTTCTTCATCAATTTAGGCCACAATGTATTCTACTACATATCTCTGGTAAAAAAAAAAAATAATCCCAATAAGTGTATAGTAATTGGTTTGTGTGAAAGTGATAGCTTCTACAAATTACGGTGTATATATTTAAAATTGAACATTCCTGATGTATTAACCACTGATCTGATTTTTTTGAGGGCCTTAAAATGCCAGGAAAGTACAAATACCCCCCAAATGACCCCTTTTTGTCAAGTAGACAGTCTGAGGTATTTAGTAAGAGGCATGGCAAGTTTTTTTGAAATTGTAATTTTTTTTTTGTCACAATTGTTTTGAAAGTTAAGAAATGAAATAAAAAAAACATTTTCAGTTTTTTTTTTTTTTTACATACTGTCACCAGTGCAGCTTCATCTTAAACCTGGTGTGGCGGTGATCAGGGACACGAAATAGTGACAGTATGTAATAAATAAATAAATAAATAAATAAATAAATAAATAAATAAATAAATAAATAATTTATATTCAATTTGTAAATATTTTTTCCTTTTTAATTTTTTTTTTTTTACATACTGTCATCAGAGCAGCTCAGTGTCAGCATAGTGACATTATATTATTCTGGGGGGTGATCAGGGATTTTTTTTACGCTGTTATTGCTTTATACAGTGCAGATCAGTATATAGACCAGCCTTTCTCAACCTTTTTAACACAGAGGAACTCTTGAAATAGTTCTGCGGTCTCAGGGAACCTCTGCTAAAAATTAGAAACCTACAACTCATGGTACATTAGTGTGATGGTCAGTGGGAAGAACGGTCCTTACACTCATTGGGAAGAATTACCTCCTTACAGATAGTTAAAAAGATCAATAGCGTCAGCGGGAACTTATCTGAGAGGCAGAAATTGGCCAATGTTGAAGGAACCCCTGGCAACCTCTGGAGGAACCCTGGTTGAGAATCACTGATATAGGCAATAGTTTTAGCTGTCTATGATTGGCTACAGCTAATCACATTGTACAGGTAGCCAGACACCATGTGATTGCTTGGTGGACACAGCAGGTGATGGGAATGTGTCTCTACATGCCCAGGTGGCACGTGCTGCGCATGTCAACTAGCTAACATAGAGGTATGGGATTGCCCTTCTACGAGCCGCCGGCAAGTGCTTAAGTCAATGTGGTTTTATCTTTTGATTTCGCAGAAATGTTATAAGTTATGTTGTATTTGTCTTCTAATAATGAATTTAGAGTATTTTTAGCGAAGATATAATTCTGCTTTTTTTTGGGTGGGGAGGGGCTGTCAGGTGTGCTGAATAGGGTCCTGTGATTTCTAACAGCAGACCTGTGCAGTGGCGGCTGGTGCTCAATATTTTGGGGGGGGGGGGTGGCACACCAATGCCAACACCCCCCCAGGAGACAGGCGGGAATGTGGCCACCCCCCCCCGCATGCAGGAGACGGGCAGGACGTGAATGTGGCAGCGATCAGAGGCCTCCTTACCTTAGGAAGGAGGCAGATCAGGCAGACATGGATCCGGGCTGTAGCTCCTCGCTCCGGGGCCATTGCTTCTCCTCCAGGCCGAACAGGAAGTGGGTCCTGACTGAGACCTGATTGGCCGGGAGTTTTAAGACTCCCTGGCCAATCGGGTCTCAGGAACTGCTTCCTGATTGGCCGGGAGGAGAATCAGGAAGACAATAGCCAATATTAATACACTAATGTCACACAACTGGGTGGGTTCATGGCGCAGTGCTCTGCGCCCCAAGCACACCCTTTTTTAAGCCAATTAGAGCCTCAGGCTCTAATAGTGCTTAAAAAAAACATGGAAATCCCTGCATCTGGCACCCTGCATGTAGATTAGTGGGCTGGACGCATGGATAGGGGGGGTGGTGTCCCTGGACCTGTGTGTGTGTATATATATATATATTTATTTATTTCAGGTACTTATATATCGCCGTCAATTCACGCAGCGCTTTACATATACATTGTACATTCACATCAGTCCCTACCCTCAAGGAGCTTACAATCTAAGGTCCCTAAGTCACATTCATACATACTAGGGACAATTTAGACAGGATCCAATTAACCTACCAGCATGTCTTTGGAGTGTGGGAGGAAACCGGAGTACCCGGAGGAAACCCACGCAGGCACAGGGAGAACATGCAAACTCCAAGCAGGTAGTGTCGTGGTTGGGATTCGAACCAGTGACCCTTCTTACTGCTAGGTGAGAGTGCTACCCACTACACCACTGTGCCGTATATATATATATATATATATATATATATACTGTATATATATACAGTATATATTAGTATTAGTATACAGTATATATATATATATTTGCTCTATGTTTTTGTTTTTTCTTAGGTGCAAAAGGTCATGCCATTGAGCGCCCAGTAACAGAAGACAACGGTGAGTGTGAAAATATAAGAAATAAAGCATAATCACTGTGATGAATTGCTAAGATAGGCATGAAATACGGGGAGAGTCTCTGATCTGGCTGTTCAATGAATCCAGTCCATATTACCCTGATATCTGCCTAGGTGAACATACACTTTGTAGGTTAATCTTTATTGTTCACCCCCCAGATAAGCAGAGCTGATAGTTTTTGATTATCTAATTTTTTTAAAATTATTTAATATAGAAAAAAAATATTTTTAAAGTGCTCATACTGTATATGTGAATCTAATAGCCCTAGGGTTATGTGCCCCCCCTATACTATAATAAAGCTCCCAGACATATTTGTCCTCAGAATAAGACCATCGCTTGTAGTAGTTAGAAGTAGATTACTTTTGCTTTGGTTTTATTTATGAGCATTTGAGGGAGAGAGGGTTAGGGATACCCAAAAAGTCATTTCCTATCATTAGTAGCTTTAAAGTGGTTCACAACAAGGATTAGACTAAAATAATGACTCTCCAGGTGAGTGACCCGAACCCAGGGGGCTGCACAGCTCGTCTGTGAGATTCAGTAACATTCACAAATCCGGGATATTTCTGCACTCCTTGGGATCTTTATTGAGACATTAAACTGACAGGAACGTTAAAAGGTGACGCGTTTCGTGCCAAATTCCCGGCCAGCTCAGACCTCCCAGGTTTTTGAATGACGTCAGCTGAAAACAAGTCACAGAAGTGCAGAACGAAGTGCTCTCCTGTGATCCATAGGAGAAGTACAGCCAGAGGAGCTTTCCCCGTACTTCTCCTTTATTCACCCGACATCACAAGTGGTGATCAGATGTGGGCAGAAGACGGTGGAAATATCCAGGTCTTCACTCCCATGGGGTGTTCATGCCAGGAACGGCTGTTGGCACTTTGTGTGGAAGAGCAGCCAGGCAAAAAGCATTGCATGTTGCAGAAGATGTACCTGCGGGAAAAGAGAGTGTGGAAGTGAGACAATGTCTCCACCAGTATCGGAGATGGTGGGAGAACGGTGGAAATGGCTGAAAATGATGGAAAATCATTATTGCAAAATCTTAGCAACTTGAGACAATTCTGCTCCCAATGATGTAATATTCTACTGAATAATCAATGGAGAATGATACCAAGAAAAGGTCACTTATAGCCACAACTAGTTTTGTTTTTTATGTGTTCCTGGCCTTTAAAAATGATTTTCATGAAATTATACATATTCCTATTTCTTTCATTTAGAAACATTCTTTGGTGATGCTGCAGAGGTTATAGGTAAGTGATGAAAGGGAAGCTCTAGTCCTGTATAAGTATATCATGTACTGAATACAGCTTATGGATCTATGACATCCGGTATTATCCACCTCTGGAAGGTTTTATCCCCTCCATGATCAGGCCATTATTTGCTATTCACCACTGCACTACTTTAACTGGTAATTGCATCCTTTTGCATGAATTACGGCTGCGCTGACTTTGGACTTGATAATACACAGTGGGGACCAACAACAGCAGATGACACGGCTCCCCAAATCATCACCGACTGCGTAAACTTCACACTGGACCTCATGCAACTTGGATCCTGTGTCTCTCCACTCCTCCTCCAGACTCTGGGACCTTCATTTCCAAATTAAATGCAAAATATTGAAGTCAGTGATGATTTGGGGAGTCGTGTCATCTGCTGGTGTTGGTCCTCTGTGTTTTATCAAGTCCAAAGTCAGCGCAGCCCTCTACCTGGAGATTCTAGAGCTCTTCATGCTTCCCTCTGCTGACCGGCTTTATGGAGATGCTGATTTCATTTTCCAGCAGGTCTTGGCACCTCCCACACTGCCAAACTACCAATACCTGGTCACATGATCATGGTATCACTGTGCTCAATTGGCCAGCAAACTCCCCTGACCTAAACCCCATAGAGAATCTGTGGGGTATTGCCAAGAGGAAGATGAGAGACACCAGAAAACAGGTCACAGGAGTGCAGAACAAAGTGCAGTCCAATGATCCATAGAAGTATAGATAAAATAGCTTTGGCCATACTTCTCCTTTAATCATTTGATATCATAAATGGTGTTCAGATGTGGGCAACAGACGGTGGAAATATCCAGGTCTTCACTCCCACGGGGTGTTCATGCCAGGAATGGATGTTGGCACTTTGTGTGGAAGAGCAGCCAGGCAAAAAGCATTGCATGTACCAGTGGGGAAAAAGAGAGAAAAGCTCATAGGGTGTAACTGAGACAATGTCTCCACCAGTGTCGGAGATGGTGGGAGAACGGTGGAAATGGCTGAAAATGATGGAAAATCATTATTACAAAATCTTAGCAAACTGAGACAATTCTGCCACCAATGATGTAATATTCTACTGAATAATCAATGGAGAATGATACCAAGAAAAGGTCACTTATAGATGCAACTAGTTTTGTTTTTTATGTGTTCCTGGCCTTTAAAATGATTTTCATGAAATTATACATATTCCTATTTCTTTCATTTAGAATCAATCTTTGATAATGCTGAGGAGATTTCAGGTAAGTGATGAAAGGGAAGCTCTAGTCCTGTATAAGTATATCATGTACTGAATACAGCTTATGGATCTATGACATCCGGTATTATCCACCTCTGGAAGGTTTATCCCCTCCATGACCAGGCCATTGTTTGCTATTCAGCACTGCGCTACTTTAACTGGTAATAGCATGCAACACTATAACCAAATAAAATTTATATGATTTTTTTACACAAATACAGCTTTTGTTTTGGTGGTATTTGGTCACCACTGGGATTTTTTTTTAATGTATATATTATATAAACAAAAAATTTGAAGATTTTGAAAAAAAATAATATTTTTTACTTTCTATTATAAAAACATATCCAAAAAAAAACTAAGTTTTTTTTTTTTTATAAATGTAGGCCAAAAAGTATTCTACTACATATCTCTGGTAAAAAAAAAAAAAAATCCCAATAAGTGTATATTAATTGGTTTGTGTGAAAGTTATAGCGTCTACAAATTATGGTATATATATTTGAGAATTGATCAGTCCTAACGTACTGACGGCCGATCTCAAAACCCAAAATTCATTATGTCAGAAAATTAGAATATTACATAAGACCAATTAAAAAAAAAAAAAAAAACAAAGATTTTTAATACAGAAATGTTGTCTTATGCCGCGTACACACGAGCTGACTTTTCGACCGGACAATCCGATCGTGTGTGGTCTTCATTGGACCTTCAGCGGACTTTTCCAGTTGAAAATCTGACGGAGTTTACATTTGAAACATGCTTCAAATCTTTCCGACGGACTCGAATCCGGTCGAAAAATCCGCTCTTCTGTATGCTATTCCAACGGACGAAAACCCACGCTAGGGCAGCTATTGGCTACTGGCTATCAACTTCCTTATTTTAGTCCGGTCGTATGTCATCACGTACGAATCCGTCAGACTTTGGTGTGATCGTGTGCAGGCAAGTCCGTTTGTTCAAAAGTCCATCGGAAGTCTGTCAAAAGTCTGTCGAAAGTCCGTCGGAAAGTCCGTCGGACCAGTCTGGTCGAAAAGTCTGCTCGTGTGTACGCGGCATTAGTGAAAAGTCTGTCCATGTACAGTATAGGATACACTCAATATTTGGTCGGGCATCTTTTGCATGAATTACGGCATCAATGCGGTGTGGCATGGAGGGGATCAGCCTGTGGCACTGCTGAGGTGTTATAGAAGTCCAGGTTGCTTTGATAGCGGCCTTCAGCTCGTCTGCATTGTTGGGTCTGGTGTCTCTCATCTTCCTCTTGACAATACCCCACAGATTCTCTATGGGATTTAGGTCAGGTGAGTTTGCTGACCAATCGAGCACAGTGATACTATGATCATGTGACCAGGTATTGGTAGTTTTGGCAGTGTGGGCAGATGCCAAGACCTACTGGAAAATGAAATCAGCATCTCCATAAAGCTGGTCAGCAGAGGGAAGCATGAGGTGCTCTAGAATTTCCTGGTAGAGGACTGCGCTGACTTTGGACTTGATAAAACACAGAGGACCAACACCAGCAGATGACACGACTCCCCAAATCATCACCGACTGTGGAAACTTCACACTGGACCTCATGCAACTTGTATTCTGTGCTTCTCTACTCTTCCTCCACTCTTCCTAGAGACTCTGGGACCTTCGTTTCCAAATGAAATGCAAAATATTCTAGTCAGTGATGATTTGGGGAGCCGTGTCATCTGCTGGTGTTGGTCCTCTGTGTTTTTAAGTCCAAAGTCAGTGCAGTCCTCTACTAGGAAATTCTAGAGCTCTTCATGCTTCCCTCTGCTGACCAGCTTTATGGGGATGCTGATTTAATTTTCCAGCAGGACTTGGCACCTCCCACACTACCAATACTACCAATACCTGGTCGTATGATCATGGTATCACTGTGCTCCATTGGCCAGCAAACTCACCTGACCTAAACCCCATAGAGAATCTGTGGGGTATTGCCAAGAGGAAGGTGAGAGTCACCAGAAAACAGGTCACAGGAGTGCAGAACAAAGTGCAGTCCAATGATCCATAGAAGTATAGATAAAATAGCTTTGGCCATACTTCTCCTTTAATCACTTGATATCACAAATGGTGTTCAGCAGCGGCGGCTGGTGCTCAAAATTTTTATGGGGGGCGCAAACAAACTGAAAAAAAAACCCCATCAATTGCAGCCTCACTGTGCCCATCAAACGCAGCCACTTTGCCATCAAACGAAGCCACTGTACCCATAAATTGCCACCGCTGTGCCTATTAAACGCTGCCACTGTGTAATCAAGCGCAGCCACTGTGCCATCAAATGCAGCTACTGTAACCATCAATTGCTGCCAGTGTGCCCCCCCGCGTGGCACTTACCTGTCTCGGGTCAGCGCTGTCCTCCACGCTCCCTCCGAGTCCTCGATGTCTTCTCCCATCCTCTTCTGCTATGATTGGACGCCTGGCGTCCAATCACAGCGCCTGTCGCTTCAGCCAATCAGGTGACAGGTAACCAGACCCGGTGCACCTGATTGGCTGAGAGGCAGGTCAGTGTTAGGGAATCAAATAAATCGATTCCCTAACACAGCACTACGTAAGCAGCAAACGCACAGCAGTGAGCCCGCTGTTTACCAATTTGGAAGCCTATTAGAGCCGACGGCTCTAGATTAGTGGGCTGGATGCATGGATAGGGGGGGTGGCGCCCCTGGACCTGTGTGTGTGTATATGTATATGTATGTATATATATATATATATACATATATTAGTGTAATGTAAAGTAGTGAGTGCACAGCTTGTATAACAGTGTAAATTTGCTGTCCCCTCAAAATAACTCAACACACAGCCATTAATGTCTAAACCGCTGGCAACAAAAGTGAGTAAAAATGTCCACATTGGGCCCAATTAGCCATTTTCCTTCTCTGGGGTCATGTGACTCATTAGTGTCTCAGGTGCGAATGGGGAGCAGGTGTGTTAAATTTGGTGTTATCGCTCTCACTCTCTCATACTGGTCACTGGAAGTTCAACATGGCACCTCATGGCAAAGAACTGAAAAAAAGAATTGTTGCTCTACATAAAGATGGCCTAGGCTATAAGAAGATTGCCAAGACCCTAAAACAGAGCTACAGCACGGTGGCCAAGACCATACAGTGGTATAACAGGACAGGTTCCACTCAGAACAGACCTCGCCATGGTCCACCAAAGAAGTTGAGGTCACGTGCTCAGCGTCATATCCAGAGGTTGTCTTTGGGAAATAGACGTAGGAGTGCTGCCAGCATTGCTGCAGAGGTTGTAGGGGTGGGGGGTCAGCCTGTCAGTGCTCAGACCATACGCCGCACACTGCATCAAATTGGCCTCCATGGCTGTCGTGCCAAAAGGAAGCCTCTTCTAAAGATGATGCACAAGAAGGGCGCGCAGTTTGCTTTAGACAAGCAGACTAAGGACATGGATGGTCATGTGACCCCAAACACACCTCCAAGATTATTATTATTATTATACAGGATTTATATATCACCAACAGTTTACGCAGGGCTTTACAATATAAAAGGGAGACAATACAGTTATAATACAATAAAATACAAGAGGATTAAGAGGGCCCTGCTCAGAAGAGCTTACAATCTAATATGGTCTGTATGGTCTTGGCCACCGTGCTGCAGCTCAGTTTCAGGGTCTTGGCAATCTTCTTATAGCTATAAACCCTGAGAAAATAGGGGACTGGCGCCGTTCACTGGTGAAAAAAATAAATTAAACTATAAACAGACTCTTAACACAAGGGGAACATTACACCACAATTCTGGGTGAATGAAAAGTGAAACACAGTAAAATAGTATGTGTAAATAAATGTACTTGCTAAAAATACCAAAGAATGTGCAAACTGCCAAAGTGAAGTTATATAAAATAATGGATAAAGCTCCAAACAATAATATAAGTGAATGATCAATCAGGTGTATAAAAAAATAAAATTTCACAAGATCCAAGGATAATAATCATTGAAAGGTATAAGTGAATTATGCCCCAAAAAAACACAAACACAGTGTTGCCCACTCCAGAGTGGTGTATATACTAGTAAAGTGAGATTGGATGGTGTTCAAAAAATAAAAAATAATAAAACAAAAAAAAACAAAAAAAGACAATTTACATATGGCATGCATAAAAGTGTGGTGTTAAGGATAAAAATTAATAAATGAAAAAATATAAAATTAATAAATGAAAAAAATGAAAAAGTCCATGCATGCAAAAAATTCCAGAAAATGCCAAAAAATGCTGTATATATTAAAATGCTATAAATATTAAAAAAAGTCCAGTGTGCATAAAAAGTTCTTGTGCAACAAGCTAGTGTATCTTCAAATGGTTCCAGGTAAGTCCGTCCCAATAGATATACACTAGCTTGTTGCACAAGAACTTTTTATGCACACTGGACTTTTTTTAATATTTATAGCATTTTAATATATACAGCATTTTTTGGCATTTTCTGGAATTTTTTGCATGCATGGACTTTTTCATTTTTTTCATTTATTAATTTTATATTTTTTCATTTATTAATTTTTATCCTTAACACCACACTTTTATGCACACCATATGTAAATTGTCCTTTTTTTTTTTTGGTTTTATTATTTTGAACACCATCCAATCTCACTTTACTAGTATATACACCACTCTGGAGTGGGCAACACTGTGTTTGTGTTTTTTTGGGGCATAATTCACTTATACCTTTCAATGATTATTATCCTTGGATCTTGTGAAATTTTATTTTTTTATACACCTGATTGATCATTCACTTATATTATTGTTTGGAGCTTTATCCATTATTTTATATAACTTCACTTTGGGCAGTTTGCACATACTTTGGTATTTTTAGCAAGTACATTTATTTACACATACTATTTTACTGTGTTTCACTTTTCATTCACCCAGAATTGTGGTGTAATGTTCCCCTTGTGTTAAGAGTCTGTTTATAGTTTAATTTATTTTTTTCACCAGTGAACAGCGCCAATCCCCTATTTTCTCAGGGTTTATAGCATTTGGATCGCACCTAGGTGCTTTCTTTATCTGGGGGGCTGCAGTTCGGTTACAAGCCCGTCCTAAGCGCGGAATACCAATACATACGTAATCTTCTTATAGCCTAGGCCATCTTTATGTAAAGCAACAATTCTTTTTTTCAGATCCTCAGATAGTTCTTGAGGTGCCATGTTGAACCTCCAGTGACCAGTATGAGAGAGTGAGAGCGATAACACCAAATTTAACACACCTGCTTCCTATTCACACCTGAGACCTTGTAACACTAAAGAGTCACATGACACCGGGGAGAGGGAAAATGGCTAATTGGGCCCAATTTGGACATTTTCACTTAGGGGTGTACTGACTTTTGTTGCCAGCGGTTTAGACATTAATGGCTGTGTTGAGTTATTTTGAGGGGACAGCAAATTTACACTGTTATACAAGCTGTACACTCACTACTTTACATTGTAGACAAGTGTCATTTCTTCAGTGTTGTCACATGAAAAGATAGAAGAAAAGATTTACACAAATGTGAGGGGTGTACTTACTTGTGTGAGATACTGTATATATATATATATATATATATATATATATCGATTGATCGATCGATAGATAGATATAGATATATCTATCTATATCTATATATTTATACACACATTTTATATATATATATATATATATATATATATATATATATATATATATATATATATATATATATATATATATTTGCTCTTTGTTTTTGTTTTTTCTTAGGTGCAAAAGGTCATGCCAATGGGCGCCCAGTAACAGAAGCCAATGGTGAGTGTGAAACTATAAGGAATAAAGCATAATCACTGTGATGAATTGCTATGATAGGCATGAAATACGGGGAGAGTCTCTGATCTGGCTGTTGAATGAATCCAGTCCATATTACCCCCATACCCGCCTAGGTGAACATACACTTTGTAGGTTAATCTTTATTGTTCTCCCCCCACATAAGCTTTTGATTATCTACTTTTTAAAAAAAATTATTTAATATAGAAACAAAATATTTTTAAAGGGCACATACTGTATATGGGATTCTAATAGCCCTAGGGTTATGTGACCCCCTATACTGTAATAAAGCTCCCAGACATATTTGTCCTCAGAATAAGACCATCGCTTGTAGTAGTTAGAAGTAGATTACTTTTACTTTGGTTTTATTTATGAGTATTTGAGGGAGAGAGGGTTAGGGATACCCAAAAAGCCATTTCCTATCATTAGTAGCTTTAAAGTGGTTCACAACAAGGATTAGACCAAAATAATGACGCTCCAGGTGAGTGACCCGAACCCAGGGGGCTGCACAGCTCGTCTGTGAGATTCAGTAACATTCACAAATCCGGAATATTTCTGCACTCCTTGGGATCTTTATTGACACATTAAACTGACAGGAACGTTAAAAGATGACGCGTTTCGTGCTAAATTCACAGCCAGCTCAGACCTCCCAGGTTTTTGAATGACGTCAGCTGAAAACAAGTCACAGAAGTGCAGAACGAAGTGCTCTCCTGTGATCCATAGGAGAAGTACAGCCAGAGGAGCTTTCCCCGTACTTCTCCTTTATTCACCAGACATCACAAGTGGTGATCAGATGTAGGCAACAGACGGTGGAAATATCCAGGTCTTCACTCCCATGGGGTGTTCATGTCAGGAACGGTTGTTGGCAATTTGGAAGAGCAGCCAGGCAGAAAGCATTGTATGTTACAGGCGGTGTACCTGCGATAAAAGAGAGAAAAGCTCAGAGGGTGGAACTGAGACAATGTCTCCACCAGTGTTGGAGATGGTGGGAGAACGGTGGAAATGGCTGAAAATGATGGAAAATCATTATTGTAAAATCTTAGCAAACTGAGACAATTCTGCCACCAATGATGTAATATTCTACTGAATAATTAATGGAGAATGATACCAAGAAAAGGTCACTTATAGCTGCAACTAGTTTTGTTTTTTATGTGTTCCTGGCCCTTAAAAATGATTTTCATGCAATTATACATATTTCTATTTCTTTCATTTAGAATCAATCTTTGATGATGATGCTGCGGAGATATCAGGTAAGTGATGAAAGGGAAGCTCTAGTCCTGTATAAGTATATCATGTACTGAATACAGCATATGGATCTATGACATCCGGTATTATCCACCTCTGGAAGGTTTTATCCCCTCCATGACTAGGCCATTGTTTGCTATTCAGCACTGCGCTACTTCAATTGGCAATTGCATCCTTTTGCATGAATTCCGGCTGCGGCTGACTTTGGACTTGATAATACACAGAGGACCAACAACAGCAGAAGACATGGCTCCCCAAATCATCACTGACTGTGGAAACTTCACACTGGACCTCATGCAACTTGGATCCTTTGCCTCTCCACTCCTCCTCCAGATTAGTTTCCAAATGAAATGCAAAATTTTCCAGCGATGATTTGGGGAGTCGTTTCATCTGTTGGTGTTGGTCCTCTGTGTTTTATCAAGTCCAAAGTCAGCGCAGCCCTCTACCTGGAGATTCTAGAGCTCTTCATGCTTCCCTCTGCTGACCAGCTTTATGGAGATGCTGATTTAATTTTCCAGCAGGACTTGGCACCTCCCACACTGCCAAAACTACCAATACCTGGTCACATGATCATGGTATCACTGTGCTCCATTGGCCAGCAAACTCGCCTGACCTAAACCCTATAGAGAATCTGTGGGGTATTGCCAAGAGGAAGGTGAGAGACACCAGAAAACAGGTCACAGGAGTGCAGAACAAAGTGCAGTCCAATGATCCATAGAAGTATAGATAAAATAGCTTTGGTCATACTTCTCCTTTAATCATTTGATATCAGAAGTGGTAATCAGATGTGGGCAACAGATGGTGGAAATATCCAGGTCTTCACTCCCACGGGGTGTTCATGCCAGGAATGGCTGTTGGCACTTTGTGTGGAAGAGCAGCCAGGCAAAAAGCATTGCATGTGCCAGTGGGGAAAAAGAGAGAAAGGCTCAGAGGGTGGAACTGAGACAATGTCTCCTCCAGTGTCGGAGATGGTGGGAGAACGGTGGAAATGGCTGAAAATAATGGAAAATCATTATTACAAAATCTTAGCAAACTGAGACAATTCTGCCACCAATGATGTAATATTCTACTGAATAATCAATGGAGGATGATACCAAGAAAAGGTCACTTATAGATGCAACTAGTTTTGTTTTTTATGTGTTCCTGGCCTTTAAAAATGATTTTCATGAAATTATACATATTCCTATTTCTTTCATTTAGAATCAATCTTTGATAATGCTGAGGAGATTTCAGGTAAGTGATGAAAGGGAAGCTCTAGTCCTGTATAAGTATATCATGTACTGAATACAGCTTATGGATCTATGACATCCGATATTATCCACCTCTGGAAGGTTTATCCCCTCCATGACCAGGCCATTGTTTGCTATTCAGCACTGGACTACTTTACCTGGTAATTGCATGCAACACTATAACCAAATGAAATTTATATGATTTTTTTACACAAATAAAGCTTTTTTTTGGTGGTATTTGGTCATAACTGGAATTTTTTTAATCTATATATTATATAAACAAAAAAATTTGAAGATTTTGAAAAAAAATAATATTTTTTACTTTCTATTATAAAAACATATAAAAAAAATCAAAGTTTTTTTTTTTTTTTTTTTTTTATAAATGTAGGGCAAAAAGTATTCTACTACATGTCTTTGGTAAAAAAAAAAATCCCAATAAGTGTATATTAATTGGTTTGTGTGAAAGTTATAGCGTCTACAAACTATGGGCTATATATTTGAGAATTGATCAGTCCTAATGTACTGACGGCCGATCTCAAAAGCCAAAATTCATTATGTCAGAAAATTAGAATATTGCATAAGACCAATTAAAAAAAAAAAAAAAAAGATTTTTAATACAGAAATGTTGTCTTATGCCGCGTACACACGAGCTGACTTTTCGACCGGACTGGTCCGACGGACAATCCAATCGTGTGTGGTCTTCGTCGGACCTTCAGCGGACTTTTCCAGTTGAAAATCTGACGGAGTTTAGATTTGAAACATGCTACAAATCTTTCCGACGGACTCGAATCCGGTCGAAAAATCCGCTCATCTGTATGCTAGTCCGACAGACGAAAACCCATGCTAGGGCAGCTATTGGCTACTGGCTATCAACTTCCTTATTTTAGTCCGGTCGTACGTCATCACGTACGAATCCATCGGACTTTGGTGTGATCATGTGCAGGCAAGTCCGTTTATTCAAAAGTCCATCGGAAGTCCGTCGGAAAGTCCGTCAGATCAGTCTGGTCGAAAAGTTCGCTCGTGTGTACGCGGCATTAGTGAGAAGTCTGTCCATGTACAGTATAGGATGCACTCAATACTTGGTCGGGGCTCCTTTTGCATAAATTACGGCATCAATGCGGCGTGGCATGGAGGAGATCAGCCTGTGGCACTGCTGAGGTGTTATAGAAGTCCAGGTTGCTTTGATAGCGGCCTTCAGCTCGTCTGCATTGTTGGGTCTGGTGTCTCTCATCTTCATCTTGACAATACCCCACAGATTCTCTATGGGATTTAGGTCAGGTGAGTTTGCTGACCAATCGAGCACAGTGATACCATGATCATGTGACCAGGTATGGGTAGTTTTGGCAGTGTGGGAGGTGCCAAGACCTACTGGAAAATGAAATCAGCATCTCCATAAAGCTGGTCAGCAGAGGGAAGCATGAAGAGCTCTAGAATCTCCTGGTAGAGGGCTGCACTGACTTTGGACTTGATAAAACACAGAGGACCAACACCAGCAGATGACACGACTCCCCAAATCATCACCGACTGTGGAAACTTCACACTGGACCTCATGCAACTTGGATTCTGTGCTTCTCCACTCTTCCTCCAGACTCTGGGACCTTCGTTTCCAAATGAAATGCAAAATATTCTAGTCAGTGATGATTTGGGGAGTCATGTCATCTGCTGGTGTTGGTCCTCTGTGTTCTTAAGTCCAAAGTCAGCGCAGTCCTCTACTAGGAAATTCTAGAGCTCTTCACGCTTCCCTCTGCTGACCAGCTTTATGGAGATGCTGATTTAATTTTCCAGCAGGACTTGGCACCTCCCACACTACCAAAACTACTAATACCTAGTCACATGATCATGGTATCACTGTGCTCGATTGGCCAGCAAACTCCCCTGACCTAAACCCCATAGAGAATCTGTGGGGTATTGCCAAGAGGAAGATGAGAGACACCAGAAAACAGGTCACAGGAGTGCAGAACAAAGTGCAGTCCAATGATCCATAGAAGTATAGATAAAATAGCTTTGGCCATACTTCTCCTTTAATCACTTGATATCACAAATGGTGTTCAGCAGTGGCGGCTGGTGCTCAAAATTTTTAGGGGGGCGCAAACAAACTGAAAAAAAAAAAAAAAAAATCAATTGCAGCCTCACTGTGCCCATCAAACGCAGCCACTGTGCCCATCAATTGAAGATTGAGGGGTGCAGGAGAGAGGGGGGCGGCACTCCTGCGCCCTCTATGGACGCACCGCCACTGGTGATCAGATGTGGCCAACAGATGGTGGAAAAAGCCTCCAGCATGTACCTGGGGGAAAAAGAGAGAAAAGCTCAGAGGGTGGAACTGAGACAATGTCTCCACCAGTGTCAGAGATGGTGGGAGAACGGTGGAAATGTTTGAAAATAATGGCAAATCATTATTACAAAATCTTAGCAAACTGAGACAATTCTGCCACCAATGATGTCATATTCTACTGAATAATCAATGGAGAATGATACCAAGAAAAGGTCACTTATAGCTGCAACTAGTTTTGCTTTCTATGTGTTCCTGGCCCTTAAAAAAATATAATTTTCACAATTTTTTAAGTTATACATATTGTTATTTCTTTCATTTAGACAAAATCATTTGCGATTCTGACAAGCTTTCAGGTAAGTGATGAAAAGGGAGCTCTAGTTTATATCCTGTATGAGCATATTATGTATTGAATACAGCTTATGGGTCTTGAACCGCCTTGAGCTCCAGGAGCTTTTACCCCATTTATTTCTATTCAGCACTGCGCTACTTTGAATGGCAATTGCTCAGTCATGCAACCCCTTACCCAAATCACATTTAAATTATTATTTTTTTTTCACACAAATAGAGCTTTCTTCTGGTGGTATTTTATCACCTCACCTCATTTTCTACTTTCTGTTATAAAACATATCCAATAAGATCAAAGTTCTTCATAAATTTAGGCCACAATGTATTCTACTACATATCTCTGGTAAAAAAGAAAAAATAATCCCAATAAGTGTATAATAATTGGTTTGTGTGAAAGTGATAGCTTCTACAAATTACGGTGTATATATTTAAAATTGATCAATCCTCATGTATTAACCGCTGATCTTATTTTTTTGAGGGCCTTAAAATGCCAGGAAAGTACAAATACCCCCCAAATTACCCCTTTTTATCAAGTAGACAGTCTGAGGTATTTAATAAGAGGCATGGCAAGTTTTTTGAAATTGTAATTTTTTTTTTGTCACAATTTTTTTGAAAATTAAGAAATGAAATAAAAGAAAAAATCACAGTATATATATTTTTTTTTACATACTGTCACCAGTGCAGTACAGCTTCATCTTAAACCTGGTGTGGCGGTGATCAGGGACACTAAATAGTGACAGTATGTAAAAAATAAATAAATAAATAAATACTTTATATTCAATTTGTAAACATTTTTTTCCTTTTTAATTTTTTTTTTTTTTTTTTTACATACTGTCATCAGAGCAGCTCAGTGTCACCATAGTGACATTATATTACTCTGGGGAGTGATCAGGGATTTTTTTTACGCTGTTATTGCTTTATACAGTGCAGATCAGTATAAAGACCAGCCTTTCTCAACCTTTTCAACACAGAGGAACCCTTGAAATAGTTCTGCGGTCTCAGGGAACCCCTGCTAAAAATTAGAAATCTACAACTCATGATACCTTAGTGTGATGGTCAGTGGGAAGAACGGTCCTTACACTCATTGGGAAGAATTACCTCTTTACAGATAGTTAAAAAGATCAATAGTGTCAGTGGGAACTTATCTGAGAAGCAGAAATTGGCCAATGTTGAAGGAACCCCTGGCAACCTCTGGAGGAACCCTGGTTGAGAATCACTGATATAGGAGATTGTTTTAGCTGTCTATGATTGGCTACAGCTAATCACATTGTACAGGTAGCCAGAGACCATGTGATTGCTTGGTGGACACAGCAGGTGATGGGAGTGTGTCTCTACATGCCCAGGTGGCACGATCTGCGCATGTCAACTAGCTAACATAGACGTATGGGATTGCCCTTCTACGAGCCGCCAGCAAGTGGTTAATTCAATGTGGTTTTATCTTTTAGATTTAGCAGAAATTTTTGTAAGTTATGTTGTATTTGTCTTCTAATAATTACTTTAGAGTATTTTTAGCGAAAATATAATTCTGCTTTTTTTTTGGGTGGGGAGGGGCTGTCAGGTGTGCTGAAGAGGGTCCTGTGATTTCTAACAGCAGACCTGTGCAGTGGCGGCTGGTGCTCAATATTTTGGGGGGGTGGCAAACCAATGCCAACCCCCCCCAGGAGACAGGCGGGAATGTGACCCCCCCCTGCATGCAGGAGACGGGCAGGATGTGAATGTGGCAGCGATCAGAGGCCTCCTTACCTTAGGAAGGAGGCAGATCAGGCAGACATGGATCCGGGCTGCAGCTCCTCGCTCCGGGGCCATTGCTTCTCCTCCAGGCCCAACAGGAAGTGGGTCCTGACTGAGACCTGATTGGCCGGGAGTTTTAAGACTCCCTGGCCAATCAGGTCTAAGGAATTGCTTCCTGATTGGCCGGGAGGAGAATCAGGAAGACATGGCGCAGTGCTCTGTGCCCCAAGCACACCCTTTTTTAAGCCAATTCGAGCCTCAGGCTCTAATAGTGCTTAAAAAAAAAACATGGAAATCCCTGCATCTGGCACCCTGCATGTATATTAGTGGGCTGGACGCATGGATAGGGAGGGTGGTGCCCCTGGACCTGTGTGTGTGTGTATATATATATATATATATATATATATATATATATATATATATACATATATATATATATATATATACATATATATATATATATATATATATATATATACATATATATATATATATATATATATATATATATATATATATATATATATATATATATATATATATATATATATAGTATATATTAGTATTGGTATACAGTATATATATTTGCTCTATGTTTTTGTTTTTTCTTAGGTGCAAAAGGTCATGCCAATGGGCGCCCAGTAACAGAAGCCATCGGTGAGTATGAAAATATAATAAATAAAGCATAATCACTGTGATGAATTGCTAAGATAGGCATGAAATACAAGGAGAGTCTCTGATCTGGCTGTTCAATGAATTCAGTCAATATTACCCCGATACCCGCCTAGGTGAACATACACTTTGTAGGTTAATTTTTATTGTTCTCCCCCAAGATAAGCAGAGCTGATAGCTTTTCATTATCTAATTTTTTTAAAAATGATTTAATATAGAAAAAAATATTTTTAAAGTGCGCATACTGTATATGTGATTCTAATAGCCCTAGGGTTATGTGACCCCCCTATACTGTAATAAAGCTCCCAGACATATTTGTCCTCAGAATAAGACCATCGCTTGTAGTAGTTAGAAGTAGATTACTTTTGCTTTTGTTTTATTTATGAGCATTTGAGGAAGAGAGGGTTAGGGATACCCAAAAAGTCATTTCCTATCATTAGTAGCTTTAAAGTGGTTCACAACAAGGATTAGACCAAAATAATGACGCTCCAGGTGAGTGAACTGAACCCAGGGGGCTGCACAGCTCGTCTGTGAGATTCAGTAACATTCACAAATCCGGAATATTTCTGCACTCCTTGGTATCTTTATTGAGACATTAAACTGACAGGAACGTTAAAAGGTAACGCGTTTCGTGCCAAATTCCCGGCCAGCTCAGACCGCCCAGGTTTTTGAATGACGTCAGGTAAAACAAGTCACAGAAGTGCTGAACGAAGTGCTCTCCTGTGATCCATAGGAGAAGTGCAGCCAGAAGAGCTTTCCCCGTACTTCTCCTTTATTCACCCGACATCACAAGTGGTGATTAGAAGTGGGCAGCCGACGGTGGAAATATCCAGGTCTTCACTCCCACGGGGTGTTCATGCCAGGAACTGTTGTTGGCAATTCGGAAGAGCAGCCAGGCAGAAATCATTGTATGTTACATATGAATATTACATAAGACCAATTAAAAAAAAAAAAAAAAAGATTTTTAATACAGAAATGTTGTCTTATGTCGCGTACACATGAGCGGACTTTTCGACCGGACTGGTCCGACCGACCGAGTCCGGCGGACAATCCGATCGTGTGTGGGCTTCATCTGACCTTCAGCGGACTTTTCCAGTTGAAAATCTGACGGAGTTTAGATTTGAAATATGCTTCAAATCTTTCCAATGGACTCGAATCCGGTCGAAAAATCAGCTTGTCTGTATGCTAGTCCGACAGATGAAACCCATGCTAGGGCAGCTATTGGCTACTGGCTATCAACTTCCTTATTTTAGTCTGGTCGTATGTCATCACGTACGAATCCATCAGACTTTGGTGTGATCGTGTATAGGCAAGTCTGTTTGTTCAAAAGTCCATCGGAAGTCCGTCAAAAGTCTGTCGAAAGTCCATCGGAAAGTCCGTCGGACCAGTCTGGTCGAAAAGTCCGCTCGTGTGTACGCGGCATTAGTGAAAAGTCTGTTCATGTACAGTATAGGATGCACTCAATACTCAATACAGGAGACGGGCAGGATGTGAATGTGGCAGCGATCAGAGGCCACCTTACCTTAGGAAGGAGGCAGATCAGGCAGACATGGATCCGGGCTGCAGCTCCTCGCTCCGGGGCCATTGCTTCTCCTCCAGGCTGAACAGGAAGTGGGTCCTGACTAAGACCTGATTGGCCGGGAGTTTTAAGACTCCCTGGCCAATCGGGTCTCAGGAACTGCTTCCTGATTGGTCAGGAGGAGAATCAGGAAGACAATAGCCAATATTAATACACTAATGTCACACAACTGGGTGGGCTCATGGCGCAGTGCTCTGTGCCCCAAGCACACCCTTTTTTAAGCCAAATAGAACCTCAGGCTCTAATATTGCTTAAAAAAAACCCATGGAAATCCCTGCATCTGGCACCCTGCATGTAGATTAGTGGGCTGGACGCATGGATGGGGGGGTGGCGCTCCTGGACCTGTGTGTGTGTGTATATATAAATATATATATATATATATATATATATATATATATATATATATATAGTAGTGTAATGTAAAGTAGTGAGTGTACAGCTTGTATAACAGTGTAAATTTGATGTCCCCTCAAAATAACTCAACACACAGCCATTAATGTCTAAACCGCTGACAACAAAAGTGAGTCAAAATGTCCACATTGGGCCCAATTAGCCATTTTCCCTCTCTGGGGTCATGTGACTCATTAGTGTCTCAGGTGCGAATGGGGAGCAGGTGTGTTAAATTTGGTGTTATCGCTCTCACTCTCTCATACTGGTCACTGGAAGTTCAACATGGCACCTCATGGCAAAGAACTCTCTGAGGATCTGAAAAAAAAAATTGTCGCTCTACATAAAGATGGCCTAGGCTATAGGAAAACTGCCAAGACCCTGAAACTGAGATGCAGCACGCTGGCCAAGACCATACAGCGGTATAACAGGACAGGTTCCACTCAGAACAGGCCTCGCCATGGTCCACCAAAGAAGTTGAGTGCATGTGCTCAGCATCATATCCAGAGGTTGTCTTTGGGAAATAGACGTATCAGTGCTGCCAGCATTGCTGCAGAGGTTGTAGGGGTGGGGGGTCAGCCTGTCAGTACTCAGACCATACGCCACACACTGCATCAAATTGGTCTGCATGGCTGTCGTGCCAAAAGGAAGCCTCTTCTAAAGAAAATGCACAAGAAAGCGCGCAGTTTGCTTTAGACAAGCAGACTAAGGACATGGGTGGTCATGTGACCCCAAACACACCTCCAAGATTATTATTATTATTATACAGGATTTATATATCACCAACAGTTTACGCAGCGCTTTACAATATAAAAGGGAGACAATACAGTTATAATACAATAAAATACAAGAGGATTAAGAGGGCCCTGCTCAGAAGAGCTTACAATCTAATAGGGTGGGGCAGGTGGTACAAAAGGTTGTAATTGAGGGGAATGAGCTGTTGGAAGTGGTAGGAGATTAGTTGGAGACGTGATAGGATTTCCTGAAGAGATGAGTTTTCAGGGATCGCCTGAAGGTAGCAAGAGTAGGGGATAGCCGGATAGATGGAGGTAGCGAGTTCCAGAGGATGGGAGAGGCTCTTGAGAAATCCTGGAGACGAGCATGGGAGGAGGAGATGAGAGAGCTTGAAAGCAGCAGGTCTTGATGACCACTGCCTTGCTAAAGAAGCTGAAGGTAAAGGTGATGGACTGGCCAAGCATGTCTCCAGACCTAAACCCTATTGAGCATCAGTGGGGCATCCTCAAACAGAAGGTGGAGGAGCGCAAGGTCTCTAACATCCACCAGCTCCATGATGTCGTCAATGAACTGTAGCTCCCCAGTTCCGCCAGCACCCATGCAGCCCCAGACCATGACACTCCCACCACCATGCTTGACTGTAGACAAGACACACTTGTCTTTGTCCTCCTCACCTGGGTGCCGCCACACACGCTTGTCACCATCTGAGCCAAATCAGTTTATCTTGGTCTCATCAGACCACAGGACATGGTTCCAGTAATCCATGTCCTTAGTCTGCTTGTCTTCAGCAAACTGTTTGCAGGCTTTCTTGTGCATCATCTTTAGAAGAGGCTTCCTTCTGGGACGACAGCCATGCTGATCAATTTGATGCAGTGTGCGGCGTATGGTCTGAGCACTGACAGGCTGACCCCCCACCCCTTCAACCTCTGCAGCAATGCTGGCAGCACTCATATGTCTATTTCCCAAAGACAACCTCTGGATATGACGCTGAGCACGTGACCTCAACTTCTTTGGTGGACCATGGTGAGGCCTGTTCTGAATGGAACCTGTCCTGTTATACCGCTGTATGGTCTTGGCCACCGTGCTGCAGCTCAGTTTCAGGGTCTTGACAATCTTCTTATAGCCTAGGCCATCTTTATGTAGAGCAACAATTCTTTTTTTCAGATCCTCAGAGAGTTCTTGAGGTGCCATGTTGAACCTCCAGTGACCAGTATGAGAGAGTGAGAGCGATAACACCAAATTTAACACAGCTGCTCCCCATTCACACCTGAGACCTTGTAACACTAACGAGTCACATGACACCGGGGAGGGAAAAGGGCTAATTGGGCCCAACTTGGACATTTTCACTTAGGGGTGTACTGACTTTTGTTGCCAGCGGTTTAGACATTAATGGCTGTGTGTTGAGTTATTTTGAGGGGACAGCAAATTTACACTGTTATACAAGCTGTACACTCACTACTTTACATTGTAGCAAAATGTAATTTCTTCAGTGTTGTCACATGAAAAGATAGAAGAAAAGATTTACAAAAATGTGAGGGGTGTACTCACTTTTGTGAGATACTGTATATATATATATATATATATATATATATTTATATTTATATTTATACACACAGTATATATATATTTGCTCTATGTTTCTGTTTTTTCTTAGGTGCAGTAGGCCATGCCAATGGGCGCCCAGTAACAGGAGTCAGAGGTGAGTGTGAAAATATAAGAAATAAAGCATAATCACTGTGATTAATTGCTAAGATAGGCATGAAATACGGGGAGAGTTTCTGATCTGGCTGTTCAATGAATCCAGTCAATATTACCCCCATACCCGCCTAGGTGAACATACACTTTGTAGGTTAATCTTTATTGTTCTCCCCCCAGATAAGCAGAGCTGATAGCTTTTGATTATCTATTTTTTTTTAATTATTTAAAATAAAAAAAATGTTTTAAAGTGCACATACTGTATATGGGATTCTAATAGCCCTAGGGTTATGTGACCCCCTATACTGTAATAAAGCTCCCAGACATATTTGTCCTCAGAATAAGACCATCGCTTGTAGTAGTTAGAAGTAGATTACTTTTGCTTTGGTTTTATTTATGAGCATTTGAGGGAGAGATGGTTAGGGATACCCAAAAAGCCATTTCCTATCATTAGTAGCTTTAAAGTGATTCACAACAAAGATTAGACCAAAATAATGACTCTCCAGGTGAGTGACCCGAACCCAGGGGGCTGCACAGCTCGTCTGTGAGATTCAGTAACATTCACATATCTGGAATATTTCTGCACTCCTTGGTATCTTTATTGAGACATTAAACTGACAGGAACGTTAAAAGGTGACGCGTTTCGTGCTAAATTCCCGGCCAGCTCAGACCTCCCAGGTTTTTGAATGACGTCAGGTAAAACAAGTCACAGAAGTGCAGAACGAAGTGCTCTCCTGTGATCCATAGGAGAAGTGCAGCCAAAGGAGCTTTCCCCGTACTTCTCCTTTATTCACCCGACATCACAAGTGGTGATCAGATGTAGGCAACAGATGGTGGAAATATCCAGGTCTTCACTCCCACGGGGTGTTCATGCCAGGAACTGTTGTTGGCACTTTGAGTGGAAGAGCAGCCAGGCAGAAAAGCATTGCATGTTGCAGAAGATGTACCTGCGGGGAAAGAGAGTGTGGAAGTGAGACAATGTCTCCACCAGTGTCGTAGATGGTGGGAGAACAGTGGAAATGGCTGAAAATAATTGCAAATCATTATTACAAAATCTTAGCAACTTGAGACAATTCTGCCACCAATGATGTCATATTCTACTGAATAATCAATGGAGAATGATACCAAGAAAAGGTCACTTATAGCTGCAACTAGTTTTGTTTTTTATGTGTTCCTGGCCCTTAAAAATGATTTTCATGAAATTATACATATTCCTATTTCTTTCATTTAGAATCATTCTTTGATAATGCTGCGAAGTTTTTAGGTAAGTGATGAAAGGGAAGCTCTAGTCCTGTATAAGTATATCATGTACTGAATACAGCGTATGGATCTATGACATCCGGTATTATCCACCTCTGGAAGGTTTATCCCCTCCATGACCAGGCCATTGTTTGCTATTCAGCACTGCACTACTTTAACTGGTAACTGCATGCAACACTATAACCAAATGAAATTTATATGATTTTTTTACACAAATAAAGCTTTTTTTGGTGGTATTTGGTCACCCCTGGGATTTTTTTTAATCTATATATTATATAAACAAAAAATTTGAAGATTTTGAAAAAAAATAATATTTTTTACTTTCTATCATAAAAACATATCCAAAAAAATCAAAGTTTTTTTTTTTTTTTTTATAAATGTAGGCCAAAAAGTATTCTACTACATATCTTTGGTAAAAAAAAATAAAATCCCAATAAGTGTATATTAATTGGTTTGTGTGAAAGTTATAGCGTCTACAAACTATGGGATATATATTTGAGAATTGATCAGTCCTAATGTACTGACGGACGATCTCAAAACCCAAAATTCATTATCTCAGAAAATTTGAATATTACATAAGACCAATAAAAAAAAAAAAAAAACAAAGATTTTTAATACAGAAAAGTTGTCTTATGCCACGTACACACGAGCAAACTTTTCAACCGGACTGGTCCGACGGACCAAGTCCGGCGGACAATCCGATCGTGTGTGGTCTTCATCGGACCTTCAGCGGACTTTTCCAGTTGAAAATCTGACGGACTTTAGATTTGAAACATGCTACAAATCTTTCCGACAGACTCGAATCCGGTCGAAAAATCTGCTCGTCTGTATGCTAGTCCAACAGACGAAAACCCACGCTAGGGCAGCTATTGGCTACTGGCTATCAACTTCCTTATTTTAGTCAAATCGTATGTCATCACGTACGAATCCGTCAGACTTTGGTGTGATCGTGTATAGGCAAGTCCGTTTGTTCAAAAGTCCATCGGAAGTCCGTCGGAAAGTCCGTCGGACCAGTCTGGTCGAAAAGTCCGCTCGTGTGTACACGGCATTAGTGAGAAGTCTGTCCATGTACAGTATAGGATGCACTCAATACTTGGTCGGGGCTCCTTTTGCGTGAATTACAGCATCAATGCGGTGTGGCATGGAGGAGATCAGCCTGTGGCACTGCTGTGGTGTGATGGAAGTCCAGGTTGCTTTGATAGCGGCCTTCAGCTCGTCTGCATTGTTGGGTCTGGTGTCTCTCATCTTCCTCTTGACAATACCTCACAGATTCTCTATGGGATTTAGGTCAGGTGAGTTTGCTGACCAATCGAGCACAGTGATACTATGATCATGTGACCAGGTATTGGTAGTTTTGGCAGTGTGGGAGGTGCCAAGACCTGCTGGAAAATGAAATCAGCATCTCCATAAAGCTGGTCAGCAGAAGGAAGCATGAGGTGCTCTAGAATTTCCTGGTAGAGGGCTGCGCTGACTTTGGACTTGATAAAACACAGAGGACCAACACCAGCAGATGACACGACTCCCCAAATCATCACCGACTGTGGAAACTTCACACTGGACCTCATCCAACTTGGATTCTGTGCTTCTCCACTCTTCCTCCAGACTCTGGGACCTTCGTTTCCAAACAAAATGCAAAATATTCCAGTCAGTGATGATTTGGGGAGCCGTGTCATCTGCTGGTGTTGGTCCTCTGTGTTTTTAAGTCCAAAGTCAGCGCAGTCCTCTACTAGGAAATTCTAGAGCTCTTCATGAGAATCTGTGGGGTATTGCCAAGAGGAAGATGAGAGACACCAGAAAACAGGTCACAGGAGTGCAGAACAAAGTGCAGTCCAATGATCCATAGAAGTATAGATAAAATAGCTTTGGCCATACTTCTCCTTTAATCACTTGATATCACAAATGGTGTTCAGCAGCGGCGGCTGGTGCTCAAAATTTTTAGGGGGGCGCAAAGAAACTGAAAAAAAAAATCAATTGCATCCTCACTGTGCCCATCAAATGCAGCTACTGTGCCCATCAATTGCCGCCACTGTGCCATCAAACGAAGCCACTGTACCCATAAATTGCCACCACTGTGCCTATTAAACGCTGCCAATGTGTAATCAAGCGCAGCCACTGTGCCTATCAAGCGCAGACACTGTGCCATCAAACGCAGCCACTGCACCCATAAATTGCTGCCACTGTGCAATCAAACGCAGCTACTGTAACCATCAATTGCTGCCAGTGTGCCCCATCAATTGCCACCAGTTTGCCCCATCAATTGCTGCCAGTGTGCCCCCCTGCCTGTCACTTACCTGTCTCGGGTCAGTGCTGTCCTCCACACTCCCTCCGAGTCCTCGATGTCTTCTCCCGTCCTCTTCTGCTATGATTGGCGTCCAATCACAGTGCCTGTCGCTTCAGCCAATCAGGTGACAGGTAACCAGACCTGGTGCACCTGATTGGCTGAGAGGCAGGTCAGTGTTAGGGAAGCGGTTTATTTGATTCCCTAACACAGCACTACGTAAGCAGCAAACGCACAGCAGTGAGCCCGCTGTTTACCAATTTGGAAGCCTATTAGAGCCGACGGCTCTAATCAGGCACTTCCAAAACACCCCCGCCGCTGTAATTCAGATGCCCGGAGCCCAACAAGGGGTCAGGCAATCTGAATAGGAGGCGGCAGCGGCGACAATAGATAGATTCATGCAATGCATGAATCTAATCTATTGAAGATTGACGGGTGCAGGAGAGAGGGGGGCGGCGCTCCTGCGCCCTCTATGGACGCACCGGCACTGGTGTTCAGATGTGGCCAACAGACGGTGGAAATATCCAGGTCTTCACTCCCACGGGGTGTTCATGCCAGGAATGGCTGTTGGCACTTTGTGTGGAAGAGCAGCCAGGCAAAAAGCCTCCAGCATGTACCTGCAGGAAAAAGAGAGAAAAGCTCAGAGGGTGTAACTGAGACAATGTCTCCTCCAGTGTCAGAGATGGTGGGAGAACGGTGGAAATGGCCGAAAATAATGGCAAATCATTATTACAAAATCTTAGCAAACTGAGACAATGCTGCCACCAATGATGTAATATTCTACTGAATAATCAATGGAGGATGATACCAAGAAAAGGTCACTTATAGCTGCAACTAGTTTTGCTTTCTATGTGTTCCTGGACCTTAAAAAAATATATTTTTCACGATTTTTTAAGTTATACATATTGTTATTTCTTTCATTTAGACGAAATCTTTCGCAATTATATACAAGCTTTAAGGTAAGTGATGAAAAGGGAGCTCTAGTTTATATCCTGTATGAGTATATTATGTATTGAATACAGCTTATGGGTCTTGAACCGCCTTGAGCTCCAGGAGCTTTTACCCCCTTTTATGACCAGGCCATTTATTTCTATTCAGCACTGCGCTACTTTAACTGGCAATTTCTCAGTAATGCAACACTGTACCCAAATCACATTTATATTATTATTTTTTTTTCACACAAATAGAGCTTTCTTCTGGTGGTATTTGATCACCTCTGGGTTTTTTTATTTTTTATAATTCTGAAAAAAAAAAAAATATTTTCTACTTTCTGTTATAAAACATATCCAATAAAATCAAAGTTCTTCATAAATTTAGGCCACAATGTATTCTACTACATATCTCTGGTAAAAAAAATAATCCCAATAAGTGTATAATAATTGGTTTGTGTGAAAGTGATAGCTTCTACAAATTACGGTGTATATATTTAAAATTGAACATTCCTGATGTATTAACCGCTGATATTATTATTATTCTTTTGAGGCCCTAAAATGCCAGGAAAGTACAAATACCCCCCAAATGACTCCTTTTTGTCAAGTAGACAGTCTGAGGTATTTAATAAGAGGCATGGCAAGTTTTTTGAAATTGTAATTTTTTTTTTTTGTCACATTTTTTTTGAAAATTAAGAAATGAAATAAAAAAAAAAAAAAAAATCACAGTATTTTTTTTTTTTTTTACATACTGTCACCAGTGCAGTACAGCTTCATCTTAAACCTGGTGAGGCGGTGATCAGGGACACTAACTAGTGACAGTATGTAAAAAAAAAAAAAAAAAAAAATATATATATATATATATATATATATATATATATATATATATATATATATATATATATATATAAAATATATATATATTTTTTATTCAATTTGTAAACATTTTTTTCCTTTTTATTTTTTTACATCAGAGTAGCGCAGTGTCACCATAGTGATATTATAATACTCTGGGTGGTGATCAGGGATTTTTTTTTTGTACGCTGTTATTGCTTTATACAGTACAGATCAGTATATAGGAGATTGTTTTAGCTGTCTATGATTGGCTACAGCTAATCACATTGTACAGGTAGCCAGAGACCATGTGATTACTTGGTGGACACAGCAGGTGATGGGAATGTGTCTCTACATGCCCAGGTGGCACGTGCTGCGCATGTCAACTAGCTAACATAGAGGTATGGGATTGCCCTTCTACGAGCCACCGGCAACTGCTTAAGTCAATGTGGTTTTATCTTTTAGATTTAGCAGAAATTTTTGTAAGTTATGTTGTATTTGTCTTCTAATAATGACTTTAGAGTATTTTTAGCGAAAATATAATTCTGCTTTTTTTTTGGGTGGGGAGGGGCTGTCAGGTGTGCTGAAGAGGGTCCTGTGATTTCTAACAGCAGACCTGTGCAGTGGCGGCTGGAGCTCAATGTTTTGGGGGAGTGGCAAACCAATGCCAGCCCCCCCAAGAGACAGGCGGGAATGCAGCCACCCCCCCCCCCCCGCATGTGGGAGACGGGCAGGACATGAATGCGGCAGCAATTAGGGGCCACCTTACCTTAGGAAGGAGGCAGATCAGGCAGACATGGATCTGGGCTGCAGCTCCTCGCTCCGGGGCCATTGCTTCTCCTCCAGGCCGAACAGGAAGTGGGTCCTGACTGAGACCTGATTGGCTGGGAGTTTTAAGACTCTCTGGCCAATCGGGTCTCAGGAAGTGCTTCCTGATTGGTCAGGAGGAGAATCAGGAAGACAAAAGCCAATATTAATGCGCTAATGTCACACAACTGGGTGGGCTCATGGCGCAGTGCTCTGTGCCCCAAGCACACCCTTTTTTAAGCCAATTAGAGCCTTAGGCTCTAATAAGATTGCCAAGACCCTTTAACTGAGATGCAGCACGGTGGTCAAGACCATACAGCGTTATAACAGGACAGGTTCCACGCAGAACAGGCCTCACCATGGTCCACCAAAGAAGTTGAGGTCACATGCTCAGCATCAAATCCAGAGATTGTCTTTGGGAAATAGACGTATGAGCGCTGCCAGCACTGCTGCAGAGGTTGAAGGGGTGGGGGGGTCAGCCTGTCAGTGCTCAGACCATACGCCGCACACTGAATCACATTGGTCTGCATGGCTGTCGTCCCAGAAGGAAGCCTCTTCTAAAGATGATGCACAAGAAAGCCCGCAGTTTGCTGAAGACAAGCAGACTAAGGACATGGATGGTCATGTGACCCCAAACACACCTCCAAGACAACCACTGCCTTGCTAAAGAAGCTGAGGGTAAAGTTAATGGACTGGCCAAGCATGTCTCCAGACCTAAACCCTATTGAGCATCTGTGGGGCATCCTCAAACAGAAGATGGAGGAGCGCAAGGTCTCTAACATCCACCGTGATGTGATCCACTGTGATGTCGTCAATGAACCGTAGCTTCCCAGTGCCGGCAGCACTCATGCAGCCCCAGACCATGACACTCCCACCACCATGCTTGACTGTAGACAAGACACACTTGTCTTTGTATTCCTCACCTGGTTGCCGCCACACACGCTTGTCACCATCTGAACCAAATAAGTTTATCTTGGTCTCATCAGACCACAGGACATGGTTCCAGTAATCCATGTCCTTAGTCTGCTTGTCTGCAGCAAACTGTTTGTGGACTTTCTTGTGTATCGTCTTTAGAAGAGGCTTCCTTCTGGGACGACAGCCATGCAGACCAATTTGATGCAGTGTGCGGCGTATGGTCTGAGCACTGACAGGCTGACCCCCCCCCCCACCCCTACAACCACTGCAGCAATGCTGGCAGCACTCATACGTCTAATTCCCAAAGACAACCTCTGGATATGACGCTGAGCATGTGACCTTAACTTCTTTGGTGGACCATGACGAGGCCTGTTCTGATTGGATCCTGTCCTGTTAAATCGCTGTATGGTCTTGGCCACCATGCTGCAGGTCAGTTTCAGGGTCTTGGCAATCTTCTTATAGCCTAGGACATCTTTATGTTGAGCAACAATTCTTTATTTCAGATCCTCAGATAGTTCTTGAGGTGCCATGTTGAACTTCCAGTGACCAGTATGAGAGAGTGAGAGCGATAACACCAAATTTAACACACCTGCTCCCCATTCACACCTGAGACCTTGTAACACTAATGAGTCACATGACACCGGGGAGGGAAAAGGGCTAATTGGGCCCAACTTGGACATTTTCACTTAGGGTTGTACTCACTTTTGTTGCCAGCGGTTTAGACATTAATGGCTGTGTGTTGAGTTATTTTGAGGGGACAGCAAATTTACACTGTTATACAAGCTGTACACTCACTACTTTACATTGTAGACAAGTGTCATTTCTTCAGTGTTGTCACATGAAAAGATAGAAGAAAATATTTACAAAAATGTGAGGTGTGTACTCACTTTTGTGAGATACTGTATCTATCTATCTATCTATCTATCTATCTATCTATCTATCTATCTATCTATCTATCTATCTATCTATCTATCTATCTATCTATCTATATATAAGTATATCATGTACTGAATACAGCTTATGGATCTATGACATCCGGTATTATCCACCTCTGGAAGGTTTATCCCCTCCATGACTAGGCCATTGTTTGCTATTCAGCACTGCGCTACTTTAACTGTTAATTGCATCATTTTGCATGAATTATGGCTGCGCTGACTTTGGACTTGATAATACACAGTGGGGACCAACACCAGCAGATGACACGGCTCCCCAAATCATCACTGACTGTGGAAACTTTACAAAGGAACTCATGCAACTTGGATCCTGTGTCTCTCCACTCTTCCTCCAGACTCTAGGACCCTGATTTCCAAATGAAATGCAAAATATTCCAGTCAGCGATGATTTGCTGACTAAATTGTCATCTGCTGGTGTTGGTCCACTGTGTTTTATCAAGTCCAAAGTCAGCGCAGCTCTCTGCCGGAAGATTCTGGAGCTCTTCATGCTTCCCTCTGCTGACCAGCTTCATGGAGATGCTGATTTAATTTTCAAACACGACTTGGCACCTCCCACATTGCCAAAACTACCAATACCTGGTCACATGATCATGGGATCACTGTGCTCGATTGGCCAGCAAACTCCCCTGACCTAAACCCTATAGAGAATCTGTGGGGTATTGCCAAGAGGAAGGTGAGAGACACCAGAAAACAGGTCACAGGAGTGCAGAACAAAGTGCAGTCCAATGATCCATAGAAGTATAGATAAAATAGCTTTGGCCATACTTCTCCTTTAATCACTTGATATCACAAACGGTGTTCAGATGTGGGCAACAGAGGGTGGAAATATCCAGGTCTTCACTCCCACGGGGTGTTCATGCCAGGAACGGTTGTTGGCACTTTGAGTGGAAGAGCAGCCAGGCAAAAAGCACAAAAACACACAAATAAAGCTTTTTTGGTGGTATTTGGTCACGCCTGGGATTTTTTTTAATCTATATATTATATAAACAAAAAATGTGAAGATTTTGAAAAAAAATAATATTTTTTACTTTCTATCATAAAAACATATCCAAAAAAATCAAAGTTTTTTTTTTTTTTTTTTTTTTTTATATAAATGTAGGCCAAAAAGTATTCTACTACATATCTTTGGTAAAAAAAAATAAAATCCCAATAAGTGTATATTAATTGGTTTGTGTGAAAGTTATAGCGTCTACAAACTATGGGATATATATTTGAGAATTGATCAGTCCTAATGTACTGACGGCCGATCTCAAAACCCAAAATTCATTATCTCAGAAAATTTGAATATTACATAAGACCAATTAAAAAAAAAAAAAACAAAGATTTTTAATACAGAAATGTTGTCTTATGCCACGTACACAGACTTTTCAACCGGACTGGTCCGACGGACCAAGTCCGGCGGACAATCCGATCGTGTGTGGTCTTCATCGGACCTTCAGCGGACTTTTCCAGTTGAAAATCTGACGGACTTTAGATTTGAAACATGCTACAAATCTTTCCGACGGACTCGAATCCGGTCGAAAATTCTGCTCGTCTGTATGCTAGTCCAACAGATGAAAACCCACGCTAGGGCAGCTATTGGCTACTGGCTATCAACTTCCTTATTTTAGTCCGGTCGTATGTCATCACGTACGAATCCGTCAGACTTTGGTGTGATCGTGTATAGGCAAGTCCGTTTGTTCAAAAGTCCATCGGAAGTCCGTCGGAAAGTCCGTCGGACCAGTCTGGTCGAAAAGTCCGCTCGTGTGTACACGGCATTAGTGAGAAGTCTGTCCATGTACAGTATAGGATGCACTCAATACTTGGTCGGGGCTCCTTTTGCGTGAATTACGGCATCAATGCGGTGTGGCATGGAGGAGATCAGCCTGTGGCACTGCTGTGGTGTGATGGAAGTCCAGGTTGCTTTGATAGCGGCCTTCAGCTCGTCTGCATTGTTGGGTCTGGTGTCTCTCATCTTCCTCTTGACAATACCCCACAGATTCTCTATGGGATTTAGGTCAGGTGAGTTTGCTGACCAATCGAGCACAGTGATACTATGATCATGTGACCAGGTATTGGTAGTTTTGGCGGTGTGGGAGGTGCCAAGACCTGCTGGAAAATGAAATCAGCATCTCCATAAAGCTGGTCAGCAGAGGGAAGCATGAGGTGCTCTAGAATTTCCTGGTTGAGGGCTGCGCTGACTTTGGACTTGATAAAACACAGAGGACCAACACCAGCAGATGACACGACTCCCCAAATCATCACTGACTGTGGAAACTTCACACTGGACCTCATGCAACTTGGATTCTGTGCTTCTCCACTCTTCCTCCAGACTCTGGGACCTTCGTTTCCAAACAAAATGCAAAATATTCCAGTCAGTGATGATTTGGGGAGCCGTGTCATCTGCTGGTGTTGGTCCTCTGTGTTTTTAAGTCCAAAGTCAGCGCAGTCCTCTACTAGGAAATTCTAGAGCTCTTCATGAGAATCTGTGGGGTATTGCCAAGAGGAAGGTGAGAGACACCAGAAAACAGGTCACAGGAGTGCAGAACAAAGTGCAGTCCAATGATCCATAGAAGTATAGATAAAATAGCTTTGGCCATACTTCTCCTTTAATCACTTGATATCACAAATGGTGTTCAGCAGCGGCGGCTGGTGCTCAAAATTTTTAGGGGGGCGCAAAGAAACTGAAAAAAAAAATCAATTGCATCCTCACTGTGCCCATCAAATGCAGCTACTGTGCCCATCAATTGCCGCCACTGTGCCATCAAACGAAGCCACTGTACCCATAAATTGCCACCACTGTGCCTATTAAACGCTGCCAATGTGTAATCAAGCGCAGCCACTGTGCCTATCAAGCGCACACACTGTGCCATCAAACGCAGCCACTGCACCCATAAATTGCTGCCACTGTGCAATCAAACACAGCTACTGTAACTATCAATTGCTGCCAGTGTGCCCCATCAATTGCTGCCAGTTTGCCCCATCAATTGCCACCAGTTTGCCCCATCAATTGCTGCCAGTGTGCCCCCCTGCCTGGCACTTACCTGTCTCGGGTCAGTGCTGTCCTCCACACTCCCTCCGAGTCCTCGATGTCTTCTCCCGTCCTCTTCTGCTATGATTGGCGTCCAATCACAGCGCCTGCCGCTTCAGCCAATCAGGTGACAGGTAACCAGACCCGGTGCACCTGATTGGCTGAGAGGCAGGTCAGTGTTAGGGAAGCGGTTTATTTGATTCCCTAACACAGCACTACGTAAGCAGCAAACGCACAGCAGTGAGCCCGCTGTTTACCAATTTGGAAGCCTATTAGAGCCGACGGCTCTAATCAGGCACTTCCAAAACACCCCCGCCGCTGTAATTCAGATGCCCGGAGCCCAACAAGGGGTCAGGCAATCTGAATAGGAGGCGGCAGCGGCGACAATAGATAGATTCATGCAATGCATGAATCTAATCTATTGAAGATTGACGGGTGCAGGAGAAAGGGGAGCGGCACTCCTGCGTCCTCTATGGACGCACCGCCGCTGGTGTTCAGATGTGGGCAACAGATGGTGGAAATATCCAGGTCTTCACTCCCACGGGGTGTTCATGCCAGGAATGGCTGTTGGCACTTTGTGTGGAAGAGCAGCCAGGCAAAAAGCCTCCCGCATGTACCTGCAGGAAAAAGAGAGAAAAGCTCAGAGGGTGTAACTGAGACAATGTCTCCACCAGTGTCGGAGATGGTGGGAGAACGGTGGAAATGGCCGAAAATAATGGCAAATCATTATTACAAAATCTTAGCAAACTGAGACAATTCTGCCACCAATGATGTCATATTCTACTGAATAATCAATGGAGGATGATACCAAGAAAAGGTCACTTATAGCTGCAACTAGTTTTGTTTTCTATGTGTTCCTGGACCTTAAAAAAATATATTTTTCACGATTTTTTAAGTTATACATATTGTTATTTCTTTCATTTAGACGAAATCTTTCGCAATTATATACAAGCTTTAAGGTAAGTGATGAAAAGGGAGCTCTAGTTTATATCCTGTATGAGTATATTATGTATTGAATACAGCTTATGGGTCTTGAACCGCCTTGAGCTCCAGGAGCTTTTACCCCCTTTTATGACCAGGCCATTTATTTCTATTCAGCACTGCGCTACTTTAACTGGCAATTTCTCAGTAATGCAACACTGTACCCAAATCACATTTATATTATTATTTTTTTTTCACACAAATAGAGCTTTCTTCTGGTGGTATTTGATCACCTCTGGGTTTTTTTATTTTTTATAATTCTGAAAAAAAAAAAAATATTTTCTACTTTCTGTTATAAAACATATCCAATAAAATCAAAGTTCTTCATAAATTTAGGCCACAATGTATTCTACTACATATCTCTGGTAAAAATAATAATCCCAATAAGTGTATAATAATTGGTTTGTGTGAAAGTGATAGCTTCTACAAATTACGGTGTATATATTTAAAATTGAACATTCCTGATGTATTAACCGCTGATATTATTATTATTCTTTTGAGGCCCTAAAATGCCAGGAAAGTACAAATACCCCCCAAATGACTCCTTTTTGTCAAGTAGACAGTCTGAGGTATTTAATAAGAGGCATGGCAAGTTTTTTGAAATTGTAATTTTTTTTTTTTTGTCACTTTTTTTTGAAAATTAAGAAATGAAATAAAAAAAAAAAAAAAAATCACAGTATTTTTTTTTTTTTTTACATACTGTCACCAGTGCAGTACAGCTTCATCTTAAACCTGGTGAGGCGGTGATCAGGGACACTAACTAGTGACAGTATGTAAAAAAAAAAAAAAAAATATATATATATTTTTTATTCAATTTGTAAACATTTTTTTCCTTTTTATTTTTTTACATCAGAGTAGCGCAGTGTCACCATAGTGATATTATAATACTCTGGGTGGTGATCAGGGATTTTTTTTTTTGTACGCTGTTATTGCTTTATACAGTACAGATCAGTATATAGGAGATTGTTTTAGCTGTCTATGATTGGCTACAGCTAATCACATTGTACAGGTAGCCAGAGACCATGTGATTACTTGGTGGACACAGCAGGTCATGGGAGTGTGTCTCTACATGCCCAGGTGGCACGTGCTGCGCATGTCAACTAGCTAACATAGAGGTATGGGATTGCCCTTCTACGAGCCACCGGCAACTGCTTAAGTCAATGTGGTTTTATCTTTTAGATTTAGCAGAAATTTTTGTAAGTTATGTTGTATTTGTCTTCTAATAATGACTAATTTTAGTATTTTTAGCGAAAATATAATTCTGCTTTTTTTTTGGGTGGGGAGGGGCTGTCAGGTGTGCTGAAGAGGGTCCTGTGATTTCTAACAGCAGACCTGTGCAGTGGCGGCTGGAGTTCAATGTTTTGGGGGAGTGGCAAACCAATGCCAGCCCCCCCAAGAGACAGGCAGGAATGCAGCCATCCCCCCCCGCATGTGAGAGACGGGCAGGACATGAATGCGGCAGCAATTAGGGGCCACCTTACCTTAGGAAGGAGGCAGATCAGGCAGACATGGATCCGGCTGCAGCTCCTCGCTCCGGGGCCATTGCTTCTCCTCCAGGCCGAACAGGAAGTGGGTCCTGACTGAGACCTGATTGGCCGGGAGTTTTAAGACTCCCTGGCCAATCGGGTCTCAGGAAGTGCTTTCTGATTGGTCAGGAGGAGAATCAGGAAGACAATAGCCAATATTAATGCGCTAATGTCACACAACTGGGTGGGCTCATGGCGCAGTGCTCTGTGCCACAAGCACACCCTTTTTTAAGCCAATTAGAGCCTTAGGCTCTAATAGTGCAAAAAAAAACCATGGAAATCCCTGCATCTGGCACCCTGCATGTAGATTAGTGGGCTGGACGTATGGATGGGGGGGTGGCGCCCCTGGACCTGTGTGTATAGATATATATATATATATATATATATATATATATATATATATATATATATATATATATATATTAGTGTAATGTAAAGTAGTGAGTGTACAGCTTGTATAACAGTGTAAATTTGCTGTCCCCTCAAAATAACTCAACACACAGCCATTAATGTCTAAACCACTGGCAACAAAAGTGAGTAAAAATGTCCACATTGGGCCCAATTAGCCATTTTCCCTCTCTGGGGTCATGTGACTCATTAGAGTCTCATGTGTGAATGGGGAGCAGGTGTGTTAAATTTGGTGTTATCGCTCTCACTCTCTCATACTGGTCACTGGAAGTTCAACATAGTACCTCATGGCAAAGAACTCTCTGATGATCTGAAAAAAAGAATTGTTGCTCTACATAAAGATGGCCTAGGCTATAAGAAAACTGCCAAGACCCTTTAACTGAGATGCAGCACGGTAGTCAAGACCATACAGCGTTATAACAGGACAGGTTCCACTCAGAACAGGCCTCACCATGGTCCACCAAAGAAGTTGAGTGCATGTGCTCAGCGTCATATCCAGAGGTTGTCTTTGGGAAATAGACGTATGAGTGCTGCCAGCATTGCTGCAGAGGTTGAAGGGGTGGGGGGGTCAGCCTGTCAGTGCTCAGACCATACACCGCACACTGAATCACATTGGTCTGCATGGCTGTCATCCCAGAAGGAAGCCTCTTCTAAAGATGATGCACAAGAAAGCCCGCAGTTTGCTGAAGACAAGCAGACTAAGGACATGGATGGTCATGTGACCCCAAACACACCTCCAAGACAACCACTGCCTTGCTAAAGAAGCTGAGGGTAAAGTTAATGGACTGGCCAAGCATGTCTCCAGACCTAAACCCTATTGAGCATCTGTGGGGCATCCTCAAACAGAAGATGGTGGAGCGCAAGGTCTCTAACATCCACCGTGATGTGATCCACTGTGATGTCGTCAATGAACCGTAGCTTCCCAGTGCCGGCAGCACTCATGCAGCCCCAGACCATGACACTCCCACCACCATGCTTGACTGTAGACAAGACACACTTGTCTTTGTACTCCTCACCTGGTTGCCGCCACACACGCTTGTCACCATCTGAACCAAATAAGTTTATCTTGGTCTCATCAGACCACAGGACATGGTTCCAGTAATCCATGTCCTTAGTCTGCTTGTCTGCAGCAAACTGTTTGTGGACTTTCTTGTGTATCGTCTTTAGAAGAGGCTTCCTTCTGGGACGACAGCCATGCAGACCAATTTGATGCAGTGTGCGGCGTATGGTCTGAGCACTGACAGGCTGACCCCCCCACCCCTACAACCTCTGCAGCAATGCTGGCAGCACTTATACGTCTAATTCCCAAAGACAACCTCTGGATATGACGCTGAGCATGTGACCTTAACTTCTTTGGTGGACCATGACGAGGCCTGTTCTGATTGGATCCTGTCTTGTTAAATCGCTGTATGGTCTTGGCCACCGTGCTGCAGGTCAGTTTCAGGGTCTTGGCAATCTTCTTATAGCCTAGGACATCTTTATGTAGAGCAACAATTCTTTATTTCAGATCCTCAGATAGTTCTTGAGGTGCCATGTTGAACTTCCAGTGACCAGTATGAGAGAGTGAGAGCGATAACACCAAATTTAACACACCTGCTCCCCATTCACACCTGAGACCTTGTAACACTAATGAGTCACATGACACCGGGGAGGGAAAAGGGCTAATTGGGCCCAACTTGGACATTTTCACTTAGGGGTGTACTCACTTTTGTTGCCAGCGGTTTAGACATTAATGGCTGTGTGTTGAGTTATTTTGAGGGGACAACAAATTTACACTGTTATACAAGCTGTACACTCACTACTTTACATTGTAGACAAGTGTCATTTCTTCAGTGTTGTCACATGAAAAGATAGAAGAAAATATTTACAAAAATGTGAGGTGTGTACTCACTTTTGTGAGATACTGTATCTATCTATCTATCTATCTATCTATCTATCTATCTATCTATCTATCTATCTATCTATCTATCTATCTATCTATCTATCTATCTATATATAAGTATATCATGTACTGAATACAGCTTATGGATCTATGACATCCGGTATTATTCACCTCTGGAAGGTTTATCCCCTCCATGACTAGGCCATTGTTTGCTATTCAGCACTGCGCTACTTTAACTGTTAATTGCATCATTTTGCATGAATTATGGCTGCGCTGACTTTGGACTTGATAATACACAGAGGACCAACACCAGCAGATGACACGACTCCCCAAATCATCACTGACTGCGGAAACTTTACAAAGGAACTCATGCAACTTGGATCCTGTGTCTCTCTACTCTTCCTCCAGACTTTGGGACCCTGATTTCCAAATGAAATGCAAAATATTCCAGTCAGGGATGATTTGCTGACTAAATTGTCATCTGCTGGTGTTGGTCCTCTGTGTTTTATCAAGTCCAAAGTCAGCGCAGCTCTCTGCCGGGAGATTCTGGAGCTCTTCATGCTTCCCTCTGCTGACCAGCTTCATGGAGATACTGATTTAATTTTCAAACACGACTTGGCACCTCCCACACTGCCAAAACTACCAATACCTGGTCACATGATCATGGGATCACTGTGATCGATTGGCCAGTAAACTCCCCTGACCTAAACCCTATAGAGAATCTGTGGGGTATTGCCAAGAGGAAGATGAGAGACACCAGAAAACAGGTCACAGGAGTGCAGAACAAAGTGCAGTCCAATGATCCATAGAAGTATAGATAAAATAGCTTTGGCCATACTTCTCCTTTAATCACTTGATATCACAAACGGTGTTCAGATGTGGGCAACAGACGGTGGAAATATCAAGGTCTTCACTCCCACGGGGTGTTCATGCCAGGAACGGTTGTTGGCACTTTGAGTGGAAGAGCAGCCAGGCAAAAAGCATTGCATGTTACAGGCGGTGTACCTAGGGGAAAAGAGAGAAAAGCTCAGAGTGTGAAACTGAGACAATGTCTCCGCCAGTGTTGGAGATGGTGGGAGAACGGTGGAAATGGCTGAAAATTTTGGCAAATCATTATTGCAAAATGTTTACAAATTCAGACAATTCTGCTATCAATGACATCATAGTCTACTGAATAAACAATGGAGAATGATACAGAGAAAAGGTCAGTTATAGATGTAATTAGTTTAGTTTTTTTATGAATTCCTGGACCTTACCAATGATTGTTATGAAATTATACATATTCCTATTTCTTTCATTTAGTGTCGGTCTTTGATGATATTATTAATAATCAAAAATTTTTATTGTTTATTTCATTTATATATACACCATTTATACAACATTCTATACTCCTTTGTTCAAACAATAGAAACATACTACACATTACATCCTACATCACCTACCACCATTTTCCCCCCTGTCCCGGCGGCCGACATTTACATATGCGAGGGGAAAAAAAAAAAATAATAAAATGGTACCCACCCCACCGTATTTATCGTGCTTATGTTTATAAAGTGTTAAAAAAAAATAAAATTATGAATTATGAAGATGTGAAAAAAAAAAAAATAAATAAATAAAAAAAGGAATTTCCCTATAATTCATATTTGTTATTAATCGTGTGCCTATCTCCTTCCCCCCTCCACCACCAATGTTTGTCAAAACTGGAACAAGAGGGGAATAGTAAAAAAACAAAAAAAACAAAAAAAAACAAAGACCACATATACCTTTACCCATACATTATCTTACCCCCCTCCCTCTTTGATTAGCATTAGAGAAGTTATATGACTATTTACATCTACCCTTCAGGGCCATTCTTCTTATGTCTCTATTCTAAATGACTATACCATTCCTTCCTCCTACCCATCTGTATTTCCCTCTTCTATTATCTCCTCAGCGCATTGTTCCCAGTTTGCCCATGTCGTTTCAAATTTCTTTCTTTGGTTTTTAACCACATGAACCCATCTCTCTGCTTCCTTTATTATATTAACCTCGTTTCTCCACTCTATGACTGACGGGATCCTGTCCTGTCTCCAGTACTTCGGAATTAGTTTTTTCGCTGCATTTAACAAATGTGGGGTTATACTTTCTCTATATTTTTTGATAGGTCCAGTCATTCCATGAAATAAATATTGTATGGGCCCAAACTCCATGTGGTCTGTCATCATTTTCTTAATCCAGGGGGCTACTAATTCCCAAAAACGCTTAATTATTGGGCATGTCCACCGTAGATGAAGAAAAGTTCCCCTCTGTCCACAGCCCCTCCAGCATTTGTCATTAGCTTCTGAAGAGATTTGTGCCATTTTAACTGGTGTCCTATACCATCTCGCTAGGAATTTATATGCCATTTCTTCCACCTTTGTACTTATGGAGGTAATAAATGTTAACGATATCATTTTATTTATTTGTTTATCTGTCCACACTTGGCCTAGCTCCCTCTCCCATTCTTTCATGAAGTATGGGGGTTTCTTTTCTTGTTCTCCTAGGATCATTCTGTATGTCCAGGATAATGTATGCCCATCTTCTGATGTCTGTGCACACTTCCTCTCAAATGCGGTAAGTGTATTTATGGATCTTAACGGTTTTATTTTCTTAAGGAAACTCGTCATTTGACGGTATTTCCATTCTGCCATTCTTGTCTCCCCAAATTTCAAGATCATCTCTGTCAGTGGTATTAAAACTCCACTTGGGGCAAACTTACCGCATCTAATATTCCCATCTTGTTCCCACGCCCCCAGACTTCCCGTCTTCTCCCCCGGGAGGAACCACGGAAATCCCTCCAGAGGAGTCAGAGGGGAGGTCTGTGGGGCATACCTACCCTCTTTATTCATTCTATCCCATACTTCTAATGTATTCAGGGTTATTGGTGATGTCCATTGTGACAGCCCTCTCAGTGACCCTTGGATCCATGGTGCTCCTGCCAGGTTTCTCCCCGCCATCATCATTTCTGCCTGTACCCATGGTTTTCTATCTAGGTCATGGCACCAGTCTATTATTCTAACTAGCGCCATGGCCTTATAATAGGATGTTATATCCGGGAGTCCTAGGCCACCCTCCGCTCTACTCCTTCTTAAAATGTCGTACGCCAATCTAGGCCTTTTATCGTTCCATACAAAGGCTATTAATAGCCGACGCATTTGTTTAAGGAGACTCGCCGGCAACCTGATTGGCACTGTACACAGCACATAAACTATTCTGGGCAGTATACTCATTTTTATGGCACTGATTCTTCCGAACCAGGTCAAGTATTTCCCCTTCCATTTCTTTAATTCTTCTGTTATTTCTTTCACTAATGAGCCATAATTATGCTCCAACAATAGTTCATAGTCTGCGCTTATCTGTACCCCCAGGTATGTCAGCGACTCCCTGTTCCATATAAATGGGTATTTCTCCTTCAGTGTTCTCTCCATCTCCGCTGGGACATGACTGGGAAGGATGACTGATTTCTCGAAATTAATCTTAAAGCCAGACACCCTTCCAAATTTCTGTACTTCTACCATCAATCGGCTATAGATGTCTGGGGAGTGGACATAAAAAATAATAAATCGTCCGCATATGCTGCTACTTTATGTTCCGTATGGCCTATATGTGTCCCCACTATCTCCTTATTCTTTCTGATTCTACGCAAAAAGGGTTCCATTACTATTGCAAATATCAATGGGGACAGTGGGCACCCCTGCCTGGTACCGTTTTGTATGTTAAAGCATTCAGATACTGTCCCATTTACCTTAATTCTTGCTCTTGGTTTTGTGTATAGTGCCATAATCCATCCCAGCATTCTCTCCCCCAGTCCTATCCTCCCCAGTACTTCTCTCATAAAGCCCCAGTTCACTCTGTCGAAGGCTTTCTCCGCATCCATCGACAGAGTGATTCCTGGGGCTTCACCTGGGCCATGTTGCATCCAATGCAGTATATGGAGTGCGCGGGTGGTGTTATCTCTTGCTTCTCGCCCCTTTACAAACCCTGCTTGATCTGGGTGCACTAAATCTCCTACATCTTCCTGTAGTCTCAGGGCCAGAATTTTTGCCAGTATCTTGGTGTCTGAGTTCAGCAGAGAGATTGGCCTGTAATTGGCACATACCTGGGGATCTTTTCCCTCTTTTGGCAAAACCGTTATGTACGCCAGTGATGCTTCTGAGGAGAGTGGATTTCCAGCACCCATAGAGTTGAAATAATCACAAAGTGGCCTTACCAAAATTGGGAGAAATTTCTTGTAATATATGTTTGTCAGCCCATCCGGGCCCGGGCTTTTCCCTGGGGGTAGGGCTGCTATCACTCTGCTCAACTCTTCCACCGTGATTGGGCGTTCCATAATCTCGGAGGTTTCTCTATTTAGTATGGGCATGTCTGCGTTCTCAATGTAATCCTTGATCTTATCTCTCCTTTGTTCCTCGCTTTCCCCTTCTTCAGATGGTTCTGTTTTGGAGATGTTATATAGTACCTCATAAAATTTACTAAATTCTTTTGCTATCGCCTTTGTGTCTATTATTTTCCTACCCTGAACTAGTAAGCTGTGCACGTGTCTGGAGTCCTGTTGTTTTTTAAGTTGTTTTGCCAGTAGCTTACCGCATTTATTTCCTTGTTCATATGCTCTATTTGCGAAAAACCTAATTTTGTTCTTCGCTTTATATTCTAAATATTGCGCAAGCTCTGCCCGTACACTCTCCAGACGTCTACCATCCACTGGATCGAGATTTTCCTTATGCTTTATCTCTAGGGTTCTGATCTTCTCTAATAATTCGTCCATTTCCCTTTTGCTTTCCTTTTTCATATATGTGTCGATGGCAATTAAGTCCCCCCTCACAACCGCTTTGTGTGCTTCCCACACCACTTGATCTGAGACACCTTCTGTTTTATTTATTTCGAAATACTCCTTTATCCTAACCCTTAATTTCTCCACTATGTCTTCTTTATCCAACAATGACTCGTTCAGACGCCAAGTTCGTTCCGCCCGAGTCATTTGAGTTGGTTGAAGGGTCAAAATCATTGGGGCATGGTCAGACATAGTTATTGGTTCAATTGTACTTGTGCTGACATTCCCCAAGTAGAATTGATCCACCAAAAAGAGGTCTAGCCGTGAATACATATCGTGTATTTTAGAGTAATAGCTATAATCCCTGATACCTGGATGTAAAGCTCTCCAAGTATCCACTAGGTGTTGAGAGCGTAAGATTTGTTTAACCCGCTTTATGGCTTTAAAAGACACAGCAGTTCTACCCGTAGAGGTATCTATACTCGGCTCTAACACCATATTAAAATCTCCTCCTACCACTACACACCCTTCCTTAAATTCTTCCAGTTTTCTAAATACTTTAACCAGAAAGTTAGCTGTCCCAACATTGGGCGAATATATTGAAGCAAAGGTATATCGTCTCCCCTGTAGCGTACCCTTTACAAACAAGTACTGACCTTCTGGGTCACTTTGCAGGGTCTCCGTAGTCCATGGGCACAATTTTTTGAACGCAATTGTGACCCCTCTTGCCCTCGCTATTGGGGATACTGCATGATACCATTGATTCAGTACATTCTGGGGTAAGCTTGGAATTGAGCTGCTCTTGAAATGGGTCTCCTGCAGGAAAACAACATCAGCTCCCCAATGTTGCAGCTCAACCCATAAGCGCCCTCTTTTAATTGGTGAATTCAAACCCCTCACATTATATGACAAAATTTTCAAAATGGCTGTCATTTTATTTCATTTTTAGAACACCCAGCCCCTTGCCCTTGTTCTCTATCTTCTCCTCTGCCAACCCCCCCCCCCTCCCCGTCATTCATTACTTCCAGACAAAAAACCCAAAAAATACAAAAAATATACCACTTGTATATCATAAATATATACCTTACATACTTACATCCTGTCCTCCCATACCACAAACCTTCCATTAGGGGTATTTCTAAAAATCAGGTATTTAGCTTGCGCACACCCACACCTCCTGTGCGCCTGCCACCACCCTTCCCTGCCTTCCGCAGGATTATTCTCCCCTTCCATTGGGGCTGGCCTATTGACCTACCTAAGGTACACATTCCCCACTACACCTTCCCTTCCAATCCCCCCCCTCTCCCCAGCATTACTCTATTAAACCCCTCCTGAGTGGGAAGGACAAAAAAAAAAAAAAAAAATGTCCTTTATGTCCTTCTCTGGGCTATTCCCCTATTAACCTTTGCTGGTACTTCTTCCCATTTCTCTGCTCGTTGTAGGGGGGGCCCTAGACAACTTATTCTCCAGTCCACAAAGTCCACCATCGGGAGATCTAATTTTTCCACAAATACTTTTAGATCGTCCTTCGTTCGCAGTGTTGCGGTTCTTCCATTCCTGGAAGCTGTTAGACTGAAAGGGAACCCCCACCTATACTTGATCTCCGCCTTCCGTAAAATTTCCAGCAATGGGCGAACCGCCCCACGTTTAAAGAGAGTCCTTTTCGATATATCTGGATACAGAGCTATGTTTGAACCTTCAAATGTAATCCTAGGGTTACCACGTGCCATCTTCATTATACTCTCCTTCACTGCATATTTGTGCACTTTACATATTACATCTCTGGGTACGTCAGTTTTTGTGCTCTTGGAGTAGGCCCGGTGTATCCGGTCTATTTCTATAACATTAGGGGCTTGATCTCCTAAAATCTGTCCAAACATTTTTTGTGCCACTGGGGCTAGTTCTGTCGCTGTGATTGACTCTTTCAGTCCCTTTATACGTATATTTTGGCGTTTATCCCTATTCTCATATTCATCCAGCTGGTCCCTGTATGCATTTAAAGTTTCTTCATATTTTTTCATGGATTCTTGAGTTTCGGTCACAGCTTGTATAATGACTTCTTGTTCTTTTTCCATCCCCTCTACTCTGTATCCCAGGTCCCTGACGTCCTCTTTTACGCTTGCTACTGCTTGCATACAAGATTGTTCAACTGCATTTATTAATTGCTGAATATCACTTTTAGTGGGGAGGGCCTTCAACAGGCCCCAGATATCCCTTTCTGGGTCTACACTTTGTCCAGTCCATCCTTGTGGGTTCCCTTCACCGTTTTGGAGGCTCTCCTGGTCACAGTCCATGACATGTCTCTGCGGTGACCCACATCTTCCCTCTCCCCCACCTTTTATACTTGGGTATTCCTGACTATTACTTCGGTCCATGTTGGGGGTTGGGTCCTCTCCTTCTCTTGCTCTCATCCTCTCCATATCTATGGTCTTGGACTCTTCTTGAGTCTGTCTATTATCCTCCCCCTGTGTCACTGTACCCCGGCTTCCCGTTGATATACTTTGTATAGCCGTTTCTAAATGTCCATTACCAGGAACTAGCTGGCCTATATTTTTAGCTCCTTTTACCTGGGGGCACCCACCACCACTACCGGGAGGGCTCTGCTCCGGGGTCCTCCTCCCTCTTCCCGCTGTAGGAGGTCTCTTACCGTTCACGACGATACTGTCCCCTTTCGGCTGTACATCCGCCCGCTTTATCCCAGACTCACACTCTGTTTTCTCCACACCGTCAGTTATGGTGGCTCCGTTTTTTAATATCCAGCCGTCCAGTTGGCTCAGGTTTGCGGGGGGACATGAAAGCCTTAATGCCGTCCATTGATTTCCTTCCTCTCCCTGCTGCTGGCTGCGCGGCTACTTGTCTGCGAGTTGTCATCCTTGTACAATAACACAGTGGGAGCTGTGGTATAATAAAGCGGTGACCCGACTGGCCAGTAACACAGCAGTGGAATGGTGTAATTAAATAGAAGGGATTTTGTACAGTGGCACCGTGGGAACTGTGATGTAATGAAGCAGTGATCCAGCCAGCCAATAACACAGTGGTGGAATGGTGTAGTTAAATTAAAAATAATTTCATACACTGACACAGTGGGGACTGTGATGTAATGTGGCAGTGACCCAGCCAGCCAGTAACACAGCGGTGAAATGGTATAGTTAATGGTATAGTTAAAGTTGCGTACAGTGACACAGTGGGAGCTGTGGTATAATGAGGCAGTGATCCAGCCTGCCAGTAACACAGCGGTGGAATAGTAAAGTTTATAATATGGTTTAACTTGATATAATTTCGTACTCTGACACAGTAGGAGTTGTGTTGTAATGAGGCAGTGATCCAGCCAGCCAGTCACACAGCGGTGGAGTAATATAATTAGATTGAAGGGGTTTAATACAGTGACACAATGGGAGCTGTGGTGTGTAGAAACAGTGACCCAGCCGGCCAGTAACACAGCGATGGAGTGATATTTGTAAATGGTATGTGTAGATAGAAGGGATGTTCATGAAGGGATCAGGAGGAGCCGCCAATCACCTCTCACCTCACTCTCCTTTCACTTTTGGCCGCCCGTCCGTTTCTCCTGAGAGCTCCGGTGTGTGTTTGCCTGCCAGAGAGCTGTGGTGTGTATCCTCCCAGTGTTCAGCTTGACTGAAGCCAAGTATTTCAGCAGATATGCAGACAGACAGGCTCTCTCTCTCTCTCACTCTATGTCTCAGTGTCTCTCAGCGTCTCTGTATTCCATCTGACAGCCGGATGATTTCTCGTGCTCTTAGCCCGGGAACATGAGAGGGGGGGGAGGAGTACTTCACTCACTCACACACTCACGCCCATCCTCCCCGGTCTTTGATGATATTGAGGAGGCTTTATGTAAGTGATGAAAGAGAAGCTCTAGTTTATATAATGTATAAGTATATGATGTATTATTGAAAACAGTTTATGGATCTATGACACCCTGTATTATCCACTTGACCAGTGGCAGCTGGTGCTCAAAATTTTTTGGGGGGGGCGCAAACAAACTGAAAAATTCTGAAAAAAAAAACCCCATCAATTGCAGCCTCACTGTACCATCAAAAGCAGCCACTGTGCCATCAAAAGCAGCCACTGTGCCCATCAAACGCAGCCACTGTGCCCATGAAATGCAGCCGCTGTGCCCATCAAAGCAGCCACTGTGCCCATGAATTGTCGCCACTGTGCCATCAAACGCAGCCACTGTGCCCATCAAAAGCAGCCACTGTGCCATATCAAATGCTCCCACTGTGCCATCAAATGCTGCCACTGTGCCCCATCAATTACAGCTACTGTGCCCATCTTATGCAGCCACTGTGCCACATCAAATGCAGCCTCACTGAGTCTCATACTTACCTACCTTACAGGCAGCTCCGCTCAAGCCGTGCGTTCCACGGAGCTGCCTGTGTCACTTCCGGTTCACCACTAGCATATGGAAACCAGAAGTGACCAGTTAACTGGAAGAACAAAGCTGTTCTGCGTTTTGGAATGCGCCACAAAGCAGGTCAAAAGCCTGCAAATGAGGTGCCTTGTCTGCAATCTCGTGATTGCATTGACGAGGCACTTCCCATAGTGCACTGTGTCCGGCGCCCGAACACAGCGCACTTAAAGAACATTTTATTCAATTTTTTTTTCAAAGGGGCCTTTTGAAAAAAAAATGTTTTTTTATTAATGTATTTATTTTTGTGACTGCTGGGTGGGGGGCGACGCCCGTGGACAGCCACAAAGTTTTACTCCCTTCATGACCAGGCCATTTTTTGCTATTCAGTGCTGCGCTACTTAAACACCTTCCTACCCAGCATATGAAAACTAAAAACTAAAAGAGTGGACTTTAAAGGCACACAGGTAGACTGTCTAAAAATAATAAGATTGGTTTATTGGATACAAAATTCATAAGGTAAAGACAATTAATTCAAATAAATACATATAAAAATTTTTTCATGAGATTGGTATTGTATACCCCACACATAACCTTTGACACCACTTAGTACGATACATAGATATAGTAGTGTATCCGAAAAGGCGGAAATCGAAATTCCTGTAATAATGTTCCAGCTAGAGATGCAGGTAGGCAGGCATTGTGGGTCAGGATGTGAATCCGGGTATAAATATTCTTTTATTTGCTCGACACGTTGCGCTTAGCGAGGTACGCTTCTTCAGGAGCATAAGAAATTCTATTGGATATACATGAAAAAATACAGTACACAGTTTATCAACAAATCTGAACTCCCTGCCTCCTATCACTCCCTCCTCAATAATCTGATCTTCCTGCCTCCTATCACTCCCTCCTCCATAATCTGATCTCCTTGCCTCCTATCACTCCCTCCTCAATAATCTGATCTCCCTGCCTCCTATCACTCCCTCCTCTATAATCTGATCTCCTTGCCTCCTATCACTCCCTCCTCCATAATCTGTTTGGCTTTTTATGTGTTCCTGGCCTTTAAAAATGAAATGAAATTATACATATTCCTATTTCTTTCATTTAGCAAAAATCCTTGTAGGATTTAGGTAAGTGATGAAAGAGAAGCTCTAATTCATATCATGTATGTTTTATTATTTATTTTTATTTATTTTTTTATGTATTTTTTATTATTTTTTTATTTTTATTTTTAAATGTATTTTTATGTTTTTTTATTGTTTTAAGTATGTTTTATATGTAAGTCGTGTATTTTACTGAATAAACAGCAGATTCTGATACAAAGAAAAGGTCAATTAGAGGTGCAAATCTTTTTTTTTTTCTTTTTTTGTCCTGACCCTTTACATTTTTTATGAAATTATATTTCTTTAATTTAATACACAAGATGAAATGGAATATAAAAAAAGTGCAGCCAGAGGCATAACTAGAACCTTCCTGGCAATATTAAAAGATTTCTGAGTGCCTGGGAGCCACAGGCACCACTCCTCTTTGAAATTAAAAAAATAAACAAACAATATAGGAGAAATTGGGATTTTTAAGGTACCACACACAAGAATTTTTTTAATAAAAATATAAAAATGCATTGGTTTATATTTTAAGATTCTACAATTTAATAAAAGAACATCAGATAGCATGTAGTTGTTTCAATTCACTCAACGTGTTTCGCTACAATGAGCTTCTTCGGGAGATAGTTATGGTTACTGCATGCATAAATACTATAAATCAGGAAAACAGGATATTTAGTCAGAGAACCCCGGTAGTCCCACCACTGGTTTCATTTATGTTATTTTTTTTGTTTTGTTTTTTAATTTTTTTTTTACCAATTCATTTTTTTCAGTGTTATTTTTTATGTATATTTTTAGGACCCCGATTGGGGGGCTTTGGTGAAATATATAGGGGTCTAAACAGACCCCTGATGTCTCACTTTTGATTCATCTGTCCCTTTCTCTTCAGCCTCAGCTGCACAGAGTGAATGAACAGGAATAGCTCTGTACAGCTCTTCAGATTCATTCATAAACTGAGGCATAGTAAGCATAGTTTACTATGCCTCAGCTACAGAAAAAAAAAAACTGAGTCAATGATTGGCATCGATCACTGACTGTATTCATTAAGACAAGGAAGGGGCCAGCAAATGACACATTTACCGCCCCCTTCCCCATTCTCCATTCTGACAGCCAGCAGGAAGCAGGAGGGGAAACCTAGCAGCGCTATGGGGGGGGGGGGGGCAAGTGGAGGAACCAATGCCCTCCATTTCCCTCCTGCAGCTGCTGAATGTCTGCAGGAGGGAGAGGAGGAGAAGTGGCCTTCAGCGGCTGCATGGAGGGATTCGTTCCTCTACATGCCACCAGCCTCATATCCAGGAGTACAGGGGGTACACACAGGCCTCCTAGAGCCTAGGGCTGGGTCACAATGATGACCACTGTATGTACACCCCTGAGTGCAGCACTAATAGCCAAATATGAGAAACATAAATCAAACACATAAAAGCGAAAAACTGAAAAAAAATTGTGAAGTGTTCAATCGATGGAGTCCAAATGTAATAGCTCAATCTAAGTAGATATACACTATATTACCAGAAGTATTGGGACGCCTCCCTTTACACACAAATGAACTCTAATGGCATCCCAGTCCTAGTCCGTAGGGTTCAATATTGAGTTGGCCCACCCTTTGCAGCTATAACAGCTTCAACTCTTCTGGGAAGGCCGTCCACAAGGTTTAGGAGTGTGTCTATGGGAATGTTTGACCATTCTTCCAGAAGAGCATTTGTGAGGTCAGGCACTGATGTTAGACAAGAAGGCCTGGCTAGCTGTCTCCCCTCTAATTCATCCCAAAGGTGTTCTATTGGGTTGAGGCCAGTCAAGTTCCTCCACCCCAAACTCGCTCATCCTCGTCTTTATGGACCTTACTTTGTGCACTGGTCCAAATCATTTGGTGGAGGGGGGATTATGGTGTGGAGTTGTCTTTCAGGGGTTGGGCTTGGCCCCTTAATTCCAATGAAGGGAACTCTTAAGACGTCAGCATACCAAGACATTTTGGACAATTTCATGCTCCCAACTTTGTGAGAACAGTTTGGGGACGGCCCCTTCCTGTCCCAACATGACTGCACACCAGTGCACAAAGCAAGGCCCATAAAGACATGGATGAGCGAGTTTGAGGTGGAGGAACTTGACTGGCTTGCAAAGTGTCCTTATCTCAACCCGATAGAACACCTTTGGGATGAATTAGGGCGGAGACTGCGAGCCCGGTCTTCTCGTCCAACATCAGTGCCTGACCTCACAAATGCTCTTCTGGAAGAATGGTCAAACATTCCCATAGACACATTCCTAAACCTTGTAGACAGCCTTCCCAGAAGAGTTGAAGCTGTTATAGCTGCAAAGGTTGGGTCAACACAATATTGAACCCTATGTACTAAGACTGGGATGCCATTAAAGTTCATGTGTGTAAAGGCAGGTGTCCCAATACTTTTGGTAATATAGTGTAAGTGCAAATGAGGCACTTCTAAAAAGTGTAAAGCTCCACCCACAAAAGCCAGCATTGAAAAGTAGAATGGACACTTCTGTGCACCTTCACCATCCACTCAAAATTACGCTTACCAGATGGGATCGACTTCCAAGTTCCAAAATGCACCTGTATCGCAGAAAGGCATGTAGCTCCACAACAGGCTGGGGGTCTATGCACTCCAATATTAATCACTCCAGGGTCATTTTCATGGCCATAATGATAGAAAAAGAACCAGGAGACCACATAGTGTAAATCCGTAAAAGTCAATACACTCACAAACAACTTTCTTATATGCCCATATGTAAACACAGTAACAGCCCAGGATGGGCACAAACCAATTCCAGGAATCAGGTGCGTGATGACGTCACATACATTGGCTCCGCCCTATGTGTTTCATCACAACTGACGTAATTTGTGCAAAGAGCCAACGTACAGCCACCTTGCTTCATATATCAGTCATAAAACAGAAGGAAACCGGAACTGAGGGAGGAGCTTATCAGAACCAAGCTTTACTATGGATTCTTAATATATGAACCCAGAGGTGTATTTAGGTTTTGTGCTGCCCTAGGCTTGACTAAACTCATGCACCCCTAATTTAAATACGACCCACCCTTCCTGTCAAGGCCACACCCCTTCCTATTTAAGACACGCCCTGCCATCTGTAAACCACACCCCTTCCTCTTCAGGCTCCACCTTTTCTTTTTAGAGCTCCACCTCTTCCTCTCTGTATTAGCACAAAAAAACACACCATTCACTCCATACTTGCATCAATCACTCCATCATGAAACTGAGATGATGATGTTTTTAATAACTTAGATAACTTTAATTAACCTAAAATATAGATATAAACTGAAATAAGTGCAAATTGCAATCAATCCATCATGAAACTGGCATGATGATGTTTTTAATAACTTATGTAACTTTAAACTAATATAGAACTATTTTAAACTGAAATAAGTGCAAATTGTTGAATCAGAGGATGCCAAAATCAAACTAAAGTGGCTTTCGCCGAACTCTCTGTGTGGCAAAGCTGTTGATAAGCTCATCGTAGTCCAAAGATTTTGTGAGTTCTCACTCAATTGCCAACACAGCCAGTGAGTTCAATCTTTCCTCTCCCATTCTGGATCGCAAGTAGTTCTTTACACGTTTCAAAGTTGAGAAAGAACGCTCAGCTGAGCAGTTAGTTGCTGCTGTGCATAAAAACATTCTGAGAGCAATGTCCACATTTGGATAAATACTTTGCAATTCTCTCTCTCTTATCACTTGGGACATATCTAGAACAGAGGTATGTTCTACAGCAGAACTTAGGAGATAGGAACGAAAGTGGAGGCACTCATCAAAAAAGCACTCCTGTTCCAAGTCTTTGCTGTAGGAAGTACAAAGCTCTGTAGCATTTTTTAATATTGCTGATGGCTCAATTTTTGTGAGGTCCGTAATAAATTTAAACTTTCCAAAGAAAGAGTCGTATGCAGTTTTTCTTCTCTCAAGTTCAGCAACCAAGTTGTCACAAATGACATAAAAGGTGTTGATCCGGAACTTTTCTTGAGCTTCCTCTTCTTGCGTCTTGCCGGAAGTTGCTGAGCTTTTCCTCGCTTGAATACCTTTCCTTTTAATCTCGTAATTCTTCACACTTGATTTTTCTATTGCTGTAGCTTCGTAAGTAAGGAATATTTCTCTGGTGTCTCAAACAAATTGGATCAGTGACTCATATAGCTCCACCACAATTCCAACATCTATAGCAATACTTTGGATTTTTTTGCTAACTGCACCAAACCATACCCCACAAACCACTCATAGGTGCAGTCTCCAGACGTTGCAGCTTATTCAGTAGACCTTCTGCTTCCTTGCACGTTCCTGGTGACTCTGCTGTATTTTCCTTAATTGTTGTTAAAGCTTGGATTACTTGAGTCCAGTTCCGATTTAAGCTCCGACAGGCATCTTCTCTGGCTGACCACCGTGTGTCAGATAGTCTCTTTAAAGCTAGAGTGTTAGGCACAGATGACAAGTGCTCTTGTAAAATCTCCCATCTGTGAGTAGAAGAAGTAAAAAAGGTATAAAGGTACTGTAGGAGACAAAAGAATGCACAGGCTTCTTTGCAACTTTCAGCAGCATGCTTTCCTACTAGGTTTAAAGAGTGTGCAGAGCATGGAATGTACACAGCAAGTGGGTTTCTTTCAAGAATTCTGGCTTGCAAGCCTGTATAATGACCCGACATATTGCTTGCGTTGTCATATGACTGATCACGACAGTTGGCAATATCAAGGCCATATGACTTAAGAGTGGCAAGGACCATGTCAGCCAGTTGTTCCGATTTATGTCCAGGATTTGAAATGAAACGTAGAAAGCGCTCAATGGGTAAACCATCTTCCTTGACATACCTTAAGCAATGTCGACCCTAGGGGGGGCCAGAGGGGGCCCTGCCCCCCCCAACATTATGCTGTGCCCCACCATGTGCCCCCCCCCCCAAAAAAAAAAAAATTTTTTTTTTTTTACAAAAAAATCAATGTCTAAGAGGGAGAGAGCCCCCAGTCAGCTCCTGCGGGTGATTCCTCCCCCCTCCCCTGCTCGCTGACACTGCATAATGCGAGTGTTCACACAACCATGGCCGCCTGATCTGCTCGAGCCAGCGAGTTGCAGGAAGGACTCCACCAGGACTTTCAGTTACTGAAAAAACAGACTGATTTCTCCCGTCCTTAGGACAGGAGGACCAGCCTGTAAATTCCAAGAGATGCCAGACCAGAGCTGTCAATAGCAGGGGCAGGACAGCAAGAGGGGGCTGGGGAACCCCACAGTGGCAGAACACCAGGGCCCGGAGGCAAGACAACCTTTGCAACCCTGATAGTTCTCCCACTGCTTTGGATCCTTATATTTTCTTGATATGCTGGTGACATATATCTCTTGTTTTCTGCCACCCTGGGGGACCCCAATACAGTAGGAAGGGAGCTCACTGCAGAACATGTGAAAGGGCCCGTTGTGGGGTCGTAGTAAAGGGCCCCCGGATATATATATATATATATATATATATATATATATATATATATATATATGCATTTTATAGTTGCCCCCCTACTTTTGTCCCTGTCCCCCCATGTGCCCCCCCTAAATTTGAAAGCTGGAGACGCCACTGACCTTAAGATGAAGGCCAGCTGATCCGTGTGGGAGCTATCAGGTGTTGAATCGATACTGATAGAAAAATACTTTGCAGCCTTTGCCTCTTGAACTATCTGCTTTGTAACATTATCAGCCATTAGCTGAATGAACTGCTCACATGTAGCAAATGAGAGATAGGATGTGACTCCTTTTCCTGCATTGCCATAACGGGTAACATGTTCGGCTATAAATGGGTCGAATTCTGAAAGGAATTCAAACATCATCATATAGTTTCCGCTGTGTGTGGAACCAAAACGGTCATCTTTGCCTCTGAAAGCAAGCCCTCGAATGCCAAGTGCCTTAACGGCAGCAACAACCCTTTTTAAAACATTTCTCCAATATTGGATTTCATCAGAGAGCTGTTTTGTAAGTCTCTCATCAATTCTCCCCGATATACATGTTCTTGATTTTAAAGCGAGCACGCAGGATTTGTGTTCAGCTGAATGCTCATGTTCATTTAATCGTGCTGTGCCATTTTTCCAGTCATTGAAACCACTCTCTGCCAACTGAGATTTGCCACCAAACAAGCGGCATGGAGCACAAAACACTACTCCTTTGCTTTGGGAGTAAACCAAATAGCTCCTTTGTTGTTTCTCTCCATTAAAATTGTTTTTTTTTTAAACAGGTGTTTAGTTAGCACCCGAGCTTTGTCAGCATAGAGCCTTCTAGACTGTGTGAAGTCCAGATTCTCATTTTGTACTATTCCATGTTTAGCCACATGATCTCGAATCATTTAGAACCCATTCAGCAGGGTCAGAGCTCACGCCTAATAGTACAACAGGATCATCAAATTCTTTTGAACTTGAAGGTCGTTCTGCACCACATTCATAAGCCTCAGTTTCACTGATAATACTGCTGGTTGCTTCTGAAGTATCAAAACTGCATGCAGCTACTACATCATCAGTTACCTCTTCCTCCACCTCCTCACCCTGCTCAGTACTAGAAGGGGTCACAGGTTTTGTGAAAAATAGATCAATTTTTCCTGTCTGTTTAATCTCCTAGGTTTGTTTGTCACGCCTAATTTTTGCATTTTTTCTGTACTCTGCTCCGCTTAGCCTTTTTCTCCCATCATTCATGGCTGTTAAGGCCCAACTACACAGCAAGCCACTAATGGTGACAGGATCGCTCCTTTTTTCCAGGCAAGATACCTGCATAGCTCTCATCTACATATAAAAAGAAACACAGACATGGGTGGTACCATATAGCTACTATCAATATATTGTTAGCACAGTGGTGGCAATTGATAGGCACAGTGGCTGCGTTTGATGGCACAGTGGTGGCAATTGATAGGCACATAGTGGCTGCGTTTGATGGCACAGTGGTGGCAATTGATGGGCACAGTGCTGCGTTTGATGGCTCAGTGGTGGCAATTGATGGGAACAGTGCTGCGTTTGATGGCACAGTGGTGGCAATTGATGGGCACAGTGCGGCGTTTGATGGCACAGTGGTGGCAATTGATGGGCACAGTGCGGCGTTTGATGGCACAGTGGTGGCAATTGATGGGCACAGTGCTGCATTTGATGGCACAGTGGTGGCAATTGATGGGCACAGTGCTGCGTTTGATGGCACAGTGGTGGCAATTGATGGGCATAGTGCTGCGTTTGATGGCACAGTGATGGCACAGTGGTGGCAATTGATAGGCACAGTGGCTGTGTTTGATGGCACAGTGGTGGCAATTGATGGGCACAGTGCTGCGTTTGATGGCTCAGTGGTGGCAATTGATGGGCACAGTGCTGCGTTTGATGGCACAGTGGTGGCAATTGATGGGCACAGTGCTACGTTTGATGGCACAGTGGTGGCAATTGATGGGCACAGTGCTGCATTTGATGGCACAGTGGTGGCAATTGATGGGCACAGTGCTGCGTTTGATGGCACAGTGGTGGCAATTGATGGGCATAGTGCTGCGTTTGATGGCACAGTGATGGCACAGTGGTGGCAATTGATGGGCACAGTGCTGCGTTTGATGGCACAGTGGTGGCAATTGATGGGCACAGTGCTGCATTTGATGGTACAGTGGTGGCAATTGATGGGCACAGTGCTGCGTTTGATGGCACAGTGGTGGCAATTGATGAGCACAGTGCTGCATTTGATAGCACAGTGGTGGCAATTGATGGGCACAGTGCTGCGTTTGATGGCACAGTGGTGGCAATTGATGGGCATAGTGCTGCGTTTGATGGCACAGTGATGGCACAGTGGTGGCAATTGATGGGCACAGTGCTGCGTTTGATGGCACAGTGGTGGCAATTGATGGGCACAGTGCTGCGTTTGATGGCACAGTGGTGGCAATTGATGGGCACAGTGCTGCGTTTGATGGCACAGTGGTGGCAATTGATGGGCACAGTGCTGCATTTGATGGTACAGTGGTGGCAATTGATGGGCACAGTGCTGCATTTGATGGCACAGTGGTGGCAATTGATGAGCACAGTGCTGCATTTGATAGCACAGTGGTGGCAATTGATGGGCACAGTGCTGCGTTTGATGGCACAGTGGTGGCAATTGATGGGCATAGTGCTGCGTTTGATGGCACAGTGATGGCACAGTGGTGGCAATTGATGGGCACAGTGCTGCGTTTGATGGCACAGTGGTGGCAATTGATGGGCACAGTGCTGCGTTTGATGGCACAGTGGTGGCAATTGATGGGCACAGTGCTGCGTTTGATGGCACAGTGGTGGCAATTGATGGGCACGGTGCTGCATTTGATGGCACAGTGGTGGCAATTGATAGGCACACAGTGGCTGCGTTTGTTAGCACAGTGGTGGCAATTGATGGGCACAGTGCTGTGTTTGATGGCACAATGGTGGCCATTGATGAACACAGTGCTGCGTTTGATGGCACAATGGTGGCAATTGATGGGCATAGTGACTGCCTGCATTACTAAAGCTGACTGGGTATACAAGATAAATTTGACTCCTGACACACACTCAATTCTTTTATATATATCCAGGACCTGGGCCGGGGATAATTCACTCGTCCTTACCTGAGCCGTTCCCGCCGCTGTCCTCCTCTCTCTCGCTCCTCCTCCTCTGGGCTCTCTGGCAGTGGTTACAGAGAGCCCCGTCCGTCTCCCGAGAACGTGTAATGCCGCGCGGAGGTGGGAAGGCAGAGCATTAGGCTCCGCCTCGCCCTCTGTGATTTAGGCTACCAGTAAGTGGCAGTGCATTGTGCACCACAGGTATTGGCCAGCCAGTGACACTGACGGTCACTCACGGTCCGGTGTATGGGGGCGGCAGTCGCTCCCTCCCCCCGCCAAGTACACGCCCGGCAAGTGCACAACTGCACATGACATAGCAAGGCAAGCTGCGGGATGGGAGGCTGTATATGTGCGGGAGCCGGCCGCGGTAGGCTGTATATGTGCGGGAGCCGGCCGCGGTAGGCTGTATATGTGCGGGACTTGAGGAGTACGGGTGGGGGGGGTTTCGTGCGGGGGGTGGCAAGAAGCCGCCGCCCCCCCGCAAAGTGCCGCCCTAGGCCTCGGCCTTGTCGGCCTAGGCCAAGACACAGCTCTGTATAAACCTCTAACTGACATCGAGGAAAAACGTATGGGAAAAAAACCAGGAGGAATCGAACCAAGCCTCCAACTCACATAACACTCACATAACATTCTTTGTTTCACATATTTATTTGGTAACTATATTCAGGTGCGCTACTAATGTCACAAACCATCGTACTGAGGGAACTCATATTTATTTACTTCACTATGTTGGACTTTAGTATTCATTTCTTATTTAATGACTATTAGATTGTTCATCATTTGTGTTTGCACTGTCACTGTATTTATTTGTTTTAGCGCTACATTTATTGCACTTAATTATAGGGAACACCACTTAGCAAGGGGAGGAACCCAACCATAGTCTGCAAACACACATATTTTAAAATTGACATGTTATTATTTTTTATAATTATTTATAGTTATTTATTACTTTATAATTTATGATTTTGTATTTCAAACTTTATCATACCCGGGATGTCTACTAGACTCTTATTTGGACAGTTTTAAGTGAGTTATTCCTAAGAAATACAGGCCTACCATATAAAACAACACATTTCTATGCAAAACAATTGTACCGCTTTGACATTCAAAAATCTCATAATCATACTGCCAGGGAGGTTATTATGTTTATTTCCTATGATCATCAGCTCCAACTAGGGGGCCATAATGTGATCTTTTTCAGAAATTTTGGGTAAATACTGTATCATGACCACTAGATGGCGCTGCATCTACATTTGTTCTGTGCAAATGTCGGCAAAATCAAATATTACCAGGCTCATTTCTCCCCAGGATGGATATTGATTGTTTTTAAGAATAGAGTGAATCATAAACATACCACTAGATGGCGTTGATGATCACAGTAAATAAGAATTGCTTTCTTGAATCATATGCTCCACCTAGTGGTTATAATGTAGTAAATTCCTGATCCTCACTATGAGTATATTATATAATATACAATATTAAATATTTCTAAAAAATAAAAAAGTAATGCATAGGAGGTACAAAAAAAAAAATCAGATACTTAAATTGCTTGCCAAAAACATAAACCATAACTAATAATAATAATAATAATAATAATAATAATAACAATAATAATAGATTTAAAATATTCTATAATATAATAGTATTATATAATATACAATATAAAATATTTCTAAAAAATAAAAAAGTAATGCATAGGAGGTACAAAAAAAAAATCAGATACTTAAATCGCTTGCCAAAAACATAAACCATAACTAATAATAATAATAATAGTAAAAATAATAATAATAATAATAATAATAATAATAATAATAATAATAATAATAATAACAATAATAAGAGATTAAAAATATTTTATAATATAATAGTATTATATAATATACAATATAAAATATTTATAAAAAATAAAAAAGTAATGCATACAGAGCATAATTGCAATAATATATGTATTTTATATCTGCCTGCAGCTCAGCATTAACAGCTTACAATTTGTTTTTCAGAAATTTAGGGGTTTTTTTTACAGTCTGTATATTACATTACCGCTGCATCCTCTGTGGGTGCTTTTTGATTTTTTTTTTTTCTTCAAACAAACCTATGAGATCACTATGATTGACTGTTTCGCATATAAGGCGTGTTAGTGTGGTAACGATATGCTATGCCATATGTTGTGACTTTTGAAGGAATTAATTCTGTAAAGGGACTTTTAAAATGAATTTATATAGATTTGTATAGAAAAAAATAATATTTACTGTATTGTCCAATTCGTAACCACAGGCAATGGATCTCTGTCCATGGAAATCGAAGGGAAATATAAGAGGAAAATTAAAGAGATTTTTACTTTTGCTGCAAATAAATTCAGGGAATATAAAGGAATAAATCTGTGATGACTTCTCATCATTTCTACAAGAAAAATCTAAAGCACACGGGTGGAATTATCTCTCAAATGTCTTTCTGAACAACCCAAACCACTTCACTAATGAAAATAAACACAATGCTTGAATCTGAAAGTGTCCTCATCATTGTCTAAATGTAAACTATCATACATGTTTTTGAGCTTTTATAATAATCATTCATCCACATTAGAAAATAACAGGGAATGTCCCCGAATCTGCAGGAAAACCTCATTTCATTGTAGAACTATAGGCGGGGGATGGTAGGTGGTGTCACAGCCTGGCTTCTTAATCCTATTGCAGACTTTAGCAGTGAGGTCGGTCCTAGAAAGGTGCAGAATAAAAAAAAAATTGTTTTGTTTCCTTTTCGATCCATTATTTACATAAATTTTATTAGTTACATTTGTTTAATCCGTTACGTTCGTTTTCGGAATTTATTTCATTTATTCGTATTCAAGTCGATTCGAAAAAGTTTTTGAACTCAAATCGTTTTCAAAATCAAATAGTTTTCTAATTCAAATAGTTTTACAAGTTTCCAAAGAGAATAAAATAGGATAGAAAATAAAGGATAAGAATAGAAAAACATATATAATAGGATGGAAAAGAATATAACAGGATATAAAAGAATAAAATATAATAGAGTAAAACAGAACAAAATAATACAGAAAATTAAAGAACAGAATGGAATGGAATAGAATAGAATAGAAATGAATGTAATTTAAAAAAAATAGAATTAAATAGAAAGATTATAACCATCTTCTGAAATTAATAAGATAGAAAAGAATAGAATTAAACAAACAATAGAATAGAATAGAATAGATGTAATATAACCATTTTCCAAAATTCAAATAGAATCAATTCTAATTTGAATAAAATAGAAAAGAAAAGAATAGAAAATAACATAATAGTATAGAAAAAAAACAACAGAATAGAATAGAATGAATATAACCATCTTCCTATTGCAATCTATTCTTTTCTATTAAAATTGATTCTATTTGAATTTTGGGAAATGGTTATATTCTTTCTATTCTATTCTATTTTTACTTCTTTTCTATTCTATTCTGTTATAGTCTATTCTATTCTATTTTCTATTCTATTCTTATCTATACTATTCTTTTCTTATTTATTCAAATTCATTCTATTTGAAACAAACAAAAGAATAAAATAGAATTAATATAACTATTTTCCAAAATTCAAATAGAATTAATTTGAATTTGAATAGAATAGAAATTAATAGAGTAGAATAGAAAATAAAATAACATAATATTATAGAAAAAAAAACAACACAATAAAATGAAATATAACCTTCCCATTCTAATCTATTATTTTCTATTCTATTCAAATTAATTTCATTTGAATTTTGGGAAATGGTTATATTCTTTCTATTCTATCCAATTATAGTGTTTTATTTTTTACTTCTTTTATATTCTATTCTATTATAGTCTATGCTATTCTTTTCTTATCTATTCTTTTCTTATCTATTCTTTTCTTATGTATTCAAATTTATAGTGTGTAGAATATAAAATACAGTGCAGTGTACAGTATATAATACAGTGTAGTGTAGAGAATATATAATACAGTGTACTGAAGTGGTTAAGGGGAACCCTATGACAGAATTAAGAAAAAAAATGGCGTGGGGTCTCTCCCAAAATCCATACCAGGCCCTTTGGGTCTGGCATACATCTAAAGGGAAACTCCAGAGCCAAAATAAAAAAAACTTTGTGGGGTCCCCCCCAAGATCAGGTATGGATCTGGTATAGATTTTAAGGGGAACCATGTCAAAATTAAACAAAAAAATGGCGTGGGGTCCCACCCCCAAAATTCATACCAGGCCTTTCAGGTCTAGTATGGATATTATGGAGAACCCTGCACCAAATAAAAAAAAATGGCATAGGGATCTCCCCAAAATCGATACCAGACCCTTATCTGAGCACGCAACCTGGCAGGCCACAGGAAAAGAGGGGGGACGAAAGAGTGCCCCCCCTACTAAACCGTACCAGGCCACATGCTCTCAACATGGGGAGGGTGCTTTGGATTCTGACCCAAAAACACTTCATCCCCATGTTGACGGGGACAAGGGCCTCATCCCCACAACCCTTGCCCTGTGGTTGTGGGGGTCTGCGGGCGGGGGGCTTATCAGAATCTGGAAGCCCCCTTTAACAAGGGGGCCCCCAGATCCTTCAGGTCTGGTATGGATTTTAAGGGAAACCCCGCGCCATAATTTAAAAAAAAAAAATGGCATAGGGGGTCCCCCCCAAAATCCATACCAGACCCTTATCCCAGCACGCAACTTGGCAGGTCGCAGGAAAAGAGGGGGGGCAAGAGAACGACCCCCCTCCTGTGTGAATTGGTAACGGGTACATTGTTTCCCTACCATTTCACAAAAGTGTCAAAAATAGTAAAAAAGACAAGAGACACTTTGGGACAAGTCCTTTATTAAAAAAAATTAAAATTAAAATGTCCCGCGATGTAGATCCATCTCACACTGCCTGACGAGCAGAAAAAAAAAAAAAAAGCCGCAACAGCTGAATGCACATGAACATTTTTTTTTCGATTACATTTCTCGCACAATTCTCCCATCGTTGATTAGAAAATCGTTTGTTTTTCAAAAAATTTCCAACGTGTCCAACATTACTCAAATTCGATGGGATGATTAAATAATGAATAGTGGCGCTAAACTAGGTGCTACATATATGCAACTCTCGCCTTACCAAGAAGGTCCAGTAATTGAAGCTCCAGGTATAAACACAGTCTATTCAATTAATCTTCCACCAATATTGTGCAAGCAAAGGTCACAGACAAGACCAATGATGCATCAATGAATCAATATAAATGAACTAGACGTAGAACCACTAGAACGCTATATAAGTGCAACTCCCACCATAGTAGGGAGATCCAAAATTAACCCTAGATGTAGTTAAAAATAAGGCAATTAATATTCCAATAAAATGTGCAACCAGAGGTCATAAAAACAATGTTGCATCAAAAATGATTTTTTTAAAAAGGACATTAGACCCCTATATATATAAAAAGGATAAGGGAGGAACCTTTCTATTCAATATGATGGAAAGGGCAAGGGAACATAGTAGTGAAGATAAGTGATACAAATGTAGCAAAATTCAGCAACGTATTCAATCACCAATTAAAAGTGTAGCAAAACTCTAAAACACAAGTCCCAAGTGTCAAATAACATCTAAAGGATGAAAAAAACAAACAAAACATATATGCTAATTAAGGTAATCTGAAACAGCTCTACTGATAATGTGACAAATAAATTATTCAAAAAAAGCAATTGCTAAAACTAGATCAAGTGCATAGATTCAAACAGTGCAGCACATATAATAATCTAGAACTAAATCATAATAGCGAAAACGTGCATCAAAGTAAAATATACCAATGGGTGCAGCTATCAGTTCCCAATAAAAGAAAAAATGCGGTGCTTACTGATAATGCATATGTATAGCCATCAACCATACCAAAAGGTAGCGAAGCCAGATCCCCCGGTATTAATAATGTCTAAATACTTGATCTTCCACTGTTTTGTGCAATAGGAGGTCACAGACAGCCAGTATTGCATCAAAAGATGAAATAACTAAAGCAAAAACAAATCCTAAGTGATTAAACAAAATGTGAACAATTAATATCAGTTTCTTAATAACCCATAACATGTGCCTGAAAAAGGTTCACTGAAAAAATAGGTAAATGATAGATGCACAGCTTAGGAAGATCTTCAAAAGCCGCCACTCAAATAAATCCACATTAAAACATTTCCCTAAAAACGTAGTGAAAGCAAATATGATAAATGTGCAACAATCAAACAAATAAACTAAATTAATGAATGTATTATGAACATAGAGGTAACCAGTGGAATTAGCAAAGTGTAGTCAGTGCAGTAGGAATTAAATTAATATAATACTAATCCAAGAAATGTAAATGGACCTATAAATGAAAATGAATAGAAATAATGCCACCAGTGTGACACCCACAGATGGAAACTACTAGATTACTAAGAGTATCAAGTGAAAAAAATATTAATCCATATATTGCAACATATGACACAGAGTGTGAATAAACGATACTGTGAAGAAAGATTGTTCATAAAGGCAGTCTCAAAGGAGTCCCACAGAAGATAAAATCTCCATTGTGACAGAAATAGTTGAGAAAAAACACGCCAAACAGAGTTCCCCCAGCCTCTCACCTCCCGGCTGAACGATTACAGCCTAATCAGCAAATATCAGATGAACCACCGACTTCCCGATCTCCTTGATAACAGGGGTCTCCAGAGTCATATTTTCAGGTTCAGCTCAAAAGGAAAGAAAGGGCTCCATAGTGTATCAGATAATTACAAGGTTTATTTAAAACCCCTTCCCGCCGACCGTACGCACATATGCGTACTCGGCTTTCCAGGGTTATACCGGGATGATGCCTGCAGCTGCAGGCATCATCCCGGTACCGTTGTTTACAGCGGGCGATCGGCTACCCGTGTATAACAACCGATGTGGCTAAAAGCCGCTCGGTTGTTATACCGGAGGAGCGGGAGGGGACATCCCCCCCCTCCTGCCGCCTCCCACCGCTGTTACCGGGCCTCCCATGCGATCGGGAGGCCCAGTGTCCAATCGGGTACCTTCGGCGTCTGGGGGCAGGCTGGAACAAAGCTGTGGGCGGCTTCGTTCCATCCTTCTCAATGTAAACGCGGAAGCGACGTCATGACGTCACTTCCCGTTTACTCGGCTGCCAATGGCGCCGAATTTAAAAAAGTAAACAGTATTCAGAATCGCCGTTTTCGGCGATCTGAATACTTTGAAGTGTAAAGGAGGGATCGGGGGTCTTTTAGACCCCCGATCCCTCCATAAAGAGTACCTGTCACCACCTATTACTGTCACAAGGGATGTTTACATTCCTTGTGACAGCAATAAAAGTAAAAAAAAAAAAAAAAATTTAAAACACAATTTATAAAGTAAAAAAAATAAATAAAATAAATAAAAAAAAAAAAATTTTTTTTAAAGTGCCCCTGTCCCCGCGAGCTCGCGCAGCGAAGAAAACGCATACGGAAGTCGCACGCGCATATGTAAACAGTGTTCAAATCACACATGTGAGGTATCGCCACTATAGTCAGAGCGAGAGCAATAATTCTAGCCCTAGACCTCCTCTGTAACTCAAACCTGGTAACCGTAAAAAATTTTTAAAGCGTCGCCTATGGAAATTCATAGGTACCGAAGTTTGTCGCCATTCCACGAGTGCGTGCAATTATAAAGGGTGACATGTTTGGTATCTATTTACTCGGCGTAACATCATCTTTCACATTATACAAAAAAATTGGGGTAACTTTACTGTTTGGATTTTTTAAAATTCATGAAAGCGTCCCTTTTCCAAAAATTTGCGTTTAAAACACCGCTGCACAAATACCGTGTGATAAAAAATATTGCAACAATCGCCATTTTATTCTCTAGATTCTCTGCTAAAAAAATATATATAATGTTTGGGGGCTCTAAGTAATTTTCTAGCAAAAAATACGGATTTTAACTTGTAAACACCAAATTTCAAAAATAGGCTTAGTCATGAAAGGGTTAAATATAATATCCACTTACATAGAAAACTAGGTAACACAGAAAACAACCAGGCTGCTCTCAGCTCACCGATCCCGGCCGTGATCGGAGAGACAAGCTGCAGCCGAATGTTCCGCCTCTCTCTTCCCTGACGCGTTGCGTGACTGTCACGTCACTTTCTCAAAGGGTACAGAGACAGGCGAAGGTGGATCGCTCTTAAGGCAGGGGGGTAGCCATAGCAACCCCTCGACCAACGAGCGTTAACGAAAAAGGAATCTCTCCTATACATTGGATTTAATAGTGAGTCCCATACATTTAAATATAACAAATAACTGGCCTCCAGATATTAAAAATTATTCCATATCGCTAATAACCTTCAGAGCATATATAATCTATAGACAAATATAAAGGTTATCACAAAGGGGATAAAAACACCATCTACTGGGCAATTATAATATTGCAATCCAGAGACTAGCATAAAAAAACACATAAAAATAAAGCCTCCTACAAGTAGAGGGTAAATCACATTAAATAACAACACTAAAATTTTTTAATTATCTAAATAATTATAAGCATAATCCTGATTCATTTAAGGTGTGAAAAAATCACGTAAATATCAAAACATATTAATGTCATGACCATAACATAGGTAATTAAAAGCCAGACATCATGCCCCTAAAACGTGGAGACCTGCATCATTTCCCCATAAAATTAAAATAATAAATTAAAAATACAGTAAAATGGAGAGATATATAAATTTAAATATAAAATGGAGAGACTAAGAGAAAGGGATATAGGGCACCTTCTGATGAATCATCACCGTATTTACATAAGGATAAAATTCACCTCTCAAATATTTAGATGGCTCATTAACTAAAAACAAATAAGATGGCCTTTAGGTCTCTTAAAATAATTTGTCCATTAGGAACTAAAAAGATCCACAAAAATTAAAGCCTCAAAATAATACTGCTGGCATAGCCTCATGGTAGCTCTTTAGCCCACAAAACAAAATAAACAAGGTAAAGGCAAGTCTAATAATTGGAAATAAAGCAATTAAGGTCAAACTCAACATTATGACCCCAAGGCGTCAAAGTACAGAGCTCGTGAATCCAGCGAGATTCTGACTGACTCAATTTAATCACTTTATTGTCACCCCTCCAGTGTGGTTTGTATTTCTCGATTCCCCATACTTTCAACGAGGAGGGGCCTCTATTATGGTATTGGTCATAATGTTTAGACAAACTATGTTTCGGATAACCGTTCCTTATATTTTGAGTATGTTCTCTGAGTCTCTTCCATAGTTCCCTTTTTGTTCGTCCTACGTACTGGATCTGACACGGACATTCCAAAAGGTACACTACCCCCTCCGTTCGACACGATATAAATTCTTTAATCTGATACTCTTTCTTAGTGACCGTCGATTTAAAATTTGCACTTTTTTATCTCGTCGGTGTGTCTGCATGTATAACATGTCTTACAGGGATAGAACCCCTTTCCATCAAAGAAAGAAAAACCTCTCTGAGGGGGAGGATCTAGTACATTCTTCGCAACCAGGTCCCTTAATCTAGGTGCTCTTCGATATGTCAATTTTGGTTTCTCTGGTAGTAGCGTCCCAAGCTGTCTATCTGCTTTCACAATATTCCAATATTTTCTAAAGATTTTCTCTATTTGTTTGTGTTGTATGCTATAGTCCATCACCAATGGAACACAGTTCGCAGGGTCAGTATCTCTATTTGAGTCCTCTATTAGTTTTCTTCTGTCCACAGCTTCTACATCTTTGATTCGCTCCTTTATAAAATCAGAGCAATATCCCTTCTTGATAAATCTCTGCCCAATAAATTCCGCTTGTTTTAAAAACACTTCTTGCTTGGTGCAGTTTCTCTTTAACCTATAAAACTGGCCCTTCGGTATGTTATGCAGCCAGGGGGCATGGTGACAACTGTCTATTGGCAGGTAGCTATTCCTATCTACTTGTTTAAAAAATGTTTGTGTGATAAGTCTTCCATCTTCTTTTAAAATTTCTAAATCTAAAAATGTAATTTTTTCATCATTAATCTCCCATGATAAACTAATATTCTTGTTATTTGTATTCAAATTAAAACCAAAGTCCATCAAACTTTCCCTGTCACCAGCCCAGATAACGATGATGTCATCAATAAATCTCTTAAATAAAAGAAGTTGCTGAGGTTTATTCTTATATACGGCTTCCTCCTCCCACTCAGCCATGTAGAGATTGGCTACACTGGGTGCATATTTGGCACCCATTGCTATTCCGTAGACATGTGCACAGCCAAAAAATTTGTTTCTTTTTCGTTTTCGTTTCATTCGTTTTTTTTTTTTTCGTTTTTCGGGTCATTCGTTATGATCGCGATTCGTAAATTCGTTCATTCTTAAATTCGTAAATGCGTTCGTTCGTACATTCGTAAATTCGAACATTTTTACATTTGTTCATTTGTAAATTCTTACAGTCGTAAATTCGTAAAATCGTACATTTGTAAATTAGAAGTTTGAAAATCCAAAAACCCGAAAATTCAAAAATCTGAAATAGTAACTAACTATTAAATTATAGGTATTGTAATTTCCTTTCAAATTTGACTGTCAGTGAACGTAACAAATACGAATTTATCCAAAGTTACGAATTATCCAAAACGAATGCCGCATCTAAACAAATGGAACGGAACAAATTAATAACAAATAATAATAATAAAACGTTGTTATTATTATTATTTATTATTATTAATTCATTACGTTCCATTCCATTTTTTCAGATCATTCATAACTTTGGATAAATTTGTATGTGTTAGGTTCACTAACAGCCAAATTTTAAAGGAAATTACAATACCTATAATTTAAAAGTTACTAGTAATTACTAATAGTTAAGTTATTATTAGTTAACTATTATTTCAGATTTTCGAAATTACAAATTTACGAATTCACTAATTTACTAATGTACGAATGTACGAATGCCCGAATTTACGAATGTCCAATTTTATCGAATTTACGAATATTCGGAAAAAATTAGTTAAACAAGTTTTCGTTAATTCGGATATTCCCGAATTAACGAATTTGACGATATTCGTTAAAAAACTAATTTGGAACGAAACGAATTGCACATGCCTACTATTCCGCAGATCTGTTTAAAGAAGTCGTTCTCATACCAGAAGTAATTGTGATCCAGGCTATATCTCAGACAGTCCAGTAAAAACTTTCTTTGCACTGCTTTCAAACCACTGAATTTTTTAAGGGCCCATCTGGTTGCTTGTATTGCCTCTTCATGGTTGATTATAGTATATAGCGATGCTACGTCCACAGTTGCGAGATATACTGGTATATCTCCAATTGTAACGGTATCTAGCAACTGAAGCAGATGTTTTGTATCTCTTAGATAGGATTCTGTCTTTCTCACTAGTGGTTGCAAGAACCAGTCTATATACTCCCCGATTATTGCTCCTACCGAATTAATTCCATTTACTATTGGTCTTCCAGGAGGTTTATCTTTATTTTTATGAATCTTAGGGAGGGTTTATATTGCTGTGGTACGGCATGCACGTAGTTGTAAATACTTAGCCTCCTTCTTATTTAGTAGGCCTTTTGATTTTCCTCTTTCTACCAAGTAGGCCAAATCATCTTTGTACCGTACTATTGGATTACCAGGCAAATTTTTGGTAAGTAGTAGTATCACTTAATTGTCTTTTTAATTCTTCCTGGTAGTCCTTTTTCGATTGGATCACTATTGCTCCTCCTTTATCGGCTTGTCTCACTACAATCTCTCGCCTCTCTTCCAATTTTTGGATACCCCTCTTGATATCCACGGGGTCATTGATTCTCCTGATCTTTAAGTCCTGCAGGTCTTTCAAGACCATTTTCCGAAACACTTCTATATTTCCAGCAGTTCCAAGCGTGGGATTGAATAGTGATTTATTCCTCAGATCACTGTGTTTAATTTCACTCTCCACAATGTTGTTCCTTACTGGGTTTTCTCCTGGTTTACTCAACATATACTTCTTTATATGAAGACTCCTAGCAAATTTATTTAACAAATTTGATGGCCGCACGGAAATCGGCTGTTGCTGCAGCCCACTAATAGTGCAAAATACGAACGAAAATTCTTAGATAAGATTTTCGAAAGAAATTTTTTTCGAAATTCAACCTGTGTATGGCCTGCCTAAGATCAAGTCTAGTATCTGTTCTTATCAGTGTCCAGCCTTTGATTATTCAAATTCAAATTGATTCTATTTGAATTTTGGGAAATGGTTATATTCTTTCTGTTCTATTCTATTCTATAGTTTTTTTTATTGTATTCTATTCTCTCTATTTGTTTATTCTATTCTCCAAACAGTAAAGTTAGCCCAATTTTTTGTATAATGTGAAGGATGATGATACGCTGAGTAAACAGATACCAAACATGTCACGCTTTATAATTGCACGTACTCGTGGAATGGCGACAAACTACGGTACCTAAAAATCTCCATAGGTGAGGCTTTAAATTTTTTTACGGTTACCAGGTTAGAGTTACAGAAGAGTTCTAGTGCTAGAATTATTGCTCTTGCTCTGATGATTGCGGCGATACCTCACATGTATGATTTGAACACCGTTTACATATGCGGGAGCGACTTCCGTATGCGTTTTCTTTGCTGCGCGAGCTCGCAGGGACGGGGGCGCTTTAAAAAAAAAAATTTTCTTATTTATTTTGTTTATTTTTAGATTTTTAAATTGTGATTAAAAAAAAATTGATCACTTTTAATGCTGTCACAAGGAATGTAAACATCCCTTGTGACAGTAATAGGTGGCCACAGGTCCTCTTTATGGAGAGATCTAATAGACCCCCGATCCCTCCTTTGCACTTCAAAGTGTTCAGATCGCTGTTTTCGGCAATTCTGAATACTGTATATTTTTTTTTTAAACTGGCGCCATTGGCAGCCGAGTAAACGGGAAGTGACGTCATGACGTTCCGTGTTTACAATTAGGAGGATGGAACGAAGCCGCTTACGGCTTCATTCCAGACTGTCACTAGCCGCCGGAGATGGTCCCCACCGACTGCAGCCTTTTCGTGATGACAGCTGTTATATAGCTGTGGGCGGGGCCACCCGGTGACTTAAACGGGTGACCCCACCCCCTCTGACATCACATGACGTCACATGACGTCAGAAGGGGCGGGGCCACCCATTTACATCACCGGGGGGCCCCGCCCTTGCCTATATAACAGCTGTCAAAGCAAAAAACACGGCAGTCGCGGTGACGCCTCCCGTGGAGGCGGAGTTCTTCCATTTTTCTTTCTCTGGACCTTCGGGCGCTGTGATTGAAGATGAATGAACATCACGGGGCACTTTTTTTTTATTAAAGGAATTGTCCAAAACTGTCTCCAGTCATTTTTACTTTTTTGACACTTTTTTTGGTTAATGAGTAAGGGGTACAATGTACCCGATACCCATTCACATAGGGGGGGATCTGGGGGCCCCCTTGTTAAAGGTGGCTTCCAGATTCCGATATGCCCCCCGCCTGCAGACAATATATGCTAAATAATCCTGCGCTGCTCATAAAGGAGAAAAAGCAGCTAACACAACCAACAAAGTGTATATGCAAAAGACAACAAAAAGTGTAGCGCTAAACCTTATCATACATAACCCTAGATGGGTAGGTATACAGTAAAGGGAATCACCAATAGAAAGACCCATACATAGATGGGAAGTCCCGTTATGGGTGTTTATGGTCAAACAATAAATAACAATGTTTAGTCCTTAGATAAAAAAAAAAGAATAAATCCAGTATCCCAAAACAGCAGATCAGCTCACTACCACAGAGAGAAAGAGAGGCTTACCAGATGTGGTGGACCCGACAGGGCATACGCCGAATTGGGTCAGATAAGGCTTGGGTGGTAGGAGGCTGTAGATGTCTGTGGTGTCGCAGATTGCTGGATTCCTCCAACTGGTGTCCGGGTCCTGGAAGGTGTGCGGAGTTCCAAGAATATGGATGGTTCTGTAGATCCCAGGGGGGAGGGGATGAGGTGTTCCGTGGATGGATCCCTCAAACCAACATTCATTGGGTATAGATAATGATATTAATGGGGAAGAAAGAAAAAAAGGGCCACATAGTGTAAATCCGAGTAAAAAAATTTAATAAAAGATTTAAGGAAATACACTCACGTATAAGTCCAAAGAACAATACAGCGCTGTGACAAAGTGGCGACAATGGGGTCCTGCCCGACGCGTTTCGTCCTAAAAAAACGTCATCAATATGTTCGCATATTCTGCTGCGAACCGAACCGGGGGGGTGTTCGGCTCATTCCTAATGTTGAGTGACCACATTTCCAGTATCTCTCAAAAGTGAGTACACCCCTCACATTTTTGTAAATCTTTTCTTCTATCTTTTCATGTGACAACACTGAAGAAATGACACTTTGCTACAATGTAAAGTAGTGAGTGTTTCAGTGTTTTCACATGAAAAGGTAGAATAAAATATTAAAAAAAATGTGAGGGGTGTACTCACTTTTGTGAGATACTGTTTGTGTGTCAGAATGTAAAGAATGCTGTGCAGTGAGGACGCGCCCTGCGCACTTCCAGCACAGTTGCCGGCGGCTAATGGAAAACTCCTGATCTCTACTTGCGATCGGGAGCTTTCCGATCATGTGACCTCTGGGACAGTGGAACTTCACTCAAAACGTGAAGCCCGCTGGTTTGCTCTCTTTCCTCAACTTGTAACTGAGTTATAGGGTTTTTTTTGGGGGGGGGGTTTATCTATACCTGCTCCCACTTCCACAATCATCGTATAGGCAAGGGTGATGTCCCTTGCCCCACCCTCTTCCACAGCCTCCTGGTACACGTCACATGTCCCAGAAGACAGCAGGACCATTCAGAGAGCACCGTGTGAGCTGACACATGTTCAGTGGGGAGCTGCTTGAGGTTCATCAGGCTCCCGTATCCAAGATGGCAGTGCTGGGGACCCACAGCGGTAAGAAGAACCGGTTGTGGGAAGGCACTTCTGGACTCCAGCCTCTGTAAGTCCCTGATTTTAAGGCCAAATTCATTTAGGGAGCATGCATCCATGCCCTGTGTGAGGGCCGTGTTTCCCGGCATGGGAATTCACAGGTGTTCCATGAATCCATGAATTGGACATATTTTTAGTTATTCTGAGATTCGGATGTATCCGAATACCCGAATTACAATATAAACAAATTTTACTGAATGCTCCGAATAACGTAACGAAATTCGTCCGAATTTTCAGAAATTCGTACTGAAATTTGAATCGAATTTTACACTGAACTCCAGTCGAATTCTAACTGCACGTGTTTCCGAAATCAAAGACTGTGTGTGTTATTAGAGTACCATTTCGAAATAATGCTGTTTTTGTTAAGCCAATGGTGATTTAAAGAGTCATTGCAATCGTTTGATGAAGATTTTTCTTTTGTTTGTTCACTTTGCCAGATAATGAATCGAAAACAATATAACATTTTCGTTTTGACCGATTTGAACATTTTTCGCTTTGAACGTTTCGAAACGAAAAAAATCGGTAAATTCAAAGAAAATTTGAAAGTTCCAAATATGGATTCTGAATACGAGTTCCGAATACGAATTGAAAGAATCTACCGGATTTAACTAAACAAAATAACTAGACTAACAAATCAAAACAAAACAAAACAATTTTTTTTCGTCATGTCTACCTCGTATGGGTGGTACCATGCAAGTCAATTGGGAGTCAGCAGACGTACGGACACCGCTTGCTTAGCCCTGATCATTTGTCACTTCTCTTCAATGATTGTATGACTATGATGGGACCAAAAGAAGGATTAAACAATTTAATTCCATAAACAGTAAATCTATATCATACAATAAATATAAGCCCAAAACTTTCTCTGCCTGTATGTCTTATATTAGAACTGGCAAGATTGTAGAACTGGTTTCCAGTGTCTCTGAAGAAAGTCCGGACTGGGAGTAGATGTCACCTCCCAGAGAAGGCGGGTTAGAGACCAAAAAATACACCTACATCATATCCTCATATATAAACTGTATATTACAAGAGGAAGGGTAGACGGCATCTCTGATACAGAACAAGGTAGGTCTTTTGAAATTTGTCTTCATGACGATGCTCTCTACAGCTTAAACTGAACAATTCATTAATAACACCAAGAGTAGATAGTTTGTAACAAAATATTCCTATTTTTCTTGGAATATATATATATATAAAGAGAGATCTTTGTTCTTGTTTTTATTATTTTTGTTGAGATGACTCTCTCAGTAAGATGTGTAAATTCTAAAATTTTAAATGACAAATTTCTGGCAAACTTTAAATGTATTCAGAAATAGAAACATCCTATATTGGAAGAACGCCATAATGAAAATTTTTCAATGATATCATCTGTTGATTTTTTTGTTTAATTTTTTAATTTATATTCTATGTTATATATCTGTGACGTGAACTTTAGCTAGTTGGCTTCACTGACCGGTGAGTCAATCTCCACATGACCTTATTACCATGTCTATTACAGCTGTCATTGCAACTCCTTTGAGTGCATATCAAGCACTCCAGCTTACTTGGGGGGGATCCTGCTCACTGCCCAACAGCAACCAGTGGCCTCATTTCATCCACTATACGATCATCTGCATTTGGTCCTCATTCAAGTCCATGCGCATTTCTACGCACTTTAGGGGTGAGTGCCAGTTTCATATCCATGTGTGCAACTCCTCTTTACCTTCCTCCCACACACTTCACCAGTGGGGTTTCCTTTCACCCACCTCACCGTTCCCCTCCCCCTCTTCCCCTTCCCTCCTTCCCCTCTTCCCCTCCCCTCCCCTTTCCCCCCCCACCCCCCCCTTCCCCCCCCCTTTTTCCCTCTTCCTCCCCCTTTCCCGGTTTTCCCTTCCCCTAAAAACCCCCCCCTTTTTCCGCCCTCCCCTCCCCCCTCTTTCCTCCCCCCCCTTCCCTCTCCCCTCTTCCCCTTCTCCCTCCCTTCCCCTCCTTTCCCCTTTTTCCCTCCCCTTTCTCCCCTTTCCCTCCCCCCCACTTCCCTATCCTCACACCCCCCGTGGCCTTCTCCTTTCTTGCACACTGTTTGATTTTAGAGACATATAACTGGCACCCCCCCACCCTACTCTTCCCCTTGATTGATCCCTCATTTTTTTGATTTACTCTACCTCATTACACAATTTATCTATCCAGGGTCTGTTTAGTCATCCCCTGTGTTCGCCGCGGGGGGAATCACTTGGGGCCATGCGTACCCACAGGCAACCATAGAACGGGTGAGCCCATCCTTTTTCTATCTATATTGTATATATTGTGCAATGTATCATTTAATGTTTTTGCTGCCTTTTTATGTTTATGTTTTTGTATAATCTCTGTATGATATTTACTACAATTACTGTATGTTGTACCACATGCTGTATGTTGTACTGTATGCTGTATGTTGTACCACAGATATTGCTCTCCTGAGGAAGCGGTAAAACCGCGAAACCGGTCGAGAATCCAAGCTCTATTTGTGTCTACCTCACTACAAGTTGTAATCTAAGTGGTTGTATTTATTGCTCCCGTTTCCAATTGCAACTGTATGTGACATTGTTACAATCTTTTAATCATGTTTTCTATTAAAATGGAATTTTTATACTTTATCATTGTTTTTGTCGCTATTACCTCTTATTATTAATATTGATTACACCTGGTACCGGAATAGTCCCCCCGTTTTTTCCCCCCCTCTTTAGGGGTTATTGCCTTTAGTGCATGCGGTATTGAGATATTGGCCGACAGTGGCAGCTACCTGCGACCTCTCCCTACCTCATGCCTCCTGCTCTTGTATAAGATATTTGGGATGATGGTACATGTACTTGTTTATATCTTTTTTGATTTAAAACGCTCCCCTTTCCCATATATATATATAACATAGAATATAAATAAATAATATATTCTGTGTGCTTTCGTGCCTAAGGGGCAAAGGACCTGATAGAAGAGAAGAAATAGGGGAAAAACGTAAGTAATTAAGAAAGAAAGAGTAATGCCCCGTACACACGGTCGGATTTTCCGACGGAAAATGTGTGATAGGACCTTGTTGTCGGAAGTTCTGACCGCGTGTGGGCTCCATCACACATTTTCCATCGGAATTTCCGACACACAAAGTTTGAGAGCAGGCTATAAAATTTTCCGACAACAAAATCCGTTGTCGGAAATTCCGATCGTGTGTACACAAATCCGACGCACAAAGTGCCACGCATGCTCAGAATAAATTAAGAGATGAAAGCTATTGGCCACTGCCCCGTTTATAGTCCCGACGTACGTGTTTTACGTCACCGCGTTCAGAACGATCGGATTTTCCGGCAACTTTGTGTGACCGTGTGTATGCAAGACAAGTTTGAGCCAACATCCGTCGGAAAAAATCCATGGATTTTGTTGTCGGAATGTCCGATCAATGTCCGACCGTGTGTACGGGGCATAAGGGTGAAAGTGCAATCCATCCCATCGCAGACATGGGTCCTGGGTATCTCATGAAGCTTCATGAGGTACTTAATACAGGAACCCCAGATTTTGAAATATTTTTAAATGCAAAATGTCATTATTTCTGTTGATTTTTCGTTTGATAAAAAAAAATAGTAATAATAAAAAATTATATATATATATAGGGTTAGGGTTATTATTATTATTTTTATTAAATGAAAAATCAAAAGAAATTATATATATATATATATCGTTTTTTTCAGCAGGAACATGGGGGAACACACCTCCAGCATTGAATGTATAAAATGCCAAGGGGTGCTGGGGTGTGCTGGAGAGTCTATTGATGTTGGCTACTGAGATATCTATTGTTGCTGGTGGGGGTCTATTGTTACTAGGGGGGCATTTATTTGGCCGGTGTCCATTGTTGCCTGGGGGGGGGGCGACTATAGTTGCTGGGCGGGATCTATTGTTGCTAGAGAGATTCATTTTTGCTGGGAGGGGATCTATTTTTTTTTTTTTGGAGGGATCTATTGTTGCTGGGGGTACTTTGGTTGTTGGCTTCAGGAGGCCTATTTTGCCGCATTTCATGAAAAAAAATTGCATACAACCTACTTAGCACCAAAAATGATACTTGGTTCTGTATCCTCTAAAAGGGTCGGTACTGGGAGGTGGGTAGGGGGTTATATATATATATAATAAGGAGCACATACACATGTAAAAAGAGAACAGACATTTGATTCCAAGTTGTATTTCTCTCTTCAAACACCAGAGAGAATATAATGTTAATATTAGAGAACACCTCTGATCTTACTTGGTACAAATATTCATAATAAGTTTCTTTTTTGTGACAGAATATTATCTTTGTTATTGTAGATCAGCAATGCGCGGTACTTGGTATCCTATGGTTTGGATGTGCGCTCTGTTGCTCTGGGGTGAGTTATTCTGCAAAATTAATTATCTTATATCTTATCCTAATATATTTTCTTTTATATTTATTACTTAACTATTTTTTTTTATACTCATTTATATAATTCCAGCATTTTCTGCTGGCTGTGTATATAACAGTCTGCCCTAACAGAGCTGTCATACTCTAGGAAATGGCAGGTTTGGAAAGGTAAGTATACCGGGACATATGGGCATTGATTGACATCACTGGTGGTCATTGATGGGCATCCCTGGTGGTCCTGGGTGGCATTCATGGTGGTCCTCGGTGGGAATCCTGGGGGGGCTGCACAGATAATCAATCAGCGCATGCCCCCCTGTCAGGAGAGCAGTCGATCGGCTCTTCTCTACTTGCGTCTGTCAGATGCGATAGAGGAAAAGCCGATAGAGGGCTTTTCCTGTTTACACTGTGATCAGATGTGATTGGACACGGCTGATCACGTGGTAAAGAGCCTCCGTCAGGGGCTCTTTACCTAGATCGGAGCTGCGGTGTGTCAGACTGGCACACCACACCACCGATCGCCCCGCTGCGCTGGCTTGTTATCCTACTGGATGTCATATGACGCTCAGTCAGGATAACTGAACCACTTCCCGGCCGTCATTCTGCTATAGGCTGGGCAGGAAGTGGTTAAATAAAATGCTTGTGGATTCTTTGAACCTGCCAGAGAAGTGGTGTGTATGTACAGTATACAATGTACTACAGCAATTACAAAGAAAGCAAACATTTCCGTGCCAACTTTCTTTGACGGCATGGAGACCGACCCAAAATCAAACAAAGGGCACGGAGAGCTGTGTACTGCCCTGAGGGATATTATGTACCAATGCAAGAAAATAACAGAATATCATTCAGTGATGAGCAGCTCTTAATGATGACTTAAGGACACCAATAAAAATACAGAATTTCTTTAAATGACATGCTTGGGGTACGCCCTAAACCTGCCTGTAAAGTGGCGCACATGTTCAATGTACACTGACAAAAGTGATTTTTTTACAAAGGAAAAAATACGATTGAAACTGTTGGCTGCTAAATGACTTTTCCCGTCCTGTTTGCATTCAAACTAATCACGGATTCCTTTTATTTATACAAGACCCTTATCCTAAGTGAAGGTCTGGTATGGGGCCAAGCCCAACCCATGAAAAATAACCCCCACACCATAATCCCCCCTCCACCAAATGATTTGGACCAGTGCACAAAACAAGGTCCATAAAGACATGGAGGAGCGAGTTTGGGGTGGAGGAACTTGACTGGCCTGCACAGAGTCCTGACCTCAACCCGATAGAATACTTTTAGGATGAATTAGAGTGGAGACTGCGAGCCAGGCCTTCTTGTCCAACATCAGTGCCTGACCTCACAAATGGGCTTCTGGAAGAACGGTCAAACATTCCCATGGACACCCTCCTAAACCTTGTGGGCAGCCTTCCTAGAAGAGTTGAAGCTGTTATAGCTGCAAAGGGTGGGCCAACTCAATATTGAACCCCACGGACTAAGACTGGGATGCCATTAAAGTGCATGTGCTCGTAAAGGCAGGTGTCCCAATACTTTTGGTAATATAATGTGTAATATATATATATATATATATATATATATATATTTATCTGCTCTTTTTTCTTTTTTTCTTAGGTGCAATGGGCCATGCATATGGACGCCCAGTAAAGGAAGGCAAGGGTGAGTGTGAAAATACAGTATCTCACAAAAGTAAGTACACCCCTCACATTTTTGTAAATATTTTTATTCTATCTTTTCATGTGACAACACACAGCCATTAATGTCTAAACCGCTGGCAACAAAAGTGAGTACACCCCTAAGTGAAAATGTCCAAATTGGGCCCAAAGTGTCCATATTTTGTGTGGCCACCATTATTTTCCAGCACTGCCTTAACTCTCTTGGGCATGGAGGTCACCAGAGCTTCACAGGTTGTCACTGGAGTCCTCTTCCCCTCCTCCATGATGATATCATGGAGCTGGTGGATGTTAGAGACCTTGCGCTCCTCCACCTTCCATTTGAGGATGCCCCACAGATGATCAATAGGGTATAGATCTGGAGACATGCTTGGCCAGTCCATCACCTTTACCCTAAGCTTCTTTAGCAAGTCAGTGGTTGTCTTGGAGGTGTGTTTGGGGTCGTTATCATGTTGGAATACTGCCCTGCGGCCCAGTCTCCAGATTGTATGCAAGATTCGTATCTGGCTTTGTTACTCCAGACAACTCATTTCTAAGTCAGGCTCCCTACAGTGGCAGCTAGTGGTATTGCAGGATGTGATAACTGTAGTATTACCTGCCCAACGGAAGCTTCTTTCTCACCCCTCCTCCCCTATACAATGTTCTATTCTATCTATCTATCCTATCTATTTTAGGGCTGGGGAAATTAACGATTAATTCCTCGATTAATCGTTATTTTTTTGATCAGTACGCACCTCTTCGCCAATTTCCGGGTCTTCAGGGAGTTCTGTCGGAGATCCGGTGACGTCACGGACATCGACGTCACCGGACGCCTCCCCCCTTCCCCAAGTGCCTCTGTCTGCTAACGAAGGGAAGGGGGGAGGAGTCTGGTGACGTTGATGTCCCTGAAATCATAAATTGAGGAAGACAGATCCTAACGATTTGATTGATCTCACTGATCAAAGTATTCAGATAAACATCTATGTAAATCCTGGACTTGTCTATGAAACTCAACATATCTGAGGGCTTTTCTGGCTTTAAGTCAGTTTGACGCTGAACTGACATTGATTGGTTATCCAGCAATCAAGAAACATTTATGATGAGGGCACTTTTTTTCCAAAGAGCTGACACTTTTCTGTCTCAGCAGGTGATGGATGTCTCTGGCTCTGCACCGGTCCCCCCTGATGCACAACGGTGCTATTTAAATAGACTGTAGGTAGCCCCGCCCCGCTGAGGAAGTTCTGAGGAAGTTCTGATTGAACGTAACGCGTACGGGGGAGGAGCTACGCATGACATCAGCTAAAAGTAGTTGGATCTGTATGTGCGTTATAATTAATCGAAATTAGTCCATTAAAAAAAAATTGATTAATCGAACACGAAAATTTTAATCAGTAACAGCCCTAATCTATTTATCTCTCCATTCTCACTTTCTGAATGTATCTATCTATATGCATGAATGCTTATTATTAAGGATCAAAAACAAGTTTTTTAGTTTACTTGTAGACAATGATGATAACATTTTCAGATTTTAAGCATTGCGTTTATTTTCATTAGTAGAGTGGTTCGCGTTGATCAGAAATACATTTGAGAGATAATTCCACCAATGTTCTTCCGATGTTTTCAAAGTCGAATTTCTTCTATGGAGTCACCGCAGATTTAAGCCAAAAATAATCTTGCCCCTCCACCTTTATTTGCACCTTTAGGTATTTTGCAGCGAAAATCTCTTTAACCTCACTTTGTTCCTTGGGCAGAGATCCCTTCATATCCTGTAGCTGAGAAATTAATAACGTATTTTTTTGTTTTGCTTTTTTTTTCCTTAAGAACACGCCTTTATATATTTAAAGCCCCTTTATTTTTAAAGCCTATATATATATATATACATTTATTCCAAAGTCATACGATATGGCAGTGGCAGCTGGTGCTCAATATTTTTTTTTGGGGGGGGGGGGGTGGCAGAAAAACAATGCTACCCCCCCTGCAGGAGACAGATAGGAAGGCGGCGATCACCCCACCCCACCCCTGTGGGAGACAGACGGGAAGGCGGCGATCAGAGGCATCCTTACCTTAGGGGGCAGATGAGGAGGATCCGGGGTAGGGCTGCTGCTCCTCGCTCCGGGGCCATTGCTTCTCCTCCCAGCCGAACAGGAAGTGAGTCCTAAGACTCCCTGGCCAATCGGTTCCCAGGACCCTTTTCCTGATTGGCCTGGGAGAAGAATCAGGATGACATTAGCGAATATTAATTTGCTATTGCCACATAACTGGATGGGCTCAGGGCACAGAGCTCTGTGCCCGGAGCCCACCTTTTGTTGAAGCCAATTAGAGCCTCCAGCTCTAATCATGTGCTCCAAAAAAGAACATTAAACCATGTAGATTAGGGGCCGGGCGCATGAATTAGGGAGGCCGCGCCCCTGCACCCCATATGGACAGGCCGCCACTGCCATATGGCAAAACACACATGCCTTATTTGTGAAACAACTCTTTAATGATAAATACATAATGAATTAAGAATAATAATAATACATTTTAATTATACCATAAGTAATAAACAAACTTTAAAAAGATAATTGTATTGAAAAATAAAATAAAAAGACAATAACAATGAAAGCTAAATTCCAGGCAGATATACATTACCGTGGCCTTGTATTCTTTAATTATTATTTTTATATTATATAATACCATTGTGTTACAATAAATAAAAGTAATAATTAGTTAATAAATAATCCTATTATTTTAAATAATAATAATAATGTAAATACGACTACTACTACTACTACTAACAATAATAATAATAACAATAATAATAATTATTATTATCTAATTCCTCCTGTATTGTAACTATACTGTCTGCCCTCATGTTGTAAAGCACTGCACAAACTGTTGCTTTATAAATCCTGTATAATAATAATCATGATTATTTTTATTATTATTAATCCGTAAGTAATAAACAAACTTTAAAAAGACATCATGTCTTTAAAAAACAAAAAAAATGTAAGCTTAATTCCAGCAAGATATAAATATTAAACACCAGCAAAAAAAATCTAAAAAAAATCTCCATCTGTGTGAAAAAATTATGTAATTCAACGCTGAAAATTGGCCAGGGCAGGAAGGGGGGGTAAAAGTGCTCAGTAGGCATGTGGTTAAAATTCGTTTTTATTTATAATAATATGTAATCCTATGAGCCTCCACTGATTTCTAGACAAAATAAAAAACTCAAAACAAATACTCTTTTTGATAATCAGCTGCTACTGTTACACATGTCTCATATATCATGCAAGATTCAAAGGAAAATATATAAATACGCTGCGCTATCAAAAATGTAAATGTGTGTGATATATAACATAAAAGTGCAATCCATGCAATATTTCAAATAAAGTGATGATGTGCATACACTTAAAATGTTACATATGGCATCCAAAAAAAATATATTATACAACAATGTATGATTAATATTATACATGCATCACAGTGAGTATATATAGCTGGACATACCGTATACTCAAAGATAAAGTGCTACAATGTGCTAGTGCAATATTCAAATAACATCAATATACGTTCAAAAATTCATCCATGCGATTAAGTGCTGCAAAGTTTTGTGCGATATTATATATGCATCACAGTGAGTATATATGGCTGGACATAAAAAAATACTCAAAAATAAAGTGCTAGTGCAATATTCAAATAACAATCAATAAACGTTCAAAAATTCATCCATGCGATTAAGTGCTGCAGTGTTTTGTGCGATATTCAAACGAAAAGTCCATAAGTGCTCAAAAAATCATCCATGCGATTCAATGAATGCAAAAGGTGAAGTATTGTAACCACACACAGGTGCTCCCCCCTAGGTGGTAGCTGCTCACCTTAGGGCGTGTCACCTTGCTGTTAGGCTTGGTCAAAACACGCCTTGGAACCACAAAAGGGTTCAGAGTAAATCAGGATCCTGGGTTGGTTTCTCTTGTGCCTCTGTACATCAAAGGGGTGCCACTTTTACCTCGGTTTATTAACAGAGAAAGGACTTCATGGTGCCGTATATAAAAACATTTATTAAAACCGCAATAAAAACTAGGGTTGTTCTGATACCACTTTTTTAGGACCGAGTACAAGTACCGATACTTTTTTTTCAAGTACTCGCCGATACCGATTACCGATACTTTTTTTAATGTCATGTGACAGGTTTTTTTTTTGTATTTTGTAAATAAGTACTTTTTCTCCTTCACTGATGTGTGCTAATGAGGCTGCACTGATAGGCTGCACTGAGGTGGCACTGATAGGCTGCACTGATAAGGCGGCCCTAATGTGCAGCACTGTTGGGCACTGATAGGATTAAGTGGCACTGATATGCAGCACTGATGAGCACTGATTAAGCAGCACTGATAAGTGGCATGCACTGATGGAGGGGCACTTATGGGTGGCACTGACTGGCTGGCACTGATAGATGGCACTGAGTGATATGCACTGGTAGGTGGCACTGATTATGCAGCACTGATGAGCACTGATAGGTGGCACACACTGATGGCTGGGCACTGATAGGTGGCATGCACTGATGGATGGGCACTGATGGGTGGCACTGATAGATACCACTGAGTGATGAGCACTGATAGGTGGCACTCATTATGCAGCACTGATGAGCACTAATAGGTGGCACACACTGATGGATGAGTACTGATAGGTGGCACTGACAGGTGGCACACACTAATGGGCACTGATATGTGGCACGCATTGATGGATGGCACTGACTGAGGTGCACTGATAGATGGCACTTATAAGCAGTGCACTAATAGGTGGCACTGATTATGCAGCACCAATAAGCACTGATAGGTGGCACTGATTATGCAGCACTGATGAGCACTGATAGGTGGCACACACTCTTGGCTGGGCAGTGGCACTGAAAGGTGGTACTGACTGATGGGCACTGATAGGTGGTACGCACTGATAGGTGGCACGCACTAATGGGCACTGATAGGTGGCACACACTAATGGGCACTGATAGGTGGCACACACTGATGGCTGGCACTGATAGATGACGCTGACTGATAAGCACTAATAGGTGGCACTGATGAGCACTGATAGGTGGCACGCACTGATGGGCACTGATATGTGGCACGCATTGATAGGTGGCACACACTGATGGCTGGTACTGACTGATGGCTGGCAGTGGCACTGGCTGGATGGGCACTAACAGATGTCACTGATTGATGGCTGGCACTTATGGGCATGAGACGATTTACTTTTCTATGCTGCCTCTGTGACGCCCATTTTGGTACACCTTGCACTCGGCCTCAATAAAGCAGCAGCGGACATCTTGTTACACCCAGCCCATATAGTTCAGCGTGAACTATATGGGCTGGGTGTAACAAGATGTCCACTGCTGGCAGGGTGTACCAAGATGGGCGTCAGGATTTTTAAGCACTGACAACGTTGTAGCGGCAGCATGGAGCGTCACTTCCATTACCGATGTGACGGCTCCAGTCGCCGAGTCCTGCACTCTCTGCTTGAGGACGCGGTGGACTCGCTCTCCGCTCAGCTCTCTGCTCAGCTCTCTGCTCCGCCCTCTGATCGCTGACTCCGCCCTCCGCTCCGCCCGCTGACTCCACCCTCCGCTCCGCCCGCAGACTCCGCGTCTCTCCCAAGGTATCGGCTTAGGCATCGGGAGCATTTGTGCGAGTACAAGTATACTAGTATCAGTATCGGGACAACCCTAATAAAAACCCACACTGGGTACTCACAATGTCATGGCGCTTCAGGGCGCCACTCTATAATAGCCAAAATGAGCGAGATAAGGCGGCTATTCAGGCTATAGAGTGGCGCCCTGAAGCTGATTACGTAACGGGTGACCCCGCCCCCTCTGACGTCACGGCGAAACCCATAGGGAAGTTCCCGTCAAGTCTCTGTTATTTAAGAAGTGTCAGAAGATGAAAAGCGTCACACAGCGGGAGCCTCCCATCATGGATGCGGAGCGGCCCGAGAACGAAGAAGGGAAGAAGACGCCACGGAGGAAGATGCCGGATGAGAACACCGGAGCAAGAAGTGAGGATCAGAGGAAGAACCAGAGGAAGAAGAAGATGGAGGAAGAAACCGAAGGAAGTTAAAAGAAAGAAGATAGAAAAAAGAAGATGGAAAAAGAAGACTTTAAATAAAGGAATTGTCAAAAACTGTCTCTTGTCATTTTTAACATTTTTGACACTTTTTTTGTGAAATGGTAGGGGTACTTTTGTACCCCCTTACCATTTCACACAGGGGGGCCGGGATCTGGGGGTCCCCTTGTTAAAGGGGGCTTCCAGATTACGATAAGCCCCCCCGCCCGCAGACCCCCACAACCACCGGCCAAGAGTCATGGGGATGAGGCCCGTGTCCCCATCAACCCCATAGCACCCTCCCAATGTTGAGCGCATGTGGCCTGGTACGGTTCAGGAGGGGGGCGCTCTCTCATCCCCCCCTCTTTTCCTGGGGCCTGCCAGGATGCGTGCTCGGATAAGGGTCTGGTATGGATTTTTGGGGGGACCCCACGCCATTTTTAAAAAAAATTTTGGTGCGGGGTTCCCCTTAAAATCCATACCAGACCTGAAGGGCCTGGTATGGAATTTAGGGGGCCCCCACGCCATTTTTAAAAAAATCTTGGTGCAGGGTTCCCCTTAATATCCATACCAGACCTGAAGGGCCTGGTATGGAATTTAAGGGGACCCCCACGCCATTTTTAAAAAAAATTTTGGTTCGGGGTTCCCCTGTGGGGAATTCCCATGCCGTTTTAATCAATGAACTCTTATGTGTATTGTCGGACCGACAATTCATTAATAGCCACGAGTAGTTTTAAATAACGTTTTTTCCTTTGAAATGTCATTTTGCTGTCAGACTGTTCTAAACACAGGAAACATGCGCACCTTTACAGGCATACTATAGACACCCCCCAGGTATGAAATTTAAAGGAATATTACACTTTTATTGTTTCACTTTAAGCATTATTAAAATCACTGCTCCTGAAAAAACGTCCGTTTTTAAAACTTTTTTTGCATTGATCCATGTCCCCTGGGACAGGACCCAGGTCCCCAAACACTTTTTATGACAATACCATGCATATAAGCCTTTAAAATTAGCACTTTTGATTTCTCCAATAGACTTTTAAAGGGTGTTCCGTGGCTTTCGAATTTGCCATGAACACCCCAAATTGTTCGCTATTCGGTGAACAGACACCCCAAATCGCTGAACTGGAGAACAGCCGATGTTTGAGTCAAACATGAGTTCGACTCAAACTCGAACCTCATCCCCACTCAAGACCCACTAACGCAGTGGATGCTCAGTTGGAAAGGTGTCCAAGTCTGCTCTTGCCCCTAGATATTCTTGCACCATGTAATGCAGACGCTGGCGATGGTTGCTTGAACCGCTCAGACCTTGGCGCTGAAAAATTGTCTAAAGGCATCGGTGAGCCGGCCACCTTCTCCACCGCTCTTCCTCTGACTGAACGAAACCTTAGCAACACGTTGTCCAGCACCAGGAAATTTTAACCTCCCAGGGTCTGGAAATGCATTGCACAAACCTTTTTTCAAGGCCTCCTGAAAATGGATGAGCCCAATGTTCGAGTCAAACGTAAGTTCAACTCGAACATTGGGTGTTCACCTGTTTGCCTGTTCGGTCAGACCCCAAAGCACCCTCCCCATGTTGAGGGCATGTGGACTGGTATGGTTCAGGAGGGGGGGCGCTCTCTTGCCCCCCTCTTTTCCTGCAGCCTGCCAGGTTGCATGCTTGGGTAAGGGTCTGGTATGGATTTTGGGGGGACCCCATGCCATTTTTTTAAATTTTGGTGCAGGGTTCCCCTTAATTTTCATATCAGACCTGAAGGGCCTGGTATGGATTTTAGGGGGACCCCCACACAATTTATTTTTTAAATTTTGGTTCGGGGAACCCATGCTCTTTTTTTCAATGAGTTTTATCCATATTGCCGAGATCCAACAATTCATTGCAGCCGCGATCAGTTTTGAATGACAATTTTTCCTTTAGAAATGTCATTTTGCTGCAGTACTGTTCTAATCATGGGAAAAATGCGTCACTTTGCAGGCATACTATAGACACCCCCCAGGCATGATATTTAAAGGAATATTTCATTTTTATTGTTTCACTTTAAGCATTAAAAATATCACTGCTGCCGAAAAACGGCTGTTTTAAAAAAAAAAATTTGCATTGATACATGTCCCCTGGGGAAGGACCCAGGTCCCCAAACACTTTTTATGACAATAAATTGCATATAAGCCTTTAAAATTAGCACTTTTGATTATTCATGTTCGTGTCCAGTAGACTTTAATGGTGTTCGTGTGTTCTGCCAAATTTTTTGCATGTTCGCATGTTCTGCTGCGAACCGAACCGGAGGGTGTTTGGCTCATCCCTGTTGGTGTGATGTTTCATCCTATGCTCCCTCTGCGAAGGCAGGATGAGTTCTGCAACCTTACACTTGTAACGTGGATCAAAAAGGGTTGCAAGCCAGTAATGATCCCTCTCCTTGATACCACGAATCCTAGAGTCCTTTCGCAGGCTTTGCAGAATCAGGGAGGCCATGCAGAGTAAGTTTGCAGAGGCATTTGATTCTGAGTCCTCTGGGTCACTAAGGATCACATGATCTGTAACAACCTTCTCCCAGCCACGTACAACTCCTTGGGTTTCTGGGGACTGAAAACCATATCTTTAACACTGCTGCTGAGTGTTATCCTCCACATCCATGCTGACACAATCCTCCTCCTCTTCTTCCTGTGTGTTTGGCTAAATGGGGCCTTGAGAGGTAAGGAAGTCCTCCTCTTCCTCCCGCTGTTCTGCCTCAAGTGCCCTGTCCATTATTCCACAAAGCGTGTGCTCCAACATGAAGACAAGAGAGACAGTATCACTGATGCATGCATTATCGCTGCTCACCATCCTCGTGGCCTCCTCAAATGCTGACAGGACAGTGCATGCATCCTTGATCAGTAGCCACTGGTGTGGTGAAAAGAAGCCAAGCTCCCCTGACCCTGTCCTGGTGCCATACTCACACAAGTACTCATTGATGCCCCTCTACTGTGTGTGCAGCCGCTGCTTCATTGTCAATGTTGAGTTCCACCTTGTGGGTATGTCACAAATGAGGCAGTTGATGGGCAGGTTGGGTACCTGCTCAAGAACTGCTGCACCACCAAATTCAGAACATGTGCCAAACATGGAAGATGGGTCAAGTGTCCCTGTCGTAGGGCGGAGAGAAGGTTGGTGCAATACAACCATTCCTGGCTGAAGCTGGCATGGTATCAACCACCTCTGAGCCTGCCCCTGCAGAGCTGACAAAATTTTCTGCCCTAGTGTGGCTCCTGTCCCCAAAGCAGACCAACTCAAGCACCACGTGGCATCTTTTTGCCTGAATGCTTGCATAGCCCCTTGAACGCTTACGGAGCACTGCTGGTTCAGAGGACAAATCTGCAGAAGAGGCCATAGAGGGAGAAGAAGAGGAGAGGGTGGAGGAGAGAGCTGTGGCAGAATCACCACTAGCATTTTGGAAACATGGTGGCAGAACAGGCTCCAACAATACTGAACCCTATTCTGCATCTTTCCTAGCTGCCAACAGAGTTACCCAGTATGCCATAAAGGAAAGGTAACGTTCCTGCCCATGCCTGCTAGACCATGAGTCAGCGGTAATATATACCTTACTGCTGGCCGCCCTGTCCAATGAGGCCAAAACATTGGCTTCCACATGCCGGTAGAGAGATGAAATGGCCTTCCTTGAAAAGAAATGGCATTTTGGAACCTGCCACTGAGGTACAGCACATTCCACAAATTCACGAAAGGGGGCAAAGTCTACCAGCTGAAAAGGCAGTAGTTGCAGTGCTAGAAATTTGGCCAAGCTAGCATTCAGACATTGAGCATGTGGATGGCTGGGACCGAGTTTCTTTTTACAGTTTAGCAACTGGGGTAGGGATATTTGCCTGCTAAAATCAGATGGTGGTGTACTGATAGCAAATTGGCTGCAAGTACTTGGGACACCTATTGCTATACCTTCATTCCTCTCAGTGAAAGTTTTTGAGAGGACTGGAGGTATAGTGGGGTTGGAGATCCCAGATAAGGAGCAAGGAGAAGTCCACCTTTTTCTTTGATGTGGGTATTTCAAGTGCTGTTGCCAATGGACTGCATGGGAGGTTTGGTCATGCATGTGGTGCCCAAGTGGCTGCTGTTCTGGCCACGCTTGATCTGCTTCAGACAAACAGCAATGGTACGATCTGCTGCACATGTGTCAAAAAAGACCCACCCCAAGGAACTTTTCAAAATCAGCGGCGAGTCAGCAGCGCACTGCACCTGCGGAGCTCTGTGGTTTGATGCAATAGGGTGGCTGCCCTTAAGCTGCCCCCTATAGGACATCCTGCCTCATTGGAGTTGTGCCTCCTCCTCCTCCTCTCTTCTATCAGGCACCCAAGTAGAGTCAGTGACCTCATCATCCCCTCCCTCCTTGTCACTGGAGCATTCTTGGCAGTATGCTGCAGCTGGAGGAACATGACTGCCAGTTTCTTGGCCTTCTTGGGCACCCACTCTCCCTAGGCTCACGTTACTCCCTTCCTCAACCTGGAAACCAGCATCGGAGCCTTCAGATTGATGCACATCCTCCAGCAGCATGTACCCAACACTGTGTTCGAATAGTTTGGGGGACTCCTCCGTGCATGATGGTGGGGCTACGGAAGGAGTGACTGTGGACAAGGAGCCGGTGGAATAGGCCGCTTTGGCAGCTGCATTGGAAGACAAACTACCCTGAGCCTGGGTGAAAGAGGATGAGGAGGATGAGGATTGCTTTGTTATTCACTCCACCAACTCTTCTGCATATTCTGGCTCAATAACATGGCCAGCAGCAGAAAAAAAGGACAAGCGTGCCCCACAGCCTCCTGCAGAGGATGCACCGTGTCCATGACCAGCACTGTTGACTGTAGACACAGAGCCTGCTTGTCCTCTTTAAGTGGCCTGTGAGCGTCTGCCTCTGCTTGGTGGCCTTCTGGACATGATGTACAGTATAGTTTGTTTTGCAACACCACACTACACTGTATTGTGTACTGTGTACACCACCAGAAGTGTAGTAGCAACTGTACTACGGCTGCACTGTATTGTGTAATGTGTACACCACCAGAAAAGTAGTAGAAACTGCACTATGGCTGCACTGTATTGTGTACTGTGTACACCACCAGAAGTATATTAGAAATAGTACACCACGGAATGCAATATAGATATAGGGTACACTGGATGCAGAGTATATATATATATATATATATATATATATATATATATATATATATATATATATACATATACATACACACACACACTAGACTGACTATATATATACTGATTTTTTTCGGCCTCCGAATACTTGTAAAATCTATAATGTGGCTCTCGCGTTGAAAAGTTTGGCGACCCCTGATTTAGATTAAGCAGGCAGGTTATTAGGTTATTCAGTTAGTGGCAGTGTATTTGATATATATATATATATTGTATATATCAAATACACTGTCACTAACTGAATAACCTAATAACCTGCCTGCTTAATCTAAATCAGGGGTCGCCAAACTTTTCAACGCGAGGGCCACATTGTAGATTTTACAAGTATTCGGGGGCCGAAAAAAATCAGTTATGTCCAAATGAATGAATCATCATTCCCATTATCAGTGTTCCCGGCAGAGTTTTCCCCATCATCCGTGTCCCCACCAGACTTTTCCCCACCATCAGTGTCCTCAGCACAGTTTTTTCCATCATCAGTGTCCCCAGCAGAGTTTTCCCCATCAGTGGCCCCAGCAGAGTTTCCCCCCCATCAGTGTCTACAGTAGAGTTCCCCCCCCCCATCAGTGTCCCCAGCAGAGTTTTACCCCATCAGTGTCCCCAGCAGAGTCTCCTGTATATTTATGTCTGCAGATTTATGCCCATTTGCCTCTTGTCACTGTTTGAGCCAACTTCAGCTCTCCTGCACCTCCCAACTCCTGCCCCACTGCTACACACGCAGGCTGTATTATTATTATTATTTCAGATACTTATATAGCGCTGTCAATTTACACAGCGCTTTAAATATACATTTTACATTCGCATCAGTCCGTACCCTCAAGGAGCTTACAATCTAAGGTCCCTAACTCACACTCATACTGTATGGTGGAAGGAATTCCAATGTAAACAGCGGGTGGGAAGTTGGGAGGTGCCACGCTGATGACGTCACATCCTAGCAGTCAATCCACTGCACAGCACAGCAGCCAATCCCTGGCAGCACGGGAGGGTGTGGGGGGAGCGGCTTTTTATCCAGGACCCGCCAGACACACTGAAGATAACAGCAGCTGCTTTTAAAAGCAACAGCCAGCAAATTGGTAGTGATGTGTTGGCAGAGCCTGGGTAAGCTGCGGGCCGGACAAATCACACCCGAGGGCCGGGGTTTGGAGACTCCCTCATCTAAATCAAGCTATCTCTCCATCCACACCAACAACACTACACAGGGCCGCTGTGTAGGCAGCCTTATATAGTGTGGGGCATGGACTTAGTCCCCCTGAGCCATTATTGGCCAAAGGCATCCTGCCTTTGGCCAATTGCAGCTCTCTTAGCAGAGGGTGCTGGGATTGGCCAAAGCATGCAGGTCAGGTACATGCTTTGGCCAATCATCATACAGCAATGCACTGCGTTCTCGCAGTGCATTATGGGGCATTCCACGACGCTCTAATTTGAACATCAAGCTCATCCCTATTCAGGAGACGTCCTGTGTATTATAACATTTCTTTGTTGGGAGTGAGTCTGAATCATCTGAATGCTCATCGATCTCTCTGGTTCTGCTCACAATGTCATCTACTGCAATCACAGCTTATAACAAAGTAACTTTTACCTCCACAATTGGGTCATATTTTCAATCACATATACTTACTCTGTTTAATGAAGGCATCTGCCATCAGACCGAGTCAAGCAGGCAAACTTCATGGCAAAGAAAAAGAGAAGTTATTACCCAGAATGCAGAATAAAGAGTACATGTATTTAGTAAAATAACAAATCCAACAATGTGTTCATACACTTTGTAATGTAAAGGAGTTCAGAGGGGCAGGGGATGTGTAATGTAAAGGTGTTCAGAGGTGCGGGGACTGTGTACTGTAAAGGGGGCGGTGTAATGTAAAGGGGTCCAGAGATGTAGGGGGGGCTGTGCAATGTGAAGGGGTCCAGAGCTGTGGGAGGCTATGTAACATGCAGTGTCCAAAACTGTGGGGGGCTGTGTAATGTGCAGACATCCAGAGCTGCGAGGGGATCTGTGTAATGTGCAGGGGTCCAGAGCTGTGGGGGGGGGGCTGTGTAATGTAAAGGGGTTCAGCGATGCAGGGCATGTGTAATGTAAAGGGGTCTGGAGGTGCAGGGGGCTGTGTACTGTAAAGGGGGCTGTGTAATGTAAAGGGGTCCAGAGATGCAGGGACTGTATGACGTAAAGGGGGCTGTGTAATGTAAAGGGGACTGTGTAATATAAAGTAGTCCAGAGATGCGGGGGGGCCTGTGCAATATAAAGGGGTCCAGAGGTGCAGGGGGTTGTGTAATGTAAAGGGGTCCAGAGGTGCAAGGGGTTGTGTAATGTAAAGGGACCCAGAGGTGCAGGGGACTGTGTAATGTAAAGGGGTCCAGAGGTGCAGGGTTTGTGTAATGTGCAGGGGTCCAGAGCTGCAGAGGGGGATGTGTAATGTGCAGGGGTCCAGAGGTGCAGTTGTGGAGAGGGGGTACACAGAAGCGACAATTATTTATTGGGGGTTCAGAGGTATGCAGGGTGTACAGTGGAGTGCTTTTACGTTTTAAAGTTTGGGGGGTGCCAGATATAGGCCACATGCTCTAGGTACGCCCCGGCTTGTACCAACATATTGTAGTACATCTACCAGATGTCCTTTTTTTCAGTTGACCGATTGTTTAGTTCCATAGGTCTTATCTGCAAAATTTAATAATGTGTGAATCCCCAACAAATCGGAAACTTCAAAATCTGAATTTTCTACCTTTATATGTTTGTTCTCAACCACCTGGCTTCATTCTTCCTACTTCTAAAGAAACTCATTGCAAGGTGTCTCCCCAAAATAATCCCCAAATTTCAATACCTCCCATACATCTGGTTCATTGTATAACACCAGGAATTATCTTTTCATTATTTTCTTACCTTTCTCAACTTCTATGCTAATTTTATGAAGATACCGGATTTCTTCTATGATTGTCTTGTGTGTTCCAACCAACTAATTAAAAAGGAAATCTGCTTCTAAGTATTTATTCAGATAATTGATGTGCCTGGGAGCTTTACTAAAGTCATTAGAATAGGGGTCATCTCACATAACCCTAGGGCTATTAGAGTCACATATATGTACACTTTAAAATCTGTTTATTTTTATTACTTTCTTTTTATATTAAATAATTTTAAAAAAATGAAATAATGAAAAGCTGGACACTGATAAGAACAGATACTACACTTGATCTTAGCCAAGAATAGAAAAAAAAAAAAAAACAATAGAATAGACCATAATAGAATAGAAAAGAATAATAAAAAAAAACAATAGAATAGAATATAAAGAATATAACCAGTTCCCAAAAATCAAATAGAATCAATTCGAATTTGAATAGAATAGGAAAGAATATATTAGAAAAGAATAGAAAATAACAGAATAGTATAGAAAAAAACTGAATAGAATAGAAAAAAATATAACATCTTCCAAAATTTGAATTTCAAATAGAATAAATTTGAATAGAAAGGAATAGAATAGAACAAACAAATAGAAAAAGAATAAAAAAAAAAACAATAGAATAGAATAGAACAGAAAGAATATAACCATTTCACAAAATTCAAAACGAATGAATTTGAATTTGAATAGAATAGAAAATAATAGATTAGAATAGGAAGATGGTTATAGTCATTCTATTCTATTTTTTTCTATACTATTGTGTTTTTTTCTATTCTATTCTACTGTACTCTTTTCTATTATATTCAAATTCAAATTGATTTGTTTTGAATTTTGGAAAATGGTTATATTATTTCCATTATATTATATTCTATTGTTTTTTTTTAAATTCTATTCTTTTCTATTCTATTTGAATTTCAGAAGATAATCTATTTAAATCTATTCTGTTTTTATTCTATTCCTTTCTATTCAATTCTATTCTCTTCTTTTATTTTCTATCCTATTTTGTTCTGTTTTACTCTATCGTATTAAATTCTTTTATTTTCTGTTATATTCTTTTCTATTCTATTCTATTTTTTCTATTATATTCGTTATTTTCTATTCTGTTTTATTCCCATTGGAAATTGGAAAACTATTTGAATCGATTCGAATACGAATAAACGAAAACTAATTCCGAACGCTTATTAAACAAATTTATCTAAACGACTTTATGTAAATAACGAAACGAAACAACAATTTTTTTTTTTTTTCGTTCTGCACATGTCTAATTCAGGAGAAGTCCTGTGTATTATAACATTTCTTTGTTGGGAGTGAGTCTGAATCATCTGAATGCTCATCGATCTCTCTGGTTCTGCTCACAATTTCAACTACTGCAATCACAGCTTATAACAAAGTAACTTTTACATCCACAATTTTTTTTTTCCAATCTCATATACTTAACCTTTAAAAATTCGAATTCTTTCAACACCTTAGCAATAATATCACTCCGGTTACCTTCATGGCAAAGAAAAAGAGAAGTTATTATCCAGAATGTAGAATAAATAGTACATGTATGTAGTAAAATAACAAATCCAACAATGTGCTCATACACGCGGATAGGAGAAAGGTTTTGTTGTTACTCGCCAGAGGTAAATCAAACTTACAATTGCCTTCATGATAGAGAGAAAGATCCATCTTTACATAGAATGTAGATTACATCAAAAATTGATCTCGCATATCCATAAGTTATATTGGTTGATGAGATGATACTTAAAATGGAACCAACCCAATGCCGGAGATAATGTCACGAATCAGGTGTGACCAGAACTGTGTGGGCAGCAACAGAGGAAACCAAACCCATGTAGGGTGAAAATATTATGATTTTTTTTAAGATAAGTGAAAATATATAAATGCAACCACCTTCAATATCACACAGTGCACAAGAAACCAGTTCACAGACAGAGACCCACAAATAACAATAATCAGACAGGTAAATATAATAATGGGGAATACCGGAATCATAAACGTAGCCAGGCCTGGATCATCAACGGGAGATCAGCAGATGAGGATAGGGAGCAAACAGGACAGGGAAAGGATGGATGGATAAGGCTGCAGGGCAAAGGTAACAGGAACACAGGAGGGAAAGGTTCAGGTACAGAGACAGGATCAGGGCTTACAGGTACAGGTCAGGGCGCAAGGAACATACTAAGGCCACTGTGTGTGTGTGTTGCCAGGTATTTATACACATCTCCTGCAATCAGGCTCAGGTGTCGCCTGATCGCAGGAGATGATGTCGGCTCCACACTGCCGGGAACCACCCGCTGGTGGACACCAGTACTGCAGCTAGAGGAACAGATAGTGCCATCAGCAGGTGAAATCTCCCCTGACAGTTCCAGACTGCCAGGAGACACCCGCTGGTGGACATTAGTACTGCAAGCTAGATGTCCGACAGCGCCACCAGCAGGTGGAGCCTTTCCTGACAGTACCCCCTCCCCAAGGAGCGGCCTCCAGACGCTCCAACTAGCTGCTGCTGGGACAAGACCATGGCATCAAGCTAGGCAGTGGGCAGAGGCATATTAAACTGGGCAAGAGAAAAGTCCAAAGCATCAATCCGGGCAGAGTCACACCAAGATGGGCATGTAAAAGGTCCATGGTTTTAAACCAGGCAATGGGCAGAGGCACCTCAAGCTGGGCAGGAGGCACATCGAGCTGGGCAACGGGCACAGACACATCAGGCTGGGCAGTGAGCAGTGGCACATCAAACTGGGCAGCGGGCACATCGAGCTGGGCAGCGGGCACATCGAGCTGGGCAACGGGCACAGACACATCAGGCTGGGCAGCGGGCACATCAAGCTGGGCAGCAGGCATAGACATGTCAATCTTGGCAGCGGGCACAGGAACATCAAGCTGAGTAGCAGGCACAGGCACATCAAGCTGGGCAGCAGGCATGGGCACATAAAGCTGGGCAAATCAAGCTGGGCAGCAGGCACATCAAGCTGGGCAGCAGGCACATCAAGCTGGGCAGCAGGCACAGACACATCAAGCTGGGCAGTAAGCACATCAGGCTGAGCAGCAGGCACATCAGGCTGGGCAGCAGACAGAGGCACACCAGGTTGGACAGCAGACAGAGGCACATCAGGCTGGACAGCGGACAGAGGCACATCAGGCTGGACAGCGGACAGAGGCACATCAGGCTGGACAGCGGACAGAGGCACATCAGGCTGGGCAGCAGGCTCCGGTTCGTCTAGCTGGTCAGCAGGCTTTGGGTTATCTGGCTGGGCAGCAGGCTCCGAGTCATCTGGCTGGGCAGCAGGCTCCAGGTCATCTGGCTGGGCAGCGGGCTCCAGGTAATCTGACTGGGCAACAGGTTCTGGGACGTCTGACTGGGTAGCAGGCTCCAGGTTATCTGGCTGGGCAGCGAGCACCATATCAGCAGGCTGGGTAACGGGCACCGGCCCAACAAGCTGGGTAACGGGCACCGGCCCAGTAGGCTGGGTAACAGGCACCGCTTCAGCAAGCTAGGTGATGGATGCCGGCTCAGAAAGTCACATGACTGGTACTGGCTTAACAGGCCGGGTGACGAACACCGGTTCAGCAGACTGGGTAGCGGGCCCCGGCCCCACAGGATGAGCAATGGGCACCAGCCCCACAGGCTGAGCAATGAGCACCGGTACAGCAGACTTGGTAACAGAACTTCAGGCCAGGAAACAGGCACCGGAAGTTCAGGCCAGGACATGGGCACCGGGACTTCAACCCGGGACACAGGCACCAAAACATCAGGCTGGGACGGAAGGATGGAGCATATTGGTTGGTGTGGAGGCAGGTTGGGTTACTGGCAGGATTGTATGAGTTGGAAAAAACTTCAGTTTCTTCTTTGGCTTGGCAACTGAAGTTCTGTAGGTGACTGCAGGACTGTAGGTAAGGGGTGAAGCAGACTGGAGAGGACGGCTGGAATATGGCAAGGAAGAGGGAACAGTGGCTAGGGGAAGTTTTTGTGGGGTTGTTATGGGCAGCAGAGAAGAGGCAGGTGGATTAAAGGCAGGATAGGTGCAAGGAGTAGAAGCAAGCAGGGTATTGGCATTTGGTGGGAAGCAAAGTGTACTGGGCTGAGACTGAGGTTGCCATGGGTGATGGGGAAAAGACATTTGGGCAGGCAGGTGTCTGGTAGCAGAAATGGTTTGTTGTGAGCTGGCTGAGGCTGATTGCAATATATCGGACCATGCTTGGAGCACTGGTTGGATAAAAAACGATTCACATACTTCTTGTCTAATAAGGGTCTGTACTGAGCTCATACATTCTATTAGTAATCGTTGAGGACAAGCTGAATAGTGCTTAAACAAGTATGCAGAATCATCCTCTAAAAGCCACACTAGAGACTCCACCTCATCAACACTGAAAGGGGGAGAAAAATCATCACGCCCCTTTGGAACACAGGACAGGGCCAGCTCAGCACACATTTGAAGTAAACGAATACTCTCTAGCAGCTGGTCACTGGTCCAGTCTTTCAATGCCTGATGGCAATATTCACCATTCTCTGATGCCAACAGAGCGTAATAAACAATTGTATCAGAATTCATGTCAGCAAAGCAAACAGAACTGAGTTTCTCTGTGTAGCCACTTCTGGTCAGGGCAGGCCTTGGTATACTGTCACGAATCAGGTGTGACCAGAACTGTGTGGACAGCAACAGAGGAAACCAAACGGATGTAAGGTGAAAATATTATGATTTATTTAAGATAAGTGAAAAGATATAAATACAACCACCTCCAATATCACACAGTGCACAATAAATCAGTTCATAGACAGAGACCCACAAATAACAATAATCAGACAGGTAAATATAATAATGGGGAATACCAGAATCATAAACGTAGCCAGGCCTGGATCATCAACGGGAGATCAGCAGATGGGGACAGGGAACAAACAGGACTGGGAGAGGGTGGATGGATAAGGCTGCAGGGCAAGGGTAAAGGTAACAGGGTCACAGGAGGGACAGGTTCAAGTACAGGGCACAGGTAGACATCTCTGCGGCTGCTCCTGCACACCCGCAAGCACCTCCTGATCTCCTGGGAATGATCGGGTGTGGCGGGGATCAGCTGTGATCACCAATCTCCTTTGTATAGATTTTTAGCTGACAGACGCTTCTCCTATCCCTCCCGTGGCTGTGAGCTAAAAAGCTATACAGGGAGATCGGTGATCACAGCTGTCCCTCCCGCCGCACCGATCATCCCCAGCTGCTCTGTGTGCTCCTCCCCCAGCCCGCTCCATGTCCTTCTCTGCCCCCATTCTCCTCCAGCCCCCTCCATGTCCTTCTCTGCCCCCGTTCTCCTCCGACCCCTTCCATGTCCTTCTCTGCCCCCATTCTCCTCAGGCCCCCTCCATGTCCTTCTCCGCATCCCCTTGTTCTCCTCTGGCCCCCCTTGTGCCCCGCAGCCGGCTCCCCTCCTCTCCTCTCCCGCCGGCTGCGGTGGGAACTAGTTAATGGACACAGTCTCCTGTGTCCTGTGATAAATGAGGAGAGTAAACTGTGTGCTCAGTTTATGAATGAACAGGAGCCTCTGTCTCCTGTCCATTCATCTTTAGTGCTGAGAAAGGGACTGGGGAATGTGTCCTCAGTCCCTTTGTCTGTCTCAAAGGGGAGATGTCAGGGGTCTTTTTAGAGTTTCTGCAGGTTGGGATGTCTGTACAGGGTTCAGGTACAGAGACAGGATCAGGTAGAGGGCTCAGAGATGCAGGTCAGGGCGCAAGGAAGATACCAAGGCCACTGTGTGTGTGTGTGTTGCTGGGTATTTATACACATCTCCTTCAATCAGGCTCAGTGGACGCCTGATCGCAGGAGATGATGTCAGCTCCACACTGCTGGGAACCACCCGCTGGTGGACGCCAGTACTACGGCCAAAGGAACAGAGTGCCACCAGCAGGTGAAAGCTCCCCTGACAGTTCCAGATGCCAAGAGACACCCGCTGGTGGACATCAGTACTGCAAGCCAGATGTCCGACAGTGCCATCAGCAGGTGGAGCCTTTCCTGACAGATAATCAGGAACTGGATCACCTGCTGGTGGCACTGCGGTTCCCAGACTAGAAGATTGTAGTTCCGGTGTCCACCAGTTTCAGCAGCCAGCAGATCCCAGCAATTAGTCTTCACCTGATGCTGGCTGCTAGGAGGGTATTTAGTCCCTCCTCTACTATTCCCTCTTGCTTCAGTGTTCTGCCTGCTAGCCAGATAAAATCTTGCTGATTTATCATGTGTCTAGGTTCTGTTCCTGCCCTGTACCCTGCTACCTCATATCTGCACCCCTTGTTCCTGATCCCAGTCCTTGTTTCCCCTTCCTGACTTTCCTTACACTTCTAGTTTATCCCATTAATTCATGCTTCCCTTTTGTATGTATGTATTGTATTATAGTTAGTTTGGTAGTTAGGTTTTCTGTCACTTGGTTAGTTAGGTTGCTAGTTAGACATGTTGTAACCAGGGACGTACCAAGCGGTTGGCAAGACCGGCGCCCACCAGGGGCACAGGCCGAGGGGAGGGGGTGCCAATTGGCAGTGTTCTTCACTTCAGCACAGGCACAGCAGCGGTGGGCTGGCGGTGCCAAGCACTGCTGCTTGCTGCTGGGCTAGTGGGTTGGCCTCTACAGTGCGGGGTGGGTGCCTGCGGCCGTGGAGCCGCACTGACAGATCAGAGTGCTGCCTGAGAGCCTGAGCCTAGGCTGAGCCTGCTGCGGCTGCCTGACTCTGAGTGTATATAAAAAAACTGGGTTGTCCTTTTCAAGACAGAAAAGAACCAGAGGACCAAATAAGCGACACAGCATACGCCAAGAATCTATATATGGATGTGCATGCCACGACAATACCATATAAAGTGAAACACAAATATGAAAATGGTCCTCCATTGTGCTTGAAATCACTGTGTAATGTACGGTACAGGCGTTTATCTGGTGCGTGCTTCTCATCCAGTTATGAACAATCTCCGCATGAAATAGCAGTTATCGGGTTCGGGTTCCCCCAGCCTCTCATGCTGATGTTCACCGTGGGTTGACTTCCGGGGCGTGATGGAAGGGAGGTGTCAAGTCCCGCTGATGATGTCATCCACGTTGTTTTCCCCACCACCAGCAGATATTGACTTTATTGGGGTTCCCCTTTATCTTAGTCAGTTTCCTCTCGAGGCACAGTCAATTGTTTTCCCTCCCCTTCCTTTCCCTCCCCTCCCTTTTCCCTTCCTTTCCCATTCATACTGTGGGCTCGAGCCTTCCATGGACCCCTATATGGATGCCCATGCCTTATTGATCATATTTGTGTTTCACTTTATACGGTATTGTCATGGCATGCACATCCATATATAGATTCTTGGCTTCATGTTCATTTGTTTTTCATTGTTGTGTGTTTTGTCTATGTCCCATGCTGTCTGTAGCCACACCCAGAGATGACTTGATGCTGGCACCTCTGGTTATTTGTCAAGTTTTTCAGTATCTTTATTTTTGATCTCTCATTGAGGAGTTTCATAGTGATCTTTATTCAATAAATTCAAATAATTTTCTATTTTCCTACACATTGTATGCTGTGTCGCTTATTTGGTCCTCTGGTTCTTTTCTGTCTTGAAAAGGACAACCCAGTTTTTTATATATGCTTGACTAAAGGATTCGTCAACCTTGGTCCTTAACATTACATTAAAGACACAGACTGCGTGACATGGGTTTTATATGGCCACAGCAGCCCAATTTTTATTAACCAAAGAATAAAATAACATCACGTAAAACATGTAAAACACAACCATAAGTGCCAGTTTTTAACAAAGTAATGCCCAACAACAAGAGGTATTTGGGTGTCTTTTAAGGCACAATTTATAACTGGAATGGTCTATGTCCTCAGCTGTGCCCCAACTGGCTCGAGGACACTCTGACATCACACATACTTCCATATTCCCCTCCCCCAGGGGACCTAGCTCCTGGGAGAACCACCGCTAACCAAGTGTAAGCGCCATACCTTAGATGGGCCCCACTAATCCTGTAACCATGTAATTCCCCACTGACCCCCCAAAGACCCCTTGAACCTCCGACTGCTGTGACAAAATTGAGCAATATACACCAGTCAGTAAATTATACCCATATCCAATGTGTTTTTTCTTTTCTTTTTTTTTTTGAAAAAGCAAAACATCAAAAACAAAACAAAATCACTCAACGTTAGAGACACCAATACGCCCACTACCTGTCTAGTGTGCTAACTCTTAACACCAGGGCGAGAGGGTGGCAAGTTGTCTCTTCTCCTAATCTTCTTGGAATGATGTAGAATCCTCCCCCTACGCAAGACCCTCTCCTCTGGACCCTGCCTATTCTAACTTTTAAAGAAAAATAGGTTTGCGTGAGATTTTCAGGTGCTTCTTTTTAGCGTGAATGCACCCGAAAAGCGTCTCAGTGTGAAAGGGGTCTTAGTGATACTTTTTGGGGACCAGTGGCATCAATACAGTGATCAGTGCTAAAAAATATGCACTGTTATGCCCCGTACATACGGTCTGATTTTTTGACGGAAAATGTTTGATGGGAGCTTGTCGTAAATTCCGACCATGTGTAGGCTCCATTGGACATTTTCCATCGGAATTTCCATCACACAAAATTTGAGATCTGGATCTCAAATTTTCTGACAGCAAAATCCGTTGTCGTAAGTTCCACGCATGCTCAGGATCAAGCAGAAGAGCCGCACTGGCTATTAAACCTAATTTTTCTCGGCTCGTCGTACGTGTTGTACGTCACCGCATTCTTTGGATTCTTTGGAATTTCCGACTAGATTTGTGTGTATGCAAGACAAGTTTGAGCCAACATCTGTCGGAAAAAATCCATGGATTTTGTTGTTGGAAAATCCTATCGTGTGTACAGGGAATTACTTTACTAATGACACTGGAAGGGAAGGGGTTAACATCAGTGGCTCTGTGCCCCCACCCTTAAGCACCTTGTGTCCATGTTGATGGGGACAAGGGCCTCTTCCTGAAAACCCCGGCTGTGGTTGTCGGGGTCTGCTGGTGGGGGGGCTTATCGGCATCTGTAAGCCCCCTTTAACAAGGGAGCCCCCAGAGACCGCCCCCCATGTGACCCTTTCACCAGAAAATTCACCAAAAAATTGTCAAAAAGTAAACACCACAAGAGACAGTTTTTGACAAATCCTTTAATAAAAATTTAAAAAGAAAAAAAGTGTCCCTTGATGTAATCAATCACGACGCCCGACGGACCCTGGGAGGCTACCCTCTGTATGCGCTCTCTTCGCTTTGACAGCTCTTAGATAGGCAAGGGGTGGGGCCACCCAGTTACGTAAAAATTATGCCCAGCCCCATTCTGACATCACTTGACATCATGTGACGTCAAAAGGGGGCGGGGTCACCGAGTGACGTAGCCTCCCAGGATGCAGAAGCGTTTTCAATTTGTCTCTATTTTTCGGGTTCAGTGGGCGTCATGATTGATGATGGATTACATCAAGGGACACTTTTTTTTTTCATAAAGAATTTGTCAAAAACTGTCTCTTGTGTTTTATTTTTAATTTTTATTGATATATGTCCCCCAGAGCAGTACCCAGACCCCCATTCCCCTTTTATGGCCAATTACTTGCATATAAGCCTTCAAAATAGACTTCAGTGGGGTTCACTGTTTGGGTTAGAATATGTTCAGGAGTTCTGCTGTGAACCGAACAGGGGGGTGTTCATCCCAGGTGGATAACATTGGCTGGGTTCATTTGACAGTCAGATCAGAAACTCTCGCCGTATGTTATATCTGTTTTAGCAATGCATAATAGTGATTGTGCTTAATGTAATATATTCCATACTCACTAGTTTCTGCCGTTGCTGGGCGCCCATTGGCATGTTGTATTGCGTCTACGTAAAAAAAAAAAAAAAAAAAAAAAGAGAGCAAAAAAAAAATATACTGTATATTTTGCGGGTCAGTTTTTTATTTTATTTTTTTGGGGACCACTGACATCAATACAGTGATCAGTGCTAAAAAATGTGCACTGTTACTGTACTAATGACACTGGCAGGGAAGGGGTTAACATCACGGGTGATCATGGGTGATCTACTATGGGAAGACAGATCCGTGTTTCTGCTTAGCTGATGCACAGGATCTCTGTCTTCCCATGTCATAGAATGGTGATCTGCCTTGTTTACATAGGCAGACCGCTGTTCTGCCGCTGTCGGGAATGATTGGTGGGTTCCGAAAGACATCGGGTCTGCCAGACCCCCTAATTGGCTCTCGCTGTGTCCAGTCAGTCTTATTTCAGTTTCCTAAGTGCAGCTACATGGATCTGGTCATTCCTGCTGCTGGGTGCACAGGTGCAATGCAGGTAATAGGGATGGGTGAACGGTTTGGCCCGAGCATGAGTTCAGGCCGAACATTTGCCTGTTCGGCCGTTCACCCAACACCTGAATTTGCAGTGTGTTCGCCCCGACGAACACCCTGTAATGCACTAAGCGCTGTACAGTGCGTTCTGTGTCCCGATTGGGCAAAGCTTTGCCCAATCAGGGCGTTGTGTCAGCTGGTTATTAAGGAATGGGGCTGGGAAGCCGGCCACCGCGTCCTTAACAACCAATGAGTCATCAGCTGTCAGCTGTCAATGGGTTTCCCCTCTGACAGCTGAATAAAAAAAATAAAGTGCCAGTAAAAAAAAAGAGAAAAAAAATGTCACGCCAAAATAAAAAAAACCGGCGTGGGGTCCCCCCAAAATCCATATCAGACCCTTATCTGGGCATGGAGTCCAGCAGGTCAGGGAAGGGGAGGGGAGGGGATGAGCGAGTGCCCCCCCTCTTTAACCATACCAGGCCACATGCCCTCAGCATGGGGGGTGGGTGCTTTGGGGCAGGGGGCTCTGCCCCCCTCTACCCTTAAGCATCTTGTCTCCATGTTGATGGGGACAAGGGCCTCTTCCTGACAACCCTGGGCTGTGGTTGTCGGGGTCTGCCGGTGGGGGTGCTTATCAGGATCTGTAAGCACCCTTTAGCAAGGGAGCCCCCAGATCCCCCCCATGTGATTGGGCATGGGTACATCGTACCCATACCCTTTCACCAGAAAATTCACCAAAAAATTGTCAAAGAGTAAAAACCACAAGAGACAGTTTTTGACAAATCCTTTAAAATTAAAAAAGAAAAAAGTGTCCCTTGATGTAATCAATCATGCCGCCCGATAGACCCTGGGAGGCTACCCTCCGTATGCACTCTCTTCGCTTTGACAGCTCTTATATAGGCAAGGGGCGAGGCCACCCAGTTAAGTCAAAATTATGCCCAGCCCCCTTCTGACATCACGTGACATCATGTGACGTCAGAAGGGGGCGGGGTCACCGAGTGATGTAGCCTCCCAGGAAGCAGAAGCATTTTCAATTTGTCTCTATTTTTCTGTTTCAGTGGGCGTCATGATTGACGATGGATTACATCTAGGGACACTTTTTTAATTTTTTTATTTTTTCATAAAGGATTTGTCAAAAACTGTCTCTTGTGTTTTTTTTTTTTTTTTTCAATTGGTACATGTCCCCCAGGGCAGTACCCAGACCCCCATGCCCCTTTTATGGCCAATTACTTGCATATAAGCCTTCAAAATGGGCACTTTTGATTTTTCCTCTTCGGCTCCCATAGACTTCAATGGGGTTCACTGTTCGGGTTATAATATTTCCCCTGTTCAGGAGATCTGCTGCGAACTGAACAGGGGGTGTTCATTACTGGTGGATAACATTAGCTGGGTTCATTTGACAGCCAGATCAGAAACTCTCGTCGTATGTTAGGTCTGTTTTAGCAATGCGTAATAGTGATTGTGCTTAATGTAATATATTAAATACTCACCATTGTCTTCCTTTGCTGGGCGCCCATTGGCATGTTGTATTGCGTCTAAGTAATAAAAAAAAAATAAATAAATAAATAAATATACTGTATTTTTTGCGGGTCAGTTTTTTATTTTATTTTTTCCATATTCCCCTCCCCCAGGGGACCTAGCTCCTGGGAGAACCACCGCTAACCAAGTGTAAGCGCCATACCTTAGATTGGCCCCACTAATTGTGTAACCATGTAATTCCCCACTGACCCCCCAAAGACCCCTTGAACCTCCGACTGCTGTGACAAAATTGAGCAATATACACCAGTCAGTAAATTATACCCATATCCAATGTGTTTTTTCTTTTCTTTTTTTTTTGAAAAAGCAAAACATCAAAAACAAAACAAAATCACTCAACGTTAGAGACACCAATACGCCCACTACCTGTCTAGTGTGCTAACTCCTAACACCAGGGCGAGAGGGTGGGAAGTTGTCTCTTCTCCTAATCTGCTTGGAATGATGTAGAATCCTCCCCCTACGCAAGACCCTCTCCTCTGGACCCTGCCTATTCTAACTTTTAAAGAAAAATAGGTTTGCGTGAGATTTTCAGGTGCTTCTTTTTAGCGTGAATGCACCCGAAAAGCGTCTCAGTGTGAAAGGGGTCTTAGTGATACTTTTTGGGGACCAGTGGCATCAATACAGTGATCAGTGCTAAAAAATATGCACTGTTATGCCCCGTACATACGGTCTGATTTTTTGACGGAAAATGTTTGATGGGAGCTTGTCGTAAATTCCGACCGTGTGTAGGCTCCATTGGACATTTTCCATCACACAAAATTTGAGATCTGGATCTCAAATTTTCTGACAGCAAAATCCGTTGTCGTAAGTTCCACGCATGCTCAGGATCAAGCAGAAGAGCCGCACTGGCTATTAAACCTAATTTTTCTCGGCTCGTCGTACGTGTTGTACGTCACCGCATTCTTTGGATTCTTTGGAATTTCCGACTAGATTTGTGTGTATGCAAGACAAGTTTGAGCCAACATCTGTCGGAAAAAATCCATGGATTTTGTTGTTGGAAAATCCTATCATGTGTACAGGGAATTACTGTACTAATGACACTGGAAGGGAAGGGGTTAACATCAGTGGCTCTGTGCCCCCACCCTTAAGCACCTTGTTTCCATGTTGATGGGGACAAGGGCCTCTTCCTGAAAACCCTGGCTGTGGTTGTTGGGGTCTGCCGGTGGTGGGGCTTATCGGCATCTGTAAGCCCCCTTTAACAAGGGAGCCCCCAGAGACCGCCCCCCATGTGACCCTTTCACCAGAAAATTCACCAAAAAATTGTCAAAAAGTAAACACCACAAGAGTTAGTTTTTGACAAATCCTTTAATAAAAATTTAAAAAGAAAAAAGTGTCCCTTGATGTAATCGATCACGATGCCCGATGGACCCTGGGAGGCTACCCTCTGTATGCGCTCTCTTCGCTTTGACAGCTCTTAGATAGGCAAGGGGTGGGGCCACCCAGTTACGTAAAAATTATGCCCAGCCCCATTCTGACATCACTTGACATCATGTGATGTCAAAAGGGGGTGGGGTCACCGAGTGACGTAGCCTCGCAGGATGCAGAAGCGTTTTCAATTTGTCTCTATTTTTCGGGTTCAGTGGGCGTCATGATTGACGATGGATTACATCAAGGGACACTTTTTTTTTCATAAAGAATTTGTCAAAAACTGTCTCTTGTGTTTTATTTTTAATTTTTATTGATATATGTCCCCCAGAGCAGTACCCAGACCCCCATTCCCCTTTTATGGCCAATTACTTGCATATAAGCCTTCAAAATAGACTTCAGTGGGGTTCACTGTTTGGGTTAGAATATGTTCAGGAGTTCTGCTGTGAACCGAACAGGGGGGTGTTCATCCCTGGTGGATAACATTGGCTGGGTTCATTTGACAGTCAGATCAGAAACTCTCGCCGTATGTTATATCTGTTTTAGCAATGCATAATAGTGATTGTGCTTAATGTAATATATTCCATACTCACCAGTTTCTGCCGTTGCTGGGCGCCCATTGGCATGTTGTATTGCGTCTACGTAAAAAAAAAAAAAAAAAAAAAAAAAGAGAGCAAAAAAAAAAATATACTGTATATTTTGCGGGTCAGTTTTTTATTTTATTTTTTTGGGGACCACTGACATCAATACAGTGATCAGTGCTAAAAAATGTGCACTGTTACTGTACTAATGACACTGGCAGGGAAGGGGTTAACATCACGGGTGATCATGGGTGATCTACTATGGGAAGACAGATCCGTGTTTCTGCTTAGCTGATGCACAGGATCTCTGTCTTCCCATGTCATAGAACGGTGATCTGCCTTGTTTACATAGGCAGACCGCCGTTCTGCCGCTGTCGGGAATGATTGGTGGGTTCCGAAAGACATCGGGTCTGCCAGACCCCCTAATTGGCTCTCGCTGTGTCCAGTCAGTCTTATTTCAGTTTCCTAAGTGCAGCTACATGGATCTGGTCATTCCTGCTGCTGGGTGCACAGGTGCAATGCAGGTAATAGGGATGGGGTGAACGGTTTGGCCCGAGCATGAGTTCAGGCCGAACATTTGCCTGTTCGGCCGTTCACTCAACACCCGAATTTGCAGTGTGTTTGCCCCGACGAACACCCCGTAATGCACTGAGCGCTGTACAGTGCATTCTGTGTCCCGATTGGGCAAAGCTTTGCCCAATCAGGGCGTTGTGTCAGCTGGTTATTAAGGAATGGGGCTGGGAAGCCGGCCACCGCGTCCTTAACAACCAGTGAGTCATCAGCTGTCAATGGGTTTCCCCTCTGACAGCTGAATAAAAAAAATAAAGTGCCAGTAAAAAAAAAAAAGAGAAAAAAAATGTCACGCCAAAATAAAAAAAAACGGCGTGGGGTCCCCCCAAAATCCATATCAGACCCTTATCTGGGCATGGAGTCCAGCAGGTCAGGGAAGGGGAGGGGAGGGGATGAGCGAGTGCCCCCCCTCTTTAACCATACCAGGCCACATGCCCTCAGCATGGGGGGTGGGTGCTTTGGGGCAGGGGGCTCTGCCTTAAGCATCTTGTCTCCATGTTGATGGGGACAAGGGCCTCTTCCTGACAACCCTGGGCTGTGGTTGTCGGGGTCTGCCGGTGGGGGGGCTTATCGGGATCTGTAAGCACCCTTTAGCAAGGGAGCCCCCAGATCCCCCCCCATGTGATTGGGCATGGGTACATCGTACCCATACCCTTTCACCAGAAAATTCACCAAAAAATTGTCAAAGAGTAAAAACCACAAGAGACAGTTTTTGACAAATCCTTTAAAATTAAAAAAGAAAAAAGTGTCCCTTGATGTAATCAATCATGCCGCCCGATAGACCCTGGGAGGCTACCCTCCGTATGGCTCTCTTCGCTTTGACAGCTCTTATATAGGCAAGGGGCGAGGCCACCCAGTTAAGTCAAAATTATGCCCAGCCCCCTTCTGACATCACGTGACATCATGTGACGTCAGAAGGGGGCGGGGTCACCGAGTGATGTAGCCTCCCAGGAAGCAGAAGCATTTTCAATTTGTCTCTATTTTTTCTGTTTCAGTGGGCGTCATGATTGACGATGGATTACATCTAGGGACACTTTTTTAATTTTTTTATTTTTTCATAAAGGATTTGTCAAAAACTGTCTCTTGTGTTTTTTTTTTTTTTAATTGGTACATGTCCCCCAGGGCAGTACCCAGACCCCCATGCCCCTTTTATGGCCAATTGCTTGCATATAAGCCTTCAAAATGGGCACTTTTGATTTTTCCTCTTCGGCTCCCATAGACTTCAATGGGGTTCACTGTTTGGGTTGTAATATTTCCCCTGTTCAGGAGATCTGCTGCGAACTGAACAGGGGGTGTTCATCACTGGTGGATAACATTAGCTGGGTTCATTTGACAGCCAGATCAGAAACTCTCGTCGTATGTTAGGTCTGTTTTAGCAATGCGTAATAGTGATTGTGCTTAATGTAATATATTAAATACTCACCATTGTCTTCCTTTGCTGGGCGCCCATTGGCATGTTGTATTGCGTCTAAGTAATAATAAATAAATAAATAAATAAATATACTGTATTTTTTGCGGGTCAGTTTTTTATTTTATTTTTTAGATTTTGTTTTTAAACTGATGTTTTCTATCTATTTTTTAAAGACTTCTCTTTTTGACACTTTGAAACCTTCAACTAGAGGAGGAGTCATTGATCTGTTCCATTTACTTGACATAGATTGAAGCGTCAGGTATAATTTGTTTGGGGGGGGGGATGGGGGCTCAGCCCATTTTTCTATTTTTTTATTTATTTTTTTGTGGTGTTCTCACATAAGCTGGGTACACACAGACAATTTTTTTACCTTCAGTGTTTAAGGCATACCCCAAGCATGTTGTTTAACCACTTCAATACCGGGCACTTATACACCTTCCTGCCCAGACCAATTTTCAGCTTTCAGCGCTATCACATTTTGAATGACAATTCCGCGGTCATGCAACGCTGTATCCAAACAAAATTTTTATCTTTTTTTCACAAATAGAGCTTTCTTTTGGCGGTGTTTGGTCACCACTGGGGTTTTTATTTTTTGCGGTACAAATAAGACAGAAAATTTGGGAAAAAATGTACTGATTATCAGCGCAGATCCCCCCGCCCAGAGAGCAGTCAATTGTCTCTCATTTATTTGCACCTATGAGTGCGAGTAGAAGAAAAGCCGGTACACGACTTTTCCTGTTTAGGCCAACAGCTGACAGGGAAACCTGTATTAGTGGGACTAGAGGTGCCTCCACCCTCTCGGATGTTGTGTTGGCTCCACTAATGAGCCTCCAAGTGGGGGATTCATAGACATAATAGAGACCAGGCTCTATCTGGGATTTAGCAAACTATATCCAGAGGGTGTGTGAAAGGGACAGTTTTGTCTCGGTGGCTTTTTTGAAAGTTGTTTCCATCTATGACTAGATCTGAACCGATAGATTCAAGTCATTTATTCCCCTTCTACTCTAATTTATCTACATCATTATATTTTGAGTAGAATCTATCGCTGCCCTAGTTACCAGAGAGAGGAACTTGCCAGATCTGGAGGACCCATTTGGGTCTTTGTAAACGTTGACAGTCTGTGGATCTCTAGTTTGTCGTGGAACATGTTTTTATTTATTTTTTCGTCCTGCATGGTGTAGCCCAATATCTGATGTTCAGGGTCAATCAGCACCTATCCAATTTTGTCCTGAGGAAGCAATTTAATGTGAAACGCGTTAACTATACAAGCTTGGAGGAGTTCATGGATCCCCTTGCTTTACACATGTATATATTTACAATGGATTGTCTTACAACCTACTGACATATTCCATGCCTCCTTGTTTTATATTTGGGTATCTGTTGACCTTGTCCAGTTGAGGGTGCTGTTGTATGTTGTATTTCTTCTTTTGTAATTTTTGTATTTTTGTAACAAAGACATTTATATTTTTTATATCCGTTCTGCCTCATGTTGTGCCCAAAAAGTCCCTTTTTTCTTTGAGAAAGTTTTTACTGTCTTAATCCTTCCTAGACAATTTTGGATGTTGGCATGATGAGGGTCCTCCCTTTCGAAGAAATTAATTAGAAATCCTGGTATGAAAATGAAAAAAACCTCTAGTTTTCACTTTAAATCTCAGATATTCTGAGGTTGGAAACAGCAGAAACATGGTTTAGGCATTTACCTGGAAAGTTCCTACTGGACCTCTTTGTGAAGATGTGGTGAATGTGTAATGAGGTCAAGTGCAACTTCTCTTTTTTTTTCCATTAATTTTGGGTAGTAGATACCTTGTAAGTCCCCCTTTTTGAGAAACCACCTTTGAGCTTAAGTTATTGGCAGCATTTTTTTCTTTTTCATTATGGTGGAATTGTAAGTCAATCTTGGAATGAATTCATGACCAACCTCCAAAAAGAAAAAGAATATGGTCAGAAGGAATCCCGTGACTCCGAATTAAGCTTCCTATTCTCAACCCTTACCAAATGGATTGAGAAATAATCACTTGCCTTCTGGCATATCAAAACATTTGAAGAGTATCTGAAGGATGATTTGAATCCTCTAGGACTTCGTGTCCAAATATATATATTAAAACAGCATGGGAGGATAACCTCAAATCCTGCTCTAAGGGGATGATGAAACTCCTAAAGGAGGAGTATCAGAGACGTCTAATTGAGAAAATAATAATATTGATTCAATTTACTCACAAATTAAACCTCTACAGACCCATTACTCTTTTCAGGAATTAAACAACAAACTCAAAACCCATATAGAGCTTTTCAATAAGCCTATTTTGGCTAAAAAAAAATACAAATATTTAAGGGATAGACAAGCGTTTCAAGAGGGAAGAGCTTACAAGTGGTCCCAGAAAACTGCTGGTAGAGGTTTCCAACGTAATGCCACACATTATCCCGAACAGTCAGATTACTCTGACACATCCTCTATGCCATCCAATACTTCCCATGTCTCCTCTAAACAACCTAAACACACTAGTAAAAGACACCATGAGGGTGACTCTCCTTCCATGACTACCACCAAAAAAACAATGACCCCACAAACGTCGAACACGTTCCCCACCCACGGCGGCTCCAGGAACCGCGATGCCGTCAACCTCTGATGGTGCAGTGGCCGAGGCCACTCCTTTGTCCACCTCTACAACACCCAAAATTCCTCTTATATTTTTTCCCAAGAATCAGGGAAACCCCTCTGTCCTTCAGACACCAACACCATCCTGACCCCCCAACCTTCCCTGTCACAACTTAACCTTATCAATCTTTCCTCACATATCCTCACTCCAGATGAAACGTCAGTCCTTTCAAAAGGTCTTTTCTTCTGTCCTAACAACACATTAGATAAATTCAGTCATTAAGGGCTTACATTTGTTTACACGAAAAGTTCTACTTAAGAGTATGTTTGAAAAGGAGAGCTCAGGAACTGAAGGCTGCCGTACATTCAGTGAGCGACAGGCCTTAGACAACCTTAACTCTCTATTAGAGGAAAACGAACCATTAGACCTAATCGATACAATCGATTTAGAATCTCTTCTGTACCCCAATGAGAATCCCCTAAGGAGCCACCATCTACCAAATCCTCTTTAAAAAAAACCTCTTCTCTTTATCCTGCTCCCAGCTCGAATCATGGTGTGGCCACTTTCTTGAAAATGGCCTGCCAGGAAATTAAATCTTTGGAGCCCACACGGTACATTTAGGCAATCTTACCAAAAATGAAAAGATAGCCTTACAGAATTTGTCCAACAACCATGCGATTACGATTAAGTCCAGTGACAGGGGACTTATGGACAACAAGCACTATAGTCAAATGTATACTAACATCTTAACCAACCGAGAGCGGTATCGCCCTGTTGGGTCTCACATTGTGGATGCATTAAACAAACAATTTTACTCATTTGTAGATGCTGCGTATGAAAACAAAGTTATCTCCAAAAAAACTTGGGATTTTATTCGAATCCCATACCCTAGAGTACCAACCTTCTATGCACTGCCCAAGGGGCACAAAAATGCTTCAAACCCCCCGAGCAGACTGATACTCTCTGTGCCATCACCGAAAATCTCTCTCAATTAATAGACAAACATATCAGACCATTTGTTTTGACAATACCATCATACATCCGTGATACCGTCCATCTTCTCCAAATTATTGAGGGTATACAAGTCTCTGAAACATGCATCCTTGCAAGCATTGATGTAGAAGCCATCTACAGCTCAATCCCACATTCAAAAGTGCTTTCCTGCATCCGCAGGGTGCTATTCCAAACAAGCCATCTTGAAGCCTCATTCAATGACTTCATATTGATGTCATTGTACTTCATACTAAACCACAATATTTTTCTGTTTGATGGTCACTTTTTCCTCCAGGTACAGGGAGTAGCTGTGGGCACTTGCTGTGTCCCTGGATATGCTAACCTGTACCTGGGGGAATGGGAACGGGCTGTCTTCGGTGACGATGGTCTCTCTGTGTACCTGTGCCACATTATTATGTGGCACAGGTACATAGATGACATCTTCGTCGTTTGGGACGGACCCCAATATCTGCTGGACGAATTTTTGTTGGCACTGAACGTGAATGAATTCAACCTTAAATTCATGATGTGCCACAACACTTCAAGGATTACTTTCCTGGATGTCAAGATATTCAAAAATAATACCAATATGTTGTCCTGTAGACTTTTTAGGAAGTCTACTTCAGGCAACACGATCTTACATTGATCCAGCTTTCATCTCAGACCCCTTGTTAATTCCATCCCCTACGGCCAATACTTACGGCTCAAACTGAATTGCTCTAGCCCAGAGGACTTCAAACATGAAGCCAACAACCACAAGAGATGCTTACTTGAACAGGGGCACAGTCACAGGTGCCTCAAAAAGGCATTTAATTGAACAGCTGCCAGCTAGACATGATCTATTGGCCCCTAGGAGAAAACAGGTCTCCAGCGAGGGCCACAGAATCATTACTACTTATTCTAATGATCGTGTTAAAATACTAAATATATGTAAAAAATACTGGCATCTTCTAACAAATCCTAAAGTAAGACCCTTTGTACCCCCAGTCCCCACAATCACCTACAGACAGGCCAAATCGGTTGGTGACTAGGGATGAGCTTCGAGTTCGAGTCGAATTTAAGTTCGACTCGAACATCGGCTGTTCGCCAGTTGCCGAACAGTGAACAATTTGGGGTGTTCGCGCCAAATTCTAAAGCCGCGGAACACCCTTTAAAAGTCTATGGGAGAGATCAAAAGTGCTTATTTTAAAGGCTTACATGCAAGTTATTGTCATAAAAAGTGGGTCCTGCCCCAGGCGACATGTATCAATGCAAAAAGAATTTTTAAAAAGGGCTGTTTTTTTCAGGAGCAGTGATTTTAATAATGCCTAAAGTGAAACATTAAAAGTGTAATATTCCTTTAAATTTCGTATCTGGGGGGTTTCTATAGTATGCCTGTAAAGGGGTGCATGCTTCCCGTGTTTAGAACAGTCTGACAGCAAAATGACATTTCAAAGGAAAAAAAGTCATTTAAAACTACTCGCGGCTATAATGAATTGTCGGTCCGGCAATTCACATAAAAGTTCATTGATAAAAACGGCATGGGATTTCCCCACAGGGGAACCCCCGAACCAAAATTAAAAAAAAAAAATGGCATGGGGGTCCCCCTAAATTCCATACCAGGCCCTTCAGGTCTGATATGGATATTAAGGGGAACCCCACGCCAAACTTTAAAAAGAAAATGGCGTGGGGGTCCCCCTCAAAATCCATACCAGACCCGCACCAAAATTTAAAAAAAAATGGTGTGGGTCCCCCAAAAATCCATAGACCCTTATCTGAGCACGCAACCTGGCAGGCCACAGTAAAAGAGGGGGGACGAGAGAGAGCGCCCCCCCTCCTAAACCGTACCAGGCCACATGCCCTCAACATTGGGAGGGTGCTTTGAGGCAGCCCCCCAAAACACCTTGTCCCCATGTTGATGGGGAGAAGGGCCTCATCCCCACAAATCTTGGCCAGTGGTTGTGGGGGTCTGCGGGCGGGGGGCTTATCGGAATTTGGAAGCCCCCTTTAACAAGGGGACCCCCAGATCCTGGCCCCCCCATGTGAATTGGTAATGGGGTACAAATGTACCCCTACCATTTCACAAAAAAAGTGTCAAAAAGTTTAAAAAACACAAGAGAATTTCTTCTTGTTGTCAGAGGGGGGCGGGGTCACACGGGGAAGCCACAGGGAAGTCCCGTGAATTCCCCGTGTGTCAGAGGAGGGGGGGTCACCGGGTGGCCCCACCCTCCCTTATATAAGAAATGTCAGAAGAAGCCAAGTGTCACACAGCTGAAGACTCCCACTGAGGCGGATCGTGCGGACGGAGAAGAGAAGAAGCCTGGATGAAGATGCGGGACGAGAAGAGCGGAAGAAGAAGAAGATGGAGAAGAAGAAGATGAAGAAGAAGATGGAGGAAGAAGAAGAACATCGAAAGAACACAAGAAGAAAGAGGATGGAAGAAGAAGCCAAAAGAAGAAGAAATTAATAAAGGACTTGTCAAAAACCGTCTCTTGTGTTTTTTAAACTTTTTGACACTTTTTTTGTGAAATGGCCAAGGGTTGTGGGGATGAGGCCCTTCTCCCCATCAACATGGGGACAAGGTGCTTTGGGGGGGCTACCTCAAAGCACCCTCCCAATGTTGAGGGCATGTGGCCTGGTACGGTTCAGGAGGGGGGGCACTCTCTCGTCCCCCCCTCTTTTCCTGCGGCCTGCCAGGTTGCGTGCTCGGATAAGGGTCTGGTACGGATTTTTGAGGGGACCCCACACCATTTTTTTTTAATTTTGGCATGGGATTCCCCTTAAAATCCATACCAGACCTGAAGGGCCCCTATGCATTTTTTTTTTTCATTTTGGGTCAGGGTTCCCCTGTGGGAATGACTTTTTTTCCTTTGAAATGTCATTTTGCTGTCAGACTGTTCTAAGCATGGGAAACATGCACCCCTTTACAGGCATACTATAGACACCCCCCAGGTACGAAATTTAAAGGAATATTACACTTTTATTGTTTCACTTTAAGCATTATTAAAATCACTGCTCCCGAAAAAACGTTTTTAAAAATTCTTTTTGCATTGATACATGTCCCCTGGGGCAGGACCCAGGTCCCCAAACACTTTTTATGACAATAACTTGCATATAAGCCTTTAACACGAGCACTTTTGATTATTCTTGTTTGTGTCCCATAGACTTTAACGGTGTTCGCGTGTTCGCACACATTTTTTGCCTGTTTGAAAGCTCTGCTGCAAACTGAACCGGGGGTGTTCGGCTCATCCCTATTGGTGACTGTCTTGTTATGCCCTGTACACACGATCGGACATTGATCGGACATTCCGACAACAAAATCCTAGGATTTTTTCCGACGGATGTTGGCTCAAACTTGTCCTGCATACACACGGTCGCACAAAGTTGTCGGAAAATCTGATTGTTCTGAACGCGGTGACGTAAAACACGTACGTCGGGACTATAAAACGGGGCAGTAGCAAAAAGCTTTCGTCTCTTAATTTATTCTGAGCATGCGTGGCACTTTGTGCACATGATCGGAATTTAACCGATCGGATTTTGTTGGAAAATTTTGGAAAATTTGATATCCTGCTCTCAAATTTTGTGTGTCGGAAATTCCGGCGGAAAAAGTCCGATGGAGCCCACACATGATCGGAATTTCCGACAACACAATCCGATCGCACTTTTTCCGTCGGAAAATCCGACCGTGTGTACAGGGCATAAGAAGCGAATTTCGAGGCTCCAATCGAGGTGACCCCTGTAAAACAATGGGAACCTTCCCATGTGGATCCTGTACTTATTGTAAGTACATGAATCCTGCAAAGATCACATATTTACCTAATGGTACGTGGTTTCTTCCCAAACATTACTCAAATGGTCAAACTGCAGGGGTAGTCTACCTTATACTCTGCAGTTGCAACTGTTTTTATGTAGGGAAAACTATTCAAAAGCTATAGCAAAGATTGTACCGACACATTAAGGCAATGCAAACCAGTAACCCCGAGTCACCATTAGGTAGACACGTTGCGCAGACACACAATGGCAACTGTCCAAAAATCTCAGTTGTAGTTTTGGACCGTTTGCACCCTAGCCCCCAAGGGGGAGACCTCAATAAATATCTTTTGCAGCATGAGCTAAGATGGATATGTAACCTCAATGCCACCCAACCACCTGGCCTGAATGAGGCCTTCAATCTTACACCCTTCCGGCCAGGATATGCGACTGGAGGATTTGATAAAGATCTCTAGATCTATGCCCCCCTCTGTCCTCTCTTTGCTATAAATTCTCCTTCTGACTTGCTCCTGTTCAAATGTGTCTATTATGTTTTATATGGCAGGATTGGCCGGTTTAGGTCCCTGCATTTCATATCATGATGCTTACAATTTATTCTGTGTACTATTTGATATTTGCATTTTTATGGTTTCTTTGCATTCACCCATATCTTTATGAATGTTTTTTTTTTTTTTCTTACAGTATTCTCAGCTTGAACGCTACTCAGATGTAAAGATGAACCTCATGCTCAGCCTCCAGCTTCATTGCTTACTTTTTTAACCGATGCTGCATTTGGTATAAATTATTACCTTAAGCATATTTCCACATTTGTTTATTGTTAGCATAGGTTTGGCTGTTGTGTTTAATATTGATGCATCCCAGCTGTCTGTGGCTTATCGGCGTACCCAGGCACACGGGGGCCTCCAGCTTTTTGCTTTATCAGTCTGGAGGCCGTTTCCCATTGGGCTGCAGCGCCTTGCGCATCTGCCGGAGCACCCTGCATATGCGCACCTTGGCAGCAGTTGCCGCCCTCTTCCTGTGCCGACGGACTTGTCGACGCCTGGCGTCACCGTGTTTTCTACGCGGTGACGCCGGGTGCTGCTCTGGCCAAGGGACTGCCCACCTCGGACACTCGTTGTTCGACCATTGGCTGGCGGATTTTCCGTGCGCGCTACTCCCAGGCTCGCTCGGTTCATCTGCCGGCCTTCTGCATCAGGTATTTAACCTTATAGGAAATTCATCCCAGCCACTCCCACCCTCCTACCTATTTATACCTGGCATGTTGCAGTCAATTACTTGCTGCACAGCCTTGGTATCCATGCAATTGCAGACACTTGGCTATTAAACGGTTGTCTAAGGTAGGAAATATATCTAAAATACTTGGCTTTTCTCCTGTCCTGAAAAATGCCCTAAACGGTGCAAAAAGTTTTTTTTTTAAATGCACTGCACCAAACCACATGGCGCTGCAGTACCATGCGACTTGGTGTCCGCAAACGCACTGTGTTTGCAATCTGCTTTTGGGGTGCCATAAACAATACATTGGCACCCGCATGCAGATCACAAAGGCAGCTGTTTTGATTGCGGGGTGCCACTCCCCCCCCCCCCCCCACCTGGCATGTTGCAATCACTTGCTGCACAGACTTGGTATCCATGCAATTGCAGACACTATTAAATGGCTGTCCAAGGTAGGAAATACATCTAAAATATTTGGCTTCCCTTCTTTTATTACCTACTTGACTAATATGTAACCAGACCAACCAACCGTTGGGATATTTCCTATTTTGTTGGGAGACGTCTCCATTCACACCAAAATCTCCCCTTTTTTTTTTTTTTTTGCTAGCCTTCTGCAACAGGTGTTTAACCTTCTAGGGAATTTATCCCAGCCACTCCCACCCTCCCACCTATTTTTTTTTTTTTCACAAGAAAACTCCCACCTATTTATACCTGGCATGTTGCAGTCAATTACCTGTTGCACAGCCTTGGTATCCATGCAATTGCAGACACTTGGCTATAAAACAGTTGTCTAAGGTAGGAAATACATCTAAAATACTTGGCTTCCCTTCTTTTATTACCTACTTGACTAATATGTCACCAGACTAACCAACCATTGGGATATTTCCTATTTTGTTGGGAGGTGTCTCACCAAAATCTCCCCTTTTTTTTATTTGCTGGCCTTCTGCAACAGGGGTTTAACCTTCTAGGGAATTTATCCCAGCCACTCCCACCCTCCCACCTATTTTACTGTTTCCGAAACATGTTGGGACTTGTTGTGACCACCATATTCAATCGACTTCCAGTCTAGTAATGTTGTGTGCTCTCAACATCCAATTAGCTGCTGATTTCTATTGTACATGCAATTCAATTTCACGATTTTAGATGTTTATTGTATATTCTGTTCTATTTTGTATACATTTATCCAATAAAATTATATTTTTATATACATCTTCTATGATTCTATTGCCAATATCCTGCCCACCCTTTTACCCACACCCCCTTCCTTTTTTTCTAATCACAATTGGGATGTTTTAAAAGCTGTCAGGATTTCCTTATTGGTTGGTTTCCTCTTCCTTTTTTTTTATTTTATTTTTTTTTTCCTTTGTTTTCCTTCTCTTGCAAAGTGAACAGCCTATTTTCCTTTAGTCAGTCACCCCTCAGTATTTTCTCCCAGCATTGATCAGACCCCCTCCCAGGGCTCTAGTTTCTTCTGTAATCCAAATCATATTTTTAGATGAATTGTCTCTTATATAATTGGTCATAGAGCAGTCATGGAATGGCAGATTTGGCATTTTTCAGAAGGGTTGGTCTGTCTGAGAAGGCATGTGATCCGTTATGATCACCAATTGGGATGTTTGTTAAATGTTTAAATTTTAAAGCCAATGGCCATTCTAAGCCTGAACTCCATAGCAATGTATGAGCCGGCATTTGCAAAAAGTAAAAAGTATAACTTGTCAGAATTGCCACTTTGGTCCTACAAGCAGGCTTGCCCTGGCATACTTACCTTTCCCAACCTGCCATTTCTTAGAGTATGACAGCAATTGTAGGATAGACTGTTATATACACAGCCAGCAGAAAATGCTGGAATTATATACATGAGTAGTAAAATAAAATTAGTAAAGTAATAAATATCTAAAATTAAGATAAATAATGTTGCAGTATAACTCACCCCAGAGCAACAGAGAGCACATCAAAAACATAGGATACCAAGTACCGCGCATTGCTGATCAAGAATAACAAAGATAATATTCTGTCACACAAAAAAAAAGAAATGTATTATGATTATTTGTAACCAGCTAAAATTGTTCTCTTAGTTCTACGTTAGGTTATTATATTTTCTCTGGTGTTTGAAAAGGGAAATACAACTCAATCAATTGTCTGTTCTTTTTTACATGTGTATGTGTTCTTTTTTTTTTTTTTTTAAATCAGCAGAAATAATATAACTTTTACATTGGATTATTACATTTTTCTCTGGTGTTTGAAGAGAGATACAGCTTTGAAAATTTCTGTTCTTTTTTCACATGCATATGTGTTCTTTATTATGATTATTATTTTTTTTTTTTTTTTTATGTTTAGCTATCATTTTTTTTTCAATTACTTTTATTTACATTTTTTTATTTTTATTTTTTTATAAAAAAAACACAAAAAACAAACATAATATTATTTAAAAATATTTCATTCAGTTGTTATCTCAGTGTAGGTTGTTTGTAATTATAGACAAATTTGGAGTTTGGAAAAAAGAATTGAAAGCTTTAGAAATTAAACATCTTACTGAGAAGGATATCTCAACAAAAATAATATAAACAAGAGCAAGAATGAATATATACCTGTGTGGGTGTGTGTGTGTGTATATATATATATATATATATATATATATATATATATATATATATATATATATATATATATATATATATATGTGTAATTTTTTTTTTAATCAAATAAGTAATAAGAATGATATTATAAATATTTTGTTACAAACTATCTACCGTTCTGTTACAAAAACATTGTTTGGTTTTTCAGTTTGAATTACAGAGAAATCATAGTTATAAAAATAGAGAAAAATTCTGAATGAAGACATACCTTGTTCTGTATCAGTGATGCCGTCTACCCTTCCACTTGTAATATACAGTTTATATATGAGGTAGGTGTATTTTGTTGGTGTCCAGACCACCTTCTCTGGGAGGTGACATCTACTCCCATGCCGGACTTTCTTCAGAGACACTGGGAACCAGTTCTATGACACCAAGGAGATCTATAATAAGACATACAGGCACAAGGTTTTGTGTTAATAAATATTGTTGCACTGTCCCTTTAAATCCACATCAATATAAATACAATAATACACGAATACACGAATCACCGAAAATCACCAATTGTGAATATAAAATAAAATTCAGAATAAACAAAACAACATAAAGTCTTTTTCACCACATGTGAATAATAAAAAGGAGAAAAGTCCATCCAAAAGAATATATCCAACTTGAGACCCCCCCCCCAGTGAGTTCCCCCACCATGCCACATACAGCCTCTTACCAAATAATAAGACCCCTAATTATAGGAGGTCTATAAACACTTTGAGGGGCACGAATCTTGTTGCTATAAATAGGAGCACTATGACAACAGCTGGTAATGCCGGGGAGAAGTGATATCACCCATAGGCTTCTATGGTCAATCCATTGTTGGCGCTCCCTCTTCCCTGCTGCAGCCGCCACTGAATGACACAGGAGAGCGGGATCACATGAGGTAAGTATACAGATCTTTCTTATAGAGGTTAGTCAGCATAGGGTTTAGGATCGGGGGAGGGGACATTTTTAAGAATAGATTGGTGTTGCTTGGAATTTTAATTTAAGGCTCCACATTCTTAATTTTCTTCCAGCAAAGAAATAATCAAATTCTGATAAAATGATTATTGTGTTGGAGCCCTTAGATAAATATTATTTAGAGCTCTCTGATGCCTACAAGAATACAGAGAGTAAAGTTTAGCACTGGTGGTAATCCCGGGTCACTAATTAATTGAAAACATCCATCATATTCATCAGACTTTATAATGTGAGTAAATAAAAGTAAGGGTCATGCACAAGTAATGAGAACTTCTCAATGAAGTTAGTGAAATTGGCTTTCTTATCAAGAGCCTATCAGTGCAGCCAATCAGTGACCATCAGTGCAGCCAATCAGTGACCAACAGTGAGGAAAAAAAATACTTATTTTGCAACATTTTATAACAGAAACTAAGAAAAATGTTTTTTTTTTTATAAATTTACGATCTTTATAGTTTTTATCGTTATCGTCTTTATTATTGTGATATATCAATAATGAAGTCAGTATGGCCCAGAAAAATGTATTTTAGAGATATTTAAATGGGCGGCTATAAAAGCAAAAGTAAATACCGTGCTAAGTGTTTGGGTTCTGCAAGAAAAAAGATCATAAAATGCAATGCTACCCATTGGCAGGAGACCCAGGACTTTATATGTTCTTTGAAACTTTTATCATCGGTAACTGTCTATATAATGACAATGAGCAATTAAAAGATTACATTGTGACACGAATGACATTCTCTCGATAGAGGAAGATTGTATTTTTATAGGGAGTATTTTCCACATATGTTAACGTAGCGCTGGTAGATTTGCAATCTACCGCATGTTAGGTAAATTTAGTAACTTGTTCGTTAGGAAGGTTAAGTTTGCCTCTGTTCCAGCTTGGCTGACGTTGTGTGTGTTTCCATACTGACCAGTGGGTGTCGCTGTTATCACTGGTTAGTGTTGGAAAGGCAACGTGTTGAAGCGTATGGATGCTCTTCTGTCCCGGAGACAACTCGGTGGAGGTGGTCCTCCGAGTTGCATTCTGGGCGAGGGTATTTATGGGACAGACGCCATTTTTTGGGGTTTGTTTTACAGCCACCTGCTGGCCCTCCTGGCCGACAGGTATGCGTTAAGGAGCTACCTCGTGGTCCTCCGTTCCGGAGGCCCACGATACTACGGCGCAGGGGTGGGTCCAGAGGCTTGTCTGGGGCCTACCACCGCGGCCGAGGAATGGTCCTGAGCTGTCGGTCCTGTGTGACGAAGCTGGACAACCGAGGAGATCCCAGGGGAGGACCTGTCTTGGAGGGATGCTGGTCTACAGAGGGGCCTGGTGACGCGGTTGGAGGACGTATCCGAAAGTAACTATACAGCATAGTGTTGCCAGGTTGGCTTAAAGGTTCAGGCACCGTGACTGACATTCATTACAGAAAATCTGATACATCCTGTGGCAGAGGGTCGTACGGATTTTGTTCCCAAGCAAGTCTGTGACAGAAACTTTGATTCGTGCTGCGTACTGGCTGCTAGGCCAGTGAGAGAGGACTATCCAGACGAGCAAAGAGTGGGTCCCACGAGGGGAGCGCATTCCATACAATATCTGAATTCTACCCAAACATTTGTTAAAAGAACCGTACAAGAAGATATTTGAGTTTCTTCTGCAGTTTCCTTTCCGCCTCTTTCCTGCTATTTCCTAAGTCAAGTGTGTAATAAAGCATTGAAAACGTACTCCAGTGTTGGTGCGTGTGTCGTCCAGAGGTAAACTCAACGGAACCCCTAGACCCGGTGCTGGTGAAACAGAGGGAAGGAGAGTGAAGGTAACAGACCCGCTTAAACCAGCAGCTCCACCGAGAGTTATTGCTACATTAGGATGGTCAGTCAGCCTTTTGTATGTCCCTTAATTAACTCTTTTATTGAAGATTGCGTGAGAAAATGATGGCCCCTGGGTGATTTAAGTGACAGACGCTTGTTTGGAAGGAGTCAGCCTTGAAGTATTTGAAGACTGTTGAGATTTCCTACTTCAAGCTGAACTAAACTGTATCTGAAATGATATTTGATTCATATTTAATATTTAAAGTGAACCCCCCCACATCAATCCATGTCTCCGGGCTTTATTTTGATGAGAAATAGCTCTGAAAATCACCCCCCCCCCCCAGCATTTCTAGCAGTGGCCATCTTGAGTAAGGGCAAATAATTCATGTAGCATTTACTTCCTGGAAGATAAAATAAAGAATCCGCGCTTAGGCCAAAGGAAAAAAGGTGTGCAGCCTACCCTGCTAGATCCCCAATAGGGGACTAGAATGATAATAGGTACAAAATAAGGGTAAAATGGCGCTACCTATATATTGAAAGGCAACAGAGCCAGATCGCTTGTTAGGTGAAGTGTGCCTCCAATGTGAATATTAAATGTGCATATACCAATAGTGCAAAACCTCACTATAATAACTGGTTAATATAGACCGTGGTATTATAAAAAGATATAATAATACAAATATAATAATAAAAAAGCCATTCAGAAAACGTGATACTCCAATAACATAGATGAAGGTATTACAATACGAATAAAAATAAAAATTAAAGATAAGAAAAGGCCAGTCCCAAATGTGTGTAGAAAATAATAAATGATAAAAAACGAGCCCAAAAAAATGAATTAAATCACAAGTGCTAAGTCCAGAAAATACATCAAGAAGTCAATCAGAACCAAGTCTTTAGTGATTCTTAAGTGCTTGGTGACTGTAAACACAGGACAAACCCAGGTGACTTTTTGGGGCTCCCCCTCTTGGGTCCCCACTCACCAGCTCCAAAATCCTGGAGAGAAGAAAAAGGTAAGTATTACACCTTGTTCATCTACCCCTAGCCAAACACAAGCATTTAACAAGCATATAAAAAAAAAGCTGCCCCTGCAGTGAACCCCCACACACACAATGCCCTTTCCAAGTATTTTATTAAAGTATTACAATGTATAAGTTATACTACACTTGACAGGTAGATACAGAAAAACATAACAAAGAGATTCAAAGCAAGTGTCAACAACAAATGGTTTGTTATAAAGAGCAATACCAATGTATTGGAAACAAAAGGGGACCATGCCTCGATCTGCAGGTTTAAGATGTAAAAGGTTTAGTAGGGCAGCCCCCACAATGCGGGGAGGGTAAGTAACAAAGTTGGTATCTTGCAGGGAATACTAACAGATAACTTTGGTAAAAGGATGTCATAGGATGATCTAGGAGTACCAGAAGAGGGTGGTGGGTGTAGGGTATGAAAAGCTCCATCAGGGATCCACCGAGGATCTAAGGAGGAATCTTGAACAGGGGCAGTTTTTTTTTGCTTTTGCCTGATGTTGGGCTTTAAATATTACTGTCACTCTGTTTCAAAGCTACATTTCTATTTCTATTGAATTAGTATTACCACTAGTATTGTACTGTACATGAGTTTTTTTCCCATTGTCAATGGTTATTAAGGATGCCAGTATGTGCAGACACCTAACCAAACACTGACCTTAACAAAGTCCTTACCAAACAGTGATGTCACTGGCCGATCCCTTATTCATTATTTGGGGGGTTCTGGATATCTGGGGGACCAATATGTCAAAGGGTATTTCAAGATTCCAATAAGTCCCCCCCCCACAACCACTGGGCCAGGGTTATGGAGAAGAGACCCTTGTCCTCATCAATATATGCCCCATGTTGACAACATGAGGGAGGCCTGTTGTGGTTTCCGGAGAAAATGCCAGGTTGAGTGCTTGGATTAGAGATCTGGTATGAAGTTGAAAGGGCCATGTCTTTTTTTTTTGTTCAGGGTACCTCCTTATTATTTATACCAGATTTTAAGGGTCTACTAAAGATTTTGGGAGGGACCCCAAGTCATATATATATATATTTTTTTAATGCAGGGCTTCCCAACCCATATGCATTCCAAAGGGTCTGTTACTGATTTTTGGGGGGAACTCTATGTCATTTTCTTTGTATTCATTTTTACATGGTGCCCCCAATATCCATACCATTCCAGATCTGAAAGGTATGGTAATAACGTTGGAGGAAACCCCATGTCATCTTTTTTAAATGTAAAAAAAAGGGACATAGAAGAAAACAGAAGAGTGTTATTCCCCTTTTCTTTTCAAGTCTCCTTTTTTGTAAATTATGCAATGAGACCCCTTTCAAAAAAAATATATATATATATACATGCCACATTTTCATCCTCTTTGATGAAGGTCTGGTATCTATCCATCTAGTTCAACTAATAAAAAAATCATACAATCCTATATACACAATCCTATACCCACAGTTGATTCAGAGGAAAGCAAAAAAAAAAACCCCAAGAAAGCATGAACCAATTTGCTCCAGCAGGGGAAAAAATCCTTACTGATCCCCCAAGAGGCAATCGGATATTCCCTGATTTAACCTTATCTATAAATGTTAGTATCCAGTTATATTATGTACATTTAGCAATCCAGGCCTCTTTTAAAGCAATCTACTAAGCTGGCCAGAACCACCTCTGGAGGGAGTCTATTCCACATTTTCACAGCTCTTACTGTGAAGAAACCTTTCCGTATTTGGAGATTAAATCTCTTTTCATTTGAATGTAAAGAGTGCCCCCTTGTCCTCTGTGATGACCTTAAAGTGAATAGCTTACAGTAACACCAAGTTCACTATATGGACCCCTTATGTACTTCTACATGGTGATCATATCCCCCTTATGTATTTATACATGGTGATCATATCCCTCTTATTTATTTCTAAATTATGATCATATCCCCCTTAAGTATTTGTACATGTTGATCATATCCCCCCTTAATCTCCTCTTCTCAAGAGGGAATAGAATCAGTTCCTCCAATCTTTTCTCATAGCTGAGCTCCTCCATGCCTCAGTTTGGTTGCCCATTTTCTCCAGGTCCCTGGTATCCTTTTTGAGAACTGGAGCCCAAAACTGAACTCCATATTCCAGATGAGCTCTTACTAATGATTTGTACAGTTGATATCTCTCTCTCTGGAGCCCATACCTCTCTTATACAAGAAAGGACTTTGCTTTCTTTTTAAATCACAGCTTGGCATGGCATGTTATTATTGAGCTTATGATCTACCAAACCACCCAGATCCTTCTCCACCATTGATTCCCCCAGTTTTACTCCTCCTAGTATGTATGATGCATATTCATAGCCCTCGAGTGCATAACTTTACATTTATCAACAATAAACCTCATCTGCCACATAGTCGTCCAATTAAACTGTGCATTGAGGTTGGCTTGTAAATTGGAGATATCCTGTAAGGACCTTATTCCACTGCACAGTTTGGTGTCATCCAGGGGAGGCTGGTGCTTAAATTTTTTTTGGGGGGGCGCAAACTGAAAAATACTGAACCCCCCAATCAATTGCAGCCTCACTGTGCCCATCAAATGCCGCCATTGTGCCCATCCTATGCAGCCATTGTGCCCATCCTATGCAGCCATTGTGCCCATCATATTCAGCCACTTGTTCCCCATCAAATGCAACCAATTGTGCCCATCATATGCAGCCAATTGTGCCCATCATATGCAGCCACTTGTGCCTGTCATATGCAGCCACTTGTGCCCAGTATATGCAGCCACTTGTGCCCAGTATATGCAGCCACTTGTGCCCAGTATATGCAGCATCAAATGCAGCCAGGCGCATCCCCCGGCTGTCACTTCACTAACACCCCTCTCCGTGGCCGGTTCGGCGGCACATACCGGGTGACGGGGCTCTCCTCCTCTTCTGTAGTGGCTGGAAGTGGCGGCTGCGGCTCCTGTGTCCGCTCGGCTCCTCAGGCTTCCTCCGCCGTGTCTCCTCTTCCACCAAACCGTTAGGCATCCAATAGGATCACAATCCTTTTGTGATTTTTGACTGATTTTATCTCTTTTTCATGAAGTTCTTTTGGTTATACTATTTTTTTTTTCTTTTTTCCTTTTTTGGATAGAGTTAAAAGAAAACTTTTTTTTTTTGTTACCATTAATATGTTTTATATATGTATATTTAATATATGTTTATGTTTTCAGTTCAATGTCTATGGGCGGTCCAAGGTTCCATCTTGGTCTGTTTTATTGTTAGTTCTCAGCTATACTTTTTTTTGTTTGTTTGATTCATTTGATGCTATGCTAATCATTACATAAAATTTTTGGGACTTTATTTGAGACAACAACTACTGCAGAGTTTGTATGTCTCCATCCCCGAATCATATAGAAAAAATACATGTAGATGATGGATTGAACAGTGCTCTTTGAGATTTTCAAAGCTTGGAATTTTTTTTTAAACCTATCCCTGTTTAAGGCTGGGTTCACACTGCAGACACTCCACAGGGAGTCGGCCACATTCTCCTGTCATTCTCCTGTCATGCGAATTGGATGTGGAGAAATCCGCACCCAATTCGCATCGGTGTGAACCCAGCCTTAAACCTCTTCACAACTTTATCCCTGACCTGTCTGATGTGTTCCTTGGCCTTCATGATGTTGTTTGTTCACTAAGGTTCTCTAACAAACCTCTGAGGGTTTCACAGAACAGCTGAATTTTTACTGAGATTAAATTACACTCTTATGCCTCGTACACACGATTGGACATTCCAAAAACAAAATCCATGTTTTTTTTCCGACGGATGTTGGCTCAAACTTGTCTTACATACACACGGTCACACAAAGTTGGTTGGAAATTCCGAACGTCAAGAACGCGTCGATGTACGAGTCGACTAGAAAAGGGAAGTTCAATAGCCAGTGCGCCACCCTTTGGGCTCCTTCTGCTCATCTCGTGTTTATCTCATGTTAGTAGAAGTTTGGTGAGAGACCATTAGTGATTTTCAGACTTGTGCTTTTCCGATCGTTACTGCTCTTCAGTTTATGCTTGTGGGTTCCTATCTGTTCTTCAGTGCATGTAGTCAGTTTGCATTTGTTTGTTAAGTGCGTATTATTATAGTAGGCATTTGATTATCACTGCGTTCTTGTTCGCTCGTTTCTGATTTTCAGCTCGCTCTTCTCAGGCCTTGCTGTTTTTCAGTGCTTTCTGTTAGTTCATTCTGACCAGCCGACCGTTTTGAAGCCATGTTGCGGGAACGTACTCCTCGTAGAGTTCATGCTGTGCAGGGGCTTGGTGTTGGGGTTCTTACTTTGACCCAAGCCCAGTCCATGAACAGGGTGGGGAGGAGTTCATGGACCAAGAATTGGTTGCTCCAGCGTGACCAATTCTCTCATATGCCTTTGTTGCGGGAGATCCGGGAGAATAATCCTGATGATTTCAGAAATTATCTCTGGATGATGGACCCCGTTTTTCACCATTTGTTGGCCTTGCTGTCCCCTTATATTATGAAACAGGACACCTGCATGCAGCAAGCCATCACTCCCCAGCAGAGGCTAGTCGCCACGTTGTGGTACTTGGTGGCAGGGAGAAGTCTGCAGGACTTGAAGTTCTCGACAGGCATCTCCCCCTAGGCTCTGGGAATCATTATTCCAGAGACCTGTTCTGTCATCATTCAGGTCCTGCAGAAGGACTATATTAGGGTAAGATTTCTTCTTTAACATCACATTCTATGTATTTAATGTTTGCTAATGTATTGTATTTCTTTCATCATTCCCTAATTACCATGACTGTAATATGCTGTGAATGTCCTCTTTGTCCTCATGCATGCTGGAAGTTTTTAATGTTCCTTTTTTGTCCTTCATGCATATTTGCCTTCACAAACCCCCCCCCCCCCCCCCAGCATGCTATCCTGGGCCCATACACACCTAGCCTAGTCACTTAACAATGTATTTTGTCATCTCCATAGTAGTGCTTTACCCTGAACACCCCCTAAAATGTGTAAAAATTTTATTTGTGTGCTGAAATTCATGCAGAGAGCCAGAGACTTTTTATTTAGGTCCCAAAATCATTTGGAACCCTCCCTCCTCCCAACCGCTAAGTCAACCGAAATCAATACTCTATCTGCTGAGTTTGCCCAACCCATACATGCCCATCATGCCTCTTCCTGTGGGAGTCATGCTTGTAACTGTCAGCCTTTCAATGTCTCATGGGACTTGTAGTTTCACAACAGCTGGAGGGCCGCCAGTTTGAGACCCATGCTTTAAATACTCCTTCAAATAAATGTTATACTGATGTTTGCCAAGAATATCTGTTGTCTAATCTGCTTGCAATGTTTATGTGCAAAATGACTCATTTTTTTTTCTGGTTTGACTCCACAGTTTCCTTCAATGCCACAGGAATGGCAGACTGTGGCATCCCACTTTGCTGATCGTTGGGACTTTCCCAACTGTGGAGGGGCAATTGATGGGAAACAAGTCCCACCCCCCAACTCGGGGTCATACTATTACAATTATAAGGGGTTTAATAGTATTGTGATATTGGCGGTGGTGTCGGCGACATATGAGTTCCTCTATGTGGCTGCGGGGAAGAATGGCTGGATGTCGGATGGTGGAGTCATCGCCCAGACCGAGTTCCACAGGTGTCTCCAGAGTGGTGGCTTGGGATTGCCACCTCCAGAAGAGAACATGGAAGGACTCCCGTTTGTGCTTGTTGCTGATGAAGCATTTGGTCTGGGTGAACACCTGATGCGGTCGTTCCCGATGAGGACACTCACCCCGGAACAGAGAGTTTTTAATTTCCGGCTGGCCAGAGCCAGAAGAGTGGTGGGATAATGGCCAACCGGTTCTGCCTATTCCTCACTGCAATTAACATGGCAGAATATAAACTTAACATAATTCTTGCCTGCTGCATTTTACATAACTTTTTGCGCAAAAATGCAGCAAACTATGTGGCTTCAGTTGGGCCTGAGGCCGGATTCTTACCAGATTCAACACTGACGGCTCTTGAAGCTGGCCATCCTGGCTTACCCCCCCCTAAAGCGGCCGTGAAGTTCGCCAAAAGTATCTAGAGTACTTTGTGGGTAGGGGGGCCATTGATATGCCACCAAATGTCTGAGACATTTTTTTAATAAATATCTTTTTGAAACAGAAATAACATTTCATTTGATTTACTGCTAGGGTTTCTTTTAGCTGTCATCTAGGTTATCCAATGGGCTTTTTTTTGGCCTTTTTCTTCAATAGTGCAAACGTAATTTATTTGATACATGAGGTGACAATCTCTTCTTCAGCTAAATATTATGTTGTGGGTCTGCTACACACTCCTTGTTTTTGTTGTCAATGTCTGTAATGCATTAATGCTAAAAATATTCATCATTTTCAGCACCATGACTGAGATTTGTGGATTCACGAAAATGGGCTGATTGTGGCAATTTATAAACCACTGTGGGTGTTATTTACTGAAGGAAAATCCAATTTGCAATACAAGTGCACTGCAAAAGTGCACTTGAAACTGCACTGAAAGTGCACTTGTAGTGCAAAGTGGATTTGCCTTTAGTAAATAACCCCCATTTTCACTGTAAATACCAACTTACTCCAAAAATTGAGCATTGAAAGAAGAAACCACACATTGTTGAGCAGAAAACATTTTACTCAAAGCACATTCACATGTGCGTTTAGAAAAGGGTTTTAGAACAAGCCAACATCTTTGGTGTTTAACATTTTTTGTCACATTAGAAATAGCCTTTTTATGGTTAAACAGGCATGTTTCAAAACATAACATACACAACTCAGGAACTTACAAAGTTCAACTTTGATAAATTGAAGACAATATGAGACATTATTATGTCAAAACTGTGTTGATGTTGCCTTCATTAGATGGGGTGATGTCACCCCTGTAAAAGCCAAATTTTGAAGATGCACACAAATTGGGATTCAAATTGGGGATTTCCCTCCTGATCCCATGCCTAATGTCAACTGTACTAGCTCCCATCATGGGGGATCAATAAACGTGTTTTGTGGGTGCAACACCTTCCTCTCACCTAATTGAGTTGGGAGGAAGGGGTTGCACCCACAAAACGCGTACATTGATATCCCGTGATGACAGATAGCACATGTTCACACACTGTGTGCATCTTCAAAATTTGACTTTAAAAATACTTTAAAACTTTTTTTAAAATTCAAAAATACACAATAAAATGGTACAAGCTTGTTGTTTTTTTATATTCTGTCTAAAACATCAATGATGTTATTCATTTTTTTTTTTTTTGAACATCATTGATGTTTTCCTTTATATTTTCTAAATCACGATTGCACCCATTATCTCCCCGATGAGGATCTGGGCACTTTCACTTGTGAAATGAGATTCTTCTTCCACAACATCCACATCACCTAAAAGAAAAAAAACACACCATGTATTATAAATATGCAGGCATCCATCTATTACCTAAAGCTGTGGTCTCAGACACTCACCTATTGTGGTGACAATTTCGCCCACTTCATAAACATCTCCCTCCTCATCCTCTGCTTGTGTTTTGGTGACCCCCCCTTCTTTAGGAAGTGGGGGGCCCCTGGTGCCCTCAGATGTCCTGAATCTTTTCTCCCCTATGTGAATTAAAAAAAGGTATACTTAGCACACAGATATTTGAGAGCAGAAATAGGAATATGAAACATTGCTTGGAAGTGTTGTACAATTGTCTTGTTTTGGCAGAATTCCAAGCTGAAGAAATTTTTAGTTCCTTTCTAATGCTGCAGTACTTAACTTTTTTGTACAAGTTTCACACATGAAGACACCCCTAGTATCCACTGGAGAACCTGTGTGGGACACCCTAAAAAGTTTTTTCTGTTGTCCCACACTAGTGCTCCTGCGTCCAGATGTGTAAACAGCTGCTGAGTGTCCTCTTCTTACCCTGAATCAAGTTTGCATTTCATTCTAGTTACAAACCCATCTAGACAACAATGTCATAAACTTCTTTGAATACAAATAGGCATGACCAAATGTAGTTAACCTGCATCTGCCAAAAACATTGTATTAGTGGGCGAACAAACTATGTTTCCTACGAACGATTACTGTGCCCATGAACATGAAAGTTGCCATTTTAAACTGTACAACAGTAAAGAAAAGCACATGGAGCAGCATGCAAGTAATAATAATAATAGAAACACATGACACATACTTACTTTTTAGAAACAGTTTCCGGATCTTTCTGTACTGATCGTGCTCCCTCAATTTGAGGTCTGACCATCGTTTCCTCAGTTGATCCTTGGATCGCCGTACCCCAAAATTCTTCTGCAGACTTTTCACAACTTTAGTCATGATTTTGGCCTTTCTCACTTGGGTTTAGGTAAGGTCCATACTTCCCATCATAGTCGGTCCTCTTCAAGATGTCCACCATCTCCACCATCTCTACAAAGGCCATATTTGAGGCCTTCAATCTCCTCCGGGATCGGGACGTTTGTGGCTCCAGGATTTCCTCATTGCTGCTCTCCTCTGCATGCACCTTCTGTGTCTCCGCTGTTCTCTACCCACTGCGCCAAAAGAGAAGGGGCGGGAATACACTAGAACGAACCTCAGGGGCGGGAGGAGTTTCACACATGCGCAGTGTATATAAAGCATAACGCGTGCGTCTTACGTATGATCTGTGAGCGGAGGACAGAGTATTGGAAGCGCTGATCGTTATAACGAAGGTACAATTTTAACTTGGTGCATCAGTGGCCTATACTGCTTCTAGATTGAGACCTATATTGGGTCAAGATTAGGAGAGTTTCACCTGACATTAGGGTTTGTCTTGTGTTGTGTCTTGCAGAGAAAATAGATGGGTTCAAAAACCACAGCTTCCTCCCAATATTCATAGATAAGTATAGGGAGCTGGCCTGTCTGTGGCAGGTCCAACACCCGCATTACAATAACATAATAAAGAGGCAGGCAGCGCTGGAGAAACTGCTGGAGTTGATGAAGCCGCAGGTCCCCACGGCAGACATCAACTATTTAAAAGAAAAAAATTAGTGGCCTGAGGAGCACATATAATCGTGAGTGTACTAAGGTCCAGGATTCCATGAGATCAGGAGCAGCAGCAGATGACATTTATGTCCCCAGGCTGTGGTACTATGACAGACTTCATTTTCTGGCAGACCAGACTGAAGTCAGGGAATCCCTCTCAACCCTTCCTTCCACTCTGCCTTACACGCTTCCTTCCACCCCAGCTGAGGCTTCCGACGCCCACCCTGGGCCTTCCACCCAGGACGAAGTGGAGGAGCCCAGCTTGAGCCATGTACAGCATTGTTCAACATATTTCTTGTCGTAAAATAAATGATGTGAAATAGGTTTTATTATTGATCACTAATTGCTGATTTAATAGTGTTTTACATATCAATAGACAGTAGTAGCCAAAAAAGGTCTGAGACAAGAATAAAAAATGCTGGGCTCAGAATGGTAGCCTTTTGTTAACATTCAATTTGCAACAGCTATGAGCTGAAAATTGTGTGTGGTTGATGAACAAAATACTAAAACTATGTCCCTTTTTGTTACACAGGAAAGCCAGGAGGAGGCTGTGGAATGTGACAGGCAGGAGGAGGCTGCGGAATGTGGCAGCGAGGAGGAGGCAGGGGTTAGTGGCAGCCAGGGGGTTGCAGGGGTTAGTGGTAGCCAGGAGGTGGCAGGGCCCAGTAGCCTGACACAATCTCAGGTCCCTCCCCTCCGCCTTCCACAAAGAAGGGCCAGGAAGGGGAGTAATGTGAAGGAGGCAGCGCTCAGGCTGATTAGGGAGGCTAATGCTCCCCTCAGAACCCCCCTCAATCCTCAAGAGGCCTTTTGGCAGCCTGCAAAATGCAGGACATGGAGGAGGGCCAACGCATCATGTGTGAGGAAATCAACGACCATCCTCCTCCACTTCCTGCCACACCTCCAACACCACAGCCACAGCCTGGAAGGAAGCGTGTAAGAAAGACAAGAAAGTGATGGCCTCGGTTCAGTCTGGTCTGGCAAAAGATGCAGGCTGTGGTATGACCACAGCCTGGGGACATAGATGTTATCTGCTGCTGTTCCTGATCTCTTGTAGTCCTGGACCAGATTGTGCTCACTAATATATGGACTCCTCAGGCCACCAATTTTGGCTGGCAAATAATTGATGTGTGCCCTGGGGTGCAAAGGCTTCACCAATTTCAGCAGTTTCTCCAGCGTTGCCTTCCTCTTTTTATTTTGTTTTGACCCATAATAAATGGATATTTTTTTTTTTAAGAAATACTTGCCTATGTGTTTAACTTCAAAAAGGACAGTTTATTTGTGAGTAGGTAGGTACAATGTCAAATTAACAAGGGACACCAACACCAAACAACCTCCTTGAGATTAAAAAATACAAGATAATAATGGTGTTGTGGTAACTTGACACACAAAATGATAAAAAATATTAGGGAGATCACTAAAAAAAAATAAAAATAAAACAGGAGATCTTCATTAACCCCCCCCCCCAATAAAATATCACTATAAAAACAAAAACAAAAAATTATTCTGGAGATCTGACGAAACAAAAAAATTATGTTCAGGAGATCATGAGAAATAATAAATAAATCAGTTTGTGAGAACTCTCTGTGAATGTGAGCAGCAAAACAACTTCATTCTTCTAGCATTATAAAGAAGAAGAGAATGCGCTGCATTAAACTATTTAAAAAATTGCAGCTTGACGAATGTGCTATCTCCATTACGAACGGTAGTTTTACCAGACCGAGCGCTTTTGTCTCGTAATTTATTCTGAGCATGCGTGGCACTTTGCGAAACAGAATTTTCTATACAAGATCGGAAATTACGCGAACGTGTTTGTTGTCGGAAAATTTGAGAACCAGATCTCAAATTTTGTGCGACGGAAATTCCGATGGAAACTGTCCGATGGAGCCTACACACGCTCAGAATTTCCGACAAAAGGCTCCCATCGAACATTTTCCGTCGGAAAATCCGACCATGTGTACAAGGCATAAGACTCTATTTACTAATTAGGTGACTTTTGAAGGCATTTGGTTCCACTATATTTTAGTTAGGCGTATCAGAGTAAAGGGGGCTGAATACAAATGCCCTCCACACTTTTCACATATTTAGTTGTAAAAAAACATTTATCATTTTAATTCAACTTCACAATTATGTGCCACTTTGTGTTGGTCTATCACCTAAAATATCAATAAAATACATTTACGTTTTTGGTTGTAACATGACACAATTTGGAAAATTTCAAGAGGTGTGAATACTCTTTCAAATCTCTGTAAAATTACTCTTAGGGTCCTACGATTAGATGCGAAAACCTCAACAGGGGTTCCCAGAAATTAGCTGAGGGAGTTAGGCCCACTGGAAGCAGTCTATGTCCAGGGCCGATCACTTGTTGGTGATCTCTGCATGAGTGATCAAATGTGAGTGGCCTTGATTAGCTACAGGGGACAGCAGACTCCGATTGCTTTCAATGGGTGTTCCTCCAACTGCTTATTGCCGGAACACACACCGGAGTTCTCGCATCTCAGATTCAGATTATTATTCATGGTAGGGTAAATTCGCAAGTGTGAATGTACCCTAAATAAAGTTCTAGAAGTTTTCCTTGTCTCTGGTGACACTGCACACAGTTACCATTTTGAATTTTGAGAATTAACCCTTTCATGACTAAGCCTATTTTTGAAATTTGGTGTTTACAAGTTAAAATCCGTATTTTTTGCTAGAAAATTACTTAGAACCCCCAAACATTATGTATATTTTTTTAGCAGAGAATCTAGAGAATAAAATGGAGATTGTTGCAATATTTTATATCACACGGTATTTTTGTGCAGCAGTGTTTTAAACGCAAATTTTTAGAAAAGGGACACTTTCATTAATTTTAAAAAATCCAAACAGTAATGTTACCCCAATTTTTTTGTATAATGTGAAAGATGATGTTACGCCGAGTAAATAGATACCAAACATGTCATGCTTTATAATTGCACGCACTCGTGGAATGGCGAGAAACTACGGTACCTAAGAATTTCCATATGCAATGCTTTAAATTTTTTTTACGGTTATCAGGTTAGAGTTACAGAGAAGGTCTAGTGCTAGAATTATTGCTCTTACTCTGACGATCGCGGCGATACCTCACATGTGTGATTTGAACACCGTTTACATATGCGTGCACAACTTCCGTATGCGTTTTCTTTGCTGCGCGAGCTCGCGGGGACGGGGGCGCTTTAAAATTTTTTTTTTTCTTATTTATTTTATTTATTTTAAAATTGTGTTTAAAAAAAAAATGTTTTGATGACTTTTATTGCTGTCACAAGGAATGTAAACATCCCTTGTGACAGTAATAGGTACTCTTTATGGAGAGATCGGGGGTCTAAAAGACCCCCCATACCTCCTTTACACTTCAAAGTATTCAGATCGCTGAAAACGGCGATTCTGAATACTGTATATTTTTTTAAATTCGGCGCCATTGGCAGCCGAGTAAACGGGAAGTGACGTCATGACGTCGCTTCCGCGTTTACAATTTGAAGGCTGGAACGAAGCCACCCACAGCTTCATTCCAGCCCGCCCCCAGCCGCCAGAGGCATTGGATTGGTCACCGAGCCTCCGGATCGACCAGGAGGCCCGGTAAGAGCGGCGGGAGGCGGCGGGGGGGGGATGTCCCCTCCCGCTCCCCCGGTATAACAGCCGAGCGGCTTTTAGCTGCATCGGTTGTTATATATGGATAGCCAATCGCCGGCTCTAAACAACAGTACCGGGATGATGCCTGCAGCTGCGGGCATCATCCCGGTATAACCCCCGAAAGCCGAGTATGCACATCCGCGTACGGTCGGTGGGAAGGGGTTAAATTGTGTTGATCTTTATATGAAGCAGAGCCCGGCTGTCTCCAGCTTCTAGCAGGTTACTTCTACTACACTATATTATCAAAAGCATTGGGACGCCTACCTTTACAAGCACATGAACTTTAATGGCATCCCAGTCTTAGTCTGTAGGGTTCAATATTGAGTTGGCCCACCCTTTGCAGCTATAACAGCTTCAACTCTTCTGGGAAGGCCGTCCACAAGGTTAAGGAGTGTGTCTATGGGAATGTTTGACCATTCTTCCAGAAGTGTCTTTGTGAGGTCAGACACTGATGTTGGACAAGAAGGCCTGGCTCGCAGTCTCCACTCTTATTTATCTCAAAGGTGTTCTATCAGGTTGAGGTTAGGACTCTGTGCAGGCCAGTCAAGTTCCTCCACCCCAAACTCGCTCATCCATGTCTTTATGGACCTTGCTTTGTGCACTGGTGCGCAGTCAGGAAGGGGCGATCCCCAGACTGTTCTCACAAAGTTGGGAGCATGAAATTGTTCAAAATGTCTTGGTATGCTGAAACAACTCCATGCCATAATCCCCCCTCCACCAAATGTTTTGGACCAGTGCACAGGGCAAAGTCCATAAAAGACATGAATGAGCGAGTTTGAAGTGTAAAGTGGAAGTCAAGTGAACTTGACTAGCCTTCACAGAGTCCTGACCTCAACCTGATAGAACACCTTTGGGAAGAACTAGAGCAGAGACTGTGAGCCAGGCCTTCTGGTCCACATCAGTGCCTGACCTCACAAATGCGCTTCTGGAAGACTGGTCAAACATTCCCACTGAAACACTCCTAAACCTTGTAGACAGCCTTCCCAAAAGTTTTAAAGCTGTTATAGCTGCAAAGGGTGGGCCAACTCAATATTGAACCCTACGGACTAAGACTGGAATGCCATTAAAGTTCATGTGCGTGTAAAGGCAGGCGCCCCAATACTTTTGGTAATATGGTGTACTTCAGCATGATGTCAACTACCTAGAGAGTTCCCATAAGCTGCATGGAAGAGAAATAAAGAGGAGAGAGAAAAAGGGGTATGATGGTAAGGAGGAAAAAGCAAACAAGAAGGTAAACCATACATTTGTGGATAAAGGCCTGGGTCCAATAATAGAAATCAGATAAAAATTCCCCCATATTGCATGCATCAACCAATGTGTAGAGGAGAGCATTCAAATGCAAATGGTACTCACAAGGATAGCCCTCTAGCTTCCACCCAAGGACCCCAGATTTTCTGCAATTTATTGAGACAGTTAGTATAATAATCAGTTTGTATAATGGAAGCACTTGAATCACCATACTATTAGACCTGTTCCATTTAACCAGAATAGGTTTCCAGAATGCCAAATAGAGGAAGCATTGCTGATGAAACAAAGCTTCCAGTCTATCACCCACGTCAAACAGGAGAAAAACAAGCTCCAAAGAGACTGGTAATTCTAAAGATCAATAACCACACCTTGCCAGAAATTCTGAATATTGGGACAAGACCAAACCATGTGTGGGAAAATGCCCACTTCTTATTTAGACTGTATTTATCAGCCGCAGGGTAGAGGAGAGTCAGACGCTGAGGGGTATAATAAACACAACAAAGAAATTTCAACTGGGTAAACCTATCTCTAGCTAATATCGTCAAAGGTATGTATTGTTGCAAATCCTCCCCCTAGTCCTCATCGGTAAGATCAGGCAGATGGCCCTGCCACGTGTGACTTAACTGAGTGACTTTGGTCGTCTCTTTCTCTGAGATCTACAGGTAAAGAGAGGAGATTATCCTATCCACATTTTTACAAGTAAGGAAGCACTCAACAGAGGGAGATGCAACAGTGAAGGCAGTAGGAAAATGTGCTGCTACCGTGTGCTGCAATTGAAGGTATCTAAAAAACATCAGGTTAGGGAGGTGTTATTGCACCTTCAAGTTGTCAAAAGTTAATAGGAAGCTATGTTAAATAATGTGATGTCATAACCAGGGCCGTCTGAGCACTGCTCAGGGGCTCCCGGTGCACTTGGGGCCCCATCAAAGCCAGACAAATAGAAGAAGCAGTGGGGCAAGGGACCTTAGGCATCAAGACCGGAGTATTACAAAACACATACAGGAATTTAGTTAAAAAGGTCATCTTTATCAAATTAACCCAGCCCACCAGAGCCAAGGACAGATTTTTCCAAATCCCACATTTTTGAGTAAATTGAGTTAATACTGGTTGAAGCTTATTAGCCAAAAACTGGGTAAAATTGGATGTTACAACGAGTCCCAGATATGAAAATTGGGTGACCCAAAAAAGCGGCGACGTGACAGGTGGAGGAGAGAATTGTTTGAATACCTTTTTAAAGGACTAATACAGAGTTCATCTTTCAGAATACTTTGGATATAGACCTGATTTTAATTCCTGGCCTGTCACCTCACCTGCCATGATTGGGGCTCTTGGTTCCTGAAGTGGCCATTAATTATATGGGCCAGCTGGTTCTGATGACAGAATTTGGGTTAGAATTTCCAATCATCCCGATCACAGCAAATCTAAACAATGATATATTTTTCTTGATAAGAAAGCCAATTTCACTAAAAACAATCCTAAACAGAGAGACATGGAGGCGTCCTTCATTGAGAAGTTATCATTACTTGTGTATGACCAATGTACTTTGGGCTCCATTCACAGAACCAGATCACATGCGGTATTTAAGTTTTTTCCCAAATACCACATGCGATCCTGAAAATGTAAATTGACATTTGTATACATTGGTATTTACCATATAAAGCAAAAATGCTCAGTAAATACTACATAAAACAGGGGTGAAAATCAATTCACGAAAAAAAAAAAAGTGCATGCGGTAAATCAGTAGTGATCCCGGAATGCAATATTTCAGTACGTCATCAATGCTGCTGCCAGACTTATCCACCTTACCAACCGTTCAGTAACTGCCACCCCTTTCTGCCAATCTCCACACTGGCTCCCGATCCTCCAGCGAACTAAATTCAAAATACTAACCACAACATACAAAGCCATTCACAACTCTGCCCTGAGATACATCACCAATCTTGTCTTCAAATATCACCCAAACCATCTTTTCCGCTCCTCTCAAGACCTCCTAGTCTCAATCTCCCTTGTCTTCTCCTCCCATGCTCGTCTCCAGGATTTCTCCACAGCCTCTCCCATGCTCTGGAACTCTCTACCTCAACCTGTCCAGCTATCTCCTACTCTAGCTGCTTTCACGCAGTCCTTGAAAACCCATCTCTTCAGGGAAGCCTTTCACACCTCCAACTAATCTTTTACCACTTCCATTTTATTGTATTGTAACTGTATTGTCTCCCTTTTATATTGTAAAGTGCTGCGTAAACTGTTGGCACTATATAAATTCTGTAAAATAATAATTTAAGGAATGGCAAGCAGTAAACAGCCTGGTTGTGTAACTTGGTTGTTAAGGAGAGGGCAGCCACCGTGTCCTTGACAACCAATGAGTCATCAGCTGTCAGCCGGGTTCTAATCAGTGGGTCCGGAGGACCCAATGTCCGCCGGGCCCCGATGATCATTTCCAACAGAGGCAGAACGGTGGTCTGCTGATGTAAACAAGTCCCCAGAGAGCCTCCCCACTTACATCAGGGTCCCCAGGAGCCTCCCCTTACATCAGGGTCCCCACAGAGCCTCCCCTTACATCAGGGTCCCCAGAGAACCTCCTCTTACATCAGGGTCCCCAGAGAGCCCCCCCTTACATCAGGGTCCCCAGAGAGCCCCCTTTACATCAAGGTCTCCAGAGAGCCCCCATACATCAGGGTCCCCAGAGAGCCCCCCATACATCAGGGTCCCAGAGAGCCCCCCATAGATCTAGGTCCCCAGAGAGCCCCCCCATACATCATGGTCCCCAGAGAGCCCCCCATACATCAGGGTCCCCAGAGAGCCCCCCATACATCAGGGTCCTAGAAAGCCCCCCATAGATCTGGGTCCCCAGAGAGCCCCCCATACATCAGGGTCCCCAGAGAGCCCCCCATAGATCTGGGTCCCCAGAGAGCCTCCCCATACAACAGGGTTCCCAGAGAGCCCCCCCATACATCAGGGTCCCAAAGAGCCCCCCATACATCAGGATCCCCAGAGAGTCCCCCGTACATCAGGGTCCCAGAGAGCCCCCCATAGATCTGGGTCCCCATAGAGCCCCCCCATACATCAGTGTCCCCAGAGAGCCCCCCCACACACATCAGGGTCCCCAGAGAGCCCCCCTCATTACATCAGGGTCCCCAGAGAGCCCCCCATACATCAGGGTCCCCAGAGAGCCCCCCATACATCAGGGTCCCCAGAGAGCCCCCCATACATCAAAGCCCCCAGAGAGCCCCCCATACATCAGGGTCCCCAGAGAGCCCCCCCATACATCAGGGTTCCCAGACTTAACCCCCCAGAGGTTCCCCTGTACCTGGCTGTGCACCTCCAACCCCCAGCACAGGGGGAGGTGGTGATCGGCAGCTTTATGGTGCCTGTGGACCGCGGGATCTCACTGGGGCTTGTAGTTCTCTTCCTGATTCTGTACAGTGGAGAGGGGAGGGGCCTCTGACCTGGGCAACAGTGTACAAGCAGAGCAACTCACTTGTACACTGAAGAGTGAAACTTGTAGCTGCCCGGGTCAGAGGCCCCTCCCCTCTACACTGTATACACTCTGGAGGAGAAATACAAGCCCCAGGTAGATGCCACAAGCACCATAGAGCTGCCGATTGCCACCTTCTACTCCCCCCACTGCATCCCAACTGAAAGCCTGAGGTGCAGGGGGAGATGCTGTGTCTTGGCCCCCCCCACAGCGGCAGAAAGGCTCCGCCGCAGCACAGCCAGCAGCATACCCCTAGATCCGACGAGCATCTCTTAGGAGCTTCTTAGGGCCCCCTACTGGCCGCTGGCCCTCGGTCGGCGTCCGAATGGCCGAACGGTCAGTCCGCCCCATATCTGTCCAGCGATGTCCACAAGTCCCTTGGCCATCTGGGACTCTTTCTCCTGATTGGCCGAGACACAGCAGCGGCGCCATTGGCTCCTGCGGCTGTCAATCGAAGTCAGTTAGCCGAATCAGGAGAGAGAGGGGGCGGGGCCAAAAGGAAACTGTGTCTGCATGGACACACGGAGCTGCAGCTCGGCTCTGGTGTCCCCCATAGCAAGCTGCTTGCTGTGGGGGCACTCGACAAGAGGGAGAGGACAGGAGCAGCAAAGAGGGACCCGAGAAGAGGAGGATCAACACACAAAAAAAAAACAGACAAAAAGCTGTTAGTAGCATTTTAATAGCCTTTAGGAGAAACCCACATCCAATTCCCATGGGAACCATGGAGCCGGTTCACATATCTCTGTTGCGGCTGCGGAGCGCAGTGGTGTGCGTCTTTGGCTCCGTTTCAGGGCCGAATTCAGGCATAGATTCGGCCCTGATTCTGCCCTGAAATGGAGAACAGGGACGCGCAACGTTCCTGTGCGATCTGCGGCCGGTTCCACTGTGAACCGAGCCTTAGAATTTTTTTCTGCTGGAAAAAAAACGCTCCAAAAAACTCAAAGCTGAAGCTCAAAAAAAATGCTAATAGCCTAAAGTAGTGTGCATGGACACATAGGATAACACTATTTAGCTTCTAGGAGCAGAAAAAAAAAATGCTAATAAAAAACCGCTAGTGTGCACGGAGCCAAACAGTTAACAAAACAAGCCATTGGTGATCATGCTAGTTCACGCGTTCTCTGTTTGTTCGCAGACAGTCCAACCCTTCTGGCAAATGCCAGATCTGCCAGACCACATGACTGCGTTATGATCAACTGTGCAGGAGCCAATTATTCTAAAATGATGTTTTGGATTGCAAGAAGAAACCAGAAGAGTCTCAGTAGAGCTCCACATCAACACGGGGCAAACATACGAACGCGGTGTAGACAACATAGTCATGGTAGGAACTTTAGCCATTGCAAGCTAAGGGTGCTAACCACTGAACTTCAATCCTACATTATGAAAAAAAAAAAAAGTTAGGCGAGGAACAGTTATTTTAACCACTTCAGCCCCCGGAAGGTTTTACCCCCCCTTCCTGACCAGAGGAATTTTCACAATTTGGCACTGCATCCCTTTAACTGGTAATTGCGCGGTCATGTAATGCTGCACACAAACAAAATTTGCATCCTTTCCCCCCCCCACAAATAGAGCTTTCTTTTGGTGGTATTTGATCACCTCTGCGGTTTTTATTTTTTGCGCTATAAACAAAAAAAAGAGCGTCAATTTTGAAAAATAAAAATAAATAAAATATATATATATTTTTTTTTTACTTTTTGCTATAATAAATATCCCCAAAAATGGTTTTAAAAAACAAATTTCTTCCTCGGTTTTGGCCCATATATATTCTTCTACATATTTGAAACGTTTTATTTCTAGGTCCGTCTGACTTTTGGGGAAAAAAAAGTCCGCTGGAGCCCACACACGGTCGAGTTGTCCGACGGAGTCCGGTCCGCCGCACCAAGTCTGCCAGAAAGTCCGCTCGTGTGTACGCGGCATTAGACATCAAAGAAATTCTGGACAGCCGCGCTCCAAAAATATTTGCCATTATTCAACAAGGTGTCATCCAAAATACAGGTCACAGCAAAATGGAACAAAGCTTACGCGTTTCGCACTACAAGGACTAAGCACTCCTTGTAGTGCTGCTGTCCAGAATTTCTTTGATGTCTAACTATTTTTTTGTTGTTACTAGTAATGGTGGTGATAGGCTATTTTTAGCAGTATTGCGACATTGCGGCAGACAGATCGGACACTTTTGACACATTTTTGGGACCATTGGCATTTATAAAGTGATCAGTGCTATAAAAATACACTGATTACTGTGTAAATGTCACTGGTAGGGAAGGAGTTAACACTAGGGGGGCGATCAAGGGGTTAAATGTGTGTTCCCCCAGTGTGCTCTAACTGTATGGGGATAGGACTGAGTAGGAGAGGAGACATATCACTGTTCCTACTTACTAGGAACAAACGACACGTCTCCTCTCTTCTGACAGCACAGGGAATTGTGTGTTTACACGCACACAAATCCCCATGCTGTCGCTCGTGAACACGATGACGCATGTCCAGCGGCGCGCACGTGCCCTCTAACCGAAACTCATATAAAGGGCATGGAGAGCTGAAAATGCACAAATCCCCCCCCCCTTCCTGACCAGGCCATATTTTGCGATACTGCACTGCGTTACTTTAACTGACAAGTGCGCGGTCGTGCGATGCTGTACACAAATAAAATTGATGTCCCCCCCCCCCCACAAAATAGAACTTTCTTTTGGTGGAACTTTTATCAGTTTTTATTTTTTGCTCTATAAACAAAATAAAGTCGACCGACAATTAAAAAAAAAAAAAAAAAAAAAACAAACAAAAAAAAAACAACAATCTTTTTTACTTTCTGCTATAAAACATATCCAATAAAAAAACGTAAAAATTCTAATTTCTTCATCAATTTAGGCCAATATGTATTCTGCTACATGTTTTTGGTAAAAAAAAAAAAAAAAAATCCCAATAATCGTAAATTGATTGGTTTGCACAAAAGTTATAGTGCCTACAAATTACGGCGTATATTTATGGAATTATTATTTATTTTTCTTTTTACAAGTAATAGCGGGGATCAGGACTGCGATATTGTGGCATTCAAATTGGACACTAACTGACACTTTTGACACATTTTTGGGGACCAGGGACAACAATACAGTGATCATGGCTAAATAAATATGCACTGTCACTGTACTAATTACACTGGCTGGGAAGGGGGTTAACATCAGGGGCAATCAAAGGGTTAAATGTGTGCCTAGATGGTGTTTTCTTACTGTGGGGGAGGTGCTTTTACTAGGGGAAGACATGGATCCTTGTCCCTGCTTTGCAGGAACACAGGGTTAATGCCTTCCCTACTGACAGAACGACGATCTACCTTGTTTACATAGACTGCTGTTCTCCCTGTGTAACAAATGATCAGCGGGTGCCGGTGGACATCAAGTCCATGGTACCCGCTGATTGGCTCCCGCTGTGCATTATCACAGCGGGAGTGACCCCAAAAAGATTGCCTCTGTCATGGAGAGATTGGCTGTATGCTATACATAATCAATCTCACCTGCGCTAACACGTGCCCTTCCATAATAATGGTATAATGCATCTCTAAATAACCCATGTCTCCCCTGTTCCCCAGTAAACATACATCACCATAGCTTACGTTCTCAGCTCCATCAGCATCCCTGACGCCGAGCAGTTGACTGGTTCTTTTATTCAAAGACAACAAAAGAAATTACAAAGAGCAGGTCCTGGCTCCGACAGCCCATCGCCTCCTACACAGGATGTGACCTCACAGGATATGACCAAATAAGGATGTAGCACAGGATGTGACCTCACAGGATATGATCAAATAAGGATGTAGCACAGGATGTGACCTCACAGGATATGACCAAATAAGGATGTAGCACAGGATGTGACCTCACAGGATATGACCAAATAAGGATGTAGCACAGGATGTGACCTCACATGATATGATCAAATAAGGATATAACACAGGAAGTGAATGTCAACACAGGAAATGTCCAAATAAAGATGTAAAAACAACCAATTAACAATGACTACAGGAGTCTTATGGGTGTGTCTCAGCAGAGACAGGGTGCATGCAATCTCCTGCATATGTGTCCTATGCTTTCAATCACTGAGCATTGCAAGATGTCTGATATGTTCCGCTTGAAAACAATCACATATGTTTGAAGATATGATGTCTCATTAAGGTAAAAGGTGGCCTCTTACCAGAAATGGTGGACCCCTATTACAGAGATCAAACTCTCTGTAGGAGTATATTCGCCTGTCTGGATACCACCCACTTGCTTTCATGCAACTTACAGACTTGAACTCAGGTGATTCAAAGACCAAGGAATTGTTTTGCTTTCATGGGCGTTCAGCTTATTAACTGGCTTGGAAATCTCAAGTGTATTGATACCAGATCTTTATATCCATAACAATGTAAAGGAACTCCAAATTTCAGGAAACCATATAGATAAGGAAAGAAAAAGTCTCATAGTGTAAAACTGTATAGACTTATTAAAAAGCTCATAAAGGTTACACTTACAACAAGGGTTCAGAGCTGAGCCTTCTTCCACAGCTGCTTATCTCTGCATTCCTCCTCCACATCTCACTTTCACCCCTCTTCAGCTCTAAACCTCTGCCTTCCAAACCCCCCCCCCACACTGCCTTATTCTCCCCTCTCCTTAAAGGCTCCACCGCCTTCCACATGTCCAACTTTTGATGCTGTGTTAAGCTGAAGCACCCAGCTGGCTCTGTGTTAAGCTGAAGCACCCAGCTGGCTCACACTGTAGTTCGCCCGTCTTTCTCACTTGCAGGGAGATCATCCAGTGGGGGTGTTGGCATCCACACTTCACCCTGAACACCTGCATCTCCCTTTTCCCCATCCTGCACTTAGTGAGAGCTGCTCAGGAGATCAGATCTGTGGGAGTCTTTGGGAGACGAGCTGTCACTTGTAAACTTCTTCTGTGTTTACAAGTGATGGTGGGGAGCAGAGAGCAGAGGGTCTGAGCCAGAGGTGGTGGAACTCAGTTCCACCAAGTTCCAGCTGAAAAAAAGCCCTGAGTCCTAGGGAGTGTAAGAGGACATGGGGCCACACAATGAGACTGGAGGAGAAGCGGTTTAACCTTAAACTGCGTAGGGGGTTCTTCACTGTTAGGGCAATAAGGATGTGGAACTCTCTCCAACAACTGGTGGTGACTGGGGGGAGATATTTTTTAAAAGACTCTTAGATGTACATCTTAAAGGACACAACATACAGGGATATGGGAAATAATTCTAGACACTGATACATGCACCTACACAGGTTGAACTGGATGGACTATTGTCTTTTTTCAACCGATGACTCCTTTCACACTGGGGCGGTGGGGGCGTCGGCGGTACAACAGCGCTATTTTTAGCGCTGCTGTACCGTCGTTCTTGCAGCGGTATTTGGCCGCTAGCGGTTCGGTTTTAACCCCCGCTGGGGGCCGAAAAAGGGTTAAATCCGCTCGTACAGCGCGGCTATAGCCGCGGTATTACCGCGGTATAGCCGCGCTGTCCCATTGATTTCAATGGGCAGGAGCGTTTTTTTTTACCGTCCTGCGAGCGCACCGCTTCAGTGTGAAAGCCCTCGGGCTTTCACACTGAACAAACAGCGGAGGCTGTTTAGGGGCGGTTTTCAGACGGTATTTTTAGCGCAATACCGCCTGAAAACCGCTCCAGTGTGAAAGGGGTCTTACCGGCTGTGTAATTATGTACTGGATAGAGAATAACTGGAAAGAAGTCATTATTTGTGTAGGACTCATGTAACTTTTACTTTTATTTACTATCATTACAAAGTCAGTTAATTATGACGGATGTTTCAAATTATTATGTAACCCTGGATTACCGCCAGTGCTAAACTTTACCTTTTGTATTCTTGTAGACGTCAGAGATCTCTACATAATATTTATTGACATTTTGGTTATTTCCTTGCCTGAGAAAAATGAAAAAGTGGAGCCCACGTTTTCCCGTGGACGGGTTCATGCCAGAATCGCACAGGGACATGGTTCGCTTTCCTGAGCAATTCCTGTGCGTCCCTCTGCAATCAGGAGCTTTCTGATCATGTGACCGCTGTGACAGCAAATCATGGCGTTCACATGATCAGGAACCCTGCCCCAGCACACGGAATCAGGAACCTCTTAAAGGGCCGGGAGGCGGCGGCGGTCAATGTATTGATGTTTGTACGATAGTAAGCAATTTAGAAAATAATAAGCGAAACTTCAAATGACCTGAACAGACGACCTCAATGAAAATATACAGTTTTATTTTGCTAAAGTGGAACTTTACTCAAAACGTGACTCCTACTGGTTCACTCTCTTTTCCCCAGCATGTAACTGAGTTATGCCCCGTACACACGGTCGGATTTTCCGACGGAAAATGTGTAATAGGACCTTGTTGTCGGAAATTCCGACCGTGTGTGGGCTCCATCACACACTTTCCATCGGATTTTCCGACACACAAAGTTTGAGAGCAGGATATAAAATTTTCCGACAACAAAATCCGTTCTCGGAAATTCCGATCGTGTGTACACAAATCCGACGGACAAAGTGCCACGCATGCTCAGAATAAATAAACAGATGAAAGCTATTGGCCACTGCCCCGTTTATAGTCCCCACGTACGTGTTTTACGTCACCGCGTTTAAAACGATCGGATTTTCCGACAACTTTGTGTGACCGTGTGTATGCAAGACAAGTTTGAGCCAACATCCGTCGGAAAAAATCCTAGGATTTTGTTGTCGGAATGTCCGAACAAAGTCCGACCGTGTGTATGGGGCATTACAGTGGGGTTTTTTTGGGGGTGAGGGGAGCGAGTACCGATTTTTGTCTATACCCGCTCCCATTTTCTCAATCATCATATAGACAAGGATTATGTGCCTTGCCCAGCCCCCTTCCACAGCCTCCTGGTACACGTCACATGTCCCAGAAGGTAGCAGGACCATTCACAGAGCACCACATGAGCTCACACATGTGCAGTGAGGAGCTGGTTGAGGTTCCTCAGGAAGTCACACCTGGCTTCTGTATCCAAGATGGATGTGCTGGAGATCCACAGAAATAAGAAGAACCATTTGTGGGAAGGCAGCCTTGGTAAGTCCCTGATTTTAAGGCCTTATCGACACGGGGGGGGGACAGGTGCTCCATGAATCTCTCCCATGCAAGTCAATTGAGAGTCAGCAGATGTATGGACACAGCCGCTGTTCCCAATGGGACCTGTGTGGGGGTGCACGGCCCTGATCGTTTGTCACTTCTCTTCAATGAATGTTTGACAACGATGAGACCAAAAGAAGTATTAAAAAACATGTAATTCCATAAACAGCAAATCTATATCATACAATAAATCTAAGCTCAAAAAGTTCTGTATCTCTTAGTCTTATTCTGGAGCGCCTTAGTGTCGTAGAATTGGTTTCCAGTGTCTCTGAAGAAAGTCCGGGCTGGGAGTAGATGTCACCTCCCAGAGAAGGTGGATTAGACACCAAAAAAATACACCTACCTCATATATAAACTGTATTTACAAGAGGAAGAGTAGACGGCATCACTGATACAGAACAAGGTAAGTCTTTTCTCATTTCTCTCTGCTTTCATGACAAAGCTCTCTACAACTTAAAGCGGGGTTCCACCCAAATTTTGAACATTATCTCTATGCATTCTCTTCCTTGCCTAGATGCTGACATGCTGTGTAAAAAAATTTAAATCGCCGTAATTACCTTTTTTTTTCTAATCTTCTTAGCACTTCCTGGTTTTCCTCCCGTGGGAGTAGGCGTGTTTCTAGCCTCTCCCAGACCTCCCACAGTCCCCTGGGAGCTAGTCTCAGGCTTCCCAGCATGCATTGTGCAACAGCGTCATCACAACATCTCGGTGAATGCTGGGAGCACAACATTCACCGCATCCAGGAAATACATGCTTGTGGGCTTCAAATGCCCACAATGAAGATGGAAACCGCCTTCAGTGAATTTTATAAATTATTCTTTACAACAAAATCGGACACAGGCGGACTTATTACACAGAACATGTGAGTAGATAATCATGAGAAGAAAAGTTTGTGAATGAACTCCAAAAAAAAAAAACGATAGATAGGTGGACCCCCGCTTTAAACTGAACAATTCATTAGTAACACAAGAATAGGATAGAATAGAATAAGATAGAATAAGAATAGAATAGAATAAGATAGAATAAGAATAGAATAGAATAAGATAGAATAGAATAAGATAGAATAGAATAAGATAGAATAAGAATAGAATAGAATAAGAATAGAATAAGAATAGAATAGAATAAGAATAGAATAGAATAAGATAGAATAGAATAAAATAAGATAGAATAGAATAGAATAAGATAGAATAGGATAGAATAGAATAGAATAAGATAGAATAAAATAGAATAGAATAAGATAGAATAGAATAAGATAGATAGATAGATAGATAGATAGATAGATAGATAGATAGATAGATAGATAGATACTGTAGATAGATCATTGTTCTTTTGTATTTTTGTTGACCTTCTCAGTAAGATGTGTAATTTCTAAACTTTTAAACTCCAAATTTAGAAATAAAAACACGCTGCATCGAAATAACAACTTAAAGCGGAGTTCCGCCAATTTTTTTATTTTTTTTTAAGTCAGCAGCTACAAATACTGCAGCTGCTGGCTTTTAAAATAAGGACACTCACCTGTCCAGGGCGCCCGCAATGTCGGCACCTGAAGCTGATCTGTCCCTCGGCTCCCGGGTGGAGGCGCCGCCATCTTCAGCAAGGGAATCAGGAAGTGAAGCCTTGCGGGACCCGTGTGTCTCCCAGAAGACAGCGGGGGGGGGGGGGGACGGAGGAGGGGACGGACATGGCGTAGATATCTGCAGGTACTGCGGCTATCTATGCCCGGAAGTGGGAGATGTCATTAAAGTTCATGTGTGTGTAAAGGCAGGCGTCCCAATACTTTTGGCATTATAGTGTGTATGTATATATATAAACACATACGCATGTTAAAAAAACAAAACAGAGATTTGTTTCCGAATTGTATTTCTCTTTTTAAACACCAGAGAAAATATAATAACCTAATGTAAAGTTAGAGAACACTTCTGATTTCACCTGGTTACAAATATTCATGATAAGCTCCTTTGTTTGGTGACAGAATATTATCTTTGTTATTGTAGATCAGCAATGCGCGGTACTTCTTGGTATCCTGTGGTTTGGATGTGCGCTCTGTTGCTCTGGGGTGAGTTATTCTGCAACATTAATTATCTTCATTTTTATATATAAATCAGTAGCTGCCCGTCTATACGGGGTGCAGGGGGCGGCGCCCCCCTAATCCATGCGCCCGGCCCCCTAATCTACATGCAGGGTGCCAGACGGATGGATTCCAATGGTGTTATTTTTTTTCAGAAGCATGTGATTTAGAGCCTGAGGCCAGTTGTGGGACAATGGCAAATTAATATTCGCTATTGTCTTCCTTATTCTCCTCCCGGCCAATCAGGAAGCGGGTCCTGAGACCCATCACCTGATTGGCCGAGAGGAGAAGCGATTCTACTGGCCACCAAGGAGGAGGAGGGAGGAGACGCAGGGGAAGCCACTGAAGCCGAAGAGGGGGAGACGCGGGCTGAAGCCGCCGCCCGGAGAAAGCGCTGCCCGCGAACCTAGATGGGGTAAGCCGCCACTGTATTTAATTTACTTTCTTTCTTCCAATTTTCTCCATCTGCTTTCCACTACTGTACAGTATTATACTTATAGCTGTAAAAAATGAAATAGCTGTAGCCGCCACTGTATGTAATACTTAAAGGGTAACTCCACTTTCGTGGGGAAAAAGAAATAGCAATCAAAGAAAAAATATTACAGCGCGTAAAATTGTGACACAAATCATATTATAATTGAATGTTATTAAAAATGACCTTTCCTTTTCAAACTGCAGCCGCTGTAATTTTATGAAAATGCAATATGGTTATATGGAGTTGTTCTGTACACAGAATGTGTACTGACCACTCCCTGCTTGTGCGATTGGCTCATCAATTTTCCCAGAAGTCTGCACTAAGATACAAGTCAGATTTCAGGCATCCCCTGTAATGTCATTTTTGGTGAGATACTCCCAATAGGAACACGTCTAAAGGGATGCAAGCCCAGCAGATTTCCTCATTAGTGCTCTGCAGCTGCACAGCTGACTGATAATTATGAAACCACTCCCATTAGACCCACTCCGCACAGAGGCACAGACAGACAAACAGGGATTTCTTCATAATAACAAAAGGTAGGGCAACAAAGGTTGTTATAATCCCTGCAATGTAGATAGATGTTTTTTTCCTCAACAAAAGTGGAGTTACGCTTTAAGTCATTTTATTTTATAACTCATTTATAAAATTCCAGCATTTTCTGCTAGCTGTGTATATAACAGTCTGTCCTAAAAGAACTCTCATACTTTAGGAAATGGCAGGTTGGGAAAGGTAAGTATACCGGGACAAACCTGCTTATATGGGAAAGGTAAGTATACCGGGACAAACCTGCTTATATGGGAAAGGTAAGTATACCGGGACAAACCTGCTTATATGGGAAAGGTAAGTATACCGGGACAAACCTGCTTATATGGGAAAGGTAAGTATACTGGGACAAGCCTGCTTATATGGGAAAGGTAAGTATACCGGGACAAACCTGCTTATATGGGAAAGGTAAGTATACCGGGACAAACCTGCTTATATGGGAAAGGTAAGTATACTGGGACAAGCCTGCTTATATGGGAAAGGTAAGTATACCGGGACAAACCTGCTTATATGGGAAAGGTAAGTATACCGGGACAAGCCTGCTTATATGGGAAAGGTAAGTATACCGGGACAAGCCTGCTTATATGGGAAAGGTAAGTATACCGGGACAAACCTGCTTATATGACCCAAGTTCCAATTCTGAACAAATGATACTTTTTACTTTTTGCAGATGCCGTCTCATACTGCTATGAAGTTCAGGCTTAGAATGTCCAATGGTTTTAAAGTTTTAAACATTTAACAGACACCCCATTGTCATACCGGATCACATCCACTCGCAGACAGACCAACCCTTCTGAAAAATGTCAGATCTTCCAGACAATGACTACTCTATGACCAATTGTACCAAAGCCAACTATTCTAAAATTATGTTTTGGGCTGAGTTGGGGGGGGGGGGGATTAGAGCCTCTGGAATTAGCCACATGAACACGGGGGGGGGGGAACATACTAAAGCAGTGCAGACATGGTCATGATAGACCCTTTAGCCATTGCAAGCTAAGGGTGCTAATTACCGAACTACAATCCTACATTATAAAATGTTCAATTCCTTTAAATAAGGTGCTTGAGGGGTTCCATAAACCTTCTTGTGAAGAGGTGTGATTGTACAGCATGCAATGCCCTACAGCAATTACAAAGAAAGCAAACATTTCCCCGCCAACTTTTTTTTAATGTCATGGAGACCGACCCAAAATCAAATAAAGGTCATGGAGAGCTGTGTACTGCCCTGAGGGATATTATGTACCAATGCAAAAAAATAAATAACAGAATATCATTCAGTGATGAGAAGCTCTTTTAGTGATGATTTAAAGACAATAAAAACACAGAAATCCTTCAAATAACGTGCTTGGGGTGTGGCTTAAGCCTGCCTGCGAATGTTTCGATGTACACTCACAAAAGTGATATTTCCATATAATAAATATATTTATACAACAGAAAAAAAACACCATTTAACCACTTCACCCCCTGGAAGGATTTACCCCCTTAATGACCAGGCCATTTTTTGCAATACGGCACTGCTTTAATTGAACTGACAATTGCGCGGTCGTGCGACGATGTACCCAAATAAAATTGGTATCCTTTTTTCCCCACAAATGGAGCTTTCTTTTGGTGGTATTTGATCACCTCTGTGGTTTTTATTTTTTGCAGACCGACAATTTTGAAAAAAAAAAAAAATATATATTTTTTATTTTTCTGCTATAAGACATTCCCAATAAAAAAAAAAAATGTAAAAGATTTAATTTCTTCATCATTTTAGGTCAATTTGTATTCTGCTACATATTTTTGGTAAAAAAAAACCAATACGCGTATAATGATTGCTTTGCCCAAAAGTTATAGTGCCTACAAACTAGAGAATAGATTCATGGCTTTTTAATTATTTTTACTAGTAATGGCGGTGATCTGCGATTTTTAGTGGGACTGCTACATTGCGGCAGATCGGACACCTAACTGACATTTTTTACACTTTTTTGGGAACCAGTGACATTATTACAGTGATCAGTGCTAAACATATGCACTGACATTGTACTAATGGCACTGGCAGGGAAGGGGTTAACATCAAGGGCAATCAAAGGGTTAAATGTGTTCCCTCAGTGTGTTTACTAACTGTATGGGGGGAAGGGCTGCCTGGGACAACACAGATCCATGTTCCTGCATAGCAGAAATATCCTCTCCCCCGTCATCCCCTGACAGAACAGAGATCTGCCTTGTCTACTTTGGCAGATCACCGTTCTGCCTCTGCGGGGAGCATTCGCAGGCGGCCGAACCCGCTGATTGGCTCTCACACTGGCCAATCGTCACATGCACATGCATGCACAGAAATCCGTGTATACCTACAGCGATTCGCGCAGCCGAGTCAAGCTGCCACAGTGGTCGGCAAGTGGTTAAAGAGGTTGTAAACTCTGCAAAAAAGAAAAAAAAAAACCCTGCAAAACAAAGGCATAATGAGCTAGTATGCACCACATACTAGGTCATTATATAATACTTACCTAAGCTGTTTCAGTGGAGCCCACACACCGCTGACATGGCTGACATTTTCCCAAGCGTTTCTTCCGGGTTCGCAAGCATGTGAGCCGCTGTTCAAGGCATGGGTCTTGGAAGGAACAGCACCCGTGGCTACCCCCTTACATTAGGGTCCCCAGAGCCCACCTCATTACATCAGGGTCCCCAGAAAGCTTCCCCCTTACATCAGGGTCCCCAGAGAGCCTCCCCCTTACATCAGGGTCCCCAGAGAGCCCCCCTTACATCAGGGTCCCCAGAGAGCCCCCCTTACATCAGGGTGCCCAGAGAGCCTCCCCTTACATCAGGGTCCCCAGAGAGCCCCCCCACATCAGGGTCCCAGAGAGCCCCCCTTACATCAGTGTCCCCAGAGAGCCTCCCCCTTACATCATGGTCCCCAGAGAGCCTCCCTCTTAATTTACGGTCCCCAGAGAACCCCCCTTACATCAGGGTCCCCAGAGAGCCCCCCATACATAGGGGTCCCCAGAGAGCCCCCCTTACATTAGGGTCCCCAGAGAGCCTTCTCTTACATCGGGTCCCAGGGAACCCCCCTTAGATCAGGGTCCCCAGAGAGCCCACCCTTATATCGGGGTCCCCAGAGAGCCCCTACTTACATCAGGGTCCTCAGAGAGCCCCCCTTACATCAAGGTCCCCAGAAAGTCCCACTTACATCAGGGTCCCCAGAGAGCTTCTCCCTTACTTCAGGGTCCCCAGAGAGCCCCCTCTTAAATCAGGGTCCCCAGAGAGCCCCCCTTACATCAGGGTCCCCAGAGAGCCTCCTCTTACATCAGGGTCCCCAGAGAGCCCCCCCCTTACATCAGAATCCCCAAAGAGTCTCCCCCTTACATCAGGGTCCCCAGAGAACCTCCACTTACATCAGGGTCTCCACAGAGTCACCCCCTTACATAAGGATCCCTAGAGAGTTTTCTCTTACATCAGGGTCCCCAGATAGCCCCCCTTACATCACGGTTCCTAAAGAGCCTCCTCTTACATCAAGGTCCCCAGAGGGCCTCCCCCTTAGGGTCCCCAGAGAGCCCCCCTTACATCAGGGTCCCCAGAAAGTCCCGCTTACATCAGGGTCCCCAGAGAGCCTCCCCCTTACTTCAGGGTCCCCAGAGAGCCCCACTTAAATCAGGGTCCCCAGAGAGCCTCTACCTTACTTCAGGGTCCCCAGAGAGCCCCCCTTACATCAGGTTCCCCAGAGAGCCTCTCCCTTACTTCAGGGTCCCCAGAGAGCCACCCTTAAATCAGGGTCCCCAGAGAGACTCCTCTTACATCAGGGTCCCCAGAGAGCCCCCCCTTACATCAGGGTCCCCAGAGAGCCTCCTCTTACATCAGGATCCCCAGAGAGCCCCCTTACATCAGGGTCCCCAGAGAGCCTCCCCCTTACATCAGGGTCCCCAGAGAGCCTCCACTTACATCAGGGTCTCCACAGAGTCACCCCCTTACGTAAGGATCCCTAGAGAGCTTTCTCTTACATCAGGGTCCCCAGAGAGACCCCCTTACATAACGGTCCCTAGAGAGCCTCCTCTTACATCAAGGTCCCCAGAGAGCCTCCCTTTTACATCAGGGTCCCCAGAGATTCTTTTTATCTATACTAGACCCTTATCCTAAGAGAGAGTCTGGTATGGATTTGAAATATATGGCTTAATATTGTATAAAAAGCCTTCAATAATGATGATTCTCGTGGGACGAATTTTGGAATTATTTCTGCTTGAGTCAGCTTAAATCAAAACCGTGTGTTTTATTGTACACACATAAACTTGGAAAATACTTACAAAAATAGTACATTCATATTCAGAATTAGTGTTGTTTCATACATGCAAAAAATGTTCAAATATAGTTCATTTGTTTCAAAGATCTGAAAGTCTTTAGACATGTGCTTCCCTTTTGTCATGGCCTATTAAAAATGGCCGATTAACCTCTTGTGTCCTGGCTTGAATAGGTAGCTTGGAAAGAAAGCTGTTTGTCTTGGGAGGAAGATGTGTGTAAAAAGAGTGCCGTGTGTGTAGAGAGTGAGCCCGAAGACTGGATTCCTTGTGTCTATATGAACTCAGTCTTTCAAATTCGCGCCCAAACACAAATCCCTCCCATACACTCCCCTTTTGTCCGTCTAAGAGCGGGGGCTAGCAAAGAGCAACATCTGTTTTTAACTGAACCAAACCTTTTAAACATGAAACCAGATATATGTGAGAGGCTTTCAGCAGACCTCTTAAAACATAAACGCATAAATCAAACAAAGTATCGGTTAGATAGGAAGACCCATACATATATTTACAAAATCCATCAAATTCTGACAGGGTCTTGACCTGCATTTTCAGTCAATGAATGGCCATTTGGGTATCACTAGCTCAAAGTCCTGTCATTCAAACACATATGGAAAATGCATATTCTTTTCAATAAAGCCAATTAAAATTTAGATATTAAGAATATAACATTCCCCTCTGAAATATGAATAACAATCATATTTCCAAAGTTTAAATTCATTCATAGCATCCATGTCCCATTCATACTGACTTTGATCCAATAACTCCAAATGTATTTCCATCACCAACCGAGTTTGCAATACCAAAACCCATCTTTCTCTTAAGCTTATTTTGCAATAAATCATCTCCTTTCTTGATTTCATTTCTAATTCGATAATATAATTTTTTCATTCTAAACATCAAACATAACTGGAATATAATGAATAACATAATAATAATAAAAAGAATAACTATAGGATGTGATAAAATATTTCCTGCTGCTGAGGTTATTGAAGTTTTTCCCCAAATTGATACACTATTACTGAATTTTTTTCCACCAATTACTTCCTGAAAATTCTGACCATTGATGAGATATCTCTTGCAAATTACCTTGTTCATGTTTAAATAATATTTCTGCATTCTGAAGTTCCTTAGCCAAAGCTATCAATAAACCTTTATCCTTATGAATTACATTTGCCCATTCTTCCCAAGGAAATTCATCTATCTGAGATATATTATATTGTGTGGGAAGAGCACTTATATTTTTCATAAGCACATTTGTTAAATTTGTTCTAAATCCATTAATACTTATTGCTACAATGTCTCCTTCTATACAATACAAGCCTTGATTTAGGTTTTCTGTATTTGTACAAGAAGAGAAAAAAGTTTTAACCCTTTCTGTATCTGACATGATCTGGAAACAAACCTTCTTTTTATCTACACGAGTAATTAATTCAGAAATTGTTTCAACTTTTTCTATTCTTGCTGAACATAATGTATGATTATGATAACAAGAATGAAAAATACTTTTATCTTGATTAGGTAAACAGATAACTTTAGACTGAAATTGTAAACATGATGACAAATCGAATTGTTCTAATTCAGAATTTTCATTGTTAAATGCAAAATCTGTATACTGTAATTTATAATACAATAATTGTGTATTGCTGACGAGTAATCCCAGGACAGTGATTGGAACCAAAATTTGTTCTTGTCCTGCTATTGGAATCATAGAAGAACTATAACAAACATCCTGTTTACATCCTATCCATTTATTTACCCATAAATCTGTATGATTTATAGCATATACATATTCTCTGGGTAAATTCTGTAAAATGCCAAGAGGGGTTATTCCACTCTGAAATGCTTGAGCAATTATTTTAAAATTAGTGGAATATTCAGTTTGGATTTCTAAACATGCTCTGGCAATATGAGAATGTTGTTCACTTAACATTAAATCAAGAGTAATATTTTGAAGATGTAAAATAGATGGACCCATTATATTAGCTGTTTTAATAACCATATTTTCTAAAATTTCATTTAAATTTCTCTGTATTTTAATCCCGTTACTACCCACTAAACCAGCTGTCTCAAGATCAGACTTTAAAGTATTAATATCCATACTATTAGTAATACTCCCAATTGTGCCAATCCCTCCTAAAATACCTTCAACAATATCACGCTTATTTCTGTTATGATTAATATTATTAATTCCAAACCATCTTTCAATACCCAATTCCATATTAACCAAATGTCCTTGACATTGTGGAAACCTTGTAGAAATTTTCCATTCTGAAACATTAAAGTTCCACAATATAATGACAAAATTTCCCTCTCTCAAAAGAGTTCTGGATTGGAAATGGTTAATCTGAAATGGATTTGCTGAGACACTTTTCTTACCAACACATGGAATTTTCCTAGGAGACCTTACAACAACACTTGCCTTTGCACATTTCATTGGATAGTTTACTATTGATATGCAACATTCATATATACCAGTATCATTCAAAGATACTCTCATTTGTTGATAAACAAATGTATTATTGATCCAATTCACACTACCATAAATTCCTTTATGAATTATCATAGTAGAACTGTGAAGAAAACTTCCCAAAAATTCATCGTTCCTTTTCCAAGTTACCAATGATTCTTGAGGTACATATATTTTTGTTTTACATATCAAATGCAAACTATCATTATCTTCAAAAATGTTCAAAGATTGTTACCTTTTACAAATACTGACCAAAAACTCCTTCCCAATATATTACATTCAAAAATTCCGGGTTCTGTTGTTTAACCTATAAGATCCCAGCATTTTAACAATTTGTTTTGGATTCTATTTTAACGTTGACTTCGATATTATTGCTATGAATTAAATATAATTCCATACAGCAATCATATCCCTGTCCTACAAATACATATCCATACAATTCTTCAGCTGTAATAATATCAACATATCTAGAATTATATTCTGTTATTTGTATTAAGATCAATATCTTTATCACTCTTGTCCTCTATATTGATATCAATGTCTTTATCACTTTTATCATCTATATTGATATCCGTGTCTAGATCTCTTTTGTCTCTGAATAATGTAATGACTTTGTTGTGTAATTCTTCAATCCTGTTAACCTCTGCATAGCTGGAACAGTTTGTGATATATTTTACCACAGATAAAATTGTCACTAGGGAAAAGATGAATCCTGTGATGATGATAAATCTTCCCTCTTTAACACTTTCTTTTGTTGATCAGTCATCTTTCTTCCTTTTTTGGAATCCATGATTCCTCCAGGTTAATGAAATATAATTCATTCCTAGGAAAAATAAAAGCAGCATCATTTATCTCAGAATATTACATTTGTTATACCTACATTTTTATTTATACATGCTTTTTCACTAAATTGAGAAATCCTTGAACTAACACCATTGTCCCTTGAACATCCAAGATGTCAAATGGACCTTCCCAATTACTTTGCCATGGTCCACTTCTCCTGAACCTTTAGTTCCGCCTGTGACGTGTATCTCACCATCTCTGGGTGTGACCTTACACATGGCAAATCTTTAATCACCATTTTTCTTTCTGTATAAACTTATGCTAACATCTAATTTTTGATTTAAATAAATCTTTCCATTCTTATTCATCAATCTTGATAAACCATTTATCTTGAATAAAAGATAATTTTGGTTTTAATAATAAAATAACAAAATGTTACAAGAATCAGATATGTGTGTGTGTGAATGTAACAACAGTTTTCATGCTGTATATGTGTCTTGTGTATACTGGAGTGAATGTCTGCCAAAAAACTCTGTTACTGGCATTCTACTCCTAAAAAACAAACCCCCTCCTTTCTTATTCAGAAAGGTTCTTTTTTGTCTTGTAGTCCCACAGATGCAGACTCTCAATGAGTAGTCCCCCCCTCCTTTTTAAAAAGGATGGTGTCATTTCACTCTCAAATTCCTAAGGATGGGGCTATGTGCTCTGTGAGTAACCATTTAACTTATACAATACAAGTTTCTTTAAACTTCTAAAACAAATACTACATATCAGTATATATACAAATTGTCTTTTAATAATCTCCTAATCAAGGAATATTGTAAAATAAGGAAATTATGATCTTTTAACTCAAACTTAAAAATGTGTGGAAGGACCATTTTTCATACAAGTAACTGCATTTAACACCATTCTGTTCAAATTGTCCTGTATCATCTATAACCAAAACACTGTTGTGCAAAAGGAGCACAAAATACCAAAAAGAAATATCTTTTTCTGAATGACATTCAATACCTTTAAATAACATCCTAATATCCCTTCTCAAATCACAAGCATTGCAGTATAATACACTTCAGAGACACAATAACAATCCTTGCTGTCTACTGCCAACAATAGTTCATTGTGAAACACAAGTGACAAAATAATTCTTCCTGTCATTAAATCAAATGAAGAATACTCTGTAACTGAAAAAACTGTACCTGCAAACTGTGAATGATATGATACATGAAATCTCTGTCCTATTCCCAAGATTTTACACATTACCTGCATGATTTTACCTATAAAATGGAATCCTCTGTCATTACTGAGATTTGCTAGTATACCTCAAACTAGAAAAACATGATTAATCCATATCCTGTCAGTAATTAAAATATCTTAGTACACAGATTAGACAAGATTTAATTACTCTGTCTACTGTCTCTTCAATTTTGTCCCAATAGAATTTCTCTTTAAGAATTTCAAGCAATTTTTGCTTACCAAAGTGAACTAAACTGTCATAGTTAAATTTAGTGAATTCCACCTGTAGGTGTTGTGGTACATTAAAATATAGAAAATCCATCTAAGTCATGATATTAGATCCAGTTATCATTAACAAAATATAGATATAATATCACCCGATGAGGACTCAAAAAATCGATTAATCTTTTAAACCTCTGAAAACGAAGGAAAATCTTATATTTGTTTTTTCCACAACATAATTTTGACCATATTCAGGTTAAAATCACTAATTCTCCATACAAATCTGCATCCTTTGCTAATTGAGTACAAAGCTGTTAATTACCCCATTATCAGATGAACTAAACCTCTCAATGTTCCATCTGGACAAAACATGAAAAATTAAAATCATAATAATCATAACTGGGAAAAATTAATAAAAAATTAATAATCCAAAGGATTATCCTTGAAAATTCTAAAAATAATAAATAAAAACCAAATCTCTGAACCTCAAATCATAACCTCATTATCCATAGCAAAGAAACAATAACCAGAAAATCCTTACCATCCATGCAGTTCATTTAAGGACTGCTAACATTGTTTTTCACAGTGTTATATGATACATAGTGATACCTTTCCTGTCTTAATGGACTATTTGCAGTTTGCAATCTTTGCATTTGGGTCTTAAAAGGGAAATTAGTTTGATTATTATGGCCTCTATACCTCAAATTACTACACCAGCGCACAGAATACACTTCATAGCGCCTTGGCATCGTTTTCGGATAATACAACCTCTTTTGTATATCGTTATTATTAGCCATCACACAAAACCTAGCTATGTGACCCTCTCTTTTGCAAACTAAACATTTAAGAGTTGGTTTTTTTGCATATACCTTTCTTTGAGTATATGGCGATGAAAATTTACATTTCTGTTGAATATTACTAATATTCAAATCAACAGACTTCACACTTTCATTGTCTGAGGAAATATTAACCTCCTCAAATGACCCCACTGAGTCAAATCCAGAATCAGCATCATTATCCCTCGCCTCTGACTTTGTCACGTGTTCATAAGCTAAACACTGAGCATGTGCAGAAGACTGAGCTTGCAATAATTGCGTTTTAAGCAAACTTATAACATTGTCTTGTTCAATTTCTTTCTGAGTTAAAAAAGCAATACAACTTTCTTTTTCTTTAACTGATTCCAATAATGCATTCATTTTATGTTCTAATGCATCTTTTTCAATCATTAATTGCTCAATATGTAAATTCTCCTGTGTTTGTGCAATTTCTGTTACACTTTGCCTTTGTTTTCCTGGCATATCAAAAACCATTGCATTGAAGACTGTAACTAATTTCAACACATTGCTTAATTTCTTCTTAGATTTAGCTAATGAAAATCTATTCTTCTCAATTTCTTTATTTGCCTGTAGGCGTTGATTATACATTGATTGCCATAACTTAGTGTCTGAAATATAGCTGGCTAAACCTTCAAATTCTAACTTACTTTCTTCAGCTAACACATTTATAAATTCCATATTTTGGTACTCACCGAATATAAAACTTTTCCGTTTTCCGCTGGACTCTAATTAAACCGTCTGTCAAGACTTCTGTATCCAAAATCCTCTGGTCTTCACACAATCATCAAAAACATCAAGCGATTCTAGGTTCTTTCAATATTTGCAAAGTTTTCTCTGTTCCTCACTTTCCCCTCTGAAGAACGGAAAAGTGGCAAAAAACTTCTGACGATTGAAACTGGCTGGCGTCCGCCAATGAAATATATGGCTTAATATTGTATAAAAAGCCTTCAATAATGATGATTCTCGTGAGACGAATTTTGGAATTATTTCTGCTTGAGTCAGCTTAAATCAAAACCGTGTGTTTTATTGTACACACATAAACTTGGAAAATACTTACAAAAATAGTACATTCATATTCAGAATTAGTGTTGTTTCATATATGCAAAAAATGTTCAAATATAGTTCATTTGTTTCAAAGATCTGAAAGTCTTTAGACATGTGCTTCCCTTTTGTCATGGCCTATTAAAAATGGCCGATTAACCTCTTGTGTCCTGGCTTGAATAGGTAGCTTGGAAAGAAAGCTGTTTGTCTTGGGAGGAAGATGTGTGTAAAAAGAGTGCCGTGTGTGTAGAGAGTGAGCCCGAAGACTGGATTCCTTGTGTCTATATGAACTCAGTCTTTCAAATTCGCGCCCAAACACAAATCCCTCCCATACACTCCCCTTTTGTCCGTCTAAGAGCGGGGGCTAGCAAAGAGCAACATCTGTTTTTAACTGAACCAAACCTTTTAAACATGAAACCAGATATATGTGAGAGGCTTTCAGCAGACCTCTTAAAACATAAACGCATAAATCAAACAAAGTATCGGTTACATAGGAAGACCCATACATATATTTACTAAAATCCATCAAATTCTGACAGGGTCTTGACCTGCATTTTCAGTCAATGAATGGCCATTTGGGTATCACTAGTTCAAAGTCCTGTCATTCAAACACATATGGAAAATGCATATTCTTTTCAATAAAGCCAATTAAAATTTAGATATTAAGAATATAACAGGATTATAAGCAAGAACTCCATAAAAAAAAAATAGTAAACAAACAAAAAAATTGGCCTGAGGTCCTCCCAAAAATTTATACCAGACCCGTCAATCCGAAATGATAAGTAAATGAAACAGATCAGTGACTCCTCCTCAATATACTGAAGGTTTCAGTATCTGAAGAAAACGTGCTTTTATAAAAACCCACAGTGCTCTGAGATTCCATTATCATGTTTGTAAAACCAAGAATGTGTAAGTATAGTAAAAATGCAGATATAAAATATCAGTTTAAAATCATTAAAAATGTTTTTATTAAAATTGACCCCCAATATATATATATATATATATATATATATATATATATATATATATATATATATATATATATATATATATATATATATATAAACAGTGGGGACGGAAAGTATTCAGACCCCTTCAATTTTTCACTCTTTGTAATATTGCAGCCATTTTCTAAAATCATTTAAGTTCATTTTTTTTCTCATTAATGTACACACAGCACCCCATATTGTACACACAGCACCCCATATTGACAGAAAAACACAGAATTGTTGACATATTTGCAGATTTATTAAAAAAGAAAAACTGAAATATCACATGGTCCTAAGTATTCAGACCCTTTGCTCAGTATTTAGTAGAAGCTCCTTTTGATCTAATACGGCCATGAGTCTTTTTGGGAAAGATGCAACAAGTTTTTCACACCTGGATTTGGGGATCCTCTGCCATTCCTCCTTGCAGATCCTCTCCAGTTCTGTCAGGTTGGATGGTAAACGTTGGTGGACGGCCATTTTTAAGTCTCTCCAGAGATGCTCAATTGGGTTTAAGTCAGGGCTCTGGCTGGGCCATTCAAGAACAGTCACGGAGTTGTTGTGAAGCCACTCCTTCGTTATTTTAGCTGTGTGCTTAGGGTCATTGTCTTGTTGGAAGGTAAACCTTCAGCCCAGTCTGAGGTCCTGAGCACTCTGGAGAAGGTTTTCATCCGGGATATCCCTGTACTTGGCCGCATTCATCTTTCCCTCGATTGCAACCAGTCGTCCTGTCCCTGCAACTGAAAAACACCCCCACAGCATGATGCTGCCACCACCATGCTTCACTGTTGGGACTGTATTGGACAGGTGATGAGCAGTGCCTGGTTTTCTCCACACATACCGCTTAGAATTAAAGCCAAAAAGTTCTATCTTGGTCTCATCAGATCAGAGAATCTTATTTTTCACCATCTTGGAGTCCTTCAGGTGTTTTTTAGCAAACTCCATGCGGGCTTTCATGTTTCTTGCACTGAGGAGAGGCTTCCGTCGGGCCACTCTGCCATAAAGCCCCGACTGGTGGAGGGCTGCAGTGATGGTTGACTTTCTACAACTTTCTCCCATCTCCCGACTGCATCTCTGGAGCTCAGCCACAGTGATCTTTGGGTTCTTCCTTACCTCTCTCACCAAGGCTCTTCTCCCCCGATAGCTCAGTTTGGCCGGATGGCCAGCTCTAGGAAGGGTTCTGGTTGTCCCAAGCATCTTCCATTTAGGGACTATGGAGGCCACTGTGCTCTTAGGAACCTTAAGTGCAGCAGAATTTTTTTTTTGTAACCTTGGCCAGATCTGTGCCTTGCCACAATTTTGTCTCTGAGCTCTTCAGGCAGTTCATTTGACCTCATGATTCTCATTTGCTCTGTCATGCACTGTGAACTGTAAGGTCTTATATAGACAGGTGTGTGGCTTTCCTAATCAAGTCCAATCAGTATAATCAAACACAGCTGGACTCAAATGAAGGTGTAGAACCATCTCAAGGATGATCAGAAGAAATGGACAGCATCTGAGTTAAATATATGAGTGTCACAGCAAAGGGTCTGAATACTTAGGACCATGTGATATTTCAGTTTTTCTTTTTTAATAAATCTACAAAAATGTCAACAATTCTGTGTTTTTCTGTCAATATGGGGTGCTGTGTGTACAATATGGGGGGCTGTGTGTACAATATGGGGTGCTGTGTGTACAATATGGGGTGCTGTGTGTACATTAATGAGGAAAAAATTAACTTAAATGATTTTAGCAAATGGCTGCAATAAAACAAAGAGTGAAAAATTTAAGGGGGTCTGAATACTTTCCGTCCCCACTGTATATACATGTATATATTCATTATTGCTCTTGTTTATATTATTTTTGTTGAGATATCCTTCTCAGTAAGATGTTTACTTTCTAAAACTTTCAATTCTACATTTTTTCCAAACTCCAAATTTGTCTATAAATACAAACAACCTACATTGAGATAACAACTAAATGAAATATTTTTAAATAATATTATGTTTGTTTTTTTTTTTTAGGGGGGGGGGTTTGATAAAAAAAATATGTCAAAAAAATTAAAATGTAAATAAAAATAATTGAAAAAATAAAAAATATTACCACTATCGGCCCATACCTGGCCCACTCTCTTCGCTTATGGGACTCCTTCCCTTGTTGCGCCTTTTTTAATGTCCACTATTTCCTCCAGGCCGCGATAATATATTGCAATTTTCGTGGTGGATTGAGAATGATTTTATTGATGTCCACTCCATGCTTACTCCTACTAAGATAATCCCATTTGCAGCCTTGCGCTCCTCCCACAATATCCCCCTTAGGGAGCACTACAGCTATGTACAAATTTCCCATTTCCTCCATACCCTCATAAAATCTCAATCCACTCCCTACATGTTAACTCCCTTCAAAAGTCTTTGTAGATCGGGCTTGATTTCCTTAATATATGCAGCTATAATACGCTCCAAAAGACCACCCCTGCAACCTTACCACCTTCAGTGGGAGGTGGAATTGGGAAAGAGATTGGACCCAGAGGACTGGCAGGTCATGACTATCACACTGTCCAAATGTTCCAAAAACGTACTTTTTTGGAAAATGCTTACAAGGTACTGTACAGATGGTATTACACTCCAGCCAGATTGGCCAGTTTCATCCCAACATACTCCCCCTTATGCTTTCGCGGGTGTTCCCGGGAGGGTACAATGGCACACATTTGGTGGGTCTGTAGATTATGGGTCAGAGTCTATGCATTGCTTCGCAACCTCTTCCATACCAATATAAAAAGAGATCCTTTTGAAGCGATCTTGGGGAAACCGATCATGGAGCTGCTAAGACCAGAACGCCAATTGGCATCCCATATTTTTACTGCAACTAAATTAACCATAGCAAAGGCCTGGAAATCCCCGGCTCTCAGCTTCGAGGCACTTAAAAATCGCATAAATTACATTATGGTTAAAGAAAAACTGACGGCAGTGGCATCAGACAATCATGATAAATTTCTTCAAGTTTGGCAACCATGGGTAACATATTCCCACCCCTCCCGGTTTGATTCGACTTTACTCTCCCTTTAGTATGACTCCATCCTCCCCACCCCGTGGACTACCCGTTTCCCCCCTTTCTTTTTCTTTTTCTTTCTCACTTTTCTGATACTTCCCCACTTTCTATATCCTATACTTTTATTTTGTTCTCTCTCGGGTTCTATCTTCTGTAATTTCTCTCTTTTTACTCCCTCCTTCTTGAGCCCTTATAGCCCACAGGCCTTGTCCTGCCGGGCTCAGACACATATTGTGAATTATCTTATGAATACTTGTCACTTTTTTGTTTATTTCCGCATTATTGAGTCATTCTCTACATTCATCTTTTTATTTTCAGTTGGTATTATATACATTACATTTATTGCTACCATTATATTTGTTTTGTGGCAGACCCTGGTACCCCGAGGACCAGCCAAATGTAATTTGATGTCCTGTCACAGACTCCAATTTTCTAGATCATTATAAATGTCAGCTTACCATTTTCTGGAACATGTACACAAAATGTGTCTTTCATTGTCTCTTTGTACTGATATGTTGACTTATTTGTCCAATAAAAACCTTTGTACAAGAAAAAATAAAAAATATTTGATAGCTAAACATAAAAATAAATAATCATAATAAAGAACACATACGCATGTGAAAAAAGAACAGACATTTTAAAAGCTGTATCTCTTTTCAAAATGTAATATCCTAATTTAAAAGTTATATTATTTCTGCTGATTTACTTTTTGATAAAAGAAAAAAAAAAAAGAACACATACACATGTAAAAAAGAACAGACAATTGATTGAGTTGTATTTCTCTTTTCAAACACCAGAGAAAATATAATAACCTAACATAAAACTAAGAGAACACCTCTGATTTTAGCTGATTACAAATAATCATAATGCATTTCTTTTTTTTTTGTGTGACAGAATATTATCTTTGTTATTTTTGATCAGCAATGCGCGGTACTTGGTATCCTATGTTTTTGATGTGCTCTCTGTTGCTCTGGGGTGAGTTATACTGTAACATTATTCATCTTAATTCTATATATTTATTACTTTACTAATTTTATTTTACTACTGATTTATATAATTCCAGCATTTTCTGCTGGCTGTGTATATAAGAGTCTTTCCTAAAAGAGCTGTCATACTCCAGAAAATAGCAGGTTGGGAAAGGTAATTATGCCGGGACAAACCTGCTTGTAGGACCAAAGTGGCAATTCTGACAAGTTATACTTTTTACTTTTTGCAAATGCCGGCTCATATATTGCTATGGAGTTCAGGCTTAGAATGTCCAATGGCTTTAAAATGTAAACATTTAACAAACATCTCAATTGGTGATCATACCGGATCACATGCCCTCTCAGACAGACCAAACCTTCTGAAAAATGCCAAATCTGCCATTCCATGACTGCTCTATGACCAATTATATAAGAGACAATTCATCTAAAAATATGATTTGGATTACAGAAGAAACTAGAGCCCTGGGAGGGGGTCTGATCAATGCTGGGAGAAAATACCCGGGGGGGTGACTGACTAAAGGAAAATAGGCTGTTTACTTTGTAAGAGAAGTTGCACTTGACCTCATCACTCATTCACCACATCCTCACAAAGAGGTCCAGTAGGAACTTTCCAGGTCAATGCCTAAACCATGTCTCTGCTGTTTCCAACCTCAGAAAATCTGAGATTCAAAGTGAAAACTAGAGTTTTTTTTTTCATTTTCATACCAGGACTTCTAATTAATTTCTTCGAAAGGGAGGACCCTCACCATGCCAACATCCAAAATTGTATAGGAAGGATTAAGACAATAAAAACTTTCTCAAAGAAAAAGGGGACTTTGTGGGCACAACATGAGGCAGAAAGGATAGAAAAATTATAAATGTCTTTATTACAAAAATGCAAAAATTACAAAAGCAGAAATACAACATACAACAGCACCCTCAACTGGACAAGGTCAACAGATACCCAAATATCAAACAAGGAGGCATGGATTATGTCAGTAGGTTGTAAGGCAATCCATTGTAAATATATACATGTATAAAGGAATGGGATCCATGAACTCCTCCAAGCTTGTATAGTCAACGTGTTTCACATTAAATTGCTTCCTCAGGACAAAATTGGATAGGTGTTGATTGACCCTGAATATCAGAAATTTTTGCTACACCACGCAGGACGAAATAATGAATAAAAACATGTTCCTACGACAAACTAGAGATCCACAACGTTTACAAAGACCCAAATGGGGCCTCCAGATCTGGCGAGTTCTGCTCTCTGGTAACTGGGACAGAGATAGATTCTACTCAAAATATAATGGTGTAGATAAATTAGAGTAGATGGGGAATAAATGACTTGAACCCATCGGTTCAGATCTAGTCATAGATGGAAACAACTTTCACAAAAGCCACTGAGACAAAACTGTCCCTTTTATTTGTACCGCAAAAATTAAAAACCCCAGTGGTGATCAAACACCACAAAAAGAAAGCTCTATTCGTGAAAAAAAATGACAAAAATTTTGTTTGGTTACAGCGTTGCATGACCGCGGAATTGTCATTCAAAATGTGATAGCGCTGAAAGCTGAAAATTGGTCTGGGCAGGAAGGTGTATAAGTGACCGGTATTGAAGTGGTTAAACAAAATGCTTGGGGTATGCCTTAAACATTGACGGTAAAAAAAAACTGTCTGTGTGTACCCAGCTTATGTGAGAACACCCAAAAAAATTTATAAAAAAAATAGGAAAAGGGCAAAGCCCCCCCCCCCCCCCCCAAACTAATGATACCTGACTCTTCAATCTATGTCAAGTAAATGGAGCAGATCAGTGACTCCTCCTATAGTTGAAGGTTTCAGAAAGAGAAATCTTTAAAAAAAAAAAAAAAAGATATAAAACATCAGTTTAAAAACAAACAAAATATCAGATCTAGAAAATAAAATAAAAAACTGACCCGCAAAATATACAGTATATTTATTTTTTACTTTTTTTTTCACTTAGACGCAATACAACATGCCAATGAGAACCCAGTAACGGCAGACACAAGTGAGTATGGAATATATTACATTAAGCACAATCAATATTATGCATTGCTAAACATAACATACGGCAAGAGATTCTGATCTGGCTGTCAAATGAACCCAGCCAATGTTATCCACCAGGGATGAACAGAACACCCCCCTGTTCGGTTCGCAGCAGAACTCCTGAACATATTCTAACCCGAACAGCGGACCCCATTGAAGTCTATAGGAGCCTAAGAGGAAAAATCAAAAGTGCCCATTTTGAAAGCTTATATGGAAGTAATTGGCCATAAAAGTGGAATGGGGGTCTGGGTACTGCCCTGGGGGACATGTATAAATTAAAAAAAACAAAAAAACACAAAAGATAGTTTTTGACAAATCCTTTATGAAAAAAAAAATAAAAAAATTTCAATCAAGGAATGGCTACTGAAAGTTAAGTCAATACACGATATGGAAGAAACAATAGCTATAAAGAGGGAAGATTCAACCCAGTTCCACCTCAGATGGAGATCCTGGCTTACTTTTTCCCTTTCAGAGACCTTTAAAGAATTAACAAATGGATAATACTTCTTAGAGCTTTTGTCCTTGTGCAATTAAAATCCTCCTCTCGTTCATGCTCCAATATATGCAATCTTTAATAAGAACATCTGTGACCACTTTATACCTTTGTAACCTGTATTATAAACATAAATGCTCGCATCCTCAGATGAATAATCTGTAATGCCGCGTACACACGGGCGGACTTTACGGCATACTTTGTCCTGCGGACTTTTCAACGGACTTTACGACGGACTTTCCGGATGAACGGACTTGCCCACACACGATCAACCAAAGTCTGACGGATTCGTACGTGATGACGTACGACCGGACTAAAACAAGGAAGTTGATAGCCGGTAGCCAATAGCTTCCCTAGCATCGGTTTTTGTCTGTCGGACTAGCATACAGACGAGCGGACTTTTCGACCAGACTCGAGTCCGTCAAAAAGATTTGAAACATGTTTAATTTCTAGGTCCATCAAAATGTCCGACGGACTCCGGTTCCCCGGACCAAGTATGCCATAAAGTCCTGTCGTGTGTGTACGCGGCATAACAGAAAAGAAACTCATAAATGCTAAAATTCTATTGCCTCTTTTTTTTTTCCCATATGCCATTTTATTTACTTATTCATCCTACAGGTATGCCTTTATTTCTGCGAATTGTAACATATATTTGATGACAGTTTGATACGCTTGATGTAAAATTTTTATCCCATGTTAAAGAATTTTATACCTTGGGTATTTTCAATACCCACTTTCTTTGTATTCTATATTCCTTTTTCATCTTTATACAATAAACTTTATTGTGAAAAAAATAAGGAAAGTCAGGAAGGGGAAACAAGGACTGGGATCAGGAACAAGGGGTGCAGATATGAGGTAGCAGGGTACAGGGCAGGAACAGGACCTAGACATAGGATAAATCAGCAAGATTTTATCAGGCTATCAGGCAGAACACTGAAGCAAGAGGGAATAGTAGAGGAAGGACTAAATATCCTCCTAGCAGCCAGCATCAGGTGAAGACTAATTGCTGGAATCTGCTGGCTGCTGAGAGACACCCACTGGTGGACACTGGAACTACAACCGTCTAGTCCGGGAACCACGGTGCCACCAGCAGGTGATCCAGTTCTTGATTATCTCCGGCATTGGGTTGGTTCCATTTGGACTTTCAAGTATCATCTCCTCAACCAATATAACCTATGGATATGCGAGATCAATTTATGATGTAATCTACATTCTATGTGAAGATGGATCTTTCTCTCTATCATTAAGGCAATTGTAAGTTTGATTTATCTCTGGCGAGTAACAACAAAACCTTTCTCCTATCCAAGTGTATGAACACATTGTTGGATTTGTTATTTTACTACATACATGTACTATTTATTCTACATTCTGGGTAATAACTTCTCTTTTTCTTTGCCATGAAGATAACCGGAGTAGTAAATTAGATAGGATGCTGGAAAAACTCAGCACTATAAAGCGTAAGTATATGAGATCAAAAAAAAAAATTGTGGAGGTAAAAGTTACTTTGTTATAAGCTGTGATTGCAGTAGTTGAAATTGTGAGCAGAACCAGAGAGATCGATGAGCATTCAGATGATTCAGACAGAAATGTTATAATACAAAGGACATCTGCTGAATTAGACATGTGCAGAATGAAAAAAATTGTTGATTCGTCTCGTTATTTACATAAAGTCGTTTAGTTAAATTTGTTTAATTAGTTTTCGGACATAATTTAGTTTATTCATATTGGAATTGATGAAAATTTTCGAATGAGAGAATAAAACAGAATAGAAAATAACGAATAGAATAGAAAAAATAGAATAGAATAGAAAAGAATATAACAGAAAATAAAAGAATATAATATAATAGAGTAAAACAGAAAAAAATAGGATAGGAAAAGAAGAGAATAGAATGTAATAGAAAGGAATAGAATAGAATAAAAAAAATCGATTTAAATAGATTATCTTCTGAAATTCAAATAGAATAGAAAAGAATATAATTAAAAAAACAATAGAATAGAATAGAATGGAAATAATGTAACCATTTTCCAAAATTCTAATACAATCAATTCGAATTTGAATAGAATAGAAAAGAATATAGTAGAATAGAATAGAAAAAAAAACAATAGTATAGAAAAAACACAATAGAATAGAATGAATTTAACCATCTTCCTATTCTAATCTATTATTTTCTATTCTATTCAAATTCAAATTGATTCTATTTGAATTTTGGTAAATGGATATATTCTTTATGTTCTATTCTATTGTTTTTTTAACTGTATTCCTTTTCTAAGTATTCTATTCTTTTCTTTTTCTATTCTGTTATTTTATTTTATTTTCTATTCTATTCTATTCTTTTCTATTCAAATTTATTCTATTTGAAATTTGAACTTTGGAAGATGTTATATTCTTTATATTCTATTCTATTGTTTTTTTATTATTATTCTTTTCTTTTCTTTTCTATTCTTTTTTTTTTTTTTTTTCCAGAATAGATTTTTATTGTCAGTAAAAGTCATATTTTACAATGTCGTTGCCTATTGGCAATACAGAAGAAATCGTATAACAATGTGTTGTAATATACATAGTACAATGGGTAGCTATTCAACACTATATGCCGTAATTGACCTGTCTAACAATGAACAGAGGCATGAAATAAGAGATAACATATAACCGTAAATGGTCATAAATCAGAACTAAACCTTCGAACTAGGACTCCCATGTCCAGATTTGTTAGAGGTCCTGGACGTCTCTACAAATGTAGTTCTACTTTATATTGTATATTGTTTCTGGTTATGATGGTGTGTGGTAGGGTTGCGGTCATCGGACCACTAGCAATCCTACTCTTAGTTAATCAGGAAGTAAAGACTGTCTGTATGGAGAGAAAAAGGGGGGAGATGATCAAAGGTTTGGAGTTGGTAGACATCTAGGGATGGTATGTTTAGGGCATGAGGTCATAAAGAAGTCATTGTTATCACTATATAGGATCGGAATAAGGAAGGTGGTGGTTGTAGGGTAAGTTGAGATATAAGGTGGAAGGGGAAAAAGTAGGGTAGGAGAGTAGGACGGACTATAATGAGTCCTCCTCCGAAAAGGAGTCAGCTGCCTGAGTATGATCTCAGGACAACAGATCTGTATATTCGGTTGTCGTTTGGAAATGTTGCCAGCATGACCAAACATACCTGAATTTGGAGGGCGTATCCCTGGCTTGGTGAATCAGTTCCTCCATTTCGGCTATTCTATTGATTCGTTTGAACCATTCAGCTATAGTAGGGGGCTTGGAGGATTTCCAGAGTGTCGGGATGCACTGTTTTGCTGCGTTAATCATATGTAGGGCAAGAGAACGGTGATAGTCTTTTTTTGGGATTGATGAGTGGTGTAGGAGCATTTGGGCAGGAGTAAGTGCAATCTGGTAGGTGGTAATTTTAGTTATAATACGTTGGACTTCCTTCCAATACGGTTGGATGAGTGGACAAGACCACCATATGTGGATCATTGAGCCTTCTCCTTCTGAGCATCTCCAGCAAGTGGAAGGGATGGAGGGGGAGATTTTATGTAGTTTCGTCGGAGTTTTGTACCATTTAGAGAAGATCTTGAAATTGTTTTCTTGTGTTGACACGTTAATTGAGCCTTTATGAATGAAGGAATATATGTTTTCCCATTCCTGGTCTGACAGGTCTAATGCTAAGTCTCTCTCCCAGCTACGAGTGGCTATATTGGATTTGGGAGTGTGTTCAGAGAAAAGAAGTGCGTAAATTTCTGAGATTACGTGTCTTTGCGGTTCCGTCCTGGAACATATTTCTTCAAAGGGTGTGAGATGTCTGGAATAAGCAGTTTTCTTGGGAGGGTGATTGAGAAAGTGGCTTATTTGATTGTATGTCCATTGGTAAGTATACCGGGACAAACCTGCTTATATGGGAAAGGTAAGTATACCGGGACAAACCTGCTTATATGGGAAAGGTAAGTATACCGGGACAAACCTGCTTATATGGGAAAGGTAAGTATACCGGGACAAACCTGCTTATATGGGAAAGGTAAGTATACTGGGACAAACCTGCTTATATGGGAAAGGTAAGTATACCGGGACAAGCCTGCTTATATGGGAAAGGTAAGTATACCGGGACAAACCTGCTTATATGGGAAAGGTAAGTATACCGGGACAAACCTGCTTATATGGGAAAGGTAAGTATACCAGGACAAACCTGCTTATATGAGAAAGGTAAGTATACCGGGACAAACCTGCTTATATGAGAAAGGTAAGTATACCGGGACAAACCTGCTTATATGGGAAAGGTAAGTATACCGGGACAAACCTGCTTATATGGGAAAGGTAAGTATACCGGGACAAACCTGCTTATATGAGAAAGGTAAGTATACCGGGACAAACCTGCTTATATGGGAAAGGTAAGTATACCGGGACAAACCTGCTTATATGAGAAAGGTAAGTATACCGGGACAAACCTGCTTATATGGGAAAGGTAAGTATACTGGGACAAACCTGCTTATATGGGAAAGGTAAGTATACTGGGACAAACCTGCTTATATGGGAAAGGTAAGTATACCGGGACAAACCTGCTTATATGAGAAAGGTAAGTATACCGGGACAAACCTGCTTATATGGGAAAGGTAAGTATACTGGGACAAACCTGCTTATATGGGAAAGGTAAGTATACTGGGACAAACCTGCTTATATGGGAAAGGTAAGTATACCGGGACAAACCTGCTTATATGAGAAAGGTAAGTATACTGGGACAAACCTGCTTATATGGGAAAGGTAAGTATACTGGGACAAACCTGCTTATATGGGAAAGGTAAGTATACCGGGACAAACCTGCTTATATGGGAAAGGTAAGTATACCGGGACAAACCTGCTTATATGGGAAAGGTAAGTATACCGGGACAAACCTGCTTATATGAGAAAGGTAAGTATACCGGGACAAACCTGCTTATATGGGAAAGGTAAGTATACCGGGACAAACCTGCTTATATGAGAAAGGTAAGTATACCGGGACAAACCTGCTTATATGGGAAAGGTAAGTATACCGGGACAAACCTGCTTATATGGGAAAGGTAAGTATACTGGGACAAACCTGCTTATATGACCCAAGTTCCAATTCTGAACAAATGATACTTTTTACTTTTTGCAGATGCCGTCTCATACTGCTATGGAGTTCAGGCTTAGAATGTCCAATGGTTTTAAAGTTTTAAACATTTAACAGACACCCCATTGTCATAAGGGATCACATCCACTCGCAGACAGACCAACCCTTCTGAAAAATGTCAGATCTTCCAGACAATGACTACTCTATGACCAATTGTACCAAAGCCAACTATTCTAAAATTATGTTTTGGGCTGAGTTGGGGGGGGGGATTAGAGCCTCTGGAATTAGCCACATGAACACGGGGGGGGGGGGGGAACATACTAAAGTAGTGCAGACATGGTCATGGTAGACCCTTTAGCCATTGCAAGCTAAGGGTGCTAATTACCGAACTACAATCCTACATTATAAAATGTTCAATTCCTTTAAATAAGGTGCTTGAGGGGTTCCATAAACCTTCTTGTGAAGAGGTGTGATTGTACAGCATGCAATGCCCTACAGCAATTACAAAGAAAGCAAACATTTCCCCGCCAACTTTTTTCTAATGTCTTGGAAACCGACCCAAAATCAAATAAAGGTCATGGAGAGCTGTGTACTGCCCTGAGGGATATGTACCAATGCAAAAAAATAAATAACAGAATATCATTCAGTGATGAGAAGCTCTTTTAGTGATGATTTAAAGACAATAAAAACACAGAAATCCTTCAAATAACGTGCTTGGGGTGTGGCTTAAGCCTGCCTGCGAATGTTTCGATGTACACTCACAAAAGTGATATTTCCATATAATAAATATATTTATACAACAGAAAAAAAACACCATTTAACCACTTCACCCCCTGGAAGGATTTACCCCCTTAATGACCAGGCCATTTTTTGCAATACGGCACTGCTTTAATTGAACTGACAATTGCGCGGTCGTGCGACGATGTACCCAAATAAAATTGGTATCCTTTTTTCCCCACAAATGGAGCTTTCTTTTGGTGGTATTTGATCACCTCTGTGGTTTTTATTTTTTGCACTATAAACAAAAGCAGACCGACAATTTTGAAAAAAAAAAAAAAAATATTTTTTATTTTCTGCTATAAGACATACCCAATAAAAAAAAAAAATGTAAAAGATTTAATTTCTTCATCATTTTAGGTCAATTTGTATTCTGCTACATATTTTTGGTAAAAAAAAAAAAAACAATACGCGTATAATGATTGCTTTGCCCAAAAGTTATAGTGCCTACAAACTAGGGGATAGATTCATGGCTTTTTAATTATTTTTACTAGTAATGGCGGTGATCTGCGATTTTTAGTGGGACTGCTACATTGCGGCAGATCAGACACCTAACTGACATTTTTTACACTTTTTTGGGAACCAGTGACATTATTACAGTGATCAGTGCTAAACATATGCACTGACATTGTACTAATGGCACTGGCAGGGAAGGGGTTAACATCAAGGGCAATCAAAGGGTTAAATGTGTTCCCTCAGTGTGTTTACTATTTGTATGGGGGGAAGGGCTGCTGGGACAACACAGATCCATGTTCCTGCATAGCAGAAATATCCCCTCCCCCGTCATCCCCTGACAGAACAGAGATCTGCCTTGTCTACTTTGGCAGATCACCGTTCTGCCTCTGCGGGGAGCATTCGCAGGCGGCCGAACCGCTGATTGGCTCTCACACTGGCCAATCGTCACGTGCACATGCATGCACAGAAATCCGTGTATACCTACAGCGATTCGCGCAGCCGAGTCAACCTGCCACAGTGGTCGGCAAGTGGTTAAAGAGGTTGTAAACTCTGCAAAAAAGAAAAAAAAAAACCTGCAAAACAAAGGCATAATGAGCTAGCATGCACCACATACTAGGTCATTATATAATACTTACCTTAGAACGAAGCTGTTTCAGTGGGAGCCCACACACCGCTGACACAGCTGACATTTTCCCAAGCGTTTCTTCCTGGGTTCGCAAGCATTGGAGCCGCTGTTCAAGGCATGGGTCTTGGAAGGAACAGCACCCGTGGCTACCCCCTTACTTTAGGTCCCCAGAACCCACCTCATTACCTCGGGGTCCCCAGAAAGCTTCCCCCTTACATCAGGGTTCCCGAGAGAGCCTCCCCCTTACATCAGGGTCCCCAGAGACCCCCCCTTACATCAGGGTCCCCAGGAGAGCCCCCCTTACATCAGGGTGCCCAGAGAGCCTCCCTTACATCAGGGTCCCAGAGAGCCGCCCCCACATCAGGGTCCCAGAGAGCCCCCCTTACATCAGTGTCCCCAGAGAGCCTCCCCCTTACATCAGGGTCCCCAGAGAGCCTCCCTCTTAATTCACGGTCCCCAGAGAACCCCCCTTACATTAGGGTCCCCAGAGAGCCCCCCCATACATAGGGGTACCCCAGAGAGCCCCCCCTTACATTAGGGTCCCCAGAGAGCCTTCTGTTACATCGGGTCCCAGGGAACCCCCCTTAGATCAGGGTCCCCAGAGAGCCCACCCTTATATCGGGGTCCCCAGAGAGCCCCTACTTTACATCAGGGTTCCCAAAGAGCCTCCCTACTTTACATCAGGGTCCTCAGAGAGCCCCCCTTACATCAGGGTCCCCAGAAGTCCCGCTTACATCAGGGTCCCCAGAGAGCTTCTCCCTTACTTCAGGGTCCCCAGAGAGCCCCTCTTAAATCAGGGTCCCCAGAGAGCCCCCCTTACATCAGGGTCCCCAGAGAGCCTCCTCTTACATCAGGGTCCCCAGAGAGCCCCCCCTTACATCAGAATCCCCAAGAGAGCCTCCTCCTACATCAGGGTCCTCAGAGAGCCCCCTTAAATCAAGGTCCCCAGAGAGTCTCCCCCCTTACATCAGGGTCCCCAGAGAACCTCCACTTACATCAGGGTCTCACAGAGTCACCCCCTTACATAAGGATCCCTAGAGAGTTTTCTCTTACATCATGGTCCCCAGAGAGCCCCCCTTACATCACGGTTCCTAAAGAGCCTCCTCTTACATCAAGGTCCCCAGAGAGCCTCCCCCTTACATCAGGGTCCCCAGAGAGCCCCCCTTACATCAGGGTCCCCAGAAAGTCCCACTTACATCAGGGTCCCCAGAGAGCCTCCCCCTTACTTCAGGGTCCCCAGAGAGCCCCACTTAAATCAGGGTCCCCAGAGAGCCTCTCCCCTACTTCAGGGTCCCCAGAGAGCCCCCCTTACATCAGGTTCCCCAGAAAGCCTCTCCCTTACTTCAGGGTCCCCAGAGAGCCACCCTTAAATCAGGGTCCCCAGAGAGACTCCTCTTACATCAGGGTCCCCAGAGAGCCCCCTTACATCAGGGTCCCCAGAGAGCCTCCCCCTTACATCAGGGTCCCCAGAGAGCCTCCACTTACATCAGGGTCTCCACAGAGTCACCCCCTTATATAACGGTCCCTAGAGAGCCTCCTCTTACATCAAGGTCCCCAGAGAGCCTCCCCCTTACATCAGGGTCCCCAAAGAGCCTCCCCTTACATCAGGGTCCCAGGCTGCTAAATGACTTTTCCCAGCCCCTTTACTCTATTTGCAATCAAACGAATCAGAGATTCTTTTTATCTATACCAGACCCTTATCCTAAGAGAGAGTCTGGTATGGATTATAAGCAAGAACTCCATAAAAAAAAAAATAGTAAACAAACAAAAAAATTGGCCTGAGGTCCTCCCAAAAATTTATACCAGACCCGTCAATCCGAAATGATAAGTAAATGAAACAGATCAGTGACTCCTCCTCAATATACTGAAGGTTTCAGTATCTGAAGAAAGCGTGCTTTTATAAAAACCCACAGTGCGATTCCTTTATCATGTTTGTAAAACCAAGAATGTGTAAGTATAGTAAAAATGCAGATATAAAATATCAGTTTAAAATCATTAAAAATGTTTTTATTAAAATTGACCCCCAATATATATATATATATATATATATATATATATATATATATATATATATATATATATATATATATATATAAAATTATATATATAAACAGTGGGGACGGAAAGTATTCAGACCCCTTAAATTTTTCACTCTTTGTAATATTGCAGCCATTTTCTAAAATCATTTAAGTTCATTTTTTTTCCTCATTAATGTACACACAGCCCCCCATATTGTACACACAGCACCCCATATTGACAGAAAAACACAGAATTGTTGACATTTTTGCAGATTTATTAAAAAAGAAAAACTGAAATATCACATGGTCCTAAGTATTCAGACCCTTTGCTCAGTATTTAGTAGAAGCTCCTTTTGATCTAATACAGCCATGAGTCTTTTTGGGAAAGATGCAACAAGTTTTTCACACCTGGATTTGGGGATCCTCTGCCATTCCTCCTTGCAGATCCTCTCCAGTTCTGTCGGGTTGGATGGTAAACGTTGGTGGACGGCCATTTTTAGGTCTCTTCAGAGATGCTGAATTGGGTTTAAGTCAGGGCTCTGGCTGGGCCATTCAAGAACAGTCACGGAGTTGTTGTGAAGCCACTCCTTCGTTATTTTAGCTGTGTGCTTAGGGTCATTGTCTTGTTGGAAGGTAAACCTTCAGCCCAGTTTGAGGTCCTGAGCACTCTGGAGAAGGTTTTTGTCCAGGATATCCCTGTACTTGGCCGCATTCATCTTTCCCTCGATTGCAACCAGTCGTCCTGTCCCTGCAACTGAAAAACACCCCCACAGCATGATACTGCCACCACCATGCTTCACTGTTGGGACTGTATTGGACAGGTGATGAGCAGTGCCTGGTTTTCTCCACACATACCGCTTAGAATTAAAGCCAAAAAGTTCTATCTTGGTCTCATCAGATCAGAGAATCTTATTTCTCACCATCTTGGAGTCCTTCAGGTGTTTTTTAGCAAACTCCATGCGGGCTTTCATGTGTCTTGCACTGAGGAGAGGCTTCCGTCGGCCTACTCTGCCATAAAGCCCCGACTGTTGGAAGGCTGCAGTGATGGTTGACTTTATACAACTTTCTCCCATCTCCCAACTGCATCTCTGGAGCTCAGCCACAGTGATCTTTGGGTTCTTCTTTATCTCTCTCACCAAGGCTCTTCTCCCCCGATAGCTCAGTTTGGCCGGACGGCCAGCTCTAGGAAGAGTTCTGGTTGTCCCAAGCGTCTTCAATTTAGGGACTATGGAGGCCACTGTGCTCTTAGGAACCTTAAGTGCAGCAGAAATTTTTTTTTGTAACCTTGGCCAGATCTGTGCCTTGCCACAATTCTGTCTCTGAGCTCTTCAGGCAGTTCCTTTGACCTCATGATTCTCATTTGCTCTGTCATGCACTGTGAACTGTAAGGTCTTATATAGACAGGTGTGTGGCTTTCCTAATCAAGTCCAATCAGTAGAATCAAACACAGCTGGACTCAAATAAAGGTGTAGAACCATCTCAAGGATGATCAGAAGAAATGGACAGCACCTGAGTTAAATATAATGTCAACAAAAATGTCAACAATTCTGTGTTTTTCTGTCAATATGGGGTGCTGTGTGTACACTATGGGGTGCTGTGTGTACAATATGGGGTGCTGTGTGTACAATAATGAGGAAAAAATTAACTTAAATGATTTTAGCAAATGGCTGCAATAAAACAAAGAGTGAAAAATTTAAGGGGGTCTGAATACTTTCCGTCCCCACTGTATATACATGTATATATTCATTATTGCTCTTGTTTATATTATTTTTGTTGAGATATCCTTCTCAGTAAGATGTTTAATTTCTAAAACTTTCAATTCTACATTTTTTCCAAACTCCAAATTTGTCTATAAATACAAACAACCTACATTGAGATAACAACTAAATGAAATATTTTTAAATAATATTATGTTTGTTTTTTTTGGGGGGGGTTTGATAAAAAAAATAAGTCAAAAAAATTAAATTGTAAATAAAAATAATTGAAAAAATAAAAAATATTGCCACTATCGGCCCATACCTGGCCCACTCTCTTCGCTTATGGGACTCCTTCCCTTGTTGCGCCTTTTTCAATGTCCACTATTTCCTCCAGGCCGCGATAATATATTGCAATTTTCGTGGTGGATTGAGAATGATTTTATTGATGTCCACTCCATGCTTACTCCTACTAGGATAATCCCATTTGCAGCCTTGCGCTCCTCCCACAATATCCCCCTTAGGGAGCACTACAGCTATGTACAAATTTCCCATTTCCTCCATACCCTCATAAAATCTCAATCCACTCCCTACATGTTAACTCCCTTCAAAAGTCTTTGTAGATCACGACCCCAGTTCTCGGGCTTGATTTCCTTAATATATGCAGCTATAATACGCTCCAAAAGACCACCCCTGCAACCTTACCACCTCTTCAGTGGGAGGTGGAATTGGGGAAGAGATTGGACCCAGAGAACTGGCAGGTCATGACTATCACACTGTCCAAATGTTCCAAAAACGTACTTTTTTGGAAAATGCTTACAAGGTACTGTACAGATGGTATTACACTCCAGCCAGATTGGCCAGTTTCATCCCAACATACTCCCCCTTATGCTTTTGCGGGTGTTCCCGGGAGGGTACAATGGCACACATTTGGTGGCAGTGCCCCAGGGTCTGTAGATTATGGGTCAGAGTCTATGCATTGCTTCGCAACCTCTTCCATACCAATATAAAAAGAGATCCTTTTGAAGCGATCTTGGGGAAACCGATCATGGAGCTGCTAAGACCAGAACGCCAATTGGCATCCCATATTTTTACTGCAACTAAATTAACCATAGCAAAGGCCTGGAAATCCCCGGCTCTCAGCTTCGAGGCACTTAAAAATCGCATAAATGACATTATGGTTAATGGAAAACTGACGGCAGTGGCATCAGACACTCATGATAAATTTCTTCAAGTTTGGCAACCATGGGTAACATATTCCCACCCCTCCCGGTTTGATTCGACTTTACTCTCCCTTTAGTATGACTCCATCCTCCCCACCCCGTGGACTACCCGTTTCCCTCCTTTCTTTTTCTTTTTCTTTCTCACTTTTCTGATACTTCCCCACTTTCTATATCCTATACTTTTATTTTGTTCTCTCTCGGGTTCTATCTTCTGTAATTTCTCTCTTTTTACTCCCTCCTTCTTGAGCCCTTATAGCCCACAGGCCTTGTCCTGCCGGGCTCAGACACATATTGTGAATTATCTTATGAATACTTGTCACTTTTTTGTTTATTTCCGCATTATTGAGTCATTCTCTACATTCATCTTTTTATTTTCAGTTGGTATTATATACATTACATTTATTGCTACCATTATATTTGTATTGTGGCAGACCCTGGTACCCCGAGGGCCAGCCAAATGTAATTTGTTGTCCTGTCACAGACTCCAATTTTCTAGATCATTATAAATGTCAGCTTACCATTTTCTGGAACATGTACACAAAATGTGTCTTTCATTGTCTCTTTGTACTGATATGTTGACTTATTTGTCCAATAAAAACCTTTGTACAAGAAAAAATAAAAAATATTTGATAGCTAAACATAAAAATAAATAATCATAATAAAGAACACATACGCATGTGAAAAAAGAACAGACATTTTAAAAGCTGTATCTCTTTTCAAAATGTAATATCCTAATTTAAAAGTTATATTATTTCTGCTGATTTATTTTTTGATAAAAGAAAAAAAAAAAGAACACATACACATGTAAAAAAGAACAGACAATTGATTGAGTTGTATTTCTCTTTTCAAACACCAGAGAAAATATAATAACCTAACATAAAACTAAGAGAACACCTCTGATTTTAGCTGGTTACAAATAATCATAATGCATTTCTTTTTTTTTTGTGTGACAGAATATTATCTTTGTTATTTTTGATCAGCAATGCGCGGTACTTGGTATCCTATGTTTTTGATGTGCTCTCTGTTGCTCTGGGGTGAGTTATACTGTAACATTATTCATCTTAATTCTATATATTTATTACTTTACTAATTTTATTTTACTACTGATTTATATAATTCCAGCATTTTCTGCTGGCTGTGTATATAAGAGTCTTTCCTAAAAGAGCTGTCATACTCCAGAAAATAGCAGGTTGGGAAAGGTAATTATGTCGGGACAAACCTGCTTGTAGGACCAAAGTGGCAATTCTGACAAGTTATACTTTTTACTTTTTGCAAATGCCGGCTCATATATTGCTATGGAGTTCAGGCTTAGAATGTCCAATGGCTTTAAAATGTAAACATTTAACAAACATCCCAATTGGTGATCATACCGGATCACATGTCCTCTCAGACAGACCAACCCTTCTGAAAATGCCAAATCTGCCATTCCATGACTGCTCTATGACCAATTATATAAGAGACAATTCATCTAAAAATATGATTTGGATTACAGAAGAAACTAGAGCCCTGGGAGGGAGTCTGATCAATGCTGGGAGAAAATACCCGGGGGGGTGACTGACTAAAGGAAAATAGGCTGTTTACTTTGTAAGAGAAGTTGCACTTGACCTCATCACTCATTCACCACATCCTCACAAAGAGGTCCAGTAGGAACTTTCCAGGTCAATGCCTAAACCATGTCTCTGCTGTTTCCAACCTCAGAAAATCTGAGATTCAAAGTGAAAACTAGAGTTTTTTTTTCATTTTCATACCAGGACTTCTAATTAATTTCTTCGAAAGGGAGGACCCTCATAATGCCAACATCCAAAATTGTATAGGAAGGATTAAGACAATAAAAACTTTCTCAAAGAAAAAGGGGACTTTGTGGGCACAACATGAGGCAGAAAGGATAGAAAAATTATAAATGTCTTTATTACAAAAATGCAAAAATTACAAAAGCAGAAATACAACATACAACAGCACCCTCAACTGGACAAGGTCAACAGATACCCAAATATCAAACAAGGAGGCATGGATTATGTCAGTAGGTTGTAAGGCAATCCATTGTAAATATATACATGTATAAAGGAATGGGATCCATGAACTCCTCCAAGCTTGTATAGTCAACGTGTTTCACATTAAATTGCTTCCTCAGGACAAAATTGGATAGGTGTTGATTGACCCTGAATATCAGAAATTTTTGCTACACCATGCAGGACGAAATAATGAATAAAAACACGTTCCTACGACAAACTAGAGATCCACAACGTTTACAAAGACCCAAATGGGGCCTCCAGATCTGGCGAGTTCTGCTCTCTGGTAACTGGGGCAGAGATAGATTCTACTCAAAATATAATGGTGTAGATAAATTAGAGTAGATGGGGAATAAATGACTTGAACCCATCGGTTCAGATCTAGTCATAGATGGAAACAACTTTCACAAAAGCCACTGAGACAAAACTGTCCCTTTTATTTGTACCGCAAAAAATAAAAACCCCAGTGGTGATCAAACACCACAAAAAGAAAGCTCTATTCGTGAAAAAAATGACAAAAATTTTGTTTGGTTACAGCGTCGCATGACCGCGGAATTGTCATTCAAAATGTGATAGCGCTGAAAGCTGAAAATTGGTCTGGGCAGGAAGGTGTATAAGTGACCGGTATTGAAGTGGTTAAACAAAATGCTTGGGGTATGCCTTAAGCATTGACGGTAAAAAAAAAACTGTCTGTGTGTACCCAGCTTATGTGAGAACACCCAAAAAAATGTATAAAAAAAATAGGAAAAGGGCAAAGCCCCCCCCCCCAAACTAATGATACCTGACTCTTCAATCTATGTCAAGTAAATGGAGCAGATCAATGACTCCTCCTATAGTTGAAGGTTTCAGAAAGAGAAATCTTTAAAAAAAAAAAAAGATATAAAACATCAGTTTAAAAACAAACAAAATATCAGATCTAGAAAATAAAATAAAAAACTGACCCGCAAAATATACAGTATATTTATTTTTTACTTTTTTTTTCACTTAGACGCAATACAACATGCCAATGAGAACCCAGTAACGGCAGACACAAGTGAGTATGGAATATATTACATTAAGCACAATCAATATTATGCATTGCTAAACATAACATACGGCAAGAGATTCTGATCTGGCTGTCAAATGAACCCAGCCAATGTTATTCACCAGGGATGAACAGAACACCCCCCTGTTCGGTTCGCAGCAGAACTCCTGAACATATTCTAACCCGAACAGCGGACCCCATTGAAGTCTATAGGAGCCTAAGAGGAAAAATCAAAAGTGCCCATTTTGAAGGCTTATATGGAAGTAATTGGCCATAAAAGTGGAATGGGGGTCTGGGTACAGCCCTGGGGGACATGTATAAATTAAAAAAAACAAAAAAACACAAAAGATAGTTTTTGACAAATCCTTTATGAAAAAAAAAATAAAAAAATTTCAATCAAGGAATGGCTACTGAAAGTCAAGTCAATACACGATATGGAAGAAACAATAGCTATAAAGAGGGAAGATTCAACCCAGTTCCGCCTCAGATGGAGATCCTGGCTTACTTTTTCCCTTTCAGAGACCTTTAAAGAATTAACAAATGGATAATACTTCTTATGCCGCGTACACACGAGCGGACTTTCTATCCTACTTGGTCCGGCACACTTTCCGACGGACTTTGTCCGCCAGGTGCGCCGGACTTTAAAACGAACGGACTTGCCCACACACGCCGGGATTTTCCGGCGGGCTAAGTCCGCCCGTCTTTCCGACGGACTTTCGCCGGAGTTCCGGCGGACTTTCAGAATGAACGGACTTGCCCACACACGGACAAGTCCGTTCATTTTGAACGTGACTCAGGTGCGACGGGACTAGAAAAGGATGTCAATCTTGCCGCTTTTATCGGCTAGATTGACACCTTGCGAGCCCCGTCGCGGGGCATACCAGGCCCTTAGGTCTGGTATGGATTATAAAGGGGAACCCCGCTACGCCGAAAAAACGGCGTGGGGTCCCCCTAAAATCCATACCAGACCCCGATCCGAGCACGCAGCCTGGCCGGTCAGGAAAGGGGGTGGGGACGAGCGAGCGCCCCCCCCCCTCCTGAACCGTACCAGGCCGCATGCCCTCAACATGGGGGGTGGGTGCTTTGGGGAGGGGGGCGCCCTGCGCCCCCCCCCCCAAAGCACCTTGTCCCCATGTTGATGAGGACAAGGGCCTCTTCCCGACAACCCTGGCCGTTGGTTGTCGGGGTCTGCGGGCGGGGGCTTATCGGAATCTGGGAGCCCCCTTTAATAAGGGGGCCCCCAGATCCCGGCCCCCCACCCTATGTAAATGAGTATGGGGTACATGGTACCCCTACCCATTTACCTAGGAAAAAAGTGTAAGTAATAAAACACACTACACAGGTTTTTAAAATATTTTATTAAACAGCTCCGGGGGGGGATCTTCCTCCGGCTTCGGGGGTCTTCTTCCGGCTTCGGGGGTCCCTCCGCTTCATCTTCTCCCGGCGTCCGGTTGGTTCTTCTCCGCTCTCCGGCCTCTTCTCCCGGTGTCGCAGGTCTTCGGCCGGCCCCTCCGCTCTCTTCATGTAGCTCTATTGCGAGCGGAGGTCCGGACTTCTTGGCTTCTTGGCTTCTTGGCTTCTTGGCTTGGCTTCTCTTCTCTTCCCCCAGATGTTGACACGACGCTCTCTCCGGCTGGACTGGTTTCTGAGGGCTGCGTTGTGACTTATATAGGCGGAGACCCCGCCCCCATATGATGTCACAGTCCCTGGGCATGCTGGGACTGTGACGTTTTAGGGGCGTGGTCGACCACGCCCCCCGACCACGCCCCCTAAAACGTCACAGTCCCAGCATGCCCAGGGACTGTGACATCATATGGGGGCGGGGTCTCCGCCTATATAAGTCACAACGCAGCCCTCAGAGACCAGTCCAGCCGGAGAGAGCGTCGTGTCAACATCTGGGGGAAGAGAAGAGAAGCCAAGCCAAGAAGCCAAGAAGCCAAGAAGCCAAGAAGTCCGGACCTCCGCTCGCAATAGAGCTACATGAAGAGAGCGGAGGGGCCGGCCGAAGACCTGCGACACCGGGAGAAGAGGCCGGAGAGCGGAGAAGAACCAACCGGACGCCGGGAGAAGATGAAGCGGAGGGACCCCCGAAGCCGGAAGAAGACCCCCGAAGCCGGAGGAAGATCCCCCCCCGGAGCTGTTTAATAAAATATTTTAAAAACCTGTGTAGTGTGTTTTATTACTTACACTTTTTTCCTAGGTAAATGGGTAGGGGTACCATGTACCCCATACTCATTTACATAGGGTGGGGGGCCGGGATCTGGGGGCCCCCTTATTAAAGGGGGCTCCCAGATTCCGATAAGCCCCCGCCCGCAGACCCCGACAACCAACGGCCAGGGTTGTCGGGAAGAGGCCCTTGTCCTCATCAACATGGGGACAAGGTGCTTTGGGGGGGGGGGGCGCAGGGCGCCCCCCTCCCCCAAAGCACCCACCCCCCATGTTGAGGGCATGCGGCCTGGTACGGTTCAGGAGGGGGGGGGGCGCTCGCTCGTCCCCACCCCCTTTCCTGACCGGCCAGGCTGCATGCTCGGATCGGGGTCTGGTATGGATTTTAGGGGGACCCCACGCCGTTTTTTCGGCGTAGCGGGGTTCCCCTTTATAATCCATACCAGACCTAAGGGCCTGGTATGCCCCGCGCTCGCCGCAATAGGAAGATTTGTTTTTCCTATTGCAGCGAGCGCGAGATGCAATACCATCCCCTCGTGTCGTATTTGGTCTGTCGGACCAGCCTACACACGAGCGGGCTTTCCGTCGGACCAGCACACACACGAGCGGACTTTCCGCCCGAAACTGAGTCCGACGGAAAGATTTCAAACATGTTTGAAATCTAGGTCCGGCGGGCTTTTGGGAAGAAGTCCGCCGGAAAAGTCCGCCGCCGCCCACACACGGGCGGATTGTCCGGCACACTCTGGTCCGCCGGACCAAGTATGCCGGAAAGTCCGACCGTGTGTACGCGGCATTAGAGCTTTTGTCCTTGTGCAATTAAAATCCTCCTCTCGTTCATGCTCCAATATGCAATCTTTAATAAGAACATCTGTGACCACTTTATACCTTTGTAACCTGTATTATAAACATAAATGCTCGCATCCTCAGATGAATAATCTGTAATGCCGCGTACACACGGGCGGACTTTACGGCATACTTTGTCCTGCGGACTTTTCAACGGACTTTACGACGGACTTTCCGGATGAACGGACTTGCCCACACACGATCAACCAAAGTCTGACGGATCCGTACGTGATGACGTACGACCGGACTAAAACAAGGAAGTTGATAGCCAGTAGCCAATAGCTTCCCTAGCATCGGTTTTTGTCTGTCGGACTAGCATACAGACGAGCAGACTTTTCGACCAGACTCGAGTCCGTCAAAAAGATTTGAAACATGTTTAATTTCTAGGTCCATCAAACTGTCCGACGGACTCCGGTTCCCCGGACCAAGTATGCCATAAAGTCCTGTCGTGTGTGTACGCGGCATAACAGAAAAGAAACTCATAAATGCTAAAATTCTATTGCCTCTTTTTTTTTTTTCCCATATGCCATTTTATTTACTTATTCATCCTACAGGTATGCCTTTATTTCTGCGAATTGTAACATATATTTGATGACAGTTTGATACGCTTGATGTAACATTTTTATCCCATGTTAAAGAATTTTATACCTTGGGTATTTTCAATACCCACTTTCTTTGTATTCTATATTCCTTTTTCATCTTTATACAATAAACTTTATTGTGAAAAAAATAAGGAAAGTCAGGAAGGGGAAACAAGGACTGGGATCAGGAACAAGGGGTGCAGATATGAGGTAGCAGGGTACAGGGCAGGAACAGGACCTAGACATAGGATAAATCAGCAAGATTTTATCAGGCTATCAGGCAGAACACTGAAGCAAGAGGGAATAGTAGAGGAAGGACTAAATATCCTCCTAGCAGCCAGCATCAGGTGAAGACTAATTGCTGGAATCTGCTGGCTGCTGAGAGACACCCACTGGTGGACACTGGAACTACAACCTTCTAGTCCGGGAACCACGGTGCCACCAGCAGGTGATCCAGTTCCTGATTATCTCTGGCATTGGGTTGGTTCCATTTGGACTTTCGAGTATCATCTCCTCAACCAATATAACTTATGGATATGCGAGATCAATTTATGATGTAATCTACATTCTATGTGAAGATGGATCTTTCTCTCTATCATGAAGGCAATTGTAAGTTTGATTTATCTCTGGCGAGTAACAACAAAACCTTTCTCCTATCCAAGTGTATGAACACATTGTTGGATTTGTTATTTTACTACATACATGTACTATTTATTCTACATTCTGGGTAATAACTTCTCTTTTTCTTTGCCATGAAGATAACCGGAGTAGTAAATTAGATAGGATGCTGGAAAAACTCAGCACTATAAAGCGTAAGTATATGAGATCGAAAAAAAAAAAATTGTGGAGGTAAAAGTTACTTTGTTATAAGCTGTGATTGCAGTAGTTGAAATTGTGAGCAGAACCAGAGAGATCGATGAGCATTCAGATGATTCAGATGATTCAGACAGAAATGTTATAATACAAAGGACATCTGCTGAATTAGACATGTGCAGAATGAAAAAAATTGTTGATTCGTCTCGTTATTTACATAAAGTCGTTTAGTTAAATTTGTTTAATTAGTTTTCGGACATAATTTAGTTTATTCATATTGGAATTGATGAAAATTTTCGAATGAGAGAATAAAACAGAATAGAAAATAACGAATAGAATAGAAAAAATAGAATAGAATAGAAAAGAATATAACAGAAAATAAAAGAATATAATATAATAGAGTAAAACAGAAAAAAATAGGATAGGAAAAGAAGAGAATAGAATGTAATAGAAAGGAATAGAATAGAATAAAAAAAAATCGATTTAAATAGATTATCTTCTGAAATTCAAATAGAATAGAAAAGAATATAATTAAAAAAACAATAGAATAGAATGGAAATAATGTAACCATTTTCCAAAATTCTAATACAATCAATTCGAATTTGAATAGAATAGAAAAGAATATAGTAGAATAGAATAGAAAAAAAAACAATAGTATAGAAAAAACACAATAGAATAGAATGAATTTAACCATCTTCCTATTCTAATCTATTATTTTCTATTCTATTCAAATTCAAATTGATTCTATTTGAATTTTGGTAAATGGATATATTCTTTATGTTCTATTCTATTGTTTTTTTTAACTGTATTCCTTTTCTAAGTATTCTATTCTTTTCTTTTTCTATTCTGTTATTTTATTTTCTATTCTATTCTATTCTTTTCTATTCAAATTTATTCTATTTGAAATTTGAACTTTGGAAGCTGTTATATTCTTTATATTCTATTCTATTGTTTTTTTATTATTATTCTTTTCTTTTCTTTTCTATTCTATTATGGTCTATTCTATTGTTTTTTTTTCTATTCTAATTTTTCTATTTTTTTCCTTTATTTTATATTCTATTTTATTCTCTTTGGGAATTCGAAAACTATTCAAATTCGAATTTCGTCCGAATTTGTTTTTCGTTTTTTTCGGATTCGTTTCAACTTGGTACTATTGTAATTCGGAAATTCGGATACATCCGAATTTTGGAAAAACGAAAATCCGTCCGAATTTCATTTCAGAACAATGAACCGCACATGTCTAGTACACAGCCCCTGCACCTCCGGACCCTTTTACATTACACATCCCCCGCACCTCTGAACCCCTTTACATTACAAAGTGTAGGAACAAATTGTTAGATTTGTTATTTTACTACATACAAGTGCTATTTATTCTGCATTCTGGGTAATTACTAATAACTTCTCTTTTTCTTTGCCATGAAGTCAGCCCGTCTGATTCTCAAATAGTCTGCTGGCATATGTCTTCAAACAGCAAAGTAAGTATATGTGATTGAAAATATGACCCAATTGTGGATGTAAAAGTTACTTTGTTATAAGCTGTGATTGCAGTAGATGAAATTGTGAGCAGAACCAGAGAGATCGATGAGCATTCAGATGATTCAGACTCACTCCGAACAAAGAAATGTTATAATACACAGGACGTCTCCTGAATAGAGATGAGCTTGATGTTCGGGTTGAACATAAGTTCGACTCGAACATCACATGTTTGCCTGTTCGCCGAAGAACGAACATTATGGGACGTTCGCGGCAAATTCGAGCACCGCGGACTGCCCCATAATGCACTGCTAGATCACTGTATGATGTATGAAGCCCCTTTAACAAGAACCCCCAGATCCCGGCCTCCCCCCCTGTGTGAAATGGTAACGGGGTACAAATGTACCCCTACCATTTCAGAAAAAAAGTGTGAAAATGTTAAAAATGACATGACATGGCTTGGGGACAAGTCCTTTATTAAAAAATAAAAAAATAAAACTGTCCCATGTAGTCTTCTTCTCTTGCTCTGCTGACGGACCAAAAAGAAAAACGAGACCGGCCCGCCTACATGGGAGGCACCCGCCGTAATGACGGTCCTCTTAGGTGACAGCTCTTTTATAACTGAGGGCGGTTACATCGCCAGGTGACCCCGCCCCCTCTGACGCACGGGGACATCCCTATGGCTTCCCCGTAGCGTCAGAGGGGGGTGGGGCCACCCATTTCACCCCCCTCTGACGCTACGGGGAAGCCATAGAGATGTCCCTGTGCGTCAGAGGGGGGCGGGGTCACCCGGGGACGTCACTCTGTGGCCCCGCCCTTAGTTATAAAAGAACTGTCACCTGCGAGGACGCGTCATACGGCGAGTGCCTCCCATGGAGTCGGGTCGGTGCGGCTTTTTTTTTTTCAGCGGAGCAAGAGAAGAAGAAGACTTCGTGGGACAGTTTTTTTTAATTTTATAATAAAGGACTTGCCCCCAAGCCGTATCATGTCATTTTTACCATTTTGACACTTTTTTTCTGAAATGGTAGGGGTACACTTGTACCCCGTTACCATTTCACACAGGGGGGAGGCCGGGATCTGGGGGTCCCCTTGTTAAAGGGGGCTTCCAGATTCCGATAAGCCCCCGCCTGCAGACCCCCACAACCACCGGGCAAGGGATGTGAGGATGAGGCCCTTGTCCCCATCAACATGGGGACAAGGTGCTTTGGGGGGCTACCCCAAAGCACCCTCCCCATGTTGAGGGCATGTGGCCTAGTACGGTTCAGGCAGGGGGGCTCTCTCATCCCCCCTCTTTTCCTGCAGCCTGCCAGGTTGCGTGCTCAGATAAGGGTCTGTTATGGATTTTTGGGGGGACCCCCTCGCCATTTTTTTTGTTAATTTTGGCGCGGGGTTCCCCTTAAAATCCATACCAGATCTAAAGGACCTGGTATGGAATTTGGGGGGACCCCCACGCAATTTTTTTTTTAAATTTTGGTTTGGGGTTCCCCTAAATATTCATACCAGACCCAAAGGGCCTGGTAATGGACTGTGGGGGAATCCCATGCCGTTTTTTTTCAATAACTTTTATCTGTATTGACGAGACCCGACAATTCATTATAGCCGTGAGTAGTTTTAAATGACTTTTTTTCCTTTAGAAATGTCATTTTGTGCAGGGACTGTTCTAAACATGGGAAACATACGCTACTTTACAGGCATACTATAGACACCCCCCCAGGTACGAAATTTAAAGGAATATTTCACTTTTATTGTTTCACTTTAAGCATTATTAAGATCACTGCTCCCGCCATTTTTAAAACTTTTTTTGCATTGATACATATCCCCTGGGGCAGGACCCGGGTCCCCAAACACTATTTATGACAATACCATGCATATTAACCTTTAAAATTAGCACTTTTTATTTCTCCCATAGATTTTTAAAGGGTGTTCTGTGGTTTTCGAATTTGCCGCGAACACCACAAATTGTTCGCTATTCGGCGAATGGGCGAACAGCCAATGTTCGAGTCGAACTCACATTCGACCCCAACATAAAGCTCATCCCTAGTGTACACAATACAGTGCAGCCATAGTGCAGTTGCTACTACACTTCTGGTGGTGTACACAGTACACAATACAGTACAGCCGTTGTGGAGTTGCTACTACACTTCTGGTAGTGTACACAGTACATAATACTGTGCAGCCATAGTGCAGTTGCTACTACACTTCTGGTGGTGTACACAGTACAAAATACAGTGCAGCCATAGTGCAGTTGCTACTACTTTTCTGGTGGTGTACACAATACAGTGCAGCCGTAGTGCAGTTGCTACTACTTTTCTGGTGCTGTACACAGTACACAATACAGTGCAGCCAAAGTGCAGTTGCTACTACACTTCTGGTGGTGTGCACAGTACATACATTTTGGGAGTCTCCAACATGCCTTTTCGTAATCTCAAAACGTGCCATTTTGTTTTTTGCTGAAAGTAATGGCTTTCTTCTGGCCACTCTGCCATAAAGCCCAACTCTATGGAGCATGTGGCTTATTGTCGTCCTATGTACAGATGCTCCAGTCTCTGCTGTGGAACTCTGCAGCTCCTCCGGGGTTACCTTAGGTCTCTGTGCTGCCTCTCTGATTATTGCCCTCCTTGCCCGGTCCGTGAGTTTTGGTGTGCGGCCGTCTTTTGGCAGGTTTGCTGTTGTGCCATGTTCTTTCCATTTGGTTATGATAGATTTGATGGTGCTCCTAGGGATCATCAAAGATTTGGATATTTTTTTATAACCTAACCCTGACTTGTACTTCTCAACAACATTGTCCCTTACTTGTTTGGAGAGTTCCTTGGTCTTCATGGCAGTGTTTGGTTAGTGGGCCAATTATCAATTTTTTAGTTCTGAAAATTGTTTTATGTATATATTTTTCTAATTTTACTTCACCAACTAATGCCCCGTACACATGGTCGGACCATCCGACGCAAAATGTGCGATCTGAGCTTGTTGTCGGAAATTCCGACCGTGCGTGGGCTCCAGCGGACATTTTCCATCGGATTTTCCGACACACAAAGTTTGAGAGCATGCTATAAAATTTTCCCACAACAAAATCCGATCCTTTAAATTCCGATTGTGTGTAGACAAATCCGACGGACAAAGTGCCACGCATGCTCAGAATAAATTAAGAGACGAAAGCTGTTGGCTATTGCCCCGTTTATAGTCCCAACGTACGTGTTTTACATCACCGCGTTCAGAACGATCGGATTTTCTGACAACTTTGTGTGACCATGTGTATGCAAGACAAGTTTGAGCCAACATCCTTTGGAAAAAATCCATGGATTTTGTTGTCGAAATGTCCGATCAATGTCCAACCTTGTGTACGGGGCATTAGACTATTGTGTTCTGATCAATAACATATAATTCAGATAAAAAAACATTGAACTAAAGGCTGTAATGTAACAAAATAGGTAAAAAGCCAAGGGGGTGAATATTTTTGTAAGGCACTGTATATAAACCAAATTGTTGCAGTTCATAGAGAATATTCGGAAAAGCCATTCTTGGATTGGATACAATTATAAGTAAGTAATCTGCAAAAATACTAAGTTTATATGAATTATTGCCCACCTGAACCCCCTGAATTGAGGGATTTGACCGTAGAGTGACCACCGGGTGTTCCATGGCCAGAATATACAGATATGGTGATAGCGGACAACCCTGGCATGTCCCATTAGAAATTTTAACAGACGATGATAATGTCCCAATAACCTTTATTCTTGCTAATGGAGCAGTATATAAGGCCATTATTTTCTGTATAAATTCTCCTGGAAGACTTATTTGTTCCAATGATGCTACCATCAACTTCCAATCTAGGCAATCAAAGACCTTTTCCCACATCTAAAGATAGACAGACGGACAGAGAGACAGACAGAGCGGACTCTTTGATCTCCGGGCATAGTGCATCAAGAGGCTTGTCTTTAGGATATTATCCCAGGCTTCCCTATTTGGTACATTTGGTACAAATCCCACCTGATCTAGCCCTATTAATGAGGGTATCACAGTTTGTAGACGCATATCCAGTAGTTTAGCATAAATTTTTAGGTCCACATTTATCAAAGAAATGGGCCTATAGGAGTAGGATTCTTTTCTAATTTTGCTATAAGCATGATATGTGCCTCCTGTGTCTGTTTAGTAAATGGACAATCTGACTTAATTTCATTATAAAGATTGCACAGTACTGGATTAAGATTATCTCCAAATAATGCTTATAGAATATACCTGGAAATCCACTGGGTCCCGGACTTCCCCACAGTTACAACCTTTTGTACCACCTGCCCCACCCTATTGGCTTGTAAGCTCTTCTGAGCAGGGCCCTCTTAATCCTCTTGTATTTTATTGTATTATAACTGTATTGTCTCCTTTTTATATTGTAAAGCGCTGCGTAAACTGTTGACGCTATATAAATCCTGTTTAATAATAAAAATAATAATAATAATAATTTGATAGCCTAGATGAATTCTGCCAGTGAAAAAGGAGTCAGAAGACTCTTTGCCTTCTCCTCCGACACACTGGGTAGGCCGGTGCTTTGGATATATTCACAAAGTTGGGGATAACTAAATCTATTTAATGTTGATACGCTAGAATCCTTTAAATTATATAATGAAGAATAGTAGTTATGAAAAGTAGCAGCTATTTGTTCAGTAGCACATACAAGGCCCCGCTGAGGACAACGCACCGTAGTCATGTAACATCTGGACTGTTTCTTAGAAATTGAGCGTGCAAGAGCTTTACTACACTTATTTCCATATTTGTAAAGAGCATTCCTTATGTTTCACGAAGGCTTGATCAAGTAATAAGTAAAGTTCCGATCTCTTCTGTTGAAGAGATTGAAAGGTAAAGGCCTCTAAATTTTGTTTATGCTTCAATTCTAGCTCATGAATCTCTTCCAACAGGGAAGCCATAGTAGATGCCTTTTCTCTCCTCAATCTCGTACCATGTGAAATTAATATTCCCCTCAGCACACACTTTAAAGCCTCCCACTTTATGGGCAGAGCTGTTGTCATTGAGAAAAGTTGAGATTGTCTCTACTGTGGCCCCCACTGTCAGAGGGTCATTTAAAAGATTCTCGTTTAGTCTCCATGAAAATTTAGGTTTTGTAGTGTTAGGAACCTTCTCCGAGAAGTATAATGGAAAGGGATCTGACCACTTTTGTAAACCTATCTTGGACCGCTGTTCCCAGTCCAAAAGGCGATGGGAGACCAAAAAATAATCTATCCTACTAAACGTATTATGGGTCACAGAGTGGCACGTATAGTCTTTATCCTGAGGGTGTAAAATACTCCACGCATCTACTAGTTGGGAAGAGTGGAGCATCCGCTTCAACCTATTTAGACGAACATAGGCGATATGTGGGTTACCCGTTGAAGTGTCCATGGCAAGGTCCAAAGTTAAATTTAGATCACCTCCCAATAATAGGACTCCCTCCTGAAAGTCTATAGGTTTCCCTAAAAGCAAAGTCAACATAGTAGCTTGTCCTTGATTTGGCACATATATATTAGCTAGTGTAAATAGCTGTTCAAAAATGTTACATTTAACAAACAAGTGTCTACCCTCGGGGTCAATCAGTTCCTGCACATCAGAGACTGGGATGGAGAAGTGTGTACCAATCGCCACACCTTTTGATTTACCTCTTGGATTGTGGCTCATAAACCATGAAGACTAATACAATAATAAAAATAATGAATTAATACAAAGCTGCAGTAATGTATATCTTTTATATCTATATTATTTATATATTATTTAATTCATTAACTATTACTTTTATTTATTGCAATATAATGTTTTTGTATAATATATAATATAAATTAAAAATAATAAATCAATACAAAGCTTCAGTAATGTATATCTTTTATATCTGCCTAGAATTCAGTTTACATTTTTTTTTTTTTACGTTTTTTTTTTTTCAATATTTCTGTCTTTTTACAATTTGTTTATTACTTATGATTAAATAATAATAATAATTGTTATTATCATTATTATTTATTTAGTTTTTTCACTATGTATTCATCATTAAACAGTTGATATATAAGGCAATGTGTTATGGCACATGGTATATAATATTTTAAGTGTGTGTGTGTGTATATATATACATATAATATATAATACATATATATATATATATATATATATATATAAATATACTCACATATATATATATATATATATATATATATATATATATACTCATACTATATACTCAATTTCTTGAGTATATATATATATATATACTCAAGAAATTAATTTAGAAAGACTTGTTCTTAGGAAAAAAACAAAAAATAGTAAGAAGTTATTGATTTTACATTTCTCAATTCCAGTTTCAAAGTGAAGCTGAAGAAATTTTTGCTGCCGCTGCATATTGCTTAGAGAAAAATAAAGAGGAGGGGCAAGATTGTTTTTGGCTTAAATCTGTGATGACATCTCATTGTTTCTTTTAAGACCAGGTTCACACTGGTGCGACACGACAGCCATCCTACTTTGGATCCGACTTTGCCCTGTGACTTGAAGCCGACATACATCCAACTTTCAATGAACGGGGATCCAACTTGGTTCCCCGCCAATACCAGGCACTGTGTTTGGTATGAATCTTGAGAGGAAACTACACGCCAAATTTTAAATAAAAAACCAGCATGGGTCTCCCCTCCAAGAGCATACCAGGCCCTTTGGTCTGGTATGGATTTTAAGGGGCACCCCCTACACCGAAAAAACGGCGTGGGGGCCCCCCAAATCCATACCAGACTCTTATCCGAGCACGCAGCATGGCCGGTCAGGAAAGGGGGTGGGGACGAGCAGGCGCCCCTCCTCCTAAACCGTACCAGGCCGCATGCCCTCAACATGGGGGAGTGGGTGCTTTGGGGCAGGGGAGAGCCCTGCGCCTCCCACCCCAAAGCACCTTGTCCCCATGTTGATGAGGACAAGGGCCTCTTCCCGACAACCCTGGCCAATGGTTGTCGGGGTCTGCGGGCGGGGGGCTTATCGGAATAACAATAAGCCTCCAGATCCTGGCCCCCCACCCTTTGTGAACGAGTATGGCGTACATCATACCCCTACCCATTCACCTAGGAAAAAAAGTGTCAAAACAAAAACACACTAGACAGGTTTTTAAAGCAATTTATTAGGCAGCTCCGGGGGTCTTCTTCCGACTTCAGGGGTCTCTTTCTTCTTCTCCGCGGTCTCTTCCTTCTTCTCAGTGCTCTCCGGCTTCTTCTCCGTGCTCCTCCGCTATCTTCTGCTCTTTTGCCTGCTCTTTTGCTAGCGGTGGCCCGGTCTTCTCCGCCGTCTTCTTCCCTCTTCTCTTCTTCCCTCTTCTCTTCTTCCGATGTTGACACGATGCTCTCTCCCACTGTAATGCCATGTGCGCGCTAGCGCAACGACTTATATAGGGATGGGGCGTGGTCACCGGGTGATTTCACCCGGTGACCCCGTCCCTTATGACGTCACAGTCCCAGGGCATGATAGTAATATTTGCTACTACTATCCATGTCTGTGAGTATGTTTTAAAGGAGAAGCAGTAGACTGATGAGTTTTTTGTCACTCTGCTTGTTCCTCCAATCAGCATACAGCAGAAATGATTGGCTCCTTGTGCTGCTTTTATGTTTTACCTCTACTAAGCTGTGCTGTGCTGTGCTATACAGAGCCTGCAAGGGGCTGATACATAGAAAAATGTGTATACTTAAACTGCTTACATTAAAAATATGAAATAATAATAATAATAATAATAATAATAATAACAATAATAATAAAATAACAACACTACTACTATTACTACTACTACTTATTATTATTTTATATTATTTTATAACAATATTATTTAATATCTGTGAGGAAAGAAGAAAGATGCATCGCTCTCAACAGAAGCAATACAATCCTAGTGTGCTGTCTGCAGCATATTTGCCAAGGCTCAGTCTGTCTTCTCACACTAAATACAATATATAAGAGAGAAAAGCCGGCAACTCATAGCTCATGCCGAAACGCATCAGTTGTTTGCTTTTTAATGCTCATATGTAGCCAATAAATTTTAGCAATAAGGACTTTGAAGTTGCCGACCCTTCTCTCTTATATATTATTTAATACATTAACTATTACTTTTATTTATTGCAATATAATGTTTTCATATAATATATAATATAAATTAAAAATAATAAATGAATACAAAGCTGCAGTAATGTATATCTTTTATACCTGCCTGGAATTCGACTTACATTTTTTTTTCAATATTTTACAGTTTGTTTATTACTTCTGATTAAATAATAATAATAATAATAATTATTATTACCATTATTATTTATTTAGTTTTTTTCACTATGTATGTATTATTAAACAGTTGATATATAAGGCATGTGTTTTATGGCACACGGTATATAATATTTAAATATGCGTGCGTGTGTATATATATATATATATATATATATATATATATATATATATATATATATATATATATATATATATAATGTGTATATAGGCTTAGAAATTAATTTAGAAAAACTTGTTCTTAAGAAAAAAACAAAAACAAAAAGTAAAAAGTTATTGTTTTTACATTTCTCAATTGCAGCGGGTGCAACTCCGCCCGAGGAAATTCCAGCGCCAAAGTGAAGCTAAAGAAATTTTTGCTACCGCTGCAGATTGCTTGGAAAAAAATAAAGAGGGGGGGCAAGATTGTTTTTTGCCTATGTCTGTGATGAGATCTCATTGTTTCTTTTAGTCTTTGAAAACATCGGAATCACATTGATGGAATCTCAAATGTATTTCTGAAAAACAAAGAACCAACATGACGGATTATCACGGTACCATTGAGGAATTCATACAAATAATACTTTATAATAAATTTATTTTACAAAATGAAATACATAGAAAACATTGTAAAATCAGTAGGATGTTCACTTGAGGTTCAACATTGGTAGTTACAGTACATGTCAAAAAAAGATGGCTGACGCGTTTCATAAAATAGCTTCCTCAGAACCAATTACCTTTAGACACGTAACCAGAGAACATGGCATGAACTCAGATTGGTTGAACCTTTAGGTCAGAAGCAGTGTGCTCCAAAAGAAAATGGGCAGAGTGGATGATGTCCAAAGAATGCAGGATTTGGACCAGTATATACCTATATACAGTATATACCTATGAACTCTTAACCTATGCTAATAAAGCAGCGGTCAGCAATGGACTATTCTCTTGTATATAATGTAGCAATTCCTAGTAGTACAGTAAGGGCACCTGTATGCAACTTGTCAGTAGCCCATAAATAACCCAATATTAAGGAAATGGGGGCTACTACACAGAGACCTAGAAGTTCATGGGCTAAGATGTCAATATTTCAAAATAAATTGCAAAAAGGCAGATGAAGAGAGTCCAGCCACATATATAGCACCACATTCATATATCCCCACTCCAGAAAGCACACTGCTCAGGTGACCGCTGCTTTGTTAATATAGGTTAAGAGTTCATAGGTATATACTGTATATAGGTATATACTGGTCCAAATCCTGCATTCTTTGGACATCATCCACTCTGCCCATTTTCTTTTGGAGCACACCGTTTCTGATCTTAAGGTTCAACCAATCTGGGTTTATGGCATGTTCTCTTGTTACGAGTCAATAAGTAATTGGTTTTGAGGAAGCTATTTTGTGAAACGCGTCAACCATCTTTTTGACATGTACTGTAACTACCAATGTTGAACCTCAAGAGAACATCCTACTGATTTTACAATGTTTTCTATGTATTTAATTTCGTAAAATAAATTTATTATAAAGTATTATTTGTATGAATTCCTCAATGGTACCATGATAATCCGTCATGTTGGTTCTTTGTCTTTGTAAATTCTATCTAGGATGAGGTACCGCCATAGCCTTTCTGTTCACCATTTTAATCTAAAAAAATTTATTTCTGATCAACACGAACCACTTAACTAATGAAAATAAATGCAATGCTTAAAATATTGTTATCATCATTGTCTATAAGTAAGCTGGAATGCTTGTTTTTGATCCTTAATAATAAGCAACCATGCATATAAAGACGTTTCCATTGGGCAGGTAATAGTGCAGTTATTACACTAGCAGAATATCCATGCTTGGGCACATATAAAAGATAAATCAGGAGCCAGCATCAATTTGTTGATTTTAAATTAAAACATATATTCAGATAATATTCAGCACTTGATTGTATAAAAATAAGTTAATAAAAAGTCCATATAATAAAGATGTCAGAAGATGGACACATCAGTGTGACAAATAGATACACACGACATCCCTGTGATCTAGGCAAATCTCCTTACCAGAGGAAATAGATCCTCAAATGTTAGCGTGGTCAATTACGCTTTCTTGCAATCAAAGAACGAACCTCTGCCCAAGGAACAGTACCCCACATCAATGGGAAAATACTAAATAACTCATTAGGGTAGAGGTACAGTATGTAAGGCAGTATTACCTGCAGCAAAGAGAAACAGTGAGACAGTTGCCCTTTGTCTCTGGTGTTGGTGTGGCCCGAGAAGCCGGCTTAAGTGCGCCTACCATCTGGTCGGCGTGTGACGTCGCTGACCAGATGCGGACATGATGGCGCCTATGCACATGCGCGGTAGTCCCCTCCTAATCTCCCATACTACAGCAACCACAATGCCCAGTGGCGGAAGGCGAGGGGGCGTGACCAAGGGCAAAGACGCGAGGAAGGAAAACCAAACAGGCACCACGCCTGTTGGACAGCACCGCCAACGCCACGCTCCAAGGCAGAGGGGCAGATGGAGGAGGAGAGATAAGCCCAATACCAAGCTGGAAAGAAGTGAAGGGAAGAGAAAATACCAATTTGGCAAATCTCTACGGGGTGAGACCATACGCGCAGGACAGAGGCGGGAGATGGGCACCGATTGGGGAATCACCCCTCAGTGCCCTGGGCATCCATATGACTGCACCCCAATTCCCAGGGAAGGCAGGACATCACCCGTTAGACAGGGACAAAACCTGACACGGCAGGGACCCCAGCCAAGTATTTTGGGCTGGTGACCACATATCGATAGTCCACAAATAAAGGAGCAGGCATGGCAAAAGAGTATACATTCAAAATAATAAATAAAATACAACAAAAGTGGGAATAAAGAAAAATAACAATAAAGACACCATTTATTATATATTAACAAAAAAGGTAACAAAAAGGAGTAAATAACATAACATCACATATATAAAGAAAAATGTTGTGTTATTATCAAAGAGATAAAATTTTGGAAATCAAAGCATTTGTGATTGTGTGGCGTCTAAGCCAGCTGCCCCGCCTCCATTTCCAGGATATGTTCACATTGGACCATTGATTAACATGGAGGGTTGGTGTTGAGTGTTTGATCGTCCCAATTTATTCGGCTTAGAACTTTGATATTGGAACTCCGGGAAGCCTGCTGGGATTTCTAATCAACACAAACTTTATATTATGTTCAATTGTCAATAAGGTTTTCGGCTCCTTCACATAGTTTGATATCAATGCGGATTATTAGGAATTAAGAAAAAAATAATAATACAAAAATATAAATAACATGATATAAAGGGAAAAAAAGGGGGGAGGGGGAAAGGGGAAAGAAAAAACCTTTCCTAGACTATGGCACCCCAAATGTGGGTAAGTGGAGAGGGATGAGAAAATAGGTCATCATAGAAATGGCTTAAAACTCAATTTCTCATTGAAGCCAGGGAATTCAGTAGCCTTCAAGGTATAAATCCAACGGGCCTCAAGTTGCAGCAGTGTTTTGTCTACACTGTCCCCTCTTACATGCAATGGAATGTGCTCCAAGGCCATGAATTTTATCATATTGGCGTTAAAGTCATGGTAAATTCCTACATGCCTACTGATGGCTGTTTCCATCTTAGATTTCAAAATACTGGTAGGTTCAATATGATCTCTGATACGTTTGAAAAATGGACGTTTTGTTTTCTCGATATAAAACCCCCACATGAACATTTGGCCAGGTAGACTACCCCTGGTGTTTGACAAGTAACTCTGTATTTAACAGAGTGAGTATGACCATCAGGAAACATAAACTCGGTGCTATTAAATATAAATGAGCAAATATCACATGAAAACGTACCCAAATTTTTAATCTCGACTGGGATAGAAATATCAAAATGACAGTGGACAAGGCGATCTTTCAAGGATGGTGCTTGTCTATAAGTAATTTCAGGGTAATCTTTTACATATTTCCTAATTGTAGGATCAGCAGATAGGAGAAGCCAGAATTTTCCAACGATTTGTTTAACCTGTAGCCTGTCTTTTTGTGTGTTACTGCCATATTAACTGCATTTACTTCTGTGTGCATTACTGCCAGTTTAACGCCATATAGTTCTGTGCATCACTGTACATTTGGCGCATATTTTTGCAGTATATTATAGTGAACCCATGAAGTGTGTCTGTGTAGTGCGAGTACTCAAATTAAAGTAGACCAAACACCTCTTTACATTGATTAAAATGCATCTACATACAGATTTCAACTTCTTCTTTACATTTGCTTATAAGCACCACCCCCTCCCTCACAATAATGTCTGGGAGGACAACAAGGATAGGCAGATGTTCCCTTTGCACTGTAAGGGGGTCAGCAACAAATGTGTCCACAGGCAAAGATGGACGTGGTGGTCAGTCCTCAGGCAGGGCATCATTTCCTCTTTTTAGTGAGTTTGCCCATGCTATCCAGCCACAGCATGCAGAGGAGGTCTATCTATCTATCTATCTATCATTTTATATTATTCTGTTCTATTGTTTTTCTATGCTTTTCTTTTCTATTATTTTCTATTCTATAAGTCTTTTCTATTCAAATTCAAATTCATTCTATCCGAAATTCGAATTTCGGAACATGGCTTCTGAAGTTCGAATTTCGTATAGAATGAATTCAAATTTGAATAGAAAAGATTAGAATAGAAAATAATAGAAAACAATAGACTAGAAAAACAATAGAAGGGAATAAAATATTTTTCTATTTTGTTCTATTGTTTTTCTATGCTATTCTTTTCTATTCTAAACTTATACGAATTTGAATTCATTCTATGCGAAATTCGAATTTCGGAAGATGGCTTCTGAAATTCCAATTTTGCATAGAATGAATTTGAATAGAAAAGATTAGAATAGAAAATAATAGAAAAGAATAGACTAGAAAAACAAAAGAACAGAATAGAATAAAATATAATATATATACTATATTTTATTCTATTCTGTACTATTGTTTTTCTAGTCTATTCTTTTCTATACTGTTCTAATATTTTCTATTCAAATTCAAATTCATTTTATACGAAATTCAAATTTCAGAAGATGTGTAAATATATATTATATTTTGTCTGTTCTATTGTTTTTCTATTCTAATCTTTTCTATTTAAATATATATATATGTTTTCTATGCTGGTCTATTGTTTTTCTATGCTATTATTCTCTATTATTTTCTAATTTATTCTAATCTTTTCTATTTGAATGCAAATTCATTCTATACGAAATTAGAATTTCGGAAAATGGTTATATAGAAATAGAATGAAATTGAATTCTAATAGAAAAGACTAGAATAGAAAAAAAAATAGAACAGAAAAAATATAATATATGTATTGGAACCATCTTCTGAAATTGAAATTTGGTACAGAATGAATTCGAATTTGAATAGAAAAGATTCGAATAGAATAGAAAATAATAGACAAGAATAGCATGGAAAAACAATAGAACAGAATAGAAAAAATATAATATATTCTATTCTAATCTTTTCTATTCAAATTCATTCTGTACCAAATTCCAGTTTCGGAAGATGGTTATACTGTATATATATATATATATATATATATATATATATATATATATATATATATATATATATATATATATATATATATATGTTTTCTATGCTGGTCTATTGTTTTTCTATGCTATTATTCTCTATTATTTTCTAATTTATTCTAATCTTTTCTATTTGAATGCAAATTCATTCTATACGAAATTAGAATTTCGGAAAATGGTTATATAGAAATAGAATGAAATTGAATTCTAATAGAAAAGACTAGAATAGAAAAAAAAATAGAACAGAAAAAATATAATATATGTATTGGAACCATCTTCTGAAATTGAAATTTGGTACAGAATGAATTCGAATTTGAATAGAAAAGATTCGAATAGAATAGAAAATAATAGACAAGAATAGCATGGAAAAACAATAGAACAGAATAGAAAAAATATAATATATTCTATTCTAATCTTTTCTATTCAAATTCATTCTGTACCAAATTCCAGTTTCGGAAGATGGTTATACTGTATATATATATATATATATATATATATATATATATATATATATATATATATAGAGAGAGAGAGAGAGAGAGAGAGAGAGAGAGAGAGAGAGAGAGAGAGAGTCTTTTCTATTAGAGTTCTATTTCATTCTATTCCATATATAACCATATTCCGAAACTGGAACTTTCGAATTTTGTATAAAATGTATTTGAATTTGAATAGAAAAGATTAGAATAGAGTAGAAAAGAATAGACTAGAAAAACAATAGAACAGAATAGAATAAAATATAATATATATATTGTATTTTATTCTGTTCTATTGTTTTTCTAGTCTATGCTTTTCTATTATTTTCTATTCTAAACTTTTCTATTCAAATTCGAATTCATTCTACACGAAATTCAAATTTCAGACGCCATCTTCCGAAATTCGAATTTCGTATAGAATAAATTCAAATTTGAGTAGAAAAGTTTAGAATTGAATGGAAAAGAATAGCATAGAAAAAACAATAGAACAGAATAGAATAAAATATAATATATATATATATATATATATATATATATATACTATATTTTATTCTATTCTGTTCTATTCTTTTCTATTATTTTCTATTCTAATCTTTTCTATTCAAAACAGAATATATATATATTGTTTAATAGAATAGAATAGAATATATTGTTGAATAGAAAAGATTAGAATAGAAAAGAATAGAAAAGAATAGACTAGAAAAATAATAGAACATAATAGAATAAAATATAGTATATATATTATATACTATATTATATTTTATTCTATTCTGTTCTATTGCTTTTGTATGCTATACTGTTCTATTATTTTCTATTCTATTCTAATCTTTTCTATTCAAATTTGATTTCAGTCTGTATGAAATTCGAATTTCGGAATTTCGGTCGAATTTTTCGAATTTGAATACAAAACTAAATGAATCCCGAAAATGAATGTAATGAATGCAACGAATTTAACTAAACAATTTTAGTTAAATAACGAATCAAAACAAAACTATACTAAACAATTTTTTTCATCCTGCACATGTCTAGTGTGCAGTCCCCTGCAGTTGCCAGAGTGGATAAACCTGCCTCCTTGTCCACATCTCTTCCTTGCCATAGCCCCAACATCAGTCATTGATAAGTCAGCTGAGTTATTTGACCACAGCGTCAGCCACTTGCCCCTTGACGATGCCCAGCCATTACTGGATTGAGATGTTGGTTCTGAGGTTGAGGATGACAGGAACATGAGCCTAGAGAGAGGGAGTAACACTGGTAGACAAATTGGCATTCATGTTCCCCAAGCGGCAGCGCATTGCCAAGTTGTCTCCAGTGGTGATGATGAAGATGGAAGAGATGGAGATGATGATGATGAGGTCACTGATGCGACTTGTGTACCAGATAGAGCAGAGGAGGAAACTGAAGGTGAGGCGGCACAATCCCAAGGAGGCCGACATCAAGAAAGAGTAGAGAGCAGCCACCCTATTCCATCACATTCTGCAGCTGTTATCTCCCGACCCACTCCGCAAAGCTCAGCTGTCTGGGCCTTTCAACACATCTGCAGCAGATCGCACTATTACTATCTGCAAACTGTGTCTCAGGCACATCAAACATAGCAAAACACCAACCATTTGGGTACCACATGCCTAACAAGGCATTTAACATCCAACCACTCAGCCCGTTGGCAAGAGCACCTAAAAGCCACACAAAAGGGGCACAAATCTGTCCCTTCTCCTCCTTACCCACTTCAGTCTGCCCCTGCGATACTGAGTCATTACCTTTCAGCAGCCTCCACTGACAGGGATGATGGTATAGCACAGGGTGTCCCAGGCCCTAGCAGCACATCTGCCAACAGCACACCACCAGCTGTAGACTGTACCTGGAAAATGTCTCTGCCCCATCTGCTGGAGCAGAAAAAAATACAGTCCCTGCCACCCACATGCCCAGTGTCTGAATGCCAGCATGTCAAAGCTGTTGGCTCACCAACTTCTGCCTTTCAGCCCGGTGGATTCTGCCCCATTCCGTGAATTTGCACAATGTGCTGTACCACAATGGCAGGTTCCAAGTCACTACTACTATTCATGTAAGGCCATTCCATCTCTCTACCATCACGTGGAAGGGAATGTTCTGCATCGTTGGACAAGGCAGTCAGCTGTAAAATCCACCTTACTGCTGACACGTGGTCGAGCAAGCATGGGCAGGGACGATTCATTTTGTTCACAGCAAACTGCATAACGCTGCTTGCAACTCAAAAAGATGCAGGACAGGGCTTGGTTCTGCAGCTTGTTGTGCCCCCACATCTCCATACAGCTGGTGGTGATGAAGCCAGACCTGTGAGCTCTACCCCCTCCTCCTCCTCCACTGGCACCTCCATGCCCTCCTCTGCAGAATTCTCCTATGAACATCAGGTACCCTCTAAGCATTCAAAGGGCTATTCCCATAGTCAGTCTAAAAGGTGCCATGCAGTGTTTCAGCTGGTGTGTTTTGGGAACAGGAACCACACCAGAGCAGAGATTCTTGCAGCTCTGCAGGGACAGGCCCAGGGGTGGTTCACACCACGCCAGCTGGAGCCAGGAATGGTGGTGTCCAATAATGGCTCAAACCTCCTGTCTACCCTTAGACAGGGAAAGTTGGCACATGTGCCATGCCTGGCACATGTCATCAATTTGGTGGTGCAGCGTTTCCTAAGTACGTACCCAGGTTTGCAAGATGTACTAAAACAGGCCAGAAGAGTCCATTGCCCTTTCAAGCGGTCATACACAGCCAGTGCTCTGTTGGCTGAAATTCAGAGAGAATTCCACTTGCCTGTAAATCGCCTGATTTGTGACTTTGGGAATGCTGCAGCGGCTATACATGCAGCAGAGGGCCGTCAACAAGTACCTGTGCCAGTACGGTACGACAATAGGCTCAGGCTGCCTCTGCTTTTTTTCCCACGCCAGTGGATGATCATTAAGGATGCATGCACTGTATTGTCACCATTTGAGGAGGCCACAAAAATGGTGAGCAGTGACAGTGCATGCATCAGTGACACAATCCCTGTTGTGTTCCTGCTGGAGCAGACTCTGCATGGCATTATGGACAGGGCACTGGAGGCAGAGCAGCAGGAGGAAGAGGAGGGCTTCCTTTCCTCTCAAGGTCCACTTTATCCAGACACCATCATTCCTTTGTCACAGAACACACAGGAGGAGAGAGGGGAGAAGGATGAGGAGGAGGATTCTGGCACTTTCATAGGCTTCATAGAAGAGGAAGACATGCGTCAATCTGTAAGCGATGCGTATCCAACCCCTGGACCCTTGGGAGTAGTACATGGCTGGGAGGAGGAAGTTCCAGATGCTGTCATCCTGAGTGAGCCAGAGGAGTCTGCTTCTCAAGCCTCTGCAAATTTGAGGTGCATGGGCAACCTCATGCTTCAAAGCCTGTGAAAGGACCCAAGGATAAGTGGCATAAAGGAGAAGGATGATTACTGGTTGGCAACCCTCCTTGACCACCGTTGTAAGGGGAAGGTCTCAGAACTCATCCCTTCCTTGCAGAGAGTGCAGAAGATAAAATCTCTTGAGGACACATTAAAGAGGATTTTATTGAACATTTTTCCTGACTCCAATAGGTTACAGTGTGGTGGAAAACATCGTTTTGAGTCTTCTGTTGGAAAGGAGAGGAGCACTGGAGAAGGCATCCACCTAAGTGAGGCATTTCGGAATTTTTTTAGTCTTCACCGCCCAGGGCTGTCAGATTCCACATCCCATCGGCAGCATCTGCATCACATGGTGGAGGATTACATTGGGGCCAAAACAGAGATGGAAAGCCTTTCAGCTGACGATCCACTGACTTACTGGGTCATGACAATAGTACACTGGCCAGAACTTGCCCAGTATGCTATTAAGTTGTTGGGCTGCCCTGCATCCAGCGTGCTTTCAGAACGGCATTCAGTGCTGCAAGAAGTTTCATTACTGATCATAGAACGCGTCTGTCCACAGACTCCGTGGACCAGTTGGCTTTTATAAAAATGAATCGGTCCTGAATTACCAGCTATGAAGCCCCTGATGCCGATGTAGCTGATTAAGTCCTTTTGGGATGTGGAATCTCTGCAGGACTTCGAGGCTGCCTGGCTTTGAGGGTGTTCAATCACTTCATCTAGAAGAATGTTTTTGGTATAGGTTTCATGGGCACAATTAACACCCAAAGACCAATTTTTCTGCACCTGTTTGACAGGTGATAATCATTGCAATTTTTTACAGCAAGGCCAATTATTGATTTCATCAAGAGTACCTCTATAGGGTTACGGTGGGAAGGCGTCACCGACACCCAAAGACCAATTTTTACGCACCCGTTACTTCTATCCAAAGTCAAAGTGACACCAGAATGTATCCAAAAAATCTCTAATCTTGTTCCCAGTGCACTACATTGTGGTCTCATCATACACACTGGCTCTTCAGCTGTTGCTGAGCAAAATAAAGGCAGCTTGTGGGGAAAATGTAATTTTGTTGGCTTTATAAATGCAATTTTTGCTGCAGTAGATTCTAGACAGGGTACAGATCTGCCACTTTACAGGTAGACTAAGGGGACCCCCCCAGGCACTACATTGGAAGGAATTTTTCATTTTTATGCTTTCACTTTAAAAATCAAAAAATCATTTCTCATTTAAAAATGACGTTTTTCACAAACTTTTTTTTAATTAATACATGTCCCCCAGGGCAGGACCCAGACCCCTATAACCAATGTATTCCCAATTAATGGCATATAAGCCTTCAAAATGGGCACTTTTGATTTTTGACTTTAATGGGGTTTGTTATTCATGGCTGAACTTTCGCAGTGTTCGAAAGTTCTGGTGCGAACCGAACAGGGGTCTGTTCGGCCCATCCCTATTTATGATATGTAGATATTACTACAAGATAACATTTTTTGTGTAAGGGAACCTAGAATGCGGTTGCACGGAAAATTGTGGTGACACATACATATTTATATGTTTGATTTGCACTTTATATTTTATATAGAACACGTGTTCATTTTAGACTCAATATGTATATGAAGTAGTGGTATAGTATTTGTAGGGAGGTGTTGGTATATGCACTGATTATAAGGATTCCATCTTCATTACATTTCAGAATTTCGTATGCAATTGTGGAATTTCTATAGATTTGCACTGCTATTTTTGATTTCTTTGATCAATTTAACTTACAAAGATGGAAAAGGATATAAAAAGATATCAAAAGCCTTGAATATGCCAGTCAGTACTGTTCAATCATTTACCAAGAATTTGAAAATTTGGGGATCTCTTGATACCAAGCCAAGGTCAGGTAGATCAACAAAGATTTCAGCCACAACTGCCACAGGAACTGTTCGGGATACAAAGAAAACCCCCCAGGTAACCTCAGGAGAAATAAGGCTGCTCTGGAAAAAGATGGTGTGGTTGTTTTTAAGGAGCACAATACGATGATACTTGAACAAAAAAGAGCTACATGGTCAAGTTGCCAGAAAGAAGCCTTTACTGCACAAGTTCCACAAAAAAAAGGGTTACAATATGCCCAATAACACCTTGACATGCCTCGTTCAAGTATCGATGAATGATTTTTATTTTTGATTTTTATACCATACCAGAGTGCAATACTACATGCCTATTACCCCTGCGGGGGTATAGGGAGCTGGTGAGTGGGGATCCTTGAGGGGGAGCACCGCAAGTCACTGGATGATTTTTATACCATACCAGAGTGCAATACTACATGCCTATTACCCCTGCGGGGGTATAGGGAGCTGGTGAGTGGGGATCCTTGAGGGGGAGCACCGCAAGTCACTGGATGATATACCATACCAGAGTGCAATACTACATGCCTATTACCTCTGCGGGGGTATAGGGAGCTGGTGAGTGGGGATCCTTGAGGGGGAGCACCGCAAGTCACTGGATGATATACCATACCAGAGTGCAATACTACATGCCTATTACCTCTGCGGGGGTATAGGGAGCTGGTGAGTGGGGATCCTTGAGGGGGAGCACCGCAAGTCACTGGATGATATACCATACCAGAGTGCAATACTACATGCCTATTACCCCTGCGGGGGTATAGGGAGCTGGTGAGTGGGGATCCTTGAGGGGGAGCACCTCAAGTCACTGGATGACATACCATACCAGAGTGCAATACTACATGCCTATTACCCCTGCGGGGGTATAGGGAGCTGGTGAGTGGGGATCCTTGAGGGGGAGCACCGCAAGTCACTGGATGATATACCATACCAGAGTGCAATACTACATGCCTATTACCCCTGCGGGGGTATAGGGAGCTGGTGAGTGGGGATCCTTGAGGGGGAGCACCGCAAGTCACTGGATGATATACCATACCAGAGTGCAATACTACATGCCTATTACCTCTGCGGGGGTATAGGGAGCTGGTGAGTGGGGATCCTTGAGGGGGAGCACCGCAAGTCACTGGATGATATACCATACCAGAGTGCAATACTACATGCCTATTACCTCTGCGGGGGTATAGGGAGCTGGTGAGTGGGGATCCTTGAGGGGGAGCACCGCAAGTCACTGGATGATATACCATACCAGAGTGCAATACTACATGCCTATTACCCCTGCGGGGGTATAGGGAGCTGGTGAGTGGGGATCCTTGAGGGGGAGCACCTCAAGTCACTGGATGACATACCATACCAGAGTGCAATACTACATGCCTATTACCCCTGCGGGGGTATAGGGAGCTGGTGAGTGGGGATCCTTGAGGGGGAGCACCGCAAGTCACTGGATGATATACCATACCAGAGTGCAATACTACATGCCTATTACCCCTGCGGGGGTATAGGGAGCTGGTGAGTGGGGATCCTTGAGGGGGAGCACCGCAAGTCACTGGATGATACCATACCAGAGTGCAATACTACATGCCTATTACCCCTGCGGGGGTATAGGGAGCTGGTGAGTGGGGATCCTTGAGAGGGAGCACCGCAAATCACTGGATGATAGCTGAACATCTGCACAAAAGTCACAAATTATAAAGAATACTGTTGGAACACTGTTGGAATACACTAGAGATACATTTCTCTGCTGGAACACTTATTAATGTTACGCTGGGACTGTTAAAGTTTTTTTCACTGGAATATTTATTCATAATATACATTTTTTCCCTCACATGTGGGATCGGACTTTTAAGTGTGTAAGGATTTTTTATGTTTTATGGTATCACAAATTATTTTTTATTTGGTGTGTTGATTCACTATTTGATACTCCTCTCTTGATTACCTAATAGGTCCTTGGATGGATGGAGGGTATTAAATACATTTTTCATATTAGTTCACGTATGATCAACCAACTGGCTTGCTATATATATTCTTAAAGGGGAGTTCTGGAGATCAGATCCCCCCTTTTTCACAAATAGGTGGGGACACATTTATTCTATAGTTTATTTAGTATTTTCAAATTATTTCTTTGAGTATGGATCATCTTTAGAGTGGTTCTGCTCTTAATCACACGTTTAGCACTATTTTTTACACTAGATACCCCCAAAAAGGTAGCGCCACTCACCCCTATTTTTTGTATTAACTTATCGATGAATTGTGCTCCTTAAAAACAACCACAACATCTTTTTGGAGAGCAGCCTGTATTTCTCCTGAGGTTACCTGTGGGGTTTTCTTTGTATTCTGAGCAATTCTTCTGCCAGTTGTGGCTGCAATCTTTCTTGTTCTACCTGACCTTGGCTTGGTATCAAAAGAGCCCCGAATTTTTCATTTCTTAATAAGGGATTAAACAGTACTGACGGGTATATTCAAGGCTTTGGGTATCTTTTTATATCCTTTTCCATCTTTATAAAGTTACCTGGTTACCCAGGACTTTTGATTGTTCTTTTCTACTTCCTCGTGGCTCAGTGTCTAGCCTGCTTAGTGCATCCATGTGAGAGATCTGTGATTGGCTACAGCTAATCACATTGTACAGGTGAAAGAGACAAGAGAGACTCCGCTCCAGGTGAGTGGATCCTGGTGAGATCAATGGAAGTAATAAGGAGTCTTCCAACGGATGCAAGCCTCGGCTCGCCTTCCATGCAACATGTCCAAGAAAAAGAATGGCTGCACACCGGAGTACCGAAAGTCCTTTTTTGTTCTTCTCATAAAATTTAAAAGACAGACACCACAAAACAGCAAGTGGAAGGTAGACGCTTTTCACACAGTTACATTGTGCTTACTTACCCTGAAATGTTCCACTGACTTTCCCTAAACAGGACCTCTCCCTATGCGAACACAGGTGTAGGTAATGTCAGCGGAACCACTTCTAGGTCTCAGCTGTGTTGTTTGGATTATGTTAAAAAGCAATAGCATAGCATCAAATGAACCAAACAAAAAATGTATAGCTGAGAACTAACAATAAAACAGACCATGATGGAACCTTGGACCGCCCATAGACATTGATCTGAAAACATAAATATATATGGAACATACATATATAAAACATATAAATGGTAACAAAGAAAAAAAGTTCTCTTTTAACTCTACCAAAAAAAGGAAAAAAGAATAAAAATAGTATAGCCAAAAGAACTTAATGAAAAAGAGACATAAAATCAGTCAAAAAAATCACAAAGAAAAACGACACCCAACAGTGTGTAAAAAAAAAAACAAAAAAAAAAACAGCATAGAATTGTTGAATAAAACCACAAATATACATACATACAAAATTATGCATGCGGTATATATACACATTTAGGTAAAACTCAAGGGGTTAATTAACCCCTAATAATAAGTGGAATATAATTGTGGATGGAGATATATGCAGTATCTCGCAAAAGTGAGTACACCCCTCACATTTCTTTAAATATTTTCTTCTATCTTTTCATGTGACAACACTGAAGAAATGACACTTGTCTACAATGTAAAGTAGTGAGTATACAGCTTGTATAACAGTGTAAATTTGCTGTCCCCTCAAAATAACTCAACACACAGCCATTAATGTCTAAACCGCTGGCAACAAAAGTGAGTACACCCCTAAGTGAATACAAATGCCCCCCACATTTTTCACATATATTTATTTGTAAAAAAAATTGAAAACCATTTATCATTTTCCTTCCACTTCACAATTATGTGCCACTTTGTGTTGGTCTATCACATAAAATAACAGTAAAATACATTTACGTTTTTGTTTGTAACATGACAAAATGTGGAAAATTTCAAGGGGTGTGAATACTCTTTCAAATCTCTGTAAAATTACTCTTAGGGTACTACGATTAGATGCGAAAACCTCAACAGGGGTTCCCAGAAATTAGCTGAGGGAGTTAGGCCCACTGGAAGCAGTCTATGTCCAGGGCCGATCACTCGCTGGTGATCACTGCATGAGTGATCAAATGTGAGTGGCCTTGATTAGCTGCAGGGGAAGGCAGCCTCCCATTGCTTTCAATGGGTGTTCCTCCAACTGCGTATTGCCAGAACACACACTGGAGTTCTCGCATCTCAGATTCAGAGTATTATTCATGGTAGGGTAAATTCACAAGTGTGAACGTACCAGTGGCGGCTGGTGAAGTTTTAGGATGGGGGGGCGCCAGACCCCGCCCTTCCTTTTTGACCCCTCCCACTTCTCATAAGCCCCACCCCTTATATAATCCACCCACTCCGTCCTCTGCATTGAACTTGCTTCCACGCATATAGTCAGGAGTATACAGCTCAGAATTACAGGACAGAGTATACAGAGCTCAGCATCACAGATACTGTACGGTATGTAGATCAGCATCGCAGATAGTATACAGATCAGCACCGCAGATAGTATATAGCAGCCAACACCACCGATAGTATATAGCAGCCAGCACCACAGATAGTATATAGCAGCCAGCACCACAGATAGTATATAGTAATGTTGCAAATGGGAATACAGCACTGTCTGGAATGTAAAATATATATAAAAACCAACAGGTCCAGCTGCAGCTTACATGTGAGATACACACAATACATATAATTCAGAGGAAAAAGCCACGCATCATGAAACCCTTTACAATATGACATCTACTCATATGTATTAAATATCCCTAATGGGTAAGGGACAAATAAACTTCCAATCCACATGTCAATTAGTAGATCTAATTCCAACAATACTAAACCACAGGTATCGGAATATTGTAAATAAATGCATATAAAATCATCTATATGGTATGATCAAAAAGAATGTCCCTGAGAGAGTTCATATCAACAAGGAATCACTAAAATATATATTTTTTTAGTGAATCCTTGTTGATATGAACTCTCTCAGGGACATTCTTTTTGACCATATCATGTGAGTGATCAAATTGACATATGGATTGGAAGTTTATTTATCCCTTACCCATTAGGAATATTTAATACATATGAGTAGATGTCATATTGTAAAGGGTTTCATGATGCGCGGCTTTTTCCTCTGAAATAGATAGTATAATGCCCCGTACACACGGTCGGATTTTCCGATGGAAAATGTGTGATAGGACCTTGTTATCGGAAATTCCGACCATGTGTAGGCTCCATCACACATTTTCCATTTGATTTTCCGACACACAAAGTTTGAGAGCAGGATATAAAATTTTCCGACAACAAAATCCGTTTTCGGAAATTCCGATCGTGTGTATACAAATCCGACGCACAAAGTGCCACGCATGCTCAGAATAAATAAAGAGATGAAAGCTATTGGCCACTGCCCCGTTTATAGTCCCGACGTACATGTTTTACGTCACCGCGTTCAGAACAATCGGATTTTTCCGACAACTTTGTGTGACCGTGTGTATGCAAGATAAGTTTGAGCCAACATCCATCGGAAAAAATCCTAGGATTTTGTTGTCGGAATGTCCGAACAAAGTCCGACCGTGTGTACGGGGCATATAGCACCCAGCACCACAGATAGTATATAGCACCCAGCACCACAGATAGTATATAGCACCCAGCACCACAGATAGTATATAGCACCCAGCACCACAGATAGTATATAGATCAGCACCACAAATAGTATACAGTAGCCAGCACCACAGATAGTATATAGATCAGCACCACAGATAGTATACAGTAGCCAGCACCACAGATAGTATATAGCACCCAGCACCATAGATAGTATATAGATCAGCACCACAGATAGTATATAGATCAGCACCACAGATAGTATATAGATCAGCACCACAGATAGTATATAGATCAGTACCACAGATAGTATATAGCAGCCAGCTTTTCAGAGGAGTGGCAGTCTTTTATAGTAAGTAGTAAGAGACTCCCTATATGAGGTTATGATGAGCACATATAATGGGGGAAATGGTGAAGTGGGAAGCCAACCTGCTGACCCACCGGTGGGGATGCCCCACCTAACTAGAGATTATATATATATATAAATCTATATTACCCCAATACAAGTAGGTGTAAAAATTAGAAATAAAAATAAAAATAAAAAATAAAAAAGTGTAGTGTAAATAGTAAATCCCAAATAAATTAGACTCTGTGTATATTAAATGTACCATTAATGATAGCACATAAATGTGACATACAGTACCTCTCTAAAGTGATGAGTAGGATGTGAAAACCAAAATAGGTTATAGTGATAACCCTAGGTAACCTAAAAAACATAAAGTGTTCATATAGCAGTCTATATAACTGCTATAACTGCTATATGAACACTTTATGATTTTTTGTTTGCCTATAATGTCCATGGACTCTTTGACTTAGCCACAGTTTATGGTCCACCAACGGGTCATTTAAGCTTGTCATATATGTTGATCTATGGGCATTATTAATATTGCTGGTTGCCGTTTTTGGGTTACCTAGGCATATGAAGTTATACCACTAGGTTACCTAGGGTTATCACTATAACCTATTTTGGTTTTCACATCCTACTCAACACTTTAGAGAGGTACTGTATGTCACATGTATGTGCTATCATTATTGGTACATTTAATATACACAGAGTCTAATTTATTTGGGATTTACTATTTACACTACACTTTTTTATTTTTTATTTTTATTTCTAATTTTTACACCTACTTGTATTTGAGTAATATAGATTTTTATATATATAATCTCTAGTTAGGTGGGGCATCCCCACTGGTGGGTCAGCAGGTTGGCTTCCCACTTCACCATTTCCCCCATTATATGTGTTCATGCTCATCATAACCTCATATAGGGAGCACCATCACCCCATTATTTATCTTTATTTGCAACTTCCTAGAGAGTTCCCATGAGCTGCATGGAAGAGGAATAATCAAAGGAGAGAATAAAAAGGGGGGGTTGATGGGAAAGAGGAGAACGCAGAGAAGAGGAAGTGGGTGGTAAGAGAGGGAAAACAAGAGGGGAAACCATACATTTGTGGACAAAGGCCTGAGTCGAAAAACAGAAATCAGATAAAGATGTCCTCATATTGCATGCATCAACCAATGTGTATAGGAGAGCACCAAAATGGCACTCACAAAGATAGCCCTCTATCTTCCACCCAAGGACCCCAGATTTTCTGAAATTCTTTGAGACAGTTAGTATAATTGTCAGTTTGTATCATGGAAACACTTGGTTCACTGTAGTTTTCCACTGTTGGTCCTGGTCCATTTAACCAGAATAATTTTCCAAAATGCCACATAGAGGAGAAAGCATTGCTGGTGAAACAAAGCCTCCAGGCTATTACCCAACAGGAGAAAGACAGGCTCCAAAGGGACTTATAAATCTGAAAATGCATTAAGATCAACAACCACACTTTGCCAGAAACTCTGAATATTGGGACAAGACCAAGATTTACCAAAACATTTAAAGTGAAAATGGCTTAATGTAGCTAAACGTGTAATAAAGTGCCTAAGCCTCAATCAATTGCCCTGAAACTTTGCACAGCCTAAGGTCTCAACTTCCCAAACCTATCCAAGAAGTTTCATGCAATTTGGTGTTCCACAAGGCAAACTATGGATATTAAACTTGTTTTTTGGGGAGCTTAATGTGGCTTAACATACAAAAAAGACCTCAAATGTTAACCAATTTCCCCCAAACTTCAAACAATAGAAGACTCTATCCATGCAAACATATTCTGAAAATTTCAGATCATTTAGTAAATCACACCAAAAGTTATTCACATTAAGCTATATTTTACAATGCTAAAATGTTTAATGTAAAGAGCTTAACGTACCATAATGTGCCTTAACCTCTTGTCTTGAAACTTTGCACAGCCTAAGTTCTCAACTTCCCAAAACCTATCCAAGAAGTTTCATGCGATTCGGTGTACCACAAGGCAAACTATGGACATTAATCTTGTTTTTTTGAGAGCTTAATGTGGCTTAACGTACAAAAAAGACCTTAAAAGTTAACCAATTTTCCCCCAAACTTGACACAATAAAAGACTATATCCATGCCAACATATTCTGAAAATTTCAGCTCATTTGGTAAATCACACCAAAAGTTATTTACATTAAGCTATATTATACAATGCTAAAACATTTAATGTGAAAATGGCTTAATGTAGCTTAACGTGTAATAAAGTGCCTAAACCTCAATCAATTGCCCTGAAACTTTGCACAGCCTAAGATCTCAACTTCCCAAACCTATCCAAGAAGTTTCATGCGATTCGGTGTTCCAGAAAGCAAACTAGGGACATTAAGCTTGTTTTTTGGGAGCTTAATGTGGCTTAACGTACAAAAAAGACCTTAAATGTTAACCACATGTTCCCCCAAACTTCACACAATAGAAGACTCTACCAATGTCAACATATTCTGAAAATTTCATCTCATTTTGTAAATCGCACCAAAAGTTATTCACAATAAGCTATATTTTACAATGCTAAAACATTTAATGGCAATAGCTTAACGTACCATAATTTACATTACCTCAATCAATTCTCTTGAAACTTTGCACGGCCTAAGTTCTCAACTTCCCAAACCTATCCAAGAATTCCAGATCGTTTGGTAAATCACCCCAAAAGTTATTTAACCATTTTTTTTACAATCCTTAACCAGTTGCAGATTTTGGGCTCACTAGAAACGCCCAAAAACATGTCATCAGTGTACACAGGTCATGTCTCGTACAACCAGTCCTTATGCTCTGCTGCTGGACCCTTCTCTGTCTCAGTACCCAACAATTCAGCAGGAGCTGTCAAAAAAAAAAGAAGCAGGCTGGCAAGGTTTATCAACAACCACATCACAGAAAGTTACATTGAAACGTTGTATCAATTGTAACTTTCTGTGTTTTGCATTCACAGATTAAAGGGATGAACTTCGATTTGCAGGTGAAGAGAGTTAAAGCAACCTTGACAAGTAAAAAAAAAAAGTTTTTTTTCTAATTAAATGTTCCTCTGTTGAACTCCTTATTAACCCTTTAGTTTTCTCTAATCAGCACTGATTGACTCTATATTCTCCTTCTCTATTCAATTGTAATTTTCCTGGTGATTTTTTATTTTATTAACTAATAGTTAAACTTTTTTTTCTGTTTTTTGTTTGCTTTGCTTATTAATATTTTTGACACCTTTTTACATATAAATACTGAAAGAAAGAAAAAAATGCCTTTTGTTTAGTTTTATTACATTTAATTGTCCAAGGATTGCAAAAAATAATTATTGTTGCAGGACAATATTCACAAAAAGAAAGCCTTGTTTATCCTTAAAAAAAAATGCATGTAATATGTTGTTATCTTAAGTCAGGGGTTAGGCAAGCTCGGCACTCCAGCTGTGGTGAAATTACAAATCCCATCATGCCTCTGCCTCTAGGAGTCATGCCTGTGATTGTCAGGTAGACATGTGTAATTAGTTTCGTACGAATCGGAAATTCGTAAGAATTTCCGAAAATTCATACATTCGTGAGGATCCGAAATACGAATTTTTATGCTTACGAATTTCAGACAAAATACGAAATTTTGTTTACGAACTTCAGATCCAAATTCCGTTACAACAATAAAGAACATTCGTTATTGTTATGAAAAGTTAACGAACCTAAAAGTTAAAAACCCAGGAAGTCAGCACAGCACAGCGATGGCGGGAGCCCCTCATAATGATATATTTATCATAATGAACATTCGTTATTGTTACGTAAAGTTAACGAACCTAACGAAAATTCGTATTTCGTACGAATCCGAATTGAATTTCGGACACAAATTATGAAATAAGAATTAATTCTAATACAAAACGGAATGAAACAAAACCAAACAAATTTATTGATGGCGCACATGTCTATTGTCAGGGTCTTGCAATGTCAGCGCTGGATCTAGATGGGACTCAGGGTAGTGTTAGGGGGGCTGCTGCACATAAAAGGCTTTTTTATCTTAATGCATAAAATGCATTAAGATAAATAAATCTTTTGACTTTAAAATCCCTTTAACCGCTTCAAGCCCAGAAGATTTTACCCCCTTCCTGTCCAGAGCACTTTTTACAATTTGGCACTGCGTCACTAACTGACAATTGCGTGGTCGTGCGACGCTGTACCCAAACAAAATTTGCATCCTTTTTTCCCACAAATAGAGCTTTCTTTTGGGGGTATTTGATCACCTCTGCGGTTTTTATTTTTTGTGCTATAAACAAAAAAAAGCGCGACAATTTTGAAAAAAAAGCAATATTTTTTACTTTTAGGTATAATAAATATCCCCCAAAAATATATATAAAAAAAACTATTTTTTTCCAAAGTTTAAGCCAATATGTATTCTTCTACATATTTTTGGTAAAAAAAAATCGCAGTAAGCGTATATTGATTGGTTTGCGCAAAAGTTAAAGCGTCTACAAAATAGGGGATAGAATTATGGCATTTTGATTATTATTTTTTTTTACTAGTAATGGCGATGATCTGCGATTATTATCCAGACTGCGACATTATGGTGGACTCATTAGACACTTTTGACACATCTTTGGGACCATTCTCATTTTTACAGTGATCAGTGCTATAAAAATGCACTGATTACTGCAGTATAATAATTAAAAAAAATACCATAAATCTATTGCCTATTTTGTAGACACTATAACTTTTGCACAAACCAATCAATATATGCTTATTGCTATTGTCTTTTTCCAAAAATATGTAGAAGAATATATATTGGCCTAAACTAATGAAGATTTTTTTTTTTTTACATTTTTTGGGATATTTATTATTCATTAAGGGGGCAAATACTTCCGGGGCTGAAGTGGTTAATCAATAGCATTGAGACTTTGCACAACCAAAGTTTTTATCTTCCCAACCCTATCCTGAATATGGATTTTGGTTTTCCAATGGAAATGAGTGACATTTAGCTTAAAGGATATGTAAAGTTTCATTTTCTTTTTTTAAACAAACATTTCATACTTACCTCCTCTGTGCACTTGGTTTTGCACAGAGTAGCACCGATCCTCCTCTTCTGGGGTCCCTCAGCATTGCTCCTGGCTCCTCCTCTTCTCGAGTGACCCGTAGGAGAGCCGCTCTCCCTTGGGGGAACTCGTGTGGGTGAGGGGGATGAGGAGGGGGTCCAGTGTAAGTTTACCTTACAGATTTTCTGTATAGGTGAACCTACCCTTTAAGCTATTCCAATTAAATGTTTCAGGACTATAATAAAATTGTTAAAAGTTAATAACCTTTAAATTTGGTCTGTTTTACCAAACAATCTGAGATTTTTAGAATTTGCTGACATAGATACAGTCTTCCATTGTGGGTTTTTTGGTGAAATTGGATAACATCCAAAAAAAAAGTAGAGCACCCCCTGACCCCCAGAGGCATAGCATGGACACCCAGAGGTAGGGAAGACTGACATTTTGATCTCGGGCAGATCCTAGACCAGTGAAGGGCTGTGCGATCAAAGAAAGGTTTGGTGCCAGTCATTTTAATTACATTTTTAAATGCTTTATTGGAGAACTCAATAATTGACAGAAGGCATAGGGCTGAGAACATCCATGGCAAAACTAGATTAGAACATAACTCCAGACTCACCAGTTCCTTTCAGTATTCCACAGTGCAGAATCAATAGGAGCACAGGCTGGCACTGGGTATTAGAGAAACAGCTGAATAGGGAAAAGACATAAGATCTTCAGTAGGAGGAACACCAGACTTGCTCCTTAGGTCCTTTCCAGTAACAGATACCTCCAGTAGCCATCCAGCGTCTCTGGTTCTCCTCCTCAATCAGCATGCGAGGTCTCTTCTAGGCTTGAGTCCTAGTCAAACCTTTGCCATACTTGAGTATTCCCATCTCCAGGACAAGCCTGGATGTAGGCTGTATGAAGACTGAGCATATGGCAATTCTCCTAGGTATATATGCACTTCCCCAGCATGCATCACTGGCCAAGAAACCCCTAGTGAATGGCAGGTGAGCCACACACACGCATAATAATCCCCCATTGGCTGTCCCACGCTGCAGCCACTACACAAAAGGTGGTAGGGGCTTCACAAGCTTAATGTCACTCACTTGTTTTGTGGAAAACAAAAATCCATGAAACATCTAGGATAGGTTTGGGGAAGCTGAAGGCTTGGGTTGTGCAAAGTTTCAAGGCAATTGATTAAGGTTTAGGCACTTTATTGTAAGTTAAGCCCCATTAAGCTCCCCCCAAAAAAACAAGCTTAACACCTTCATTTTCTTTGTGGGAGACCAAAATCCATGACTCTCCTAGGATAGGTTTGGGAAGTTGAAGACTTTATGGTTATGCAAAGTTTCAAGGCAATTTATGAAAATTTAGGCACATTATGGTACATTAAGCCACATGTTTTGGGATTGTAAAATATAGCTTAATGTGAATAACTTTTGGTGTGATTTAACAAATGAGCTTAAATGTTCTGAGTATGTTGGCATGGATAGTCTCTTCTATTGTATGAAGTTTGGGGGGAAATTGGTTAATATTTAATGTCTTTTTTATACATTAAGCTCCCCAAAAAACAAGCTTAATGTCCCTAGTTTGCCTTGTGGAACACTGAATCGCATATAACTTATAGGATAGGTTTGGGAAGTTGAGATCTTACTCTGTGAAAAGTTTCAGGGCAATTGATTGAGGTTTAGGCTCTTTATTACACGTTAAACTAAATTAAGCTACATTAAAGCAGAGTTCCAGACCCCAGCTCATTTTTTTTTTAAGACTCCACTTCAACTTGATCCACTTTATATGCAATCTTTAGAGGTATTCTAGTACTCACTTTTTTCTATTCAAACATAAATAAAAAGATCTGGATCTCAGAAGCTGGCAGTGTCCATCTCCACTATGAGCATCTAAAGCCCTCTTTTATCCATTTCTGGGAATCGGTGCAGCATGCACCTCCACATCTCGCGCCTGTGCAGTAATGCCACCGCACGGCGCTCCTTCCTCTTGAGTCCCGACATGTTGCCATAGCGGCGTCGGCAGACGTTAGGTCAATCATCGTGGGGTTTCGTCACTAGGCGATTCACTAGGACTCCTGGGATACATGACGCGGCTATCCCAGGGGCCCTTGCAAATCGCCTAGTGACATAATTGCCTCGGCGGGGACTACCGGAAATGCAGGAGAAAAAAAGATAATTAAGGTATTTCCTTTAAAAAAAAATTTCCATTGCGAAAAGGATTTTTACAGGGGATAACAGAGTGAGGAAGTGTGTAAAATGGGTGGAACTCCACTTTAAGCCATTTTCACATTAAATGTTTTAACATTGTAAAATAAAGCTTAATGTGAATAACTTTTGGTGTGATTAACCAAATGAGCTTACATTTTCAGAATATGTTGGCATGGATAGAGTCTTCTATTGTGTGAAGTTTGGGGGAAATTGGTTAACATTTAAGGTCTTTATTGTACATTAAGCCACATTAAGCTCCCAAAAAACAAGCTTAATGTCCCTAGTTTACCTTGTGGAACAATGCTGTTTACATCAGCATTTCCCTGTTCTTCCTCTCTGTGAGATGATCATGGGTATTCCCGCGGACGTCGAGTCCACGGGACCCGCGATCGCATTTACAGAGGTCACGGCAGGCGCGCGCGCCCGCAAACCGCTCCTTAAAGGGCAACATACAGGTACGTTAATCTGCCTGTACGTGCATCACCAGGGGGCGATGAAGGCGTTAAGTGTGTCCTAGGGAGTGATTCTAACTGTGGGGGGAGGGGCTTCACATGACAGCGATCACCACTCCCGATGACAGGGAACAGTGATCTCTGTCATGATACAAGCCAGAACGGGGAAATGCCTTGTTTACATAGGCACTTCCCCGTTCTGAGGCTCTGTGACACGATCGCTGTGGGCACGGTCGCGTTGTACGTGGTGGGCGTAACAGGGGACATACAGGTACGTCCATTTGCCCACCGCTGCCATTGTGCCGACGTATATTGGTGTGCAGTGGTCAGCAAGTGGTTAAATTTCACTTGCCACACCCAGGCCTGATTACTGTCAGACCTGTTGAATCAAGAAATCACATATATAGAAGCTGTCTGATAAAGTGAAGCATGCTAACAGATCACAAAAAGCCACACATCATGCCACAATCTAAAAAAAAATCAAAAACAGACTAGAAACAAAGTAATGTACATGTATCGGTCTATGAAGGGTTTTAGAGCCATTTCTAAGGCTTTGGAACTCCAGTGAACCACAGGGAGAGCCATTATCTACAAATGGAGAAAACTTGAAACAGTGTTGAACCTTCCCAGGAGTGGTCGGCCTACAAAAATTACTCCAAGAGCATGACGACGACTCATCCAGGAGGTCATAAAAGAACCCAGAACAAAATCTAAAGAACTGCAGGCCTCACTTGGCTCAGGTAAGATCAGTGTTCATGATTCAACAATAAGAAAGAAACTGGGCAAAAATGGCATCCATGGGGAGTTCCAAGGCCAAAGCCACTACTGACCAAAAAGAACACAAAGGCTCATCTCACATTCACCGAAAAAATCTTAATTATCTCCAAGACTGTTAGGCAAATACTCTGTGGACTGATGAGACAAAAATGTAACTTTTTGGAAGGTGTGCGTCCCATTATATCTGGCATAAAACGAATACAGCATTTCATAACAAGAACATCATACCAACAGTAAGACATGATGGTGGTAGCATGATGGTCTGGGGCTGGGTCTTTGGGTCTTTGCAGCTTCAGGACCTGGAGGACTTACACTAATTGATGGAACCATGAATTCTGAGCTCTACCAGAAAATCCTAAAGGAGACTGTCCAGCCATCAGTTTGTGACGTCAAGCTCAAGTGCACTTGGGTTATGCAGCAGGACAATGATCCGAAACACAACAGCAAGTCCACCTCCAAATGGTTCAAACAAAGCAAGATTTAGGTTTTGGAGTAGCCTAGTCAAAGCCCGGACTTAAATCCACTTGAGATGTCGTATTATGACCTTACACAGGCCATTCATGCTGGAAAACCCTCCAACGTGGCTGAATTAAAACAATTCTGCAATGAAGAGTGGGCCAAGGTTGCTCCACAGCGATGTGAAAGACTCATTGCCAGTTATCACAAACGCTTGATTGCAGTTGTTGCTGTCAAGGGTGGCACAACCAGTTATTAGGTTTAGGGGCAATTATTTTTTCGCATAAAGCCAGGCAGGTTTGGACAGCATTTTTGCCTTATTAAATGAAACCATCATTTAAAAACTGCATTTTGTATCTACTGGGGTTGTCTTTGTGTAATAATAAAATTTGTTACTGTTATGATCTGAGTCATTTAAGTGTGACAAATATGTAAAAAAATAAAAAATCAGAAAGGGGACACATACTTTTTTACAGCATATTAGAATTAGGATGTGATATTGAGATTATCACTTGAGTATTAATTTCTGAAATAAGTTGAACAAGATATTAGCAGATATATTGTAGCTGGTTTAGACAACCTTTGGTTGGAAATTAAATCCAGGTTATTGGGGAAATTTGTAGTTTAACTTAGGATAACAATTTTTTAAATTTTACATTTAACAATAATCCCTTATTGAGAAAAAAAAAGATTAAGATGAAGTTTTTAATTGGAATACAGATGCCATAATATTTAACAAAGCCAAGATGGATGGGATACATAAGAAGTTTTTCTACAAAAATGAAATCTAAAGGTCTGATAATAACTTGATGTGCGGTCCATGATGTGAGAGTAATAATAAATAAAATGTACATATAACAGACCCATCAAATCAAGTCCACACACCCTGTTAGGATAGATGCCACCTGCAGTCAGTTGTATAGTTTTTGGTCTGGCCGAGAGCTTTCTGTTCTGTCATATACAGATTGTTGGTCCTTTTGTTTTTATTTAATTTTTTTTTGAAATCTAAAGCAGAATGTGTGGATTGTGAAATAGACATGTGCACTGCCAAAAAATGTGTTCGTTTTCGTTTCATTTGTTTTTTTTTTCCGTTTTTCGGGCCATTCGTTATGATCGCAATTAGTAAATTTGTACATTCATAAATTCATACATTTGCACATTCGTACTTTCGTAAATGTGTAAATTTGTACATTCGTAAATTCGTAAATTAGAAAATTCATATATTTGTAAATTCGTACATTCGTAAATTAGAAAATTTGGAAATTCGGAAATTCAAAAACCTGAAAATTAGAAAATCTGAAATAGTAAATAACTATTAAATTATAGGTATTGTAATTTCCTTTCAAATTTGGCTGTTAGTGAATGTAATGAATACGAATTTATCCGAAGGTTTGAATTATCCGAAATAATGAATGCTGCATCTAAACAAATGGAACGGAATAAATTGCTAATAAATAATAATAATAAAAAGATTTATTATTATTATTATTGTTATTTATTATTATTAATTCATTACGTTCCATTTGTTTGGATACGGCATTCGTTATTTCGGATAATTCGGAACTTCAGATAAATTTGTATGTGTCACATTCACTAACAGCAAAATTTGAAAGGATATTACAATACCTATAATTTAATAGTTAGTAATAGTTAAGTTATTTTTAGTTAATTATTTTTTTAGATTTCCGAAAATCCGAATTTCCAAATTTACGAATGTACGACTGTACGAATTTCCGAATTTACAAATTTACGAATGTGCGAATTTAAGAATGTACGAATTTACGAATGTACAAATTTACGAATGTGCAAATGTATGAATTTATTAATGTACGAATTTAAAAATTTTCGAATATTCGAATATTCGAATATTCGAGCTCTCAGAGGAAGACATTTTTTCGAGGCACTCAGCTCACAGGAAGTGACAAAGACACTGCATTATTGGCAGGATCAGCAGGTGTTTTCTATACTTCCTGAAAATGAAGTAATGAAGAAATAAAAATGAATGCAGCCACCACATCTAATGACTGAGCATTGTGAGCTGAAGGAAGTGAAGGAGTATCTTACAGATTTATCCATTCAATCCTATAAGCGGTGTGACCTGTTTCAGGTCGAATATCTGAGGTGAGGGGCCATCTAAGAGCGGTGGAGGGATAAAGTCACCATTCAGATATTTATTGTCACCGGTGGTTCCTGCTCTTCTATACTGCTACCACACTACAATTTTATTAGTTGTCTATGAACTTTATTTGCGCAGCACTTTCTATTTATATACATGTCTTTGAGGTATTTTTTGAGTTGACCTTAGTGCCTGCTTGCATTTATATTGTTATATTAGTCAGCGCTGAATTTTATCACATTATCTATATATATATAATACTTTTTTCTGTTCTGTTTTATTGTTTTTTTATGCTATTCTTTTCTATTATTTTCTATTCAAATTCGATTTCATTCTATATGATATTCGAATCTCGGAAGATGTTTTATATATATATATATATATATATATATATATTATATATATCTATTCTATTGTAATCTTTTCTATTCTTATACCAAATTCAAATTTCAGAAGGTATATATATATATATATATATATATATATATATATATATATATATATATGTATATATTATATATATATATATATATATATATATATATATATATATATATATATATATATATTTCTATTCTGTTCTATTGTCAGATGCATACGAATTTCCAAATAATGAAAAGCTTGTCCGAATTTCGATTCGGAACGTAACAAAATGCCCATGTCTAGAAAACAAGCCATTGTAATATATTTATGCAAGCTGGACCCAGTAATGAAGGGTTCACCCCGATATATCAGAGCTGTAGCTTTACGAAAAGGGGCTATTAGACAAAGTTACAGACATTATTTTGGTCAAATGTTTAATTCTTGATGGTCCCACGTTTTGCACAGCAAATATACAGCTAACTAAATGTTTGTCTAATGAAAGGTTCAAAATATGAATTTGTATTATTGTTTATGTACAAATCTAACAATGAAAAATGCGTACATTGGAGTCCAGCCACCTTATTGCCTCTTCTGGAGGAGGCTAGAGACAAAGAAAGACCACATGTGTTACATTGATGACGTAGGAATCAGATGTTGTGAGCCCAATGCAAGACACACTCCCTGAAGACCCAGATATTACATTTTTTGTAGATTTGATCCCGGTTTTATACTGAGGATGGCAATACCCATACTGAGTATGCAGTTTATCACCCAGAAGCAGAGCTCCTATGCTACTGCAAAAGCCACAGTAAAAAGTGTTATCAGAAGTAGTTTGTAAGTACAGAGTGCAGAATCTACAGAGTAACAAAGGAAATAATCTTTATAGGGGAGTCCTTACTAGAAGTTTGGAGGTTTTATTTTTGCACCCCCTACTGTCTACAGTGTAGCGTAAAAAGTAGAGTAAGAAACTAAAAAACTTTTGCCTGAATGTTTTCTTATATTTTATCACCCCCTAAGGGGATTTTGGGCTTGCTCCCTATGGGATTTAGTTTGAGAGTGTGTTACTCACTTATATTTTGTCTCAGCAGCTGAAGTCCTCCATTCGGATCTCACAGAGAATGTTGCTGATTTTTTTAAGGTTATTGACAAACAAATGTATGTGTTATCTCCCCAATTCCAGATCCTAACAGTTTGGAAGGATCTAAAACTAAAGCCAGGTGACTTGTACAGACATTTATACATATATATATATATATATATATATATATATATATATATATATATATATATATATATATATATACGAAATGTTTGGAGACTCAATACAGAGTCTATTTCATGTACAGTTTTGCAAAACTTGAAGGAAAAGTCACCTGGATCCACACCAGACACTGCAAAAATTAAAGAAATCTCTGTGTTTGATTTGTTTCCCTCAATCATAGTTTAGGGTACTATTTAGTCAAATGCTTTAGTGATTTGAAAAGTAGTTCAGCCATGTTGAAGTCATATTTCTCTTTTGTACGTCTTCCATTCTAGGTAGAATTGTCTGTGTTTACATATGCCGAAAAGGCAGAATGCCAACAATTTAAGCTAGACGGCCATTCTGCCACAGGAGTGTACAGCCAATACTCTGTAAATACGTCTCATCAATCGTTTGTTTTTCACAATGAAAAAGTCATTTTGTAATGAAAAAGCAGCTCAGCTATTATATTCTCCACAAGGGAGTTTTGCCTCTTTGGCCAGGACTACCTCCACTTAAGCGTGTGGAGGTTCCAGGTTAAAGGTAATAGCAGGTATGGTTAGTGATCAAAATATTGATCAAAAGAGATTGTAAAGGAAATTGTAAGTTATGTATACAATTGTATTCCATTAAGTATTGCACACGGCACTCACTGTGTACACGGCGCTAATAATGTTTTCATTACATGTTTGCATTCTTTTGAGTCCCGATTAGAATTAGCCTACATATGTTACGCCCCTTGTTACCATAAAAGTGCAATTGTAATATTAATGTGATACCTACGTAATCATGTGTATAAAAATCCTTCAATTGCATCATAATAAAACAGAACAGTTATTTGTAAATATGCAGAGTGTATCTTTTGTGTCTGTTCCCTACTGCAGTAGTTATTATTAATTTGGAACCACTAATCAATATGAGGATAGGAGTGACCTATCTATAAAATTCAATGTTAGTTCTATACTGCAGTAGTTTGTTTTTAATTTGGAACCACTGATCAATATGAGAATAGGAGTTGCCTTTCTATAAAATTTCCAAAAGAATACTGAAGCCAGTTTTAAAAGTCTACTTCTGAAATTATACACTTATAGAAGTGTGACTTAACCCTAAATTCTTGAATTTTTTCCCGTACTTTCAGCAACCCTTACCTTTTAATGTATTTATAAATGATATTGGGTCTGGGATTAAAAGTACCATTCTAGTCTTACATGATCTCCATGTATAAATACATAAGGGGGGATATGACCTCTATGTATAAATAAATAAGGGGGGATATGATCACCTTGTAGAAATACATAAGAGGGATATGATCACCATATATAAATACATAAGGGGGAATATGATCTCCATGTAGAAATACATAAGGAGGATATGATTACCATATATATAAATACATAAAGGGGATATGATCTCCATGTAAGAATACAAAAGGAGGATATGATCACCATGTATAAATACATAAGGGAGATATGATCACCATGTAGAAATACATAAGGGGGGTTATGATCTCCATGTATAAATATATAAGGGGGGATATGATCTCCATGTATAAATACATAAGGGGGGATATGATCTCCATGTATAAATACATAAGCGGGGATATGATCACCATGTAGAAATACATAAGGGGGGATATGATCACCATGTAGGAATACATAAGAGGGATATGATCACCATGTAGAAATACATAAGGGGGGATATGATCTCCATGTATAAATACATAAGGGGGGATATGATCTCCATGTAGAATACATAAGGGGTCCATATAGTGAACTTGGTGTGTTGAGATATTCACTTTAAGGTCATCACAGAGGACAAGGGGGCACTCTTTACATTCAAAGAAAAAGAGATTTAATCTCCAAATATGGAAAGGTTTCTTCACAGTAAGAGCTGTGAAAATGTGGAATAGACTCCCTCCAGAGGTGGTTCTGGCCAGCTCAGTAGGATGCTTTAAAAAAGGCCTGGATTTTTTGCTAAATGTACATAATATAACTGGATACTAACATTTATAGATAAGGTTAAATCAGGGAATATCCGATCGCCTCTTGAGGGATCAGGAAGGAATTTTTCCCCTGCTGGAGCAAATTGGTTCATGCTTTATTGGGGTTTTTTGCTTTCTTCTAAACCAACTGTGGGTATAAGATTGTGTATATAGGATTGTATGATTTTTTTTTATTGGTTGAACTAGATGGATACATACCAGACCATCATCAAAGAGGATCAAGATGTGGCATGTATATATTTTTTTTTTGAAAGGGGTCTCATTGCATAATTTACAAAAAAGGAGATTTGAAAAGAAAAGAGGATTAACACTCTGTTTTCTTGAACGTCCCTTTTTGCCTTTGCATTTAAAAAGAAGGCATGGGGTTTCCTCCAAAGTCATTACCATACCTTTCAAATCTGGAATGGTATGGATATTGGGGGCACCATGTAAAAAAATTACAAAGAAAATGACATAGCGTTCCCCCCAAAATCAGTAATAGACCCTTTGGAACGCATATGGGTTGGGAAGCCCTGCATTAAAAAAAAATTATGACTTGGGGTCCCTCCGAAAATCTATAGTAGACCCCTAAAATCTGGCATAAATAATAAGGAGGTACCCTGAGCAAAAAAAAAGTCATGGCGCTTCAACTTCATACCACACCTCTAATCCAAGCACTCAACCTAGCACTTTCTCCGGAAACCACAACAGGCCTCCCTCATGTTGTCAACATGGGGCATATATTGATGAGGACAAGGGTCTCTTCTCCATAACCCTGGCCCAGTGGTTGTGGGGGGGGACTTATTGGAATCTGGAAATACCCTTTGACATATTGGTCCCCCAGATATCCAGAATCCCTAAATAATGAATAAGGGATCGGCCAGTGACATTACTGTTTGGTAAGGACTGTGGTAAGGACAGTGTTTGGTTAGGTGTCTGCACATACTGGCATCCCTAATAACTATTGACAATGGGAAAAAATCATGTACAGTACAATACTAGCAGTAATACTAATTCAATAAAAATAGAAATGTAGCTTTGAAACCGAGTGACAGTAATATTTAAAGCCCAACATCAGGCACAAGCAAAAAACTGCCCCTATTCAAGACTCCTCCTTAGATCCTCTGTGGATCCCTGATGGAGCTTTTCATACCCTACACCCACCACCCTCTTCTGATACTCGTAGATCATCCTATGCCATCCTTTTACCAAAGTTATCTGTTGGTATTCCCTGCAAGATACCAACTTTGTTACTTACCCTCCCCACATTATGGGGCCTGTCCTACTAAACCTTTTACAGCTTAGACCTGCAGATCGGGGCATGGTCCCCTGTTGGAAGGCAACATGATTTAATATCATATTTTTGGAGTTTCTTTCTGGTTGATACAACCAAGCCTTTGCTTTCTTAGGGGTGGTCTGGAATGTAACAGGTTGCACATCAAATCTTTGTAGCATATCGGAAAGAAGAGATCAGGCCTCCATCAAGGCTGAACAATGCTTGGTTCCGGACCATCTGTTGTTATAACGCTATACAAGCAAACTTGAAAGGGACCATAGCTGACAAGATGATTGATGAATGTCCTGCTACAGAAGATCAAAAAGATCAAAGGCATTGAAGATTGACCAGGTTACATAGGCATGGACAATGCTGCCCCTAGAGGCCAATACAGCAGGATGGACAGTAATATAATACATTGAGGAGAACTGCCCCATAAATACCGTGATTTGTCAAAAGTCTAGATGGGATGGCAATGGGGTTGGGTCTGGATGGTGTATGATTGAAGTATAAAGGGCTGAAAGAGTGAGAGAGCTCTCTCTTTTGCCATCTGAGCCCACCTGACGAAACAATATCTCGAGGAAAGTATTGTGATAAGTATCTTTGATGTTTTTTGTCATATACTCTGTATAATTTTCTTTAGTATTTTCATGTTAGCTTTTTACTATTTTCTTGGGAAATAAATAAGACGTTGTTTTATTAAGCAGTGTGCTTGGTTTCATAGCTAACCTTATATCGTTGTGCTTATTAGAGTTTTAATAGACTAGCTAACTTTGGGAATAGACAAGTTAATACATATATGCAATAAATAGAGGAAATCCGTAACCACCCTCGAATAATATTTATTGTATCCATTACTTTATTTGGCACCCCAGATGGGACTGGAATTTATGTATTCACAGAATCCAAACCCTAATGTATTTTTGTCTTGAGTCCCTATAAGCTAAGGAATCAACTACACCTAGAACTGAAATCCTTCTCTACGGTGGACAAGATTTGTGCTGGTTTGTGAATTCTGAAGCCCTGCGTGAGTGGTCCTGAAAGCTCTATGAAATATTTCATCAGTGAGCGGACGCGCAAAATCTGGTGAGATTTTTGGCTGGTATATATGTATATGTGTTAACGTTTATTGTATTGTTAGTGTGCATTAGGCCTGTGTAGCTGGTCAAAAGGGCTGGTGAGGGAGGGGCTTATCACCCCTGGTTATTTGATGTAGCCTGCAGATTGACAGGATAAATCACACATCTTTGAGGAGAAAGTGGGAGAATATAATTTTTTTTATTTATTAATTTCCACACGTGAGAGTGCTCTCTGTTCCAGTAGAAGTTCAATGTGGCCTGTGATCTTAGGGGGCTAAAAATCAGTGGTAATAAGGAGATAGTAAGGCATTGATTAAGAGTGTGCATGTCTCCTGGTGTGGAAGAGCATTGATTAGTGTGCTCTGCCTTGTGTGACTGGAGAACTACAGGTAAAAGTTAGCTTTTAAACAGCTTATATCTGTGTGGTGTGTCTGTGTAAGCAACTGTTGTATAGACTGGTTGAGCACCCTCAGTGTAGACTAGTTAGCATATCAATGGAAGTCATTGAAGATTTTATTACAAAACATGCCTGTGTTAAATTTGATACTGTGAGAGAGAATGCTTTAACACACTAATTCAATGACCTTTTGAAACAATGTTATATTCATAATGATGGGGCAAAACATAAAAAGTCTTAAAAAAAAGGTAGGAAAGAGAGAATGGCCAACGTTGTATGCATGTTGTTGATGATGAAAGACGTTGCTGAAAAAAAAAGAATTAGAGTGGTATAAAGATAGAACGGAATTAATAGGAAAGATCGAAGATGTGAGTAAAGGTATTTCAGCTATAGCTACGAATGCAGATACAAATGTTTATGAGTGTGATGAACTGAGGAATGAGATTGAACAACTGGTGACTGAGAATGGTTCATTGGAGCAGGGATTGGATGAGTTGGAGGAAGCATATATGTTGAGGGAACAATGTATCGCATCTTTAAGACAGAGAGAGGCTGGGAATGAAACTGCGATAGAAATACTTAAGAGAGAGTTACAAGAATGTAAAACTCAGCTAGCCCAAAAACATCTAGCCATTCTATATTTGAAAGCACGGGCAATGGAGAACGTGCACAGCCATTGTTGTGCTAACAAGGATACACATTACTTTGTGACACAGGAGCAGGGAGACAGGATGCTGATCGAACAGCAATCAGTATATTCGGCTGACAATCCTGAAGAATTCCCAAATCAGAGTTCTTCTCTCTTTACTCCTGCGTCAGAAAGGGCTGGCCAATCATTAGGAATCATAAAAAAGGAGGGTAGCACCCTATCCACAACACTCTCCATACAAGATTGCACAAATCTGATTTTGGGGACCTTATACACAAGTTCTTCACCCATTAGTCTCTCGAACAGGCTGGAAGCTGTGGTGACACAGTACATTGTAAACAATAGGGATGCATGCTCACTCCTCCATGCATGGGTTGCATTGCAACTGTGTGAAAAACTGCAACCACCAGTCGGGAGTCATAGAGGGCTATCTCCCGAGTTAAACTCAAATTGGGGAAACTCGGCAGATAGAATGAGGGAAATGCAGCGCATAATGAAAGGAAGAGATACTAGGAGTTCAGACTCCCTAGAGAATACAAAATTTAAGAGGGGAATAGATCCAATACTCCTTTGCAGTGAATATTCTCCATTTATAAATCACATACAATTGTTCTGATATGTCTCCTGATGACAGTAGCTTTCTGTGTTCTATGGCTAATAAGTACACATGTATTGATTACCATACCAGAATTGCACTGAAGAATGCCACCTCATACCAGACCTTTATAAACACATTAAGGGAATGGGTTCGGGAGACAGATCAAAACAATAGGCCCCACAAAAAGATTTTCGGAGATAGTTAAAAGCGAAGGTAGAGTGAGATTTGCAGGCAGGTGTTACATATATGGAAATACAGGTCATTTAATGAAGGACTGTAAATTGCCTAGGAGGAGCACGGGTGATAAGAAGCCTTGGCATCTCATTTCTTGGCAAGAAAGAACAGCAAAAACCTGGATCAGATAAGGTGGCAACGGAGCCGAGCAAGGCACCTGATGCTACAATATATGGTCCTCTTTTGAGGGAGTTAGAGAGGATAGGAAAAGGATTTATTGAAAATTAGGAGGAATATAAAATCCCACCCTCAACCAAGCCTTATTATAAACAATGGGGGTGGCAGGCCCCGGTGTTGTTCCTGGTATGTCATCTGGAGAGGGACAAAGGCGGCAGACCATGTATCCAAGGAGCGGTAGGGGGCCATCGCACAAATATACTTTTGTATATGGTAGCAGCTGTCAGCGTAATGAATATTGAACTTCAAAAGGATCCTACAGGGAGATACATTTTCCTTAGAGGATTCGGAGGACAACTAGTACCTTCTGAGCAGTCAATACCTGTACCCATAGAACTAAAGAGGTTATGTGTAGAACACAGTTTGTTTCTTTCCCCAACACACGAGGGCACTATTTTGGGCTCAGATGTCATGGGGACACATGGACTCAGTGGCGTAACTAAAACCTTCAGGGCCCCGATGCAAGAAATCATGAAGGGCCCCCCTGACCCCTGGACAGCGCTTTACCGGCTGTCAAATGGCTCTGAAAAGTGATCTGAGCATGGATCGCTTTTCAGAGGAATAGCATTTTGTTGTTGGTACATTGAACGAGCAAGAAAAAAAAAATCAGTCCTGATTGTACACATATAGGGTGTCAGGATTAAACGTGCATACATAAAATGTGCATACATACATCTAAACAGTGGCGGCTGGTGCGCAAAATTTTTTTGGGGGCGCAAACATTTTTTGAAAAAAAATCATCAAATGCAGCCACTGTGCCTATCAATTGCAGCCACTGTGCCCATCAATTGCAGCCACTGTGCCACTTAAATGCTGCCAGTGTGCCATCAAACGCAGCCACTGTGCCAAACGCTGCCACTGTGCCCATCAAACGCAGCCACTGTGCCCATCAAACGCAGCCACTGTGCCCAACAAACACAGCCACTGTGCCCATCAAACGCAGCCACTGTGCCCATCAAACGCTGCCAGTGTGCCCATCAAACGCTACCACTGTGCCCATCAAATGCTGCCACTGTGCCCATCAAATGCTGCCACTGTGCCACTTAAATGCAGCCACTGTGCCCATCAAACGCTGCCACTGTGCCCATCAAACGCTGCCAGTGTGCCCATCAAACGCTGCCACTGTGCCCATCAAACGCTGCCAGTGTGCCCATCAAACGCTGCCACTGTGCCACTAAAATGCTGCCAGTGTGCCATCAAATGCAGCCACTGTGCCATCAGTTGCTGCCACTGTGCCCATAAAATGCTGCCACTGTGCCACTTAAATGCTGCCAGTGTGCCCATCAAACGCAGCCACTGTGCCAAACGCTGCCACTATGCCCATCAAACGCTGCCAGTGTACCCATCAAACGCTGCCAGTGTGCCCATCAAACGCTGCCACTGTGCCCATTAAATGCTGCCAGTGTACCCATCAAACGCTGCCAGTGTGCCCATCAAACGCTGCCACTGTGCCCATTAAATGCTGCCAGTGTTCCATCAAACGCAGCCACTGTGCCAAATGCCGCCACTGTGCCCATCAAACGCAACCAGTGTGCCCATCAAACGCAGCCAGTGTGCCCATCAAATGCTGCCAGTGTGCCCATTAAATGCTGCCAGTGTGCCCTTGAATGCCCCCAGTGTGACCCCCGACCGCTCATCGGCACTTACCCTTTCTTGGTGGGGCAGCGGGTGACTGCGACGAGTGAGGTCCTCCATGCGTCTCCTGCTGTCCACATCTCCTGTCCTCTCCTCCTGATAGGCATCCAATAGCGGCGCCTGACGTTTCAGCCAATCAGGTGACAGGTAACAGACCCGAGCACCTGATTGGTGGAGAGGCAGTTTAGTGTTAGGAAAGTGAATAGTCATTCGCTTTTCTAACACAGCTGAGTGGCCTGTGAGGTCACCTTTTTTGATGCCTATTAGAGCCTATGGCTCTAATCCGGTGCTTCAAAAACACCCCCCGCCGCTGTAATTCAGATTCCCTGCGCCCAAAAAGGGGCTGGGTGCCTGAATAGGGGGTGGCAGCGGCGGCCATTGATAGATTCATGCAATGCATGAATCTATCTATTGGTGATAGAGGGGCGGCTGGAGAGAGGGGGCGGCGCCCGTGCGCCCTTAATGCACGGGCCGCCACTGCATCTAAACACACACACACATAGATAAACACACACATAATATACACACACATATACTGTATATACACACACAAACACATATACATATATAAATACACACATAAACACATGCAAACACATACATGAACACACATATAAACACATACATGAACACACATATAAACACATACATGAACACACATATAAACACATACATGAACACACATATAAACATACATGAACACACATATGAACATACATAAACATACATGAACACACATATGAACATACATGAACACACATATAAACATACATGAACACACATATGAACATACATAAACATACATGAACACACATATGAACATACATGAACACACACTTACAGAAAGCCTTTTTAAAATCGGCAGTGCTTTACCTTACCTCTTCCTGCCGGGTACTGCACTGTAGGGGGAGACAAAGAGCACAGCACACACTGCTTTCACTTTAGAACAGTGTGACAAGCTCCCCGCACAGTGCCGATTACAGGTCGGCTAACAATGGGGAGATCGATCTCAGCCGCTCCTCCTATCCAGATAAACAGGGGGGCCCTCAAGGGCCCCCTGCAGCATGGGGCCCAGTCGCCATGGCGACCTCAGCGACCCCTATACTTCCGCCACTGCATGGACTGATTCTTGATCTATGTAATTGGGTACTGTGGAAAGGGTCTAGATACAAAGGCAAGTTACACGTGGTCATGGACAGCTGTGAGGTTACACCAGTTAAAACAAATGAATCCTTGACCCACAGGCACTGCTGAAAACAGAGGACCAAATATTGGTTAAAATCTTGTGGCAACATAGCAAAGTGTGGGCAATGTCTAAAGCGCAATGTGGTAGAGTTTCAAACGTGATTGTTAAAATTGAGAGCCCTGATCGGCCACCTCAACATCAGTACAAAATTCCGCCCAAATCTATCCCATACATAGAGAGCACAGTGAGGAATTTGTTGGCACAAAATGTAATCAAAGAGTGCCAATCTAAAACGAATGCAGCCCCCTGGCCAGTAAAGAAGGAGGGGGGATGGAGGACCACCGTAGATTTCTGTGCACTAAACAGATGGACCCCATCTATTACCAATATAGTTGATAAGATGCCAGACATGATGAAAACACTGAAACCTTCAGCAAAGGTGTACTCATCAATTGACATATCAAATGGCTATTTTTCAATTCCCATGCATGAGGATAGCCAACACAAACTGGCCTTTACATTTCAGGGGAAACAGTATGCATTCAGTATGTGGACGACATCTTGCTTCAAACTGAGACAAAAGAATATCCTTACAGTATGCTCTGTTGGAGGAGCTCCTGACACTAATTGAGAAGGCAGGTCTGAAATTAAACCCCAAAAAGGCACAATTGATGAAGGATTCAGTATGTTTCTTGGGTGTGATAGTTTCACAGGGGGGAAGGACTCCAGACCCAAACAAATGTGAAACTATCAGGAAATTACCAAGACCAAGCACTAAGACTGCGCTGAGACAATTCCTGGGGACGGTTGGTTTCTGCAGGGACTTCATTGAAGGCTTTGCGGTAAAGGCAAGACCCCTGCATGATTTTCTCAAAGGAGACAAGAAGGAAAACAGACCCTTAAGACTGGTTGGGAGAGCATGAGCAAGCTTTCACCAAGCTAAAGGTGAGTCTGATGCAGGCCCCGGCCTTGAGCAATCCGAATGCCGATTTGCCCTTTGCACTACAAGTGTATGCCTCTGCGGTAGCAATAACAGCAGTGTTGTTGCAGGAGAGGCAGGGCAAATGGATACTGGTCCAGGGTACTAAGCACAGTAGAGAGGGGATTCGATGAATGTGTCAGAAACCTTTTGGCAGTGCACTGGGCGGTTCTTGCCACAGAGCATGTTGTGGGATTTGGCAAAATCATTCTGCAGACACCCCATTCACAGATTAAAATGCTTTTGGAATGTACCATCAGTGGAGTATCTTCCCAAAGGGTAGCCAGATGGCTAGTGGATTTAACACTCAGAAACCTTACCGTGACCCACAATGCCACCTACACTCTCCCACAATTGATGCAGTATGAGGGGGAGCAGCATGACTGTGGGGAGGTACATCGGACCAGAACACAGGAGGAGGTGTTCAGGTTAGCAACAGCACCTATGTAACAGGGTCTTTGACCGAATACATGCCTTTGTGGCAGTCAAGGGGCTTCAGTGATGCCTCTGGGAAAGGCTTGGTACATAGTGCGGTGCTAAGAGATATATGGGAAAGAGCGAGTGTGGAGCCTCAGAGAGTGGCTATCATTAAGGTGAAAGCTCACCAAAGAGGTGGAGAGGAGGTTACCGTGGGCAACAACAAGGCAGATGATCTGACAAAGGAGGCGGCCCTGATAGGAGTCAAGTGGACATCCTATGATGCTGAAGGGAGGCAGGCCTGGGAGGAACATAATTTTGAGGAGCAGGAGGTGAAAGCAGGTTCTCACGAACTCTTGCCAGTGCTCTCTTTTGCCATCCGAGCCCAGCTGACAAAACAATTTCTCGAGGAAAGCATTGTGATAAATATCTTTGATGTTCTTTTGTCATATATTCTGTATAATTTTCTTTAGTATTTTCATGTTAGCGTTTTCCTATTTTCTTGGGAAATAAATAAGACGTTGTTTTATTAAGCAGTGTGCTTGGTTTCATAGCTAACCTTATATCATTGTGCATCAGAGTTTTAATAGACTGGCTAACTATGGGAATATACAAGTTAATATATATATGCAATAAATAGAGGGAATCCATATCTGTGATATTTATTGTACGAATTACTTCACCCCCTTATTGTGTTCAATACATTGCTATTGCTCTTCATAAAAACTATTTGTTGCTGCCATTTCCTTTCAATCTCTTTGTTATGTTTTTCTGTATCTAATGCCCTGTACACACTATCGGACTTTCCGACAACAAAACTGTGGATTTTTGTCCTAAGGATGTTGGCTCCAACATGTCTTGCATACACACAGTCACACAAATGTTGGCCAACAATTACGAACGCAGTGACTTACAAGACGTACGGTGGCTGATAAAAAGGAAGTTCAATAGTGATGCGTCATTCCGAGCATGTGTGTTTGTACTTTGGACTTTTGTCCGATGGACTTGTGTACACACGATCGGAAAATCCGGCAACAAACATTTGTTGGAGGAAAATTTGAGAGCATGCTAGCCAACATGTGTTGGCAGAAAGTCCGCCAACAAATGTTCGATGGAGCATACACACCGTCGGACTTTCCGCCAACGAGCTCACATCCAACATTTGTTGTCGGAAAATCCGATCGTGTGTACGAGGTATACCTGTTAAGTGTAATATGACTTATAGATTGTAATATCTTAATAAAATACTTGAAAAAAAAAGCTGCCCCTGCAGTGAGGGGGTGTGTGGGGGTTCACTGCGAGGGCAGATTTTTTAAAATGCTTGTTAAATGCTTGTTTTTTGCTAGGGGTAGATGAACAAGGTGTAATACTTACCTTTTTCTTCGCTTCAGGATTTTCCAGTTGTGGTCACACTCCTGCCTCCTCCATGTACAGTGCAGTCCAGAGCAATGATTGGAGAAAGGGAGGACATCGAAGAGCGGAGTGTAAGGTGAGTAATGCAGCCTTCCTATTTCCCCCTAGACCAGCCTTTCTCAAGCTTATTATCTCAGAAGAAATATAGAAATAACTTTGATGTTTGGGGTAATTCATTGGGGGGGGGGGGGGGCGTGGGTGGTCAATTGGCAAAATGCAAAATGCCCCTTCTGTTGTTTCCTGGTTTCTGGCCTAGGCCAACATTATATCATACCTCCAAAGAGTTTTTATGGACATTTATTCCTTTCATCTGAAGGGGGGAAGGTCTTTCTCAGCTAAGCACGCCCTCCTGTCCGCATGCCTTAACTAAGGTCAGATGGATTCCAGGAAGTAAATACTATATGAATTATTTGCCCTTACTCAAGATGGCCGCTGCTAGAAATGCCAGGGGGGATGCTTTTCAGAGTGATTTCTCATCAAAATAAAGCCCGGAGACATGGATTAAGGGGGAAGTTCACTTTAAATATTAAATATGAACCAAATATAATTTCAGTTTGCGGTGCTCAGATACAGTTTAGTTCAGCTTAAAGTAGGAAATCCCAACAGTGTTCAATTACTTCAAGGATGACTCCTTCCAAACAAGCGTCGGTCACTTAAATCACCCAGGGGCCATCATTTTCTTCAATAAAGAGTTAATTAAGGGACATACAAAAGGCTGACTGACCATCCTAACATATGTGCAAAATACTCCCTATAAAAAAACAATCTTCCTCTATTGAGAGAATGTCATTCGTGTCACAATGTAATCTTTTAATTGTTCATTGTCATTATATAGACAGTTACAGATGATAAACATTTCAAAGAACATATAAAGTCCTGGGTCTCCTGCCAAAGGGTAGCATTGCATTTTATGATCTTTATTCTTGCAGAACCCAAACACTTAGCACGGTATTTACTTTTGCTTTTATAGCCGCCCATCATTTAAATATCTCTAAAATAAAATTTTCTAGGCCATACTGACTTCATTATTGATATATCACAATAATAAAGACGATAACGATAAAAAACGATAAAGATCGAAGATTTAAAAAAAATGATTTTCTTAGTTTCTGTTATAAAATTTTGCAAATAAGTAATTTGTTTCCTCACTGTTGGGCACTGATAGTCTGCACTGATGGTCACTGATTGGCTGCACTGATGGTCACTGATTGGCTGCACTGATGGTAACTGATTGGCTGCACTGATAGGCTGCAAATCTAAACCATTGTATTTTATTGATAAGAAAGCCAATTTCACTAACTTCATTGAGAAGTTCTCATTATTTGTGCATGACCCTTACTTTTGTTTAATCTCATTACAAAGTCAGATGGTTATGATGGATGTTTCCAATTAATAAGTGACCCGGGATTACCGCCAGTGCTAAACTTTACTCTCTGTATTCTTGTAGGCATCAGAGAGCTCTAAATAATATTTCTCTAAGGACTCCAACATAATAATCATTTCATTAGAATTGTGTTATTTCTTTGCTGGAAGAAAATTAAGAATGTGGAGCCTTAAAGTGAAATTTCAGGCAAAACCAATCTACTCTTAAAAATGTCCCCTCCCCCGATCCTAACCCCTATGCTGACTAACGTCTATAAGAAAGATCTGTATACTTACCTCATGTGATCCCGCTCTCCTGTGTCATTCAGCGGCGGCTGCAGGGGAGAAGAGGGAGCACCAACAATGGATTGGCCATAGAAGCCTATGGGTGATATCACTTCTCCCGGGAATTACCAGCTGTTGTCATAGTGCTCCTATTTACAGCAACAAGATCCGTGCCCCTCAAAGTGTTTATAGACCTCCTATAATTTGGGGTCTTATTATTTGGTAAGATGCTGTATGTGGCATGGTGGGGGAACTCACTGGGGGGGGCCACAACTTGAATATATTCTTTTGGATGGACTTTTCTCCTTTTTATTATTCACGTGTGGTGTGAGAAGACTTTTTGTTGATTTGTTTATTCTGAATTTTATTTTATATTCACAATTGGTGATTTTCAGTGATTCGTGTATTCGTGTATTATTGTATTTATATTGATGTGGATTTAAAGGGACAGTACAACAATATATATTAACACAAAACTTTGTGTCTGTATGTCTTATTGTAGATCTCCTTGGTGTCGTAGAATTGGTTTCCACCAGTGTCTCTGAAGAAAGTCCAGGCTGGGAGTAGATGTCACCTCCCAGAGAAGGTGGTCTGGACACCAACAAAATACACCTACCTCATATATAAACTGTATATTACAAGTGGAAGGGTAGACGGCATCACTGATACAGAACAAGGTAGTAGACGGCATCACTGATAAAGAACAAGGTATGTTTCATTCAGAATTTTTCTCTACTTTTATAACAATGATTTCTCTGTAACTCAAACTGAAAAATTGAACAATGCTTTCGTAACACAATGGTAGATAGTTTGTAACAAAATATTTATAATATCCTTCTTATTTCTTATTATTTATTTGATTTAAAAGAAAAAAAAATTATATATATACACACACAGGTATATATTCATTATGGCTTGTGTTTATATTATTTTTGTTGAGATATCCTTCTCAGTAAGATGTTTAAGTTCTAAAACATTCAATTCTACATTTTTTCCAAACTCCAAATTTGTCTATAAATACAAACAACCTACATTGAGATAACAACTGAATGAAATAATTTCAAATAATATTATGTTTGGGTTTTTTTTTGATAAAAAATAAGTAAAAAAAATGCAAATAAAAATAATTGAAAAAAAAAAAAAATTGATAGCTAAACATAAAAATAAATAATAATAATAAAGAACACATACGCATGTGAAAAAAGAACAGACATTTTGAAAGCTGTATCTCTTTTCAAACACCAGAGAAAATGTAATAACCTAAATGTGAAAGTTATGTTATTTCTGTTGACTTTTTTAATAAAAAAACAAAAACAATCTGAAAACACACACATATATATATATATATATATATATATATATATATATATATATATATATATGTATGTAAAAGTATATATGATATAAAAATATAAATACAAAATAATAAAGAACGCATTTACATTTAGGAAATTAGTTGTATTTCTCTTTTCTCTTTTCAAACACCAGAGAAAATATAATAACCTAATGTAAAGTTTGTATGATTTCTGTAGATTGTTTGATTAAAAATATTATATCTATGTCTATCTTTCTATCGATATTATGATATAAAAAACATACATTAAAAAAAAAAAATGAAAGAACACATACATATTTTAAAAAATGAACAGGAATTTTTTAAAAGTCGCATTTCTCTTTTCAAACACCAGAGAAAATATAATAACCTAATGTAAAAGTTATATTATTTCTGCTGATTTATTTTTTCATAAAAGAAAAAAACAAAAAGAACACATACAAATGTAAAAAAGAACAGACAATTGATTGAGTTGTATTTCTCTTTTCAAACACCAGAGAAAATATAATAACCTAACATAAAACTAAGAGAACACCTCTGATTTTACCTGGTTACAAATAATACATTTCTTTTTTTTTTGTGTGACAGAATATTATCTTTGTTATTTTTGATCAGCAATGCGCGGTACTTGGTATCCTATGTTTTTGATGTGCTCTCTGTTGCTCTGGGGTGAGTTATACTGTAACATTATTTATCTTAATTTTATATATTTATTACTTTACTAATTTTATTTTGCTACTCATTTATAAAATTCCAGCATTTTCTGCTGGCTGTGTATATAACAGTCTGTCCTACAATTGCTGTCATACTCTAGGAAATGGCAGGTTGGGAAAGGTAATTATGCCGGGACAAACCTGCTTGTAGGACCAAAGTGGCGAATCTGACAAGTTATACTTTTTACTTTTTGCAAATGCCGGCTCATACATTGCTATGGAGTTCAGGCTTAGAATGTCCATTGGCTTTAAAATGTAAACATTTAACAAACATCCCAATTGGTGATCATAACGGATCACATGCCCTCTCAGACAGACCAACCCTTCTGAAAAATGCCAAATCTGCCATTCCATGACTGCTCTATGACCAATTATATAAGAGACAATTCATCTAAAAATATGATTTGGATTACTACAGAAGAAACTAGAGCCCTGGGAGGGGGTCTGATCAATGCTGGGAGAAAATACCGGGGGGTGACTGACTAAAGAAAAATAGGCTGTTCACTTTCCAAGAGAAGTTGCACTTGACCTCATCACTCATTCACCACATCCTCACAAAGTGGTCCAGTAGGAACTTTCCAGGTCAATGCCTAAACCATGTATCTACTGTTTCCAACCTCAGAAAATCTGAGATTCAAAGTGAAAACTAGAGTTTTTTTTCATTTTCATACCAGGATTTCTAATTAATTTCTTCGAAAGGGAGGACCCTCACCATGCCAACATCCAAAATTGTATAGGAAGGATTGAGACAGTAAAAACTTTCTCAAAGAAAAGGGGGACTTTGTGGGCACAACATGAGGCAGAAAGGATATAAAAAATATAAATGTCTTTATTACAAAAATGCAAAAATTACAAAAGCAGAAATACAACATACAACAGCACCCTCAACTGGACAAGGTCAACAGATACCCAAATATCAAACAAGGAGGCATGGATTATGTCAGTAGGTTGTAAGGCAATCCATTGTAAATATATATGTGTATAAAGGAATGGGATCCATGAACTCCTCCAAGTTTGTATAGTCAACGTGTTTCACATTAAATTGCTTCCTCAGGACAAAATTGGATAGGTGCTGATTGACCCTATCAGAAATTTTTGCTACACCACGCAGGACAAAATAATGAATAAAAACACGTTCCTACGACAAACTATAGATCCACAGACTGTCAACGTTTACAAAGACCCAAATGAGTCCTCCAGATCTGGCGAGTTCTGCTCTCTGGTAATTGGGGCAGAGATAGATTCTACTCAAAATATAATGGTGTAGATAAATTAGAGTAGATGGGGAATAAATAACTTGAACCCATCGGTTCAGATCTAGTCATAGATGGAAACAACTTTCAAAACAGCCACCGAGACAAAACTGTCCCTTTTATTTGTACCGCAAAGAATAAAAACCCCAGTGGTGATCAAACACCACAAAAAGAAAGCTCAATTTGTGAAAAAAATGACAAATTTTGTTTGGGTACAGCATCGCATGACCGCGGACTTGTCATTCAAAATGTGATAGCGCTGAAAGCTGAAAATTGGTCCGGGCAGGAAGGTGTATAAGTGCCCGGTATTGAAGTGGTTAAACAAAATGCTTGGGGTATGCCTTAAACATTGAAGGTAAAAAAAACTGTCTGTGTGTACCCAGCTTATGTGAGAACACCACAAAACAAAAATAAAAAAATAGGAAAACGGGCAAAGCCCCCCCCCAAACTAATGATACCTGACTCTTCTATCTATGTCAAGTAAATGGAGCAGATCAATGACTCCTCCTCTAGTTGAAGGTTTCAGAAAAAGAAATCTTTAAAAAAAAGATATAAAACATCAGTTTAAAAACAAAAACAAAATATCAGATCTAAAAAATAAAATAAAAAACTGACCCCCAAAATATACAGTATATTTATTTTTTACTTTTTTTTTTACTTAGACGCAATACAACATGCCAATGGGAACCCAATAACGGCAGACAAAAGTGAGTATGGAATATATTACATTAAGCACAATCACTATTATGCATTGCTAAACATAACATACGGCGAGAGTTTCTGATCTGGCTGTCAAATGAACCCAGCCAATGTTATCCCCCAGGGATGAACAGAACACCCCCCTGTTCGGTTCACAGCAGAACTCCTGAACATATTCTAACCCAAACAGCGGACCCCATTGAAGTCTATGGGAGCCTAAGAGGAAAAATCAAAAGTGCCCATTTTGAAGGCTTATATGGAAGTAATTGGCCATAAAAGTGGAATGGGGGTCTGGGAACTGCCCTGAGGGACATGTATAAATAAAAAAACCCAAAAAAACACAAGAGACAGTTTTTGACAAATCCTTTATGAAAAAAAAAAAAATTCCAATCAAGGAATGGCTACTGAAAGTTAAGTCAATACACGATATGGAAGAAACAATAGCTATAAAGAGGGAAGATTCAACCCAGTTCCACCTCAGATGGAGATCCTGGCTTACTTTTTCCCTTTCAGGGACCTTTAAAGAATTAACAAATGGATAATACTTCTTAGAGCTTTTGTCCTTGTGCAATTAAAATCCTCCTCTCGTTCATGCTCCAATATATGCAATCTTTAATAAGAACATCTGTGACCACTTTATACCTTTGTAACCTGTATTATAAACATAAATACTCGCATCCTCAGATGAATAATCTGTAATGCCGCGTACACACGGGCGGACTTTATGGCATACTTTGTCCTGCGGACTTTTCAACAGACTTTACGACGGACTTTCTGGATGAACGGATTTGCCTACACACGATCAACCAAAGTCCGACGGATTCGTACGTGATGAGGTACGACCGGACTAAAACAAGGAAGTTCATAGCCAGTAGCCAATAGCTGCCCTAGCGTCGTTTTTTGTCCGTCGGACTAGCATACAGATGAGCGAACTTTTCGACCAGACTCGAGCCCGTCAAAAAGATTTGAAACATGTTTAATTTCCAGGTCCATCAAACTGTCCGACGGACTCCGGTTCGCCGAACCAAGTATGCCATAAAGTCTGGTCGTGTGTACGCGGCATAATAGAAAAGAACCTCATAAATGCTAAAATTCTATTGCCTCTTTTTTTTTTTTTTTCCCATATGCCATTTTATTTACTTACTTATCCTATGCCTTTATATCTGCAAATTGTAACATATTTTTGATGACAGTTTGATACGCTTGATGAAACATTTTTATCCCATGTTAAAGAATTTTATACCTTGGGTATTTTCAATACCCACTTTCTTTGTATTCTATATTCCTTTTTCATCTTTATAAAATAAACTTTATTGTGAAAAAAAGGAAAGTCAGGAAGGGGAAACAAGGACTGGGATCAGGAACAAGGGGTGCAGATATGAGGTAGCAGGGTACAGGGCGGGAACAGGACCTAGACATAGGATAAATCAGCAAGATTTTATCTGGCTATCAGGCAGAACACTGAAGCAAGAGGGAATAGTAGAGGAAGGACTAAATATCCTCCTAGCAGCCAGCATCAGGTGAAGACTTATTGCTGGAATCTGCTGGCTGCTGAGAGACACCCACTGGTGGACACTGGAACTACAACCTTCTAGTCCGGGTCTAGTCCACAGTGCCACCAGCAGGTGATCCAGTTCCTGATTATCTCCGGCATTGGGTTGGTTCCATTTGGACTTTCAAGTATCATCTCATCAACCAATATAACTTATAGATATGCGAGATCAATTTATGATGTAATCTACATTCTATGTGAAGATGGATCTTTCTTTCTATCATGAAGGCAAATGTAAGTTTGATTTACCTCCGGCAAGTAACAACAAAACCTTTCTCCTATCCAAGTGTAGGAACACATTGTTGGATTTTTTATTTTACTACATACATGTACTATTTATTCTACATTCTGGGTAATAACTTCTCTTTTTCTTTGCCATGAAGATAACCGGAGCAGTAAATTAGCTGGGCTGGTGGAAAAACTCAGCACTATAAAGCGTAAGTATATGAGATCGAAAAAAAAATTGTGGAGGTAAAAGTTACTTTGTTATAGGCTGTGATTGCAGTAGTTGAAATTGTGAGCAGAACCAGAGAGATCGATGAGCATTCAGATGATTCAGACTCACTCCGAACAAAGAAATGTTATAATACACAGGACATCTCCTGAATTAGACATGTGAAGAATGAAAAAAATTGTTGATTCGTCTCGTTATTTACATAAAGTCGTTTAGTTAACCAATTCAGCCCCGGACCATTATGCTGCATAAGGACCAGAGGACTTTTTCCAATTTGGCACTGCGTCGCTTTAACTGCTAATTGCGCGGTCATGCAATGCTGTACCCAAACGAAATTTGCGTCCTTTTCTTCCCACAAATAGAGCTTTCTTTTTATGGTATTTGATCACCTCTGCCATTTTTATTTTTTGCGCTATAAACGGAAAAAGACCGAAAATTTTGAAAAAAAATGATATTTTCTACTTTTTGTTATAAAAAAAATCCAATAAATTCAATTTTAGTCATACATTTAGGCCAAAATGTATTCAGCCACATGTCTTTAGTAAAAAAAATGTCAATAAGCGTATATTTATTGGTTTGCGCAAAAGTTATAGCGTCTACAAACTAGGGTACATTTTCTGGAATTTACACAGCTTTTAGTTTATGACTGCCTATGTCATTTCTTGAGGTGCTAAAATGGCAGGGCGGTACAAAACCCTCCCAAATGACCCAATTTTGGAAAGTAGACACCCCAAGGAAATTGCTGAGAGGCATGTTGAGCCCATTGAATGTTAATTTTTTTTGTCCCAAGTGATTGAATAATGACAAAAAAAAAAAAATACAAAAAGTTGTCACTAAATGATATATTGCTCACACAGGCCATGGGCATATGTGGAATTGCACCCCAAAATATATTCAGCTGCTTCTCCTGAGTATGGGGATAGCACATGTGTGGGACTTTTTGGAAGCCTAGCCGCGTATGGGGCCCCGAAAACCAATCACTGCCTTCAGGATTTCTAAGGGCGTAAATTTTTGATTTTACTCCTCACTACCTATTACAGTTTTGAAGGCCATAAAATGCCCAGATGGCACAAACCCCCCCCAAATGACCCCATTTTGGAAAGTAGACACCCCAAGCTATTTGCTTTGAGGCATGTTGAGTCCATGGAATATTTTATATTTTGACACAAGTTGCGGGAAAGTGACAATTTTTTTTTTTTTGCACAAAGTTGTCACTAAATGATATATTGCTCACACAGGCCAGGGACATATGTGGAATTGCACCCCAAAATACGTTTAGCTGCTTCTCCTGAGTACGGGGATACCACATTTGTGGGACTTTTTGGGAGCCTAGCCGCGTACGGGGCCCCGAAAACCAATCACCGCCTTCAGGATTTCTAAGGGTGTAAATTTTTGATTTCACTCTTCACTGCCTATCACAGTTTCGGAGGCCATGGAATGCCCAGATGGCACAAAACCCCCCCAAATGACCCCATTTTGGAAAGTAGACACCCCAAGCTATTTGCTGAGAGGCATGGTGAGTATTTTGCAGCTCTCATTTGTTTTTGAAAATGAAGAAAGGCAAGAAAAAAACTTTTTTTTTTCTTTTTTCAATTTTAAAAACTTTGTGACAAAAAGTGGGGTCTGCAAAATACTCACTATACCTCTCAGCAAATAGCTTGGGGTGTCTACTTTCCAAAATGGGGTCATTTGGGGGGGGGGGTGTTCATGCCACCTGGGCATTCCATGGCCTCCGAAACTGTGATAGGCAGTGAAGAGTTAAATAAAAAATTTACGCACTTAGAAAGCCTGAAGGCGGTGCTTGGTTTTTGGGGTCCCGTACGCGGCTAGGTTCCCAAAAAGTCTCACACATGTGGTATCCCCGTACTCAGGAGAAGCAACAGAATGCATTTTGGGGTGTAATTTCACATATTCCTATGGCATGTTTGAGCAATATATCATTTAGTGACAACTATGTGCAAAAAAATAAAATAAAAATTGTCTCTTTCCCGCAACTTGTGTCACAATATAAAATATTCCATGGACTCGACATGCCTCTCAGCAAATAGCGTGAGGTGTCTACTTTCCAAAATGGGGTCATTTGGGGGGGTTTTGAACTGTCCTGGCATTTTATGCACAACATTTAGAAGCTTATGTCACACATCACCCACTCTTCTAACCACTTGAAGACAAAGCCCCTTCTGACACTTTTTGTTTACATGAAAAAATTATTTTTTTTTGCAAGAAAATTACTTTGAACCCCCAAACATTATATATTTTTTTAAAGCAAATGCCCTACAGATTAAAATGGTGGGTGTTTCATTTTTTTTTCACACAGTATTTGCGCAGCGATTTTTCAAACGCATCATTTGGGGAAAAAACACACTTTTTTCAATTTTAATGCACTAAAACACACTATATTGCCCAAATGTTTGATGAAATAAAAAAGATGATCTTAGGCCGAGTACATGGATACCAAACATGACATGCTTTAAAATTGCGCACAAACGTGCAGTGGCAACAAAATAAATACATTTTTAAAAGCCTTTAAAAGCCTTTACAGGTTACCACTTTAGATTTACAGAGGAGGTCTACTGCTAAACTTACTGCCCTCGATCTGACCTTCACGGTGATACCTCACATGCATGGTGCAATTGCTGTTTACATTTGACGCCAGACCGACGCTTGCGTTCGTCTTAGCGCGAGAGCAGGGGGGGACAGGGGTGCTTTTTTTTTTTTTTTCTTTATTATTTTTTTTTTTATCTTATTTTCTTATTTTTAAACTGTTCCTTTCATTTTTTTTAAATCATTTTTATTGTTATCTCAGGGAATGTAAATATCCCCTATGATAGCAATAGGTAGTGACAGGTACTCTTTTTTGTAAAAATTGGGGTCTATTAGACCTTAGATCTCTCCTCTGCCCTCAAAGCATCTGACCACACCAAGATCGGTGTGATAAAATGCTTTCCCAATTTCCCAATGGCGCTGTTTACATCCGGCGAAATCTAAGTCATAAAATGCTCGTAGCTTCCGGTTTCTTAGGCCATAGAGATGTTTGGAGCCACTCTGGTCTCTGATCAGCTCTATGGTCAGCTGGCTGAATCACCGGCTGCATTCTCAGGTTCCCTGTTGAGACAGGAGAGCCAGAGAAAAACACCGAAGACGGTGGGGGGGGGTCATTCCCTCCCACTGCTTGTAAAAGCAGTCTAGAGGCTAATTAGCCACTAGGATTGCTTTTACATGAAAGCCGACCGCTGGCTGAAAAGAATGATACCAAGATGATACCTAAACCTGCAGGCATCATTCTGGTATAACCACTCAAATTCGTGAATGGCGTACCTGAAGACAAAAAAATGGTTCACAATAAAACACAGTAAGCAGTAAAGTATAAAAAATTGCATACCTGAAAAGCAAACATGATAAAACATAATAACAATAAAACATTGCAGAATAGAATACAGTAAAAAAGAGCAGAACAATAGAGAGAATAGAGAGAGAGAGAACAATAAAACGACAACTATTTTTTTTTTATGTTACATTTTTTTTTGTGTTTTTTTTTTTACACTGTTTTTGTAGCTGTAACTTTTATAACGGTAACCGGTTCCAGGTTCGGGTCTCTCAAAATGCGATGGCATCTTGGGAGACCCTGTGAAAGTGTGCCTAGTCTGTGCAATGCTGTACCCTACGCTAATACTCAAATGGTAGCGTTCAAAACATTCACCAATGCAAAGACCAGGATTGTCAGGACAGGAGGGACAATAATAGCGGGTGTCACGCCTATATCCGCGCTTGCTGCAGACACGACATCTTTTTTGGGGGGGTTCGTTGGGTAGGGGTACTCGAGAGGACATAAAGAAAATGCCTCTCATGCAGCCGACTGAATTTGGTTGGGGATGTGAATGGGGGAAGTACGGGTGCTGCAGAAGTGGTGGGTTCCCAATTAGGATTGGCGAATGCAGCAGGAAGGGCATTATGGGCACGACAGGCCTGTTTGTCTTCTTCTTGGTGGCAGCGGGACACTACTTGTGCTTGCCACCTCACCAGCTTGAACTGCACTTATGGGACTCGCCAAGTCACCAAGTGTTACTGCAGTGCTGGTTTGACTACGACCGGGGTGTACTAGGCCGCTGGTGCTTGCCAGTTCACCAAAACACTACCAAAAAAACTGTTAGCGATCGCAGGGATCAGTAGGAGTAGAAGAACAACAATGGCGCCACTCTAAGTGCAGTATTAAAACAAATTTAATGAGTCATAAAAACAGGTACTCACAAAAGTACAAGTATTCAGGCATGTAAGTGCTGGGCAGGAAATGCCAGGTGTCCCAGGGGTTTGTTCCGGTCACGTCCTCAGATGTTGTTCCGCTCGGAGACGAGATGTGCTGCTGTATGGGCGGCAGATCCGGCTGCTGGAACGCACTGCAGTGACGTGTAGATCTGTGGGAACGAAGGCACTTCCGGGTCTAGGCAGGGGTGACGAATAGGCGACGCGTTTGCGGAGCTGCGCTCCTTCCTCAGGCCTAACGTGACCTGTGATTGGTCAATAGTGTTATAGTCTAACAAGGGCTGGGATTGGAGGAAAGATCTGTCAATCACTGTTAGGCATAGGCTGTGTGCTGGACGCTGTGTGCTGGTATGTCAGCGTCTAAAGCTGTGTCGAATCTTAGTGCAAGACAGCGGTATGTGTTTGCAAGGGAAGAAAAGATGTTGTTATTAATTGAGATCATATAGTCTTTAAGAAAACAAGGGGGAAGAAGAGAGAGGGTTTTTTTAAATTAAACCACAAAGAAGGAAAACGGATGGGCATATGTAGGTAAATAGATGTGTAGCTGGAGTTACTGTTGTTAGATGAACTCCCTATTGTGACAATGTTGTACATTGAGAATTATGCATACCTAATGAAATGGGGAATGGGAAATTTAAAAAGCTCAATAAACTATGGTACACCAGGATAATATTAAAAAATGATTATGGTAATAGAATGATGGTGATGGATTGATAATTAGATAAATTGTAAGAATTGTGTTGTTAAAAAATTATGTTGTTAAAAAATTATATATATGTATATATATGTTGTAAAAAAACCGTAAATAAATAAAAAATTAATAGAAAAATTAAAAAATATGTTGGAGAAATATATATAAGAAAAGGAATATTATATATATATATAAAAAGAATATAATATATATAAAAAAGGAGAAATATTATATATATAAGAAAAAAAAAAAAAAAAAAAAAAAAAAAAAGGGGGGGGGTTAGAGGACAGACTTCATGTTGGGAGTTGGAGCATCCCGGTGGGGCTTGGGGGACTAGGAGAGCAGTCAGATGAGACTGCTTGTCTCTATTTCCTCGTTGAGTCCTCCAGGGGTCAAAGTGTCCAAAGTGAATATCCAGTATGTTTCCCTCTGACAGAGGCGTTTAAAACGCTCTGCCGGTGGGAACGTACTGGGAACTGACTCAATGATCCAAACCTTGAGACCAGATGAAGAATGGTTGTGTTTGCGTAGGAAGTGGAGGGGAACACTGTGATGGTCATCTCCTGCCTCTACTAGGCGGCGGTGCTCACCAAACCTCTTTCTCAACGTGCGTATAGTGCGGCCTACGTAGTGTAACCCACAAGGACATGTCAAGCAATAGATGACGAATTCTGTGGAACAGTTATAAAAGTTACTGATCTGATAAGTCTGTCCCTTGATGGTGAATTCTTTCTGGCCGTGATGGACATGGCTGCATGTGAGGCATAGTTTTTTACGGCATTGGTACATTCCAATGAGGGGGACGAGACAGAGAGATGTTGTCTTGGGATTTTGTTGACTTTTATATTTGCTGGGTGCTACCAGATTTTTGATGTTTCTGCTCTTTCGATAGGTGAATTTGGGTTTGGGAGTGATGGTGGATTTTAAATGTGGGTCCTGTAAAAGGATCGACCAATGTTTGGTGAGTATGCGTTCCATGGCTTTGTGTTTGGAGTGAAATTGGGTTACAAATCTCACCGGCTGTGTTGCAGATTGGGTGGTTTTGCTGGTGGATGTGGGGGGTTCTGACAGATAAAGATCAAAGGCTTCGTTTATGAGTTTTGGTGGGAAAGCCTTGTCTGAGAATTTTTGTTTTAAGTGGGACCCTTCCGTGATGTAGTCAGATTGTCTGGTACAGTTTCTGCGTAACCTGCAGAACTGGCTCTTGGGAATGTTGGCAATCCATCTTGGGTGGTGGCAACTCTGATGGTGCAAGAAGGAGTTGCCTGCTGTCGGCTTGTTATAGTTTTTGGCCAGAATTTTGCCTTTATCATGAAAAAGTAGGAGGTCTATTTAGACCTCCTACTTTTTCATGATAAAGGCAAAATTCTGGCCAAAAACTATAACAAGCCGACAGCAGGCAACTCCTTCTTGCACCATCAGAGTTGCCACCACCCAAGATGGATTGCCAACATTCCCAAGAGCCAGTTCTGCAGGTTACGCAGAAACTGTACCAGACAATCTGACTACATCACGGAAGGGTCCCACTTAAAACAAAAATTCTCAGACAAGGCTTTCCCACCAAAACTCATAAACGAAGCCTTTGATCTTTATCTGTCAGAACCCCCCACATCCACCAGCAAAACCACCCAATCTGCAACACAGCCGGTGAGATTTGTAACCCAATTTCACTCCAAACACAAAGCCATGGAACGCATACTCACCAAACATTGGTCGATCCTTTTACAGGACCCACATTTAAAATCCACCATCACTCCCAAACCCAAATTCACCTATCGAAAGAGCAGAAACATCAAAAATCTGGTAGCACCCAGCAAATATAAAAGTCAACAAAATCCCAAGACAACATCTCTCTGTCTCGTCCCCCTCATTGGAATGTACCAATGCCGTAAAAAACTATGCCTCACATGCAGCCATGTCCATCACGGCCAGAAAGAATTCACCATCAAGGGACAGACTTATCAGATCAGTAACTTTTATAACTGTTCCACAGAATTCGTCATCTATTGCTTGACATGTCCTTGTGGGTTACACTACGTAGGCCGCACTATACGCACGCTGAGAAAGAGGTTTGGTGAGCACCGCCGCCTAGTAGAGGCAGGAGATGACCATCACAGTGTTCCCCTCCACTTCCTACGCAAACACAACCATTCTTCATCTGGTCTCAAGGTTTGGATCATTGAGTCAGTTCCCAGTACGTTCCCACCGGCAGAGCGTTTTAAACGCCTCTGTCAGAGGGAAACATACTGGATATTCACTTTGGACACTTTGACCCCTGGAGGACTCAACGAGGAAATAGAGACAAGCAGTCTCATCTGACTGCTCTCCTAGTCCCCCAAGCCCCACCGGGATGCTCCAACTCCCAACATGAAGTCTGTCCTCTAACCCCCCCCTTTTTTTTTTTTTTTTTTTTTTTTTTTTTTTTTTTTCTTATATATATAATATTTCTCCTTTTTTATATATATTATATTCTTTTTATATATATATATAATATTCCTTTTCTTATATATATTTCTCCAACATATTTTTTAATTTTTCTATTAATTTTTTATTTATTTACGGTTTTTTTACAACATATATATACATATATATAATTTTTTAACAACATAATTTTTTAACAACACAATTCTTACAATTTATCTAATTATCAATCCATCACCATCATTCTATTACCATAATCATTTTTTAATATTATCCTGGTGTACCATAGTTTATTGAGCTTTTTAAATTTCCCATTCCCCATTTCATTAGGTATGCATAATTCTCAATGTACAACATTGTCACAATAGGGAGTTCATCTAACAACAGTAACTCCAGCTACACATCTATTTACCTACATATGCCCATCCGTTTTCCTTCTTTGTGGTTTAATTTAAAAAAACCCTCTCTCTTCTTCCCCCTTGTTTTCTTAAAGACTATATGATCTCAATTAATAACAACATCTTTTCTTCCCTTGCAAACACATACCGCTGTCTTGCACTAAGATTCGACACAGCTTTAGACGCTGACATACCAGCACACAGCGTCCAGCACACAGCCTATGCCTAACAGTGATTGACAGATCTTTCCTCCAATCCCAGCCCTTGTTAGACTATAACACTATTGACCAATCACAGGTCACGTTAGGCCTGAGGAAGGAGCGCAGCTCCGCAAACGCGTCGCCTATTCGTCACCCCTGCCTAGACCCGGAAGTGCCTTCGTTCCCACAGATCTACACGTCACTGCAGTGCGTTCCAGCAGCCGGATCTGCCGCCCATACAGCAGCACATCTCGTCTCCGAGCGGAACAACATCTGAGGACGTGACCGGAACAAACCCCTGGGACACCTGGCATTTCCTGCCCAGCACTTACATGCCTGAATACTTGTACTTTTGTGAGTACCTGTTTTTATGACTCATTAAATTTGTTTTAATACTGCACTTAGAGTGGCGCCATTGTTGTTCTTCTACTCCTACAGTTCCCAGAGGATTGCTTCTTCTTTAACAACAGGGCTGCCTTCTACAATTGCTTTTATTGGATTTTAATTCAGTTTTTATTGGACTGCAACATCCTACAGTTGCTGTTGTTTAAAACACCGTTTATATTTACCATTTCAGATTGTCATTTCATATTGTAAGTTATACAGCACCCAATCACCCCATCTACTGTTCACAAGTAGACCTATCACTGCTGTTTGACCATATTGAATATAGCGCTCACATCCACATGTTTTGTTATCGCAGGGATCAGGCCTGACTCTGCGAACGCTGCAGTTATGCGTTTAGTGTTTTGTAAGTGACAGTGATCGATCGATACTGCACTTGGGTGGGCTGGGCCGGGCGGAGGGGCAAAACGCAGGTGCTAGCAGGTATCTGGGCTGATCCTGCTAACACTGCGTTTTTGGGAACCCTAAACTGCTGGGGACGCTAGTATAGATCTGATTGGATCAGATATTGATCCGTGCAGATACTATACCACTAAGGGAGGTGTATGCTGCGTGCGTGGGTGTTAGCGGTACTGGCGCTAACCTGGCGCTGCCTGGGGCTGGTGCTTGCCAGTTCACCAAAACGCTACCAAAAAAACTGTTAGCGATCGCAGGGATCAGGCCTGACTCTGCGAACGCTGCAGTTATGTGTTTAGTGTTTTGTAAGTGACAGTGATCGATCAATACTGCACTTGGGTGGGCTGGGCCGGGCGGAGGGGCAAAATGCATGTGCTAGCAGGTATCTGGGCTGATCCCGCTAACACTGCGTTTTTGGGAACCCTAAACTGCTGGGGACGCTAGTATAGATCTGATCGGATCAGATATTGATCAGTTCAGATACTATACCACTAAGGGAGGCGTATGCTGCGTGCGTGGGTGTTAGCGGTACTGGCGCTAATCTGACGCTGCCTGGGGCGACGCATATCACCGCCGGGCGATCAGGGGGCTAAACCTTTATTCAGTAATAAACGGCGGGTGCCCTGACACTATAAAGAATAAACAAACTAACCAGCGTCACCCGTAACAGTTATACGGTGATCAGTGGTGAAAGGGTTAACTAGGGGGCAATTAAGGGGTTAAAACATTTATTAGGTAGTATATGGGGGTCCCTGTCGCTATAAAACGCTGACGGCGAACCTAAATATTTACTTCCCTAACTATCGTCACCAGTGACACTAATACAGCGATCAGAAAAATGATCGCTTAGTGACACTGGCGACAGGGGGTGATCAAGGGGTTAAAACTTTATTAGGGGGGGTTAGGGGGGTACCCTAGACCTAAAGGGGGCTAACACTCACTGCCCTAACACACTAACTGTCACAAACTGACACCATGCAGTAATAAAAAAAAAAAAACAGCTTGGTGTCAATGTGACAGGGGGGGGGAGGGGTGATCGGGGGGTGATTGGGGGTGTAATGTGTGCCTGGCATGTTCTACTTTGTGTGTGTGTTTGGTGCACTCACATTTCAGTCTTCTCTCCTCGGCGCCGGAGTGGATACTGTCGAGCCGAGGAGAGATGACATCACATCCCCTGCCTCTGTGTGTACTACACAGAGGCAGGGGAAGAATCTCATTGGCTGGGAGCGATCGCGAGGGGGGGCCACGATCGGATGGCCTCCCCCTCATCTCTGATCGCTGCCAGACCAAAGGCGACCGCCGCTGGTACCGGGGGGTCCGATCGAACCCCCCACCCGCGGGAAGGCAAGGACGTATATGTATGTCCTTTTGCCTGCCCGTGCCGCTCTGTGGACGTAGATAGTCGTGCGGCGGTCGTCAAGTGGTTAATCACTTGATATCACAAATGGTGTTCAGCAGTGGCGGCTGGTGCTCAAAATTTTTAGGGGGTGCAAACAAACTGCAAAAAAAAACCCATCAATTGCAGCCTCACTGTGCCCATCAAACGCAGCCACTGTGCCCATCAATTGAAGATTGACGGGTGCAGGAGAGAGGGGGCGGCGCTCCTGCGCCCTCTATGGACGCACCGGCACTGGTGTTCAGATGTGGCCAACAGACGGTGGAAATATCCAGGTCTTCACTCCCACGGGGTGTTCATGCCAGGAATGGCTGTTGGCACTTTGTGTGGAAGAGCAGCCAGGCAAAAAGCCTCCAGCATGTACCTGCAGGAAAAAGAGAGAAAAGCTCAGAGGGTGTAACTGAGACAATGTCTCCACCAGTGTCGGAGATGGTGGGAGAACGGTGGAAAAGGCCGAAAATAATGGCAAATCATTATTACAAAATCTTAGCAAACTGAGACAATTCTGCCACCAATGATGTAATATTCTACTGAATAATCAATGGAGGATGATACCAAGAAAAGGTCACTTATAGCTGCAACTAGTTTTGCTTTCTATGTGTTCCTGGCCCTTAAAAAAATATATTTTTCAGGATTTTTTAAGTTATACATATTGTTATTTCTTTCATTTAGACAAAATCATTCGCAATTCTGACAAGCTTTCAGGTAAGTGATGAAAAGGGAGCTCTAGTTTATATCCTGTATGAGTATATTATGTATTGAATACAGCTTATGGGTCTTGAACCGCCTTGAGCTCCAGGAGCTTTTACCCCCTTTTATGACCAGGCCATTTATTTCTATTCAGCACTGCGTTACTTTAACTGGCAATTGCTCAGTAATGCAACACTGTACCCAAATGACATTTATATTATTATTTTTTTTTTTCACACAAATAGAGCTTTCTTCTGGTGGTATTTGATCACCTCTGGGTTTTTAATTTTTTATAATTCTGAAAAAAAAACCCGAATATTTTCTACTTTCTGTTATAAAACATATCCAATAAAATCAAAGTTCTTCATAAATTTAGGCCACAGTGTATTTTACTACATATTTTTGGTAAAAAAAAAATCCCAATAAGTGTATAATAATTGGTTTGTGTGAAAGTGATAGCTTCTACAAATTACGGTGTATATATTTAAAATTGAACATTTCTGATGTATTAACCGCTGATATTATTTTTTTGAGGGCCTTAAAATGCCAGAAAAGTACAAATACCCCCCAAATGACCCCTTTTTGTCAAGTAGACAGTCTGAGGTATTTAATAAGAGGCATGGCAAGTTTTTTGAAATTGTAATTTTTTTTTGTCACAATTTTTTTGAAAATTAAGAAATTAAATAAAAAAAAATGCACAGTATTTTTTTTTTTTTTTTACATACTGTCACCAGTGCAGTACAGCTTCATCTTAAACCTGGTGTGGCGGTGATCAGGGACACTAACTAGTGACAGTATGTAAAAAATAAATAAATAAATAAATACTTTATATTCAATTTGTAAAAATTTTTTTCCTTTTTTTTTTTTTTTTACATACTGTCATCAGAGTAGCTCAGTGGCACCATAGTGACATTATATTACTCTGGGGGGTGATCAGAGATTTTTTTACACTGTTATTGCTTTATACAGTGCAGATCAGTATAAAGACCAGCCTTTCTCAACCTTTTCAACACAGAGGAACCCTTGAAATAGTTCTGCGGTCTCAGGGAACCTCTGCTAAAAATTAGAAATCTACAACTCATGATACATTAGTGTGATGGTCAGTGGGAAGAACGGTCCTTACACTCACTGGGAAGAATTACCTCCTTACAGATAGTTAAAAAGATCAATAGTGTCAGTGGGAACTTATCTGAGAGGCAGAAATTGGCCAATGTTGAAGGAACTCCTGGCAACCTCTGGAGGAACCCTGGTTGAGAATCACTGATATAGGCAATAGTTTTAGCTGTTTATGATTGGCTACAGCTAATCACATTGTACAGTAGGGATGAGCTTCGAGTTCGAGTCGAACTCATGTTCGACTCGAACATTGGCTGTTCGCAAGTTCACCGAACAGCGAACAATTTGGGGTGTTCGCGGCAAATTCGAATGCCGCGGAACACCCTTTAAAAGTCTATGGGAGAAATCAAAAGTGCTAATTTTAAAGGCTAATATGCAAGTTATTGTCATAAAAAGTGTTTGGGGACCTGGGTCCTGCCCCAGGGGACATGGATCAATGCAAAAAAAAGTTTTAAAAACGGCCGTTTTTTCAGGAGCAGTGATTTTAATAATGCTTAAAGTCAATCAATAAAAGTGTAATATCCCTTTAAATTTCGTACCTGGGGGGTGTCTATAGTGTGCCTGTAAAGGGGCGCATGTTTCCTGTGTTTAGAACAGTCTGACAGCAAAATGACATTTTGAAGGAAAAAGCTCATTAAAAACTACCCGCGGCTATTGCATTGCCGACAATACACATAGAAGTTCATTGATAAAAACGGCATGGGAATTCCCCAAAGGGGAACCCCGAACCAAAATTTAAAAAAAAAAATGACGTGGGAGTCCCCCTAAATTCCATACCAGGCCCTTCAGGTCTGGTATGGATAGTAAGGGGAACCCCGGCCAAAATTTAAAAAAAAAAATGACGTGGGGTTCCCCCTAAATTCCATACCAGACCCTTCAGGTCTGGTATGGATTTTAAGGGGAACCCCGCGCCAAAAAAAAAAAAAAAAAGGCGTGGGATCCCCCCAAAAATCCATACCAGACCCTTATCCGAGCACGCAACCTGGCAGGCCGCAGGAAAAGAGGGGGGGATGAGAGTGCGGCCCCCCCTCCCTCCTGAACCGTACCAGGCCACATGCCCTCAACATTGGGAGGGTGCTTTGGGGTAGCCCCCCAAAACACCTTGTCCCCATGTTGATGAGGACAAGGGCCTCATCCCCACAACCCAGGCCGGTGGTTGTGGGGGTCTGCGGGCGGGGGGCTTATCGGAATCTGGAAGCCCCCTTTAACAAGGTGACCCCCAGATCCCGGCCCCCCCCCCTGTGTGAAATGGTAAGGGGGTACATAAGTACCCCTACCATTTCATGAAAAAAGTGTCAAAAATGTTAAAAATGACAAGAGACAGTTTTTGACAATTCCTTTATTTAAATGCTTCTTCTTTCTTCTATCTTCCTTCATCTTCTGGTTCTTCTGGTTCTTCTGGCTCTTCTGGTTCTTCCTCCGGCGTTCTCGTCCAGCATCTCCTCTGCGGCGTCTTCTATCTTCTTCTCCTCGGGCCGCTCCGCACCCATGGCATGGGGGGGAGGCTCCCGCTCTTCTCTTCTTCTTTTCTTCTCTTCTTCTCTTCTTCTTTTCTTCTCCGGGCCGCTCCGCAATCCATGCTGGCATGGAGGGAGGCTCCCGCTGTGTGACGGCACTCCTCGTCTGACAGTTCTTAAATAACGGGGGGCGGGGCCACCCGGTGACCCCGCCCCCCTCTGACGCACGGTGACTTGACGGGACTTCCCTGTGACGTCACGGGGAATGCCACAGGGAAGTCCCGTCAAGTCACCGTGCGTCAGAGGGGGGCGGGGTCACCGGGTGGCCCCGCCCCCCCGTTATTTAAGAACTGTCAGACGAGGAGCGCCGTCACACAGCGGGAGCCTCCCTCCATGCCAGCATGGATTGCGGAGCGGCCCGGAGAAGAAAATGAAGAAGAGAAGAAGAGAAGAAGAGAAGAAAAGAAGAAGAGAAGAGCGGGAGCCTCCCCCCCATGCCATGGGTGCGGAGCGGCCCGAGGAGAAGAAGACAGAAGACGCCGCGGAGGAGATGCTGGACGAGAACGCCGGAGGAAGAACCAGAAGAGCCAGAAGAACCAGAAGAACCAGAAGATGAAGGAAGATAGAAGAAAGAAGAAGCATTTAAATAAAGGAATTGTCAAAAACTGTCTCTTGTCATTTTTAACATTTTTGACACTTTCTTCGTGAAATGGTAGGGGTACTTATGTACCCCCTTACCATTTCACACAGGGGGGGGGCCGGGATCTGGGGGTCACCTTGTTAAAGGGGGCTTCCAGATTCCGATAAGCCCCCCACCCGCAGACCCCCACAACCACCGGCCAGGGTTGTGGGGATGAGGCCCTTGTCCTCATCAACATGGGGACAAGGTGTTTTGGGGGGCTACCCCAAAGCACCCTCCCAATGTTGAGGGCATGTGGCCTGGTACGGTTCAGGAGGGAGGGGGGGCCGCACTCTCGTCCCCCCCTCTTTTCCTGCGGCCTGCCAGGTTGTGTGCTCGGATAAGGGTCTGGTATGGATTTTTGGGGGGACCCCACGCCGTTTTTTTTTTTGGCGCGGGGTTCCCCTTAAAATCCATACCAGACCTGAAGGGCCTGGTATGGAATTTAGGAGGACTCCCACGTAATTTTTTTTTTTAAATTTTGGTTCGGGGTTCCCCTTTGGGGAATTCCCATGCCGTTTTTATCAATGAACTTCTATGTGTATTGTCGGCAATGCAATAGCCGCGGGTAGTTTTAAATGAGTTTTTTCCTTCAAAATGTCATTTTGCTGTCAGACTGTTCTAAACACAGGAAACATGCGCCCCTTTACAGGCATACTATAGACACCCCCCAGGTACGAAATTTAAAGGGATATTACACTTTTATTGTTTGACTTTAAGCATTATTAAAATCACTGCTCCTGAAAAAACGGCCGTTTTTAAAACTTTTTTTTGCATTGATCCATGTCCCCTGGGGCAGGACCCAGGTCCCCAAACACTTTTTATGACAATAACTTTCATATAAGCCTTTAAAATTAGCACTTTTGATTATTCATGTTCGTGTCCCATAGACTTTAACGGTGTTCGCATGTTCGAACGAACTTTTTTCCTGTTCGCATGTTCTGGTGCGAACCGAACAGGGGGGTGTTCGGCTCATCCCTATTGTACAGGTAGCCAGAGACCATGTGATTGCTTGGTGGACACAGCAGGTCATGGGAGTGTGTCTCTACATGCCCAGGTGGCACGTGCTGCGCATGTCAACTAGCTAACATAGAGGTATGGGATTGCCCTTCTATGAGCCGCCAGCAAGTGGTTAATTCAATGTGGTTTTATCTTTTAGATTTAGCAGAAATTTTTGTAAGTTATGTTGTATTTGTCTTCTAATAATTACTTTAGAGTATTTTTAGCGAAAATATAATTCTGCTTTTTTTTTGGGTGGGGAGGTGCTGAATAGGTTCCTGTGATTTCTAACAGCAGACCTGTGCAGTGGCGGCTGGTGCTCAATATTTTGGGGGGGTGGCAAACCAATGCCAACCCCCCCCCAGGAGACAGGCGGGAATGTGACCCCCCCTGCATGCAGGAGACGGGCAGGATGTGAATGTGGCAGCGATCAGAGGCCTCCTTACCTTAGGAAGGAGGCAGATCAGGCAGACATGGATCCGGGCTGCAGCTCCTCGCTCCGGGGCCATTGCTTCTCCTCCAGGCCCAACAGGAAGTGGGTCCTGACTGAGACCTGATTGGCCGGGAGTTTTAAGACTCCCTGACCAATCAGGTCTAAGGAATTGCTTCCTGATTGGCCGGGAGGAGAATCAGGAAGACAATAGCCAATATTAATACGCTAATGTCACACAACTGGGTGGGCTCATGGCGCAGTGCTCTGCACCCCAAGCACACCCTTTTTTAAGCCAATTCGAGCCTCAGGCTCTAATAGTGCTTAAAAAAAAACATGGAAATCCCTGCATCTGGCACCCTGCATGTATATTAGTGGGCTGGACGCATGGATAGGGAGGGTGGCGCCCCTGGACCTGTGTGTGTGTGTGTGTGTATATATATATATATATATATATATATATATATATAGTATATATTAGTATTGGTATACAGTATATATATATTTGCTCTATGTTTTTGTTTTTTCTTAGGTGCAAAAGGTCATGCCAATGGGCGCCCAGTAACAGAAGCCATCGGTGAGTATGAAAATATAATAAATAAAGCATAATCACTGTGATGAATTGCTAAGATAGGCATGAAATACGGGGAGAGTGTCTGATCTGGCTGTTCAATGAATTCAGTCAATATTACCCCGATACCCGCCTAGGTGAACATACACTTTGTAGGTTAATCTTTATTGTTCTCCCCCAAGATAAGCAGAGCTGATAGCTTTTCATTATCTAATTTTTTTAAAAATGATTTAATATAGAAAAAAATATTTTTAAAGTGCACATACTGTATATGTGATTCTAATAGCCCTAGGGTTATGTGACCCCCTATACTGTAATAAAGCTCCCAGACATATTTGTCCTCAGAATAAGACCATCGCTTGTAGTAGTTAGAAGTAGATTACTTTTGCTTTGGTTTTATTTATGAGCATTTGAGGAAGAGAGGGTTAGGGATACCCAAAAAGCCATTTCCTATCATTAGTAGCTTTAAAGTGGTCCACAACAATGACATCACTGAGGGGGCTAGGGAGGAGGTGGAATCTTTATGGGTAGAGCTCCAAAGGGATGAAGTTAAGGGGAAAATAATACTGGGAGTATGCTATAGGCCCCCAAACCTGAGGGAGGAAGTGGAGACGGATCTCCTATCACAAATTGGATTAGCAGCAAGGATGGGAAGTGTTATCATAATGGGGGATTTTAATTATCCAGACATAGACTGGGCGGAGGGAACCGCGCATTCATTTAAGGCTCGCCAGTTCCTTAGTGTCTTGCAGGACAATTTTATGGGTCAGATGGTAGACGCACCAACTAGAAACAAAACATTACTAGATCTACTGATTACCAAAAATACAGACCTGATAACAGATGTGGTAATACGGGGCAATTTAGGTAACAGCGATCACAGGTCAATTAGTTTCAGTATAAATCACACAAATAGGAAACATGAGGGGAACACAAAGACACTGAATTTCAAAAGAGCCAACTTCCCTAAACTACAAACCTTGCTAAAAGGCATAAATTGGGATAAAATATTAGGAACAAAGAATACGGAGGAGAGATGGGTTTGCTTTAAGAGCATATTAAATAAGGGCATTAGCCAATGTATCCCATTGGGTAATAAATTTAAAAGAGCGAACAAACATCCTGGATGGCTTAACTCCAATGTAAAAATGCATATAAAAGCAAAGGAGAAGGCCTTCAAAAAATACAAGGTTGAGGGATCATCCTCAGCATTCAGAATTTATAAAGAATGCAATAAGAAATGTAAGGGTACAATTAGGATGGCTAAGATAGAACATGAAAGAAACATAGCGGAGGAGAGCAAAAGAAATCCCAAGAAATTCTTTAAGTATGTAAACAGTAAAAAAGGGAGGACAGACCATATTGGCCCCATAAAGAATGAGGAAGGACATCTGGTTACAAAGGATGGGGAGATGGCAAAGGTATTGAATTTATTCTTCTCCTCAGTCTTCACAAGTGAATCGGGGGGCTTTAGTAACCAAAACTGCAGTGTTTATCCTCATGACACATCACAGGAAGCACCTACATGGTTAACAGAGGACGGAATTAAAATTAGACTTGAGAAACTTAACGTTAATAAATCACCGGGACCAGATGGCTTGCATCCGAGAGTACTTAGGGAACTCAGTCAGGTGATTGCCAGACCGTTGTTCCTAATATTTACAGACAGTCTATTGACTGGAATGGTACCAGCTGATTGGAGAAAAGCCAATGTAGCACCAATATTTAAAAAGGGCCCAAAAAACATCCCTGGGAATTACAGACCAGTTAGCCTAACATCAATAGTATGTAAACTCTTGGAGGGGATGATAAGGGACTATATACAAGATTTTAGTAATAAGAACGGTTTCATTAGCAGTAATCAGCATGGATTCATGAAGAATCGTTCTTGCCAAACCAATCTATTAACCTTCTATGAGGAGGTGAGTTGCCATCTAGATAAAGGAAGGCCCGTAGACGTGGTGTATCTGGATTTTGCAAAAGCATTTGACACAGTTCCCCATAAACGTTTACTGTACAAAATAAGGTGCGTTGGCATGGACCATAGGGTGAGTACATGGATTGAAAACTGGCTACAAGGGCGTGTTCAGAGGGTGGTGATAAATGGGGAGTACTCAGAATGGTCAGGGGTGGGTAGTGGGGTTCCCCAGGGTTCTGTTCTGGGACCAATCCTATTTAATTTGTTCATAAACGATCTGGAGGATGGGATAAACAGTTCAATCTCTGTATTTGCAGACGATACTAAGCTAAGCAGGGCAATAACTTCTCTGCAGGATGTGGAAATCTTGCAAAAAGACCTGAACAAATTAATGGGGTGGGCGACTACATGGCAAATGAGGTTCAATGTAGAAAAATGTAAAATAATGCATTTGGGTGGCAAAAATATGAAAGCGATCTATACACTGGGGGGGGGGAACCTCTGGGGGAATCTAGGATGGAAAAGGACCTGGGGGTCCTAGTGGATGATAGGCTCAGCAATAGCATGCAATGCCAAGCTGCTGCTAATAAAGCAAACAGAATATTGGCATTAAAAGGGGGATCAACTGCAGAGATAAAACGATAATTCTCCCGCTCTACAAGACTCTGGTCCGGCCGCACCTGGAGTATGCTGTCCAGTTCTGGGCACCAGTCCTCAGGAGGGACGTACTGGAAATGGAGCGAGTACAAAGAAGGGCAACAAAGCTAATAAAGGGTCTGGAGGATCTTAGTTATGAGGAAAGGTTGCAAGCACTGAACTTATTCTCTCTGGAGAAGAGACGCTTGAGAGGGGATATGATTTCAATTTACAAATACTGTACTGGTCACCCCACAATAGGGATAAAACTTTTTCGCAGAAGAGAGTTTAATAAGACTCGTGGCCACTCATTACAATTAGAAGAAAAGAGGTTTAACCTTAAACTACGTAGAGGGTTCTTTACTGTAAGAGCGGTAAGGATGTGGAATTCCCTTCCACAGGCGGTGGTCTCAGCGGGGAGCATTGATAGCTTCAAGAAACTATTAGATAATCACCTGAATGACCGCAATATACAGGGATATGTAATGTAATACTGACACATAATCACACACATAGGTTGGACTTGATGGACTTGTGTCTTTTTTCAACCTCACCTACTATGTAACTATGTAACAAGGATTAGACCAAAATAATGACGCTCCAGGTGAGTGAACTGAACCCAGGGGGCTGCACAGCTCGTCTGTGAGATTCAGTAACATTCACAAATCCGGAATATTTCTGCACTCCTTGGTATCTTTATTGAGACATTAAACTGACAGGAACGTTAAAAGGTAACGCGTTTCGTGCCAAATTCCCGGCCAGCTCAGACCGCCCAGGTTTTTGAATGACGTGAGGTAAAACAAGTCACAGAAGTGCTGAACGAAGTGCTCTCCTGTGATCCATAGAAGTACAGCCAGAGGAGCTTTCCCTGTACTTCTCCTTTATTCACCCGACATCACAAGTGGTGATTAGAAGTGGGCAGCCGACGGTGGAAATATCCAGGTCTTCACTCCCACGGGGTGTTCATGCCAGGAACTGTTGTTGGCAATTCGGAAGAGCAGCCAGGCAGAAAGCATTGCATGTTACATATGAATATTACATAAGACCAATTAAAAAAAAAAAAAAAAAAAAAAAAAAAAAGATTTTTAATACAGAAATGTTGTCTTATGTCGCGTACACACGAGCGGACTTTTCGACCGGACTGGTCCGACCGACCGAGTCCGGCGGACAATCCGATCGTGTGTGGGCTTCATCTGACCTTCAGCGGACTTTTCCAGTTGAAAATCTGACGGAGTTTAGATTTGAAATATGCTTCAAATCTTTCCAATGGACTCGAATCCGGTCGAAAAATCAGCTCGTCTGTATGCTAGTCCGACAGATGAAAACCCATGCTAGGGCAGCTATTGGCTACTGGCTATCAACTTCCTTATTTTAGTCTGGTCGTATGTCATCACGTACGAATCCGTCAGACTTTGGTGTGATCGTGTATAGGCAAGTCTGTTTGTTCAAAAGTCCATCGGAAGTCCGTCAAAAGTCTGTCGAAAGTCCATCGGAAAGTCCGTCGGACCAGTCTGGTCGAAAAGTCCGCTCGTGTGTACGTGGCATTAGTGAAAAGTCTGTCCATGTACAGTATAGGATGCACTCAATACTCAATACAGGAGACGGGCAGGATGTGAATGTGGCAGCGATCAGAGGCCTCCTTACCTTAGGAAGGAGGCAGATCAGGCAGATATGGATCCGGGCTGCAGCTCCTCGCTCCAGGGCCATTGCTTCTCCTCCAGGCTGAACAGGAAGTGGGTCCTGACTAAGACCTGGCCAATCGGGTCTCAGGAACTGCTTCCTGATTGGTCAGGAGGAGAATCAGGAAGACAATAGCCAATATTAATACACTAATGTCACACAACTGGGTGGGCTCATGGCGCAGTGCTCTGTGCCCCAAGCACACCCTTTTTTAAGCCAATTAGAACCTCAGGCTCTAATATTGCTTAAAAAAAACCCATGGAAATCCCTGCATCTGGCACCCTGCATGTAGATTAGTGGGCTGGACGCATGGATGGGGGGGTGGCGCTCCTGGACCTGTGTGTGTGTGTATATATAAATATATATATATATATATATATATATATATATATATATATATATATATATATATATATATATATATATAGTAGTGTAATGTAAAGTAGTGAGTGTACAGCTTGTATAACAGTGTAAATTTGCTGTCCCCTCAAAATAACTCAACACACAGCCATTAATGTCTAAACCGCTGACAACAAAAGTGAGTCAAAATGTCCACATTGGGCCCAATTAGCCATTTTCCCTCTCTGGGGTCATGTGACTCATTAGTGTCTCAGGTGCGAATGAGGAGCAGGTGTGTTAAATTTGGTGTTATCGCTCTCACTCTCTCATACTGGTCACTGGAAGTTCAACATGGCACCTCATGGCAAAGAACTCTCACTCTCACTCTCACTCTCTCACTCTTGTCTTCAGCAAACTGTTTGCAGGCTTTCTTGTGCATCATCTTTAGAAGAGGCTTCCTTCTGGGACGACAGCCATGCTGACCAATTTGATGCAGTGTGCGGCGTATGGTCTGAGCACTGACAGGCTGACCCCCCACCCCTTCAACCTCTGCAGCAATGCTGGCAGCACTCATATGTCTATTTCCCAAAGACAACCTCTGGATATGACGCTGAGCACGTGACCTCAACTTCTTTGGTGGACCATGGTGAGGCCTGTTCTGAATGGAACCTGTCCTGTTATACCGCTGTATGGTCTTGGCCACCGTGCTGCAGCTCAGTTTCAGGGTCTTGACAATCTTCTTATAGCCTAGGCCATCTTTATGTAGAGCAACAATTCTTTTTTTCAGTTCTTTGCCATGAAGTGCCATGTTGAACTTCTAGTGACCAGTATGAGAGAGTGAAAGCGATAATACCAAATTTAACACACCTGCTCCCCATTCACACCTGAGACACTAATGAGTCACATGACCCCAGAGAGGGAAAATGGCTAATTGGGCCCAATGTGGACATTTTTACTCACTTTTGTTGCCAGCGGTTTAGACATTAATGGCTGTGTGTTGAGTTATTTTGAGGGGACATCAAATTTACACTGTTATACAAGCTGTACACTCACTACTTTACATTACACTAATATATATATATATATATATATATATATATACATATACATATACACACACACAGGTCCAGGGGCGCCACCCCCCCTATCCATGCGTCCAGCCCACTAATCTAGAGCCGTCGGCTCTAATAGGCTTCCAAATTGGTAAACAGCGGACTCACTGCTGTGCGTTTGCTGCTTACGTAGTGCTGTGTTAGGGAATCGATTTATTTGATTCCCTAACACTGACCTGCCTCTCAGCCAATCAGGTGCACCGGGTCTGGTTACCTGTCACCTGATTGGCTGAAGTGACAGGCGCTGTGATTGGATGCCAGGCGTCCAATCATAGTAGAAGAGGACGGGAGAAGACATCGAGGACTCGGAGTTAGCGTGGAGGACAGCGCTGACCCGAGACAGGTAAGTGCCAGGCGGGGAGGCACACTGGCAGCAATTGATGGGGCAAACTGGTGGCAATTGATGGGGCACACTGGCAGCAATTGATGGTTACAGTAGCTGCGTTTGATGGCACAGTGGCTGCGCTTGATTACACAGTGGCAGCGTTTAATAGGCACAGCGGTGGCAATTTATGGGTACAGTGGCTTCGTTTGATGGCAAAGTGAGGCTGCAATTGATGGTTTTTTTTTTTCAGTTTGTTTGCGCCCCCCCTAAAAATTTTGAGCACCAGCCGCCACTGCTGAACACCATTTGTGATATCAAGTGATTAAAGGAGAAGTATGGCCAAAGCTATTTTATCTATACTTCTATGGATCATTGGACTGCACTTTGTTCTGCACTCCTGTGACCTGTTTTCTGGTGTCTCTCACCTTCCTCTTGGCAATACCCCACAGATTCTCTATGGGGATTAGGTCAGGCGAGTTTGCTGGCCAATGGAGCACAGTGATACCATGATCATGTGACCAGGTATTGGTAGTGTGGGAGGTGCCAAGTCCTGCTGGAAAATTAAATCAGCATCCCCATAAAGCTGGTCAGCAGAGGGAAGCATGAAGTGCTCTAGAATTTTCTAGTAGAGGACTGCACTGACTTTGGACTTAAAAACACAGAGGACCAACACCAGCAGATGACACGGCTCCCCAAATCATCACTGACTAGAATATTTTGCATTTCATTTGGAAACGAAGGTCCCAGAGTCTGGAGGAAGAGTGGAGGAAGAGTGGAGAAGCACAGAATACAAGTTGCATGAGGTCCAGTGTGAAGTTCTTGTGCAACAAGCTAGTGTATCTTCAAATGGTTCCAGGTAAGTCCGTCCCAATAGATATACACTAGCTTGTTGCACAAGAACTTTTTATGCACACTGGACTTTTTTAAATATTTATAGCATTTTAGTATATACAGCATTTTTTGGCATTTTCTGGAATTTTTTGCATGCATGGACTTTTTCATTTTTTTCATTTATTAATTTTATATTTTTTCATTTATTAATTTTTATCCTTAACACTACACTTTTATGCACGCCATATGTAAATTGTCCTTTTTTTTTTTTTGTTTTATTATTTTTTATTTTTTGAACACCATCCAATCTCACTTTACTAGTATATACACCACTCTGGAGTGGGCAACACTGTGTTTGTGTTTTTTTGGGGCATAATTCACTTATACCTTTCAATGATTATTATCCTTGGATCTTGTGAAATTTTATTTTTTTATACACCTGATTGATCATTCACTTATATTATTGTTTGGAGCTTTATCCATTATTTTATATAACTTCACTTTGGGCAGTTTGCACATACTTTGGTATTTTTAGCAAGTACATTTATTTACACATACTATTTTACTGTGTTTCACTTTTCATTCACCCAGAATTGTGGTGTAATGTTCCCCTTGTGTTAAGAGTCTGTTTATAGTTTAATTTATTTTTTTCACCAGTGAACAGCGCCAATCCCCTATTTTCTCAGGGTTTATAGCATTTGGATCGCACCTAGGTGCTTTCTTTATCTGGGGGGCTGCAGTTCGGTTACAAGCCCGTCCTAAGCGCGGAATACCAATACATACGTAATCTTCTTATAGCCTAGGCCATCTTTATGTAAAGCAACAATTCTTTTTTTCAGATCCTCAGATAGTTCTTGAGGTGCCATGTTGAACCTCCAGTGACCAGTATGAGAGAGTGAGAGCGATAACACCAAATTTAACACACCTGCTCCCCATTCACACCTGAGACCTTGTAACACTAAAGAGTCACATGACACCGGGGAGAGGGAAAATGGCTAATTGGGCCCAATTTGGACATTTTCACTTAGGGGTGTACTGACTTTTGTTGCCAGCGGTTTAGACATTAATGGCTGTGTGTTGAGTTATTTTGAGGGGACAGCAAATTTACACTGTTATACAAGCTGTACACTCACTACTTTACATTGTAGACAAGTGTCATTTCTTCAGTGTTGTCACATGAAAAGATAGAAGAAAAGATTTACACAAATGTGAGGGGTGTACTTACTTGTGTGAGATACTGTATATATATATATATATATATATATATATATATATATATATATATATATCGATTGATCGATCGATAGATAGATATAGATATATCTATCTATATCTATATATTTATACACACATTTTATATATATATATATATATATATATATATATATATATATATATATATATATATATATATATATATATATTTGCTCTTTGTTTTTGTTTTTTCTTAGGTGCAAAAGGTCATGCCAATGGGCGCCCAGTAACAGAAGCCAATGGTGAGTGTGAAACTATAAGGAATAAAGCATAATCACTGTGATGAATGGCTATGATAGGCATGAAATACGGGGAGAGTCTCTGATCTGGCTGTTGAATGAATCCAGTCCATATTACCCCCATACCCGCCTAGGTGAACATACACTTTGTAGGTTAATCTTTATTGTTCTCCCCCCACATAAGCTTTTGATTATCTACTTTTTAAAAAAAATTATTTAATATAGAAACAAAATATTTTTAAAGTGCTCATACTGTATATGTGATTCTAATAGCCCTAGGGTTATGTGACCCCCTATACTGTAATAAAGCTCCCAGACATATTTGTCCTCAGAATAAGACCATCGCTTGTAGTAGTTAGAAGTAGATTACTTTTACTTTGGTTTTATTTATGAGTATTTGAGGGAGAGAGGGTTAGGGATACCCAAAAAGCCATTTCCTATCATCAGTAGCTTTAAAGTGGTTCACAACAAGGATTAGACCAAAATAATGACGCTCCAGGTGAGTGACCCGAACCCAGGGGGCTGCACAGCTCGTCTGTGAGATTCAGTAACATTCACAAATCCGGAATATTTCTGCACTCCTTGGGATCTTTATTGACGCATTAAACTGACAGGAACGTTAAAAGATGACGCGTTTCGTGCTAAATTCACAGCCAGCTCAGACCTCCCAGGTTTTTGAATGACGTCAGCTGAAAACAAGTCACAGAAGTGCAGAACGAAGTGCTCTCCTGTGATCCATAGGAGAAGTACAGCCAGAGGAGCTTTCCCCGTACTTCTCCTTTATTCACCCGACATCACAAGTGGTGATCAGATGTGGGCAGAAGACGGTGGAAATATCCAGGTCTTCACTCCCATGGGGTGTTCATGTCAGGAACGGTTGTTGGCAATTTGGAAGAGCAGCCAGGCAGAAAGCATTGTATGTTACAGGCGGTGTACCTGCGATAAAAGAGAGAAAAGCTCAGAGGGTGGAACTGAGACAATGTCTCCACCAGTGTTGGAGATGGTGGGAGAACGATGGAAATGCTGAAAATGATGGAAAATCATTATTGTAAAATCTTAGCAAACTGAGACAATTCTGCCACCAATGATGTCATATTCTACTGAATAATCAATGGAGGATGATACCAAGAAAAGGTCACTTATAGCTGCAACTAGTTTTGTTTTTTATGTGTTCCTGGCCCTTAAAAATGATTTTCATGCAATTATACATATTTCTATTTCTTTCATTTAGAATCAATCTTTGATGATGATGCTGCGGAGATATCAGGTAAGTGATGAAAGGGAAGCTCTAGTCCTGTATAAGTATATCATGTACTGAATACAGCATATAGATCTATGACATCAGATATTATCCACCTCTGGAAGGTTTTATCCCCTCCATGACTAGGCCATTGTTTGCTATTCAGCACTGCGCTACTTCAATTGGCAATTGCATCCTTTTGCATGAATTCCGGCTGCGGCTGACTTTGGACTTGATAATACACAGAGGACCAACAACAGCAGAAGACACGGCTCCCCAAATCATCACTGACTGTGGAAACTTCACACTGGACCTCATGCAACTTGGATCCTTTGCCTCTCCACTCCTCCTCCAGATTAGTTTCCAAATGAAATGCAAAATTTTCCAGCGATGATTTGGGGAGTCGTTTCATCTGTTGGTGTTGGTCCTCTGTGTTTTATCAAGTCCAAAGTCAGCGCAGCCCTCTACCTGGAGATTCTAGAGCTCTTCATGCTTCCCTCTGCTGACCAGCTTTATGGAGATGCTGATTTAATTTTCCAGCAGGACTTGGCACCTCCCACACTGCCAAACTACCCATACCTGGTCACATGATCATGGTATCACTGTGCTCCATTGGCCAGCAAACTCGCCTGACCTAAACCCCATAGAGAATCTGTGGGGTATTGCCAAGAGGAAGGTGAGAGACACCAGAAAACAGATCACAGGAGTGCAGAACAAAGTGCAATCCAATGATCCATAGAAGAAGTATAGATAAAATAGCTTTGGCCATACTTCTCCTTTAATCATTTGATATCAGAAGTGGTAATCAGATGTGGGCAACAGATGGTGGAAATATCCAGGTCTTCACTCCCACGGGGTGTTCATGCCAGGAATGGCTGTTGGCACTTTGTGTGGAAGAGCAGCCAGGCAAAAAGCATTGCATGTGCCAGTGGGGAAAAAGAGAGAAAGGCTCAGAGGGTGGAACTGAGACAATGTCTCCTCCAGTGTCGGAGATGGTGGGAGAACGGTGGAAATGGCTGAAAATGATGGAAAATCATTATTACAAAATCTTAGCAAACTGAGACAATTCTGCCACCAATGATGTAATATTCTACTGAGTAATCAATGGAGAATGATACCAAGAAAAGGTCATTTATAGCTGCAACTAGTTTTGTTTTTTATGTGTTCCTGGCCTTTAAAAATGATTTTCATGAAATTATACATATTCCTATTTCTTTCATTTAGAATCAATCTTTGATAATGCTGAGGAGATTTCAGGTAAGTGATGAAAGGGAAGCTCTAGTCCTGTATAAGTATATAATGTACTGAATACAGCTTATGGATCTATGACATCCGATATTATCCACCTCTGGAAGGTTTATCCCCTCCATGACCAGGCCATTGTTTGCTATTCAGCACTGGACTACTTTACCTGGTAATTGCATGCAACACTATAACCAAATGAAATTTATATGATTTTTTTACACAAATAAAGCTTTTTTTTGGTGGTATTTGGTCATAACTGGAATTTTTTTAATCTATATATTATATAAACAAAAAAATTTGAAGATTTTGAAAAAAAATAATATTTTTTACTTTCTATTATAAAAACATATAAAAAAAATCAAAGTTTTTTTTTTTTTTTTTTTTTTATAAATGTAGGGCAAAAAGTATTCTACTACATGTCTTTGGTAAAAAAAAAAATCCCAATAAGTGTATATTAATTGGTTTGTGTGAAAGTTATAGCGTCTACAAACTATGGGCTATATATTTGAGAATTGATCAGTCCTAATGTACTGACGGCCGATCTCAAAAGCCAAAATTCATTATGTCAGAAAATTAGAATATTGCATAAGACCAATTAAAAAAAAAAAAAAAAAGATTTTTAATACAGAAATGTTGTCTTATGCCGCGTACACACGAGCTGACTTTTCGACCGGACTGGTCCGACGGACAATCCAATCGTGTGTGGTCTTCGTCGGACCTTCAGCGGACTTTTCCAGTTGAAAATCTGACGGAGTTTAGATTTGAAACATGCTACAAATCTTTCCGACGGACTCGAATCCGGTCGAAAAATCCGCTCATCTGTATGCTAGTCCGACAGACGAAAACCCATGCTAGGGCAGCTATTGGCTACTGGCTATCAACTTCCTTATTTTAGTCCGGTCGTATGTCATCACGTACGAATCCATCGGACTTTGGTGTGATCATGTGCAGGCAAGTCCGTTTATTCAAAAGTCCATCGGAAGTCCGTCGGAAAGTCCGTCAGATCAGTCTGGTCGAAAAGTTCGCTCGTGTGTACGCGGCATTAGTGAAAAGTCTGTCCATGTACAGTATAGGATGCACTCAATACTTGGTCGGGGCTCCTTTTGCATAAATTACGGCATCAATGCGGCGTGGCATGGAGGAGATCAGCCTGTGGCACTGCTGAGGTGTTATAGAAGTCCAGGTTGCTTTGATAGCGGCCTTCAGCTCGTCTGCATTGTTGGGTCTGGTGTCTCTCATCTTCATCTTGACAATACCCCACAGATTCTCTATGGGATTTAGGTCAGGTGAGTTTGCTGACCAATCGAGCACAGTGATACCATGATCATGTGACCAGGTATGGGTAGTTTTGGCAGTGTGGGAGGTGCCAAGACCTACTGGAAAATGAAATCAGCATCTCCATAAAGCTGGTCAGCAGAGGGAAGCATGAAGAGCTCTAGAATCTCCTGGTAGAGGGCTGCACTGACTTTGGACTTGATAAAACACAGAGGACCAACACCAGCAGATGACACGACTCCCCAAATCATCACCGACTGTGGAAACTTCACACTGGACCTCATGCAACTTGGATTCTGTGCTTCTCCACTCTTCCTCCAGACTCTGGGACCTTCGTTTCCAAATGAAATGCAAAATATTCTAGTCAGTGATGATTTGGGGAGTCATGTCATCTGCTGGTGTTGGTCCTCTGTGTTCTTAAGTCCAAAGTCAGCGCAGTCCTCTACTAGGAAATTCTAGAGCTCTTCACGCTTCCCTCTGCTGACCAGCTTTATGGAGATGCTGATTTAATTTTCCAGCAGGACTTGGCACCTCCCACACTACCAAAACTACTAATACCTAGTCACATGATCATGGTATCACTGTGCTCGATTGGCCAGCAAACTCCCCTGACCTAAACCCCATAGAGAATCTGTGGGGTATTGCCAAGAGGAAGGTGAGAGACACCAGAAAACAGGTCACAGGAGTGCAGAACAAAGTGCAGTCCAATGATCCATAGAAGTATAGATAAAATAGCTTTGGCCATACTTCTCCTTTAATCACTTGATATCACAAATGGTGTTCAGCAGTGGCGGCTGGTGCTCAAAATTTTTAGGGGGGCGCAAACAAACTGAAAAAAAAAAAAAAAAAATCAATTGCAGCCTCACTGTGCCCATCAAACGCAGCCACTGTGCCCATCAATTGAAGATTGAGGGGTGCAGGAGAGAGGGGGGCGGCACTCCTGCGCCCTCTATGGACGCACCGCCACTGGTGATCAGATGTGGCCAACAGATGGTGGAAAAAGCCTCCAGCATGTACCTGGGGGAAAAAGAGAGAAAAGCTCAGAGGGTGGAACTGAGACAATGTCTCCACCAGTGTCAGAGATGGTGGGAGAACGGTGGAAATGTTTGAAAATAATGGCAAATCATTATTACAAAATCTTAGCAAACTGAGACAATTCTGCCACCAATGATGTCATATTCTACTGAATAATCAATGGAGAATGATACCAAGAAAAGGTCACTTATAGCTGCAACTAGTTTTGCTTTCTATGTGTTCCTGGCCCTTAAAAAAATATAATTTTCACAATTTTTTAAGTTATACATATTGTTATTTCTTTCATTTAGACAAAATCATTTGCGATTCTGACAAGCTTTCAGGTAAGTGATGAAAAGGGAGCTCTAGTTTATATCCTGTATGAGCATATTATGTATTGAATACAGCTTATGGGTCTTGAACCGCCTTGAGCTCCAGGAGCTTTTACCCCATTTATTTCTATTCAGCACTGCGCTACTTTGAATGGCAATTGCTCAGTCATGCAACCCCTTACCCAAATCACATTTAAATTATTATTTTTTTTTCACACAAATAGAGCTTTCTTCTGGTGGTATTTTATCACCTCACCTCATTTTCTACTTTCTGTTATAAAACATATCCAATAAGATCAAAGTTCTTCATAAATTTAGGCCACAATGTATTCTACTACATATCTCTGGTAAAAAAGAAAAAATAATCCCAATAAGTGTATAATAATTGGTTTGTGTGAAAGTGATAGCTTCTACAAATTACGGTGTATATATTTAAAATTGATCAATCCTCATGTATTAACCGCTGATCTTATTTTTTTGAGGGCCTTAAAATGCCAGGAAAGTACAAATACCCCCCAAATTACCCCTTTTTATCAAGTAGACAGTCTGAGGTATTTAATAAGAGGCATGGCAAGTTTTTTGAAATTGTAATTTTTTTTTTGTCACAATTTTTTTGAAAATTAAGAAATGAAATAAAAGAAAAAATCACAGTATATATATTTTTTTTTACATACTGTCACCAGTGCAGTACAGCTTCATCTTAAACCTAGTGTGGCGGTGATCAGGGACACTAACTAGTGACAGTATGTAAAAAATAAATAAATAAATAAATACTTTATATTCAATTTGTAAACATTTTTTTCCTTTTTAATTTTTTTTTTTTTTTTTTTACATACTGTCATCAGAGCAGCTCAGTGTCACCATAGTGACATTATATTACTCTGGGGGGTGATCAGGGATTTTTTTTACGCTGTTATTGCTTTATACAGTGCAGATCAGTATAAAGACCAGCCTTTCTCAACCTTTTCAACACAGAGGAACCCTTGAAATAGTTCTGCGGTCTCAGGGAACCCCTGCTAAAAATTAGAAATCTACAACTCATGGTACATTAGTGTGATGGTCAGTGGGAAGAACGGTCCTTACACTCATTGGGAAGAATTACCTCTTTACAGATAGTTAAAAAGATCAATAGCATCCGTGGGAACTTATCTGAGAAGCAGAAATTGGCCAATGTTGAAGGAACCCCTGGCAACCTCTGGAGGAACCCTGGTTGAGAATCACTGATATAGGAGATTGTTTTAGCTGTCTATGATTGGCTACAGCTAATCACATTGTACAGGTAGCCAGAGACCATGTGATTGCTTGGTGGACACAGCAGGTGATGGGAATGTGTCTCTACATGCCCAGGTGGCAGGTGCTGCGCATGTCAACTAGATAACATAGAGGTATGGGATTGCCCTTCTACGAGCCGCCAGCAAGTGGTTAATTCAATGTGGTTTTATCTTTTAGATTTAGCAGAAATTTTTGTAAGTTATGTTGTATTTGTCTTCTAATAATTACTTTAGAGTATTTTTAGCGAAAATATAATTCTGCTTTTTTTTTGGGTGGGGAGGGGCTGTCAGGTGTGCTGAATAGGTTCCTGTGATTTCTAACAGCAGACCTGTGCAGTGGCGGCTGGTGCTCAATATTTTGGGGGGGTGGCAAACCAATGCCAACCCCCCCCAGGAGACAGGCGGGAATGTGACCCCCCCCTGCATGCAGGAGACGGGCAGGATGTGAATGTGGCAGCGATCAGAGGCCTCCTTACCTTAGGAAGGAGGCAGATCAGGCAGACATGGATCCGGGCTGCAGCTCCTCGCTCCGGGGCCATTGCTTCTCCTCCAGGCCCAACAGGAAGTGGGTCCTGACTGAGACCTGATTGGCCGGGAGTTTTAAGACTCCCTGGCCAATCAGGTCTAAGGAATTGCTTCCTGATTGGCCGGGAGGAGAATCAGGAAGACATGGCGCAGTGCTCTGTGCCCCAAGCACACCCTTTTTTAAGCCAATTCGAGCCTCAGGCTCTAATAGTGCTTAAAAAAAAAACATGGAAATCCCTGCATCTGGCACCCTGCATGTATATTAGTGGGCTGGACGCATGGATAGGGAGGGTGGTGCCCCTGGACCTGTGTGTGTGTGTATATATATATATATATATATATATATATATATATATATATATACATATATATATATATATATATATATATATATATATATATATATATAGTATATATTAGTATTGGTATACAGTATATATATATATTTGCTCTATGTTTTTGTTTTTTCTTAGGTGCAAAAGGTCATGCCAATGGGCGCCCAGTAACAGAAGCCATCGGTGAGTATGAAAATATAATAAATAAAGCATAATCACTGTGATGAATTGCTAAGATAGGCATGAAATACAAGGAGAGTCTCTGATCTGGCTGTTCAATGAATTCAGTCAATATTACCCCGATACCCGCCTAGGTGAACATACACTTTGTAGGTTAATTTTTATTGTTCTCCCCCAAGATAAGCAGAGCTGATAGCTTTTCATTATCTAATTTTTTTAAAAATGATTTAATATAGAAAAAAATATTTTTAAAGTGCGCATACTGTATATGTGATTCTAATAGCCCTAGGGTTATGTGACCCCCCTATACTGTAATAAAGCTCCCAGACATATTTGTCCTCAGAATAAGACCATCGCTTGTAGTAGTTAGAAGTAGATTACTTTTGCTTTTGTTTTATTTATGAGCATTTGAGGAAGAGAGGGTTAGGGATACCCAAAAAGTCATTTCCTATCATTAGTAGCTTTAAAGTGGTTCACAACAAGGATTAGACCAAAATAATGACTCTCCAGGTGAGTGAACTGAACCCAGGGGGCTGCACAGCTCGTCTGTGAGATTCAGTAACATTCACAAATCCGGAATATTTCTGCACTCCTTGGTATCTTTATTGAGACATTAAACTGACAGGAACGTTAAAAGGTGACGCGTTTCGTGCCAAATTCCCGGCCAGCTCAGACCGCCCAGGTTTTTGAATGACGTCAGGTAAAACAAGTCACAGAAGTGCTGAACGAAGTGCTCTCCTGTGATCCATAGGAGAAGTACAGCCAGAGGAGCTTTCCCCGTACTTCTCCTTTATTCACCCGACATCACAAGTGGTGATTAGAAGTGGGCAGCCGACGGTGGAAATATCCAGGTCTTCACTCCCACGGGGTGTTCATGCCAGGAACTGTTGTTGGCAATTCGGAAGAGCAGCCAGGCAGAAATCATTGTATGTTACATATGAATATTACATAAGACCAATTAAAAAAAAAAAAAAAAAGATTTTTAATACAGAAATGTTGTCTTATGTCGCGTACACATGAGCGGACTTTTCGACCGGACTGGCCCGACCGACCGAGTCCGGCGGACAATCCGATCGTGTGTGGGCTTCATCTGACCTTCAGCGGACTTTTCCAGTTGAAAATCTGACGGAGTTTAGATTTGAAATATGCTTCAAATCTTTCCAATGGACTCGAATCCGGTCGAAAAATCAGCTTGTCTGTATGCTAGTCCGACAGATGAAACCCATGCTAGGGCAGCTATTGGCTACTGGCTATCAACTTCCTTATTTTAGTCTGGTCATATGTCATCACGTACGAATCCATCAGACTTTGGTGTGATCGTGTATAGGCAAGTCTGTTTGTTCAAAAGTCCATCGGAAGTCCGTCAAAAGTCTGTCGAAAGTCCATCGGAAAGTCCGTCGGACCAGTCTGGTCGAAAAGTCCGCTCGTGTGTACGTGGCATTAGTGAAAAGTCTGTTCATGTACAGTATAGGATGCACTCAATACTCAATACAGGAGACGGGCAGGATGTGAATGTGGCAGCGATCAGAGGCCACCTTACCTTAGGAAGGAGGCAGATCAGGCAGACATGGATCCGGGCTGCAGCTCCTCGCTCCGGGGCCATTGCTTCTCCTCCAGGCTGAACAGGAAGTGGGTCCTGACTAAGACCTGATTGGCCGGGAGTTTTAAGACTCCCTGGCCAATCGGGTCTCAGGAACTGCTTCCTGATTGGTCAGGAGGAGAATCAGGAAGACAATAGCCAATATTAATACACTAATGTCACACAACTGGGTGGGCTCATGGTGCAGTGCTCTGTGCCCCAAGCACACCCTTTTTTAAGCCAATTAGAACCTCAGGCTCTAATATTGCTTAAAAAAAACCCATGGAAATCCCTGCATCTGGCACCCTGCATGTAGATTAGTGGGCTGGACGCATGGATGGGGGGGTGGTGCTCCTGGACCTGTGTGTGTGTGTATATATAAATATATATATATATATATATATATATATATATATATATAGTAGTGTAATGTAAAGTAGTGAGTGTACAGCTTGTATAACAGTGTAAATTTGATGTCCCCTCAAAATAACTCAACACACAGCCATTAATGTCTAAACCGCTGACAACAAAAGTGAGTCAAAATGTCCACATTGGGCCCAATTAGCCATTTTCCCTCTCTGGGGTCATGTGACTCATTAGTGTCTCAGGTGCGAATGGGGAGCAGGTGTGTTAAATTTGGTGTTATCGCTCTCACTCTCTCATACTGGTCACTGGAAGTTCAACATGGCACCTCATGGCAAAGAACTCTCTGAGGATCTGAAAAAAAAAATTGTCGCTCTACATAAAGATGGCCTAGGCTATAGGAAAACTGCCAAGACCCTGAAACTGAGATGCAGCACGCTGGCCAAGACCATACAGCGGTATAACAGGACAGGTTCCACTCAGAACAGGCCTCGCCATGGTCCACCAAAGAAGTTGAGTGCATGTGCTCAGCATCATATCCAGAGGTTGTCTTTGGGAAATAGACGTATCAGTGCTGCCAGCATTGCTGCAGAGGTTGTAGGGGTGGGGGGTCAGCCTGTCAGTACTCAGACCATACGCCACACACTGCATCAAATTGGTCTGCATGGCTGTCGTGCCAAAAGGAAGCCTCTTCTAAAGAAAATGCACAAGAAAGCGCGCAGTTTGCTTTAGACAAGCAGACTAAGGACATGGGTGGTCATGTGACCCCAAACACACCTCCAAGATTATTATTATTATTATACAGGATTTATATATCACCAACAGTTTACGCAGCGCTTTACAATATAAAAGGGAGACAATACAGTTATAATACAATAAAATACAAGAGGATTAAGAGGGCCCTGCTCAGAAGAGCTTACAATCTAATAGGGTGGGGCAGGTGGTACAAAAGGTTGTAATTGAGGGGAATGAGCTGTTGGAAGTGGTAGGAGATTAGTTGGAGACGTGATAGGATTTCCTGAAGAGATGAGTTTTCAGGGATCGCCTGAAGGTAGCAAGAGTAGGGGATAGCCGGATAGATGGAGGTAGCGAGTTCCAGAGGATGGGAGAGGCTCTTGAGAAATCCTGGAGACGAGCATGGGAGGAGGAGATGAGAGAGCTTGAAAGCAGCAGGTCTTGATGACCACTGCCTTGCTAAAGAAGCTGAAGGTAAAGGTGATGGACTGGCCAAGCATGTCTCCAGACCTAAACCCTATTGAGCATCAGTGGGGCATCCTCAAACAGAAGGTGGAGGAGCGCAAGGTCTCTAACATCCACCAGCTCCATGATGTCGTCAATGAACTGTAGCTCCCCAGTTCCGCCAGCACCCATGCAGCCCCAGACCATGACACTCCCACCACCATGCTTGACTGTAGACAAGACACACTTGTCTTTGTCCTCCTCACCTGGGTGCCGCCACACACGCTTGTCACCATCTGAGCCAAATCAGTTTATCTTGGTCTCATCAGACCACAGGACATGGTTCCAGTAATCCATGTCCTTAGTCTGCTTGTCTTCAGCAAACTGTTTGCAGGCTTTCTTGTGCATCATCTTTAGAAGAGGCTTCCTTCTGGGACGACAGCCATGCTGATCAATTTGATGCAGTGTGCGGCGTATGGTCTGAGCACTGACAGGCTGACCCCCCACCCCTTCAACCTCTGCAGCAATGCTGGCAGCACTCATATGTCTATTTCCCAAAGACAACCTCTGGATATGACGCTGAGCACGTGACCTCAACTTCTTTGGTGGACCATGGTGAGGCTTGTTCTGAATGGAACCTGTCCTGTTATACCGCTGTATGGTCTTGGCCACCGTGCTGCAGCTCAGTTTCAGGGTCTTGACAATCTTCTTATAGCCTAGGCCATCTTTATGTAGAGCAACAATTCTTTTTTTCAGATCCTCAGAGAGTTCTTGAGGTGCCATGTTGAACCTCCAGTGACCAGTATGAGAGAGTGAGAGCGATAACACCAAATTTAACACAGCTGCTCCCCATTCACACCTGAGACCTTGTAACACTAACGAGTCACATGACACCGGGGAGGGAAAAGGGCTAATTGGGCCCAACTTGGACATTTTCACTTAGGGGTGTACTGACTTTTGTTGCCAGCGGTTTAGACATTAATGGCTGTGTGTTGAGTTATTTTGAGGGGACAGCAAATTTACACTGTTATACAAGCTGTACACTCACTACTTTACATTGTAGCAAAATGTAATTTCTTCAGTGTTGTCACATGAAAAGATAGAAGAAAAGATTTACAAAAATGTGAGGGGTGTACTCACTTTTGTGAGATACTGTATATATATATATATATATATATATATATATATATATATATATATATATATTTATATTTATATTTATACACACAGTATATATATATTTGCTCTATGTTTCTGTTTTTTCTTAGGTGCAGTAGGCCATGCCAATGGGCGCCCAGTAACAGGAGTCAGAGGTGAGTGTGAAAATATAAGAAATAAAGCATAATCACTGTGATTAATTGCTAAGATAGGCACGAAATACGGGGAGAGTTTCTGATCTGGCTGTTCAATGAATCCAGTCAATATTACCCCCATACCCGCCTAGGTGAACATACACTTTGTAGGTTAATCTTTATTGTTCTCCCCCCAGATAAGCAGAGCTGATAGCTTTTGATTATCTATTTTTTTAAATTATTTAAAATAAAAAAAATGTTTTAAAGGGCACATACTGTATATGGGATTCTAATAGCCCTAGGGTTATGTGACCCCCTATACTGTAATAAAGCTCCCAGACATATTTGTCCTCAGAATAAGACCATCGCTTGTAGTAGTTAGAAGTAGATTACTTTTGCTTTGGTTTTATTTATGAGCATTTGAGGGAGAGATGGTTAGGGATACCCAAAAAGCCATTTCCTATCATTAGTAGCTTTAAAGTGATTCACAACAAGGATTAGACCAAAATAATGACTCTCCAGGTGAGTGACCCGAACCCAGGGGGCTGCACAGCTCGTCTGTGAGATTCAGTAACATTCACATATCTGGAATATTTCTGCACTCCTTGGTATCTTTATTGAGACATTAAACTGACAGGAACGTTAAAAGGTGACGCGTTTCGTGCTAAATTCCCGGCCAGCTCAGACCTCCCAGGTTTTTGAATGACGTCAGGTAAAACAAGTCACAGAAGTGCAGAACGAAGTGCTCTCCTGTGATCCATAGGAGAAGTGCAGCCAAAGGAGCTTTCCCCGTACTTCTCCTTTATTCACCCGACATCACAAGTGGTGATCAGATGTGGGCAGAAGACGGTGGAAATATCCAGGTCTTCACTCCCACGGGGTGTTCATGCCAGGAACGGTTGTTGGCACTTTGAGTGGAAGAGCAGCCAGGCAGAAAAGCATTGCATGTTGCAGAAGATGTACCTGCGGGGAAAGAGAGTGTGGAAGTGAGACAATGTCTCCACCAGTGTCGTAGATGGTGGGAGAACAGTGGAAATGGCTGAAAATAATTGCAAATCATTATTACAAAATCTTAGCAACTTGAGACAATTCTGCCACCAATGATGTCATATTCTACTGAATAATCAATGGAGAATGATACCAAGAAAAGGTCACTTATAGCTGCAACTAGTTTTGTTTTTTATGTGTTCCTGGCCCTTAAAAATGATTTTCATGAAATTATACATATTCCTATTTCTTTCATTTAGAATCATTCTTTGATAATGCTGCGAAGTTTTTAGGTAAGTGATGAAAGGGAAGCTCTAGTCCTGTATAAGTATATCATGTACTGAATACAGCGTATGGATCTATGACATCCGGTATTATCCACCTCTGGAAGGTTTATCCCCTCCATGACCAGGCCATTGTTTGCTATTCAGCACTGCACTACTTTAACTGGTAACTGCATGCAACACTATAACCAAATGAAATTTATATGATTTTTTTACACAAATAAAGCTTTTTTTGGTGGTATTTGGTCACCCCTGGGATTTTTTTTAATCTATATATTATATAAACAAAAAATTTGAAGATTTTGAAAAAAAATAATATTTTTTACTTTCTATCATAAAAACATATCCAAAAAAATCAAAGTTTTTTTTTTTTTTTTATAAATGTAGGCCAAAAAGTATTCTACTACATATCTTTGGTAAAAAAAAATAAAATCCCAATAAGTGTATATTAATTGGTTTGTGTGAAAGTTATAGCGTCTACAAACTATGGGATATATATTTGAGAATTGATCAGTCCTAATGTACTGACGGCCGATCTCAAAACCCAAAATTCATTATCTCAGAAAATTTGAATATTACATAAGACCAATAAAAAAAAAAAAAAAACAAAGATTTTTAATACAGAAAAGTTGTCTTATGCCACGTACACACGAGCAAACTTTTCAACCGGACTGGTCCGACGGACCAAGTCCGGCGGACAATCCGATCGTGTGTGGTCTTCATCTGACCTTCAGCGGACTTTTCCAGTTGAAAATCTGACGGACTTTAGATTTGAAACATGCTACAAATCTTTCCGACAGACTCGAATCCGGTCGAAAAATCTGCTCGTCTGTATGCTAGTCCAACAGACGAAAACCCATGCTAGGGCAGCTATTGGCTACTGGCTATCAACTTCCTTATTTTAGTCAAATCGTATGTCATCACGTACGAATCCGTCAGACTTTGGTGTGATCGTGTATAGGCAAGTCCGTTTGTTCAAAAGTCCATCGGAAGTCCGTCGGAAAGTCCGTCGGACCAGTCTGGTCGAAAAGTCCGCTCGTGTGTACGTGGCATTAGTGAGAAGTCTGTCCATGTACAGTATAGGATGCACTCAATACTTGGTCGGGGCTCCTTTTGCGTGAATTACGGCATCAATGCGGTGTGGCATGGAGGAGATCAGCCTGTGGCACTGCTGTGGTGTGATGGAAGTCCAGGTTGCTTTGATAGCGGCCTTCAGCTCGTCTGCATTGTTGGGTCTGGTGTCTCTCATCTTCCTCTTGACAATACCTCACAGATTCTCTATGGGATTTAGGTCAGGTGAGTTTGCTGACCAATCGAGCACAGTGATACTATGATCATGTGACCAGGTATTGGTAGTTTTGGCAGTGTGGGAGGTGCCAAGACCTGCTGGAAAATGAAATCAGCATCTCCATAAAGCTGGTCAGCAGAAGGAAGCATGAGGTGCTCTAGAATTTCCTGGTAGAGGGCTGCGCTGACTTTGGACTTGATAAAACACAGAGGACCAACACCAGCAGATGACACGACTCCCCAAATCATCACCGACTGTGGAAACTTCACACTGGACCTCATCCAACTTGGATTCTGTGCTTCTCCACTCTTCCTCCAGACTCTGGGACCTTCGTTTCCAAACAAAATGCAAAATATTCCAGTCAGTGATGATTTGGGGAGCCGCGTCATCTGCTGGTGTTGGTCCTCTGTGTTTTTAAGTCCAAAGTCAGCGCAGTCCTCTACTAGGAAATTCTAGAGCTCTTCATGAGAATCTGTGGGGTATTGCCAAGAGGAAGGTGAGAGACACCAGAAAACAGGTCACAGGAGTGCAGAACAAAGTGCAGTCCAATGATCCATAGAAGTATAGATAAAATAGCTTTGGCCATACTTCTCCTTTAATCACTTGATATCATAAATGGTGTTCAGCAGTGGTGGCTGGTGCTCAAAATTTTTAGGGGGGTGCAAAGAAACTGAAAAAAAAAATCAATTGCATCCTCACTGTGCCCATCAAATGCAGCTACTGTGCCCATCAATTGCCGCCACTGTGCCATCAAACGAAGCCACTGTACCCATAAATTGCCACCACTGTGCCTATTAAACGCTGCCACTGTGCCTATCAAGCGCAGACACTGTGCAATCAAACGCAGCTACTGTAACCATCAATTGCTGCCAGTTTGCCCCATCAATTGCTGCCAGTTTGCCCCATCAATTGCCACCAGTTTGCCCCATCAATTGCTGCCAGTGTGCCCCCCTGCCTGGCACTTACCTGTCTCGGGTCAGTGCTGTCCTCCACACTCCCTCCGAGTCCTCGATGTCTTCTCCCGTCCTCTTCTGCTATGATTGGCGTCCAATCACAGCGCCTGTCGCTTCAGCCAGTCAGGTGACAGGTAACCAGACCCGGTGCACCTGATTGGCTGAGAGGCAGGTCAGTGTTAGGGAAGCGGTTTATTTGATTCCCTAACACAGCACTACGTAAGCAGCAAACGCACAGCAGTGAGCCCGCTGTTTACCAATTTGGAAGCCTATTAGAGCCGACGGCTCTAATCAGGCACTTCCAAAACACCCCCGCCGCTGTAATTCAGATGCCCGGAGCCCAACAAGGGGTCAGGCAATCTGAATAGGAGGCGGCAGCGGCGACAATAGATAGATTCATGCAATGCATGAATCTAATCTATTGAAGATTGACGGGTGCAGGAGAGAGGGGGGCGGCACTCCTGCGTCCTCTATGGACGCACCGCCGCTGGTGTTCAGATGTGGGCAACAGATGGTGGAAATATCCAGGTCTTCACTCCCACGGGGTGTTCATGCCAGGAATGGCTGTTGGCACTTTGTGTGGAAGAGCAGCCAGGCAAAAAGCCTCCAGCATGTACCTGCAGGAAAAAGAGAGAAAAGCTCAGAGGGTGGAACTGAGACAATGTCTCCACCAGTGTCGGAGATGGTGGGAGAACGGTGGAAATGGCTGAAAATAATGGCAAATCATTATTACAAAATCTTAGCAAACTGAGACAATTCTGCCACCAATGATGTCATATTCTACTGAATAATCAATGGAGGATGATACCAAGAAAAGGTCATTTATAGCTGCAACTAGTTTTGCTTTCTATGTGTTCCTGGTCCTTAAAAAAATATATTTTTCACGATTTTTTAAGTTATACATATTGTTATTTCTTTCATTTAGACGAAATCTTTCGCAATTATATACAAGCTTTAAGGTAAGTGATGAAAAGGGAGCTCTAGTTTATATCCCGTATGAGTATATTATGTATTGAATACAGCTTATGGGTCTTGAACCGCCTTGAGCTCCAGGAGCTTTTACCCCCTTTTATGACCAGGCCATTTATTTCTATTCAGCACTGTGCTACTTTAACTGGCAATTTCTCAGTAATGCAACACTGTACCCAAATCACATTTATATTATTATTTTTTTTTCACACAAATAGAGCTTTCTTCTGGTGGTATTTGATCACCTCTGGGTTTTTTTATTTTTTATAATTCTGAAAAAAAAAAAAAATATTTTCTACTTTCTGTTATAAAACATATCCAATAAAATCAAAGTTCTTCATAAATTTAGGCCACAATGTATTCTACTACATATCTCTGGTAAAAAAAATAATCCCAATAAGTGTATAGTAATTGGTTTGTGTGAAAGTGATAGCTTCTACAAATTACGGTGTATATATTTAAAATTGAACATTCCTGATGTATTAACCGCTGATATTATTATTATTCTTTTGAGGCCCTAAAATGCCAGAAAAGTACAAATACCCCCCAAATGACTCCTTTTTGTCAAGTAGACAGTCTGAGGTATTTAATAAGAGGCATGGCAAGTTTTTTGAAATTGTAATTTTTTTTTTTTTGTCACATTTTTTTTGAAAATTAAGAAATGAAATAAAAAAAAAAAAAAATCACAGTATTTTTTTTTTTTTTTACATACTGTCACCAGTGCAGTACAGCTTCATCTTAAACCTGGTGAGGCGGTGATCAGGGACACTAACTAGTGACAGTATGTAAAAAAAAAAAAATATATATATATTTTTTATTCAATTTGTAAACATTTTTTTCCTTTTTATTTTTTTACATCAGAGTAGCGCAGTGTCACCATAGTGACATTATATTACTCTGGGTGGTGATCAGGGATTTTTTTTTTTGTACGCTGTTATTGCTTTATACAGTACAGATCAGTATATAGGAGATTGTTTTAGCTGTCTATGATTGGCTACAGCTAATCACATTGTACAGGTAGCCAGACACCATGTGATTACTTGGTGGACACAGCAGGTGATGGGAATGTGTCTCTACATGCCCAGGTGGCATGAGCTGCGCATGTCAACTAGCTAACATAGAGGTATGGGATTGCCCTTCTACGAGCCACCGGCAACTGCTTAAGTCAATGTGGTTTTATCTTTTAGATTTAGCAGAAATTTTTGTAAGTTATGTTGTATTTGTCTTCTAATAATGACTTTAGAGTATTTTTAGCGAAAATATAATTCTGCTTTTTTTTTGGGTGGGGAGGGGCTGTCAGGTGTGCTGAAGAGGGTCCTGTGATTTCTAACAGCAGACCTGTGCAGTGGCGGCTGGAGCTCAATGTTTTGGGGGGGTGGCAAACCAATGCCAGCCCCCCCCAAGAGACAGGCGGGAATGCAGCCATCCCCCCCCTGCATGTGGGAGACGGGCAGGACATGAATGCGGCAGCAATTAGGGGCCACCTTACCTTAGGAAGGAGGCAGATCAGGTAGACATGGATCTGGGCTGCAGCTCCTCGCTCCGGGGCCATTGCTTCTCCTCCAGGCCGAACAGGAAGTGGGTCCTGACTGAGACCTGATTGGCTGGGAGTTTTAAGACTCTCTGGCCAATCGGGTCTCAGGAAGTGCTTCCTGATTGGTCAGGAGGAGAATCAGGAAGACAAAAGCCAATATTAATGCGCTAATGTCACACAACTGGGTGGGCTCATGGCGCAGTGCTCTGTGCCCCAAGCACACCCTTTTTTAAGCCAATTAGAGCCTTAGGCTCTAATAAGATTGCCAAGACCCTTTAACTGAGATGCAGCACGGTGGTCAAGACCATACAGCGTTATAACAGGACAGGTTCCACGCAGAACAGGCCTCACCATGGTCCACCAAAGAAGTTGAGGTCACGTGCTCAGCATCAAATCCAGAGATTGTCTTTTGGAAATAGACGTATGAGTGCTGCCAGCATTGCTGCAGAGGTTGAAGGGGTGGGGGGGTCAGCCTGTCAGTGCTCAGACCATACGCCGCACACTGAATCACATTGGTCTGCATGGCTGTCGTCCCAGAAGGAAGCCTCTTCTAAAGATGATGCACAAGAAAGCCCGCAGTTTGCTGAAGACAAGCAGACTAAGGACATGGATGGTCATGTGACCCCAAACACACCTCCAAGACAACCACTGCCTTGCTAAAGAAGCTGAGGGTAAAGTTAATGGACTGGCCAAGCATGTCTCCAGACCTAAACCCTATTGAGCATCTGTGGGGCATCCTCAAACAGAAGATGGAGGAGCGCAAGGTCTCTAACATCCACCGTGATGTGATCCACTGTGATGTCGTCAATGAACCGTAGCTTCCCAGTGCCGGCAGCACTCATGCAGCCCCAGACCATGACACTCCCACCACCATGCTTGACTGTAGACAAGACACACTTGTCTTTGTATTCCTCACCTGGTTGCCGCCACACACGCTTGTCACCATCTGAACCAAATAAGTTTATCTTGGTCTCATCAGACCACAGGACATGGTTCCAGTAATCCATGTCCTTAGTCTGCTTGTCTGCAGCAAACTGTTTGTGGACTTTCTTGTGTATCGTCTTTAGAAGAGGCTTCCTTCTGGGACGACAGCCATGCAGACCAATTTGATGCAGTGTGCGGCGTATGGTCTGAGCACTGACAGGCTGACCCCCCCCCCACCCCTACAACCACTGCAGCAATGCTGGCAGCACTCATACGTCTAATTCCCAAAGACAACCTCTGGATATGACGCTGAGCATGTGACCTTAACTTCTTTGGTGGACCATGACGAGGCCTGTTCTGATTGGATCCTGTCCTGTTAAATCGCTGTATGGTCTTGGCCACCGTGCTGCAGGTCAGTTTCAGGGTCTTGGCAATCTTCTTATAGCCTAGGACATCTTTATGTAGAGCAACAATTCTTTATTTCAGATCCTCAGATAGTTCTTGAGGTGCCATGTTGAACTTCCAGTGACCAGTATGAGAGAGTGAGAGCGATAACACCAAATTTAACACACCTGCTCCCCATTCACACCTGAGACCTTGTAACACTAATGAGTCACATGACACCGGGGAGGGAAAAGGGCTAATTGGGCCCAACTTGGACATTTTCACTTAGGGTTGTACTCACTTTTGTTGCCAGCGGTTTAGACATTAATGGCTGTGTGTTGAGTTATTTTGAGGGGACAGCAAATTTACACTGTTATACAAGCTGTACACTCACTACTTTACATTGTAGACAAGTGTCATTTCTTCAGTGTTGTCACATGAAAAGATAGAAGAAAATATTTACAAAAATGTGAGGTGTGTACTCACTTTTGTGAGATACTGTATCTATCTATCTATCTATCTATCTATCTATCTATCTATCTATCTATCTATCTATCTATATATATATAAGTATATCATGTACTGAATACAGCTTATGGATCTATGACATCCGGTATTAGCCACCTCTGGAAGGTTTATCCCCTCCATGACTAGGCCATTGTTTGCTATTCAGCACTGCGCTACTTTAACTGTTAATTGCATCATTTCGCATGAATTATGGCTGCGCTGACTTTGGACTTGATAATACACAGTGGGGACCAACACCAGCAGATGACATGGCTCCCCAAATCATCACTGACTGTGGAAACTTTACAAAGGAACTCATGCAACTTGGATCCTGTGTCTCTCCACTCTTCCTCCAGACTCTAGGACCCTGATTTCCAAATGAAATGCAAAATATTCCAGTCAGCGATGATTTGCTGACTAAATTGTCATCTGCTGGTGTTGGTCCACTGTGTTTTATCAAGTCCAAAGTCAGCGCAGCTCTCTGCCGGAAGATTCTGGAGCTCTTCATGCTTCCCTCTGCTGACCAGCTTCATGGAGATGCTGATTTAATTTTCAAACACGACTTGGCAGCTCCCACACTGCCAAAACTACCAATACCTGGTCACATGATCATGGGATCACTGTGCTCGATTGGCCAGCAAACTCCCCTGACCTAAACCCTATAGAGAATCTGTGGGGTATTGCCAAGAGGAAGGTGAGAGACACCAGAAAACAGGTCACAGGAGTGCAGAACAAAGTACAGTCCAATGATCCATAGAAGTATAGATAAAATAGCTTTGGCCATACTTCTCCTTTAATCACTTGATATCACAAACGGTGTTCAGATGTGGGCAACAGACGGTGGAAATATCCAGGTCTTCACTCCCACGGGGTGTTCATGCCAGGAACGGTTGTTGGCACTTTGAGTGGAAGAGCAGCCAGGCAAAAAGCACAAAAACACACAAATAAAGCTTTTTTGGTGGTATTTGGTCACGCCTGGGATTTTTTTTAATCTATATATTATATAAACAAAAAATGTGAAGATTTTGAAAAAAAATAATATTTTTTACTTTCTATCATAAAAACATATCCAAAAAAATCAAAGTTTTTTTTTTTTTTTTTTTTTTTTTATATAAATGTAGGCCAAAAAGTATTCTACTACATATCTTTGCTAAAAAAAAATAAAATCCCAATAAGTGTATATTAATTGGTTTGTGTGAAAGTTATAGCGTCTACAAACTATGGGATATATATTTGAGAATTGATCAGTCCTAATGTACTGACGGCCGATCTCAAAACCCAAAATTCATTATCTCAGAAAATTAGAATATTACATAAGACCAATTAAAAAAAAAAAAAACAAAGATTTTTAATACAGAAATGTTGTCTTATGCCACGTACACAGACTTTTCAACCGGACTGGTCCGACGGACCAAGTCCGGCGGACAATCCGATCGTGTGTGGTCTTCATCGGACCTTCAGCGGACTTTTCCAGTTGAAAATCTGACGGACTTTAGATTTGAAACATGCTACAAATCTTTCCGACGGACTCGAATCCGGTCGAAAATTCTGCTCGTCTGTATGCTAGTCCAACAGATGAAAACCCATGCTAGGGCAGCTATTGGCTACTGGCTATCAACTTCCTTATTTTAGTCCGGTCGTATGTCATCACGTACGAATCCGTCAGACTTTGGTGTGATCGTGTATAGGCAAGTCCGTTTGTTCAAAAGTCCATCGGAAGTCCGTCGGAAAGTCCGTCGGACCAGTCTGGTCGAAAAGTCCGCTCGTGTGTACACGGCATTAGTGAGAAGTCTGTCCATGTACAGTATAGGATGCACTCAATACTTGGTCGGGGCTCCTTTTGCGTGAATTACGGCATCAATGCGGTGTGGCATGGAGGAGATCAGCCTGTGGCACTGCTGTGGTGTGATGGAAGTCCAGGTTGCTTTGATAGCGGCCTTCAGCTCGTCTGCATTGTTGGGTCTGGTGTCTCTCATCTTCCTCTTGACAATACCCCACAGATTCTCTATGGGATTTAGGTCAGGTGAGTTTGCTGACCAATCGAGCACAGTGATACTATGATCATGTGACCAGGTATTGGTAGTTTTGGCGGTGTGGGAGGTGCCAAGACCTGCTGGAAAATGAAATCAGCATCTCCATAAAGCTGGTCAGCAGAGGGAAGCATGAGGTGCTCTAGAATTTCCTGGTAGAGGGCTGCGCTGACTTTGGACTTGATAAAACACAGAGGACCAACACCAGCAGATGACACGACTCCCCAAATCATCGCTGACTGTTGAAACTTCACACTGGACCTCATGCAACTTGGATTCTGTGCTTCTCCACTCTTCCTCCAGACTCTGGGACCTTCGTTTCCAAACAAAATGCAAAATATTCCAGTCAGTGATGATTTGGGGAGCCGTGTCATCTGCTGGTGTTGGTCCTCTGTGTTTTTAAGTCCAAAGTCAGCGCAGTCCTCTACTAGGAAATTCTAGAGCTCTTCATGAGAATCTGTGGGGTATTGCCAAGAGGAAGGTGAGAGACACCAGAAAACAGGTCACAGGAGTGCAGAACAAAGTGCAGTCCAATGATCCATAGAAGTATAGATAAAATAGCTTTGGCCATACTTCTCCTTTAATCACTTGATATCACAAATGGTGTTCAGCAGTGGCGGCTGGTGCTCAAAATTTTTAGGGGGGCGCAAAGAAACTGAAAAAAAAAATCAATTGCATCCTCACTGTGCCCATCAAACGAAGCCACTGTACCCATAAATTGCCACCACTGTGCCTATTAAACGCTGCCAATGTGTAATCAAGCGCAGCCACTGTGCCTATCAAACGCAGCCACTGCACCCATAAATTGCTGCCACTGTGCAATCAAACGCAGCTACTGTAACTATCAATTGCTGCCAGTGTGCCCCATCAATTGCTGCCAGTTTGCCCCATCAATTGCCACCAGTTTGCCCCATCAATTGCTGCCAGTGTGCCCCCCTGCCTGGCACTTACCTGTCTCGGGTCAGTGCTGTCCTCCACACTCCCTCCGAGTCCTCGATGTCTTCTCCCGTCCTCTTCTGCTATGATTGGCGTCCAATCACAGCGCCTGCCGCTTCAGCCAATCAGGTGACAGGTAACCAGACCCGGTGCACCTGATTGGCTGAGAGGCAGGTCAGTGTTAGGGAAGCGGTTTATTTGATTCCCTAACACAGCACTACGTAAGCAGCAAACGCACAGCAGTGAGCCCGCTGTTTACCAATTTGGAAGCCTATTAGAGCCGACGGCTCTAATCAGGCACTTCCAAAACACCCCCGCCGCTGTAATTCAGATGCCCGGAGCCCAACAAGGGGTCAGGCAATCTGAATAGGAGGCGGCAGCGGCGACAATAGATAGATTCATGCAATGCATGAATCTAATCTATTGAAGATTGACGGGTGCAGGAGAGAGGGGGCGGCGCTCCTGCGTCCTCTATGGACGCACCGCCGCTGGTGTTCAGATGTGGGCAACAGATGGTGGAAATATCCAGGTCTTCACTCCCACGGGATGTTCATGCCAGGAATGGCTGTTGGCACTTTGTGTGGAAGAGCAGCCAGGCAAAAAGCCTCCCACATGTACCTGCAGGAAAAAGAGAGAAAAGCTCAGAGGGTGGAAGTGAGACAATGTCTCCACCAGTGTCAGAGATGGTGGGAGAACGGTGGAAATGGCCGAAAATAATGGCAAATCATTATTACAAAATCTTAGCAAACTGAGACAATTCTGCCACCAATGATGTCATATTCTACTGAATAATCAATGGAGAATGATACAGAGAAAAGGTCACTTATAGCTGCAACTAGTTTTGCTTTCTATGTGTTCCTGGACCTTAAAAAAATATATTTTTCACGATTTTTTAAGTTATACATATTGTTATTTCTTTCATTTAGACGAAATCCTTCGCTATTATATACAAGCTTTCAGGTAAGTGATGAAAAGGGAGCTCTAGTTTATATCCCGTATGAGTATATTATGTATTGAATACAGCTTATGGGTCTTGAACCGCCTTGAGCTTCAGGAGCTTTTACCCCCTTTTATGACCAGGCCATTTATTTCTATTCAGCACTGCGCTACTTTAACTGGCAATTGCTCAGTCATGCAACACTGTACCCAAATGACATTTATATTATTATTTTTTTTTCACACAAATAGAGCTTTCTTCTGGTGGTATTTGATCACCTCTGGGTTTTTTTATTTTTTATAATTCTGAAAAAAAAAAAATATTTTCTACTTTCTGTTATAAAACATATCCAATAAAATCAAAGTTCTTCATAAATTTAGGCCACAATGTATTCTACTACATATCTCTGGTAAAAAAAATAATCCCAATAAGTGTATAATAATTGGTTTGTGTGAAAGTGATAGCTTCTACAAATTACGGTGTATATATTTAAAATTGAACATTCCTGATGTATTAACCGCTGATATTATTATTATTTTTTTGAGGCCCTAAAATGCCAGAAAAGTACAAATACCCCCCAAATGACTCCTTTTTGTCAAGTAGACAGTCTGAGGTATTTAATAAGAGGCATGGCAAGTTTTTTGAAATTGTAATTTTTTTTTTTTTGTCACATTTTTTTTGAAAATTAAGAAATGAAATAAAAAAAAAAAAAATCACAGTATTTTATTTTTTTTTTTTACATACTGTCACCAGTGCAGTACAGCTTCATCTTAAACCTGGTGAGGCGGTGATCAGGGACACTAACTAGTGACAGTATGTAAAAAAAAAAAATATATATATATATATATATATATATAAAATATATATTTTTTTTATTCAATTTGTAAACATTTTTTTCCTTTTTATTTTTTTACATCAGAGTAGCGCAGTGTCACCATAGTGACATTATATTACTCTGGGTGGTGATCAGGGATTTTTTTTTTTGTACGCTGTTATTGCTTTATACAGTACAGATCAGTATATAGGAGATTGTTTTAGCTGTCTATGATTGGCTACAGCTAATCACATTGTACAGGTAGCCAGACACCATGTGATTACTTGGTGGACACAGCAGGTGATGGGAATGTGTCTCTACATGCCCAGGTGGCATGAGCTGCGCATGTCAACTAGCTAACATAGAGGTATGGGATTGCCCTTCTACGAGCCACCGGCAACTGCTTAAGTCAATGTGGTTTTATCTTTTAGATTTAGCAGAAATTTTTGTAAGTTATGTTGTATTTGTCTTCTAATAATGACTTTAGAGTATTTTTAGCGAAAATATAATTCTGCTTTTTTTTTGGGTGGGGAGGGGCTGTCAGGTGTGCTGAAGAGGGTCCTGTGATTTCTAACAGCAGACCTGTGCAGTGGCGGCTGGAGCTCAATGTTTTGGGGGGGTGGCAAACCAATGCCAGCCCCCCCCAAGAGACAGGCGGGAATGCAGCCATCCCCCCCCTGCATGTGGGAGACGGGCAGGACATGAATGCGGCAGCAATTAGGGGCCACCTTACCTTAGGAAGGAGGCAGATCAGGCAGACATGGATCTGGGCTGCAGCTCCTCGCTCCGGGGCCATTGCTTCTCCTCCAGGCCGAACAGGAAGTGGGTCCTGACTGAGACCTGATTGGCTGGGAGTTTTAAGACTCTCTGGCCAATCGGGTCTCAGGAAGTGCTTCCTGATTGGTCAGGAGGAGAATCAGGAAGACAAAAGCCAATATTAATGCGCTAATGTCACACAACTGGGTGGGCTCATGGCGCAGTGCTCTGTGCCCCAAGCACACCCTTTTTTAAGCCAATTAGAGCCTTAGGCTCTAATAGTGCTTAAAAAAAACCATGGAAATCCCTGCATCTGGCACCCTGCATGTAGATTAGTGGGCTGGACGCATGGATAGGGGGGGTGGCGCCCCTGGACCTGTGTGTATAGATATATATATATATATATATATATATATATAGTAGTGTAATGTAAAGTAGTGAGTGTACAGCTTGTATAACAGTGTAAATTTGCTTGTCCCCTCAAAATAACTCAACACACAGCCATTAATGTCTAAAACGCTGGCAACAAAAGTGAGTAAAAATGTCCACATTGGGCCCAATTAGCCATTTTCCCTCTCTGGGGTCATGTGACTCATTAGAGTCTCATGTGTGAATGGGGAGCAGGTGTGTTAAATTTGGTGTTATCGCTCTCACTCTCTCATACTGGTCACTGGAAGTTCAACATGGCACCTCATGGCAAAGAACTCTCTGATGATCTGAAAAAAAGAATTGTTGCTCTACATAAAGATGGCCTAGGCTATAATAAGATTGCCAAGACCCTTTAACTGAGATGCAGCACGGTGGTCAAGACCATACAGCGTTATAACAGGACAGGTTCCACGCAGAACAGGCCTCACCATGGTCCACCAAAGAAGTTGAGGTCACGTGCTCAGCGTCATATCCAGAGGTTGTCTTTTGGAAATAGACGTATGAGTGCTGCCAGCATTGCTGCAGAGGTTGAAGGGGTGGGGGGGTCAGCCTGTCAGTGCTCAGACCATACGCCGCACACTGAATCACATTGGTCTGCATGGCTGTCGTCCCAGAAGGAAGCCTCTTCTAAAGATGATGCACAAGAAAGCCCGCAGTTTGCTGAAGACAAGCAGACTAAGGACATGGATGGTCATGTGACCCCAAACACACCTCCAAGACAACCACTGCCTTGCTAAAGAAGCTGAGGGTAAAGTTAATCGACTGGCCAAGCATGTCTCCAGACCTAAACCCTATTGAGCATCTGTGGGACATCCTCAAACAGAAGATGGAGGAGCGCAAGGTCTCTAACATCCACCGTGATGTGATCCACTGTGATGTCGTCAATGAACCGTAGCTTCCCAGTGCCGGCAGCACTCATGCAGCCCCAGACCATGACACTCCCACCACCATGCTTGACTGTAGACAAGACACACTTGTCTTTGTATTCCTCACCTGGTTGCCGCCACACACGCTTGTCACCATCTGAACCAAATAAGTTTATCTTGGTCTCATCAGACCACAGGACATGGTTCCAGTAATCCATGTCCTTAGTCTGCTTGTCTGCAGCAAACTGTTTGTGGACTTTCTTGTGTATCGTCTTTAGAAGAGGCTTCCTTCTGGGATGACAGCCATGCAAACCAATTTGATGCAGTGTGCGGCGTATGGTCTGAGCACTGACAGGCTGACCCCCCCCACCCCTACAACCACTGCAGCAATGCTGGCAGCACTCATACGTCTAATTCCCAAAGACAACCTCTGGATATGACGCTGAGCATGTGACCTTAACTTCTTTGGTGGACCATGACGAGGCCTGTTCTGATTGGATCCTGTCCTGTTAAATCGCTGTATGGTCTTGGCCACCGTGCTGCAGGTCAGTTTCAGGGTCTTGGCAATCTTCTTATAGCCTAGGACATCTTTATGTAGAGCAACAATTCTTTATTTCAGATCCTCAGAGTTCTTGAGGTGCCATGTTGAACTTCCAGTGACCAGTATGAGAGAGTGAGAGCGATAACACCAAATTTAGCACACCTGCTCCCCATTCACACCTGAGACCTTGTAACACTAATGAGTCACATGACACCGGGGAGGGAAAAGGGCTAATTGGGCCCAACTTGGACATTTTCACTTAGGGTTGTACTCACTTTTGTTGCCAGCGGTTTAGACATTAATGGCTGTGTGTTGAGTTATTTTGAGGGGACAACAAATTTACACTTGACCCGGTTAAATTGATGATAGGCAACTCCTATCCTCATATTGATTAGTGGTTCCAAATTAATAATAACTACTGCAGTAGGGAACAGACACAAAAGATACGCTCAGCATCTTTCCAAATTACTGTTCTGCTTTATTATGACGCAATTGAAGGTTTTTATGCACATGATTACGTAGGTATCACATTAATATTACAATTGTACATTTATGGTAACAAGGGGCGTTACATAGGCAGGCCAATTCTAATCAGGACTTGAAAGAATGTAAACATTTACTGAAAACATTATTAGTGCCGTGTGCACAGTGAGGGCAATGTGCAATACATACAAAATACAATACAATTATATACAGAACTTACAAATTTCCATTACAGTCTCCCCTCTTTTGATCAATATTTTGATCACTAACCATACCTGCTATCACCTTTAACCTGGAACCTCCACACGCTTAGGTGGAGGTAGTCCTGGCCAAAGAGGCAAAAAACTCCATTGTGGAGAAAATAATAGCTGAGCAACTTTTTCATTACAAAATGACTTTTTATTGTGAAAAACAAATGATTGATAAGACATATTTACAGATAGGGATGAGCTTCGAGTTCGAATCGAACTCATGCAAGTTCACCGAACAGCGAACAATTTGGGGTGTTCGCGGCAAATTCGAATGCCGGGGAACACCCTTTAAAAGTCTATGGGAGAAATCAAAAGTGCTAATTTTAAAGGCTAATATGCAAGTTATTGTCATAAAAAGTGTTTGGGGACCTGGGTCCTGCCCCAGGGGACATGGATCAATGCAAAAAAAAGTTTTAAAAACGGCCGTTTTTTCAGGAGCAGTGATTTTAATAATGCTTAAAGTCAATCAATAAAAGTGTAATATCCCTTTAAATTTCGTACCTGGGGGGTGTCTATAGTGTGCCTGTAAAGGGGCGCATGTTTCCTGTGTTTAGAACAGTCTGACAGCAAAATGACATTTTGAAGGAAAAAACTCATTTAAAACTACCCGCGGCTATTGCATTGCCGACAATACACATAGAAGTTCATTGATAAAAACGGCATGGGAATTCCCCAAAGGGGAACCCCGAACCAAAATTAAAAAAAATAAATGACGTGGGAGTCCCCCTAAATTCCATACCAGGCCCTTCAGTCTGATATGGATATTAAGGGGAACCCCGGCCAAAATTTTAAAAAAAAAATGACGTGGGGTTCCCCCTAAATTCCATACCAGACCCTTCAGGTCTGGTATGGATTTTAAGGGGAACCCCGCGCCAAAAAAAAAAAAAAAAACGGCGTGGGGTCCCCCCAAAAATCTATACCAGACCCTTATCCGAGCACGCAACCTGGCAGGCCGCAGGAAAAGAGGGGGGGACGAGAGTGCGGCCCCCCCTCCCTCCTGAACCATACCAGGCCACATGCCCTCAACATTGGGAGGGTGCTTTGGGGTAGCCCCCCAAAACACCTTGTCCCCATGTTGATGAGGACAAGGGCCTCATCCCCACAACCCTGGCCGGTGGTTGTGGGGGTCTGCGGGCGGGGGGCTTATCGGAATCTGGAAGCCCCCTTTAACAAGGTGACCCCCAGATCCCGGCCCCCCCCCGTGTGAAATGGTAAGGGTACCATTTCACGAAAAAAGTGTCAAAAATGTTAAAAATGACAAGAGACAGTTTTTGACAATTCCTTTATTTAAATGCTTCTTCTTTCTTCTATCTTCCTTCATCTTCTGGTTCTTCTGGCTCTTCTGGTTCTTCCTCCGGCGTTCTCGTCCAGCATCTCCTCCGTGGCGTCTTCTATCTTCTTCTCCTCGGGCCGCTCCGCACCCATGGCATGGGGGGGAGGCTCCCGCTCTTCTCTTCTTCTTTTCTTCTCTTCTTCTCTTCTTCATTTTCTTCTCCGGGCCGCTCCGCAATCCATGCTGGCATGGAGGGAGGCTCCCGCTGTGTGACGGCGCTCCTCGTCTGACAGTTCTTAAATAACGGGGGGCGGGGCCACCCGGTGACCCCGCCCCCCTCTGACGCACGGTGACTTGACGGGACTTCCCTGTGGCATTCCCCGTGACGTCACAGGGAAGTCCCGTCAAGTCACCGTGCGTCAGAGGGGGGCGGGGTCACCGGGTGGCCCCGCCCCCCCCCGTTATTTAAGAACTGTCAGACGAGGAGCGCCGTCACACAGCGGGAGCCTCCCTCCATGCCAGCATGGATTGCGGAGCGGCCCGGAGAAGAAAATGAAGAAGAGAAGAAGAGAAGAAAAGAAGAAGAGAAGAGCGGGAGCCTCCCCCCATGCCATGGGTGCGGAGCGGCCCGAGGAGAAGAAGATAGAAGACGCCGCGGAGGAGATGCTGGACGAGAACGCCGGAGGAAGAACCAGAAGAGCCAGAAGAACCAGAAGAACCAGAAGATGAAGGAAGATAGAAGAAAGAAGAAGCATTTAAATAAAGGAATTGTCAAAAACTGTCTCTTGTCATTTTTAACATTTTTGACACTTTTTTTGTGAAATGGTAGGGGTACTTATGTACCCTCTTACCATTTCACACAGGGGGGGGCCGGGATCTGGGGGTCACCTTGTTAAAGGGGGCTTCCAGATTCCGATAAGCCCCCCGCCCGCAGACCCCCACAACCACCGGCCAGGGTTGTGGGGATGAGGCCCTTGTCCTCATCAACATGGGGACAAGGTGTTTTGGGGGGCTACCCCAAAGCACCCTCCCAATGTTGAGGGCATGTGGCCTGGTACGGTTCAGGAGGGAGGGGGGGCCGCACTCTCACCCCCCCCTCTTTTCCTGCGGCCTGCCAGGTTGCGTGCTCGGATAAGGGTCTGGTATGGATTTTTGGGGGGACCCCACACGTTTTTTTTTTTTTTTTTGGCGCGGGGTTCCCCTTAAAATCCATACCAGACCTGAAGGGTCTGGTATGGAATTTAGGGGGAACCCCACGTCATTTTTTTTTTTTAATTTTGGCCTGGGTTCCCCTTAATATCCATACCAGACCTGAAGGGCCTGGTATGGAATTTAGGAGGACTCCCACGTCATATTTTTTTTTTAATTTTGGTTCGGGGTTCCCCTTTGGGGAATTCCCATGCCGTTTTTATCAATGAACTTCTATGTGTATTGTCGGCAATGCAATAGCCGTGGGTAGTTTTAAATGAGTTTTTTCCTTCAAAATGTCATTTTGCTGTCAGACTGTTCTAAACACAGGAAACATGCGCCCCTTTACAGGCATACTATAGACACCCCCCAGGTACGAAATTTAAAGGGATATTACACTTTTATTGTTTGACTTTAAGCATTATTAAAATCACTGCTCCTGAAAAAACGGCCGTTTTTAAAACTTTTTTTTGCATTGATCCATGTCCCCTGGGGCAGGACCCAGGTCCCCAAACACTTTTTATGACAATAACTTGCATATAAGCCTTTAAAATTAGCACTTTTGATTATTCATGTTCGTGTCCCATAGACTTTAACTGTGTTCGCATGTTCGAACGAACTTTTTTCCTGTTCGCATGTTCTGGTGCGAACCGAACAGGGGGGTGTTCGGCTCATCCCTATTTACAGAGTACTGGCTGTACACTCCTGTGGCCAGAATGGCCTTCTAGCTGAATTGTGGACATGCTGACTTATCAGCATATGTAAACACAGACAATTCTACATATAATGGAAGACATACAAAAGACAAATATGACTTCAACATGGCTAAACTATTTTTCAAATATATATATCCCTTACAATTAAAGTAATTGAATCAAAAAGTACCCTAGACTGTGATCACAAGAGGGAAACAAATCAAACACAGAGATTTTTTTAATTTAGTCATTTTTGCAGTGTCTGGTGTGGATCCAGTTGACTTTTCCTTCAAGTTTTGCAAAAACTGTACATGAAATAGATGCTGTATTGAGTCTCCAAACATTTCCTTATATATAAATGTCTCTTAACAATCCAAAAGTCACCTGGCTTTAGTTTTAGATCCTTCCAAACTTTTAGGATCTGGAATTGGGGAGAAAACACATAAATGAGTTTGTAAAAAACCTTAAAAGATCATCAACATTCTCCGTGAGATCCGAATGGAGGACTTCAGCTGCTGAGACAAAATATAAGCAAGTGAGTAACACACTCCCAAACCAAATCCCATAGGGAGAGAGTCCAATATCCCCCTTAGAGGCCTGATAAAATTTAAGAAAACATTCAGGCAAAAGTTTTCTAGTTTCTTACTTTACTTTGTCCGCTACATTGTAGACAGTAAGGGGTGTAAAAATAAAACCTCAAAACTTCTATTAAGGACTCTCCTATAAAAATGATTTCCTCTGTTACTCTCTGTAGTTTCTGCACTCTATATTTACAAACTACTTCTGATAACACTTTTTACTGTGGCCTTTGCAGTAGCATTTGCCACTTGACATCCAAAAACATGTCCATACAGACAAAATGCATACTTGTAAGATCCTAACTTGGACATCTGGATATATCTTTTTTGTAATCTCTGGAAGGGATGTTGAGCATTTGGTAACACCTTTGGTAACAGGTAAAACAAGAAGTTGTATGTTATAAAAACAACTGTGGTGAACCCTGGCTCAATCCCATGCTCATTTACTAAGGCAGCCATAACGTCTTGTGACTGATGACACGGTCCATGTGTCAAGCTGGAGGGAAAATGGTGGCTGGCAGACATAAATGATCACCTTTTCCAAAGTCCTGTTTCATAAGAAGTTGCCCCCTGTGGACCACTTGTTCTTCTCGTTCTGGGGTCCTTAAAGTTGAATTATTAATCCCAGCTATACTGGGCCAGAACTAGGGTGGAATCTGTGAGTTGCACAGACCCATCAAGTGTCCGGGGCTGTAAATGCAGCATCCTTAGTCACCTGGTCTGCTTCCATGTGTGAAAGTTAATATGGCTACCTCAGCAAGAAGCTGGAAGGCTGAAAACAGCCGATCAAATTAACTTGGCATGCTTGGTTGGTTTACCTGCCGAAGTAAAAACAAACTTCTGGCCCTTCAAATGGAACCAAAAGCTCTCTATATCTCGACTATCTATATAAATATACACTCTTTTTATAGCTCACAGGCTTTGCTAAAACATGGAGCTCTGCTTCTTGAGCTGGGGAAAAAAGGATCCAATGACTTTGAATACAGAGTATCCTTCTGGGTGATAAACTGCATACTCAAATCTACAAAAAATGTAATATCTGGGTCTTCAGGGAGTGTGTCCTGCACTGGGCTCACAGCAGCTGATTCCTACACCATCAATTTAACACATGCGTCTTTTCCTTTCTTTTGAATAAATGTACGCATTTTTCATTGTTAGATTTGTACATAAACAAACTCATATTTTAAACCTTTCATTAGACAAACATTTAGTTAGCTGTAAATTTGCTGCACAGAATGTCGGACCATTGACCAAAACAATATCTAACTTTGTCTAATAGCACCTTTGCATAAGAGCTACAGCTCTGATATATCGGGGTGAACCATTTATTACTGGGTCCAGCTTGCATAAATATATTACAATGTCTTGTGTTCTATCACACTGTTTGTGTAAGAACTCCAGTCTCATGTTTCAAAAGACAACTTCTTCCTGGCAATATTATAATAAATGATAACAATACCCTGCGGTCATGGAGAGATGCCCATAAATCCAAAATATTCTTCTGCTTATACCACTGTACTTACAAGAAAAAGGGGCACATCATTTCACAATCCACACATTCTGCTTTGGATTTCAAAAATAAAAATAAATAAAAACAAAAGGACCAACAATCTGTATGATGGACCAGAAAGCATCAAAAACTATAAAAAGACTGGCTGCAGGTGGCATCTATCCTAACAGGGTGTGTGGACTTGATGTGATGGGTCTGTTATATTTACATTTTTTTTAATATTACTCTCACATCATGGACCGCACATCAAGTTATTATCAAAAACCTTACAATATCATTTTTATAGAAGAACTTCTTATGTATTCCATCCATCTTGGCTTTGTTAAATATTATGGCAGCTTTATTCAAAATAACAACCTCATCTTAATCTTTTTTTCTCTCAATAAGGGCTTATTGTATAAATGTAAAATTACAAAATTGTTATCTTAATCTAAACTAATCTCATTCATTACAAATTTCCCCAATAACCTGGATTTCATTTCCAACCAAAGGTTGTCTAAACCAGTTTCAATATATCTATATTATTAATAAAATTGTTAAACTCATATTAGAAATTAATACTCATTACTACTTAATTTTACTTAATTTCCCTTTTTTAAATGCACTGTTTCCACTATCAAAGGATATTCAGTTTGTGTAATACACGGTTAAATGTAACCTTCATTTTACCATGTTTGGAAAACAGATTCAAAATAATTGTGATCACATTGTTTACCATTAGATTCGTTAACCCGGCACATTTTGTTATAAATGTTTTGTCTAAAAAACTGGAATTGGCATGATGTCCTTCCAGCTTATCACTAACCTCTCATCCCAGCCACATTTCTTTCAGGAGAGCACAAAGGAGGGGGTCACATCTGCGTACATGACACACACAAGCAATAGAACTAAAGGTCCCAGCATTCGCACACACACCAATATCTCTCTAAAATCGCTTACATTTTTCCCATTTGTGCACAACACATGCATATCATTCTCTCACTTTCTTTAAACTCTCATTAATATTTTCCTGTCTAAATTCTACTTTCCTTATTTTGTTTAAATAACTTTTATATCTAGCTTCTATGATTCTATGATCAGATGGGGAGCCACAGTGCTCATCCCATCTTCCCTCTCTGACAACATATAAAGTATTCTGTTTTACCTCTCATTTCTCTGTCTCTGACTTTTACTAGTTGTAGTGCCTGACCCCAAATTCATCCCACAACTTACATGAAAATGTCCCTTTCTGTCTAGTTCTAATGTCACCCTTGATCCATCATGCTCACATAGATAGCTGTTTCTCTAGCTGTTTACTCTGCATGATTCTTAGTCCCTGTGGACTTTGGTAACCCAGTTACCCAATGTGGATCCCTGTCCACTTTAACCATTAATCTAGGGGCTCAGTATAGGCGGAACCGCACCTTTGGTTCATATATAGCGCTCCTCTTGCGCTGGGCATTTTTGAGGGTCTCTTACCCTTCATTCCCTTACTTAATTCAATGCCCATAATGACTGGCCAGTCTTCTCTCTTCTCTACTTGTGCCTATACCCTCTTGCCTCTAAACTACTTTATCTAGCAGATTTACTACATATACCTGTGAACAGCACTATTCTTCCCTTTCTTATCTATAACACTCCAATGGACAATAGACAGGGACAACATAACATATAACCACCAATCAATACAGTTCGATTAAGGGGAGTAAAATAGGTGCCCTTTGTCCTGAAAATGCCTTACCGATCAAGGAAGTCTGATAACTCAAATGTAAGCAAAAGGCTTACCTCAGCCGGCTGATTATCAGAAATTCCCGGATCGTCTCAAGCTCCTCGTTTCGGATACTCAGGGTCACCTGGAATCCCCTCCTAAGGCAAAGCTCGCCATCCTGACCCGGTTAAATTGATGATAGGCAACTCCTATCCTCATATTGATTAGTGGTTCCAAATTAATAATAACTACTGCAGTAGGGAACAGACACAAAAGATACGCTCAGCATCTTTCCAAATTACTGTTCTGCTTTATTATGACGCAATTGAAGGTTTTTATGCACATGATTACGTAGGTATCACATTAATATTACAATTGTACATTTATGGTAACAAGGGGCGTTACATAGGCAGGCCAATTCTAATCAGGACTTGAAAGAATGTAAACATTTACTGAAAACATTATTAGTGCCGTGTGCACAGTGAGGGCAATGTGCAATACATACAAAATACAATACAATTATATACAGAACTTACAAATTTCCATTACACACTGTTATACAAGCTGTACACTCACTACTTTACATTGTAGACAAGTGTCATTTCTTCAGTGTTGTCACATGAAAAGATAGAAGAAAAGATTTACAAAAATGTGAGGTGTGTACTCACTTTTGTGAGATACTGTATCTATCTATCTATCTATCTATCTATCTATCTATCTATCTATCTATCTATCTATCTATCTATCTATCTATCTATCTATCTATCTATCTATCTATCTATCTATCTATCTATCTATAAGTATATCATGTACTGAATACAGCTTATGGATCTATGACATCCGGTATTATCCACCTCTGGAAGGTTTATCCCCTCCATGACTAGGCCATTGTTTGCTATTCAGCACTGCGCTACTTTAACTGTTAATTGCATCATTTTGCATGAATTATGGCTTCGCTGACTTTGGACTTGATAATACACAGTGGGGACCAACACCAGCAGATGACACGGCTCCCCAAATCATCACTGACTGTGGAAACTTTACAAAGGAACTCATGCAACTTGGATCCTGTGTCTCTCCACTCTTCCTCCAGACTCTGGGACCCTGATTTCCAAATGAAATGCAAAATATTCCAGTCAGCGATGATTTGCTGACTAAATTGTCATCTGCTGGTGTTGGTCCACTGTGTTTTATCAAGTCCAAAGTCAGCGCAGCTCTCTGCCGGAAGATTCTGGAGCTCTTCATTCTTCCCTCTGCTGACCAGCTTCATGGAGATGCTGATTTAATTTTCAAACACGACTTGGCACCTCCCACACTGCCAAAACTACCAATACCTGGTCACATGATCATGGGATCACTGTGCTCGATTGGCCAGCAAACTCCCCTGACCTAAACCCTATAGAGAATCTGTGGGGTATTGCCAAGAGGAAGGTGAGAGACACCAGAAAACAGGTCACAGGAGTGCAGAACAAAGTGCAGTCCAATGATCCATAGAAGTATAGATAAAATAGCTTTGGCCATACTTCTCCTTTAATCACTTGATATCACAAATGGTGTTCAGATGTGGGCAACAGACGGTGGAAATATCCAGGTCTTCACTCCCACGGGGTGTTCATGCCAGGAACGGTTGTTGGCACTTTGAGTGGAAGAGCAGCCAGGCAAAAAGCATTGCATGTTACAGGCGGTGTACCTGCGGGAAAAGAGAGAAAAGCTCAGAGTGTGAAACTGAGACAATGTCTCCGCCAGTGTTGGAGATGGTGGGAGAACGGTGGAAATGGCTGAAAATTTTGGCAAATCATTATTGCAAAATGTTTACAAATTCAGACAATTCTGCTATCAATGACATCATAGTCTACTGAATAAACAATGGAGAATGATACCGAGAAAAGGTCAGTTATAGATGTAATTAGTTTAGTTTTTTTATGAATTCCTGGACCTTACCAATGATTGTTATGAAATTATACATATTCCTATTTCTTTCATTTAATGTCGGTCTTTGATGATATTGAGGAGGCTTTATGTAAGTGATGAAAGAGAAGCTCTAGTTTATATAATGTATAAGTATATGATGTATTATTGAAAACAGTTTATGGATCTATGACACCCTGTATTATCCACTTGACCAGTGGCGGCTGGTGCTCAAAATTTTTTGGGGGGGCGCAAACAAACTGAAAAACTCTGAAAAAAACCCCCCATCAATTGCAGCCTCACTGTACCATCAAACGCAGCCACTGTGCCCATCAAACACAGCCACTGTGCCCATCAAAAGCAGCCACTGTGCCCATCAAACGCAGCCACTGTGCCATCAAACGCAGCCACTGTGCCCATCAAAAGCAGCCACTGTGCACATCAAACGCAGCCACTGTGCCCATCAAACGTAGCCACTGTGCCATATCAAATGCTCCCACTGTGCCATCAAATTCTGCCACTGTGCCCCATCAATTACAGCTACTGTGCCCATCTTATGCAGCCACTGTGCCCCATTAAATGCAGCCTCACTGAGTCTCATACTTACCTACAGCTTTGTTCTTCTAGTTAACTGGTCACTTCCGGTTCCCATATGCTAGTGGTGAACCGGAAGTGACACAGGCAGCTCCGTGGAACGCACGGCTTGAGCAGAGCTGCCTGTGTCACTTCCGGTTCACCACTAGCATATGGGAACCGGAAGTGACCAGTTAACTAGAAGAACAAAGCTGTTCGGTGTTTTGGAATGTGCCACAAAGCAGGTCAAAAGCCTGCAAATGAGGCGTCTTGTCTGCAATCTCGTGATTGCATTGATGAGGCGCTTCCCATAGTGCACTGTGTCCGGCGCCCGAACACAGCGCACTTAAAGAACATTTTTTTTCAATTTTTTTTTCAAAGGGGCCTTTTAAAAAAAAATGTTTTTTTATTAATTTATTTATTTTTGTGACTGCTGGGTGGGGGGCGACGCCCGTGGACAGCCACAAAGTTTTACTCCCTTCATGACCAGGCCATTTTTTGCTATTCAGTGCTGCGCTACTTAAACACCTTCCTACCCAGCATATGAAAACTAAAAACTAAAAGAGTGGACTTTAAAGGCACACAGGTAGACTGTCTAAAAATAATAAGATTGGTTTATTGGATACAAAATTCATAAGGTAAAGACAATTAATTCAAATAAATACATATAAAAATTTTTTCATGAGATTGGTATTGTATACCCCACACATAACCTTTGACACCACTTAGTACGATACATAGATATAGTAGTGTATCTGAAAAGGCGGAAATCGAAATTCCTGTAATAATGTTCCAGTTAGAGATGGAGGTAGGCAGGCATTGTGGGTCAGGGTGTGAATCCGGGTATAAATATTCTTTTATTTGCTCGACACGTTGCGCTTACAGAGGTACGCTTCTTCAGGAGCATAAGAAATTCTATTGGATTTACATGAAAAAATACAGTACACAGTTTATCAACAAATCTGATCCCCCTGCCTCCTATCACTCCCTCCTCCATAATCTGATCTCCCTGCCTCCTATCACTTCCTCCTCCACAATCTGATCTCCCTGCCTCCTATCACTCCCTCCTCTATAATCTGATCTCCCTGCCTCCTATCACTCCCTCCTCCATAATCTGTTTGGCTTTTTATGTGTTCCTGGCCTTTAAAAATGAAATGAAATTATACATATTCCTATTTCTTTCATTTAGCAAAAATCCTTGGAGGATTAAGGTAAGTGATGAAAGAGAAACTCTAATTTATATCATGTATGTTTTATTATTTATTTTTATTTATTTTTTTATGTATTTTTTATTATTTTTTTATTTTTATTTTTAAATGTATTTTTATGTTTTTTTTATTTTTTTAAGTATGTTTTAAATGTATTTTACTGAATAAACAGCAGATTCTGATACAAAGAAAAGGTCAATTAGAGGTGCAAATCTTTTTTTTTTTTCTTTTTTTGTCCTGACCCTTTACATTTTTTATGAAATTATATTTCTTTAATTTAATACACAAGATGAAATGGAATATAAAAAAAGTGCAGCCAGAGGCATAACTAGAACCTTCCTGGCAATATTAAAAGAATTCTGAGTGCCTGGGAGCCACAGGCACCACACCTCTTTGAAATTAAAAAAATAAACAAACAATATAGGAGAAATTGGGATTTTTAAGGTACCACACACAAGAATTTTTTAAATAAAAATATAAAAATGCATTGGTTTATATTTTAAGATTCTACAATTTAATAAAAGAACATCAGATAGCATGTAGTTGTTTCAATTCACTCGACGTGTTTCGCTACAGTGAGCTTCTTCGGGAGATAGTTATGGTTACTGCATGCATAAATACTATAAATCAGGAAAACAGGATATTTAGTCAGAGAACCCCGGTAGTCCCGCCACTGGTTTCATTTATGTTATTTTTTAAATTTTTTTTAAATTTTGTTTTTTACCAATTCATTTTTTTCAGTGTTATTTTTTATGTATATTCTTAGGACCCCGATTGGGGGGGTTTGGTGAAATATATAGGGGTCTAAACAGACCCCTGATGTCTCACTTTTGATTCATCTGTCCCTTTCTCTGCAGCCTCAGCTGCACAGAGTGAATGAACAGGAATAGCTCTGTACAGCTCTTCAGATTCATTCATAAACTGAGGCATAGTAAGCATAGTTTACTATGCCTCAGCTACAGAAAAAAAAAAACTGAGTCAATGATTGGCATCGATTACTGACTGTATTCATTAAGACAAGGAAAGGGCCAGCAAATGACACATTTACCGCCCCCTTCCCCATTCTCCATTCTGACAGCCAGCAGAAAGCAGGAGGGGAAACCTAGCAGCGCTATGGGGGGGCAAGTGGAGGAACCAATGCCCTCCATTTCCCTCCTGCAGCTGCTGAATGTCTGCAGGAGGGAGAGGAGGAGAAGTGGCCTTCAGCGGCTGCATGGAGGGATTCGTTCCTCTACATGCCACCGCTCTCCTATCCAGGAGTACAGGGGGGACACACATGCCTCCTAGAGCCTAGGGCTGGGTCACAATGATGATCACTGTATGTACACCCCTAAATGCAGCACTAAATAGCCAAATATGAGAAACATAAATCAAACACATAAAAGCGAAAAACTGAAAAAAAATTGTGAAGTGTTCAATCGATGGAGTCCAAATGTAATAGCTCAATCTAAGTAGATATACACTATATTACCAGAAGTATTGGGACGCCTCCCTTTACACACAAATGAACTTTAATGGCATCCCAGTCCTAGTCCGTAGGGTTCAATATTGAGTTGGCCCACCCTTTGCAGCTATAACAGTTGGCCCACCCTTTGCGGCTTCAATTCTTCTGGGAAGGCCGTCCACAAGGTTTAGTGTTCCTATGGGAATGTTTGACCATTCTTCCAGAAGAGCATTTGTGAGGTCAGGCACTGATGTTAGACAAGAAGGCCTGGCTAGCTGTCTCCCCTCTAGTTCATCCCAAAGGTGTTCTATCGGGTTGAGGCCAGTCAAGTTCCTCCACCCCAAACTCGCTCATCCTCCTCTTTATGGACCTTACTTTGGGCACTGGTCCAAATCATTTGGTGGAGGGGGGATTATGGTGTGGGGTTGTCTTTCAGGGGTTGGGCTTGGCCCCTTAGTTCCAGTGAAGGGAGCTCTTAAGGTGTCAGCATACCAAGACATTTTGGACAATTTCATGCTCCCAATTTTGTGGGAACAGTTTTGGGACGGCCCCTTCCTGTTCCAACATGACTGCACACCAGTGCACAAAGCAAGGTCCATAAAGACATGGATGAGCACGGATTTGAGGTGGAGGAACTTGACTGGCTTGCAAAGTGTCCTTATCTCAACCCGATAGAACACCTTTGGGATGAATTAGGGTGGAGACTGCGAGCCCGGTCTTCTCGTCCAACATCAGTGCCTGACCTCACAAATGCTCTTCTGGAAGAATGGTCAAACATTCCCATAGACACACTCCTAAACCTTGTAGATAGCCTTCCCAGAAGAGTTGAAGCTGTTATAGCCGCAAAGGGTGGGCCAACTCAATATTGAACCCTATGTACTAAGACTGGGATGCCATTAAAGTTCATGTGTGTGTAAAGGCAGGTGTCCCAATACTTTTGGTAATATAGTGTAAGTGCAAATGAGGCACTTCTAAAAAGAGTAAAGCATCCACCCACATAAGCCCGCATTGAAAAGTAGAATGGACACTTCTGTGCACCTTCACCATCCATTCAAAATACGCTTACCAGACGGAATCGACTTCCAATTTCCAAGAAGTCAAAATGCGCCTGTATTGCAGAAAGGCATGTAGCTCCACAACAGCCTGGGGGTCTATGCACTCCAATATTAATCACTCCAGGGTAATTTTCATGGCCATAATGATGGAAAAAGAACCAGCAGACCACATAGTGTAAATCCGTAAAAGTCAATATACTCACAAACAACATCCGCATATGTCCATATGTAAACACAGTAACAGCCCAGGATGGGCACAAACCAATTCCAGGAATCTGGTGCGTGATGACGTCACATACATTGGCTCCGCCCTATGTGTTTCATCACAACTGACGTAATTTGGTGCAAAGAGCCAACGTACAGCCACCTTGCTTCATATATTAGTCATAAAACAGAAGGAAACCGAAACTGAGGGAGGAGCTTATCAGAACCAAGCTTTACTATGGATTCTTAATATATAAACCTCTAACTGACATCGAGGAAAAACGTATGGGAAAAAAACACAGGTAGAATCGAACCAAGCCTCCAACTCAAGCCTCCAACTCACATAACACTCACATAACATTCTTTGTTTCACATATTTATTTGGTAACTATATTCAGGTGCGCTACTAATGTCACAAACAATCGGACTGAGGGAACTCATATTTATTTACTTCACTATGTTGGACTTTAGTATTCATTTCTTATTTGATGACTATTAGATTGTTCATCATTTGTGTTTGCACTGTCACTATTTTTTGTTTTAGCGCTACATTTATTGCACTTAATTATAGGGAACACCACTTAGCAAGGGGAGGAACCCAACCATAGTCTGCAAACACACATATTTTAAAATTGACATGTTATTATTTTTTATAATTATTTATAGTTATTTATTACTTTATAATTTATGATTTTGTGTTTCAAACTTTATCATACCCGGGACGTCTACTAGACTCTTGTTTGGACAGTTTTAAGTGAGTTATTCCTAAGAAATACAGGCCTACAATATAAAAAAAACACATTTCTATGCAAAACAATTGTACCGCTTTGACATTCAAAAATCTCATAATCATACTGCCAGGGAGGTTATTATGTGTATTTCCTATGATCATCAGCTCCAACTAGGGGGCCATAATGTGAACTTTTTTAGAAATTTCGGGTAAATACTGTATCATGGCCACTAGATGGCGCTGCATCTACGTTTGTTCTGTGCGAACGTAGGCAAAATCAAATATTACCAGGCTCATTTCTCCCCAGGATGGATATTGTTTGTTTTTCAAGAATAGAGTGAATCATGAAAATACCACTAGATGGCGCTGATGATTAGAGTAAATAAGAATTGCTTTCTGATATCATATGCTCCACCTAGTGGTTATAATGTAGTAAATTCCTGATCCTCACTATGAGTATAGTATATAATATACAATATAAAATATTTCTAAAAAATAAAAAAGTCATGCATAGGAGGTACAAAAAAAAAAAATCAGATACTTAAATTGCTTGCCAAAAACATAAACCATAACTAATAATAATAATAATAATAACAATAATAATAGATTTAAAATATTCTAAAATATAATAGTATTATATAATATACAATATAAAATATTTATAAAAAATAAAAAAGTAATGCATACTTTTTTTCTTGATTGTTTTTAAGAATAGAGTGAATCATGAAAATACCACTAGATGGCGCTGATGATCACAGTAAATAAGGATTGCTTTCTGAAATCATATGCTCCACCTAGTGGTTATAATGTAGTAAATTCCTGATCCTCACTATAAGTATATTATATAGTATACAATATAAAATATTTCTAAAAAATAAAAAAGTAATGCATAGGAGGTACAAAAAAAATATCAGATATATATATATATAATATATAATATACTTAAATTGCTTGCCAAAAACATAAACCATAACTAATAATAATAATAATAACAATAATAATAGATTTAAAATATTTTATAATATAATAGTATTATATAATATACAATATAATATATTTATAAAAAATAAAAAAGTAATGCATACAGAGTTGCAATAATATATGTATTTTATATCTGCCTGCAGCTCAGCATTAACAGCTTACAATTTGTTTTTCAGTAATTTAGTTTTTTTTTTTTACAGTCTGTATATTACATTACCGCTGAATCCTCTGTGGGTGCTTTTTGATTTTTTTTTTCTTCAAACAAACCTATGAGATCACTATGATTGACTGTTTCGCATATAAGGCGTGTTAGTGTGGTAACGATATGCTATGCCATATGTTATGATTTTTGAAGGAATTATTTCTGTAAAGGGACTTTTAAAATGAATTTATATAGATTTGTATAGAAAAAAAATAATATTTACTGTATTGTCCAATTCGTAACCACAGGCAATGGATCTCTGTCCATGGAAATTGAAGGGAAATATAAGAGGAAAATTAAAGAGATTTTTACTTTTGCTGCAAATAAATTCAAGGAATATAAAGGAATAAATTTGTGATGACTTCTCATCATTTCTACAAGAAAAATCTGAAGCACACGGGTGGAATTATCTCTCAAATGTGTTTCTCAACAACCCAAACCACTTAACTAATGAAAATAAACACAATGCTTGAATCTGAAAGTGTTATCATCATTGTCTAAATGTAAACTATCATACATGTTTTTGAGCTTTTATAATAATCATTCATCCATATTAAAAAATAACAGGGAATGTCCACAAATCTGCAGGAAAACCTCATTTCATTGTAGAACTACAGGCGGGGGATGGTAGGCGGTGTCACAGCCTGGCTTCTTAATCCTATTGCAGACTTTAGCAGTGAGGTCGGTCCTAGAAATGTGCAGAATGAAAAAAAAAATTGTTTTGTTTCCTTTCGATCCATTATTTACATAAATTTTATTAGTTACATTTGTTTAATGCGTTAAGTTCGTTTTCGGAATTTATTTCTTTTATTCGTATTCAAGTCGATTCGAAAAATTTTTTGAACTCAAATCGTTTTCAAAATCAAATAGTTTTCTAATTCAAATAGTTTTCCAAGTTTCCAAAGAGAATAACATAGGATAGAAAATAAAGGATACGAATAGAAAAACATATATAATAGGATGGAAAAGAATAAAATATAATAGAGTAAAACAGAACAAAATAGGACAGAAAATTAAAGAACAGAATGGAATGGAATAGAATAGAATAGAAATGAATATAATTTAAAAAAAATAGAATTAAATAGAAAGATTATAACCATCTTCTGAAATTAATAAGATAGAAAAGAATAGAATTAAACAATAGAATAGAATAGAATAGAATAGAATAGAATAGAATAGAATAGAATAGATGTAATATAACCATTTTCCAAAATTCAAATAGAATCAATTCTAATTTGAATAAAATAGAAAAGAAAAGAATAGAAAATAACATAATAGTATAGAAAAAAACAACAGAATAGAATAGAATAGAATAGAATGAATATAACCATCTTCCTATTGCAATCTATTCTTTTCTATTAAAATTGATTCTATTTGAATTTTGGGAAATGGTTATATTCTTTCTATTCTATTCTATTCTATTTTTACTTCTTTTCTATTCTATTCTGTTATAGTCTATTCTATTCTATTTTCTATTCTATTCTTTTCTTATTTATTCAAATTCAAATTTATTCTATTTGAAACAAACAAAAGAATAAAATAGAATTAATATAACTATTTTCCAAAATTCAAATAGAATTAATTTGAATTTGAATAGAATAGAAATTAATAGAGTAAAATAGAAAAGAAAATAACATAATATTATAGAAAAAAAAACCAACACAATAAAATGAAATATAACCTTCCCATTCTAATCTATTATTTTCTATTCTATTCAAATTAATTCCATTTGAATTTTGGGAAATGGTTATATTCTTTCTATTCTATCCAATTATAGTGTTTTATTTTTTACTTCTTTTATATTCTATTCTGTTATAGTCTATGCTATTCTTTTCTTATCTATTCTTTTCTTATGTATTCAAATTTATAGTGTGTAGAATATAAAATACAGTGCAGTGTACAGTATATAATAAAGTGTAGTGTAGAGAATATATAATACAGTGTAGTGAAGTAGTTAAGGGGAACCCTATGACAAAATTAAGAAAAAAAAATGGCGTGGGGTCTCTCCCAAAATCCATACCAGGCCCTTTGGGTCTGGCATACATCTAAAGGGAAACTCCAGAGCCAAAATAAAAAAAAAAAACGGTGTGGGTCCCCCCCAAGATCAGGTATGGATCTGGTATAGATTTTAAGGGGAACCGTGTCAAAATTAAACAAAAAAATGGTGTGGGGTCCCACCCCCAAAATTCATACCAGGCCCTTCAGGTCTAGTATGGATATTAAGGAGAACCCTGCACCAAATAAAAAAAATGGCGTAGGGATCCCCCCAAAATCGATACCAGACCCTTATCTGAGCACGCAACCTGGCAGGCCGCAGAAAAAGAGGGGGGACGAAAGAGTGCCCCCCCTACTAAACCGTACCAGGCCACATGCTCTCAACATGGGGAGGGTGCTTTGGAGTCTGACCTCAAAGCACCTCATCCCCATGTTGACGGGGACAAGGGCCTCATCCCCACAACCCTTGCCCTGTGGTTGTGGGGGTCTGCGGGCGGGGGGCTTATCAGAATCTGGAAGCCCCCTTTAACAAGGGGGACCCCAGATCCTTCAGGTCTGGTATGGATTTTAAGGGAAACCCCGCGCCATAATTTAAAAAAAAAATGGCATAGGGGGTCCCCCCCAAAATCCATACCAGACCCTTATCCCAGCACGCAACTTGGCAGGTCGCAGGAAAAGAGGGGGGGCAAGAGAGCGCCCCCCTCCTGTGTGAATTGGTAACGGGTACATTGTTTCCCTACCATTTCACAAAAGTGTCAAAAATTGTAAAAAAGACAAGAGACACTTTGGGACAAGTCCTTTATTAAAAAAAATTAAAATTAAAATGTCCCGCGATGTAGATCCATCTCACGCCGCCTGACGAGCAGAAAAAAAAAAAACAAAACAGCCGCAACAGCTGAATGCACATGCACATTTTTTTTTCAATTACATTTCTCACACAATTCTCCCATCATTGATTAGAAAATTGTTTGTTTTTCAAAAAATTTCCAACGTGTCCAACATTACTCAAATTCGATGGGATGATTAAATAATGAATAGTGGCGCTAAACTAGGTGCTACATATATGCAACTCTCGCCTTACCAAGAAGGTCCAGTAATTGAAGCTCCAGGTATAAACACAGTCTATCCAATTAATCTTCCACCAATATTGTGCAAGCAAAGGTCACAGACAAGACCAATGATGCATCAATGAATCAATATAAATGAACTAGACGTAGAACCACTAGAACGCTATATAAGTGCAACTCCCACCATAGTAGGGAGATCCAAAATTAACCCTAGATGTAGTTAAAAATAAGGCAATTAATATTCCAATAAAATGTGCAACCAGAGGTCATAAAAACAATGTTGCATCAAAAATGATTTTTTAAAAAGGACATTAGACCCCTATATATATAAAAAGGATAAGGGAGGAACCTTTCTATTCAATATGATGGAAAGGGCAAGGGAACATAGTAGTGAAGATAAGTGATACAAATGTAGCAAAATTCAGCAACGTATTCAATCACCAATTAAAAGTGTAGCAAAACTCTAAAACACAAGTCCCAAGTGTCAAATAACATCTAAAGGATGAAAAAAACAAACAAAACATATATGCTAATTAAGGTAATCTGAAACAGCTCTACTGATAATGTGACAAATAAATTATTCAAAAAAAGCAATTGCTAAAACTAGATCAAGTGCAAAGATTCAAACAGTGCAGCACATATAATAATCTAGAACTAAATCATAATAGCGAAAACGTGCATCAAAATAAAATATACCAATGGGTGCAGCTATCAGTTCCCAATAAAAGAAAAAATGCGGTGCCTACTGATAATGCATATGTATAGCCATCAACCATACCAAAAGGTAGCGAAGCCAGATCCCCCGGTATTAATAATATCTAAATACTTGATCTTCCACTGTTTTGTGCAATAGGAGGTCACAGACAGCCAGTATTGCATCAAAAAATGAAATAACTAAAGCAAAAACAAATCCTAAGTGATTAAACAAAATGTGAACAATTAGTATCAGTTTCTTAATAACCCATAACATGTGCCTGAAAAAGGTTCACTGAAAAAATAGGTAAATGATAGATGCACAGCTTAGGAAGATCTTCAAAAGCCGCCACTCAAATAAATCCACATTAAAACGTTTCCCTAAAAACGGAGTGAAAGCAAATATGATAATTGTGCAACAATCAAACAAATAAACTAAATTAATACAAAAAAGGATAAATGGCGCTAGAACATACAAACATGCATATAAAGAGTCCAAAGTAAATGTGAAAAAACATCCAGGGTGTGATAGTCAATAAAATTATATATATATAGAAAAATTGTATGTATATATATATATATATATATAAAAAAAGTCACTGAAATTAAAGATCTGATAAAAAGCACCAGCGGCAGCTCACTTGAGAGTGGAAGCAGGCAACTCTGAAAAAACAATGTAAAAAACAGCAAGAAGTGCCAATCTAAGTGCAGTATCATGAAACTTTAATGAGATAATTATAAACGGACAAACAGCCAAATGGCTACTCACAAAGATGAAATAGGTTAAGGCAAGGACAAGTAATGGGTCCAGGGACGTCCTCCTCAGATGTGGGCAAAGTGCATGGTGCAGGTTCTCCTGGAAGTGCTGTCCACATTAGGATGTGCAAGTAGTCACCGGGGTCATCGCTGGGTGCTGGGCTGCAAAACAATGGAGGTGTCCGCAAAGACAACCAGCGTCTAAGCGGACATGGAGAGCCAGAGCCGTCGCAGTAGACAGGAACCGGAAGACAAGCGTGGAACACAAGGCACTTAGTCCAGGAACCAACAAAGCGGAAGTGACGTATGGACGTGTTGGATGACGCGTTTCAATGCTTCCGCATTTTCTTCAGATCCGATAGGCTAATACAACAGGTGTCCTTTTATGGGAGCTATGGAGTCAGTAACTAGGCACCAGCTAAAAACAAAACACGATATACTAAATACAATAACAATGAGATGAAGAAAATGAGTTCAAAAACACCAGAAAAATGTGAAAGTGAGATATAAAAAAAGGGTAGAAAGAAAAGAAAAGAAAAAGAAAAAGAAAAACGGAAAAGGATGAATAAATAAAATAAAATAAGGAAAATTCAAAAATAAATAAAATTCAAAAAAATATATTAAAAATATACAAAAATATATAAAAAAAATATATGAACTAAAATATAAAGTAAAAATAATAAATAATAAATAATGAATATATAAGAAAATTATAAAAAATTTTCATTATTTATTATTTATTATTTTTACTTTATATTTTATTTCATATATATTTTTTTATATATTTTTGTATATTTTTAATATATTTTTTTGAATTTTATTTATTTTTGAATTTTCCTTATTTTATTTTATTTATTCATCCTTTTCCGTTTTTCTTTTTCTTTTTCTTTTCTTTTCTTTCTACCCTTTTTTTATATCTCACTTTCACATTTTTCTGGTGTTTTTGAACTCATTTTCTTCATCTCATTGTTATTGTATTTAGTATATCGTGTTTTGTTTTTAGCTGGTGCCTAGTTACTGACTCCATAGCTCCCATAAAAGGACACCTGTTGTATTAGCCTATCGGATCTGAAGAAAATGCGGAAGCATTGAAACGCGTCATCCAACACGTCCATACGTCACTTCCGCTTTGTTGGTTCCTGGACTAAGTGCCTTGCGTTCCACGCTTGTCTTCCGGTTCCTGTCTACTGCGACGGCTCTGGCTCTCCATGTCCGCTTAGACGCTGGTTGTCTTTGCGGACACCTCCATCGTTTTGCAGCCCAGCACCCAGCGATGACCCCGGTGACTACTTGCACATCCTAACGTGGACAGCACTTCCAGGAGAACCTGCACCATGCACTTTGCCCACATCTGAGGAGGACGTCCCTGGACCCATTACTTGTCCTTGCCTTAACCTATTTCATCTTTGTGAGTAGCCATTTGGCTGTTTGTCCGTTTATAATTATCTCATTAAAGTTTCATGATACTGCACTTAGATTGGCGCTTCTTGCTGTTTTTTAAACTAAATTAATGAATGTATTATGAACATAGAGGTAACCAGTGGAATTAGCAAAGTGTAGTCAGTGCAGTAGGAATTAAATTAATATAATACTAATCCAAGAAATGTAAATGGACCTATAAATGAAAATGAATAGAAATAATGCCACCAGTGTGACACCAACATACGGAAACTACTAGATTACTAAGAGTATCAAGTGAAAAAAATATTAATCCATATATTGCAACATATGACACAGAGTGTGAATAAACGATACTGTGAAGAAAGATTGTTCATAAAGGCAGTCTCAAAGGAGTCCCATAGAAGATAAAATCTCCATTGTGACAGAAATAGTTGAGAAAAAACGTGCCAAACAGAGTTCTTCCAAAAGTGTTTAGTGTAGATATATAATGTGTGAGGATAGCGGTTCCCCCAGCCTCTCACCTCCCGGCTGAACGATTACAGCCTAATCAGCAAATATCAGATGAACCACCGACTTCCTGATCTCCTTGATAACAGGGGTCTCCAGAGTCATATTTTCAGATTCAGCTCAATAGGAAAGAAAGGGCTCCATAGTGTATCAAATAATTACAAGGTTTATTTAAATATAATATCCACTTACATAGAAAACTAGGTAACACAGAAAACAACCAGGCTGCTCTCAGCTCACCGATCCCGGCCGTGATCGGAGAGACAAGCTGCAGCCGAATGTTCCGCCTCTCTCTTCCCTGACGCGTTGCGTGACTGTCACGTCACTTTCTCAAAGGGTACAGAGACAGGCGAAGGTGGATCGCTCTTAAGGCAGGGGGGTAGCCATAGCAACCCCTCGACCAACGAGCGTTAACGAAAAAGGAATCTCTCCTATACATTGGATTTAATAGTGAGTCCCATACATTTAAATATAACAAATAACTGGCCTCCAGATATTAAAAATTATTCCATATCGCTAATAACCTTCAGAGCATATATAATCTATAGACAAATATAAAGGTTAGCACAAAGGGGATAAAAACACCATCTACTGGGCAATTGTAATATTGCAATCCAGAGACTAGCATAAAAAAACACATAAAAATAAAACCTCCTACAAGTAGAGGGTAAATCACATTAAATAACAACACTAAAATGTTTTAATTATCTAAATAATTATAAGCATAATCCCGATTCATTTAAGGTGTGAAAAAATCACGTAAATATCAAAACATAATAATGTCATGACCATAACATAGGCAGGGATCTACAATTAGCGGACCTCCAGCTGTTGCAAAACTACAAGTCCCATCATGCCTCTGCCTCTGGGTGTCATGCTTGTGGTTGTCAGAGTTTTACTATGCCTCATGGGACTTGTAGTTCTGCAACAGCTGGAGGTCCGCTAATTGCATATCCCTGACATAGGTAATTAAAAGCCAGACATCATGCCCCTAAAACGTGGAGACCTGCATCATTTCCCCATAAAAATAAAATAATAAATTAAAAATACAGTAAAATGGAGAGATATATAAATTTAAATATAAAATGGAGAGACTAAGAGAAAGGGATATAGGGCACCTTCTGATGAATCATCACCGTATTTACATAAGGATAAAATTCACCTCTCAAATATTTAGATGGCTCATTAACTAAAAACAAATAAGATGGCCTTTAGGTCTCTTAAAATAATTTGTCCATTAGGAACTAAAAAGATCCACAAAAATTAAAGCCTCAAAATAATACTGCTGGCATAGCCTCATGGTAGCTCTTTAGCCCACAAAACAAAATAAACAAGGTAAAGGCAAGTCTAATAATTGGAAATAAAGCAATTAAGGTCAAACTCAACATTATGACCCCAAGGCGTCAAAGTACAGAGCTCGTGAATCCAGCAAGATTCTGACTGACTCAATTTAATCACTTTATTGTCACCCCTCCAGTGTGGTTTGTATTTCTCGATTCCCCATACTTTCAACGAGGAGGGGCCTCTATTATGGTATTGGTCATAATGTTTAGACAAACTATGTTTCGGATAACCATTCTTAATATTTTGAGTATGTTCTCTGAGTCTCTTCCATAGTTCCCTTTTTGTTCGTCCTACGTACTGGATCTGACATGGACATTCCAAAAGGTACACTACCCCCTCCGTTCGACACAATATAAATTCTTTAATCTGATACTCTTTCTTAGTGACCGTCGATTTAAAATTGCACTTCTTTTTTATCTCGTCGGTGTGTCTGCATGTATAACATGTCTTACAGGGATAGAACCCCTTTCCATCAAAGAAAGAAAAACCTCTCTGAGGGGGAGGATCTAGTACATTCTTCGCAACCAGGTCCCTTAATCTAGGTGCTCTTCGATATGTAAATTTTGGTTTCTCTGGTAGTAGCGTCCCAAGCTGTCTATCTGCTTTCACAATATTCCAATATTTTCTAAAGATTTTCTCTATTTGTTTGTGTTGTATGCTATAGTCCATCACCAATGGAACACAGTTCGCAGGGTCAGTATCTCTATTTGAGTCCTCTATTAGTTTTCTTCTGTCCACGGCTTCTACATCTTTGATTCTCTCCTTTATAAAATCAGAGCAATATCCCTTCTTGATAAATCTCTGCCCAATAAATTCCGCTTGTTTTAAAAACACTTCTTGCTTGGTGCAGTTTCTCTTTAACCTATTAAACTGGCCCTTCGGTATGTTATGCAGCCAGGGGGCATGGTGACAACTGTCTATTGGCAGGTAGCCTTTCCTATCTACTTGTTTAAAAAATGTTTGTGTGATAAGTCTTCCATCTTCTTTTAAAATTTCTAAATCTAAAAATTGAATTTTTTCATCATTAATCTCCCATGATAAACTAATATTCTTGTTATTTGTATTCAAATTAAAACCAAAGTCCATCAAACTTTCCCTGTCACCAGCCCAGATAACGATGATGTCATCAATAAATCTCTTAAATAAAAGAAGTTGCTGAGGTTTATTCTTATATACGGCTTCCTCCTCCCACTCAGCCATGTAGAGATTGGCTACACTGGGTGCATATTTGGCACCCATTGCTATTCCGTAGACATGTGCACAGCCAAAAAATTTGTTTCTTTTTCGTTTTCGTTTCATTTCGTTTTTTTTTTTTTTTCGTTTTTCGGGTCATTCGTTATGATCGCGATTCGTAAATTCGTTCATTCTTAAATTCGTAAATGCGTTCGTTCGTACATTCGTAAATTCGAACATTTTTACATTTGTTCATTTGTAAATTCGTACATTCGTAAATTCGTAAAATCGTACATTTGTAAATTAGAAGTTTGAAAATCCAAAAACCCGAAAATTCAAAAATCTGAAATAGTAACTAACTATTAAATTATAGGTATTGTAATTTCCTTTCAAATTTGACTGTCAGTGAACGTAACAAATACGAATTTATCCAAAGTTACGAATTATCCAAAACGAATGCCGCATCTAAACAAATGGAACGGAACAAATTAATAACAAATAATAATAATAAAACGTTGTTATTATTATTATTTATTATTATTAATTCATTACGTTCCATTCCATTTTTTCAGATCATTCATAACTTTGGATAAATTTGTATGTTACGTTCACTAACAGCCACATTTTAAAGGAAATTACAATACCTATAATTTAAAAGTTACTAGTAATTACTAATAGTTAAGTTATTATTAGTTAACTATTATTTCAGATTTTCGAAATGACAAATTTACGAATTCACTAATTTACTAATGTACGAATGTACGAATGCCCGAATTTACGAATGTCCAATTTTATCGAATTTACGAATATTCGGAAAAAATTAGTTAAACAAGTTTTCGTTAATTCGGATATTCCCGAATTAACGAATTTGTCGATATTCATTAAAAAACTAATTCGGAACGAAACGAATTGCACATGCCTACTATTCCGCAGATCTCTTTAAAGAAGTCGTTCTCATACCAGAAGTAATTGCGATCCAGGCTATATCTCAGACAGTCCAGTAAAAACTTTCTTTGCACTGCTTTCAAACCACTGAATTTTTTAAGGGCCCATCTGGTTGCTTGTATTGCCTCTTCATGGTTGATTATAGTATATAGCGATTCTACGTCCGCAGTTGCGAGATATACTGGTATATCTCCAATTGTAACGGTATCTAGCAACTGAAGCAGATGTTTTGTATCTCTTAGATAGGATTCTGTCTTTCTCACTAGTGGTTGCAAGAACCAGTCTATATACTCCCCGATTATTGCTCCTACCGAATTAATTCCATTTACTATTGGTCTTCCAGGAGGTTTATCTTTATTTTTATGAATCTTAGGGAGGGTTTATATTACTGGGGTACGACATGCACGTAGTTATAAATACTTAGCCTCCTTCTTATTTAGTAGGCCTTTTGATTTTCCTCTTTCTACCAAGTAGGCCAAATCATCTTTATACCGTACTATTGGATTACCAGGCAATTTTTGGTAAGTAGTAGTATCACTTAATTGTCTTTTTAATTCTTCCTGGTAGTCCTTTTTCGATTGGATCACTATTGCTCCTCCTTTATCGGCTTGTCTCACTACAATCTCTCGCCTCTCTTCCAATTTTTGGATACCCCCTCTTGATATCCACGGGGTCATTGATTCTCCTGATCTTTAAGTCCTGCAGGTCTTTCAAGACCATTTTCCGAAACACTTCTATATTTCCATCAGTTCCAAGCGTGGGATTGAATAGTGATTTATTCCTCAGATCACTGTGTTTAATTTCACTCTCCACAATGTTGTTCCTTACTGGGTTTTCTCCTGGTTTACTCAACATATACTTCTTTATATGAAGACTCCTAGCAAATTTATTTAACAAATTCGATGGCCGCACGGAAATCGGCTGTTGCTGCAGCCCACTAATAGTGCAAAATACGAACGAAAATTCTTAGATAAGATTTTCGAAAGAAAATTTTTTCGAAATTCAACCTGTATGGCCTGCCTAAGATCAAGTCTAGTATCTGTTCTTATCAGTGTCCAGCCTTTGATTATTCAAATTCAAATTGATTCTATTTGAATTTTGGGAAATGGTTATATTCTTTCTGTTCTATTCTATTCTATAGTTTTTTTTATTGTATTCTATTCTCTCTATTTGTTTATTCTATTCTATAAATGGGACACTTTCATGAATTTTTAAAAAACCAAACAGTAAAGTTAGCCCAATTTTTTGTATAATGTGAAAGATGATGTTACGCTGAGTAAACAGATACCAAACATGTCACGCTTTATAATTGCACGCACTCGTGGAATGGCGACAAACTACGGTACCTAAAAATCTCCATAGGTGACGCTTTAAATTTTTTTACGGTTACCAGGTTAGAGTTACAGAAGAGGTCTAGTGCTAGAATTACTGCTCTCGCTCTGATGATTGCGGCGATACCTCACATGTATGATTTGAACACCGTTTACATATGCGGGAGCGACTTCCGTATGCGTTTTCTTTGCTGCGCGAGCTCGCAGGGACGGGGGCGCTTTAAAAAATTTTTTTTTCTTATTTATTTTATTTATTTTTAGATTTTTAAATTGTGATTAAAAAAAAAAATTGATCACTTTTATTGCTGTCACAAGGAATGTAAACATCCCTTGTGACAGTAATAGGTGGCGACAAGTCCTCTTTATGGAGAGATCTAATAGACCCCCGATCCCTCCTTTGCACTTCAAAGTGTTCAGATCGCTGTTTTCGGCAATTCTGAATACTGTATATTTTTTTTAAACTGGCGCCATTGGCAGCCGAGTAAACGGGAAGTGACGTCATGACGTTGCTTCCGTGTTTACAATTAGGAGGATGGAACGAAGCCGCTTATGGCTTCGTTCCAGATTGTCACTAGCCGCCGGAGACGGTCCCTACCGACTGCAGCCTTTTCGTGATGACAGCTGTTATATAGCTGTGGGCGGGGCCACCCGGTGACTTAAACGGGTGACCCCACCCCCCTCTGACATCACATGGCATCACATGACGTCAGAAGGGGCGGGGCCACCCATTTACATCACCGGGGGGCCCCGCCCTTGCCTATATAACAGCTGTCAAAGCAAAAAACAAGGCAGTCGGGGTGACGCCTCCCGTGGAGGCGGAGTTTTTCCATTTTTCTTTCTCTGGACCTTCGGGCGCTGTGATTGAAGATGAATGAACATCACGGGGCACTTTTTTTTTTTATTAAAGGAATTGTCCAAAACTGTCTCCAGTCATTTTTACTTTTTGACACTTTTTTTGGTTAATGAGTAAGGGGTACCCATTCACATAGGGGGGATCTGGGGGCCCCCTTGTTAAAGGTAGCTTCCAGATTCCGATATGCCCCCCGCCTGCAGACCCACACAACCACCGGGCAAGGGTTGTGGGGAAGAGGCCCTCGTCCCCAAAGCACCCTCCTCATGTTGAGGGCATGTGGCCTGGTATGGTTCAGGAGGGGGGGCACTCTCTCACCCCCCCTTTTCCTGCAGCCTGCCAGGCTGCATGCTCACATAAGGGTCTGGTATAGATTTTGGAGGGGACCCCCACGCCTGTTTTTTTTACATTTTGGTGCAGGGTTCCCCTTAAAATTTATACCAGACCCAAAGAGCCTGGTAATGAACTGGGGGGGGACTCATGCCATTTTCTTCAATGACTTTTATCTATATTGCCGGGATCCGACATTACATTACACCGACAAGCAGTTTTAAATTACATTTTTTCCTTTAGAAATGTAATTTTGCTGCGGTAGTTATAAACATGGGAAAGATGCGCTACTTTACAGGCAGACTAAGGAGACCCCCCAGGCACAATATTTAAAGGAATATTTAATTGTTATTGTTTCACTTTAAGCATTATTAAAATCACTGCTCCTGAAAAAACGGACGTTTATAAAACATTTTTTTGCATTGATACATGTCCCCTGGTGCAGTACTCGGGTCCCCATATACTTTTTATGGCAATAACTTGCATATAAGCTTTTAAAAAGAGCACTTTTGACTCACGTTCTTGTCACATAGACTTTAATGGTGTTTGCGTGTTCGCACACATTTTTTGCCTGTTCGCATATTCTGCTGCGAACCGAACCGGGGGGTGTTCGGCTCATCCCTAATGTTGAGTGACCACATTTCCAGTATCTCTCAAAAGTAAGTACACCCCTCACATTTTTGTAAATCTTTTCTTCTATCTTTTCATGTGACAACACTGAAGAAATGACACTTTGCAACAATGTAAAGTAGTGAGTGTTTCAGTGTTTTCACATGAAAAGGTAGAATAACATATTTACAAAAATGTGAGGGGTGTACTCACTTTAGTGAGATACTGTGTGTGTGTCAGAATGTAAAGGATGCTGTGCTGTGAGGACGCGCCCTGCGCACTTCTGGCACAGTTGCCGGCGGCTAATGGAAAACTCCTGATCTCTACTTGCGATCGGGAGCTTTCCGATCATGTGACCTCTGGGACAGTGGAACTTCACTCAAAACGTGAAGCCCGCTGGTTCGCTCTCTTTCCTCAACTTGTAACTGAGTTACAGGGGCTTTTTTGGGGGGGGGAAGGTTTATCTATACCCGCTCCCACTTCCACAATCATCGTATAGGCAAGGGTGATGTCCCTTGCCCCACCCTCTTCCACAGCCTCTTGGTACATGTCACATATCCCAGAAGACAGCAGGACCATTCAAAGAGCACCGTGTGAGCTGACACATGTTCAGTGGGGAGCTGCTTGAGGTTCTTCAGGCTGCCGTATCCAAGATGGCAGTGCTGGGGACCCACAGCGGTAAGAAGAACCGGCTGTGAGAAGGCACTTCTGGACTCCAGCCTCTGTAAGTCCCTGATTTTAAGGCCAAATTCATTTAGGGAGCATGCATACATGCCCTGTGTGAGGGCCGTGTTTCCCGGCAATGGAATTCACAGGTGTTCCATGAATCCATGAATTGGACAAATTTTTTTGTTATTCTGAGATTCGGATGTATCCGAATACCCGAATTACAATATAAACAAATTTTACTGAATGCTCCGACCGTGTGTGGGCTCCATCACACATTTTCCATCGGAATTTCCGACACACAAAGTTTGAGAGCAGGATATACAATTTTCCGACAATAAAATCCGTTGTCGGAAATTCCGATCGTGAGTACACGAATCCGACACACAAAGTGCCACGCATGCTCAAGTGATGGGAAATCTCTCCAATGGGACCTCAGCACATTTTACTGAATTTTATGAGGGACAGCTAGTGAAAGAACATCTCATAAAGGCACCATGTATGTGGGTTGGTGGTCCTTAGAGTGTTGTGGCAAAAGAAAAAAGGTTCCAATATATCCACCGGGAGAACCCTTACATTTAGTAATTGCACAGTGTTTATGTGTGTTGCGGTACCCCCATGGGGGCTGCTGATCCCCCCATGCAATCACATGACACCAAACAGTCAAAATTCCAGATTTATATTTCTTTATTTGCGAATAAATCTGTGGGGGCTATTCAGTGAGGTATATCAGATGCCCCTTTTACCCTGTTCTTTGTGGGGCGTTAATTTATAGCCGTAGCTTTGTTACTCAATCCCCTTACAGCGATCCTTTCCTGGTTACATTCCTCTATATGATACAGCACTCTCAAGTTAGACAGATAAGAATCACTCTGACTAATCCTTGTTCTACTCACAGAAAGTCGATCACCCAGTTCAGCTTCCTCCGCTTTGCTCCTACTTCCTCCTGCTCCGCAGCTTTGCTCCTACTTCCTCCTGCTCCGACCGGTACATCCCCCGCATGGGAACGTCTGGTAGTTCCTCAACGACTACATTCTGTCTTCTTCTCCAGGGCCTAGGCTCTTGGCCCCCTGGAATCTCCTCCGGCTCCAAGGCTCCGGGATCTTTGAACTCCCGGGCCTCTGGACCTAACTTATGGACTCTGAATCCCGAACTGAATCTGCTCCCAGAGCATGTGACCCCCTTTTATGAGAGACCCCCCCTGACCATAGAAATGAACCATTGGTCAGTCCTCTCACATGGGTTTCCTGCCACTCAGGTCTCAGCCCATCCTCTCTTTCCAGCAGAATCCACTGTTAAGCAGAGAAGGTATCTATGAGCCCAAGTGTAGGCGGCCACACCCCCCTCTATTCTGACACTTCCAACCCTGAATTAACATCCAGGCCTAGTAAAGAACACAGGCTTGGCTAAATGTACCTGTCTCTATATCCTACACTATCAAAAAAAACACAATAAAGCACCTACTTACAAATAGAGGGCACTACATGTGCAAAAAAAGACTATTCCTAAAGATAAAATAAATATAACTTACATTTGGTTAGGTTGAGAATAGGGATGAGCTGAACAACCCCGGTTCGGTTTGCACCAGAACACTGCGAACAGGCAAAAAAATTTGTAGGAACACATGAACACGAATATATATATATATCCACTTGCTGCCCGCCATATAGCAGAATGACGGCGGCAAAGTGGTTTCAATATCCTGACTGGGCGTCATATGACGTCCGCAGGATAATGAGCCGCTGCGTGCCCCCGGGGGTGCGCATCGCGGCAATCGTTGTTGCAGGGCTTCAGTCTGACACCCCGCAACACCGATCTAGGTAAAGAGTCTCTAAACACGGCTGATCACTCTTTACCACATGATCGGCCGTGTCCAATCATGGCTGATCACGATGTAAATAGGAAGAGCCGGTGATCGGCTTTTCCTCACTCGCGTCTGACAGACACGAGTAGAGGAGAGCCGATCAGCTGCTCTCCTGACAGGGGGGTCTGTGCTGATTAATTATCAGCACAGCCCCCCCCTCGGATCCTACCCAGGACCACCAGGGAAGCCGCCCAGGACCACCAGGGAAGTCGCCCAGGACCACCAGGGAAGACATCCACACTGGACCACCAGGTATGCCCCCTAGACCCCCAGGGAAATACCAATCTGTGCCCAGGCAGCTGCCAATCAATGTCCACTCACAATGCCTACCACTGCCAGTGCCACCAGGGATGCCTATCAGTGCTGCTTATCAGTGCCACATATCAGTGCCCAGCAGTGCCACGTATCAGTGCCCATCAGTGCCGCCTATCAGTGCCCCTCAGGGCCCAGCAGTGCCACCTATCAGTGCCCATCAGTGCCACCCATAAGAACCCATCTTTGCAGCCTTTCAGTGCCCATCAGTGTCGCCTATCAGTGCCCATCAGTGGCCACCAGTGCCACCCAGTGCCACCCATGAGTGACCATCAGTGCCACCTATCAATGCCCATCAGTGCTGCATATCAGTGCCAGCCATCAGTGCCGCCTACCAGTGCCCCACAGTGCTGCATATCAGTGCCCATCGTCAGTGCCCGTCAGTGCCCGTGCATTGGTGCCACCTCATCGGTGCCGCCTTATCAGTACCTGTCAGTGCCGCCTTATCAGTGCCCATCAGTGAAAGAGAAAACTTACTTCTTTAAAAAAAAAATTTAACAGAAACAAAAGCAAAAAAGTTATTTTTTTCAAAATTTTCGGCCTTTTTTTATTTGTTTAGCAAAAAATAAAAACCGCAGAGGTGATCAAATACCACCAAAAGAAAGCTCTATTTGTGGGAACAAAATGATAAAAATTTAGTTTGGGTACAGTGTTGTATGACTGCGCAATTGTCATTCAAACGGCGACAGCGCTGAAAGCTGAAAATTGGTCTGGGCAGGAAGGTGTATAAGTGCCCGGTATTGAAGTGGATATATATATATATATATATATATATATATATATATACATATATATATATATATATATATATATACATATATATATATATATATATATATATATATATATATATATATATATATATATATATTAAACTGCCTGCATGTCACTAACTAACTTGCCTCTACATAGTTACATAGTTAGTCAGGTTGAAAAAAGACACAAGTCCATCCAGTTAAACCATAAAAAATAAATAAATAAAATAAAAAATATCATACAATCCCATATACCCAATCCTATAAATGCAGTTCCTCTAATTTCCTCATAGCTGAGCTCCTCCATGCCTCTTATTAGTTTGGTTTCCTTTCTCTGCACTTTCCTCAGTTCCTTGATATTCTTTTTGAGAACTGGAGCCCAAAACTGAACTGCATATTCCAGATGAGATCTTACCAATGATTTGTACAGATGATATCTCTCTCTCTGGAGTCCATACCTCTCTTATACAAGAAAGGACTTTGCTAATTTTGGAAACCCCAGCTTGGCATAAATGGTTAACCCTCTATATGACTTTACCATCTAGGATAATGATTGTAAAATATTGGAAGCAGCCCATGGTACCCAGGGCCAAATTTATAAGTGGGCAAAATGGAAAATTGCCCCAGCCCCACTCTACACACAAAAAATATATATAAAACAATATTAAAAAATTATATATATATATATAAAAAAAATAATATAAAATGTACAATAAAAAACGTATGCCCTGTACACACGATCAGACATTCCGACAACAAAATCTATGGATTTTTTCAGACGGATGTTGGCTCAAACTTGTCTTACATACACACGGTCGCACAAAGTTGTCGGAAAATCGGATCGTTCTGAACGCGGTGACGTAAAACACGTACGTCGGGACCATAAACGGGGCAGTAGCCAATAGCTTTTGTCTCTTAATTTATTCTGAGCATGCGTGGCACTTTGTGCGTCGGATTTGTGTACACATGATTGGAATTTAACCGACCGGATTTTGTTGTCGGAAAATTTTATAGCCTGCTCTCAAACTTTGTGTGTCGGAAATTTCGATGGAAAAAATCCGATGGAGCCCACACACAGTCGGAATTTCCGACAACACAATCCGATCGCACTTTTTCCGTCGGAAAATCCGACCGTGTGTACGGGGCATGACTTTTTTAATTAAATATGTCTTGGGAAGCAATATTTTGCCAGCCATCATCTGTAAAACTCTGGACTGGTATACTGTAGCTTTTTTCAAAAACTAATTTTGACGGCTTAAGCAAACTACACATAGAGCGATATTACTGCTTGTGTGTGGGGGCATCAGCCAAAGGTAGAGGCGGCAACTCCAAAATCCATATGAACATTTTTATTGCTGCATGATAGTGAGTTAAAAAGAGCTAACGCGTTTCGGCAGACAGACTTGATCACAGTGTGTGTGTGCATGTGTGACCTCAGAATGACGTTGTGTCATGCATTTTATAAATACGTGACTCTCATTGAGAATTTAGACCAACCCTGTGTATAAGGGGCCCCCCAAGGCCGAAATACGACCCTGGTGGTGCCGCTCAAATACGTCAAACGCAAGTTTGTCTGGACTATGGTTAATGATAAGCTCACCTGTACCCTCCGAAATCACACAGCGAAATATGATTTGACTCCTCTAACCTTTTCTGCCAATACGGGGAACACTTTCTCTCTCCTTCTCTTTCCTTATCCCTTCTCTTTTTTGTGTGCTTTGCTCTCATTTATCCCTCATAGCCTGATGAGGTTCCTCTCTCTCTATTTTTTCTGCCAAAAAGCAGCTGCTCCAGGATGTGCTGGCAGTGTTTTTTTTTTTTTCCTCTAAACTCCTCTAAATGTGCTTATGTGTGCATGGACACATAGGATAACATGCAGGGGTGTTTAGAAGCAAAAAAAAAGCCAGATGCCCCTAGGAGCATAGGCATGCGCACAGGGTGTGCCAGGTGTGCCTGGGCACAGCCTAATCAGTCCGTTACGGTGCAGATTCCCCCTACTTCCTGACACCCCCTCTCTCCCCCCTGCAGTGCTGCCAGCTTCCCTCCTCTCCCGCCAGCTGCTGCGGGGGATGTTTCAGGATGGAGAGCAGGGGGGGTGGTAAATATTTAACTTACTGGCCCCGTCCTTTTCTGAATGAACGCAGTGAGCGATCTGTACCCATCTCTCTTGTGTTCAGTCTTAACTGAAGCAGAGCAAACTATGTTTACTATGCTTCAGTTTGTGAATGAACAGGAAGCCGCTCAGCACAGAGCACCTTCCATTCATTCACTGCCCAGGGTAGCTGAGGCTGCAGAGAAAAAGACTGGGGAAGCTTTGTTCTCAGTCCCTTTCTCTGTCTCAAAAGTGTTTAGACCCTTGATATTTCACAAAAACCCACCAATGGGGCTCCTAAAAAAATTGTAAACAAATAATAATATTGTAAAAAATAATTACAAAAAAAAAATGTAAAAAATAATAAAAAAAAATTATAAAAACAAAAAAACTACTGACACCGTCCACTGCCCTACTGATACTAGACATGTGCACTACCGAAAGAAAATAGTTTATTTTCATTTTTGTTTCATTCATTTTTTAAAATTTTAATTTATCGGATAATTCATTATGATCGGCATTCATTACTTTGGATTATTTGTAACTTTGGATGCATTTGTATTCGTTCTGTTCCATTCGTTTTGATGCATTTGTTACTGCAGATAATTCGTTATTTCGGATGCATTCATATTCGTTATGTTCACTAACAGTTACTATAGCCAGATTTAAAAGGACATTCCAATACCTATAATTTAATAGTTTATAATAATGCATACTAATAATAATAATAATAAAAACTATATTAATAGTTAATCATTTAATTATAATAGAGAATACAAAAAACAAAATTATCCAAATGTAATCGATTCCTTAAACTCGTAGGTTGAATCGTTTTTCGTTCTTTCGGATTTTTGTTCTTTCTCAAAATTTGCATGCATTCGTCAAAAGAGTCTATATGCCGAGTTTCGTCCGAAGATGAATTTGTAACTAAACAAATTGCACATGTCTAACTGACACTAAGCTGCACATCTTAATGCAATAGGCTATGCACACCATTGCCTAATGTCCAAAGTGCATAACACCTTGGAAAAAAAATTGACAAAAAAAAATTAAGTTAATTTTTTCCTTTTTATGCCCGAGGAGTAATAAAAAGGCAAAAAAAAAATGCTGACTGTGATTTTTATAATTCATGCATTAAAGGGTTAATAAAAATGAATTACAATTAAATTGATGATGCTATATAAGTACAGTAAAACCTTGGTTTGAGAGTAACTTGGTTTCAGAGTGTTTTGCAAGACAAGCAACATTTTTTAATACATTATGTCTTGATATACAAGTAGCGTCATGTCACAACCGAGTATAAAAGAGAAGAGAGGCGCCTCTAAGTGTAGCGATTTGGTTACACTTAATGAAGGTAGAACATTTAGCAAATCGCATGGTTGATGAAGAAAACAGACACATGTAAGTATGAAGCCATCCATGCTAAAGCTTTCTACATAGACCATCCTCCTCACCGCCATCGACGTCGTCCCTTCCACACTGAGCTCCTCAAGCCTCACTTTCAGATCGCTCTACTGCAGGGTAGTCTTCCCAGTCACGATTGCAGGCTGACGGCGGTGAGAGTGGTGCAGGGACAGCTTTACCCCGGTGGCCTGTGCCATGTGCCTCTTTTAAACACTTCCCGCCCGGCCTATAGCAGAATGACAGCCGGACGGTGGTTCTGTTATCCTGACTGGACATCATATGACGTCTTTCAGGATAACAAGCCTCTGATGGAGGCTCCTTACCACGCGATCAGCTATTTGTGGGAAGAAAATGATAAAAATGTCATATGGATACAGTGTTGCATGACCGCGCAATTGTCATTCAAAGTGCGACTGTGCTGAAAGCTGGGCAGGAAGGGGGGAAAGTGCCCGGTATTGAAGTGGTTAATCATCAACCATGTGAGTTGCTAAATGTTGTACCTTCATTAAATGTAATCATATTGCTACACTTAGAGGAGCCTCTCTTCTCTTTTATACTCTGGAGCTTCTGCTGGATTTTGCTTCTAATCCCCTTGTGGAGGCTTCCATTTGTGGATGGACATTTTACCTGGTCACATCGCTATAATCTTTTTATATGGACTATAAACTGAAGGACCTATGAATAAATGGTTGTGGAACGAATCATTTGAGTTTCCATTATTTCTTATGGGGAAATTTGTTTTGATATACAAGTGCTTTGGATTACAAGCATGTTTCCCGGAACAAATTATACTCGCAATCCAAGGTTTTACTGTACCTGAAATAAATTAATACAAATTTGGGCTGAAGTTAGGCGTTATTCATTTAAGTCTCATAATGTGTAAAATAATATTTTGTGTTCTATTTTAGGGCGCTGCAGTGCTGGTTCTTTGGGCAGAACCTTTGTTACCGTTTTCTTGCAGAATGATAACATTAGCCTACCAGACACGCGATCCTTTGAGCTTTTTATCAACACATACAGTCCATCGACAACTGTGTCTGTCTCGATAAACGATGTCTTATATCAGAGCGTCCAAACTGAGAAAGATTCAACCAGCTATACAATGACCCTTCCTTCAGACGTGGAGCTGTCAGGAGTGGGTATCTCCAAGAATGTGATCCTTATCAACTCTGACAAAGATATTTCCGTTATGTCCATAATAAAAAATGGGCTGAGAGCCGATACTAGCATTGTGTATCCTTTGAATGAGCTTGGCTTGGAGTACTACATAGTGACTCCTTCAGGAAAAATAGGGGAAGGGGTAGGGGTGGGTGCAAGGTCATCAGCATTAGGTATAGAGATAGCTGGATGGGCAGGATTAGAAGGTGTAAAATCTGTGTTTGCAGTGATAAGTACAGAGGAGTCCACCAATGTGGTTATCTACCTAAAGGAAACCATCTATTACAAAGGTGTGATGTATGGGCCACAAAAGTTTCTCACTGTTGCCTTATCCTCTTACACTGCTACCCAAATACAAAGTACAGAGGATCTCTCAGGTACCAGGATTGTATCTCAGAAACCTGTTGCCGTGGTGAGTGGTAGCTCATGTGTAGGGGTCAAATGTACCTTTGCCTATGAGCATCTGAGACCGGTTAGTAGCTGGGGTAAAGAATAGACATGTGTAATGCGTTTCGTTCCGTATGTGTTTTTTAATGAATTTTGACAAATTCCGAAATTTCCAAATTATTGAATTCTTCAATTTCCGAAATTTCAAATTTCCGAATTTTCAAATTCCCGAATTTTGGAGAATTCAAAATTTTGGAAATTTCATAATTTTAGAAATTGGAAATTTCAGAAATTTCAGAATTTTAGAAATTGGAAAATTTGAAATTTCAGGAATTTTAAAATTCAGAAATTTCAAATTTCCAAATTTCGAATTTCTAAATTTTCAAATTTCCGAATTTTTGAAAATTCGATATTTCGGAAATACGGAAATTAGAATTTTCAGAAATTGGAACATTTTGGAAATTGGAACATTTCAGAAATTCGAAAATTCGAAAATTCAGAAGTTCGGAAATTTGAAAATTCGAAATTAGGAAATTCAATATTCTAAATTTCATAAATTTGAAAATTCAAAAATTTGGAAATTTGAAAATCCAAGAATAAGAATGAAAATCTGATAATTCTAAAGAATGAAAATCTGATGATTCAAAAGAATGAAAATCTGATAATTCAAAAGAATGAAAATCTGATAATTCGAAAACCAGAAAATCTGAAATAATAACTAACTAATAATAAATATTAAATTATAGGTATTGGAAATTCCTTTCAAATTTGTCTGTTTGTGAATGTAAAGAGAACAAATTCATCTGCAGTTACAAATTATCTGAAATAACGAATGCCTTATCTAAATGAATGGAACGTAACGATCTAATAATAATAAATAACAATAATAATAATAAAACCTTTTTATTATTATTATTTATTATTAATTTGTCCCATTCCATTTGTTTAGACGCAGCATTCGCTATTTTGGATAATTCATAACTTCGGATAAATTTGAATTAGTTACATTCACAAACAGCCAAATTTGAAAGGAAATTCCAATACCTATAATTTAATAGTTAGTTATTATTTTGAAAGTTACTGATTTTCTTTCTTTTTTTCAGACTTTTGATTTTCAAATTTTTGAATTTCCGAATTCCGTAAATTCATAAATTCGGATTTAGAAAATTCACAAATTTGGAAATTTGAAATACGAAATTTGGAAATTCAGAAATTCGAAATTCGAAATTCGGAAATTCAGAAATTCGAAATTCGTAATTTCGGAAAATTAGAGATTCGGAAATTCAGAAATTCGAAATTTGGAAATTTGGAAATTCGAAAATTCCACAATTTGGAAATTAGGAGATTCAAAATTCGGAAATTTGAAAAATTCGGAAATTTGAAATTCAGAAATTTGAAAACTCTGTAATTTGAAAATACAGTAATTCGAAATTCGGAAATTTGAAAATTCAGAAGTTTGGAAATACGAAAATTTGAAAATTCAGAAATTCGATATTCGAAAATTTGACAATTCGGAAATCTGAAAATTCCAAATTCGGAAATCTAAAATCCATATTTCTGAATTTTCAATTTTCAGAATTTCCGAAAAAAGCAATAAAAACGAATGAAATGAAAACCAACAACTTTTTTGTCAGTGCACATGTCTAGCCATTTCAGCCCTGGAAGATTTTACTCCCTTCCTGACCAGAGCATTTTTTGCAATACGGCACTGCGTCGCTTTAGCTGACAATTGCACGGTCGTGCGACGTTGTACCCAAACAAAATTGTTGTCCTTTTTTTCCCACAAATAGAGCTTACTTTTGGTGGTATTCGATCACCTCTGCAATTTTTTTTTTTGCGCTTTAAACAAAAAAAGAGCTACAATTTTGATAAAAAAGCAATATTTTTTACTTTTTGCTATAATAAATATCCCCCAAAAATATATTAAAAAAACTATTTTTTTTCCTCAGTTTAGCCGGATACATATTCTTCTACATATTTTTGGTAAAAGAAATTGCAATAAGCGTATATTGATTATATATTGATTATTGATTATAAAGTTATAGCGTCTACAAAATAGGGGAAAGATTTATGGTAATTTTATTATTATTTTTTTTTTTATTAGTAATGGCGGTGATCTGCGATTTTTTTGGGACCATTGTCATTTATACAGCAATCAGTGCTAAAAAAATGCACTGATTACTGTGTAAATGACACTGGCAGGGAAGGGATTAAACACTAGGGGGCGATCAAGGGGTTAAGTGTGTCCTAGGGAGTGATTCTAACTGTAGGGGGGTGGTCTTCAACTCACATGACAGCGATCACTGCTCCCGATCACAGGGAGCGGTGATCTCTGTAATTTCCCAAGGCAGAACGGGGAAATGCCTTGTCTACATAGGCATCTCCCCATTCTACCTCTCCACACCGCAATCACGGGCCACCGCCGAACATCGAGTTCCCGGGACCCGTGGGCACGCTCCCACGGCGTGTGGCGGGTGCGTGCGCGCCCGATAGGTGGCAAATTTAAAGGGACGTACGGGTACGCCCATTTGCCTGCCTGTGCCATTCTGCCGATGTACATCTGTGTGCAGCGGTCGGCAAGCGGTTGATAAAGACTTTATTGTCACATCTGCTCCAAAAACTGAGTACGACGCAGCTTTTGTTGTAGCTTCGCAGAGAACAACCGTTCAGTACTACTCCGACCTGAATTAAAGAAAAAACAATTGACTGTTGCTGCTGGAGAAATTTTGAAGATTGTCATCGGACCTCAGAACCCCATTAATATCACTGCCAGTGCAGGAATAGGAGTGTTCTTCTATGGAAGAGGCTTGGTAAAGGAGGTTGGCTATGTTTTTTGGCAGTTCCACCAGTTAACAAATACTGCTACTCCTACAGACAACCACCTAGTAATGCTTTCCTAAATTTTGCGGGGCTCATTGCAATCACCCCTGACGCTCCACAAATACTTTTCAACAATGCCAAACTTACAGATGTAACCTGGGTAAGCATATTGTTCTTGGACAACAGAGCAAGTGAGTCCTATCCAACAAGAACCTCTTTTCACTGCCTCTTCACCCTTCTTGCTGCTGTCTTATGGAGCCTTAACAACTGAAACTATCACCTATGGATCTGTTGGTATATGCGCAGATGGTAAGTTTGACTATTTTAAGCTTTACTATTTGGATGTGAATTTGTTTTATTTAAAATTGAACTCCGGGCAAACGGTGAACTACGCAGATGGAATGCATACACTATATTCCCAAAAGTATTGGGACGCCCGCCTTTACACACATACATTTTAATGGCATCCCAGTCTTAGCCCGTAGGGTTCAATATTGAATTGGCTGACCCTTTGCAGCTATAACAGCTTCAACTCTTCTGGGAAGGCTGTCCACAAGTTTAGGAGTGTCTATGGCAGTGTTTCTTAACTCCAGTCCTCAAGGCGCCCCAACAGGTCATGTTTTCAGGATTACCCTCAGATAAAATGGCTGTGGTAATTACTAAGGCAGTGAAACTGATCAAATCACCTGTGCAAAATATAGTAAGCCTGAAAACATGAACTGTTGGGGCGCCTTGAGGACTGGAGTTGAGAAACACTAGTCTATGGGAATGTTTGACCATTCTTTCAGAAGCACATTTGTGAGGTCAAGCACTGAGGTGGGAGAAGAAGGCCTGGCTTGCAGTCTCCACTCTAATTCAGGGGTGCTCAACCATTTGAAGAGTGAGGGCCAATTAAATGACTTGGTAACCGGTTGCGGGCCACAATTAGTGGAGCTTTGCATATGCAGAGCAGACATGGACACAGCCCACTTTACCCTGTGGGCCCTCCGATCCGATCTGCCTAGATGGGAGGGGAAGGATCCCTTTCTGTTTTTTTTAGCAGATCAGATTGGAGGTATGTGGATGTAAACAGACACAAATCCATATACATCTGTGGTTCCATAGAGGGGAAGGGGGGATCCGATTGGGTCAGGCCGATCGTGTCAAGGGGGCCTAAGACTGCTTTCACACTGATGCGCTGTGGTTTACATACACCAAGGGTGCAGCTCAGAGCATCTGTGGCTTTCCTACGGGTTACCTGCACTGAGCCATAGACTTCTATTATATCCTGCAGGTATGGTGCATGTTTTGAAATGGCACTAAACCCGCAGGTAATAACAGAAGTCTCCGGCTCAGAGTAGGTACTAACAGAAGTCTATGGCTCAGTGCAGGTAATAACAGAAGTCTATGGCTCAGTGCAGGTAATAACAGAAGTCTATGGCTCAGTGCAGGTAACCCCCAGTTAATAATAGAAGTCTATGGCTCAGTGGAGGTAACCTGCAGTTAAGAACAGAAGTCTATGGCTCAGTGCAGGTAACCCGCAGGTAATAATAGAAGTCTATGGCTCAGTGCAGGTAACCCGCAGGTAATAACAGAAGTCTCTGGCTCAGTGCAGGTTACCCGCAGGTATTAACCGGAGTCTATGGCTCAGTGCATGTAGCCCGCAGGTAATACCAGAAGTCCATGGCTCAGTGCAGGTAAGAACAGGACTAGGGATGAGCTTTATGTTCGGGTCAAAATACGAAGTAACGTTCGTCGAAATACGAACCTTATGGGGCGTTCACGCCAAATTGGAGCGGTGCGTCACGCCCCATAATGCACTGCGACATCGCAGTGCATTGCTGTCTGATGATTGGCCAAGCATGCACTATGACCAGCATGCTTTGGCCAATCACAGCACCGTCAGCAAAGAGAGCCATAATTGGCCAAAGGCAGGGTGCCTTTGGCCAATTATGGCTCAGGGGATTAAGTCCACGCCCCACACTATATAAGGCTGCCTGCACATCGGCCCTGTGTAGTGTGTTGCTGGCGTTGACTGAGACAGAGTGTCATTTCATTTAGATTGAGCAGGCAGGCGATTCAGTTAGCTGCAGTGTATTTAATATATGTATATACAGTCAGTCTCGTATATATATATATATATCCACTGTATCCAGTTTAGCTAGATCTCACTGCAGTCCATTCCTGCTGTACTGTTTCTAATATACTTCAGGCAGGTTATTTTGCTAGCTGCAGTGCATTTAATATATATAAACAGTCTCGCAGGGCCAATCCCAGACAGGGTGCACGGGGTGCAGTGCACCCGGGTGCCAGAGAGGTGGGGGCGCCGAAGCGCCAGAGTGCTCCCCTCCCTCCTCCTCCTCCTCCTCTCTGTGTCCAGAGGTGGCTCCCTCTGCAGGTCACAGCCGCCGCTGTAGTTTTCGAGGCTCAAGCGGCAGCCCGTTCCCCCCTCCCTCCTCCTGTCAGAGAAGGAGAGCAGCGCCGGAGATCGGAGCGGCTGGTCTCTGTGTAACATCGCTGGGGGGTGGTCCGTGCCTGACGTGTTCTCCTCCTCTGTCTTTCTGTTCCACCCAAGCCTGTCTCCATCTGCTCTCCACTCGGTCGGCGCGGCTGCGCACTGTCCTCTCTTCTCCAGCTGCCACCCGGGTGTTTTTATGTACGCTAATGGAGGGGGGTCTCTACTAATAGAGTGGGGTCTGTCCTAAGGGGGTCTGTACTATTGGAGGGGGGTTTCCTGGGGGGTGTACTAATGGAGAGGAGGGGGGGCGGTTTGTCCTGGGGGGTCTGTACTAATGGAGGGGTTGTCCTGGGGGGGTCTGTACTAATGGAGGGAGGGTTTGTCTTGGGGGGTCTGTACTAATGGAGGGGGGGTTGTCCTGGGGGGTCTGTACTAATGGAGGAGGGGTTTGTCCTGGGGGGTCTGTACTAATGGAGGGGGGTTGTCCTGGGGGGGTCTGTACTAATGGAGGGGGGTTGTCCTGGGGGGGTCTGTATTAATGGAGGGGGGTTTGTACTAATGGAGGGGGGTTTGTCTTGGGGGTCCGTACTAATGGAGGGGGGTTTGTACTAATGGAGGGGGTTTGTCCTGGGGGGTTTGTACTAATGGAGGGGAGGCTTTGTCCTGGGGGGTCTGTACTAATGGAGCGGGGGTTCCCTGGGGGGGTCTGTATTAATGGAGGGGGGTTGTCCTGGGGGTCTGTACTAATGGAGGGTGGGCGGTTTGTCCTGGGGGTCTGTACTAATGGAGGGGGGTTGTCCTGGGGGGTCTTTACTAATGGAGGGGGGCTTTGTCCTAGGGGGGTCTGTACTAATGGAGGGGGGTCTGTACTAATGGAGGGGGGTTTGTCCTAGGGTGGTCTGTACTAATAGAGGGGGTTTGTCCTGGGGGGTCTGTACTAATGGAGGGGAGCTTTGTCCTGGGGGGCCTGTACTAATGGAGGGGGGGTCTGTCCTAAGGGGGTCTGTACTAATGAAGGGGAGTTGTCCTGGGGGGTCTTTACTAATGGAGGGGGGGTTTGTCCTGGGGGGGTCTGTACTAATGGAGAGGGGGGGACAGTTTGTCCTGGGGGTCTGTACTAATGGAGGGGATTTGTCCTGGGGGGGTCTGTACTAATGGAGAGGGGGGCGGTTTGTCCTGGGGGTCTGTACTAATGAAGGGGGGGTTGTCCTGGGGGGTCTGTACTAATGGAGGGGGGTTTGTCCTGGGAGGGTCTGTACTAATGGAGGGCGGGCGGTTTGTCCTGGGGGTCTGTACTAATGGAGGGGGTTTGTCCTGGGGGTTTGTACTAATGGAGGGGGTTTGTCCTGGGGGTTTGTACTAATGGAGGGGGGCTTAGTCCTGGGGGGGCTGTACTAATGGAGGGGGTTTGTCCTGGGGGTCTGTACTAATGGAGGGGGGCTTTGTCCTGGGGGGGTCTGTACTAATGTAGAGGGGTTGTCCTGGGGGGGTCTGTACTAATGTAGGGGGGTTGTCCTGGGGGGTCTGTACTAATGGAGGGGGGGTTGTCCTCGGGGGTCTGTACTAATGGAGGGGGGGTCTGTACTAATGGAGGGGGGGTTTGTCCGTTGGGTTTGTAGTAATGGAGAAGGGTTTGTCCCGGGGGGGCCTGTAGTAATGGAGAGGGGTTTGTCCTGGTGGGGGTCTGTACTAATGGAGGGGGGGTGGTTTGTACTGGGGGTCTACACCCAGGAAAGTACACCCAGGACTCCAGAGGGAGAGGGCAGTTCTGAGAGAACACCATCAGAGAGAGAACCCCGCTGCCCTGCGCCACCAGAGGGAAAGCCACACAGCCTAGCATCATCCCTGGCGGAGAAAGGAATGGAGTCATTGCAGGAATACAGATCTGGGTGCTACCCAGCGGAGTCGCCACGGGCAATTCTGAGTGAGCTGACTCCTGATCAGAGGAACCATTGCTGTATCGCTGGGTCAGGTGAGAGGGCCGATCGGCCATTATCTACTAACGTCCATAGGAACTGCAGTCTCTGACCATCTCCTATATTATGTCTGCAGTATCTGACCATCTCCTGTACCATGTCTGCAGTCTCTGACCATCTCCTGTACCATTTCTGCAGTCTCTGACCATCTCCTGTATTATGTCTGCAGTCTCTGACCATCTCCTGTACTATGATTGCTGTCTCTGACCATCTCTTGTATCTTGTCTGCAGTCTCTGACCATCTCCTGTATTATGTCTGCAGTCTCTGACCATCTCCTGTATCATGTCTACAGTCTCTGACTGTCTCTTGTATCATGTCTAAGGTCTCTGACCTTCTCCTATATTATGTCTGCAGTCTCTGACCGTCTCTTGTATCATGTCTGCAGTCTCTGACCATCTCCTGTATCATGTCTACAGTCTCTGACTGTCTCTTGTATCATGTCTACAGTCTCTGACCTTCTCCTATATTATGTCTGCAGTCTCTGACCGTCTCTTGTATCATGTCTAAGGTCTCTGACCTTCTCCTATATTATGTCTGCAGTCTCTGACCGTCTCTTGTATCATGTCTGCAGTCTCTGACCATCTCCTGTATTATGTCTGCAGTCTCTCACCATCTCCTGTATCATGTCTACAGTCTCTGACTGTCTCTTGTATCATGTCTACAGTCTCTGACCTTCTCCTATATTATGTCTGCAGTCTCTGACCGTCTCTTGTATCATGTCTGCAGTCTCTGACCAGCTCCTGTATTATGTCTGCAGTCTCTGACCATCTCTTGTATCATGTCTACAGTCTTTGACCGTATTATGTCTAGGGGCTCTTTCTAACAGACAGCCCTCTGTGTGTGTATCAGGAGACTCCCCTCCAGGTCTCATTAGTGTACTCTCTTTCTGTATTTTCTTTATTGTTAAGAGATCATGGGAGGATCCCAAGGTAACGAAGACTTCTAAGGGGAGCATCTCTGTGTTTGAGTCGTTGCCAGAGAAACATTTGTAAAGGGGAGGAGTTGGTAAGATGACCACGCCCACATGGGGGTGCCAGAAATATTTCTATATACAATATATAATATATATATATATATATATATATATATATATATATATATATATATATATATATATATATATACACACATCCACTGTATCCAGTGTAGCTAGATCTGACTGCAGGCTGTTCCTGGTGTACTTTTTCTAATATATTGTCAGGCAGGCAGGTGATTCAGTGGGCTGCAGGGCATAAAATATATATACAGTCTCCTACATATACATATCCACTGCATTCCAGTCTAGCCAAGCCTATATCTGACTGCAGGCCATTCCTGGTGTATATTTTCAAATACACTTTCAGGCAGGCAGGCAGGTGATTCAGTGATCTGCAGTGCATTAAATATATATATAGTCTCCTACATATATATATATCCTCTGCATTCTAGTCTAGCCAAGCCTATATCTGACTGCAGGCCATTCCTGGTGTACGTTTTCAAATACACTTTCAGACAGGCAGGCAGGTGATTCAGTGATCTGCAGTACATTAAATATATATATATACGGTCTCCTACATATACATGTATCCACTGCATTCCAGTCCAGCCAGGCCTATATCTGACTGCAGGCCATTCCTGGTGTACGTTTTCAAATATACTTTCAGGCAGGTAGGCAGGCATGTGATTCAGTGATCTGCAGTGCATAAAATATATATACAGTCTCCTACATATATATCGACTGGATTCAAGTCTAGCCAAGCCTATATCTGACTGCAGGCCATTCCTGGTGTACGTTTTCAAATACACTTTCAGGCAGGCAGGCAGGCAAGTAATTCAGTTATCTGCAGTGCATTAAATATGTATACAGTCTCCTACATATATATATCCACTGTATTCCAGTCTAGCCAAGCCTATATCTGACTACAGGCCATTCCTGGTGTACGTTTTCGTATACACTTTCAGGCAGGCAGGCAGGTGATTCAGTGATCTGCAGTGCATTAAAGGGGTTGTAAAGGTACATTTTTTTTTTTTTTAAATAACAAACATGTCATACTTACCTTCACTGTGCAGCTCGTTCTGCACAGAGTGGCCCCGAACCTGCTCTTCTGGGGTCCCTCGGCGGCTGTTTCAGCTCCTCCCCACAAGAACTAACCACCTTAATGCGAGCTGCCTCGCATGGTGGTTAGTTCAATCCATCCCTTGTAGCCAATCAGCGACCAGGCTGAGCTGCAAAAGAGAAGACGGGAGCGAGCAGCGGAGATTCGAGGTGTCAGGTAAGTAAAACGGGGGGGCTGGGGGCGGCGGTATTGTCAAAAGTTGTTTATATGCATTAAGGTGAAAAAACTTTTACCTTTACAACCCCTTTAAATATATATATATATATATATATATATATATATATATATATATATATATATATATATATATATATATATATATATACAGTCTCCTATATATATATCCACTGCATTCTAGTCTAGCCAAGCCTATATCTGACTGCAGGCCATTCCTGGAGTTCGTTTTCAAATACACTTTCAGGCAGGCAGGCAGGTGATTCAGTGATCTGCAGTACATTAAATATATATACGGTCTCCTACATATATATGTATCCACTGCATTCCAGTCTAGCCAAGCCTATATCTGACTGCAGGCCATTCCTGGTGTACTTTTTCAAATATACTTTCAGGCAGGTAGGCAGGCAGGTGATTCAGTGATCTGCAGTGCATAAAATAAAATTCAAAAATAAAAAGAAAAACTGCGCTGCAGAGCAAAAAAGGTCAACGGTAAAAGCTGCACACAAAATACACCAATATCTGTGTATACCATGAAAAATAAAAAATAAATAAAGTGCGCTAATTATATGAAAATACACACATAGATGTGAATACATGTGGGTAGTAGTAAAAACCACAATCTACTGAGAGCAAGTAAATGACTCCATGAGTGGTAAAAATATATAAGTGCTAAACATAAAAACTCAAATAAAAAGAAGAAACAAAAAATGTGTACATGTGAAATACAATGATATTAATAGCGTGAAAATCTGAAAATCAAACAAACTCAGTCCATGGGTTCAAATATAAAAAGTTCATCAGTGAAAAAAAGCTTCCATCCACTATACAGCTCAGCAGCAACTAATCCCCCTATGAGTGGATTGACAAAGGAGAGAGATGTGCAGGATGGTGCAAATCCACTGGCGGTGACTCCAATAAGTGAGAAAGTGATAAAGGTGGACTCTTACCCTCCGTGTTGGACCCCCTCCTTGGCAGGGTCTATCAGGCATGCAGATTTTTGCCCTCTGCAGGGACCATGTAATGAAAAGATTTTTTTTCACTGATGAACTTTTTATATTTGAACCCATGGACTGAGTTTGTTTGATTTTCAGATTTTCACGCTATTAATATCATTGTATTTCACATGTACACATTTTTTGTTTCTTCTTTTTATTTGAGTTTTTATGTTTTGCACTTATATATTTTTACCACTCATGGAGTCATTTACTTGCTCTCAGTAGATTGTGGTTTTTACTACTACCCACATGTATTCACATCTATGTGTGTATTTTCATATAATTAGCGCACTTTATTTATTTTGTATTTTTCAGTGCATAAAATATATATACAGTCTCCTACATATATATATCCACTGGATTCAAGTCTAGCCAAGCCTATATCTGACTGCAGGCCATTCCTGGTGTACGTTTTCAAATACACTTTCAGGCAGGCAAGTGATTCAGTTATCTGCAGTGCATTAAATATGTATACAGTCTCCTACATATATATATATCCACTGTATTCCAGTCTAGCCAAGCCTATATCTGACTGCAGGCCATTCCTGGTGTACGTTTTCATATACACTTTCAGGCAGGCAGGCAGGCAGGTGATTCAGTGATCTGCAGTGCATTAAATATATATATAGTCTCATGCATATATATATCCACTGCATTGTAGTCTAGCCAAGCCTATATCTGACTGCAGGCCATTCCTGGTGTTTGTTTTCAAATACACTTTCAGGCAGGCAGGCAGTTAGGTGATTCAGTGATCTGCAGTGCATAAAATATATATATAGTCTCATGCATATATATATCCACTGCATTCTAGTCTAGCCAAGCCTATATCTGACTGCAGGCCATTCCTGGTGTACTTTTTCAATCAATGAGTACCTGTGTGAGTATGGCACCAGGACAGGGTCAGGGAAGCTTGGCTTTTTTTCGCCATGCCAGTGGCTACTGATCAAGGATGCATGCACTGTCCTGTCACCATTTGAGGAGGCCATGAGGATGGTGAGCAGTGACAGTGCATGCATCAGTGATACTGTCCCTCTTGTCCTCCTGTTGGAGCACACACTTCGTGGAATAATGGACAGGGCACTTGAGGCAGAACAGAGGGAGGAAGAGGAGGACTTTCTTACCTCTCAAGGCCCCCTTTATCCAGACAGTATTCCTGCGGGCCCACCAATTACACAGAAAGAGGAGGAGGATGAGGATTGTGTCAGCATGGAGGTGGAGCCTAGCACTCAGCATCAGCAGCAGTCTTCAAGGGATCATTTTCAGTCCCCAGAAACCCATGGACTTGTACCTGGCTGGGAGGAGGTGGCTGTGGATCATGTCATCCTTAGTGACCCAGAGGACTCCGGATCGAATGCCTCAGCAAACCTTCGCTGCATGGCAGAGGATGAAACATCTTCGGGAGGCCTTGCAGAAAGGTTTGTGTAATGCCTTTACAGAGCCTGGGAGGTTACAATTTCCTGGTCCTCCTGGACAACGTGTTGCTGAGGCTTCGGTCAGTCACAGAAGGAGCGGTGGAGAAGGTGGCCGTCTGACCGATGCGTTCAGACAATTCTTTAGTCCGCAGCCCCAAGGTATGATCGGTTCCAGCAACCATCGCCAGCGTCTGATTTACATGGTGCAGGAATACCTAGGGGCAAGATCAGACTTGGATACCTTTCCAACCGAAAATCCACTGGGTTACTGGGTCTTAAGGATGGATCACTGGCCAGAGCTTGCACAATATGCAATTGAGCTATTGGCCTGTCCTGCATCCAGCGTTCTTTCTGAACGCACATTCAGTGCTGCTGGAGGCTGAACCCGCAGGTAATAATATAAGTCTATGGCTCAGTGTAGGTAATAATAGAAGTCTATGGCTCAGTGCAGGTAACCCGCAGGTAATAATAGAAGTCTATGGCTCAGTGCAGGTAATAATAGAAGTCTATGGCTCAGGGCAGGTAACCCACAGGTGTTCTGCGCTGCACCTGTGGATCAGTTTGAAAGCAGCCCAGTAACCACTGCAGAACATATAAAACCATATATACACTGTCATTTTAGTAATAAACTTACCTTTAATAACAATCTTTCATTCAGGTATTGCCGGATGTTGCTGTCCCTGGGAGAGAGCATTTGGTATCACTCTGCCTGTGACAGGAGTTGGATCTTATGTGGCTCTGCAGCCACTTGCTTCCTCTACCACCGGCTTAATTCACAAATCTAATGCTCTGGGATGGTGGGACAGGAAACCGCCCGCGTTCTTGGCTTGCCAATTCGCCATTCCTGAGCAGAAGGTTGCAAGCCACATCAGAGGGCTCAGTGGGCCACATATGGCCCCCGGGCCACTGGTTGGGCATCCCCTGCTCTAATTCATCCCAAAGGTGTTCTATCGGGTTGAGATCAGGACTCTGTGCAGGCCAGTCAAGTTTCTCCATCCCAAACTTGCTCATCCATGTCTTTATGGACCTTGCTTTGTGCACTGGTCCAAATCATTTGGTGGAGGGGGGATTATAGTGTGGGGTTGTTTTTCAGGGGTTGGGTTTGGCCCCTTAGTTCCAGTGAAAGGAACTCTTAAGACGTCAGCATACTAAGACATTTTGAACAATTTCATGCTCCCAACTTTGTGGGAACAGTTTGGGGACGGCCCCTTCCTGTTCCAACATGACTGCGCACCAGTGTACAAAAGCAATGTTCATAAAGACATGGATTTTTAAATTAAAATAACAAACATGTTATACTTACATAGTTAACATAGTAGGCGAGGTTGCAAAAAGACACAAGTCAATCAAGTCCAACCTATGTGTGTGATTATATATCAGTATTATATTTTATATCCCTGTATGTTGCGGTCGTTCTGGGGTTTATCTAATATTATCTAATATATATTCCACATCCTTGCCACTCTTACAGTAAAGATCCCTCTACGTAGTTTAAGGTTAAACCGCTTTTCTTCTAGTTTTAGTGAGTGTCTTATTAAATTCTCTTTCACGGAAAAGTTTTATCCCTATTGTGGGGTCACCTGTCAAGCGTCTCTTCTCCAGAGAGAATAAGTTCAGCACTCACAACCTTTCCTCATAACTAATATCCTCCAGACCCTTTATTAGCTTTGTTGTCCTTCTTTGTACTCACTCCATTTCCAGTACATCCTTCCTGAAGACTGGTGCCCAGAACTGGACAGCATACTTCAGGTGAGGCCGGACCAGAGTCTTGTAGAGCGGGAGAATTATTGTTTTATCTCTGGAGTTGATCCCCTTTTTAATGCATGCTTACCTGGTCTGTGTAATGCTTTTTCACAGAGCAGGCTCAATCCTTCTTTTTCCGGGTCCCCCGCCGACTCTTCTGGCTCCTCCCCCTTGTTGAGTGCCCTCATAGCAAGCCACTCGCTAAGGGGGCACATGCGCTTGCTTGCTCCCGAGCCTCTATTTACACACAGAGCATGGCTCAGCCCTTCCCCCCGCTACCAGCTCACTGACTGTGATTGTCTGAACCAATGAGGCGGGAGAAAGCTGCGAGAGTTTCGATGAAACTCGACAAATTCGTTAAGTTGGACATATTCAAAATAAGGAAAACCCGTTAAACAAATTTTTCCGAAAACGAAAATTCAAAAATTCGGAAATTCAAAAATTTGAAAATGCAAAAAATCAGAAATTCAAAAATTTGAAAATTTGAAAAAAAATTGAGAATTCAAAAGAACGAAAATCTGAAATAATAACTAAATAAATAAACTAATAATAATAACTATTACTAACTATTAAATTATAGGTATTGGAACTTCCTTTTCAAATGTGGCTGTTAGTGAACATAACAAATACAAATTTATCCGAAGTTATGAATTATCTGAAATAACAATTATCCACATCTAAACAAATGGAACATAACAAATTAATAATATTAAATAATAATAAAAACTTTTTATTATTATTAATCATTATTAGTTCTTACTGTATATTGAAAATGGGCAAATGTTTGGTGACACTTTACCATAACACCCATATGAGCTTGTAGGGTATAGACATGTGCAATTTGTTTAGATTAAAATTATTTTTTTGACTAAATTTAACAAGTTCGTTAATTGGGAAATATCCTAATTAAGGAAAACCCGTTAAATTAATTTTCCAAAAACGAAAATAAAAAAATACAGAAATTCGATAATTCGAAAATTTAAAAAAATACGAAAACTCAAAAGAACGAAAATCCAAACATAATAACTAACTAACTATTACTAACTAATAAATTATAGGTATTGGAATTTCCATTTAAAATTTGGCTGTTACTGAACATAACAAATATGAATTTATCCAATATTATGAATTATCCAAAATAATGATTATCTGCATCTAAACGAATGGAACATAACAAATTTATAATAATAAATAATAATAATTAAAAAATGTATTATTTTTATTATTATTTATTATTATTAGTTTGTTACATTCCATTCGTTTAGATACAGCCTTCATTATTTTGGATAATTCGTAGCTTTGGATAAATTTGTATTCGTTACGTTCACTAACAGCCAAATTTGAAAGGAAATTTCAATACATATAATTTAATAGTTAGCTATTATTAGTTATTATTTCGGATTGTCAAATTTTCCGATTTTCGAATTTTTGGATTTTCAGATTTTTGTTCTTTCTAACTTTTGGATTTTCGTTCTTGTTTTCAGATTTTCGAATTTACGAATTTTCGAATTTCGGATTTTTAAATTTCAGATTTTTGAATTTCGGATTTTTTCTGAATTATCAAAGTAATGGATACCGCATCAAAACAAATGGAACATAACAAATTAAAATTTTTCCAAAGTTACGAATTTATTCGAAATAACGAATGACTCAAAAAACGAAAGAAAAAAAAAAAAGAATAAATAAATAAATAAAATGCCTCTGTCAGTTTCTTGATTTTGATTTATGCCTAATCTGTTAAATAAATAAAATGAAAAAGTTGGTTTAAGGTTTATATATTTTCAAACTTTTATTTGACTTTCTGAACTTTTTGGGTGTTAGGGGTTGAATTTATAAATGTAAATAGGCTGTTCACACGCAGCTGAAATCCCTTCAAAGGAGGAGCCTCCGTTTTATTAGGAATAATGCCTCCCACAGGTTGGCAGGGTCGGTGGTCCTGGCACGGAAAAGTAGGGGGGGATTAGGAGGCCCAGACTTCATCAAATACTATTATGCCTCACACCTGAGAGCTCTTGCCTCCTGGACCTCCCGGAAGGCTCCAAATAGGTGGGCAGAGACAGAAACGAGTGTCACTGCCCCGGTCCACCCTTATTATATGCTCTGGCCCTCTTCCGTCCTTCATATGCCCCAATTACGGAAATTATGCTTGGCTCCAATGCTCTTCACGTTGTCTATATGGAAAAGATGTTCTGAGTGTTACTCCCTGTCCTCTTCGTGCCCACCACTCTTGAATATCCTATTCAACCCAGACATCCCAGATAGCTTTTCGTATAAACGTATGCTACAATGGACCCAGGCAGGAATGTTCCCACTACGTCACTTTGTTAACCCAGCGACACAACATTTATTGACTTTTCCTGATTTGCAAAGAACGCATCAGATTCCCAAAAAACTCTTACATTCATACTTACAGATTAGACATTTTTTCTCCAGATCCCCTTCTTTGACTCTGGAGAAGCCAACAGACTTTGAGACCCTATGCGCTAAAGTTCCTTATGAGCCCCAAATGATCTCTACCATCTATAAAATATTGCATGAGGTTGTTCCTGTGACGGTTAACCACCACCTTTACATGAGGAAATGGTCTCATATCTTGCAGCATGACATCTCCTTGTTGGACTGGGGGAGCATATGGAAGCACACTTCCAGGATTTCTTGATGTGTGACCCATAAGGAAACTGCATACAAAGTCCTGATGCACTGGTATAGGACCCCGAATATTTTGCACGCCCGCAATCGATCAATCTCAAAACAATGTTGGAGATGTAATAATGCTGTAGGTTCTCACTACCATATTTTTTGGGAATGTCCCCCTGTTCACCAATTTTGGCTCCGAGCTCAGACTTTGCTAGAATCACTGGTTGGTGGCCCCGTTCCTCTAACGCCCATGCACTATTTGTTAGGTCTCCCTTTCCCTGGTGTCTCTAGGGCTCTGCACAGATTGTTGCCTTATATTTTATTGGCTGCCAAACGGGTCATCCCTAGGCTATGGTTATCTACCTCACCTCCAACTCTCCCACAGCTGCTCACTACTGTGGCTGACATACGCAGAATGGAACATCTGACGGCTGTGGTAGAGGGCACGGAGCAGAAATTTTCTAAAACCTGGTCAACATGGGACAATTCTATATATGGTTCTGCAGGGAATGAATCTAGTTAGTTAACCTCAGATGTGTTCATATGCCTGTGCAATTATAGGCTAAATACTAATCCTTTTATACAATTCTTTATGTGGAGTTATATAGTAAGTTTATGTTTTCTCTGCAACTTCTTCACGGATAGGGTAGGAAGATGTTTCAGTTTTTCTCTTTATGGATTTGATTATCTTTCCCCCACTTAGGTCTACAGCTTAACCACATCGCTACTCCTTTAATTGTACAATTGATGTGTATTAAGATATAAGTAGACAGTTTACTCCCTTTGCTTTTCCAAGATGACTAGGGGACTAAGGTATATGAGCTTCTTGGACGTCCTATTCCAAAACTATGGACATTATCATGAAGTCGACTTCCCACATCCCCCACAAGATTTTTGAGTGTTCTTCTGGGACTTCATGCCCATTCAGCCAAAAGAACATTTGTTAGGCCAGGCACTGATGTTAGATAAGAGGACCTGGCATTCCAAAGATGTTTAATATGGTTGAGGTCAGAGCTCTGTGCGGGAAACTTGAGTTCCTCTACACCAAACTGGTCACACCATGTCTTTATGAAGTTGGCTTTGTACACAGAAGGAACTGGAACAGAAAATGTCTTTAGTCAAGAAAGAAAAAGAGAGGAAGTTAAATAAGGTGATGTCAGCCCTCTCTTCACTTGTTTTTTACGATATCCTTATAGTACATGGTTTCCCTCTTATAATTATACTTAGTTGTTTGCAGTGGATGGGCGCTGGTAGTTCCAAAGGAAAAAGCAAGAAAACAATTAGAACCTGTTAGATAGTTTATATCTCTTTATCTCCTTACTTTTGAAAGTTCTCTTCACTCCCTTCGTTTCCGCCAATGGTACAAGAAGAGGAATCTCTGGTAGGACCCTGAAGTGCGCCTAAATCCAGACACTTACTAAAGGCAAATAGACTGAACACTTTGCAAATGCATTTTCTGCAGAACTTAGTAAATGGGGGAAAGCTCTGCTGACTTCCATCATCCAATCATGTGCCAGCAAAAATGCTGTTTTTTTTCCCTTGCATGTGATTGGGTGTTCTTTGTAAAGTGAAGCTTTACCTCATTTACTAAGCTCTGGCCTTTTAATAAATCAGCCCCTTAAAGTGCACCTGTTTTCAGATTATGGACAAGTAAATGATTTACATACGCTTAACAAGAGCCTAAAATCAGGCCATCTCCAATCTCTCTAGCTTCTTTTAATGTAAAGCAGTTCATTCTCAAAGATCCTCAGAGATCCCAACAGATACTCTAAAATCAGGTTTCAGTCATTTTCTAGCAAAACATCTGCTATTTGTTTACATTGGAGAGATGGCAACAAAAATCTGCTCTTATAGAAAAAATATATGTAGCCTGTGTTGTGATAATTGAAAATGAGTTTCTCCACTAATGCCCGGTACACACGATCGGACTTTCCGACAGGAAATGTTGGATGTGAGCTTGTTGGTGGAAAGTCCAACCGTGTGTATGCTCCATCTAACAATTGTTGTCGGACTTTCCGCCAACAAATGTTAGATCGCAGGTTCTCAAATTTTCCGCCAACAAATGTTTGTTGTCGGATTGTCCTATCGTGTGCACACAAGTCCGTCCGACAAAAGTCCAAAGTACAAACACGCATGCTCAGAAGCAGTAGCGGCTGGTCTTGTAAACTAGCGATCGTAATGGAGAATTAACATTTGTGACGCTGCAAATTATGAAATCTCCAAATGCATGGGATAATAATGAAGCTGCTTTGCTGGTGATACTGATGGAGTTATTGCAAACAAAGTTTCAAAGGCTTTTTTTTCTAGTGATATCAAGAATAATATTATTATGCTTTATTTTTATTTTTTGGGGCAAGTTACCACAACACCATTATCCCGTAGTTTTTGAGATCAAAGATACAACTATGTTGGTGTCAACACCCTTCAGTCAAAAGTCCACGGTTTTGTTGGCCAGCAATCCGATAGTGCGTACGGGGCATACAGATACAGAGATAATGGGGGGATTATTTTAAAGGGTTTGTTCAGAATCTCCAAATACATTTATGTGCATTATCTGGCTACAGGTTCACTTTACACCAAATATATTGCTTATGCATGTTCCCGTGATGTTAAAAAGTTGAATTATTTTATATGTCTTGCCTTTAATTATATCATGTGCCATCAAATCGAGTACCATCAACCCCAAATGTGATATATTCTAAGAATTCAAGACTAATAGAACTTTCTCAGGTACATTGAAGTCATGGTCCACATAAGCTGCATTACATTGCATAATACCATTCATATTAAAAAAAAAACCCATAAATTTAGGGTGGTAATTCAATTACATAGCAACGCTTAAAAAAAAAAAAGTATTCTACTTTATACTGCTCTAGCTTAACATCTTCAACTCTTCTGGGAAGGCTGTCCACAAGGTTTAGGAATGTCTCCATGGGAATATTTGACCATTTCTCCAGAAGCACATTTGTGAGGTCAGGCACTGATGTGACTAGAAGGCCTGGCTCGCAGTCATCCCAAAGGTGTTCTACCAGATTTAGGTCAGGATTCTGTGCAGGCCAGTTAAGTTCCTCCACCCCAAACTTGCTCTTCCATGTCTTTAAGGACCTTGCTGTGTGACTGGTGCGCAGTCATGTTGGAACAGGAAGGGGCCATCCCCAAACTGTTCCCACAATATTGGGAGCATGAAATTGTCCAAAATGTCTTGGTATGCCGACGCCTTAAGAGTTCCCTTCACTGGAACTAAGGAGTCAAGCCCAATCCCTGAGAAACAACTCCCACACCATAATCCCCCCTCCACCATGATTGGGACCAGTGCACAAAGCAAGGTCCATAAATACATAGATGAGCGAATTTAGGGTGGAGGAACTTGACTTTCCTGCACAGAGTCCTGACCTCAACCCGATAGAACACATTTGGGATGAATTACCGTGGGCCAGGCCTTCTCTTCCTCATCAGTGCCTGACTTTACAAATGTGCTTCTGGAAGAATGATCAAACATTCCCATAGACACACTCCTAAACCTTGCAGACCTCCTTTCCAGAAGACTTGAAGCAGTTATAGCTGCAAAGGGTGGGCCAACTCAATATTGAACCCTATATACTAAGACTGGGAAGCAATTAAAGTTCATGTGCGTGTAAAGGCAGGCGTCCCAATACTTTTGGTAATATAGTGTATGTTTAACAAGTTGATATTTTACAGTAATTCGCATAATCCATAGACTCAGCATTTTTTCTCCAAGTGTTTCATGAACAATGTTCACTTCTTAAGGAGAATATTATCAGTGGATATTGATTAGAACAGTGTTTCTCAACTTTTGTCAGTCAAGGCTCCCTTTAAAAGTATGCACAATCCTGAGGCACTACATTCCAAAATGTAAAAAAGTAAACTAATAGCGTCATGATCAGGGGTCAGGCTCAGAGACCAGTAGCTATAGCTGTAGAGAGGCTCCCACCAACCAGCTGGATAAGTACAAAAGCAGGTCACCCCTGGCGGATGACATGGGCTCACCCAAGGTGTGGAGTCCAAGCACTAACTAGTATTCACCAGAGCTCCTGATGGCGGAGATTGGTTTTACTGTGTGTTAGTACCGGGCAGCAGTCCCCAGGATCTCCCCAGCAGAAAGTGAGCAAGCCAGGGTCTAGTAGCAAAAATAGTAGGTAGGAATCCAGCAGAAGCATAGTCAGTAAACAAGCCAAAGGTCAGTAACAAGTGGTTGCAGGTTGAGACCAGTGGAAGTGTAGTGAACAAAAAAGGTCAGTAATGACTGGTAGTAAAGATGATGCAGAAGTGACAAGATCGAAATATTAGATGAAGAGAGCACAATAATCTGGCAAACAGGAAGTGCAAAGGCATGGCTTAAATAGGAAGTCATGGGAGGAGCAAAGGGATCAAAGTTCAAGAAAAGTACGATCCACACCTGGGTGCACTGAAGATAAGACGCCTGACTGCTCTAAAATAACAGCTTTGGAACCAGAGTACTGCAGCAGCAAATCTGGTTGTGGTATCCTAATAGATATGAATGGACCTTTCCGTGCCTGCCATGCTGTGGTGGACCCAGAAGATAGCTTTAAAGACTGCGTGTTTGATGCTTGCTACTACGAGAAGCAACAAGTTGTCTTGTGCAGGAACATTGCCAGTTAGGCCCCTTTCACACTGGGGCGGGGGCGTTGTCGGCGGTAAAGCGCCGCTATTGTAAGTGGCGCTTTACCGTCGGTGTTTGGCCGGTTTTACCCCCCCCGCTAGCGGCCGAGAAAGGGTTAAAAACCACCGCAAAGCGCCTCTGCAGAGGCGCTTTGCCGGTGGTATAACCGCGCTGTCCCATTGATTTCAATGGGCAGGAGCGGTGAAGGAGCGGTGTATACACCGCTCCTTCACCGCTCCGAAGATGCTGCCAGCAGGACTTTTTTTCCCATCCTGCTAGCGCACCGATCCAGTGTGAAAGCCCTCGGGGCTTTCACATTGGAGGGACAAAGCAGCGGCTGTTTCGGGTCGGTTTGCAGGCGCCATTATTAACGCAATAGCGCCTGCAAACCGCCCCAGTGTGAAACGGGTCTTACGCCTTGTCTTGTCAAGCGGCAGGAGGGATTGTATACCCGTGGAGGTCATACTCATTTTGCAGTAAGTTGAATACCACTGTATCCTTTTAAGACTTTTAAAATGTGTTAATTTCTTAAAACATATATCAGGGAAACACAAACAAACAAAACAACATGTTTATTAAAGCTTTGCAACAAATGCACATTTTCTCATCGTTTATCCCTTTAAAGAATGCTGCAAGTACAGAAAGGTACCGGTTGATCTGACAAATATCAAGTGAGCTCCTAACCTTCTGTTTATACTGACAACAGAGTGACTTTAATGTAATGAGATTTCAAACCAGTGCCATCAGCCCTGCCCCCTGGACTATAAACCCCCCCCAGGGCTCACTGTCCCACTCCACATGCATACATTGATTTCTTTCCCCTTGCTGCTGCCTTGAATTCCAAGATCCTGCCGGCACATTGTGTACAGAAAATGCTCTTGGTAAATGTAGTTCTGGGGGCGTGCCAAAGTCAATTAAAAATGAGCTTCCACAAATTGCCCCTGCCAGAATTTTACGGGCCTGGTAATGATGTCATAAGAAGCTGTTTCTTGCTATAAGAACAAGGTAAAACCACCGCATCTAATGATGCAAAATATAACATTTTTGGTTTTAGGTTCCAGTGACCAGTATGAGAGGGTGAGAGCGATAACACCAAATTTAACACACCTGCTCCCCATTCACACCTGAGACCTTGTAACACTAATGAGTCACATGACACCGGGGAGGAAAAATGGCTAATTGTGCCCAATTTGGACATTTTCACTTAGGGGGTGTACTCACTTTTGTTGCCAGCGGTTTAGACATTAATGGCTGTGTGTTGAGTTATTTGGAGGGGACAGCAAATTTACACTGTTATACAAGCTGTACACTCACTACTTTACATTGTAGACAAGTGTCATTTCTTCAGTGTTGTCACATGAAAAGATAGAAGAAAAGATTTACAAAAATGTGAGGGGTGTACTTACTTTTGTGAGATACTGTATATATATATATATATATATATATATATATATATATATATATATATGTATATGTATTTGTATTTATTGATCTATTTTTAAATATATGTGAAACTTAGCCCTGGTTCACATTGCAGAGATTTGGATCAGTAATTGATCAGTTCGATATTGTTTTCCATTATGACTTTTAAATAACCTGTCACTATTTATCAATGTAATATTTTAATAGAAGATTTTAACAGAACATTATATATTCTTGAATTATTGTTTTTTTTTTCTTTTTAGACCAACTACTGAATTAAGAATCAAGATGAATGGAGATCTAAGAAAGTGAATATTTTTTATGGGAAAGAGCTAATAAACGAATAAAAAACAACAACAACAACAACAACACAGACAGAAAATACCTGATAACACAGAATGGATAATCAGGATGGAATTAACAAACTGACAATGAAAATAATTTTTAATAACTAGCTCATCTAAAATAAAATGTCAAAAACCATAATCGGATATGAAACAAAACATAACTATATTCCCGTAATGAAAATAGTCAAGCATAAACATAAATTTTGAGTAATTTATATAATGAAAAACGTGTTTTAAATTTGCTCTCAGTACATTACACTTAGAAATATCAATGTCTCTTAAGTTAAGCTAAGGTATATGTAATATGGGTTAACAATTGTAGTAATTGTCGCATATTAGACATAATTTGGAGGTTATTATTTGATTTGATAATGAAGTCGCACTAGGGTGGGGTATTAATTTATAATCTGCATTAACCTCCTATTTTCAGTTTATAAATGTAATTTGTGTCAATGTTGGCTTATTTGTTATAATATGCTTAGCGAAGTTGGTTGTAATAGGTCTATTGCTTTATATGTAATTTTTTTATATGTTTGGTTATATTTGAAAAAAATCATTGAATAAAGAATTATACGTAAAAAAAAAAAAAAAAAAAGAAATATCAATGCTATCATTTTATACCAGGTTATGAAAGCCCTGTCTGGCAGGCTAGGGGATCTGATTTTTCTTTGCTGGCCTTTAACCCCTTCAATACCAGGGCACTTTTACCCCCTTCCTGCCCAGGCCAATTTTCATCTTTCAGCACTCTCACACTTTAAATGACAATTGTGCAGTCATGCAACTCTGAATAAAATTTTTATCAATTATTTTCACACAAAATAGAGCTTTCTTTTGGTGTTGGTAATTTATCTTTTTGTTTAATTTAGATTTTAAATATATATTTTTAAAATTTTATTAAATTTCACATTTTACAAAATATAAAATACTTTGTTTAAAATTCTCATGCATAAAAATCAAATTTTCCCCTATCCCCCCTCCCCTCACCTTCCCCATCCCACATTCCTTAAACATGTGTTATAATCTTCCTTCATTTATTCTCTCCGCCGCTTTTTTTTTTTTTCAAATTCCCATTATCTCAGAGTATTTCTTTGTATTCCAAAGCCTTATTCACACGGGCACCATCAATTTAGGCACGTTAAAAACGTATCAGTTCTTATCCGTTGCTTCATCTGTCTTCATCCGTCTTCTGTTCCGTTAATCTCCATTTTCATCCGTCTTCGCTTCCGTTAACATCTGTTAATTTATCAGTTTACATCCATTTTTTTTTCTAACACCCTAGAGAATACAACAGCGGTTGTTGCAATACTTTCTGTCACACCGTATTTTCGCAGCGGTCTTACAAGCGCACTTTTTTTTGGAAAATATACACTTTTTTTAATAAAAAAATAAGACAGCAGTAAAGTTAGCCCAATTTTTTTTTTTTATATTGTGAAAGATAATGTTACGCCGAGTAAATTGATACCCAACATGTCACGCTTCAAAATTGCGCCCGCTCATGGAATGGCGAAAAACTTTTTTACCCTTAAAAAATCTCCATAGGCGACGGTTAAAAAAATTCTACAGGTTGCATGCTTTCAGTTACAGAGGAGGTCTAGGGCTAGAATTATTGCTCTCGCTCGATCGATTGCGGCGATACCTCACATGTGTGGTTTGAACACCATATTCATATGCGGGCGCTGCTCACGTATGCGTTCGCTTCTGCACGAGAGCTCGGCGGGACAGGGCGCGTTTAAAACATTTTTATTTTTTCTTAATTATTTTACCTTTTATTTTTTATTTTTACAAAAAAAAATGTGTCACTTTTATTCCTATTACAAGGAATGTAAACATCTCTTGTAATAGAAAAAAAGCATGACAGGACCTCAAAAAGACCTCATATCTCATATTTACACTAAAATGCAATAAAATAAATAAATAAATACATTTGTCATTTAAAAAAAGGAATTAAAAAAAATGGCCCTTTAAGAGCTATGGGTGGAAGTGACGTTTTGATGTCGCTTTCGCCCTGCTATGTTATGGAGACGGGTGGGGGCCATCTTCCCCTCGCTCATCTCCATACCCAGCAAGGTTGAAGATCTGATCGCCTCCGCCACTGCCGACGACTCCGGTAAGCATGACGGGAGTAGGGGGGGCCCATTTCCTGCCACTGATAAAAGTGATCTCGCGACGAATCCACCGCAGAGACCACTCTTATTGGAAAGCGGACCACCGGCCAAAAAAGAGTATGCCGGGGTTATGGCAGCTAGCTGCTGCCATAACAACGATATTCCTCTTCAAACTTAGGACGTATATCGGCGTGTGGCGGTCCGGAAGTGGTGAACTGATCGGACGTTGATGGACATTGTCCGTTAACGTCAATTAATATCCGTTTTCACAATCTCGACATAGCCTTGTATGTAAAAAAAAAATAAAACGGACAAAATCGGAAGCGGAGGTTAACGGATGGTAACGGATGGTCATCCGTTTGCCCATAGGAATGTGTTGTCATCCGTTGACGGATGGAAGAAAAACGGATAGACGGTCTGTTCATGTGAAAGGGGACTTATTGGAGTCTGGAGACACCCTTTGAGATAAGTGTCCCCAAGATATCAAGAATCCCCCACAGAATGAGTAAGGGGTAGGCCAGTGACATCACTGGTTGTTAAGGACAATGGGAAGCTATCATGTACAGTTTAATGGTAGTAGTAATATGAATTCCATAAAAATAGAAATGCAGCTTGGAAACAGAGAAACTGACAGCAATATTTAAAGCCCAACCCCAGGCACAAGCAAAAAATTACTCCTGCAGTACCCCCTCCCCCCTCCAGGCACTCACAAGGGTTATTTTTGGCTAGAGATAGACCAACACAGTGTAATACTTTATTCCTCACTCCAGCATGGTCCCTCTAGAGGTTTCCAGCTCTGATTGCACTCTCGCCTCCTCCATGTACAGTGCAGGATTGATAGCCCTACATTAAAATGTGATGGTGGCAAGGGAACCGCCCACAGCCCGGAGTGATGGACCGAGAAGAAGAGGACAATGGAGTCTGCCAAAACTGAGTATTAAGTAAATAATGCTGCCTTCCCGTTTCCCCCCAGAACATCCTTTCTCAAGTGTATTATTCTAGATGAAATAGTAAGAATGGTCAGTTTCGCTTGTATTATCCTCATATTCCCTTAAAAAATGAAGAGTAAAAATATGCTTCTAGTGGTAACATTAAATTCCCATAAGGGTGGTAAAAATAAGAGTGGTAAAATAAAAGGTAAAATTCCACTTCCAATAATAACAGTGAATATTCATAAATAAATGAAATAAAACTAAACTAATCCCACATAAATGTGCTGATAAAAAACGTAAGGTGGTAAAATAAGAAATAAGATTCCACTTCTAAAAATAACAGTGAATGTTCATTAATAAATGAAGTTCAACTGAACTAATCCCACATAAGTGTGCTAATGGAAAACACACAGTAATGAACCTTGCTGTGTATGTGCTTTAACACAGCTATAAGCCCCTTATAATAAATATATTAGGTGAAATCTAATTAAGTAAAACAAATGAAATCAGAATATATATGTCATGCTTCTATGAGATTTCTCCAAAATGATAAATACAAATGTGTAGAAAATTGTATAGACAAAAATCCTCCTTTGCCTACAAAACCTTCATGTGAAGTGTGGCTAATCATCAAGTGTTATAACATTAAGCCAAAACAGTGTCAATTAACTCGTGACAATGTTGAAACAAAGAAACAAAGTGATGGTGAAAAAAGAATAAAATGTTACTTGTAACTCCTTGCGCTTTTTCTTCAATATTAATCACTTCTCCTCTCAGATTCCGGACATATAAGGAGAAAAAATTAACAATCCATTGCGCAGAGATTAATGATTCATTGGATAATAAACTTAAGATAGGGTTTTCTCACTCACAGACTCATTCTGGATGGGATCGCTTTTAGATTGATCAGGCTGCAAACAAGAGCTCAGCGCACAGCTCTCCCTTCACCGCCGACAATTCACACACTGCAGATGCTGGACGTCACAGGCTCCTCCTACATGTTACGTCACTGCCACGTGACTTTTTCAATGATGCCTGTCCTTTCCATCTGCCGTGTATTTATAGTGTGTGTGTCCTTGTTGCTATAGCAATCATCATTTTAATGATGCGATCTCCCTTGCTTACTCATGATCATTCACACGATCTCCTATGGCTAATTATAATGTTCCCTACTTTAGTAATCTTTTATAAACACTTCTTAAATACAAATTTAATATGATCGGAAGCCATATAATCCTAGCAAATTTAAGATATAGCTTCCTAACTAAAACAATATATACTAATCATTAAAACATATTGTCTTTCTAATAGTATATTCATTATAATGTTCAATACTCCCCCTGCTGCTTTTGACATGGAACTTCACCCTTTAAAAGAATATCTTATAAGATCTTTTCAGTTATCGAATCGCATATCTAATCCATATAAAACTTTTGATTATAATTTATCCCCTACCCAGGAGAGTTTTAAAGTTTAGAATATACTTCCAGAATAATTAAAAAAAATTTTGAAAAAATTTATGTTAAAAATGATATATATAAAAAATATATATATAAAATATATAAAAGCTCACATAAAAAAAATCTAAAAAATCCTAAAATACTTTTATTTAAAAATCTGATATAAAACAATTTAGATCAAAATCTATGTTTAGGCCTAGCGGCGTGAGTGTACGCATATTAAAAATCCATCTTGATTCCTGTTTGCTTAGTTCTTTCACCTTATTACTCCCTCTCCAATGTGCATTATATTTTTCAATGGCCCAAAATTTTAGCAGTGTTGGATTTTTTTGATGGTGTGTGGAGAAATGCCTTGAAACGCTGTGTTTAGGGAATCCTTTTATAATATTTTGAATGTGTTCCCTAATTCTTTTCCATAATGGTCTTTTCATTCTTCCAATATATTGTAACGAGCACGGGCACTCCAACACATACACAACCCCTTCACTTCTACACGTCAGAAAGTCTTTGATCTCATACTGAATATTGGTACTTGTGGCTCTGAAGTTCATGCATTTTTGTCCATTCAGCTTGGTGTTTGTGCATGCATAGCACCGTTTACATGGATAGAACCCTTTTCTTTGGAAGAAAGACAATTTTTGCAATGTTTTTGGGGGGTCAAGAACGTTTTTTGCAATGATGTCTCTCAGCGTTGGTGCCTTCCTATATACAAATTTAGGTTTATCCGGTAATATTTTCCTTAATTGATGGTCCGCTAATAAAAGTGGCCAGTGCTTTTTAAAAATCTTTTCTATTTTACGGTGTTGAATGTTAAAATCCATAATCATAGGGACATGTTGTGACAATATAGGGGGTTCTTTCATTTTGTTCTGGATTAATTCGTCTCTGTTGATATTTGCAACCTCCCTTATTTTATCTTCAATAAATAACCTATTATATCCTTTCTGGACAAACTTTTCACCAACTTTTCCTGCTTGTTCAAAAAAAGTGTTTTTTTCAGTGCAATTCCTCCTTAGGCGGATAAATTGTCCTTTTGGTATATTTATAAGCCAGGGGTCAAAATGACAGCTGTCCACTGGGATAAAACTATTTCTTTCTACAGGTTTAAAAAATGTTTTTGTTGTGATTCCATTGTGGGTTAATTTTATCTCCAGATCTAAAAATTGTACAGATTGGGTATTAATTTCATAATTCAATTCTATGTTTCTTTCATTGTTGTTTAATTCTTCCAAGAAGCTGCGGAGTGGTTCCTCTTCACCCATAACAAATTCAATCTATATGTGGATATACAAAAATATACGAGAAAATTAAACATCAAAAAGTATATGTTAAATAAAACAGTGGCTACTGATAGGAATAACAGGGACGTTACAGAAACCTCAGGAAAAGTTTTATATAGCCAACTGATAAACAAATCTCTTTTTAACCCTCAAGTGCATAATAATCAACATATTGATGTTTTTAACAAAATGATTAAGCAGGAAATCGAAAAGATGAAAATAAGAAAAATGAACAACCCAACAGTGATTAAAAATGGAATAAAAGAATTGGAAGAAAACAAAAGAATAGTAATAAGACTGGCGGATAAAGGAGGGGCAATTGTAATCTTGTCCAAAGAATATTACAATGAGGAACTTCAAGGACAGCTCAATGACAGCAATACATACATAAAACTAAGGGGTAATCCCACAAGAGAGTACAAAAAAGAACTACAGGAACTAATTAAAAAAGGAAGTATGAGAGATATTTTACCAAGAAGGAGGAAAAATACCTTGTACCGGAGACATGTAGGGTCCCAGTAATATACACAGTACCCAAAATACATAAGGATCAAGAAAAACCCCCCGGACGTCCTATTATTAATGGAATCCAATCCATTAATTCCAGACTTGGAGAATATGTGGACTATTACTTGCAACCATTAGTACCCAAAACACCAGCTTATTTAAAAGATAGTAAACATCTGATACAAGAACTTAATAAGATTGAGATTCAACCTGGACAGAAATATATACTGGTCACAGCGGATGTATCATCATTATATACCAATATAGGACACGAGAATGCCATATCAGCAACAAAATGGGCTATGAATAAATACACAAACTTAGTATCAAAACAAAAGAAATTTATATTAAGATGTTTAGCATTTGGATTGCAACATAATTATTTTTGGTTCAACTCGGAATACTACAGGCAATTAAATGGAATAGGGATGGGAGCGTTGCAAACATATTCATGTCTGAATGGGAGGAGCAAGCGATATATAGTAACACCCCCACACAATTAATAATGTACAGATGATTTATAGATGATTGCATTATGTTAGGGATGGGTGAAGAGGAACCACTCCGCAGCTTCTTGGAATTGCACTGAAAAAAGCACTTTTTTTGAACAAGCAGGAAATGTTGGTGAAAAGTTTGTCCAGAAAGGATATAATAGGTTATTTATTGAAGATAAAATAAGGGAGGTTGCAAATATCAACAGAGACAAACTAATCCAGAACAAAATGAAAGAACCCCCTATATTGTCACAACATGTCCCTATGATTATGGATTTTAACATTCAACACCGTAAAATAGAAACGATTTTTAAAAAGCACTGGCCACTTTTATTAGCGGACCATCAATTAAGGAAAATATTACCGGATAAACCTAAATTTGTATATAGGAAGGCACCAACGCTGAGAGACATCATTGCAAAAAACGTTCTTGACCCCCCAAAAACATCGCAAAAATTGTCTTTCTTCCAAAGAAAAGGGTTCTATCCATGTAAACGGTGCTATGCATGCACAAACACCAAGCTGAATGGACAAAAATGCATGAACTTCAGAGCCACAAGTACTAATATTCAGTATGAGATCAAAGACTTTCTGACGTGTAGAAGTGAATGGGTTGTGTATGTGTTGGAGTGCCCGTGCTCGTTACAATATATTGGAAGAACGAAAAGACCATTATGGAAAAGAATTAGGGAACACATTCAAAAAAATATAAAAGGATTCCCTAAACACAGCGTTTCAAGGCATTTCTCCACACACCATCAAAAAAATCCAACACTGCTAAAATTTTGGGCCATTGAAAAATGTAATGCACATTGGAGAGGAAGTAATAAGGTGAAAGAACTAAGCAAACAGGAATCAAGATGGATTTTTAATATGCGTACACTCACGCCGCTAGGCCTAAACATAGATTTTGATCTAAATTGGTTTATATCAGATTTTTAAATAAAAGTATTTTAGGATTTTTTAGATTTTTTTTATGTGAGCTTTTATATATTTTAGATATATATTTTTTATATATATAATTTTTAACATAAATTTTTTTTTAATTTTTTAAATTATTCTGGAAGTATATTCTAAACTTTAAAACTCTCCTGGGTAGGGGATAAATTATAATCAAAAGTTTTATATGGATTAGATATGCGATTCGATAACTGACAAGATCTTATAAGATATTCTTTTAAAGGGTGAAGTTCCATGTCAAAAGCAGCAGGGGGAGTATTGAACATTATAATGAATATACTATTAGAAAGACAATATGTTTTAATGATTAGTATATATTGTTTTAGTTAGGAAGCTATATCTTAAACTTGTTAGGATTATATGGCTTCCGATCATATTAAATTTGTATTTAAGAAGTGTTTATTAAATATTACTAACGTAGGGAACATTATAATTAGCCATAGGAGATCGTGTGAATGATCATGAGTAAGCAAGGGAGATCGCATCATTGAAATGATGATTGCTATAGCAACAAGGACACACACACTATAAATACACGGCAGATGGAAAGGACAGGCATCCTTGAAAAAGTCACGTGGCAGTGACGTAACATGTAGGAGGAGCCTGTGACGTCCAGCATCTGCAGTGTGTGAATTGGCGGCGGTGAAGGGAGAGCTGTGCGCTGAGCTCTTGTTTGCAGCCTGATCAATCTAAAAGCGATCCCATCCAGAATGAGTCTGTGAGTGAGAAAACCCTATCTTAAGTTTATTATCCAATGAATCATTAATCTCTGCGCAATGGATTGTTAATTTTTTTCTCCCTATATGTCCGGAATCTGAGAGGAGAAGTGATTAATATTGAAGAAAAAGCGCAAGGAGTTACAAGTAACATTTTATTCTTTTTTCACCATCACTTTGTTTCTTTGTTTCAACATTGTCACGAGTTAATTGACACTGTTTTGGCTTAATGTTATAACACTTGATGATTAGCCACACTTCACATGAAGGTTTTGTAGGCAAAGGAGGATTTTTGTCTATACAATTTTCTACACATTTGTATTTATAATTTTGGAGAAATCTCATGGAAGCATGACATATATATTCTGATTTCATTTGTTTTACTTAATTAGATTTCACCTAATATATTTATTATAAGGGGCTTATAGCTGTGTTAAAGCGCATACACAGCAAGGTTCATTACTGTGTGATTTCCATTAGCACACTTATGTGGGATTAGTTCAGTTGAACTTCATTTATTAATGAACATTCACTGTTATTTTTAGAAGTGGAATCTTATTTCTTATTTTACCACCTTACGTTTTTTTATCAGCACATTTATGTGGGATTAGTTTAGTTTTATTTCATTTATTTATGAATATTCACTGTTATTATTGGAAGTGGAATTTTACCTTTTATTTTACCACTCTTATTTTTACCACCCTTATGGGAATTTAATGTTACCACTAGAAGCATATTTTTACTCTTCATTTTTTATGGGAATATGAGGATAATACAAGCACAACTGACCATTCTTACTATTTACTGATTTTAACACACACTTAGTTGCAGCTATATTATTTGGTCATCTCATATTAACCATTTGGTCCTCATAGTATTAAAATTGCTACCACGTCAGCGCTTGAGCTCTCTTATATACATTCTAGAGGAAATCATATAGAGAAATGATTTATTATAATTCATTTGGGGGGGGGGGGGGGGTTGGCAAAATGCCCCCTCTGTTGCTTCCTGGTTTCTGGCCTAGGCCAAAATGATGTCATACATCCCAAGAGTTTTCATGTGCATTTTTTTCTTTCATCTGAATGGTGGAAGGTGGGGGCTTTTTCAGCTAAGCACACCCTTCGGTCTGCATGCCTGAGCTAACAGCAGATGAATTCCAGGAAGTAAATGCAAACAAGGATCACCTGTCCTTATTCAAGATGGCTGCAGCCAGAAATGCTAGGGAGGGGTGTGGGGGGTGAAAGTGAATCCTCATCAAAAAATAAAGCATGGAGACATGGATGGTTGGAGGAGTTCACTTTATGTATTAAAAAGGAATCAAATATCGTTTTTAGTTTGCAGTGCTGGGATACAGTTTATTTCAGCTTGAAGTGGGAAATCTTAGCAGTGTTCAATTACTTCAAGGATGACTCCACCCAGGGCTGGTGCTAGATTATTTTGCACCCTAGGCAAGACCAGCTACTTGCGCCTCCACCCCCCCCTCCAAAAAAAAAAAAAAATTATTAAAACTACCATTTTAAAAACTGTAGAAAATATTAAAACATCTAAATATGAAACTGCTAAATTTCTTTTCATTTGCAAAAATTCATGCCACAAGATGTCAAAGAAACAGCCCAATCCAGCAAAAAAAAAAAAAAAAGAAAAGAAAACAGCCCAATCCAGCAAAGAGACAGCCCTGTCTAGTAAAGAGACATCCAAATTCAGCAGTGTGGCAGGTGGGGAAGGGGCAGTGTGATAGGTGGGGGAGAGCATGATAGGTGGGGGGCAGTGTGTAACAGGTGGGAGGGCGAGTGTGACAGGTGGGGGGTGATAGGTAGGGGGCAGTGTGTGCAGTGTGTAACAGGTGGGGGGGAGCAGTGTGACAAGTGGGGGGGGCAATGTGATAGGTGGGGGGCAGTGTGTACAGTGTGTAACAGGTGGGGGGGTGATAGGTGGGGGGCAGTGTGTACAATGTGTAACAGGTGGGGGGTGATAGTTGGGGGGCAGTGTGTACAGTGTGTAACAGGTGGGGGGGTGATAGGTGGGGGGCAGTGTGTAACAGGTTGGGGGGCAGTGTGACAAGTGGGGGGGCAGTGTGGCAGGTGGGGGGGCAGTGTGGCAGGTGGGGGGCCAATATGACAGGTGGGGGAGTTATAGGTGAAGGCAGTGTGTAACAGGTGGGGGGGCCCAGTATGACAGGTGGGGGGGCCAATGTGACAGGTGGGGGGTGATAGGTGGGGGGCAGTGTGTAACAGGTTGGGGGGCAGTGTGTAACAGGTTGGGGGGGCAGTGTGGCAGGTGGGGGGCCCGTGTGACAGGTGCAAGAACTTCACTCACTGTGTTGGCCGTTAGTGCCAGCTTTTCAGGGCTGCCCTTAAAAACAAGAAGGAGTGACCTGAGGCAGGCACCTTGCATGGAATCCTGTCAGCAATAAACAGCCCGTCAGAGCAGCCAATCATGGAGTCGTGTGCTTGTGGTGCCACAGCCAATCGATAGCAGGGGTGGGCGTTCTGTGTGCTGGCGGGCGTGGCCAATGGCTACCTGTGTGTTATGCTGTCCCAGGTCTCAAGTAAGCGTCGAGTAGAGGCAGGAGGATGGCGTCCGTATGGTCACCTGTCAAGTGTTCCCGCCCCGGGGCGGGACGGCCTCCCCTTTATTGGGAAGGGATTTCCACACTTCTCTCGCTCCTCCCTTCGGTAAACAGTGACAAACGGCCAGGGAAGTGAAGGCAGACTGGGGCGGAGCGGACCGCCCACAAACATGCCGCTCTCTGTGTGTGTGGGAATAAAGCTTAGGCGGCCGGCCGACGGCCGTGGTAGTGTGCTGTCACCGGGCGAGCCCTCCGCATGCTGGACTATGAAGAGCGAAGCACTGACAAGCTCAGTAGGGAAACCAGCGGTCCTGGCAGCGCCCTAGGCGGCAGTGCGCCCTAGGCGGTTGCCTAGTCCGCCTAGTGGTAGCGCCGGCCCTGACTCCACCCAAACAAGCGTCGGTCACTTAAATCACCCAGGGGGCCGTCATTTTCTCACGCAATCTTCAATAAAGAGTTCATTTAAGGACGCACACAGGGCTGGCTGACCTTCCCAACAAATGTGGAAAATACTTTCTATAAAAATACAATCTCCCTCTATTGGGAGGACGCCATTAGTGTCACAATGTAATCTTTTAATTGTTTATTGTCATTATAAAGACGTTATAAAGAAGTTATCGATGATAAATGTTTCAAATACCATGTAAAGTCCTGGGTCTCCTGCCAATGGATAACATTGATTTTTATGACCTTTATTCTTGCAGAAGCCAAATACTTTAGCACAATATTTACTTTTATTTTTCTTTTATACCTGTCCATATATAAATATCTCTGCATTCAATTTTTCCGGGTCATACTGACTTCCTATTGGCAGATCACCTGTAATTAAGAAGGGGTGTATGGAAAAAAAACTAACAACCAAAAACCTTAGACAAAATTAAGGTGGTTGAAAATCCTTCCCTATACCCAGTGCAGTGACTGGCCTTATGCGATACACAGAGATGTAACAAATCCTCTTGCATAAGTTGTACCTGTTTGTCTGCAGCCCCCTCTATCCTCCACAGCCCCCTAAAACACATATTTTACACAGCATTTCTGAGCTTCAAAAAGCAGGAGGTGGAGATCTGACATCGCACACATTCAGCATAGAGCAAGGACCTGAGTGTGACCTGAGACCTGCGTGGAGAGAAATTAAACCCCCTAACCTCTACACAGTCTCATAGGGAAACATGCAAAGCTGTGGCTGTCAATCACCTGCTGTGTGCTGGGGGGGAGAGGGCATCCCCTGGGTTTGCTATGTGTCAGCATAGACTGTCGGAGGTGACTCATGCAGATAGCAGAGGAATGACAGAGCAGCCGGTTATCACACTCGGTGCTTTGGATTGAGGCAAGAACACACTATAGAAGGAAATGCTTTGTTCATTTTACATTTCAGAGGCTTATGCCGCGTACACATGAGCGGACTTTTCGACCGGACTGTCCGACGGACTTTTGACGGACTTTCAACGGACTTTCCCAACGAACGGACTTGCCTACACACAATCACACCAAAGTCCGATGGATTCGTACGTGATGACGTACACCAGACTAAAATAAGGAAGTTGATAGCCAGTAGCCAATAGCTGCCCTAGCGTCGGGGGGCTGCCTTGTAAGTCTCTTTGAAGTCCTGATTAAATTGTTGGTCATTTACATTGCTAAACAGATGGTCAATTCACATATACCGTATATACTCGAGTATAAGTCGTTCCGAGTATAAGTCGAGGCCCTAATTTACCACAAAAAACTGGGAAAAACGTATTGACCCGAGTATAAGATGAGGGTGAGAAATGCAGAGGGTCAACAATGCCCATCTGCAGCTGCATGCCTCCCTGTGTCCTGTGCAGCCTACCTGTATCCTGTGCATGTGTCCTGTGTCCTGTACATGTGCATGTGTCCTGTACATGTGTGTCCTGTACATGTGTCCTGTACATGTGTCCTGTACATGTGTGTCCTGTACATGTGTCCTGTACATGTGTGTCCTGTACATGTGTGTCCTGTACATGTGTGTCCTGTACATGTGTCCTGTACATGTGCATGTGTCCTGTACATGTGTGTCCTGTACATGTGTCCTGTGTTCCTGTGTCCCTGTGTCCTGTGTCCTGTACATGTCCTGTGTGCATGTGTCCTGTGTGCATGTGCAGCCTACCTGTGTCCTGTGCAGCCTCCCTGTGGTGATCTCCATCCTCAGACGGCGGCCGGCGTGTGATGATACTGTTCGGCGGCCATTCCACAGTTCAAAAGCCGCGCCTCCTCCTCGTCTGTGATAGGCTGACCGCTGACTGCTTATCACAGACATTCTCTCATTCTCATACCATGGACGAGGATGAGAGAATGTCCGTGATAGGCTGTACACTGACAGCTGTTCAGCCTATCACAGACGAGCAGGAGGCGCGGCTTTTGAAAGCTGGAATAGCCTTTGAACACTATCATCACAGGCCGGCCGCCGTCTGCCTGCATGACACGCTGATCATGCAGACAGACGGCGGTGACTCGAGAATAAGTCGAAGGGGACACTTTCAGCCCAAAAAAAGGCTGAAAAATTCGACTTATACTCGAGTATATACGGTAGATGTCACTTCCCAATCCCTGTGGGAAATCAGAGATAAACCTTTCCACAGCTGAAGGTGTGAATGGCATTTGACCACAACCAAAAACAGCTGTTATATTATATGACTAACATAGTTGTATCCAGTATAGCTGTTTAATCAGAATCCATGTTTTCTTAATCATAACTAAATGTTTGATAAATAAATAGCTATACCATTTACCCGATCAATCCCATCTCTTGGTTCAAATTAAAAAGCTGTGATTTTTTAGACAGCTGACATGATAAGTATCAAAGTTCTTCAGACATCTAAAAAGCTTCTGAAAGCACGCCTTTCCATCAATGCTGTTTATCGCGGATGTCATAAAGTCAAGGAATGAGGGAGGATATTTTTGAGGATGGCGTCACTCAGATTGTTAGTCCAACATTTGATCATTAACAAAAATGCCCATAAAGCCGTTGAGTTTTTAATCTATGTTCTAGCAATAAGACCTAGAAGAAAAGAAAAATGTCGTAGCCTCCCTGGCGGTATTCCCGAGTGTGGCTCGGGGTTAAAATTCAGTACCATTAGCGGTAACCCCGAGCCACACTCGGGATCGCATTGCAGGATCCTGGGGCGGCTTTACTTACCTTGTCCCCGGGATCCTGCGATGTCCCCCGCAGTGTCCGAGGGCTCCGTCCTCCTCCGAAGCCTCTCTGTGCCAGGCTCCGTTCCCTGCGAGCGGCGCGACGCACGGGGGCGGAGCCTGGCGGCAAATTAAAAAAAAAGTAAAAATCATAATACATACAGTACTGTAATCTTACAGATTACAGTACTGTATGAAATGATTTCACATCCCTTTTGTCCCCAGTGCTCTGGCCCATGCCCTGCATGCCGTTTTACATGATATACACTGTTCTTTCTGCCTGGAAACTGGAGATTGTCCATAGCAACCAAAAAGTGTCCCTTTACGTCAAAAGTGGCTTTAGACCAGCTAGAAAACAGCGATAGTAAATTAGAACACTTGCAGAATTGAGCGATAGTGAATTGTGGGGAAATGTATTTTATTACTATTTTTTTTTTTTTTTTTTTTAATTATTTATTTTTATTTATTATATTATAATTTATGTTTTTGTGTTTCAAACTTTATCATACCCGGGATATCTACTAGACTCTGGTTTGGACAGATTTAAGTGTGTTATTGTTAAGATTTACAGACCTACAATATAAAAAGCCAAATTTCCATGCAAAATAATTGTACCGCTTTCAGCACCGAAAATCCGAAATAATCATACCGCCAGGGAGGTTAATACAAGGACAAACCATTCTCATTTAGTATAAAATGTTATTCAACTGTCATTTAAACTAAACTGTCTAGACTATATAAACATTTATTATGAACAATAGGCTTCTCAGAAGGGGGGGGGGGGGGGGCTATCACGTATGACCTGGACCATTGATCCTACAGGAACATAGACAAGGATTTACAAGAATGACAGGAGTATAGTGCAGTACTGGGGTTCAGGGTTCACAGGAGATACAGTTGATGTGTACTATGATTCTAAGGCAGGAAGGATACCTAATGGTACTATCTGGGGAGAACGCAGCATGTCCGCACATGCAACAATGGTGAGTGCCCTTGAAAGGGCCGAGGCGCAGAGTCTAAGGAACTGCCTTGTCTTCTCCAGAGCTCTTGATGGTAGAGATGGTTTTGTGCTGCAGACAGTTCCCCGGTTGCGGCCCTCTTACTCACCCAAGCATGCAGATACCTAGAACTAAGGGCCAATGGACAAATGAGAATCCCTTGCAGCGCTGAGGTGCTGGGATCACTAAACAGTAGGGAGTAAAATTCAAGCTAACAGGTGTGTGCCTGGACACACACAGACATTGGGGACAGATACACAAAGACACATATAAACAGTTAGAAATGAGTAGCCATGCAAACAGTCACACAGGAATCTCTAATGCCGCGTACACACGGTCGGACTTTTCGTCTACAAAAGTCCAACGGACGCCGACGGACTAAAGCTGGCTGGTAATCCGATCGTGTGTGGGCTTCTCCGGACTTTCAGCAGACTTTTTCAGCCTCAAATCCGACGGACTTTAGATTTGAAACATGCTTCAAATCTTTACGTCGTAACTACGACGGACCCGAAATCCGCTCGTCTGTATGCTAGTCCGACAGACAAAAACCCATGCTAGGGCAGCTATTGGCTACTGGCTATGAACTTCCTTATTTTAGTCCGGTGTACGTCATCACGTACGAATCCGTCGAACTTTTGTGTGGTCGTGTGTAGGCAAGTCCGTTCGTTAGAAAGTCTGCTGCAAGTCCGCCGAAAGTCCGCCGGAAGTCTGTCGGACAGGCTGTCGGACTTTTGTAGACGAAAAGTCCGACCGTGTGTACGCGGCATAAGAGTAGTGAAGTTGCATGGTGTCACCGAACAGGAAACTAGTTTACAAATACACTTGGAGACACAAAGGCAGACTTGCTTGGGACATTATTATTCAAAGCCTAAGACAATCTGCTTCAGCTTGAAAAGGCAGTACTGGCTGGGCATGTAGCTAATTAAATTAACAACAGGAGGTTTAATCTAGTCTTAAAAACAAATTTTGTGGGACAAGATACAACCGCAGACCCTATAAGTTAAAGCATTGGAACTAAATGCCAATACCAATACAATAATAATACCAGCATACCTGCTGATCTTTGGGAATAGAGGAGACAGATCTGCGAAAAAGCTGACGATCTGTGACAGGTCTAATTTATAATGTTAATAATACCCAAGTAATTCTTAACGCTTAATGTAGTAACACTGACATACATGTTGTAATACATTCATTACTTTTTTTTTTTTTTTTTTTTTTTATAGGTGTTTAAACTAGAGCAGCAATTTAATAAGAATATTCCTGCGCTACCCAATTGGAAAAAGAAAAGAAAACAAAAACTCAAGCCCAAAATCAAACTGAGGTATGGGGGGGAGGTGCTGCGCTAACCAGAAGAAAGCTGTAAATCTCTGTCTGTGGTCAATTAATAAAATGACATAAAATCGCATAATAAATCGCATAAATAAGTGTTGACACTAAAAACATTCAAGCCTTAATAATCAGCATCATGTGTATGTGAAAAAAGTGCATAAAAAATCCTTTTCAATTGGTATATACTAAATAACAAAAAAAATTGCATGTTAAATCGCATAAATAAGTGTTGACACTAAAAACATATAAATCTAGATAATCATGTGTTGGTGCACAAAGGGACATAAACACTACTTCATGTGAATTATTCTAAATAAAAATACATAGAATAAATCAGAAATAACCATCAAAAACATATCCTTATAAATGGTGCAAAACGTACAAAGTGCCAGTGCTTAAAGGTGATCGAGATATCGCAAATAAAACACATCAATCCAACGCAATATGGATAATAAATAATATAAATAAATGTCCCAATAATAGTGATATAAAATATATTGTGCTGGCCTGCGAAACAAATGACCAATGACATGCCAGTAAGTGCAGCAAACTTAAAGTGCCAGTGTAAAAGTCATTGAAGGTGCAAAAGCAAGTTCTGGTGTATTCAATAAAACAACAGTGGGGTGTCTGGGATGCAATTCACTCAGTGTCCTCTTCGTGCATAAAACACTAATGTAAGCAGTGGCCCCTTACCTAGCGGTGCTAGGTCAACCGCATGAATTGTAGCTAAAACGCCAGTTCCCGAGCCTCCATCGCGTCCCTATAGCCACGCTTGCCTGTGTTGGGTTATCCTAATGGCAGCTGATTACAAGTGGCTATGGTCCTATCAGGGGTCCTGGACCAGCACGGATCCTAGCTCAGCCTCCACATCTCAGGTATGTATGTACAGGAATATGAAGGACAAAGGTACTTGATAGTGAAGTATGTATTAACCAGGTAATGCTTTATTAAAAATCTTTAAGTAGATGTACTCACATAAAAACAATGCAGAGCAAACCTCTCTCCTACAAGCAGCGAACTCGTTCTGTGTCTAGCAATGTGAAACAGCCTATTCCGTCCCTACGCGTGACATCACCGATCACGTGACTTCTTCAGGGGATGAACACACTGTGTTGTGCAATGTTATCGTCCTGGTACTTGTGAAGTGCCTGTCATGTAAGTGTACTTTTTAATCCTTTTAATAAAAGTTTGGCAAACGGAGAGCACTATATTTCTCCCTCTTCTATCTTTATGACTCATGAGATATATCCTGACCTCCTGCTACGTGGTACCTGGCGGAGCTCCCTATCACCGGATTGGACTATCACTCTTTATGACCCTGATGGGAATGCTTTTATGACCCTCTATAATTTAAGGGTCCTGGACATCAGGTGAGAGGCCATTCAGTTCTTGGTGAAGGGCACTTCTATCAGTCACACAATACTGGCATGATATCACGCTTGTCTGGTGGAACTCCACAGGAATGTTTGGACATTGTTATCGCTCTTTTATTATCGTATGAAGGACTTTTTATATTGTCATCCTCTTCATATCCCTGGAAGCTTTTTTGGTTTTATTTATTTAGCGCTGCACCTATTTTATTTATATTTTGATTTGAGGGATTTGATTGTTTGACCCTGGTGTTCAGCTGCTTTTGTTTTTGCATACACGCGCTGATTTACTACTCATTTAATAATTGCATGACAATACAGCTGTTCACACACACACAAGCCATGCAATTTAAACCGTGTCAAAGAAAAAAAGGGGGGGGGGGAGCTCGTTGCGCCTTTAAACTATAAAACACCATTTCTCTTTTTTAAACTTTAATCATTAGTGAAAAAGGTTTTTTTTTTTTTACTAATTTAATTTTATTAAATGTATTGGGTGTGGCTCCAATGACCACATGATCGGCCACCCCAGCAAGTATTTAAATTAACGATTTTCAGCTCACGATTTTCTAACCTTTCTTTTAGAAAAAGCAAATATAATATTTAATGTTTTCTTTTTCATATTAAATTGACCACAGTGCAAAATGACTACACATTGCACACGGTTTTACAATTTTAAGTACAAATTTTTTTTTTTTAAGACCCAAATTATATAGGTCAAATTGTTCTTTTAAGTCAGAAATAAAATTTTTAGTCTTTTTAAGGTCACGCTTTACAGACAAAATATTTTTCTTGCTTCTAAAGGTTGCAATGACCAGCATTCCACTGACTTGTTACCTGTGGCAATGTCCCATCACTTTAAAACATACATAACAAACACAAAACACAATCATCATGCCACCCATATTCATACTGTGTTACTATTTTTTCACATTCATCAGTCCCTACCCTCAAGGAGCTTACAATCCTAAGGTCCCTAACTCACATTCATACATACACTAGGGACAATTTAGACAGGATCCAATTAACCTCCCAGCATTTCTCCAGAGTGTAGGAGTAACCGGAGGAAACCCAGGCAGGCACAGGGAGAACACGCAAACTCCATGTGGGTAAAGTCGTGGTTTGGATCAACTGTTTTGCTGATACAGCACTTTGGGCATATTAATACAACTAACATGACATAACAATCCATGGATCTCACACACATATATACAACAAACAGAACTCTCACACTTAGCCAACTACATCCTGTAGACAAAAATATTTCTCTAATAAAACTGCACTTTCCCTTCTCTCTCTTTTTTTTTTTTATATATATATTCACTCATCTATAATGGGCTCTAATCCATATGTCTACTTAGGTCATTATAAGTGTGCTGGGTGGTAGGGTATAATGTGCTTGCAGTTATTTTAGCAATGTTATTATTAGGTTCAAATTCATATACAGGACAATAAGTTTCTTTCATTTCCTTTTTTCAACATTTTTGTCATTTGTTTTAGCCTTCTAGTGGTACAAAACCCCTGTGTGCTTTGGTTCCATTCCTTGAGGGACTCGGCCAGTCCTGTTAATAGGGGTTCAGTTACACAAACTGAATGGGGTCACACAGACAGCCCAAAGGAGCTCCTGGTGGGATCACACAGATCCCAATCTGGGGTTGTACTCGGTGGTACAATTCCCCATCTCACACGGTGGTGAGACTTCCTCAAGGATTCATCTTTTCCTAGGTCCCCACATCACACAGACACAGTGAATTTAAGTAATAGCAGGAACCAGGGGCATTGCTAGGGGGTGGCTATTGGGGCTACAGCCCCGAATCTGGGGCCCATAGCCCCGAGTCTCTTGCCGCAGGGTCCTTGCTTAACCAGCGCTTCAATCACCCTGACACCATATAAACCATGGTGCCATGATGATTGAAGCGTCGACACCAGCCATTGCCCGCAAAATATGGCTTAGCACCGGCGTGCCCCCCCCCCCCCCGCAGGCCTGCAAAAAGGTTGGTCATCACTGCTATGGGCTCTAGCCCCAGATCTTTTGCAGACCTAGCAACGCCCCTGGCAGGAACTGTCACAAATCAGCCACACAGACTGACAGGCACACAACTAAATGGGGGAGGGGGGGGATTTAGTCACAGAAGCTGCTAAAAAAAAAGGAAACTCTGGAGTTAAGATGTAAAAACACACTCCTTTCTAAAGAGAAACAGTCCACTTATATGCAAGATACATGGCAGCACATATGACAGGCACACAACTGAATAGGGGTTCAGTTACACAAACTGAATGGGGTCACACGGACAGATTAAAACAGTTCACGAATGTACAAAGCACTCCCTTAGACAAGCCACTCATGCAGGACACACACAGCATCACATATTCCAACAAATTGTGCAGTACAGTAACAAAAATCTCACTAGGAGAAAATTCTAGAGTATAGAATCTGACAGTTCTGCTTCCCTAAAGTCTTCCACATCAGTTTATAGGGCACTGTGCAGAATAGGGGAGATAGTACTTCTGCTCATGGTGTAGTTTTATGGAGAACTACGCAGACGAGAAAAGGAAAACAGAATTTCATTCAAAACTGGTACTAAGGATTCAAGCGGCGCTGTTTTTATAAGCAGGCCGTCACCCTTGGCAATAAACCAGGGCCTCACCACACATAGTACCTTATCAGCCACAGCCTATGAATGATCCCTTGAGTCCGAAGACCCGATTTTTGACCTGGCTGGTCACCCCAGACTTCAGGAACTGCAAAAATCCTAACTACGCACACATTGCCCCTGAAATAGGGCAAGCCATTCTCACAGAACGCACACTTGCAAGGACAGTAATAAGTACAGATAGTATGGAAAGTAAAAAAGAAACGTAAAAAAAAAAAAACAAAATTCAACAGTCAAGGTTCTTGGAAAGAGTACTTCTACATGACACCAACTTACCAATGGCGTCCCTAGGGGGGGCCAGAGGGCGCCCTGACCCCCCCAACATTATGCTGTGCCCCACCATGTGCCCCCTCCCCCATAAAATTTTTTATTTTTTTTTTACAAAAAATCAATGTCTAAGAAGGAGAGACTCCCCAGTCAGCTCCTGCGGGTGATTCCTCCCCCCTCCCTCTGCTTGCTGACACTGCATAATGCGAGCACTCACACAACCACGGCCACCCGATCTGCTCCTTCCCCTGCATCCTCATTGGCAGTTAGAAGAGCGAGTTGCAGGAAGGACTCCACCAGGACTCTCAGTTACTGAAAAAACAGACTGATTTCTCCCCTCCTTAGGACAGGAGAACCAGCCTGTAAATTCCAAGAGATGCCAAACCAGCTCTGTCAATAGCAGGGGCAGGACAGCAAAAGGAGGCTGGGGAACCCCACAGTGGCAGAACACCAGGGCCCGGTGGCAAGACAACCTTTGCAAACCTGATAGTTCTCCCACTGCTTTGGATCCTTATATTTTCTTGGTATGCTGGTGACATATATCTCTTGTTTTCTGCCACCCTGGGGGACCCCAATACAGTAGGAAGGGAGCTCACTGCGGAACATGTGAAAGGGCCGTTGTGGGGTCGTAGTAAAGGGCCCCAGTATATATTTATATATCTATATAGATATATATAGATATATATCTATATAGATATAGATATATATCTATATATATCTATATCTATATAGATATATATATATATCTATAGATAGATATATATATATCTATATATATAGATATATATATAGATATATATATATCTATAGATATACATATATCTATCTATCTATAGATATATATATGCATTTTATAGTTGCCCCCCTACTTTTGTCCCTGTCCCCCCATGTGCCCCCCTTAAATATGAAAGCTGGAGACGCCACTGCAACTTACGCAAATCAGTACAGCACAAGGGGGAAATCACAGTAAGCAGAAAGTTAGCTTACCTTAGCCAGTTTCCAGCTTGTGTTGTCCTGTTCCATGTCTCAGCGGCATCTGCAAAGTATCGATTTCCGGCTTCGAAGGACCAATTGATAGGGAAATCCCAGAACTTAGGGGTTTCCAATAACATTTTGACTGCTGAACCACATTCAAAAAGATGTACTTAATATTCAAGCCTATGGTTTAAGCCATAGGCAGGGAGAACAATACAGTAAGTACATGGTGACATTCAATATGATTGTTCTGACTGGAGCTGGGGGCCTGAGTACATTTTATACTGTATACAAGGGGTGACACCTTGAATGGGACTCTTTTGAAGTACCATTCAACTCTTTGGTGATATTCATTGATATGCAAATGGTCATTTAACATATACACGTCACTTCCCAAGTTCTGTGGGAAAGCCAGGGGTAGACCTGTTAACAGCTGAAGGTGTGAATGGCATTTGATAATAGGCATGTGCAATTCGTTTCGTTCCGAATTCGTTTTTTAATGAATTTCGACAAATTTGTTCATTCGGGAATATCCGAATTAACGAAAACCCGTTTAACAAATTTTTTCCGAATATTCGTAAATTCGATAAAATTGGACATTCGTAAATTCAGGCATTCGTACATTCGTACATTCGCAATTTACGAATGTACATTCGTACATTAATAAATTAGTAAATTCGTAAATTTGTAAATTCGAAAATTTGGAAATCTGAAATAATAGTTAACTAATAATAACTTAACTATTAGTAATTACTAGTAACTTTTAAATTATAGGTATTGTAATTTCCTTTCAAATGTGGCTGTTAGTGAACGTAACACATACAAATTTATCCGAAGTTATGAATGATCCGAAAAAACGGAATGGAACGTAATGAATTAATAATAATAAATAACAATAATAATAATAACAACGTTTTATTATGATTATTTATTAATAATTTGTTCTGTTCCATTTGTTTAGATGCAGCATTCATTTTGGATAATTCGTAACTTCGGATAAATTCGTATTTGTTACGTTCACTGACAGTCAAATTTGAAAGGAAATTACAATACCTATAATTTAATAGTTAGTTACTATTTTAGAATTTTGAATTTTCGGGTTTTTGGATTTTCAAACTTCGAATTTACAAATTTCTGAATTTTCTAATTTACAAATGTACAATTTTACGAATTTACGAATGTACAAACGTAAAAATGTACGAATGCACGAATGAACGAATGTACGAATGAACGAATGTTCGAATTTACGAATGTACGAATGAACGCATTTACGAATTTACGAATGAACGAATTTACGAATCGCGATCATAACGAATGACCCGAAAAACGAAAAAAAATAATAAACTAATGAAACTAAAACGAAAATGAACACATTTTTTGGCTGTGCACATGTCTATTTGATAACAACCAAAACATCTGTTAACTCATACATCTTGTAACTAAACATTTGTAAAATATCTCTGCTTAATCAGAATACATGTTTTGATAATCATAACTAAATGTTTGATAAATAAATAGCTATTCCATCTACCCTATCAGTCTGTATGTCTTATTGTAGATCTCCTTAGTGTTGTAGAACTGGTTTCCAGCAGTGTCTCTGAAGAAAGTCCGGGCTGGGAGTAGATGTCACTTCCCAGAGAAGGTGGATTAGACACCAAAAAAACTACACCTACCTCATATATATTGTAGTCAAAAATAAAATTGCGCTATTTTGAAAAAATCTGAAGAGCTAGAGCAGCTACATACAAATGTGACTAAGATTCATAAACAAGAGGTGAGTGAAAATGTAGCGCTAATGAAGACTTTGTGAAACAGTTAAGTGAACAAAAAGTTAATAATAAATGAGAGACATGTGAATGCACATATATAAAATGTGAACAGCAAACAAACAAGTCCCGTTGAGTGATGAATCACAGATGAGACAATCAAAAAAAAAAAAAAGTGATGTGTGAATCACAAATAGGGGTGATGGTAATGAAAACAAGGAGTCCGTAAAATTGTGGACATCTTCATGTGGGCAGTCAGGGACACCAGGTATAATGTTGGCAGCAGGTATCACAAAAGGAAATAAATACTCTTACTGGAACAAATGGATCTGGATGTCAGCGACACCAGATCAAACAGGCATAGATAGAAACAGCTCGAAGTGTCCTGGGATGGTCAGCAAGGAAACTGGAGCAGGCACCGGTATCTTCGGAGGTCGGTATTTATCCAATATAATCACCACAGGTAGGTCAACCCTTAGAGACACAGGTGGGTAGTAGTCTCCAGAATTCCACAGCAGGTGTTGTCTTGCTTTGTTGACAAGGGTTGAGGTGGATCTCACTAATAACTGTATAAAAATCCTTTAAAATGCTGTAATCATGGTATGCAGCATGAAGCCTGGTGGTCTACTTTCCATTGTGTAGGACAGTGTTTTTCAACTCCAGTCCTCAAGGCGCCCCAACAGGTCATGTTTTCAGGATTTCCCTCAGATTAAACAGCTGTGGTAATTACTAAGGCAGTGAAACTGATCAAATCACTTGTGCAGAGTAATGGAAAGCCTGAAAACATGACCTGTTGGGGCGCCTTGAGGACTGGAGTTGAGAAACACTGGTGTAGGACATGCACATGTGGCAATCATTCCCTAGGGGGAGGGGGCTGCAGGGACAAAATCAGCATAGCACTTCTGGCAGCACCTCCTGCCTACTGGATTCTTTGGACAAATGCAGCTCAATCAATTTGTGATCCCAAAGTGATTGAGCTGCATTTGTCCAAAGAATCCAGTAGGCAGGAGGTGCTGCCAGAAGTGCTATGCTGATTTTGTACCTGCAGCCTCCTCCCCCTAGGGAATGATTGACACATGTGCATGTCCTACACAATGGAAAGTAGAGCATTGAATATCTCCCACTATGTGTTTGTATACAATTTAATGTTAGTTAATGTTTTTTTCCTATTAATTATTATTAATTATTTAGCACGGTATTTGTCACATATATATTATCTCTTTTATTATTAATATATTTGCACTCAGCGCTCCCTTTTTTATAAATTACTTGATTTAAAGCACATTGTCACTTTAATGGGGTTAGCAGCTTTTTCATTTAGATTACCATATTTTAATTATGAGGCACAAAGTTTATTTATTACTCACATATAAAGGTAGATGTTGACGTTTCCGATTCACATACAGTATCTCACAAAAGTGAGTACACCCCTCACATTTTTGTAAATATTTTATTCTATCTTTTCATGTGACAACACTGAAGAAATGACACTTGTCTACAATGTAAAGTAGTGAGTGTACAGCTTGTATAACAGTGTAAATTTGTTGTCCCCTCAAAATAACTCAACACACAGCCATTAATGTCTAAACCGCTGGCAACAAAAGTCAGTACACCCCTAAGTGAAAATGTCCAAATTGGGCCCAAAGTGTCAATATTTTGTGTGGCCACCATTATTTTTCAGCACTGCCTTAACCCTCTTGGGCATGGAGTTCACCAGAGCTTCACAGGTTGCCACTGGAGTCCTCTTCCCCTCCTCCATGATGACATCACAAAGCTGGTGGATGTTAGAGACCTTGCGCTCCTCCACCTTTCGTTTGAGGATGCCCCACAGATGCTCAATAGGGTTTAGGTCTGGAGACATGCTTGGCCAGTCCATCACCTTTACCCTCAGCTTCTTTAGCAAGGCAGTGATCGTCTTGGAGGTGTGTTTGGGGTCGTTATCATGTTGCATTCATGGTTCCCTCAATGACCTGTAGCTCCCCAGTGCCAGCAGCACTCATGCAGCCCCAGACCATAACACTCCCACCACCATGCTTGACTGTAGACAAGACACACTTGTCTTTGTCCTCCTCACCTGGTTGCCGCGACACACGCTTGTCACCATCTGAACCAAATAAGTTTATCTTGGTCTCATCAGACCACAGGACATGGTTCCAGTAATCCATGTCCTTAGTCTGCTTGTCTTCAGCAAACTGTTTGCCGGCTTTCTTGTGCATCATCTTTAGAAGAGGCTTCCTTCTGGGATGACAGCCATGCAGACCAATTTGATGCAGTGTGCGGCGTATGGTCTGAGCACTGACAGGCTGACCCCCTACCCCTACAACGTCTGCAGCAATGCTGGCAGCACTCATACGTCTATTTCCCGAAGACAACCTCTGGATATGACGCTGAGCACGCACTCTCAGCTTCTTTGGTTGACCATGGTGAGGCCTGTTCTGAGTGGAGCCTGTCCTGTTAAACCACTGTATGGTCTTGGCCACCGTGCTGCAGCTCAGTTTTAGGGTCTTGGCAATCTTCTTATAGCCTAGGCCATCTTTATGTAGAGCAACAATTCTTTTTTTCAGATCCTCAGAGAGTTCTTTGCCATTAGGTGCCATGTTGAACTTCCAGTGACCAGTATGAGAGAGTGAGAGCGATAACACAAAATTTAACAAACCTGCTCCCCATTGACACCTGAGACCTTGTAACACTAACGAGTCACATGACACCAGGGAGGGAAAATGGCTAATTGGGCCCAATCTGGACATTTTCACTTAGGGGTGTACTGACTTTTGTTGCCAGCGGTTTAGACATTAATGGCTGTGTGTTGAGTTATTTGGAGGGGACAGCAAATTTACACTGTTATACAAGCTGTACACTCACTACTTTACATTGTAGACAAGTGTCATTTCTTCAGTGTTGTCACATGAAAAGATAGAATAAAATATTTACAAAAATGTGACTGAGGGGTGTACTCACTTTTGTGAGATACTGTATTATTAGATCTTGTAACACAGATAAGACCTATGGAACTAAACAATTGGCCAACTGAAAACCAGGAATCTGGTTGATGTACTACACTATGTTGGTACAAGACCACTTCAGAAATCATTTATATGATATTAATTCTCAGAAGGACACAACAATTCATCCATGTACATAACTCAAATTAAAGGTCTCTGAAGGTGCAAATCATGGAACTAGACATAGAATAGGGGCGCCTCTGAGATTTATGATAATTTCTCAGAGGCGCCCCTATTCCTTGTCTTTTTTTAGCTATTGGAACTCGCTTTTGGTTTCTTGGTGGCTGCCCTGACTGAGACTGCGGTTTTATATTACCAGTGTACACATCTGTACACCCACATTCCTGGACTATTAGGTACTATATTGTAAGGTATCTGCATATTGCGCCTTGTTACTTGTTTAGTAAATCATGGAACTAAGTTGGTAAAATGTGGCATCTGGAGAACAGATACTAATAAATGTCAACATGTACAGGAGAATGGATACAAAATTACATCAACCTCTTTCAATGGCTTGCTTCTTGGAAAGGGAGGAATTTCAAAACAAACCCTTTGGCTCCTTTCATAGAAGCAAACTAGGAGGAGTCTGATAATAATTTTCCATAGTAACTAGTGATGGGCCGAACAGCTACCTGTTCGGTTCGCAGCAGAACTTCCAAACAGAGGAAATGTTCTAACCCGAACGGCGAACCCCATTGAAGTCTATGGGAGCCGAACAGCAAAAATCAAAAGTACCCATTTTGAAGGCTTAAATGCAAGTAATTGGCCATAAAAGGGGTATGGGGGTCTGGGTACTGCCCTGGGGGACATGTATCAATTAAAACTTTGTGGGAACAGTTTGGGGATGGCCCTTCCTGTTCCAACATGACTGCACACCAGTGCACAAAGCAAGGTCCATAAAGACATGGGTGAGCGAGTTCAGGGTGGAGGTACTTGACTGGCCTGCACAGAGTCCTGACCTCAACCCGATAGATCACCTTTCGGATGAATTAGAGCGGAGACTGCGAGTCGGGCCTTCTTGTCCAACATCAGTGCCTGACCTCACAAATGTGCTTCTGGAAGAATGGTCAAACATTCCCATAGATACACTGCTAAACCTTGTGGACGGCCTTCCCAGAAGAGTTGAAGCTGTCATAGCTGCAAAGGGAGGGCCAACTCAATATTAAACCCTACGGACTAAGACTGGAATGCCATTAAAGTTCATGTGCGTGTAAAGGAAGGAGCCCCAATACTTTTGACAATATAGTGTATATAAACACCCTAAAGTGGGGACATGAGCGTAAAATATGATGTAGAAGGAATCAGAATTATAATAATAATAATAATATCAAGAAATAATAACAAGTAGGGATGAGCCGAACACCCCCCTGTTCAGTTCGCACCAGAACTTGCGAACAGGCAAAAAATTTGTTTGAACACGCGAACACCGTTAAAGTCTATGGGACACGAACATGAATAATCAAAAGTGCTAATTTTAAAGGCTTATATGCAAGTTATTGTCATAAAAAGTGTTTGGGGACCTGGGTCCTGCCCCAGGGGACATGGATCAATGCAAAAAAAGTTTTAAAAATGTCCGTTTTTTCAGGAGCAGTGATTTTAATCATGCTTAAAGTCAAACAATAAAAGTGTAATATCCCTTTAAATTTCGTAGCTGGGGGGTGTCTGTAGTATGCCTGTAAAGGGGCGCATGTTTCCCGTGTTTAGAACAGTCTGACAGCAAAATGACATTTTGAAGGAAAAAGCCCATTTAAAACTACCCGCGGCTATTGCATTGCCGACAATACACATAGAAGTTCATTGATAAAAACGGCATGGGAATTCCCCACAGGGGAACCCCGAACCAAAATTGGGAGTCCCCCTAAATTCCATACCAGGCCCTTCAGGTCTGGTATGGATATTAAGGGGAACCCCGGACAAAATGTAAAAAAAAAAAATGACGTGGGGTTCCCCCTAAATTCCATACCAGGCCCTTCAGGTCTGGTATGGATATTAAGGGGAACCCCGCACCAAAAAAAAAAAAAAAAACGGCCTGGGTTCCCCCCAACAATCCATACCAGACCCTTATCCGAGCACGCAACCTGGCAGGCCGCAGGAAAAGAGGGGGGGACGAGAGTGCGGCCCCCCCTCCTGAACCGTACCAGGCCACATGCCCTCAACATTGGGAGGGTGCTTTGGGGTAGCCCCCCAAAACACTTTGTCCCCATGTTGATGAGGACAAGGGCCTCATCCCCACAACCCTGACCGGTGGTTGTGGGGGTCTGCGGGCGGGGGGCTTATCGGAATCTGAAAGCCCCCTTTAACAAGGGGACCCCCAGATCCCGCCCCCCCTGTGTGAAATGGTAAGGGGGTACTTATCCCTACCATTTCACTAAAAAACTGTCAAAAATGTTAAAAATGACAAGAGACAGTTTTTGACAATTCCTTTATTTAAATGCTTCTTCTTTCTTCTATCTTCCTTCATCTTCTTCTGGTTCTTCTGGCTCTTCTGGTTCTTCCTCCGGCGTTCTCATCCAGCATCTCCTCCGCGGCATCTTCTATCTTCTTCTCCTCAGGCCGCTCCGCACCCATGGCATGGGGTGAGGCTCCCGCTCTTCTCTTCATCTTCTTCTCTTCTTCTTTTCTTCTCTTCTTCTCTTCTTCATTTTCTTCTCCGGGCTGCTCTGCACCCATGCTGGCATGGAGGGAGGCTCCCGCTGTGTGACGGTGTCTCCTCATCTGACGGTTCTTTAATAACGGGGGGCGGGGCCACCTGGTGACCCCGTCCCCCTCTGACGCACAGTGACTTGACGGGACTTCCCTGTGACATCACGGGGAATGCCACAGGGAAGTCCCGTCATGTCCCGTGCGTCAGAGGGGGGCGGGGTCACCGGGTGGCCCCGCCCCCCGTTATTTAAGAACCGTCAGACGAGGAGACGCCGTCACACAGCGGGAGCCTCCCTCCATGCCAGCATGGGTGCGGAGCGTCCCGGAGAAGAAAATGAAGAAGAGATGAAGAGAAGAAGAGAAGAAGGAAGAAGAGAAGAAGATGAAGAAGAAGATGAAGAGAAGAGCGGGAGCCTCCCCCCATGCCATGGGTGCGGAGCGGCCCGAGGAGAAGAAGATAGAAGACGCCGCGGAGGAGATGCTGGATGAGAACGCCGGAGGAAGAACCAGAAGAACCTGAAGAAGAAGATGAAGGAAGATAGAAGAAAGAAGAAGCATTTAAATAAAGGAATTGTCAAAAACTGTCTCTTGTCATTTTTAACATTTTTGACAGTTTTTTAGTGAAATGGTAGGGGTAAGTACTCCCTTACCATTTCACACAGGGGGGGGGGCCGGGATCTGGGGGTCCCCTTGTTAAAGGAGGCTTCCAGATTCCGATAAGCCCCCCGCCTGCAGACCCCCACAACCACCGGCCAGGGTTGTGGGGATGAGGCCCTTGTCCTCATCAACATGGGGACAAGGTGTTTTGGGGGGCTACCCCAAAGCACCCTCCCAATGTTGAGGGCATGTGGCCTGGTATGGTTCAGGAGGGGGGCCGCACTCTCGTCCCCCCTCTTTTCCTGTGGCCTGCCAGGTTGCGTGCTCGGATAAGGGTCTGGTATGGATTTTTGGGGAGACCCCACGCCGTTTTTTGTTTTTTTTGGCGCGGGGTTCCCCTTAAAATCCATACCAGACCTGAAGGGTCTGAAGGAATTTAGGGGGAACCCCACGTCATTTTTTTTTAAATTTTGTCCGGGATTCCCCTTAATATCCATACCAGACCTGAAGGGCCTGGTATGGAATTTACGGGGACTCCCACAACATTTTTTTTTTTTAATTTTGGTTCGGGGTTCCCCTGTGGGGAATTCCCATGCCGTTTTTATCAATGAACTTCTATGTGTATTGTCGGCAATGCAATAGCCGCGGGTAGTTTTAAATGGGCTTTTTCCTTCGAAATGTCATTTTGCTGTCAGACTTTAAGCATTATTAAAATCGCTGCTCCTGAAAAAACGGCCGTTTTTAAAACTTTTTTTTGCATTGATCCATGTCCCCTGGGGCAGGACCCGGGTCCCCAAACACTTTTTATGACAATAACTAGCATATAAGCCTTTAAAATTAGCACTTTTGATTTCTCCCATAGACTTTTAAAGGGTGTTCTGCGGCATTCGAACATGCCGCGAACACCCAACTTGAGAACAGCCAATTATCGAGTCGAACATGAGTTCGACTCGAACTCGAAGCTCATCCCTAATAACAAGGAAAATACATAACTTAAACTATGTATAATGACATACAGTATATATAAATAATACCTAAAATAGGACCTAAAATGTATATGTTATATTATGTAGGCATCAACCTTTTTTATTGAATTGTATTATTGCTGTATTGTCTCCCTTTATATTGCAAAGTGCTGCACAAACTGTTGGCGCTATATAAATCCCGTATAACAATAATAATAATAATCGCACAGTGATAGTGTTAATATCCTGGGTTACTTTAAAAAGGAAATATCAAAGCAATAATCTCATAGAAATATCTATAGAAGGCAATTAAAAAAACAATCAAGGAAAAAAAAAAAACGTAAACAAGCAGGAGGAAAAAAATGGGAAGACAATTGAAGGTTGTCACTGGTAAGGAAGTGTGTCAGGAGAATAATTCTTCCAGGCACTTTGGCCGTGTTCTTGCGTGCATGCGCAGCGGAATGGCATTCCGGCGCATGCGTGTACGCAGCCCGGCGCTCCGGCACACGCCCAACGTGACCCTTAGGCTTGCCTATAAAAGTGGCTCTGGTGCTCAGACGAATTGCTGGTTCGTCTTCAGCTTCCTATTGTATCTGTTTCTTATACCTGATTGCCTGCTGTGACCCGGATTGATCTTGACTCTTCTGCTCTTCTCCTAGACCTGACTCTCGGCCTGTTTAACGGATTCCGCTTGTCTCCTGTGTTTGACCCTCTGGTTGTGACCCGGACCTGCCTCCTGTCTCCTTGCCCTTGAACCTCTGCTTGTGACCTGGACTTGCCTTGTGTCTCCCAGACACCATACACCTCCCAGACACCTCAGCCTGTGTTTGAATATCCATATCACTGGGAGGCTCGGTTACAGGCATGCACACATACATATAGAGGAGCCCTCACTCGTGAGCAGTTACCACCCGCTTAGGCTCTGAGGAAAGGGGCTCGCCCCCGAAACGCGTAAGCCATCGCCGTATTCACCTGATGTCTGGTCCTATTTGTATCCTGATGTCTGTTACTGCACACCTGCAGTTTATGTCCATGCCTGTATTCCAAGCTCATTTGTGAGTAATACTTGCTTTTTTACAATTTTTAATAAACGTTATCAGTGGTAATGCACAAAGTCGGTGCGCCGTCTCTTCTTTTTGTTTCTCTTTGTAGCTTTTGAATGCCCAGCATTCTGAAGAGGGCTGCAAGACAGCAGACACCATTGAAGCTTATTGGCCTTATCGCACACTGAGCATCTAGTCACTTGAACGCAGGAGAGAGTTGTTCTCTTTTGGTTATATTCTGTGTCTCTTTGTGCCATCCACTCCCTGTTCCACCTCCAGGGGGCGGACTGCGCTTAGTCGCAAGGGTGAACTGCTCTCGGCATTTCAGCCTCGGTAAGTGCTTTCCTGACAAAGTGGGACTAATCTGAAGTTGTGGATACGACCGAGTTGAAGCAATTGGGATACCTGTTCTTAGGTTTGATCTGGGCTGTGAGTGATATAAATGGAATAACTGAACCAGACCAGTTGGTAAAGGGTTAATTAGAAGAAGGTGATCAGTAGTTGGTTAGGACAGATATAAAAAAATTACCAAGGTACCTGGGAGAACTGCCAGTACTTTCCTTACTGTCATAAGCATCAGAGAACTCCGCATAATGTTTATCCAAGGATGTCCATATAGTAATTATTTCAGAGTTTGAGTTCTTCCTTGCCTGAAGGCAATTTTGAAGGTGAAGCCTTATGTTTGGTGATCGTGAGTAAAGTAGAAAATAATAAGCAAAACCTCAAATGATCCCAACAGATGACCTCAATGAACATACATAGAATATCAAATACAATAACCACACAGAAAAGACAAGACCCTGTATTGGCTTGAAGAAGTGGATGGAGCCAGAAAGACACCAATGACTGATCACAATATGGAAAAGAGATACAAAGTAATAATATAACACAAAATTTAGACTATGGAAAAGAGATACGAAGTAATAATATAAACCAAAATGTAGACTATGGAAAAGAGATACAAAGTAATATTATAACACAAAATGTAGACTATGTAGAAGAGATACAAAGTAATAAAATAACACAAAATGTAGACTATGGAAAAGAGATACAAAGTAATAATATAACACAAACTTTAGACTATGGGAAAGAGATACAAAGTAATAATATAACATAAAATGTAGACTATGGAAAAGAGATACAAAGTAATAATATAATACAAAATGTAGACTATGGAAAAGAGATACAAAGTAATAATATAACAAAAAATGTATACTATGGAAAAGAGATACAAAGTAATAAAATACCACAAAATGTAGACTATGAAAAAGAGATACAAAGTAATATAATAATATAACAATATATTATTATATTAACAATATAATAATATAACACAAAATGTAGACTGTATACTTGTGCACAACGGAAAAATTTGTTTAGGTTAGTTAAGTTCTTTTCGGTGCCATTGATTTGGAATCATTCATAAGTTCGCAAAACGGGATTTTTCGTGTTCAAACCAATTCGTATTTTCGCAAGTGACATTTTTCCTTGAATTATTTCTGTAAACCTTATTTTTAGTTAATTTAGAATCTGTACTTTTGGTAGAGTACATTGTTTTGCGTTGATTCTGGACACAACTCCTACTTTCGTAACCTTTTTTTCCCCATTGATTCCCCCCTACATTAGAAGAGATTGCTGACGCCGATGTGCAGCAGCGCCAGTGAACCAAGAGACAGGGAAGATCAAGGGGGCCATATTTACCCCAGAGGAGAATTCTGCATTGGTTGCTGCAGTGAACAGAGACAAAATGCAGCCTTCCCATTTCCCCCTAGACCAGCCTTTTTCAAGTGTATTATCCTAGAGAAAACCTAAAAATGATTTTGATGTTTGGGGTAATTCATTTGGGGGGGGGTTGGGGGCAGGGCTGGATTAAGAGCATCATGTGCTTGGTGCTGAAGATTTTGGTGGACCTTTTACTGGGCACCCTTCTGTGTTTCTAAGAGCCTGTGTTGGCATGCCCCCAAACTCTAAAGGGTGCATGCCAACTAGGGAAGCCTGGCATTTGATTTGCCAGGTTGCCGTAAGAGCCATGCATTGGCGTGCACTCTGAGCTGAAAGAGTGCAGACGAGCAGACCTAACACTATGGAAGTCCCAGAATTCTGCAAGAGCCCTGCATTGGTGTGCCCCAGGCTTCCGTTAGGACTGCTCATGCGGCTCCCATTATCAATCCCACCACCCTGCCCAGGCGGTGCATGTGGAATGCAGGGCCCGTCAGGGAAGAAATCTGTTGGTCCATTGCTTTTCATGAGCAGTGTGTTCTTTTTGGGTGGCTGGGCCTATATCAGTGATCTCAAGTCTCGTGCAACTCGCGGGAGTCTTCCGCATTTGATGGCAGTCTCATGGACACCTGCGAGTGTGGCACGATCTCCCGGCTGTCAGCCACAGCAGCCCGAGCCGCCCCCTCCTCCCAGCCAGAGGAGGCAGTGGGAGGGCCGATCCTAGGCAGGTGTGGCAGGGTGCTTTTCACCTGGGCGCCAGCATAGGTGGGGGCGCTGACGTGCCAGAGTTCTCCCCTCCCTCCTCTCCTCTGTGTCCGTCCGAACACCAGTGTGAGCATAGGGCAGCCTGGCAGTGCTGGGGGGGTGCTCCTCTTCCTGACGAGGGTTCGAAAATGCCACGCAGCGCCACCTCCCTGAAATAGGTTTGCCACCTCCCTGAAATGGGTTTTGGCAAGTTGGGATGTCTGCTATATTAAGGTAGGGGCCTGGAGCTGCAGCTGCAATTGCCCCTACGTTAATCCAGCCCTGGTTGGGGGCAGTTGGAGAAATGCCCTTTCTGTTGCTTCCTGGTTTCTGGCCTAGGCCAAAATAATATCAAAGATCCCAAGAGTTTTCATGTGCATTTTTTTTCTTTCATCTGAAAGAGGGCGGGGGGCGTTTTTTTTTTTTTTTTTTAGCTAAGCACACCCTCCTGTCTGCATGCCTGAGCTAAAGGCAGAGGGATTCCAGGAAGTGAATGCCCTTATTCAAGATGGCTGTGGCTAGAAATGCTAGGGGGGTGTTTTTCAAAGTGATTTCTCATTCAAAATAAAGCATGGATGGTTGGGGGAGTTCACTTAATATATTACAAAATGAATTAAATATTGTTTTCAGTTGGCTGTGCTCAGATACAGTTTAGTTCAGCCTGAAGTAGGAAATCTTAGCAGTGTTGAATTACTTCAAGAGTCAATCCACCCAAGCAATCTTCAATAAAGAGTTCATTTAAGGACATACAAAAGGCTGACTGACCTTCCTAACATATGTGGAAAATATTTCCTATCAAAATACAATATTCCTCTATTTATAGGATCCCATGTACACTTTTAATTGCTCATTGTCATTATAAAGACAGTTAACAATTAGGGATGAGCTTCGTGTTCGAGTCGAACCCATGTTCGACTCGAACATCGGCTGTTCGATCGTTCGTCGAATTGCGAACGATATGGGCCGTTCGCGCCAAATTCGTGCGGCATCGCAGTGCATTGCTTGCTGATGATTGGCCAAGCATGCACTATGACCCGCATGCTTGGCCAATCACAGCGCCGCCTTAACAGAGAGCCGTAATTGGCCAAAGCCAAGGAGGCTTTGGCCAATTATGGTTTAGGGGATTTAGTACACGCCCCACACTATATAAGGCTGCCTGCACGGCGGCCCTGTGCAGTGTGTTCCGGTGTGCTGAGAAATAGAGAGAGAGAGAGACAGTGTCATTTCATTTGAGTTAGCTAGATTAGGCAGGACAGTCAGTCAGTTAGCTGCACTTAAAGTGTATTGTCTATATATATGCATCCCAGGTGTTGCATATATATATATACACTGTATTCAGTTTAGCTAGATCCGTTCCTGTTATCTTCTAGACTATTTACATTTAGTGCAGTGCGTCCTGCTCACAGTGTTCAGCTAGATCCGTTCCTGTTATCTTCTTACTGACAGGCAGGCTTGTCTTGTTACAGTATTTTGAAGAAAATTACTGGTGTTCTTTTGATCCTATTAGTACCAAAGTCAGGCAGCTAGACTATTTACATTTAGTGCAGTGCGTCCTGCTCACAGTGTTCAGCTAGATCCGTTTCTGTTATCTTCTTACTGACAGGCAGGCTTGTCTTGTTACAGTAAATACAGCTACCTGAAGAAAATTGCTGGTGTTCTTTTGATCCTATTAGTACAGTGGTTCTCAACCTGGGGGTCGGGACCCCCTTGGGGGTCAAATGATGATTTGCCAGGGGTCACCAAATCCTTGGCTGTTTCTGAAGCCCCCACCGCTCTCCCAGTCTTTTTGCGGCCACCCAGCAGGGCTGTCCCTGGAGCCTGTTGCCGCCCACTCAGCCTCTTCGCAGCCATCCATTCAGTTCACGGCATGGCTGGGGGGCAGAGACTAGAGGTCAGCTGACTGGTAAGGAATGTAAGGTGGGAGGGGCTGAAAGAGACCCTATCTCCTGATTTCGGCATAGGTGTCACTGCTACGAGACACCACGTAGTCTGAGACACAGTGAAGCTGGAGACACAGTGAGTAACACTTCCTGTGATTATAATTATAGCCATTAAAAGTCCCCACTACAGTTCTCAGATCAGCAGATGACCTTCATCAAGAGCACCTAAGCTGGCTGATCAGAACTCCCCCCCAGAACTCCCCCCAGCACTGCCACTCATCCCATTCCCCCCACCCCCCCACCAAGGAGTAAGAGAAGGACTAAAAATAGAGAATACATGGAATGGAGAGGAAAATAGGGGGCGGGACAAAGAAAAAGGGAGAGAAAGAATAAGAGAACAAGAAAGAAGGCTAGAGAGAGGGATGGGGCAAAAAAACAATAAATTAGAGAGAGATAAAAGGGAAAGAAAGGAGAACAAAGAGAGTCGTACATCCTCTAAAATGTACCATAAGGGGTTTTAATACTGTACAAGTGGAAGGGACTCAGGGAGTGCTAAATGTCCATGGGTTAGGGGCACAAATTACTTATCTTGCCTTGGGTGCTGATAACCCACGCTATGAAAATAATTTTACGATTAGGGGTCTCCACAACTTGGGAAATTTTATCAAGGGGTCACGGCACTTGAGAGGTTGAGAACCACTGTATTAGTACCACAGTCAGGCAGCTAGACTATTTACAGTTAGTGCAGTGCGTCCTGCTCACAGTGTTCTGCTAAACCTACAAGTTAGTGGGGTGCGTCCTGCTCACAGTGTTCAGCTAAACCTACAAGTTAGTGGGGTGCGTCCACCTCACAGTGTTCAGCTAAACCTACAAGCTAGCGGGGTGCGTCCTGCTCACAGTGTTCAGCTAGATCTGTTTCTGTTATCTTCTTACTGACAGGCAGGCTTGTCTTGTTACAGTAAATACAGCTACCTGAAGAAAATTGCTGGTGTTCTTTTGATCCTATTAGTACCACAGTCAGGCAGCTAGACTATTTACAGTTAGTGCAGTGCGTCCTGCTCACAGTGTTCTGCTAAACCTACAAGTTAGTGGGGTGCGTCCTGCTCACAGTGTTCAGCTAAACCTACAAGTTAGTGGGGTGCGTCCACCTCACAGTGTTCAGCTAAACCTACAAGCTAGTGGGGTGTGTCCTGCTCACAGTGTTCAGCTAGATCCGTTTCTGTTATCTTCTTACTGACAGGCAGGCTTGTCTTGTTACAGTAAACACAGCTACCTGAAGAAAATTGCTGGTGTTCTTTTGATCCTATTAGTACCACAGTCAGGCAGCTAGACTATTTACAGTTAGTGCAGTGCATCCTGCTCACAGTGTTCAGCTAAACCTACAAGTTAGTGGGGTGCGTCCACCTCACAGTGTTCAGCTAAAGCTACCTGTAGAAGGTTGGTGGTGTTCTCATACTACAGGCAGGCAGTTGATTTTGCTAGCTGCAGTATCAGTACATATATATATATATATATATATATATATATATATATATATATATATATCCCAGCTTAGTGCAGCTACAGGCCATTAGTATGTCTGGAAGGCCAAGAAGGAGAGGCAGACAGTCACAAGCCAATAAGAGAGGGCAAGCAGGCTCTGTGTCTAGTGCTGGTCGTGGAGACGGTGCATCCTCATCAGCACGTGGCCATGGGACACGCTTGGCCTTTTTTTCGGCAGCTGGCCATGTTGAGCGGATCGAGTGGATGACCAAGCCGTCCTCATCCTCCTCATCCTCTCTCACCCATGCCCAGGGTACTTTGTCTGGCAAAGCAGCGGCCTCTTCCCTCGGCTCAATGTCATCAGTGACTCCTTCCCTAGCCCCACCATGTCCTCCTGAGGAGTCCCTCGAACTGTTTGACCACAGTGTTGGGTACATGCTCCAGGAGGATGCCCAGCGTTTGGAAGGCTCTGATGATGATACTGAGCTCGATGAAGGCAGTAACATGAGCACGGACAGAGGGGGTGCCCAAGAAGGACAGCAATCTGGCAGTCATGCTCCCCCTGCTGCAGCATACTGCCAGGTTTGCTCCAGTGATGAGGAGGGAGGGGATGATGAGGTCACTGACTCAACGTGGGTGCCTGATAGGAGAGAGGAGGAGGAGGAGGAGGAGGAGGAGGCGGCACATCACCAACGAGGCAGGATGCCCTCCAGGGGCCAGCCTAAGGGCAGCACATTGACTGCATCACACCCCAAAGCTCCACATGTGCAGGGCGCTGCAGTCTCTGCGCGTTATTCAAAAAGTTCTTTGGTGTGGGCCTTTTTTGAGACGAGTGCATCAGATCGCACCGCTGCTATTTGCAACATATGTCTCAAGCGTATCTCGCGTGGCCAAAACATCTCCCGCTTGGGTACCACATGCTTGACCAGACATATGTTGACCTGCCATGCAGTTCGTTGGCAAGCGTATCTAAAAGACCCACACCAAAGAACAAAGAGGACCTCTCCTTGCTCCTCATCAGCTGAGATTTCCAACCCCACTAGACCTTCAGTCCTCTCTGAGACCTGCACTGAGAGGAATGAAGGTGTAGAATTAGGTGTGTCACAGCCAAGTACTTGTGGGCAATCTGATTTTGGTACACCGACGTCAGATTGTACCAGGCAAATTTCCCTGCCCCAGCTGCTGCACCGCCGAAAGAAGTTTGCTCCCAGCCATCCACATGCCCAGCGGTTGAATGCTAGCTTGGCAAAATTGCTAGCACTTCAACTGCTGCCTTTTCAGTTGGTAGACTCTGCCCCCTTCCGTGAGTTTGTGGAATGTGCGGTTCCTCAGTGGCAGGTACCCAAACGCCACTTTTTCTCATGGAAGGCGATTCCGGCTCTCTACCAGCATGTGGAAGGCAATGTCCATGCCTCGCTGGACAGGGTGGTCAGCGGTAAGGTGCATATTACCGCTGACTCATGGTCCAGCAGGCATGGACAGGGACGTTACCTAAGTTTCACGGCGCATTGGGTGACTCTGCTGGCAGCTGGGAAGGATGCAGGACAAGGTGCAGTAGTGTTGGAGGTTGTTCCGCCACCACGCCTCCAAAATGCTAATGATTGTGACACACCTCTCTCCTCCACCCCCTCCTCTTCTTCTTCCTCCATGGCCTCTTCCTCGGAACCAGCGGTGCTCCGTAGTCGTTCAAGGGGCTACGCAAGTACGCAGGCCAAAAGATGCCATGCGGTGCTTGAGCTGGTGTGCTTGGGGGACAGGAGCCACACTGGGGCAGAGGTTCTGTCAGCTCTGCAGGGGCAGGTTCAGAGGTGGTTGACGCCACGCCAACTTAAGGCAGGAATGGTGGTTTGCGACAATGGCACCAACCTCCTCTCTGCCCTCCGACAGGGACAAATGACCCATGTGCCCTGTTTGGCTCACGTCCTTAACTTGGTGGTGCAGCGGTTCTTGGGCAGGTACCCGGGCTTACAGGATGTCCTGAGGCAGGCCAGGAAAGTCTGTGTGCATTTCCGCCGGTCATATAATGCCAGTGCTCGGCTGACGGACCTCCAAAAGGAGTTTAACCTGCCCAAGAACCGCCTAATCTGTGACATGCCCACCAGGTGGAACTCAACGTTGGCCATGCTGCAGCGGCTGCACACGCAGCAGAGGGCCATCAATGAGTACCTGTGCGACTATGGCACCAGGACAGGGTCAGGGGAGCTTGGTTTTTTTTCCCCACGCCAGTGGGCCATGATCAGGGATGCATGCACTGTCCTGTCACCATTTGAGGAGGCCACGAGGATGGTGAGCAGTGACAGTGCATGCATCAGTGACACTGTCCCCCTTGTCCACCTGTTGGAGCACACGCTGCGTGGAATAATGGACAGGGCACTTGAGGCAGAACAGAGGCAGGAAGAGGAGGACTTCCTTAGCTCTCAAGGCCCCCTTTATCCAGACAGTGTTCCTGCGTGCCCGCCGATCACACAGGAAGAGGACAAGGAGGAGGAGGAAGATTGTGTCAGTATGGAGGTGGAGCCTGGCACTCAGCATCAGCAGCAGTCTTTAAGGGATCAGTCCCAAGAAACACATGGACTTGTACGTGGCTGGGAGGAGGTGGCTGCGGACCATGTCGTCCTTAGTGACCCAGAGGACTCCGGACCGAATGCCTCAGCAAACCTACGCTGCATGGCCTCCCTGATCCTGCAAAGCCTGTGTAAGGATCCTCGTATTCGTGGTATCAAGGAGAAGGACCAATACTGGCTGGCAACCCTCCTTGATCCACGTTACAAGGGTAAGGTTGCGGACCTTATCTTGCCATCGCAGAGGGAGCAGAGGATGAAACATCTTCGGGAGGCCTTGCAGAAAGGTCTGTGCAACGCGTTCCCAGAGACTGGGAGGTTACAAACTCCTGTTTCTGGACAACGTGTTGCTGAGGCTTCGGTCAGTCAAAGAAGGAGCGGTGGAGAAGGTGGCCGTCTGACCGATGCGTTCAGACAATTTTTTGGTCCGCAGCCCCAAGGTATGATCGGTTCCAGCAACCATCGCCAGCGTCTGTTTTACATGGTGCAGGAATACCTAGGGGCAAGATCAGACTAGGACAGCTTTCCCACTGAAAATCCTCTGGGTTACTGGGTCTTGAGGATGGATCACTGGCCAGAGCTTGCACAGTATGCAATTGAGCTACTGGCCTGTCCTGCATCCAGCGTTCTTTCGGAACGCACATTCAGTGCTGCTGGAGGCGTGGTAACCGATCACAGGGTGCGTCTGTCCACTGACTCGGTCGATCGACTGACCTTCATAAAAATGAATCAGTCTTGGATCACCACCAGCTACCAAGCACCTGATGCTGATGTAACCGAATAATTTTTTTTGAAATCTCAGATCCCTTCAAAGACTGCCTATGCTGATGCTGAGTGACTATCCCTGAGTAATTATCCTCTTCCTCCTCAATCATCATGCTGATAGCTTGTAAGAACATTTTTGGTTCTGGGCGCCACCACCAGTGCCTAAGGCACAATTTTTCAGCCCCTGTTTAACAGGGGCGTGTAATTACAATTTTTGATGTAATACTTTGCAGCAGGGCTCGTTCCTGCATTCCAACTAGAGTGTCTGTGAGGGGTTGCAGTGTTGTGGCACCAGCACCAGTGCCTAAGGCCCATTTTTTTCTGCCCCTGTTTAACAAGGGCGTGTAATTACAATTTTTGATGCAATACTTTGCAGCAGGGCTCGTTCCTGCGTTCCAACTAGAGTGTCTGTGAGGGGTTGCAGTGTTGTGGCACCAGCACCAGTGCCTAAGGCCCATTTTTTCTGCCCCTGTTAAACAGGGGCATGTAATTACAATTTTTGATGCAATACTTTGCAGCAGGGCTCGTTTCTGCGTTCCAACTAGAGTGTCTGTGAGGGGTTGCAGTGTTGTGGCACCAGCACCAGTGCCTAAGGCCCAATTTTTCAGCCCTTGTTTAACAGGGGCGTGTAATTACAATTTTTGATGCAATACTTTGCAGCAGGGCTCGTTCCTGCGTTCCAACTAGAGTGTCTGTGAGGGGTTGCAGTGTTGTGGCACCAGCACCAGTGCCTAAGGCCTAATTTTTCAGCTCCTGTTCAACAGGGGCATGTAATTACAATTCTTGATCTAATATTTCACAGCAGGGCCCTGTGAGGGCTTACAGTGTTGTGGCCACAGCAACACCTAAGGCCCAAATTTCTGCTGAATATATAGGGCAGGACCCTACTTTCAAACAACTAACTTACAAACGACTCCTACTTGCAAACGGAAGGAGACAACAGGAAGTGAGATGAAATCTACCCCTAGGAAGGGAAATTCTCTCCTGTAAGAGTTAATATGGGAAAAACATTTCTCCTTTCCACTGATGCTTTCCAATCCATTGGGACAAAAAGTGAGGTGAAATCTTCTGAAGAGGAGGAAAGACAGCAAAACAAATGTCACAGGGGTAATAACCCTTCCCTATGTTTTCCAAAAAGCTTAAAAAAGATTTTTTGGCTGGAGCTAAACACGTTAAAAATGTTCAAAATTACAAACAGATTCTACTTAACAACAAACCTACAGTCCCTGTCTTGTTTGCACCGCCTGTATACTGTTGTTCAGAGTATATAGGGCCTGGTGGCCCCACACCTTTCCTTATTTTAATTTGGGTGTGGGGTTCCCCTTAATATCCATACAAGACCCAAAGGGCCTGGTAATGGACTGGGGGGTGAAGGGAAAGGGGTTGGGGAGCGCTAGATATTTAGACCAAGAAAATATTGGTACATATAAGATGAAAAAAATTTTCCCTTAAATGAAATTAAATTCAAATAAAAATAAATTCAAATAAAAATAGTAATAATAATACCAGCCTGCCTATATATCTAATGTAAACAAAATACAAAAGTGCACAAGAATAGCTGTACAATCGTGACATAAAATGTCAAAAAACATATAAAATAATTGTGTGTCAAATATGAATTAACATCAATAACAGAGTCCATCAAAAATTGGTGTAAAATCCTGATGTAAATCTTTGATAACGAAAACGTGAGCAGCAAAATCCCTTCACCATCACTGAAAAGACCACACCAATGTGCTCATGGAAATGGATGTCCGCTTACCAGATGGAGTTGACCAATTTAATTAAAAAAAGGTCAAATAGGCTTTAGCAAGATATTGCTTGCTGCAATGGAGAGATATATACCAGACTCTTGTCCTCACATCACAGGATCTCACGCATGGGATATAAAATAGATGGAGAGGAACCGAACATAGTGTAACACCATTTATTTAAAAATGAAAATTAAAACAGAACATAGCCAAATGGCTACTCACATAGAAGGTGCCATCGCCCGGCACTGGGGCTGGAAAGCGTGTCTAAGGATGGAGGAATCCAATCTATGGGAGAAGTTTCCCAGATGATCTCGGCAACGGCGTGCGTTCCACCCTCGACGGACGGACGAACCACGGAGGCCGGAAGTGATGTAATTGCGTGACCAAGTACCGCCTCGACGTACGTTTCGTTTTACACGTCTTCAGGAAGCGTACTTGGTCACTAAGGAGACGATTTAAATAGAGTTGGAGATTTGCATAAAGGGGAGGGGTTGAATGCTTCACAGCCTCAGCGCCGTTCATAGAACACCGTACAACCAACTCACATAGCAGTTTACATGACAAAAAATAAATTAGCCTTCAACAAATGATTTATACAGTAAGAATAATCTTATATATTATTTCAAAAAAATGGCATATTCCGCCTAACATTCACAAATAATAGTGAATATACCTCAATATAAATTAAATAGGGAACCAGCTAAAAGTAACTAAAACCCAGCAGTGTAAAAAAATTATTAAAATTAAAAAAATATAAAAAATATTTCGAGGGTGGAACGCACGCCGTTGCCGAGATCATCTGGGAAACTTCTCCCATAGATTGGATTCCTCCATCCTTAGACACGCTTTCCAGCCCCAGTGCCGGGCGATGGCACCTTCTATGTGAGTAGCCATTTGGCTATGTTCTGTTTTAATTTTCATTTTTAAATAAATGGTGTTACACTATGTTCGGTTCCTCTCCATCTATTTTATATCCCATGCGTGAGATCCTGTGATGTGAGGACAAGAGTCTGGTATATATCTCTCCATTGCAGCAAGCAATATCTTGCTAAAGCCTATTTGACCTTTTTTTAATTAAATTGGTCAACTCCATCTGGTAAGCGGACATCCATTTCCATGAGCACATTGGTGTGGTCTTTTCAGTGATGGTGAAGGGATTTTGCTGCTCACGTTTTCGTTATCAAAGATTTACATCAGGATTTTACACCAATTTTTGATGGACTCTGTTATTGATGTTAATTCATATTTGACACACAATTATTTTATATGTTTTTTGACATTTTATGTCACGATTGTACAGCTATTCTTGTGCACTTTTGTATTTTGTTTACATTAGATATATAGGCAGGCTGGTATTATTATTACTATTTTTATTTGAATTTATTTTTATTTGAATTTAATTTCATTTAAGGGAAAATTTTTTTCATCTTATATGTACCAATATTTTCTTGGTCTAAATATCTAGCGCTCCCCAACCCCTTTCCCTTCACATTTATGCATTTATGGGTTTTCCCATTTTTTGCTTAAGGGTGTAGCTGCTTCACTTCAATATATATATATATATATTTTTATATATATATAATTTTTTATATTTTTTCACAAATTTTTTTCACTATTCTTATATGTGGCGCGGAATTATTCACTATTGATTCACTGGTTTGGTTCCAAGGCAAATAATTATTTATTGTTGTTTTGGAATTTTTTTCACGCAGCCATGGACGTCTTTAATTTCATGAAAGGGCGTCAGATTAACATTGAGGAAATTTTTCAAAAACCACCTAGCCCTAATTTAGATCTTGAAATAGGCTTTAAACAATTACAATCAGATATGGAAAAACAGGTCAGGCTGTGGTGGGACATAGCCTCGTTTGATTTGTATATTGGAAAAAAATCTCACACCCAGAAGATTACGGTGGGATGTAAATCCTAATGATGGAGTTTCGGATCCTACTTTTTTAGACGAATGGTTCCAGTTTTTCAATGCTTGCGAGCAGAAGCTCATGCAAATGATGGTGAGGAGGCGCCAAGCCAAGGGACGCATCCTTGAAGCCAAAATTTCTGAGCTTAAAGAAAAAATGGAGCCATTCAAAGAAACTAAAGAATTTTTAGATAAAGCCCAGCAGTTACATACACATTTGTCCAAATATGATACCGAAATTCAGCAAAAGAAACTTAAAAAATACCAGAGAGATATTAAAGACTTTGAACAGAATCAGGTTTACAAATGGCAAACTGATTCAATTCTAACCAATTCTAATGTACCCCCAGTTGAACGAGACTTGGAGATACATAATGCTGTTAGCCAATTAGCCAAGGATTATAATAAGAAGGTAATTCCCTCCACTCCAGCAAGAACTTCTAATAAACCAGTTTCTTACCCCAGGAATAACCCCCCCCAAAGGGGTAAAAATTATTCTTTACCAACAAATAATAACCATTCTTATCCAACATCTTATACGGTACCTATACAAAATAGGTCTGCACCTTTGTCTGATAGACCATCTGATTATGAGTATCAATATCATAATCCAGAATATAACCATTACCAACCTAGACCCCCTAGAGGTAGCTATAGGGGTAACTATCGAGGTCGACCCTATTATAACCATCATAATTATCATCAACCAGGGGGGGAATGGAGGGAATGGAAAGGACCTTACAGAATTCCACCCACTACACCCCAACATTTCAAAGAGCCTACAGAAAAAGAGGCAGTAGAGGGAGAAGGAGAAAGAAAAAGAAAACGGGACAGTTAAATAAAGGGATTTTTAATCTATCTGGAGTAGACTTGTCAGAGGAAGAATTATTAGTTTTATCACAAGGGTTAAAATTTGCACCTAGCAAAAATATCAACAAGTTTGATGTATTTGTTGATATAGAGAAATTTATTAGAAAATTAAATATCAAAAAACATTTTTCCTCACAAACGAATGTTTCCTCCCTCTCTGAAGGGATAGAGACCACTTTTTTGCATAGTGGACTCAAGAATAATTCAGTCTTCAATCCCAAGAAAAGTACTCACCATCACATTGAAGTATTTAAAAATATGGTTCAGGAGGAGGTAAGATCACTTAAAATCCCAAAAACCAGTACTAATCAGCATATCCGTGAAGGTATTAAAAAATTAGAAGATAACAAACAAATAGTAGTCCGACCAGCGGACAAAGGGGGGGGAGTAGTAGTTCTCAGTAAAGAGAACTACAATTTAGAGATTCAAAGATTGTTACAGGATACTACTACTTATAAACCGTTATTGGCGGATCCCACACCACAATTTAAAACGCAGCTCTCTTGTTGGGTAAACAAGGGTTTACAGTCACATATTCTCAACAAAAAGGAAGCTCATTATCTTATTCCTAAGGCCCCACGTATCCCTGTTTTATATATATTGCCCAAGATACACAAATGTAAAGAAAAACCCCCCGGCCGACCCATAGTAAGCGGGTTAGGGTCTTTATATTCCCGTGTAGGAGAGTACTTGGACATTTACCTTCAGCCTTTAGTCATCTGTGGGCGATCATATTTGAAAGACAGTCGAGCTCTCATTCAGTCTTTACAGAATATCACGATTTCTTCAAACACTTTATTAGTGACCATTGATATAGAATCACTCTATACCAATATCAAACAACAAGATGCCTTGTCAGCAGTGAAATTAGCACTTATTGATCAATCAAAATTAAAACTATTGCAAATCGAATTTCTAGTTGAAGGACTGAAATTAGCTATGGGGAATAACTATTTTTGGGCACATCACCAATTTTACAATCAGGTTAAAGGAGTTGCCATGGGGGCTAGGTATGCCCCCAGTGTAGCAAATATAGTGCTCAATAAATGGGAACATGAAACCATTTACCATCAACCTAACAAATCGGTAAGGTACTACAAAAGGTACATTGATGATGTCATTCTTTTGTGGGAGGGCACTATACCAGACTTTCAGGAATTTCTTTCGAGTTTGAATGATAACACCTATGGACTTAAGTTTACTGCTGAATTTAGTTGGGATACTATTAATTATTTAGATCTTACTTTAATCAAACAAGGGAATAGGCTGGTTACCAAAACATTTTTTAAGGCCACTGACCGTAATGGATTTGTGCCAGTTAATAGCTGTCACCATCCACAGTGGTTACAAGCCGTCCCTAAGGGACAATATATGCGCATTAGGAGAAATTGTGATGATATTACTGATTACCATGCACAATCTGAGATCCTCACCCAAAAGTTTCAGGAGAAAGGCTATCCCCTTAATAATCTTATAAAAACTAAAAATCAAGTTTTGGCCATGAATAGAGATTCTCTTCTAGTTCCTAAGGAAAAAGTCCCCTTTTCGGGAGACATTCCATTTATATCTGGTTTTCATCGCCAATACAGGGGTGTGGAAAAAATATTTCATAAATACTGGCCTATACTCTGTAAGGACAGAGATTTACAGAATCTACTCCCCCCCAAACCAAAGTTTATCTATAGACGGGCACCAGGACTTAGGAACATGATAGCCCCAAATGTGCCCGACCCTCCTAAGAAACTGTCTACTTTTCTGGATGGTTCGGGTTTTCATTATTGTACCAGATGTAAAGCCTGCCGTACCACAAATAGAGTAGGGAAAAAGATTTCTAAATTCTACTCTAAGGTCACCCGACAAGAATTCTCCATAAAACCTCTGATTACATGTAATTCCAGCTATGTCACTTACGTGTTAGAGTGCCCTTGCTCAATTCAATATGTGGGTCGTACTACCCGCAAATTGAGAGTTCGTATCAATGAACATGTGGCTAATATTTCCAAAGGTTATTTAAATCACAGTGTATCACGGCACTTTCGTATGGTCCACAATAGAGACCCCCGATTACTTACTTTTTATGGTATAGATAAGATTACCTCCAATTGGAGAGGTACTGACCTTAAAAAGGCTGTTTCTCAGAATGAGACCCAGTGGCTGTATCGTTTACAAACGATGCAGCCACAGGGCCTGAATATCGAACTGGATTTAAATTGTTTTTTAACCAATGATTAGGTCTATGCTGAATTTTTTTTGATTTTTTTTGATTTTTTTATTTTCTATGTCTAATATTTTTTCGCCCTTTAGAAGTTTTTTTAGGTATTTTTCTAATTTCTTATTTATGTATTCTTAATTATAATTTCTGATTAATTTTTTATTTTTTCATAAGAAATTTTTTTATTAAATCATCATTTATTTTTTATTTTTTAATTTTATATTTTTTATATTTTTTTAATTTTAATAATTTTTTTACACTGCTGGGTTTTAGTTACTTTTAGCTGGTTCCCTATTTAATTTATATTGAGGTATATTCACTATTATTTGTGAATGTTAGGCGGAATATGCCATTTTTTTGAAATAATATATAAGATTATTCTTACTGTATAAATCATTTGTTGAAGGCTAATTTATTTTTTGTCATGTAAACTGCTATGTGAGTTGGTTGTACGGTGTTCTATGAACGGCGCTGAGGCTGTGAAGCATTCAACCCCTCCCCTTTATGCAAATCTCCAACTCTATTTAAATCGTCTCCTTAGTGACCAAGTACGCTTCCTGAAGACGTGTAAAACGAAACGTACGTCGAGGCGGTACTTGGTCACGCAATTACATCACTTCCGGCCTCCGTGGTTCGTCCGTCCGTCGAGGGTGGAACGCACGCCGTTGCCGAGATCATCTGGGAAACTTCTCCCATAGATTGGATTCCTCCATCCTTAGACACGCTTTCCAGCCCCAGTGCCGGGCGATGGCACCTTCTATGTGAGTAGCCATTTGGCTATGTTCTGTTTTAATTTTCATTTTTAAATAAATGGTGTTACACTATGTTCGGTTCCTCTCCATCTATTTTATATCCCATGCGTGAGATCCTGTGATGTGAGGACAAGAGTCTGGTATATATCTCTCCATTGCAGCAAGCAATATCTTGCTAAAGCCTATTTGACCTTTTTTTAATTAAATTGGTCAACTCCATCTGGTAAGCGGACATCCATTTCCATGAGCACATTGGTGTGGTCTTTTCAGTGATGGTGAAGGGATTTTGCTGCTCACGTTTTCGTTATCAAAGATTTACATCAGGATTTTACACCAATTTTTGATGGACTCTGTTATTGATGTTAATTCATATTTGACACACAATTATTTTATATGTTTTTTGACATTTTATGTCACGATTGTACAGCTATTCTTGTGCACTTTTGTATTTTGTTTACATTAGATATATAGGCAGGCTGGTATTATTATTACTATTTTTATTTGAATTTATTTTTATTTGAATTTAATTTCATTTAAGGGAAAATTTTTTTCATCTTATATGTACCAATATTTTCTTGGTCTAAATATCTAGCGCTCCCCAACCCCTTTCCCTTCACATTTATGCATTTATGGGTTTTCCCATTTTTTGCTTAAGGGTGTAGCTGCTTCACTTCAATATATATATATATATATTTTTATATATATATAATTTTTTATATTTTTTCACAAATTTTTTTCACTATTCTTATATGTGGCGCGGAATTATTCACTATTGATTCAATGGACTGGGGGGTACCCATGCCATTTGTCTCACTGATTTTCATCCATATTGCCAGGACCCGACATTACATTAAACCCGCAAGCAGTTTTAAATGAGATTTATTCCTTTAAAAATGACATTTGGTGCAGGGACTGTTCTAAACACGGGAAACACGCGTCACTTTACAGGCATCGTCAGCTTCATTGCAGCTCAGCCTGGTCGCTGATTGGCTGCAGTGGATGGATTGAAAGCAGCGCAGCCATTGGCTCGCGCTGCTGTCAATCACATCCGATGACGCGGCGCGCCGGGGGGCGGGGCCGAGTGATACAGCTAGCGGCTATAGCCACCGGCTGTATCACGGGAGCGCGCCCGCAAGCACTCACCACCGTGCGAGGGAGCTCGCATGAAGGTGGTAAATGCTTGCGGGGAGGAGCTGAAACAGCCGCCGAGGGACCCCAGAAGACCAGGTTCGGGGCCACTCTGTGCAGAACGAGCTGCACAGTGAAGGTAAGTATAACATGTTTGTTATTTAAAAAAAAAAAAAAAAATAACTTTACAACCCCTTTAAGCATCATTAAAATCACTGCTCCCGAAAAAACGGCCGTTTTTAAAAGTTTTTTTTGCATTGATACATGTCCCCTGGGGTAGGACCCGGGTCCCCAAACCCTTTTTAGGACAATACCATGCAAATTAGTTTTTAAAATGAGCACTTTTGATTTCGAACGTTCGAGTCCCATAGACGTCAATGGGGTTCTAACGTTCGTGCGAACTTTCGGTCCGTTCGCAGGTTCTGGTGCGAACCGAACCGGGGGGTGTTCGGCTCATCCCTATTAACAATGATAAATGTTTCAAATACCATATAAAGTCCTGGGTCTCCTGTCAATGGGTAACATAGAATGTTATGATCTTCATTCTTGCAGAAGCCAAATACTTTAGCACAATATTTACTTTTGCTTTATAGCTGCCCATGTAAATACCTCTATATTAAATTTTCCTGGGTCATACTGACTTCATTATTAACATATCACCTGTAATTAAGAACCGATGAGTGGAAAAAACTAACAACCAAAAACCTTAAATGACTTCAGTGAAAATTAAAGTGGTTGTAAATCCTTCCAGCTCTCATTTGTTTTTTAAAATGAAGAAAGAAAAGAAAAATGAATTTTTTTTTCTTTTTTCAATTTTCAAAACTTTGTGACAAAAAGCGAGATCTTCAAAATACTCACCATACCTCTCAGCTTGGAGTGTCTACTTTCCAAAATGGGGTCATTTGGGGGGGTGGGGGGTTTGTGCCATCTGGGCATTCCATGGCCTCCGAAACTGTGATAGGCAGTGAGGAGTGAAATCAAAAATTTACACCCTTAGAAAGCCTGAAGGCGGTGCTTGGATTTCGGGGTCCCGTACGCAGCTAGGCTCCTAAAAAGTCTCACACATGTGGTATTCCCGTACTCAGGAGAAGCAACAGAATGTATTTTGGGGTGTAATTCCACATATGCCCATGGCATGTTTGAGCAATAAATCATTTAGTGACAACTTTGTGCAAAAAAAAAAAAAAAAGTTTGCCTTTTTCCCGCAACTTGTATCAATATATAAAATATTCCATGGACTCGACATGCCCCTCAGCAAATAGCTTTGGGTGTCTACTTTCCAAAATGGGGTCATTCGGGGGGGTTTTGAACTGTCCTGGCATTTTATGCACAACATTTAGAAGCTTATGTCACACATCACCCACTCTTCTAACCACTTGAAAACAAAGCCCTTTCTGACACTTTTTGTTTACGTAAAAAAAAAATTTTTGCAAGAAAATTTTTTTAAACCCCCAAACATTATATATTTTTTGAAAGCAAAGGCCCTACAGATTAAAATGGTGGGTGTTTCATTTTTTTTTTTCACACAGTATTTGCACAGCGATTTTTCAAATGCATTTTTTTGGGAAAAAACACACCTTTTTTAATTCTAATGCACTAAAACAAACTACATTGCCCAAATGTTTGATGACCTAAAAAAGATGATTTTAGGCTGAGTACATGGATACCAAACACGACATGCTTTAAAATTGCGCACAAACGCGCACCGGCGACAAACTACATACATTTTTTAAAGCCTTTACAGGTTACCACTTTAGATTTACAGAGGAGGTCTACTGCTAATATTACTGCCCTTGATCTGACCTTTGCGGTGATACCTAACATGCATGGTGCATTTGCTGTTTACATATGACGCCAGACCGAAGCTTGCGTCCGCCTTTGCACGAGAGTAGGGGGGGACAGGGGTGCTTTTTTTTTATTATTATTATTTATTTTGCTTTTTTTATTTTGTTTTTAAACTGTTCCTTTTAAAAAAAAATTTTATCATTTTTTATTGTTATCTCAGGGAATGTAAATATCCCCTATGATAGCAATAGGTAGTGACAGGTACTCTTTTTTGAAAGAAAATTGGGGTCTATTCAACCCTAGATCTCTCCTCTGCCCTCAAAGCATCTGACCACACCAAGATCGGTGTGATAAATTACTTTCCCAATTTCCCAATGGCGCTGTTTACATCCGGTGAAATCTAAGTCATGAAATGCTCGTAGCTTCCAGTTTCTAAGGCCATAGAGATGATTGGAGCCAATCTGGTCTCTGATCAGCTCTATGGTCAGCTGGTGGAACCACCGGCTGCATTCTCAGGTTCCCTGTTGGGACAGGAGAGCCAGAGAAAACCATGGAAGATGGTGGGAGGGGTGTCATTCTTTCCCACTGCTTGTAAAAGCAGTCTAGAGGCTAATTAGACGCTACGATTGCTTTTACATAAAAGCCGACCGCTGGCTGAAAAGAATGATACCAAGATGATACCTAAACCTGCAGGCATCATTCTGGTATAACCACTCAAATTCCAGCAACATACCAGTACGTTGCTGGTCCTTGTTGGGCATATATTGTAATCTTTTTTTTCATGCAGCCTGTGGGCTGAACGAAAAAAAGAGATTAATTGGTGAGTATGCCCACCATTAGAATAACTCCCTTCATCCACCCACTTCTAATGATGGGCATACATGCACCATTTTGTTTTTAACTGTGGTGGTGAAATCACCTCCTACAGCGCTGGAGTCACGCTTTATGTATCGTGGGAGCAAACGCTGTTGCTGTCAAGATAAATAAATCCACGCTGCAGCTGAATGGCGTACCTGCTAAGCAAATGATGGTTAACAATAAAACAAAGTAACATTACAGTATAACAGTAAGACTTACCATACCTGCAAAGCAAATACAAAAAAAACATTTTTTAACACAACCTGTGCCTAAAATATATATATGCCAAAGCATTGGGGCATCCACCCGCAAAAGTTAGGAGCAAATCGCTCCTCCGCCCCTGCTGCCCCCATGCTCCGGCATATATGCTCTTTTTTTAATGGTGGTGCTGAAATCACCTCTGACAGCGCTGGAGGCACGGCTTTATGTATCGTGGGAGCAAACGCTGTTGCTGCCAAGATAAATAAATCTGCGCTGTAGCTGAATGGTGTAAATGATGGTTAACAATAAAACAAAGTAACATTACAGTATAACAATAATGCCCCGTACACATGGCCGGACATTGATCGGACATTCCGACAACAAAATCCTAGGATTTTTTCCAACAGATGTTGGCTCAAACTTGTTTTGCGTACACACAGTCGCACAAAGTTGTCGGAATTTCCGATTGCCAAGAACGCGGTCACGTACACCACATACGACGAGACTATAAAAGGGCAGTTCAGAACCAAACGCGGCACCCTTTGGGCTCCTTTTGCTAATCTCGTGTTAGTAAAAGTTTGGTGAGAGACGATTCGCGCTTTTTCAGACTAGTGGTTTTCAGATCGTTTTCTGCTGTTCAGTTTGTGCTTGTGGGTTTGTATCTGCTCTTCAGTGCATGCAGCAAGTACCCTTGACTTGTCATTGTGTTCTTGTTCATTCGTTACTGTTTTTCAGGTCGCTCTTCACAGGCCTTGCTGTTCTTCAGTGCGTTCTGTTACTTCGTTCTGAGCAGCCAACCGTTTTCTAGCCATGTTGCGTATACGTACTCCTCATAGAATTTGTGCTGTGCGGGGCTTGGTGTTGGGGTCCTGACCTTGACACAAGTCCAGTCCATGAACAGGGTGGGGAGGAGTTCATGGACCAAGAATTGGTTGCTCCAGCGTGAACAGTTCTGTCATATGCCTTTGCTCCGTGAGATCCGTGAGAATAATCCTGATGATTTCAGGAACTTTCTCCGGATGACGGACCCCGTTTTTCACCGTTTGTTGGCTTTGCTGACCCCCTATATTAGCAGGTAGGATACCTGCATGAGGCAAGCCATCACTCCGGAGCAGAGGTTAGTCGCCACCCTGCGGTACTTGGCGACCGGGAGAAGCCTGCAGGACCTCAAGTTCTCAACAGGCATCTCCCCCCAGGCTCTGGGGATCTTTATCCCAGAGACCTGTTCTGCCATCATCCAGGTCCTGCAGAAGGACTATATTAAGGTAAGATTTATCCTTTAACATCACATTTTATTGTATATAATGTTTGATAATGTATAGTATTTCTTTCCTCATTCCCTAATTACCATGATTGTAATATGCTGTGAATGTCCCCTTTGTCCTCATGCATGCTGGATTTTTATGTAATTATTTTTTGTCCTTTATACATATTTGCCTTCACTTACCTCCCCAGCATGCTCTCCTGGCCCTATATTCACCTCATGTAGTCACTTAACAATGTATTTTATCAGCTCCATAGTAGTGCTTTACCCCAAACACTCCCTAAAATGTTTAGAAATGTGATTTGTGCTTTAAATTCAGGCAGAGTGCCAGAGGCTTTTTTTGGGTGTCCCCAAATCATTTGTAACCCTCCCTCCCCCCAACTGCTAAGTCAGCTGATACCAATTCTCTATCTATCCTCAATCATCTATCTGCTGACTTTGCCAAACCCATACACACTATACCCATCTCTTTTGTGCTCAGATGTATGGACGAATTCCCCAAAGCATGGGCCTGCCTCTATACTTTCAAATGGTACTGTTAAAGGTTTTTGTATTCTATTATTATCTTGCTAGGTAATAGCAGAATGTCCAAATGTGTTCAAATGTGTACAATGTGTATTTATATCTTTGTATAATGACACTTCTTACCTATCCAGTGGGCTGCCAGTAGTGTAACTAAGGAGGGGCTGGCCAAAGTAATACCCATTATTTAGGCATTCATCTCTCAATGAAGTCAAGAGGGTTACCTGTCCAAGAGTTCCCCCCCTATAATGTTATAAATGGCCCATGAGAGGGGGGGATCTGATAGGTGTGCCTTATACTTTGGTCTTAAAAAATTCTCTCATTAAAATGTTAGCTTGATGTTGGGCAAGAATGTTTGTGTCTAATCTGCTTTCCCTGTTTATGTGCAAAATGACTAATTTTTGATTTTGTTTTGACTCCACAGTTTCCTTCCACGCCACAGGAATGGCAGACTGTGGCCTCCCACTTTGCCCAGCGGTGGGACTTTCCTAACTGCGGAGGGGCAATTGATGGGAAACACATCCACATCGTCCCACCACCCAACTCGGGGTCGTACTATTACAACTACAAGGGGTTCAATAGTATTGTGATGTTGGCGGTGGTGTCGGCTACTTACGAGTTCCTGTATGTGGACGTGGGGAAGAATGGCCGGATGTCGGATGGTGGAGTCATCGCCCAGACAGAGTTTTACAGGCGTCTCCAGAATGGCAGCTTGGACTTGCCACCTCCAGAAGACAATGTGGAAGGACTCCCATTCGCCTTTGTTGCGGATGAAGCGTTTGCGCTGGGGACCATCTTTTGTGGCCATTCCCGATGAGGACCCTCACCCCGGACCAGAGGGTTTTTAATTACCGGCTGGCCAGAGCCAGAAGTGTGGTGGAGAACACATTTGGAATCATGGCTAGCCGGTTCCGCCTATTTCTTACACCCATACATATGGCGGAGTACAAACTGAATCACATTATCCTGGCGTGCTGTGTTCTACACAACCTTTTACAGAAACATTCTGCCAACTATGCTGGCTCAGTTGGGCCTGAGGCCGGAATTCCTAATGAACCAACCCTGACGGCGCTTGAAAGTGGCCGTCCTGGCTTGCCCCCCCCCGACTGCCCGTGATGTCTGGCTAAGATACCTTGAATTCTTTGCAGGTAGGGGGGCCATCAATATGCCAGACAATGTCTAAAACATTTTTTAAATAAAAAAAAAACAAGGTTTGGTGACATTTCCTGCTTGTGTTTGTTTTAGCTGACCCTGAGAGGATTGTGGTGAGTCCTGAAATTGGCGTGATTGTGTAACCTTACAAACACTGTTGGGTGTTATTTCCTAAAGGCAAAGACACTTTGCACTACAAGTGCACTTGAAACTGCACTGAAACTGCACTTGTAGTGCAAAGTGGATTTCCCCTCAGGAAATAACCCCCATTGTCACAGAAAACACCCATTATAGCACAACAAAAGTTTTGTAGCGTTGAGACAATAATCCACACAATCTTGATTAACAGTCTTTTTAATACCAGCACAATCACATGTGCATTTAGAAAAGGTTTTTAAAACAAACCATGTTTGTTGTATAACAATTTTTGGGGTCACATTAGAAAAATTAGAAATGTCCATTTTAGATCAAACAGGCATGTTTAAAACAAACAAGAAAGACACAAATCTTGAACTTACAAAGTTCACATTTGGTAGAAGGCAATATCAGACATGAGTATTTACAAACTGAGTTTGATATTGCGTTCAGCAGATGGGGTGAAGTCACCCCAGGAAAAGCCAAATTTTGAAGATGCACACAAATTTAAGAATGTCAACATGTGCTACCTGCCATCATGGGGGATCAAGGGACGTGTTTTGGGGGTGCAACCCCTTCCTCACAGCTACTTTATTATTGAGGAAGGGGTTGCACCCCCAAAACGCGTCCATTGATCTCCCGTGATGGAAGATAGCACATGTTGACACACTGTGTGCCTCTTCAAAATTTGGCTTTTCTAATATTTGTAAAAAAATGTTCAAAAATTGTAGCACACCAAAAAACAAAGGGATTTGGAGGGCTTTTAAACTCACCCTAAAACATCAATGATGTTCTTATTTTTTTGAAGAACATCATTGATGTTTTTCTTGATGTTTTCCAATGCAACATTACACGCCATGATCTCCCCGATCAGGATCTGGGCACTTTTAGAGGTGAAAGGATCAGGATCCACAACATCACGATCACCTAGAAAGAGAGAAAACAAAAAAAACACATGTATTATAAATCTGCCGGCATCCATCTCTTACCTGAGCCTGTGGTCGCAGACACTCACCTGTTGTGGTGACAGTTTCCACCACGTCTTCCTCCTCCTGCTCTGCTTGGCTTTGGGGGATTTCACCTTCTTCCAGAGGTGGGGGTCTGTGGTCTCCTCGGATGAGGGGTGTCCTCCGAGTCTTTTATCCCCTATGTACAAAAAAATAGGTATACTTAGCACACAGATATTTGATGTCAGAACTATAAATATGACGCATTGCTTGGAAGTGGGGTACAATTGTCTGTTTTGGCAGAGTTCCAAGATGTAGCATTTTTATTGTCCTTTGTCAAGCTTGAATACTTTACCTGTCTTGTACAAGCTTCACAGATGGAGACCCCCCTATAGTATACACTGGAGCATCTGTGTGGGGCCCCCTAATAAAAAGGGTGTTCTGCGGTCCCACACTAGTGCTCCTGCGTCCAGATGTATAAACTGTTGAGTGTCCTCTCCTTACACAGAATCTAGTTTGCATTTCATTCTAGTAACAAACACATCTACACAACCCAATTCTTTTCACACAAGTAGGCCCCAAAAAATGATGGCAATTGCATATGGCCAAAAGAACTATGTTTGATACGAACTAATAATGTGCCCATAAACATGAAAGTTGCCATTTTAAACTGGATAACAGTTAAGAAAAGCACATGGAGCAGCACGAACGTAATAAACATAAAGAATAGGAACACAGCACAACTACTTACTTTTTTGCAGCACTCTCCTGATCTTTCTGTACTGCTCATGTTCTCTTAATTTGAGGTCCGACCACCACTTCCTGAGCTGATCTTTCGAACGTCGTACCCCGAAATTCCGGTGCAGACTCTTGACTACTTTCGCCATTATCTTGGCCTTTCTGACATTGGGGTTGGGGTAAGGTCCATACTTCCCGTCATAGTCGGCCCTCTTCAGTATGTCGACCATCTCCAACATCTCCCCAAAGGACATATTTGAGGCCTTAAATCGTCTCCTTCTGGATCGGGACGTTTCAGGCTCCGGGCTTTCCTCCTTCTCGTTGGTGTAATTATCTGACACCTGCTCTGACTCCGCCATGTGCTCTTCCCCACTGTGATGAACGAGAAGGGGCGGGGAATAGACTAGAAAGCGGGCAGAGTTTCACGCATGCGCAGTGTCTATAAAGCGTAACACGCGTGCGTAGTACGTACGATCTGTGAGCAGAGGAAGGAGTAACGGAGGCGCCGATCGTGATTGCGAAGGTAAGATTTTACATTGGGCCTATACTGCTTCTAGATTGATGCCTGTATTTGCACAAGTTTAGTAGACTTTAGGCTGACATTAGGGTTTGTCTTGTGTTGTGTCTTGCAGTGAAAATGGATATCTTTAGAGAGGATGAATTTATGGCCATATTCATTGATATGTACAGGGAGCTGCCTTGTCTGTGGCAGATAAACCACCCACATTATAAGAACCAAACAAAGAGGAAGGCAGCGCTGGATAGTTTGCTGGCATTTGTGAAGCAGGTGATCCCCATGGCAGACATCCTCTATATGAAGGCCCTAATTGGTGGCCTGAGGAGCACATATCTAAGGGAGCGCAAGAAGGTCCAGCATTCCCAGAGATCTGGAGCAGCAGATGACATCTATCTCCCCAGGCTGTGGTACTATGACACTTGATAAAGGAGTGCGCATGTGCCGTACAGACCCTGCGCATGCTCAGAAACGCGTTGTGTTTTTTCTCCTAATTGACAACATTGCCAGCGGCTTCCTGGGCTGCCGCTCCGTCCTCCCGCAGAGACAGGCTGTGTACCATCCTGGCCTCCCCGCCAGACTGCGTTGTGTTTGGAGGCATCCCCGGGGAATCACTGACTGTTCCCTTCCCCCTCTTCTATCAGGAATCACATCTGTCTGTTCTATATACCGCTCCTAAATGTAAGTTGATACTTTGTTTTTATATTGGTGAATAAATGATTTTACTTAGTGGCGCTCCTCTCTCTCTTTTTTACCTGGATGGATCTGAGTTTGACTTCTCTCATCAAGAAGAGCTGCCTTTCGTGAATCTGGCCACACAAATGAAAAGAAAAGAAAAGTTTTATTCCGGTGTTTTGTTTTACCTATGACTTATCCTCTAGGGATCCTCTCCTGCTTTATAGACTGTTTCCTGGCTCCTGTCCAAGACTTCCAACACCGTCTTGATTACACCGTGATTGATCCAGCTTTTAGACTTTATAATTTCATTAACTTTTATAGTCATTTGCCTTATAGCCTCTGAGCGCCAGTTTATTTGTTTTAGTGTTGATTTTTGGCAAAATATGCAGCCTCTTGTAGTACCACAGCCTGGGGACACAAATGTCATCTGCTGCTTTCCGGATCTCTGGGACTTCTGGACCAGACTGCACTCCCTTAGATATGGACTCCTCAGGCCACCAATTTTGCTGGTAAAGAATTGATGTCTGCCCTGGGGGTCCAAGGCTTCGCTAATTTCAACTGTTTATCCTGCGTTGCCTCCCTCTTTGTTTGGTTCTGAGCCCTTAATAAAGGAATTTTTGTTTCAATTATACTCGCCTATGTGTGTTTTCCTTCAAAAAGGACAGTTTGTTTGTGGGAAGGCAGGTACATTTCAAAAATACAATGTGAAATTAACAAGGGACACCAACACCAAACAATCTCCTTGAGATTCAATAATACAAGATATCAATGGTGTTGTGGTAACTTGACACACAAAACACACAAAAATATTATGTAGTAAAACACAAAAAAACAAAAATAAAAACACAGCCTTGAAAAAAAAATAAAAACCCCCAAAAAATAAAAAAAACAGCCTTGAAAAAAACATAAAATATATAAAAACAACCCCAAAAATGTGGTCAGATGTGACAAATCTAAATATACTGAGGGAATCCCAAATAATAATAAAGAAATAAGTTTGTGAGAAGTCTGTGTGAATATGAGCAGCAAAACTACTTCATTCTTCTCACATTATAAAGAAGAAGAGAGTGTGCTGTATTAAACTATTTTTGACATTGCAGCGTGACGAAAGTGCTGTATCCATTCCGAATGCTAATTTTACCAGACCGAGCTGTTCCGTCCCGGAATTTCTTCTGAGCATGCGTGGCACTTTGTGCTTCGGAAATGGCCACACACGGTCGGAATTGACGCGATCGGATTTTGTTGTCGGAAAATTTTATAGCCTGCTCTCAAACTTTATGTGTCGGAAAATCCGATGGAAAATGTCCGATGGAGCCCACACATGGTCGGAATGTCCGACAACACGCTCCGATCGGACCGTGTGTACGGGGCATAAGACTTACCATACCTGCAAACCAAATACAAAAAAATAGTAAAAAATAAAACATTTTTTAATGCAACCTGTGCCTAAAATATATATATGCCGAAGCATGGGGGCATCCGCCCCAAAAGTTAGGAGCAAATCGCTCCTCCACCCCTGCTGCCCCCATGCTTTCTACAGACACGAAATTTTCTTTGGGGGGGCTCGTTGGGTAGGGGTACTCTGGAGGACATACGGAAAATGCCTCTCATGCAGCCGGCTTACTGCATTTGGATTGGGAAGGTGATGTGGAGCTCTGTCTGGAAACGGAAGGGCTCTGACGATCTCTTCCTGGAATTTAAGGAAGGATCCAGTCCATCCTGAAGCTCTGTATAGCACATGAGCGTTCAGCAAAGCCAATTGAAATAAGTATACAGACACTTTCTTGTACCAGCGTCTGGCCTTATGGGCAATTAGGTATGGCACCAACAACTGGTCGTTGAGGTCCACCCCTCCCATATTTTGGTTATATTCGTGAACACAGAGGGTTTTCTCCACAACACCAGTCACCGTAGGAATTTGGACTGTTGTGTCTGCATGAAGGGAGGAAAGAACGAAAACATTCTTATTATCCCTCCACTTCACAGCGAGCAAATTATTACACTTGAAGAAGGCTCTCTCCCCCAGCCTAAGACGGGACACTACAAGCCACTGGGGAAAGCCCCGGTGATTAGGTCACACGGTGCCACATGCGCCAATCTGATGATCAAACAAGTGACTAAAAAGTGGAACGCTCATGTAATAAGTGTCCACACACAAGTGGTACCCCTTTCCGAATAAGGGTGACACCAAGTCCCACACAATCTTACCAGCGCTTCCTATGTAGTCTGGGCAGTTCTCCAGCTCTGCGTAACTATCTCTTCCCTCATAAACCATAAATCTATATGTATAGCCTGTGGCCCTGTCACAGAGCTTATACATCTTGACCCCGTATCTGGCACGCTTGCTGGAAAGATACAGTACTGTTTGAAAGTCAAGCGGCCAGAAAACTTAATCAGGGACTCATCAACACAGACAACTTGATGGGGAGTAAACAAGTCTGCAAAACGTTGGTTAAAGTGGTTTACGAGGGGCCGTATTTTGTAGAGCCGATCGTATCCAGGGTCTCCACGAGAACGTCAGAGTTCATTGTTGTTGAAGTGCATGAACTGCAAGATCTATTCGTATCGTGCCCTGGCCATGGAAGCAGAGAACAAGGGCTTATGGTGAATTGGGTCAGTGGACCAATATGACCGCAACTCACTCTTTTTGGTTATGCCCATAAAGAGGAATAGGCCCAGGAAGGTCTTAAATTCGGAAATCATAATTGGTTTCCAATCTCTGGCAAGGGAGGACTGGGGATTAGCGGTGATATATTGACCAGCATACAAATTGCTTTGGTCCACAATAGATCTATAGAGATCTTCGGTGAAAAACAGCGAATAAAAATCAAGTGATGTAAAATCAACTGTTTCCACCTGAATGCCGGGTTGGCTAGTAAATGGGGGAAGTACGGGTGCTGCAAAAGTGGTGGGCTCCCAATTCGGATTGGCGAAAGGGTTAACTAGGGGGCAATCAGGGGGTTAAAACCTTTATTAGGTAGTATATGGGGGTACCTGACGCTATAAAAAGCTGACGGTGAACCTAAATACTTACCTGGCTACCTAGCATCACCTGTGACACTAATACGGCGATCAGAAAAAAGATCGCTTAGTAAAAATGGCGACAGGGGATGAAAGGATTAACTGGGGGGTGATCAAGGGGTTAAACCTTTATTAGGGGGGGTTAGGGGGGTAACCTAGACCTAAAGGGGCCTACCACTAACTGCCCTACCACTTATAACAGTCACAAATGACACCAAATGCAGTAAACAGTAAAAAAATAAACACTGCAATCGGTGACACTGTGACTGGTGGTGCAGGGGGTGATCGGGGGGATGATCAGGGGGTGATCGGGGGGTGATCGGGGGGTTTTATGTGCCTATGTGTACTAGTGTCAGTGTAATGTTGGTGCAAGCTCACAGTAGATGTCTTCTCTCCTCGGAAGCCGGAAGGAAAAGGCTCCACATCCAATGTCCAATGTTCTGACATCTTGGCTCCTACGATAACACACCTCATAAATCAGTCATTCAAAGAAGGGATTATTCCGACCACCCTCAAGCAAGGCATCACCAAACCCCTGCTAAAGAAACCCAATCTCGACCCTAAGGACCCTAACTACCGCAGACCGATAACAAGCCTCAACACCATCCCCAAGATTACGGAGAAAGCAGTAGTACAACAGCTACAATGCCACCTCGACACACACAAACTCCTGGACCCTCTGCAATCAGGCTTCCGCCCAGGCCATGGCACAGAAACGGCACTTCTCAAAATATGGGACGATGCCCTCGAAGCAGCAGATGACGGAGAATCATGTCTTCTGGTACTGTTAGACCTCAGTGCAGAATTTGATACAGTGGACCACAATACTCTACTCGTCCGCCTCACAGAAGTAGGAGCCACAGATTCTGGTCTACAATGGTTCGCATCCTTCTTAGAGAATCGTTCTCAGACAGTGAAACTAGGAGCATTCACCTTGGAAACCCGCGCAATATCCTGTGGAGTCCCTCAAGGTTCACCCTTGTCACCAGTGTTCTTCAACATCTACATCCGCCCACTCCTCAAAATCATCAGAAAATCAGACCTCTGCTTCCACTCATACACTGATGACACTCAACTCTACTTCCGCATCACCGGACTAAAAGACCATCATCAACAACTAGAGAAATGCCTCACTTTGATAGACGACTGGATGACAACTAGCTCCCTCAAACTCAACGGTTCAAAAACAGAACTTCTCCTACACGCTAACCCAAATTCCAAAACAAAGATCCCGTGGACACCTCCCACCATCTTTGGACAGACCATCTTTCCAAGCACCAAAGCCAAGAGTCTTGGAGTCATCTTTGACTCAGAAATGTCAATGGATGCACAAATAGGATCCGTAGTTAGCGGATCTCACCATCTCCTCCGCCTGCTACGTAGACTCATCCCCTTCATCCCAGAAGAGGACAAAGCATCAGTAGTTGGAAATATAATCAATTACCGACTCGACTATGCAAACTCCCTCTACATAGGATTACCCCAATATCAGCTTGCAAGCTTACAACTTGACTTGATCCATGTTTAAGGAGCTCTTTGGCTCATACTGCATACAATCAACATGGAATCTGGTTGCTGCTGTCGAAACTTCTATCTTTTCCCTGCCATAGCTACAATATCAAATATCACACAATTCCATAAGCAGCAAGTCTGCGTATAAAATATTAAGCATGTGACGCTTCTACATATTTATTTCTTAGGTTAGACTTCCAAGTGATGTCCAACTAGTTGGCAGTCAGGGTAGGGTGGGAGGAGAGTTGATACCTTGCAGAGCTGGTTGGTCAGACAACTCCTACTCCTTATTTGATAAAGGCATCATACAGAAGGAATATAACAAGATAGCACCTGCTAAGAGGAAGGTAAGCCCTAATTAAACTAGCACCATATTATTGAGTATTTGTGCATAATATTAGTATAGCATAGTACAGCATACTATAGTTTAGTATAATAGTAATAATAGTAATCACATGGTATACTAGTAATAGTATTATAGTATAATAGTATAGTGTAATAGTAATAATAATAAATAATAATAATAAAAATAATAATAATAACAATAACAATAATAATAATATAGTGATACGTATAAGCAGAAAATAAAATATAATAAAATTACAAAGAAGATGCTATACAAACAATCTGATGGTACAAGTACTATAATAGTAATAATAATAATAATGATAATAATAGTAATAATAATAATAATAATAATAATAATAATAAGAAGAAGAAGAAGAAGAAGAAGAAGAAGAAGAAGAAGAAGAAATATTAATAATAATAATAATAATAATAACAACAATAATTATAAAGATAATCATCATAATCAGCATAATAATATTATAATAGTAATAGGTAATACAATTTCAATAGTTTTAAATTCGAATTTCTTTGTTCACATTATTTAAAATAGTATAGTACAATAATAGTAATAATATACAGTAATACAAAAATAATAATGATTAACACAATTTTAATATTTTTAAATTCTAATTTCTATTTTCACATATATTTAATAAATATGTAAAAAAATAAATAAAAAGTGGAGTAAAAATATGTTGTTCTTTATTTTTGTTGCTATTCATATGCATAAAACAAATATGCAGGTGTTGAATAGTGTCTTCCCTGCTTTTTCAATAATACCTTTTTTCCCACCAAGTTTAACTTTCACCCCCTTCTTGCCCAGACCAATTTTCAGCTTTCAGCGCTGTCACACTTTGAATGACAATCATCATTCAAAGTGTGTCAATCGTTGCGCTCATGCAACGACATACCCATAAGAATTTTTTTGCATTCTTTTTTCACAGAAATAGAGCTTTCTTTTGGTGCTATTTAATTACCACTAAATTTTTTATTTTTTGCTAAATAAACTAAGACAGACCAAACATTTTTTTTAAATGTAATTTTTATTGTTTTCCAAGAAATTATAAAGTAATATAAGCAAACAGAATAAAATAAAATATAATAAAATTACAAAGAAGAAGCTATAACAAACAATCTTGTAATGCACCATAGTATTAAAGGGGTTGTAAAGGTTAATTTTTTTAAAATAACAAACATGTCATACTTACCTCCTCTGTGCAAGGGTTATGCACAGAGGGGCCCGATCCTCCTCTTCTGGGGTCCCCCAGGGGCGCTCTTGGCTCCTCCTCTTTTTGAGTGCCCCCACGGAGACCCGCATTCCCTGGGGGAACCTGTGCGGGCGCTCTCCCGAGTCCTGCTGCTGCGTCCATTGATACAGACAGCTGGACTCGGCCCCGTGTCACTGGATTTGATTGGCAGCAGCGGGAGCCAATGGCTCCTGCTGCTATCCATCCAGCCAATGAGGACCCGAGACAGCGGCTGGAGCTGCTGTGCTCACCCCCGTAGCTGGAATGATCGGGTTTGGGTAAGTAAAAGCGGGGCTCTGTGGGGCTGCTGCACTATGAAAGGTTTTTCACCTTAATGCATCGAATGCACCGCAAGGGTTTACAACCCCTTTAAGATTGCTTTAGCAAGGCATTTGTAGCAGGGAGTCAATAAGAGCCACATGAAAAATTAGATTGAATAAGTAAGAAAAAACAAACAAACAATCACATTAAAATCAAATCAATTAAATCTAAAATAGTATGGTTTGGTTTGCCCTGGTGAAAAAGAAATATAAAATAATCTCTTTACCAATTCAGCCCCGGGAAGGATTTACCCCCTTCCTGACCAGAGCAGTTTTTATGATTCGGCACTACATGGATTTAGCTGACAATTGCGCGGTCGTGCAACGCTGTATCCAAACAAAAATTGGCGTCCTTTTTTTCCTACAAATAGAGCTTTCTCTTGGTGGTATTTGATCACCTCTGCGGTTTTTATTTTTTTGCGCTATAAACAAAAAAAGACCGACAATTTTGAAAAAAAAGCAATATTTTTTACTTTTTGCTATAATAAATATCCCCCAAAAATATCTAAAAAAACAAATTTCTTCCACATTTAGTATATGAATTCTTCTACATATTTTTGGTAAAAAAAATCACAATAAGTGTATATTGATTGGTTTACGCAAACGTTATAGCGTCTACAAAATAGGGGATAGATTTATGTCATTTTTATTATTATTTTTTTTTATTTTACTAGTAATGGCGGCGATCTGCGATTTTTATCGGGACTGCAACATTATGGCGGACAGATCGGACACTTTTGACACTATTTTGGGACCATTGACATTTATACAGCGATCAGAGCTACAAATAGCCACTGCTTACTGTATAAATGACACTGGCAGGGAAGGGGTTAAACACTAGGGGGGCGATCAAGGGGTTAAGTGTGTTCCCTGGATGTGTTCTAACTGTGAGGGGGATGGGCTCACTACAACATGACAGAGATCACTGCTCCCAATGAAAGGGAGCAGTAGATCTCTGTCATGTTGCTAGGCAGAACAGGGAAATGCCTTGTTTACGTAGGCATTTCCCCATTCTGCCACTCCTCGCTGCAATCACAGGCCACCGGAGAACATCGAGTTGGACCCGTGGGCACGCAGCACGCCATCGGCAGCATGCGTGCGCCCGCTAGGCGGCAAATTCAAAGGGACATACTAGTACGCCCTTTTGCCTGCCTGTGCCATTCTGCCAGTCCATACCAGGCCCTTCAGGTCTGATATGGATTTTAGGGGGAACCTGCGCCAAAATTTAAAAAAAAAATGGCGTGGGGGTCCCCCCCAAAATCCATACTAGACCCTTATCTGAACAAGTGGCCAAAGCAGGCCAGGATGGGGGAGGGACACGAGAGCGCCCCCCCTCCTGAACCGTACCAGGCCACATGTCCTCAACATTGGGGGGTGCTTTGGGGTCCCCCCAAAGCACCTTGTCCCCATGTTGATGGGGACAAGAGCCTCATCTCCACAACCCTTGCCCGGTGGTTGTGGGGGTCTGCGGGCGGGGGGCTTATTGGAATCTGGAAGCCCCCTTTAACAAGATCCCAGATCCTGCCCCCCCCTCATGTGAATTGGGGGGATCTGGGTGTCCCACGATGTCCATCCATCTTAATTCACAGCGCCTGATGGAACCAAAAAAAAAAAAAAGCTCTACCTCAACGGGAGGCGTCCCACCGACTGCTGTCTCTTTGGCCCCTTAACCACTTCAATACACTGTGTTATATATACTACACTGCCTGCACTGACTGAATATAGAGTCTACACTGAATATCTAGTTTACACTAAATGCAGAGTATATATATATATATATATATATATATATATATATATATATACTAGACTGTATATACAGTATATAATAAATACACTGCCACTAACTAACTAACCTGCCTGCCTAATCTAGCTCAATCTATCTCCGTCCACAGTCACACACTATAAACAGCCTTATATAGTGTGGGGTGTGGACTAGAGTTGCCACCTGTCCGGGATTCACCCGGACAGTTTCTGTTTTGAATCATGTGTTCGGGTTTCAGGCTGGCAGGGTGATGATGTCAGCAATAGCATTTTGGCCACAAACACTGCTCGTTGCAGCACTCTATGCGCACCACATGACTACTCTCCTTGGGGCACCCAAAGATGTCCCAGGCTGATAAAATGTTTGGGTTTGGCTTGAAGAAAAGGTGGCAACCCTAGCGTGGACTGAGCCATGAACCAATGATGGCTCTCACAGCAGAGCGCGCTGTGGTTGGCCAAAACATGCAGGTCAGGTGCATGCTTTGGCCAATCATCAGACATCAATGCACTGCGACCTCGCAGTGCAGTGTGGGGCATCCTGCGGCGCTCGTATTTGCTGCGTCCTGCGGCGCTCATAATATTCGCTGTTCGGGCGAACGGGCAAACACCCAATGTAAAATAGTGTCAAAACTGTCCGATGTGTCCACCACAATATTGCAGTCCTGATAAAAATCACAGATCGCCGTCATTACTAATAAAAAAAAATAATAATAAAAATGCCATAAAACTATTCCCTATTTTGTAGACGCTATAACTTTTGCGTAAACCAATCAATATATGCCTATTGTGATTATTTTTACCAAAAATATGTAGAAGAATACGTATCGGCCTAAACTGAGGAAAAAATGTGTTTTTTTATGTATTTTTGGGGGATATTTATTAAAGCAAAAAGTAAAAAATATTGCGTTTTTTTCAAAATTGTCGCTCTTTTTTTTTTTATAGCGCAAAGAATAAAAACCGCAGAGGTGATCAAATACCACTAAAGGAAAGCTCTACTTGTGGGAAAAAAAGGACGTCAATTTTGTTTGGGTGCGACATTGCACGACTGCGCAATTGTCAGTTAAAGCGACGCAGTGCCGAATCGCAAAAAAGTGCTCTGGTCAGGGAGGGGGTAAAATCTTCCGGGGCTGAAGCAGTTAACTGACGTGTTTTGAGGGTGACCCCTCTTCCTCAGAGCTAAGTTTAAACTGAAGGTAGATGGTTTATAAAGAGGCTATAATCTAGTGGAACAGATCACGTGATCTAAGCCCCTCCCTCCAATGAGAGGGCCAATGTAGCAACCCACAAGTAAATACACAAGTGAAAAATACATATATAAATAGATGAGTAATTCATTCCCCTTTAGGGGTTTAGGTCACCATGAATCACCTGAAGTATCCCTACCATCCCCACCCAAGTTGGGTGGGGACAGTAGGGATACTGCAGGACTTTGTAAATGTTTCACTTTTTTTTATTTCTCGTTCGTGAGTATAATATTTTATTCAATAAAAATATATTTTGTTGCAAAGGTAATGCGCAAGGCTGGTGCGCCCACTGTCCCTATTTTCTAGAATTTCTTCTGGGTTCTCCCTGACCTGTTGAGAGTGATATGACATCATATGACGTCCACCCAGAACGAGAGCTGCACCGTCCCTCCATTATTTGATGGTGGGCGGGCGGCAACTGATAAAGCTTTGGTTGTTTTTTTTTTTTACTGATTTATATATTCTATTCTTCTTTTTCTACAAAACATGAAGATGACAAATTTCCTGAAGCTTTGTGTGCTGCTAGCCCTTGCATGTGATAAGTTTAATGCCCAAAGGCGGTGCAATACAAATGTTCAATGTCATAGATCAGACATGTGCAGTTGGTTTTGTTGCAAATAATTATTCGAAGAGTTGTTTACTGAAGGCTCCGTATAACGAAACAAAATTTGTCTGAATTTCTGAAAATGGAATTTTACATCGAATTCCATTCGAAATCGAACCATAAACATATTTCTGCAATCAAAGACTGTGTCTGTTATTAGAGTACCATTTCAAAATAATGCTAATAATATTTAGCTAATCCAAAGGTGATTTAAATTGTCATTGTATTTAAAATGCACTTTTTAGATGTAAACATTTTGGCTGCCGCATTCCAAAAGAAAAAAATCAAAAGGTCAAAGGTCAGAAGGCGTGTCCCCAGAGGTCAAGGGTCAAGAGGCGTGGCTGACCCACCTCCACCAAAGTGTTCCGCCTACCCCAACTAAGTCGGGGAAGGAACAAGTCGGGGAATGAACCTGTCGGGGAATGTACAAGTAGGGTTAGGGTTTTCCCTTGAAGAACAAGGTTAGGACTCAGGGATTGGAATAGGGACCTGCTCCAAAGGTCAAAGGTCAGAAGGCACGTCCCCAGAGGTCAAGGGTCAAGAGGCGTGGCTGACCCACCTCCACCAAAGTGTTCCGCCTACCCCAACTAAGTCGGGGAAGGAACAAGTCGGGGGAATGAACCTGTCGGGGAATGTACAAGTAGGGTTAGGGTTAGGGTTTTCCCTTGAAGAACAAGGTTAGGACTCAGGGATTGGAATAGGGACCTGCTCCAAAGGTCAAAGGTCAGAAGGCACGTCCCCAGAGGTCAAGGGTCAAGAGGCGTGGCTGACCCACCCCCACCAAAGTGTTCCGCCTACCACAACTAAGTCGGGGAAGGAACAAGTCGGGGAATGAACCTGTCGGGGAATGTACAAGTAGGGTTAGGGTTAGGGTTTTCCCTTGAAGAACAAGGTTAGGACTCAGGGATTGGAATAGGGACCTGCTCCAAAGGTCAAAGGTCAGAGGGCACGTCCCCAGAGGTCAAGGGTCAAGAGGTGTGGCTGACCCACCCCCACCAAAGTGTTCCGCCTACCACAACTAAGTCGGGGAATGAACAAGTCGGGGGCATGAACAAGTAGGGTTAGGGTTTTCCCTTGAAGAACAAGGTTAGGACTCAGGGATTGGAATAGGGACCTGCTCCAAAGGTCAAAGGTCAGAAGGCATGTCCCCAGAGGTCAAGGGTGAAGAGGCGTGGCTGACCCACCCCCACCAAAGTGTTCTGCCTACCACAACTAAGTCGGGGAATGAACAAGTCGAGGAAAGTGATTTAGAATTCTAAATTTATTGATTCGAACATTTTGAATTAAAAAAAAAAAAATATCCGTAAATTCGAAGAAAATTTGATAAAATACATAAAAGAAATTCTGAACACGAATCCCGAATGCAAATTGAACGAATCAACCAAATGTAACGAAACTAAATAACTATATTAATGAATCTAAACTGAACTAATTTTTTCTTCATGCAAATGTCTATCGTAGATAGTACTAGAATGTATGTAAGATTAGAATATTAGGAAATTTCAAAAAATATAGCTATTCATCAACAAGCAAACCATTCCAGCCTGCAGATGGCGCTGTGTTTCTCTCTCCGTATGCTTGTTGTGCACAGAGAAAGAGGTAAGATGTGAGAAATAAAAAAAAGGATAAAAAAAAAAGCACTTCAAGACTGCAAAACGTATAGAGATGTTATGGTTTTGAAGCGGTTTACCTGGGCTATGGCTGAAGTTGTCAGCCATAACCCCAGTCATTTTTTTTTTCAGCCAGCGACTCTGATTAGCCGCTAGATCAGTTTTAGAAGCAGCGGAAGAGGTTGGCCCCCTCCCCCCTTCTGCCACTCAACAGCGTTTCTTGGGCTTAACATTCTCATTGGGAAACAATCCGGCAGTTTGCGCAGCTGGCCATAGAGGTGAGGAAGAACCAGATTGTCTCTCCTCATCTCTATGATCTAGGAGGACTGAAGCGGCGTCAAAACGTCACATCTGGTTTAGAGTGGATGTAAACTTTTTTTTTTTAAAGCATGAGATCAATGATTAATTTAATTTTTTTCTGGATCTCATGCTTTCAAAGGTAGAGACGAGACCCCAGATGTCTCCAAACAGACGACATGTCATCCCTCATTTCTATCACAAGGGGTGTTTACATTTCTTGTGATAGGAATAAAAGTGATTAAAAAAATAAAGAAACAGAGTAAAAATAAAATAAAAATAACAAAATAAATAATAATACTTTTTTTTTAAAGCATCCCCCCCACCGTGCTCGAATGCAGAAGAAATCACATATTTGGATCGCGCACGTGTATGTAAATGGTGTTCGCACCACACATGTGAGGTATCACCACGAACATTATAGGGAGAGCAATAATTCTAGCTCTAGACTTCCTCTGTAACTCTGAACTGGTAACCTGTAAACATGTTTAAAGCATTGTCTATGGAGATTTTTAAGCATCGTAGTTTGTCGCCATTCCACAAGTGTGCGCAATTTTAAAGCGTGACATGTTAAGTATCTATTTACTCTGCATAACATCATCTTTTATACTTTACCAAAAAATGGGTTTTATATATTGCTAAAACTTTTGACATGTAGCGTGTGTGTGTGTATATATATATACTATATTGTCAAAAGTATTGGGACGCCTGCCTTTACACGCACATGAACTTTAATGGCCTCCCAGTCTTATGCCCCGTACACACGGTCGGACTTTGTTCGAACATTCCGACAACAAAATCCTAGGATTTTTTCCGACGGATGTTGGCTCAAACTTGTCTTGCATACACACGGTCACACAAAGTTGTCGGAAAATCCGATCATTCTGAACGCGGTGATGTAAAACACGTACGTCGGGACTATAAACGGGGCAGTGGCCAATAGCTTTCATCTCTTTATTTATTCTGAGCATGCGTGGCACTTTGTGCGTCGGATTTGTGTACACATGATTGGAAATTCCGACAACGGATTTTGTTGTTGGAAAATTTTATAGCCTGCTCTCCAACTTTGTGTGTCGGAAAATCTGATGGAAAATGTGTGATGGAGCCCACACACGGTCGGAATTTCCGACAACAAGGTCCTATCACACATTTTCCGTCGGAAAATCCGACCGTGTGTACGGGGCATTAGTCTGTAGGGTTCAATATTGAGTTGGCCCACCCTTTGCAGCTATAACAGCTTCAACTCTTCTGGGAAGGCCGTCCGCGAGGTTTAGGAGTATGTCTATGGGAATGTTTGACCATTCTTCCAGAAGAGCATTTGTGAGGTCAGGCACTGATCTTGGATAAGAAGGCCTGGCTCGCAGTGTCCACTCTAATGCATCTCAAAGGTGTTCTCTCCTGTTTAGGTCAGGAGTCTGTGCAGGCCAGTCAAGTTCCTCCACCCCAAACTCGCTCCTCCATGTCTGTATGGACCTTGCTTTGTGCACTGGTGGGCAGTCATGTTGGAACAGCAAAGGGCCATCCCCAAACTGTTCCCACAAAGTTGGGAGCATGAAATTGTCCAAAATGTCTTGGTATGCTGACGCTTTAAGAGTTCCCTTCACTGGAACTAAGGGGCCAATCCCAGCCCCTGAAAAACAACCCCCACACCATAATCCCCCCTCCACCAAATGAATTTGGGAAAGTGCACAAAGCAATATATATATATATATATACAGGCAGTCCATGAGTTATGAACACAATAGGGACTATAGGTTTGTTTGTAAGTCGAAGTTGTTCACAAGTTGAAACATTGCATTTGTAAGTGTATTTTTCGGTTGGAACACTGCGTTCGTAAGTGTAACTGCCGCCTGTGCATGGATGTGGGATGTTCCGGGCGCTTGTTATGTTATCTGGGGCGTAATGCGGCAGTGTGGGATGTGTTTGGAAGTGCTCGAAAGGTATCCAGGACCGGCTCCAGCACAGGTGGCCGGCATTTGAGGCCGTTCGTAAGTAGGAGTCGTTCGTAACTCGGGGACTGGCAGTATATGTATTTCTATATGTATATATAGATCTATTTTTACATATATGTGAAACTTAGCCCTGGTTCACATTGTGGGATTTGGCATGTGATTTGACATGTCAAATTGCATGCCAAATCGCTGGCTATTGCCAACAATGGCACCGTCCACACTTGCGGCGCCACACCGATTCCCAAAAGTAGTTTCTGTACTTCAGAAACCCGCACAGATGTCTTTGAAATCTCCCCCCGAAGTCGGGACTGACATGCGGGAATGAAATCCTGCGAGTTCAGCTGAATTTGCGGGGTTTTATTTCCGCTGTCAGTGTGAACCTGGGCTCAAAGGTTTTAGTTTCTGCACTGAGACTGATTTAACCCTTTCATGACTAAGCCTATTTTTGAAATTTGGTGTTTACAGGTAAAATCCGTGTTTTTTGCTAGAAAATGACTTAGAGCCCCCAAATATTATATATATTTTTTTAGCAGAGAATCTAGAGAATAAAATGGCGATTGTTGCAATATTTTATATTTATCACACGGTATTTGTACAGCGGTGTTTTAAACGCAACTTTTTGGGAAAAGGGACACTTTCATGAATTTAAAAAAAAACAAACAGTAAAGTTACCCCAATTTTTTTGTATAATGTGAAAGATGATGTTACACCGAGTAAATAGATACCAAACATGTCACGCTTTATAATTGCGCACACTCGTGGAATGGCGACAAACTACGGTACCTAAAAATCTCCATAGGCGACGCTTTAATTTTTTTTTACGGTTACCAGGTTGGAGTTACAGAGGGTGTCCAGTGCTAGAATTATTGCTCTCGCTCTGACGATCGCGGCAATACCTCACATGTGTGATTTGAACACAGTTTACATATGCGGGCGCGACTTCCGTATGCGTTTTCTTTGCTGCGCGAGCACGCGGGGATGGCGCTTTAAATTTTTTTTTTCCCTTATTTATTTTATTTATTTTTATATTAATAAATTGTGTTTAAAAAAAAAAAATTCTGATCACTTTTATTGCTGTCACAAGGAATGTAAACATCCCTTGTGACAGTAATAGGTAGTGACAGGTGCTCTTTATGGAGGGATCGGGGGTCTAAAAGACCCCCGATCCCTCCTTTGCACTTCAAAGTATTTAGATCGCTGTTTTCGGTGATTCTGAATACTGTATATTTTTTTAAAAACTGGCGCCATTGGCAGCCGAGTAAACGGGAAGTGAAGTCATGATGTCGCTTCCGTGTTTACAATTAGGAGGCTGGAACGAAGCCACTCACGGCTTCGTTCCAGACTGTCACTAGCCGCCGGTGGCAGCGGATTGGTCAGCAGGCCTCCTGATGGAACAGGAGGCCCGGTAAGAGCGGCGGGAGGCAGCGGGAGGAGGGCGTGCCCTCCCGCTCCCCCAGTATAACAAACGAGCGGATTTTAGCCACATCGGTTGTTATACCTGGATAGCCGGTAGCCGATCGCCTGCAGCTGCGGGCATTATCCCGGTATTACCCCCGAAAGCCTAGTACACACATCTCCATACGCTCAGCGGGAAGGGGTTGTTGTTGAATAACTTTTTTATTCAGGTGCTGGCTGCTCATGTTGAGTATTGGTTAAGATTAAAGTGCAGAAGAGTTCTCTGAGTAAGTGGGATGATAAAGCTTTTATTAACCCCTTCGCACCTAAGAGTAAAACAAATGTTGCAATTTTGACATGTGTTAGTAAAACCGTACATAACTCCTTTGTGCATCCAGGTGGATTATACCTTTTTTTTCCAGGACAAATTGGGTTTTCATTTGGTGGTAAATGGTAATGGATATCTCCTGATTTTTTTTTTATTATCCAAGGAAAATTGTAAAGGAAAATAATATTTTTTTAAAATTTAGTTGTATATTTCTTGTTACTATGATAGCCTACCACCAAAGAACAACCCAAAATAAATTCTCCTGCTCCCAGCTATTGCAGCGATACCACATATGTGTATGTTGTTTGTTGTTTGTACCCGTAGTACATCCCAGAAACAATAGTGTGCATTTTAGTTTTTTGGTTTTTTTTATCCTACCTAAAACATAGACACTGGTATTAATTTAAAAATTGTGTTTTAAAAAAAAAAAATCCTTCCCAAAATATACTGACCCTGAATTTTGACCATGACCCCTGACATTGACCCTTGACCCTGACCTTGACCTAAACACTAGCCCTGACACTGACCTAGATCAAACCTTGATGTAGGTATTTTTTCTTTTTTTTTTTTCTTTTCCATTTTATTATTATTTTTATTTTTTCACAAACACAGTTGTTTGTTTCTCTCTCCATTCACAGAGCAAGAGAGAAACACATGGGGTGGGCTTCACAGTGACTGATTGCTGTGATAGCCAATCGGAGGCTATCACAGCGATCGGGTGACCTGGAATTTGAAAATTCCTGGTCCCCGATTGTTAGTACAGGACCCATGGCTCCTCCGGGGGCCCAGGTCAAAGACAGATACGCATCTGTCCCTATGGAAAAAAAGCCCAGTCCAGTGAGGCTGCATATCTGAGTACTGTTGGCATCAAGGGGTTATTGTTGTTATTATATTTTGTTACAAGTTTGTTACATTTTAACCATAAAGCAGAAAAAGTTGAAGTCCATGAAAAACTACAAACAGTTGTATAACTAAGTATAAAAATGCTTTTTTAACAGAACTTCAGGCAGAACTTAAGATTTTCGCCAGTATCGCTCTCAGGTTTTTCTGTGGTGAAGGACTATGTCAAGCTGGAACAAAATGCCGAATAGTAAATGGGGAACCCACTTGTGTGGGGGTCTCAGAAGCCACTTGTCAAGTATCCAGTAATCCTCCTCATTTTAAGACCTTTGATGGCAAAACTTTTGACTTCCAAGCTCCTGGTACCTACACACTCTTCAAGACTAGCGACAATGACATCAACCTTCCTGGTTTTAGTATGAAGATTATTAACCAGAATCGAGGCAACACCAATACTATGAATCCGACTCTTGTGATCACGGATCCTTCACAAAATATTGTTATGAAGACCAATGACAATATGCTTACAAAGGTAAGTGACCAGGCTTATGCATACATGCTATGTGGCCGAAAGTTTGCAGAAACACGACCATCACACCCATATGAGCTTGTTGGATATCCCATTCCAAAACCATGGTCATTAAATTGTAAGGTCACCCTTTAAAAATGCTTGGTTCTGAGCTTCAGGCTTACGCTTCCGACTAGTGCTATCTGGGATTTTTTTAGCCGATGGCATATTCCCGTATGCTATGTTGTGGTGTGTATTGCTGATGACGTTATGGTCACGTGGCTCGAGACACTGGCGTCATTGGTTACTCAGATGGAGGCTTGGTCGGTGAGACACCAACAGCCATACTTTCCTTATACATACATATTCATGGTACAGCGTCATGACGATTGATGTCATGACGCTCGGGACACATGTGCGTTCCATGCTGAGGTGTCACGTCACGTGGCGCCATGACGTCTGGAACGCAATCGGGACACCGGAAGGCGGAATCCAGGCCAGCAACACAGGCTTGTAATTGTGATCATTTATACCCATATATAAGCGCAGGAGGTGGATGGCTGGCGCATACCCCAGTTGAAGTCTTTTAAGACGAAACGCGTAGGATTAATACGCTGGCCCCAGCCACCTCAAACTGCGCTGTCTTTTATTTGTTCATTTGAACTGTTTTTATTGAATATTTTTTTTGGATATCCATTTTTTATTGCAAATAAATCCCACCATACGGATTCACACCATGTGGAGATTCTTTTTTTCTTTTATATGCCTTTAATACTACACACCCTACCTGGAGGAGAAGTTTTTAGTTAGCCGATACCTGCTTGGTGTTGGAGTGTTCCATCTATCTCCAACAAAATTGGCGTCCTGGATGTCTATTTGCCTATCAAAGAGGTTATCGTGTAGCTCAACCTGGGAGCTTGACTTCACGTCTCCGTTTCCATGCCTGATTGACCCACCACTGTACAGTAAGCTGCGTCCACCACTCTTGGTAAGAGTACCTTTTCTCTTCTCCCTCCCTGGATAGTGAAGGCACTCCCGGGTGTACATCCACCATTGAATATATTTGCCCCAGAGACTGTCCGATAAATGCAGCAGTTGCATTTTTACAATATCACGGTTTATTGTTACCACTTCTGGGACTTATATCCATTTATCATTTATTTTGTACTTTTTGTTTTCAGCGGTTACAGTCCCGTGTCTTTGACTTATATAAGATCCATCACGAGCCTTTTATTTGTATGCATAACATTGTATGTTTACTTTATTAGTCACCATTATATGTTGAGGTTCTTTATTTAATTGTATTTATATATATACTGTTTTTGCACTTCCAGATGCACTGTATTTTTCACCGACACTACCTGTGTTATTGACCATTTTGTTAGATGCGTTGTTTTGCGACTTTATATCGCATGGCGCTTTTTTTCACTCTTATAAGTTGTGAATTACACATTATATATTGATAAACGTTCTCACACTTTCTAACATGAGAGACTAACCTTTTGATACATTTTGGATAGCCTCTTTGTCCACTCTTTTTTTCATTTATTTATTCCCAGTGCTACACTTTTACTTACATTTTGATCATAATTAGTCTGATTGCTGTGTTGGCTGCTCACACCTCATAGGTTGGTGCAGTATTTTACCTATCTTTTCAATAAAATAAATAAACATCATTTTGCAGGTAAAAAAATTAGCATACAAACAAAATATTTGATCCTACATGCCCCTGATAGCCCAATAATCTCCTAGAGGCACATGGGATAAATATGGGGCGCTACAAATAATAAAAATCTATAAGCAAAAAAAACGTGTTTAGCACAATAGTGGTGGAACCCTCCTACTGTGTTTGTGTCACACGTGACAGATAAATAGTGCTATCATTCTACACATGAACAAATTAATATGTATGATTGTGATATTCACGTGAAACACTATGTGAAATCACTGCACTCCATGCTGTGACATCTCAAAACTTAATATGACAGTCCATATATATCAGATCCATCCAAGAGGAACTGCTTGTGATCACATCTAGTGCAAAATCAGCTGCATACATTCAAGTGTCTTCGTGTGTCTTTCACCTCACCCCTGTGTTCAGTGAATCACACCCTCCAGAAATGCACTCACCGAATTACAATGCCAGCACTTTCATGCAAGGCAAAAAGCGCTTGTTTTACCACACTCAGGTGTAAATGGAATAATCAGTGTTCAGGAGGATAGTTGTTGTATGGATCCACATGTAAGAAAATAAAGTGCTCCAATAGTGTAAACCAGCAAATGCTATTTATTAAAACCACTGCAATCTTCAACTGATGCACTCACATTGTACAAAAGATAAAACAGCAGAAATCATGTGTGGATCACATCAATCTTCAAGCAATCTTCAAACAGGTGTAGATCAAACAACAAAACAACTGTTGGTCACGGCGGACCCGAGGTGTGCTCTCTCTGGGCTGCAGTTACACTGCAATCTCACCCTCCCTTCGGCTATCCTCCGCTCCTCCGTGCACTTAAACTTCCTGACTCCTGTGTAGTTTAATCCGTGCTGTGTGTCACATCTCACAGCCATGCCCCCGACATGTTTCGTCATAGGTAGACTTAATCATGGGATTGGCTGTGCAAGCTGTCATTCACCCCTTATATTTGCTTCTAATTGACGCCCATACGGCCGCGCATTGCGCATGCGCACACCTCGCGTCCCCGTTCTGCTGATTTTACATGGGATATCTCACTAAGATACCTATAAAGCGGAATAGAGCGCATACAGACTCTTTTTAAAAACATATATATAAATCACACTTATTAAACCATTATGTATATCATTCCCAGTTGTTGTTTCAAACATTAGATCAATTGTGGTAAGTTGAATAGAGGACTCCTATACAGGTTCCCCCACTGGCTAAGAGTGGTAACTGCACGTCTTATCCCATCCAGCCTTATTAGATGCTGGATGATGTTCAAAAAGCTAGCAGCCCCCTAGTGTCCAGTGTCAATATTGCAGATTATTCAACATCCAAAGAAGCATTCATGGTGGGAACCTCTCTCAATTAACTATATCTTTCCTTTTGGATATATTTTTAAAATTAAAACCACATAAACTATATGTTATACATTAAACATTATTTCAATATAATATCTGAGTGATCATGATAAGAGACCATCTTATTTTAATATATCAACCCTTTCAGGAATAGATCCCAAATAAAATTCATCCTCATAACGATCTATTAAAAATAAGTCTAATGAACAACCTAAACAATCTCTATGACTGTCAATCTATGTATATTATATAATAATGGTGAAAATATGTCAAGCCAAGGGATATAACAAGAAATATTTTATGTATCTCTATTCTATCTATTATTCTGTTTTTATATAGGTGGAGTGAACAGGGCCGGGGACTGATGATGATATAGCTTCAACACCTCCCCCTCACTCATATCCCCATAAGGGTATCATATCAATATTTAATCATGAACATGATACCTCCTATATTGGAACCCTAAAAAAAGTCCTTAAAAAAGTGGTTAAAAATTACTAAAAAACCTCTAAAAAAGCTGCTAAAAAGGTGGGACTAAAAGAGACTACAGACAATAGGAACCATCTAAAACTAAGATAACCTCCTATTAAAAATCATTAATAAAACAGTTTAAATCCAGTTCTATGTTCAATCCCTTTGGGGCCAGACTCTTCAAAAGATATATCCATCTGGTTTCCCTTCGGGATAGGTCCCTAACTCTGTTGGACCCCCTCCAAGAGGGGTGGACTACATCTATCCCACAGAACTGTAAAAGTGAGGGATCCTTTTGATGTTTTTCTTTAAAATGTAGGGAGACACTATGGGACCTATATCCATTTTTTATATTAGCCATATATATTAGTTTGGCATTTTATATTAGTCTGGCCCCAAAGGGATTGAACATAGAACTGGATTTAAACTGTTTTATTAATGATTTTTAATAGGAGGTTATCTTAGTTTTAGATGGTTCCTATTGTCTGTAGTCTCTTTTAGTCCCACCTTTTTAGCAGCTTTTTTAGAGGTTTTTTAGTAATTTTTAACCACTTTTTTAAGGACTTTTTTTATAGTTCCAATATAGGAGGTATCATGTTCATGATTAAATATTGATATGATACCCTTATGGGGATATGAGTGAGGGGGAGGTGTTGAAGCTATATCATCATCAGTCCCCGGCCCTGTTCACTCCACCTATATAAAAACAGAATAATAGATAGAATAGAGATACATAAAATATTTCTTGTTATATCCCTTGGCTTGACATATTTTCACCATTATTATATAATATACATAGATTGACAGTCATAGAGATTGTTTAGGTTGTTCATTAGACTTATTTTTAATAGATCGTTATGAGGATGAATTTTATTTGGGATCTATTCCTGAAAGGGTTGATATATTAAAATAAGATGGTCTCTTATCATGATCACTCAGATATTATATTGAAATAATGTTTAATGTATAACATATAGTTTATGTGGTTTTAATTTTAAAGATATATCCGAAAGGAAAGATATAGTTAATTGAGAGAGGTTCCCACCATGAATGCTTCTTTGGATGTTGAATAATCTGCAATATGGACACTGGACACTAGGGGGCTGCTAGCTTTTTGAACATCATCCAGCATCTAATAAGGCTGGATGGGATAAGACGTGCAGTTACCACTCTTAGCCAGTGGGGGAACCTGTATAGGAGTCCTCTATTCAACTTACCACAATTGATCTAATGTTTGAAACAACAACTGGGAATGATATACATAATGGTTTAATAAGTGTGATTTATATATATGTTTTTAAAAAGAGTCTGTATGCGCTCTATTCCGCTTTATAGGTATCTTAGTGAGATATCCCATGTAAAATCAGCAGAACGGGGACGCGAGGTGTGCGCATGCGCAATGCGCGGCCGTATGGGCGTCAATTAGAAGCAAATATAAGGGGTGAATGACAGCTTGCACAGCCAATCCCATGATTAAGTCTACCTATGACGAAACATGTCGGGGGCGTGGCTGTGAGATGTGACACACAGCGCGGTTAAACTACACAGGAGTCAGGAAGTTTAAGTGCACGGAGGAGCGGAGGATAGCCGAAGGGAGGGTGAGATTGCAGTGAAACTGCAGCCCAGAGAGAGCACACCTCGGGTCCGCCGTGACCAACAGTTGTTTTGTTGTTTGATCTACACCTGTTTGAAGATTGCTTGAAGATTGATGTGATCCACACATGATTTCTGCTGTTTTATCTTTTGTACAATGTGAGTGCATCAGTTGAAGATTGCAGTGGTTTTAATAAATAGCATTTGCTGGTTTACACTATTGGAGCACTTTATTTTCTTACATGTGGATCCATACAACAACTATCCTCCTGAACACTGATTATTCCATTTACACCTGAGTGTGGTAAAACAAGCGCTTTTTGCCTTGCATGAAAGTGCTGGCATTGTAATTCGGTGAGTGCATTTCTGGAGGGTGTGATTCACTGAACACAGGGGTGAGGTGGAAGACACACGAAGACACTTGAATGTATGCAGCTGATTTTGCACTAGATGTGATCACAAGCAGTTCCTCTTGGATGGATCTGATATATATGGACTGTCATATTAAGTTTTGAGATGTCACAGCATGGAGTGCAGTGATTTCACATAGTGTTTCACGTGAATATCACAATCATACATATTAATTTGTTCATGTGTAGAATGATAGCACTATTTATCTGTCACGTGTGACACAAACACAGTAGGAGGGTTCCACCACTATTGTGCTAAACACGTTTTTTTGCTTATAGATTTTTATTATTTGTAGCGCCCCATATTTATCCCATGTGCCTCTAGGAGATTATTGGGCTATCAGGGGCATGTAGGATCAAATATTTTGTTTGTATGGTTTATATATTTTAAAGGGGCAGCTGATCCTAGTTTTCTATTTTCACGTTTTTATTATATTTTGTGTACACTGTTTAACACTGGTCAACACTATTCTTTCAATTAGGGAATCGGAGATATTGGTGTTCACTATTTAACACTGGTTAACACAATTTTCTTAGTTTATTTGGTGATATTGGCGCGGTGGGGGTGTCTGTTTGTTGGAAGGGCGCTCTATTGAGGATACCCAGTCATTATTAAAAAAATTAGCATCAATTATTTTTTTTATTGGGAGCCTGAAAAGCATTGCACTCACTATCAGCAGATCGTGGGTGCAATGCAGGGCTCTTGCAGGCTCTGTGTGGTCATACGTCGTATTGTCCAAACAGTTACACACTAATGCCCCATACACACGGTCAGAGTTTCCGACGACAAATGTTCGATGGGAGCTTGTTGTCGGAAATTCCAACCGTGTGTAGGCTCCATCGGACATTTTCCATCAGAGTTTCCGACAAACAAAATTTGAGGGCTGGATCTCAATTTTTCTGACAACAAAATCCATTGTCGGAAATTCTGATCGTGTGTACACAATTCCGATGCACAAAATTCCACGCATGCTCGGAATCAAGCAGAAGAACCGCACTGGCTATTGAACTTCATTTTTCTCGGCTCGTCGTACGTGTTGTACGTCACCGCGTTCTTGATGTTCGGAATTTCCGACAACATTTGTGTGACCGTGTGTATGCAAGGCAAGTTTGAGCCAACATCCGTCAGAAAAAAAACATGGATTTTGTTGTCGGAATGTGCGATCGTGTGTACGCGGCATAACAGGAAGCATCAATGAACTATCACAGCACTCAGCAGTGGTAGTTCATTGAGAACTACAAGCCAACGGTCGCAAAGGCTGCTGGACCTTGTATTTTTCTATTCACAGAGCCCTGTAAATGAGTGATGTGGCCAGGTGGGTGGAGCCTTCCCTCTTCTGGGAATGCTTTTCATAACGATTTTGCAGGGTGTCTGTGGGAATTTGTGCCCATTTGTGAAGTCAGCTACTAATTTCGGAGGAAAAAAACCTGTCTCACAAGGTACTAGTTCATCCCAAAAGCGTTCATTAGAAGTGATGTCAGGGATCTGTGCACACCAAACTGGTCAAACCATGTCTTTATAGAGATGTTGGTTGAGAAGACCTGACTCATTCCAATTCATCCCAAAGATATTCCGTAGGGTTGAAGTCAGGGCTCTGTGCAGACCACCTAAGTTCCTCCACACAAAACTGGTCAAACCATGTCTTTATGAAGATGTTGGTTGAGAAGACATGACTCATTCCTATTCATCCTAAAGGTCTTTAGTAGGGTGAAGGTCAGGGCTCTGTGCAGGACACTCAAGTTCACTTCACACCAAACTGGTTAAACCATGTCTTTATAGAGATGTTGGTTGAGAAGACCTGACTCATTCCAATTCATCCCAAAAGGTGTTCAGTAGGGTTGGAGTCAGGGATGTTGGTTGAGAAGACCTGACTCATTCCAATTCATGCCAAAAGGTGTTCAGTAGGGTTGAAGTCAGGGATCTGTGCAGACCTCCTAAGTTCATCCACACCAAACTATGTCAAACCATGTCTTTATGGAGATGTTGGTTGAGAAGACCTGACTTCCTGCACACTAAACTGGCCAAACCATGTCTTTTTGCAGCTGGCTTTGTACACAGGGGCGCAGTCATGGTGGAACAGAAAAGGGTCTTCACCAAACTGTTACCAAAAGGCTGAAAGAACACAATTGTCTACAATGTCTTTGCAGTAACTAAAGTGTACCCTAACTGGAGACACCTGAATTCAAGTATTTGAAGTGGTGGGTCCACAGACTTTTTGGTCATTTTATGTATCAGTATGGATTTTATTTAAAAAAATATATAATTTTTTTTCTTTTCTAACCCGCTTGTTCTAGGTTAATAATCAACATCTGAAAAAAGAAGTTAGCATTTCCAGTTCAGGAGTCAACATAAATATTACAACTGAATTCGGCTTGTTTGTGCAGTTTGACCAAAGAACCACATTAAAAATAACAATTCCCACCATTTTTAACCAAAAAGTGCGTGGAATGTGCGGCAACTATAATGGAAACTATGCAGATGATTTTGAGACACCATCTGGCACTCAGGCAGCTGGTCCGGCTGAATTTGGCAAAAGTTGGGCAGTGGATGATTGACAGTGCAATGGTAAGGATGTCATTTCAGGCAGTACCCATAATTGTGGTTATGGGTTACATAGTTAAATGGTTACATAGTTGGGTTATGGGTATTTAGCCAGAGTTCAACCTTTTTTAAGATTTCTCCATTGTAATGAGTGGACAATTTGCTCGCATTCAGTTTCATATCCTCCATGTGTCCAATGTATGCAGGGCACATGGGCCCCAAGAGGGGGGGGGGGAGGGTAATGTGCATGGACTCATTACACACATGGATGGCCATCTTTATTTCTTAGCTGCAGCTGTTCTTGTCACTTGACTGGGAGCCGCTCAGCCTGGGCACCATGGCTGCCACTGTATCAGTAATTGATCAGTTCGATATTGTTTTCCATTATGACTTTTAAATAACTTGTCACTATTTATCAATGTAACATTTTAATAGAAGATTTTAATAGAACATTATATATTCTTTATTTTTATTTTTTTTTTGTCTTTTTAGACCAACTACTGAATTAAGAATCAAGATGAATGGAGATCTGAGAAAGGGGATATGTTTTATGGGGAAGAGCTAATAAAAAAAAAAACAAAAAAAAAAAACCCAGACTGAAATTACTAAATAATTTTTATTAACTAGCTCATCTCAAATAAAATGTCAAAAACCATCAATTGATATAAAACAAAACATAACTATATTCCCGTAATAAAAATAGTCAAGCATAAACATTTGATTTTGAGACATTTATAAAATGAAAAACGTGTTTTAAATTTGCTCTCAGTACATTAGAAATATCGATGATATCATTTTATAACAGGTTATGAAAGCCCTGTCTGGCAGGGTAGGAGATCTGATTTTTCTGGCCTTTAACCCCTTCAATACCGGGGCACTTTTACCCCCTTCCTGACCAGGCCAATTTTCAGCTCTCAGCACTCTCAGACTTTAAATGACAATTGTGCGGTCATGCAGCGCTGAATGAAATTTTTATCAATTATTTTCACACAAATAGAGCTTTCTTTTGGTGGTATTTATTTATTTTTTTAATTTAAATTTTAAATCATTTTATTTCAATTTTATTAAATTTCACGTTTTACAAAACATAAAATGCTTTGTTTAAAATTCTCGTGCATAAAAATCGAATTTTCCCCCATCCCCCCCCTCCCCTCACCTTCCCCATCCCACATTCCTTAAACATGTGTTATAATCTTCCTTCATTTATTCTCTCCGCCCCTCTTTTTTTCAAATTCCCATTATCTCAGAGTATTTCTTTGTATTCTAAGGCCTCATTCACATGGGAACCATCAGTTTAGCAACGTTATAAAAGGGAACAGTTTTTATCCCTTGGTTCATTCGTCTTCATCCGTCTTCCGTTCCGTTTACATCCAATTCACATCCGTTAATCTACCCGTTTACATCTGTTTTTGCATCCGTTTCGATACATTTATCGCAGTTTCTGTGGCTTTGATGACATTACCCAGAAAGCATTGCTCCTCCCATGCTGCATTGCAGTTTTCAGTAAGTGAATTGACCTTGCTGTGTCCTTCCTTTGTCCTTGTCCTTGTGTGTGCTATCTGCATTGTGCGATGGATTCCAACAATTTTTGGGACAGCGTGACATTGTTTGTCATATTTGCCTATATGTGGACAAAAGAGAGCAAGAAAAAGCAAATTGTGACTAGGTCCATAAAGACATAGATGAGCGAGTTTAGGGTGGAGGAACTTGACTGGCCTGCACAGAGTCCTGACCTCAGCCTGATAGAACACCTTTGGGATGAATTAGAGTTGAGACTGTGAGCCAGGCCTTCTTGTCCAACAGCAGTGCCTGACCTCACAAATGCGCTTCTGGAAGAATGGTCAAACATTCCCATAGACACCCTCCTAAACCTTGTGGACGGCCTTCCCAAAAGAGTTGAAGCTGTTATAGCTGCAAAGGGTGGGCCAACTCAATATTGAACCCTACGGACTAAGACTGGGAGGACATTAAAGTCTGTGTGCATGTAAAGGAAGGTGACCCAATACTTTTGACAATATAGTGTATATAAAACACCCTAAAGTGGGCACATGAGCCTAAAATTTGATGTAGGAATCAGAATTATAATATTAATAATATCAAGAAATAACAAGGAAAATACATTACTTAAACTATATATAATGACATCTGGGCTGTGTGTGATATAAATGGAATAACTGAACCAGACCAGTTGGTAAAGGGTTAATTAGAACAAGGTGATCAGTAGTTGGTTAGGACTGATATAAAAAAAATTAACAAGGTACCTGGGAGTACTGTCAGTACTTTCTTTACTGTCATAAGCATCAGAGAACTCCGCATAATGTTTATCCAAGGATGTCCATGTAGTAATTATTTCAGAGTTTGAGTTCTTCCTTAACTGAAGGCAATTTTGAAGGTGAAGCTTTAAGTTTGGATGATCGTGAGTAAAGTAGAACATAATAAGCAAAACCTCAAATGATCCCAACAGATGACCTCAATGAACATACATAGAATATCAAATACAATAACCACACAGAAAAGACAAGACCCTGTATTGGCTTGAACAAGTGGATGGGGCCAGAAAGACACCAATGACTGATCACAATATGGAAAAGAGATACAAAGTAATAATATAGCACAAAATTCAGACTATGGAAAAGAGATACAAAGCAATAATATAAACCAAAATGTAGACTATGGAAAAGAGATACAAAGTAATAATATAGCTAAAGTGTAGACTATGGGAAAGAGATACAAAGTAATAATATAGCACAAAATTCAGACTATGGAAAAGAGATACAAAGCAATAATATAAACCAAAATGTAGACTATGGGAAAGAGATACAAAGTAATAATATAACATAAAATGTAGACTATGAAAAAGAGATACAAAGTAATAATATAACACAAAATGTAGACCATGAAAAGAGATAAAAAGTAATAATATAACATAAAATGTAGACTATGAAAAAGAGATACAAAGTAATAGTATAATACAAAATGTAGACTATGGAAAAGAGATACAAAGTAATAATATAACAAAAATGTACACTATGAAAAAGAGATACAAAGTAATAATATAATACAAAATGTAGACTATTGAAAAGAGATACAAAGTAATAAAATACCACAAAATGTAGACTATGAAAAAGAGATACAAAGTAATATTATAACACAAAATGTAGGAAAAATTTGTTTAGTTTAGTTCAGTTTTGTTTTTGGTGCCGTTGATTCAGAATCATTTGTAATTTTGCAAAATGGGATTTTTCGTGTTCGGACTAATTCGTATTTTCGCAAGCGACATTTTTTGTGGAATCGGAATGATTCGTATTTCTGTAAGCCTTATTTTTAGTTGATTTAGAATTCGTACTTTCGGTAGAGTACATTGTTTTTCGTTGATTCTGGACACAACTCCTACTTTCGTAAGCTTTTTTTTTCCTGTTGATTCGTAATATTACGTGTCTCTCTCACAATGGCGCTGGCTAACGTGCTTCGAATGAATTGGTACATTCGTAACTTTTTTGTTTGTTGATTCGTAATTTTTACGAGTCTCTCTCAAAATGGCACTGCCTAACATGCTTCAAATGGATTTGTACTTTTCTAAATACATAGCGGTTATTCGTAATGATTCAAAATCTCGTATTTTACTTTAGTTTTTGACACGCAGCTATAGCCTCCACCCCTGTACGCCATTTTGAGTTGGGGGAGGAGCAGAGAGCAGAGCAGAGAGTGGTATTGTTGGATTTGTGGATTTTTTTGTGTGGTTTGGTACTTTTGGTGAAATTAGAATGTCTGGGAGTGAGAATGGACGTGTGAGTCTTGTGAGTGAGAATGTTGGTGTTGGTGATAAGGTTAAGAACTTCAATCGAGCTCAAAGTTATCTGCTGCTGTTTCTAATTAAAAAGTGTGAATATGCATGCACTCTAGAAGTAAACACTCTGCAACATGTTCAGCTCGGTTACTTCTACACTTCTGTTTTTTTCCAGGGTGGTGCTAATGTTTTATACACAAAGATACGTCATTGCTATGTATACATCTTATTGGCTGAAATACAAGAGAAATGCAGAAACTTGATGCTTGAAGTTTGGTTGAAGCTGGTTCTCTTTTCACTTCCGCATTCTTGCAATGCATGGGTAGTAGGGTGTAGACACCATCTTTTTGGTTCCAAAGCAGAGACAATCTGTATACTTTATAATAAGTAAGGAGTTGCATAGAAACATGTATACACATAAGAAAATAGGCATTTTAATGATTATCATTATGTACATTACATTCCTCCACAGTCCCCCCTAAAATGGCTATTTTCTTCTGTCCCTCATCTAAAGGTCCTACTCACCTGGCCCATTCTCCTCAGCAACTCTTTTGGGCTGTATATAGAGACAAGCAGCAACTAGTTAACTACCCCCTCGGAGCTGGAGAAGTGCAATCAGGCGCTATCTATCCCTATAACCCTATAGGATTGTGAAATTATGGACAGGGAGTGACTGTAGAGGAGTGAAGGGTTTGTCCTCTTCCATCATAACGGGGTCCTCCTGTAATGGTTAAGAAATGTAGGTGTGCTGTTGTCTACAGCTTTGCTCATTAACTTCATTATGAAAGGTAGAATACAGCATACAATCAGGGCTAAAAGAACCAGGATTATTAATACTGTTACCCCTATCTGGGCGAGCACCTTCTGCCACCCACTCATCCAGCTAAAATATTGATCCCATGGGTCTGTGATACCTGAGTTCTTCTTCAACTCCAATGACAGATCTTCTAATTTCCTTATAGCTATTACCATTTGGGCCAGTATTATCAGGAATGTAGGTGCAACAGGTTCCCCATTTTTTTTAATCATTTTACAGACACCTCCTTTCTTAGCTAACACCATGTCTAAGGCCAGTGGCGTCACTAGGGTTGGTGTCACCTGGTGCGGTAAAACATGGTGTCACCCCCCTCCTGTCTAGGCTGCCCAGCACCCTGCATGTAGCGCACAGTCATGGGGCGCACCCCAAACCGGCCCCTGTAAATTATAGTGTAGGGTGATATAGTGGCAGGTTAGGGTAGTACAGGGTGGTATAGTGGCAGGTTGGAGTGGTATAGTGGCAGGTTGGGGTGGTATAGGGCAGGTTAGGGTGGCACAGGGCAGGTTAGGGTAGTATAGAGTGGCATAGTGGCAGGTTGGGGTGGTATAGGGCAGGTTGTGGTGGTATATTGGAAGGTTAGGGTTGTATATTGGCAGATTGGGGTGGTACAGGGCAGGTTGGGGTGGTACAGGGAAGGTTGGAGTGGTATAGAGCAGGTTGGGGTGGTATATTGGCAGGTTGGGGTGGTATATTGGAAGGTTAGGGTGGTATATTGGCAGATTGGGGTGGTACAGGGCAGGTTGGAGTGGTATAGAGCAGGTTGGGGTGGTATATTGGGATGTTGGGGTGGTATATTGGAAGGTTAGGGTGGTATATTGGCAGATTGGGGTGGTATATTGGCAGATTGGGGTGGTACAGGGCAGGTTGGAGTGGTATAGGGCAGGTTGGGGTGGTACAGGGCAGGTTGGGGTGGCACATGGCAGGTTGGGGTGGTATAGGGCAGGTTGGGATGGCACAGGGCAGGTTGGAGCAGCACAGGGCAGGTTGGAGTGGCATAGGGCAGGTTGGGGTGGCACAAGGCAGGTTGGGGTGGTACAGGGCAGGTTGGAGTGGCATAGGGCAGGTTGGAGTGGCACAGGACAAGTTGGGGTGGCACAGGGCAGGTTGGAGTGGTATAGGGCAGGTTGAGGTGACACAGGGCAGGTTAGAGTAGCACAGGGCATGTTGGGGTGGCACAGGGCAGGTTGAGGTGGTACAGGGCAGGTTGGGGTGGTATAGGGCAGGTGTGGGTGGCACAGGGCAGGTTGGAGTGGTATAGAGCAGGTTGGGGTGGCACAGGGCAGGTTGGAGTGGTATAGGGCAGGTTGGGGTGGTACAGGGCAGGTTGAGGTGGTACAGGGCAGGTTGAAGTGGTATAGGGCAGGTTGGGGTGGCACAGGGCAGGTTGGAGTAGCATAGGGCATGTTGGGGTGGCACAGGGCAGGTTGGGGTGGTACAGGGTAGGTTGGGGTGGTACAGGGAAGGTTGGGGTGGTACAGGGAAGGTTGGGGTAACACAGGTCAGGTTGGGGTGGTATAGAGCAGGTTGGGATGGCACACGGCAGGTTGGGGTAGTATAGAGCAGGTTGGGGTGGTACAGGGCAGGTTAGGACTCTATGCAGTGAGAGTGTGCTGTGCAGTAACTTACAGCATGCCTCATGCCTGCAGATGAAGACTTGGGTGGGTCTGCTGTGTCCTGGCCTATATCTCCTTCAGCTGCGGGATCAGCCAGTGTGAAGGGGTCTGTGGGAGGAGTGGAGGAGGTGGTGTGGCCACACCCCCAGCTCTGCCCACCAACTTCGGCTGCCTCGGAGATATTGGAGACCCCCGAGTGACAGCTTAACCTGAAGGGGGAGTGTTAAAGGCAGCTTCCCCCTCACTGCTGGATGCCCTGCTCACACCTCTCCGAGGCAAGCTATAGTAGTGTTTAGCGGCGGCCCCTGTGTCACCCCTCTGGCGGGTGTCACTCGATGGGGCCGCACCCGCGCACCCCCATAGCAATGCCACTGAATATGTCTTATGGGGAAGAGCTGATAAACTATTGTAGACATGTGTGATTCGTTTCATACGAATCGAAAAGTCGTACGAATTTCCGAAAATTCGTACATTCGGAAGCATGCGAAATACGAATTGCTATGCTTACGAATTTTTTACGAAATACGAGATTTCGTTGACGAATTTCAGATCCAAATTCCGTTACAACGGAAACGTGACTGGGTGTTTTGTTGACCAATCAGAGGTTTTCTTCTGCTGCTGAGTGAGGGTTGGGAAAATGACCTTTTTTAATATGGGAGTGGGAGACTGGTACTGGTAGTCAATGGGAGATTCAGAATCGGACAAAATAAGAAGGTTCATTAACACCGTTTTATTATTGTCATAATAAAAATTACGATTATTCGTTATGAGGAAGTTAAAAACCCAGGAAGTCAGCACAGCACAGGGATGGGGGGAGCCCCTCATAATGAGCACAGCACAGGGATGGTGGGAGCCCCTCATAATGAGCACAGCACAGGGATGGGGGGAGTCCCTCATAATGAGCACAGCACAGGGATGGTGGGAGCCCCTCATAATGAGCACAGCACAGGGATGGTGGGAGCCCCTCATAATGAGCACAGCACAGGGATGGTGGGGGCCCCTCATAATGAGCACAGCACAGGGATGGTGGGAGCCCCTCATAATGAGCACAGCACAGGGATGGTGGGAGCCCCTCATAATGAGCACAGCACAGGGATGGTGGGAGCCCCTCATAATGAGCACAGCACAGGGATGGTGGGAGACCCTCATAATGAGCACAGCACAGGGATGGTGGGAGCCCCTCATAATGAGCACAGCAGGGGTACAGCCCCAGGAGGAAGTCAGCACAGCACAGGGATGGGGGGAGCCCCTCATAATGAGCACAGCACAGGGATGGTGGGAGCCCCTCATAATGAGCACGGCACAGGGATGGGGGGAGTCCCTCATAATGAGCACAGCACAGGGATGGTGGGAGCCCCCTCATAATGAGCACAGTACAGGGATGGTGGGAGCCCCTCATAATGAGCACAGCACAGGGATGGTGGGAGCCCCTCATAATGAGCACAGCACAGGGATGGTGGGAGCCCCTCATAATGAGCACAGCACAGGGATGGAGGGAGCCCCTCATAATGAGCACAGCACAGGGATGGTGGGAGCCCCTCATAATGAGCACAGCACAGGGATGGGGGGAGTCCCTCATAATGAGCACAGCACAGGGATGGTGGGAGCCCCCTCATAATGAGCACAGTACAGGGATGGTGGGGGCCCCTCATAATGAGCACAGCACAGGGATGGTGGGAGCCCCTCATAATGAGCACAGCACAGGGATGGTGGGAGCCCCTCATAATGAGCACAGCACAGGGATGGTGGGAGCCCCTCATAATGAGCACAGCACAGGGATGGTGGGAGTCCCTCATAATGAGCACAGCAGGGGTACAGCCCCAGGAGGAAGTCAGCACAGCACAGGAATGGTGGGAGCCCCTCATAATGAGCATAATGAGTGCGACGACTGCCATATTGAGAAAGGTATTATTTGCTTTTTAAATTCATCATAACGAACGTTCGTAATTGTTACAAAAAGTTAACGAACCTGACGAAAATTCGTATTTCGTACGAATCCAAATTGAATTTTGGACACGAATTACGAAATACGTATTAACGCTAATACGAAATGGAATGGAACGATACAAATTTATTGACGGCGCACATGTCTATAAACTAATTAAAAAAAAAAAAGAAAAACCCAGACTGAAATTACACAGAATGAAATAAAATCGAATTGAATAAAAAAAAATTGAATTGAAAAAAAAAACAGAACAGAATTGAAATAACACAGAACGGATAATCAGGATTCAATTAACTAACTGACAATGAAAATAATTTTTAGTAACTAGCTCATCTCAAATAAAATGTCAAAAACCATGAGCTGATATGAAACAAAATATAATTATATTCCCGGAATAAAAATAGTCAAGTATAAATATACATTTTGAGTCATTTATAAAATGAAAAAAGAGTTTTAAATTTGTTCTCAGTACATTACACTTAGAAACATCACTGGCATCTTTTTATAATAGGTTATGGAAGCCCTGTCTGGCAGGGTAGGAGATTCTGAATTTTTCTTTGCTGACCTTTAACCACTTCAATACCTGGCACTTTTACCCCCTTCCTGCCCAGACCAATTTTCAGCTTTCAGCGCTCTCGCACTTTCAATGACAATTGCGCGGTCATGCTACGCTTTACCCAAATCATTTTGTTTGCACAAATAGAGCTTTCTTTTGGTGGTATTTATTCACGACTCCTTTTTTTTATATCTTTTGCGATGTAAGCGAAAAAAGAGCTGAAATTTGGAAAAAAAACAATATTTTCTTCTTTCTATTTTAAAAGAAAACCAATAAAATCCAATTCGGTCATGAATTTCAGCCAAAACGTATTCTGCTACATGTCTTTGGTAAAAAAAAAATCCAGTTAAGTGTATAATAATTGGTTCGTGTGATCACAGACAGATGTACGCAGATTATCATGTACAGATGTGCGCAGGTGATCATGTACAGTTGTGCGCAGGTGATCATGTACAGATGTGCGCAGGTGATCATGTACAGATGTGTGCAGATGATCATATACAGATGTGTGCAGGTGATCATATACAGATGTGCGCAGGTGATCATGTACAGATGTGCGCAGGTGTTCATGTACAGGTGTGTGCAGATTATCATGTACAGATGTGCGCAGGTGATCATGTACGGATGTGCGCAGGTGATCATGTACAGATGTGCACAGGTGATCATGTACAGATGTGTGCAGATTATCATGTACAGATGTGCGCAGGTGATCATGTACAGATGTGCGCAGGTGATCATGTACAGATGTGCGCAGGTGATCACGGACATATGTGTGCAGATAATAATTGGGACATGTGATTTTACTGTTAAATCTGTGGGGGACAGGTGTTTTTACTATGTGGGAACATGTGTGTGGGGACATCTGTGTTTCACATTGTGTACATGTTTTACATGTGTGTTTTACATGTGTGTTTTACACTGGTGATCAGTGTGTAAAAAGCTGTAAAAAACAGCTCGTACTCACTGATCACCAGCCGGCTGCAGCGATCCGCTCTCCTCTCCTCACCGACAACTTCTGTGTGAGGAGAGCCGATCGCCTAGCAACCGGCTCTCTGTTTTACATCACATGAAGGCTGTGATTGGACACGGCCATCATGGGATCAGGAGGGCCAATCACAGAGCCCTCCTGCCACTCAGAGATGCGCCGTGTCCAGGTGACACAAGCGCATCGGGATTGCGCCGCTGCGTGGGCTGCGCCTGACCCGCCTCCTTCTGAGGGACGTTCCTGAAGTCCACTCAGAAGGAGAGAGCGCCCACCCGGCCGTACATATGCAGTGGTTCATCACCACTGGGTGTTTTATTTTTTTTTTTGATAAATAAATGCAAATGAAATTAAAATCTTGAAAACAAAATACAAAAATAAAAATGTTACAAATAAATAGTTCTTCATGAATTTAGGTCAAATTGTATGTTGCTATATTTCTTTGGTAAAAATAACCCAAATCAGTGTATATTATTTAGTCTGTGGGAAAGTTATAAAGTCCACAAACTATGGGATATACACTACAGTATAATACCAAAAGTATTGGGACGCCTGCCTTTACACACACATGTACTTTAATGACATCCCAGTCTTAGTCCGTAGGGTTCAATATTGAGTTGGCCCGCCCTTTGCAGCTATAGCAGCTTCAACTCTTCTGGGAAGGCCGTCCACAAGGTTTAGGAGGGTGTCTATGGGAATGTTTGACCATTCTTCCAGAAGAGCATTTGTGAGGTCAGGCACTGATGGTACAGAATGGTACAGGCCTTGTTCTATTGTTATAGGTCAGGTCTTCCTGATGTTTTCTTTGTTTTTTCTTTCTATAGAGCTATTTCTTTAATATCGGTCACGCCTTATTCCCCTGAGGAAGTCAATGCCTTGGCGAAAAATGTAGGGAAGACCTGACCTATAACAATACACAGCCCTGTACCATTCTGGCCAATGTTAATTTAAAATAGCTCCTTTATTTTTATTCCTATTGCATTAAAAGGGAAGGTCTAGTGCTAGAATTATTGCTCTCACTCTACCGATCGTGGCGATAACACCGCTTTCATATGCGGGCCGCGACTTACGTATGCGCTTGCTTCTGCACGCGAGCTCGGCGAGATGGGGCACTTAAATTTTTCTTTTCTTATTTATTTTCTTTTTCATTTTTACATTGCCTTTTTAAAAAAAAACGTTTGGGTCACTTTTATTCTTATAACAAGGAATGTAAACTTCCCTTGTAATAGAAAAAAAATCATGACCTCTTAAATGTGAGATCTGGGGGGTCAAAAAGACCTCAGATTTCATATTTACACTAAAATGCAATAAAGAAAAATTGAAATGTCATTTTTTTTTTTTAAAGTGGGTGGAAGTGACGTTCAATGTCGCTTCCGCCATCCAATGCTATGGAGCCAAGTGGGGGGGGCATCTTTCCCTCACTTGGCTCCAGGCTGTGGACGTGACAGGACCCAATTGTCTCTGCCGCCTCTGGTAAGCGGCAGAGACAGCCGGAGCGCGTAGGGGGGGTGGTGCCCTCTCCCGCCCCCATAAAAGTGATCTTGCAGCAAATCCGCCACTGAGACCACTTTTATCTGAAAGCGGACCGCCCGCTGAAGAAGAGGATACCAGGGTTATGGCAGCTATCTGCTGCCATAACAACAGTTTTCCTCTTCAAACATTCACCGTTTAATGATGGCGGCGGTCCGTAAGTGATTAATTCAAGAAAAAAATGGAGACAGAAACCTCAATGTGTGGCACCACATCCAATTATGCAAACAGAATCAGGAAGAATTGCATATATATATATTACATAGTTACATAGTAGGTGAGGTTGAAAAAAGACACAAGTCCATCAAGTCCAACCTATGTGTGGGATTATATGTTAACCACTTGCCGACCAGCCGCCGCAGTTGTACTGCGGCAGAATGGCGCGGCTGGGCGGAATGACGTTATGTAACGTCGCTTCACCCTGTGGCCACTAGGGGCGCACCCCGCTGTTCGCCCCCAGAGCCGATGCGAGTGCCCGGCAGTCACGATCACCGCCGGGCTCCCGCGATCGCCGCTGACACACCAAAAACCGGGATCTGTGTGTGTGTGTGTGTAAACACACAGTTTCCGGTTCTCTGAGGGGAGAAGTGACAGATCGTCTGTTCATACAGATTATGAACAGCGATCTGTCATCTCCCCTAGACAGTCCCCTCCCCCCTCAGTTAGAACACACACTAGGGAACACAATTAACCACTTGATCGCCCCCTAGTGTTAACCTCTTCCCTGCCAGTGACATTTTTACAGTAATCAATGCATTTTAATAGCACTGATCGCTGTATAAATGCCAATGGTCCCAAAAATGTGTCAAAAGTGTCTGATGTGTCCGCCATAATGTCGCAGTCGCGATAAAAATCGCAGATTACTAGTAAAAAAAAAAACGAATAATAAAAATGCCATAAAACGATCCCCTATTTTGTAGACACTATAACTTTTGTGCAAACCAATCAATATACGTTTATTACAAATTTTTTTACCAAAAATATGTAGCAGAATACGTATCAGCCTAAACTGAGGAAAAAAAATAGTTTTTTTTAATATATTTTTGGGGGATATTTATTATAGCAAAAAGTTAAAAAAATTGCGTTTTTTTTCGAAATTGTCGCTCTTTTTTTGTTTATAGCGCAAAAAATAAAAACCGCAGAGGTGATCAAATACCACCAAAAGAAAGCTCTATTTGTGGGAAAAAAAGGAAGTCAATTTTGTTTGGGTGCAACATCGCACGACCGCGCAATTGTCAGTTAAAGCGACGCAGTCCCGAATCGCATAAAATGCTCTGGTCAGGAAGGGGGTAAAATCTTCCGGGGCTGAAGTGGTTAATAAGATATTACCTTATTATATGATGGAAACACAGAACAAACATAATATATTTTTTGGACCCACACCATTTCTGCACATGCGAGGCCCTGCTCCATTGCCGCACGGGTCCGGAGACATACCCTCCCGCAACTTCTGCTGGGGCGATCCATGCGTGGCGGGCGCGGGGCCTTTTCCTCAGCAGCCATGTCTGGCTTATATAATAGGGATGATGAGGCGATCCAAACAGACATCTCATTCAACCTGTGGCAGGGGTGACCCTGAGAATGAGGACCGGCACCCGGGGGCATATAGGCTCTACCAGAGAGGATACTTGCTCTGGGTGGGGGGGGGGGGTTCTAATCTGGGAAGTAATACCCCCATTTTTTCACCACCATGGATTGTTTTCCTTTCTTTCCCCCCTGTACTTACAGGACAGCCCCTCTGAGTATTTCCATTCAGAATACTCAAATTAGACATGGCAGTAAAGAGGATGGGATGGAGCGCTAGCAGGAACCACTTTTCGGTAAATAAGTGGGTGGGTGAAAAATGTCAATGGTGATACTAATGGTTGTATCCAGTTCTTGTTAGGAGGGTTTTTGAATCCGTTTTCCTTTGAGGTCCAGACCTGTATTAAAGGTTCTGGCAGAGGATGAAGTGGCAGCCAGCTCAGGAGAGCAGAAGCGACTCTGGGGGTAACAAAACTAATTGCACATGTCTAATTTGAGAAAAAGGAGAAAAAGAGCAGCGCCGTTCTAAGCGTAGTAAATTGGTAAAAAAACAGCTTTAATTTTCTTTAAAATGCACTCACATTCTGACAGTGGTGGTCAGACACTGGATTGGGGCTAGGTTCTCTTCAGCTGTGCTGGGTGGTCCTTCGGTTCCAAGGTGGGCAGCAGTGATTTTTCCGCCCCCGGCCGCTCCAGCGGCGTCCGTAACTCCGAGGCTGAGGGATGTCATGGCAGGCACATCAGCAGGGCACGTCAGACGCTGGAGAACGATGGGCGTGGCTAAAGCGCTCGTGTTCGGAGCATGCGTGCTCCTTCGTTAAGCATAGGATCCGGTGTTCTGCCGAGAAAGTTCCGCTCGGCGTATAAGTTCCCCCCCCTCTACTGCGCCTGCGCAGTAGGTATCGGCGGAAATAGCCGAAGCACAACAGCTGAAAATCAGCTGTACACGGCGCCTGGAAGAGGGCCCCTCGCGGGCTCGCTTCGCTCGCCACGCTTCGGGCACGGCCTCGCTGCGCTCGCCACTTTTAGATTCCCCCTCTAGGTCCACTTGGATGGTGGGGAAGGAACCTGGACCCAGAGCGCAGGCGCCGTGTACAGCTGATTGAAGCATTTGAGCTTCGGCTATCTCCGGCGGCTGAGAGTAGTATGTACTGCGTAGGCGCTGCGCCTGCGCAGTACAGGGGGGAACTTATCCGCCGAGGGAACATTCTCGGCAAGACACCGGCCGTCAACAGCAATGTTTTTATGGAGAGAGAGGGGAGTGCGCGGGGGGGCGGCGCTAGTGGACTGCAGGTTCCAGCAGACCAGCGCTGATTGTAAACATGCAGAAGAATGCTTTTGTGGGGCAAGGATCGACTCTCTAAAGTTTATATATTTCTCTGTATGTACATCGGATGAATAGGAATTAAAATACAGTGGGAAAAAAAAAGATAGGACTAAAATTGGAATAAGCAATAAATGGTCATAAATGGACTATAATGAACATTAATCGGCTAAAGAGGAATATGCGCTAAGTGATAGATGAATTAGAATATGCGTGGATATAGAGATAGGAGTATGAGTAAGAGAATCCGCGCTTTGGACAGTATAAGAGCTGCTGCCTCTCCCTAATTAGTTCCCCGAGGGGTCCAATTTAGTTAGCATGATAGATGCTTTGGGAAAAGAAATGGCGCTGCCCTGTTTCACATTAATTAATCAATCGTGAATATGAAAACCATATACTACAGACTGTGTTCTGTGTGGTATTTACATATGAGAAACTAAAGACAACTATGTACTTCAGTGTGATCAAAAGAGAAAACAAAAAGTTTAGGTGAGAAACCTTTAAGGTTGAACAATCTAATAGACTAGTGAATAAAAGTGCCGTGTGTGTTCAAGATTTTATAAATACATGTGTAAAGTTGAGAATAAATTTGTAGAAATATTTTAAATCTAATAAACCCCAGAGTTCAAAAGTTTTGTGACAGTATAGCGCCCCCTAAAGAACCATTTTTATTTTAAGTGAAAACCACATATATTAAATATTAAATAGCAATGTGGAAACACATATATTAAACATTAAATAGCAGTGTTAAAACGGGTATATAGCTCCCTGAGAGATTAATTAATATGTCAGTAATTGCAATAGATTACAAGTCCCATAAATTCAGACATAAGATTTTTCAGCTTTGTGTATAATCAGCAGATATTGGTAGGGCTCTTAAACCGTGATAATCCAATAAAGATAAAAATAAGAAAAAGTAAAAAGAGAGAGTTTTTTAGCCAGGTGGTATAATAAGCAAAGTTCAATAAAAGTGCAATTTTTTAAAACCAGGAACATTAAGCAGTGACTTCTGTGTTCATTGCAAGCGGTGACTTGAAGTGCTCGCCCCCCCCGTGCTCCCCCACTCACCAGAAACAATCACCCCCACAGGGGTACCGAGCGATAGAGTGGGTGCCTTAGGGTGGGTATTTTTGATCCTCTCCTGCTGTTGTTCCTTTGTTCTGTGTGATCCCTCCAAGGGATTTCAAACCTCAGCTGTGCGTTCCAAAACCAGGCTCCTCCACTGCTTCCCACCGTGTGTTTGTTTAACTCTCCATAAACCAAGAGAAAGAAAACAGGGGGCTTCCTTCGTGAAGTATGTCCAGTTTAATGGTGCACAAATTAATACAAGAATCCGCAAATGTAGGTAATAAAATAGTAGCAAATATAATGCAGGCACCGCTATAAGCAAGGATGGGACCAGGAACAAGTTGCGAGCGCGCGTCCCACCTTGCGTTCCAGCCTGCGCTTCCGGGTATGACGTGTGAGCGTGAGCATAACCTTTGTTTTCTCTTTTGATCACACTGAAGTACATAGTTGTCTTTAGTTTCTCATATGTAAATACCACACAGAACACAGTCTGTAGTATATGGTTTTCATATTCACGATTGATTAATTAATGTGAAACAGAGCAGCGCCATTTCTTTTCCCAAAGCATCTATCATAGAGATAGGAGTACATTAAAAATAATGGTAATAATAAATAAAAATAAAATAAAAAAATAAAAATAAAGGTCTGCTGAAACTTGCAGTCCGCTAGCGCCGCCCCCGCCCAATCCTCAACCACAATGTACTCCACATCTATTGGTTGTACTTCAGCATCAAAGCTCACTAGGGTTACACGTTTTTGTTTGGAAGTGCCCACATTTTTCCCTCTCAAAAGACTTTCACCAGGCTGCTTTGGCTTTTGCTTCCTTTTTTCTCCTGTAGAATTAAAAAAAAGGGAAAACTCAATAGTAAAAAAAGTTAGGGCACATGAAATTAGAGTAGAAAGGCGCATGGCACAGAAAGAAAGCTGCAAACCCCTTGCAGACTAGAGAAAATAATATTTGGCATGGACCTTGGTTGGAGGCCAAGGTGACGAGAGGGCTTCTCCTTGTGGCTCTGGTCTGAGTACCCCTGAGTGTGGAGACAGGGGTACAGAGCACAAAGTAGTACGGGTCCCAGTAATTAGGTAGCAGTAGTCTCCGGACTGTAGTCAGCAGCAGTGGAGGCACACCAGAAGAGGACCAAGAATGGCAGGAAGGCACCCGAGAACCTGGGAACTGGCGTCACTGAGAGATAAAAACAGGTCGGATATAAAGCAGCATAGGATGTGTCCTGAAGCTCTGGCCAAGAGGTACATTTGTGCAAGGGCCAATGGGGAGCCGTTGTGGACATGACGAGATGGCGCTTGAGAATCACCAAGCCCTAAGAGAGCTGCTAGTCCTTTACCCGATCCATCCAGCCCACGTCACCTGATCCATCCAGCCCATGTCACCCGATCTGTCCAGCCCACATCTGACGTTACAGCCAGGAGAAAGCATAGTAGAGATGCATTTTAAGGAGTACTTCTTCATCAGTCTACCTAATGGTCTACCCACAGCCTGGTAAATACTCCTAATCCAACGCTATTACACAACACCTGCAGCTTAACACAAATAATAATTAAGAATACGGTGGCCAAACACATGTCTCGTGCTTTGTCGTGATTTGGTATCACAGGCAAAATTGTGGTCTTAGGTTGCTTGTTTAAACAAAATATTTTTTTACTATATACTAAACTTTTGTTTGGCTCGCCACAAAAGTCCCAATTTCTCATGTGGTCCTTTGGAAAAAATAATTGCTTACCCCTGGCATAGTATCATCTCACACTGTGTTTGTAAGCTGGTGTTGGCACAGCATAACGTGTTCTTGGATACATAGTGGAAGTATAATTCTATACTCGAGGTTCACATCGTCAGCAAACAGCACAAAGTCATTCGCTTCTTTCTCATCATTCTATGTGTAAAGTGTTCTTTCTACACAATATTATGGCATATGATCAGCATTGATGAGCTCCAACACATGTGTGACTAGCAGAAGACAAACACAAAAGTAAATAATACTTTAAGTTTTTTGATTTTCCTTAGTTGGGACTCCTCGCACAACGTGCCTCAACTCTTAAATCTGCTCGGTCCACTTTAATACACCCAGATTATATATATATATATACACACACACACACACACACACACCGTATATAAGGTGCAGAACTAGGTAAAATGAGCACTGGCTATAACAGAATAAATTAATTGAGACAATGGTAACTCAAGTTTTAACTTAGGTAACTAGTAGTAGCAATAATGTTCTTGAGTGCACTCTATACTCATACCCCAGATGAACAAAATGTTGACTGGTACCGTAGACAGTGTTACATGTTAAAAAAACATAATAATCTATTTATATGACCACTTAGTGAAGCTTGAAAAACGTGACACTGATGACAGATGACACTAATATGTGGCACTGATGACACGTGGCACTGATGACAGATGGCACTAATACATGGCACCGATGACAGATGGCACTAATACGTGGCACTGATGACACGTGACACTGATAACAGATGGCACGTGACACTGACAGGTGGCACTGATGACAGAGGGCACTGATACGTGGCACTGATGACACGTGACACTGACAGGTGGCATTGGGGACAGGTGGCACTGGGGGCAGGTGGCACTGGGGGCCGGTGGCACTGGGGACAGATGGCACTGGGGACAGATGGCGATGGGGACATTTGGCACTGATAGGTGGCACTGGGGACAGATGGCACTATGTTGTGTAGTGTAACTGTAACTAGTGTGAGCGTTCACTCACCGCTGCAGCACGGAAGCTCTCCCTACTCACGCTGTCTCTGTGTGAGGAGGGAGAGCCGGCAATGAGAGGTGTGTGATCACCTCTCATTGGACACTCAGATTGAGTGCTAAATGGTCACTGTGATTGGCCATTTAGCATGATCTGTGATTGGCTATATCCAAGGGACAGGGCCAACACAGAACTTCCCCGATGCGCACCCACGGCGGTGCACAGAGGGGAAGTAAACAGGAGGATGTCCAGGGACGGCCCCCCCGGCAATTGGCGTCCGCACTCTAGCACTGTAGTCTTTCGGCTATAGCGTCGGCACCGCGGGGCCCCCTATTGGGCAAGGCCCATGGGCTTGAGCCCAGTCAAGCCCAATAGTAAGTCCAGCCCTGCCCACCAGTGCCTCCTCATCAGTGTCACCTATCAACGTTGCCTATCAGTGCCCATCAGTGCTGCTCACCAGTGCCTATCAGTGCCACCTACCAGTGCCACCTATCAGTGTCCTTTAGTGCCACTTATCAGTGCCCATCAGTGCAGCCTATCAGTGCCCATCAGTGCCACCTCATCAGTGCAGCCTATCAATGCCACATCATCAGTGCCCATCAATGAAGGAGAAAAAAAAAAAACCCTTTGCAAAATTTTATAAATATATATATTTTTTTTCCAAGTATATATAAAAGATCCTGTGAGCCTCCTCTGATTATAAATTGCCTAAATGGCACCGTGAAACAGCTGCAAGCATTAAACACGTCTCATAAAAACATGCAGATAAAAGCAGAAATAAATATATACGCTGTGCTTTCAAATATACTCTTCACATTATATATATATATATATATGTGATAATATCAATGTAATATATAAGCACTCTGGTGAGTGAAAACACAAGAGGGGAGCACAGTCACCACTGCCAGCACGTTTTTTGGTTTAAAAACTGTCACCAAGAGGATGAAGCACTATGTCACTTTTTATGGACACTTATTTTGATTTTTTGTATATTGGTATATTGTGGTAATTTATCAGGTTCTTAATTGAATATCATCAACAGTAGCTGTACTAGCCACTTTATATTAACTTACCATTTTTATATATAATTTTTTTTTTTATACTTATTGAGTAGTCTATCAGTGCTGACTGATGGTCGTTATTAGCACTAGTTGATGATTTTTATTTTTTATTTTTATCTTTATTTAATGCTGGAACACGTTATTTTCACTTTTTATTAATATCATTTTTCAACACAAATCATTTTTCAGCACACGTCACTTTGCATGAATATTTATTTATTTATGACAGGAAAGATTTGTCCTTGCTGGACATACATAGTTTCTTCACAAAAATTAAAATAATTTTTTAAATATCTTATGGTTAACACATATATTTTTTTTAACATAGAACAGCGCCATTCCCTACTTTGTCCCTTGTATCTGATTGGATTTCACCTAGGTGGAATCTTTCTATAGGGAGGCGGCAGTTACTAATATCCTAAGCGCGGATTTCTCTGACATTTCTTATATTAACATGCAAATGTTTCTGGGAAGATGAGCTTGGGCAGAAGATGAATCTTTGGTTTCTTGAATCCTGGTCTCAGTCCACAACCCATAGAAACCAAGCTTCCATAACGTTAAATCTCCTATTTTGTAACCTAGTTAGTGTTTGGATCTCAGAAGAATAAGTCAATGATATAGACAGACCAAAAATTTTAGCAAATCATTTCTTGCTAGTGATGCTCACAGGTTCCCAGGTCACAGGTTGCCATGGACAAAGGGGACCTTTGAGGTTTGATGTATGCCATTTGATGTATGCCACTTTATGTCTCAAGTGGTCCTTGTGTGTCCAAGATATGCCTGGATGGAGGTACATTTTTCCTTGTGATTTAAGGAGAAGACATCTGGTATCCATTCAATCCAGTTTAAGGTTGTTACAATCATGTATGTACAATTATTTTCAGAGTGGTACACCTCTCCCTACCCCAAGGAATTTTTCACATACTTATTATTAACTTTTCATTTCTTTTTTTGGCAGTCCACCCATGAAGCATTGGGAAGGAAATCCTAACAGTTCTTTAAAGCCATCGTCACCCAAGCCAGCACCAGTCACTAAAATCATCAAAAGACACTTATTTTCTCTTGGAATCAGCAATAAAGAGTTAATTTAATGACATACAAATCTAGGCTGGCTGACCATCCTAGCATACGTGGAAAATACTTCCTCTAAAAATACAACCTTCCTTTATTGGGAGGATGCCATTAGTTTCATATTGTACACTTTTGTTTACTCATTTTAATTTTATAGACAGTTTTACGATGATACATTTTTCAAATAATGTATAAAGTTCTGGGTCTCCTGCCAATGGGTAGCATTACATTTTATGTTATTTATTCTCCCAGAAGCCAAAGTCCTTAGTACAGTATGCCAACCAGGCAAGTAAATATTTTTGTTCTAACCACTTGCCCTCTGAAAGATTTAAGTGGAAGGGAATGTTCTGGCATCGTTGGGCAAGACAGTCAGCCGTAAAATCCACCTTACTGCTGACACATGGTCCAGCAAGCATGGGCAAAGACGATATATTTCATTCACAGCACACTGGGTAATGCTGCTTGCAACTCAAAAGGCTGCAGGACAGGGCTTGGTGCTGCAACATGTTGTGCCCCCACATCTCCATACAGCTGGTGGTGATGATGCCAGACCTGTGAGCTCTACCCCCTCCTCCTCCTCCTCTGCCACCTCCATGCCCTCCTCTGCAAAATTGTCCTATGAACATCAGTTACCCCCTAAGTGTTCAAAGGTCTATTCCCAGAGTCAGGCTAAAAGGTGCCATGCAGTGCTTCAGCTGGTGTGTTTAGGGGACAGGAACCACACTGGAGCAGAGGTTCTTGCAGCTCTGTAGGGACAGGCCAAGAGGTGGTTCACACCATGGAAAATGTGGACAAGGTATGGTGAGAAATACTCCTGCGCTGGTGAGGCTGTTTGTTATAAGAAAAGGGTAGTATTGTAGAAGGTGGGAGGACTGGAGGAGATGGTGAAGCGTGTCCCGCTGCCTTAGCTGACCATAGGTGGTCTGGAAAAGACTGTTTAGTAGGAGGTGGATGGAGGGCACATGATCAAACGCTCACATCAAAACAGGTTAGGTTTAATTATGTATAAAAAATACAAACATATAAATATTAAATCATACAAATACTACGTTGCATAAAGACAGGTGACAAAATAAGCACTAAGAAGTTAAAATTGGGGTATTCCCATGTTGAGGCAGGTAATTAAAAAACAGTACAAAATATTTTACAGCTCACACATACAAGAATGACATTTCCTGCAAGGCTAGTTAAAAACACCTGAACATATTCAAGAAATACGGGGGTTTGGTCACACTATATGGTCATATAGTGCTAAGCCCACTTACTGCGACAAAGTACCCCGAATTAGTGGGTCCTACACTAGTAATAGAATGGAAGATCCTTTGTCTCAACCATGGGAGCTGAACTCCTCTATGTGGGAGAACTGAAGGGGATACATCCTATGCACTGGTGGCCACTAAATAAGAGGTAATGAGTAGGGGGGAGCGGTGCTCCAGCCCAAAAAAACTGGGTCAAGGTCCAATACAATATACAAAAACATATTTGGGGGGCACACCCTACAATGCATTTAAATTCAAGATGGTGCTGCTATAGGACCTACAAACAGTACAAAATATTTTACAGTGCACACATTTTCGTCCGTCGGACTAGCATACAGACGAGCGGACTTTTCGATAGGAACTGGGTCCGGTGGAGTTCTGACGTAAAGATTTGAAACATGTTCCAAATCTAAAAGTCCTCTGCAGGTCCGATGAAGCCCACACACGGTCGTATTGTCCGTCGGACCAGTCCGGTCGAAAAGTCCGCTCGGGTGTACGCGGCATTACAATCACTTAATGAGATTTCAAATAAATGTTTTTCTCCAGTACATAGGAGGAGTCTCTTCTGCCAAGCTACAGATTTTTCACGAAAAAGTTTAATAATTTAATAGTGGTGGTACTACTTTAGTTTAAATCTTGGGATTTTGTCAAATTTAATTGTTTAATTTAATGAATTGTGAATGTTTGATGGGCATCAGCATGCACATGGAGAAAATTTTAATATGTTTTTTTTTTAATTCTAACTGCATGATATAATATCAGTATTTCCAAAATTAGAGAAATCCTAAAGTTGACCTTCACCCCCTCCTCCAAGCTCACACATACACTATATTACCAAAAGTATTAGGCCTTTACACACACATTGCCTTTAATGGCATCCCAGCCTTAGTCCGTAGGGTTCAATATTGAGTTGACCCACCCTTTGCAGCTATAACAGCTTCACCTCTTCTGGGAAGGCCATCCACAAGGTTTAGGAGGGTGTCTATGGGAAGGTTTGACCATTCTTCCAGAAGCGCATTTGTGAGGTCAGGCACTGATGTTGGACAAGAAGACCTGGCTCACAGTCTCCGCTCTAATTCATCCCAGAGGTGTTCTATCGGGTTGAGGTCAAGTTCCTTTACCCCAAACTCGCTCATCCATGTCTTTATGGACCTTTCTTTGTGCACTGGTCTAAATCATTTGGTGGAGGGGGGATTATGGTGTGGGGGTTCTCGTCCAACATCAGTGCCTGACCTTGCAAACGCACTTCTGGAAGAATGGTCAAACATTCCCATAGACACACTCCTAAACTTTGTGGACATCCTTCCCAGAAGAGTTGAAGCTGTTATAGCTGCAATGGGTGGGCCAACTCAATATTGAACCCTATGGACTAAGACTGGGATGCCATTAAAGTTCAAGGCAGGCATCCCAATACTTTTAGTAGTATAGTGTCGGTCCATTGCTCCGCTCCAGACTGACTTCTTCTGCACCTGGACAACCTTGGTAATGGCCATCATAGTTCGTCTCCACTCTTCATTGAAAAAAGGAAGAAATATCAGCTCCACTCCAATTAGCTCTTCTTGCAGTATTTTTAATAATCAGTTAATTGACTGTATAGAGTGATATCTCCAACCCAAAACCAATCCACCTTGATGCGTTTCACCACTCCTGACTTGCTCACAAAGGATAGGGGAAGTCATCACTGTATGCAATCAATTCACTGATTATTAAAAATCAGTGGCGGCTGGTGCTCAAATTTTTTTTTGGGGGGGGGGGGGTTGGCACAAACAAACTGAAAAATACTGAACCCCCCATCAAATGCAGCCACTGTGCCCATCAAACGCAGCCACTGTGCCCATCATATGCAGCTATTGTGCCTATCAAAACACAGCCACTGTGCCCATCAAATACAGCCATTTGTGCCCATCATATGCAGCCACTTTTATCCTTGAAATGCAGCCACTTGTGCCCATCATATGCAGCCACCTGTGCCCGCCCAGTATATGCAGCCACTTGTGCCCATCATATGCAGCCACTTGTGCCCATCATATGCAGCCATTGTGCCCATCAAACACAGCCACTGTGCCCATCAAATACAGAAACTTGTGCCCATCAAATGCAGCCATTTGTGCCCATCAAATGCAGCCACTTGTGCCCATCATATGCAGCTATTGTGCCCATCATGTGCAGCTATTGTGCCTATCAAACACAGCCACTGTGCCCATCAAATGCAGCCATTTGTGCCCATCAAATGCAGCCACTTTTATCCTTCAAATGCAGCCACTTGTGCCCATCATATGCAGCCATCTGTGCCCAGTATATGCAGCCATTTGTGCCCATCATATGCAGCCACTTGTGCCCATCATATGCAGCCACTTGTGCCCATCATATGCAGCCACTTGTGCCCATTTTTCCTCTCCTATTAGTTGTTATTGTTTTTCGCTTTCTCCCCACCATATTACACATTTTACCTTCATTTGCCCAACACAGTCCTGCACTTCATATATTTCTACCTAGGCGAGAATGACCTTGCCCTTCCCCACCCTTAGTCTCTTGGGGTACGGTGGTATCACATCCCTCAGGGCAATCCGTGCCACACCACACATTTGCTGGTAACTATCTGCTGCACTGCGCATGCACTGATGTACATCACCAGGGGACCAGCTCAAAGAACCCAAAAGAGACAGCCAGCCTCCCGGCGAAGTCACATAAGAACATGGCGGCACTAGACCTGCTGTACTGAGATGGAGCAGTTGCTTACAGCAGACAGCATTGAATACAATGGGTGGGCGGGCGGGCGGGCGGGTAGGTGGGCAATCTATCTGTAGGCAGGTGTTCCCTTTTAATGTGTGACCACTCCCAGTAGGAGGTGTGCCTTCTGTACTGGCACAGCCCTGTCCCTTTTTATAGTGGAAGGACAAGCTAATCCTGAATAAAAAGGTAAAAAGGATTATCAATGAGAGGAAAAAACTATCCTTTATTAAATAAATTATAAAAGCCGAAGGGTCACCATTTGCTTTCCAAAACTGCAAAGAATGCAATAAGTGCAAAAAAAAGCACAATCAGGGCAGCTAATATAGATTACAGGAGACACATTGTTGAGAGAAGTATAAAAATCTTCTGCTGTTTCAGGACACATTTTCTATCCCCTGTGGAAAGAAAACAATGTCAGTCTTGGCATTCCAATGAATGCACCATAAAGGCATATGTGGGATGGGACTGCAGTTTGTATCTAATATTTGCAAATCCTATGATGCTAATTTAAATACAAATTTAATCATCTAGCTTTGTTGTGGAGGCCAATAGGTGATATTTTATTGTATATAGTGTTTTTAAAGAAAGTGCAAAACCAATATGACTAAATGAAAAAACACAGTGGCGCTAAAATATAAAAGTAAACTATATCGCTAAACTTCCCTTTAAGGAGATACTGTGAAATAAAATATATATATATGATTGTTCAGACTCAATATGTGACCACCAAGTGACAAGTGATAAAAACATATATCAAACATAAATCATATCACATAAACTTCTAATGTAAAAAAAGCCAGAGCCAATGCCAATTGTAAATGGCATTGGTTCTGTGACCGCGAGGTTGGGGGAGTATTTGGATAAATTCCTCCAGCCGAGCGGGAAGGAGACCAGGGCCTATTTAAAAGACACCTCTGACTTATTACATCTATTAGATCAGGTACAGTTAGACCTCTCATCTGAATCATATTTGGTGACGGCAGATGTTGCCTCCTTGTATACCATCATCCAGCATGAGGATGCATCTTTAGCCCTCAATTGGGCACTAAGCAGGCGGGAGGATATCCCTGATGCACAGAAGAGATTTCTGGGACATACACTTGAGTTCTGTCCCATAATTATTTTTGGTACAGTGGTCAATTTTACTCTCAGAAGGTTGGCGTGGTGATGGGGGCTAAATATGCCCCTAGCCTCGCCAACTTATTTATGGCGGAATGGGAGGACAGGCAGATCTTCAGTAAAAATATACCCCAGTTAAAATTCTACCGCAGATTTATAGACGACCTCCTGTTTATTTGGGAGGGGTCGAGGGAATCTGCGGTGGAATTTCTGGAGTATTTAAATAGGAATAACAACAACATCAGACTGGAATATCAGATAAGTGAGACAACTATTCATTTCCTTGATGTCACTATAGATAAAGAATGTAGCGGTTTGAGAACCAAAGTGTACTTTAAACCTACGGACCGCAACAGTTACCTGTCCATCAGGAGTGGTCACCACCCTGCGTGGATAAGGAATATTCCGGAAGGACAATTTCTGCGAGTCCGACGGAACTGCACAAAGATTGAGGATTACCTCATGCAGGCCAATAGCCTTAAAGACAAGTTTGTACAGAAAGGCTACAATGACAAGAACCTGGATGAAATAATCCAGGAGGTGGCGGTGATTCCTAGGAACCAGTGTCTCAAGAAGAAAGAACTTCAAGGCTCTAATCAACATCAATTGAGTTTTATCTCAGGCTTCCATTGTCAATATAGGGAAATTGAGAGTATATATAAAAAACATTGGCACATTCTGTGCAAGGATAGGCATTTAGGAGAAATATTACCACAACAGCCAAAATTAATTTACAGGAGGGCCCCGAGTTTTGGTGACCAGATAGTTAAAAAGATCCTGGACCCTCCAAAAGCTTTGAAAATAGAGTGTAGAGGATTTTAATGCTGTAGAAAATGTATATGCTGCAGAACGGTAAGAACTAGCCACAGAGGAGTGATGAATGTTACCAATAGAGATGGAGAAACATTTGAAATAAGGGAATTTAGTACCTGTAACTCCTCTCATGTAGTGTACCTGATGTGGTGCCCCTGTGGCCTATTCTATGTGGGAAGAACCAAGAGATTATTGAAAATTCGGATAGCAGAACATCTGGCTAACATAAAGAATGGGTATAAATATCATAGCGTCTCGTTGCATTTTAGAGAAAAACACCAGCAGGACCCATCGTTGCTACAGTTCTGTGGCATTGACGTTGTACACCCATCTTGGAGAGGGTCCAATAGGGTGAGGGATTTATCCCAAAGGTAAACCCAATGGATATTCCTTTTCAAATGTTTGACCCCTAGAGGGTTAAACATTGAATTGGATTTGAATTGCTTCATAAACGACTTTTAAGGATTTTAATGTATAGGGTATAAGTTAATTTATTGTCATGTTTCATATTATATATTTTTTTTGTTTTGTCTTTGGGCACCTATAATTGTATTGGGTGTTATTATGAATTGGGGGGGGGGAGGGTTGTGCACGGTCACTTTAAATATAGGAGACCATAACCCCCCCTGCTTCTTTTTGGGGGGGGTGGGAGAATATGGGATATTTTTTGCACAATTTTTTTGCACAATTTTTTACACATTTGAAAGCCCTACTGGAGGCTAAAATCCTCTGTACTACGGGCAGACCGCACCTTCATTGAGTGCAATCATGTGTCTTTAGTGGAAAGATTAGGCACAATTGATTTCAAAGGGTGAATTTATGTTTTTGTTCACGTTTGTTTTATATAATTCTGACTTGTGTTTTGCACATAATGTCACATATGTGAAATTAGGCACTTTATGTGTAACACGGATAGGGAAGTAGGTGTAAAGAGGAGGGGAGTTATGGATCAGGTTGCTGTTAACACCGACCAGTGGTGGTTTTTCAGGAGACCGTGATGATCCTCAGACTCAGGGTGATATATTCACATGCCCCCACTTTCAGTCATTGAGGTATGGGAGCCCTTTTGTAATAGTACTTAATTTTTTAATTTTATTTTAGATTACCACTTTTTGATAGAGAGTGTAATGAGAGAGAAATTAAGAGAGTCCCACCATTCATATGTTCATATACATTAAAAGAAAGTTCTCCATCTGTAACTGATAGTGTTTGGTTGAATTTTTAACATTGTATTTTTTAATATTGTGTTTTTAATAGTGCCCTATGCTGCTTTATGCATTTTATACTAGGAGAATGAATAGTCCATACTAGAATCGTAATGATTATGCTTGGAGGTTTTTTATATATTTTTTATGTCGTTTAAAATTGTATAGTGCAGATCATTTACAATGTCAGTTGCAGGGCCACATTAGCTCTACAACATTGGCAAACAATGTTATTATTTGTGATTACAACATATGTTGTCTCGGAAGAACGGAGACTTTGTGATCACGGGGACACGAGATGTGCACAGGCGCGTTGGTGATTCTCTGATCAGGTGACAGGAGAAGGATATATAAGAAAGTAGTGTCATGCCATACAGCCAATCCCATGATTAAGTCGGTGTATGACGAAACATGTCGGGGCGTGGCTGTATGACGTACTTCACCAATGACAAGTGACGCTGTCGTACCGTACGAGGAAGTGGCACATCGATAGAGCGGGGAGGCATCGGGGAGTACGTGAGAGAAGCAGTCTGACGCCTGCATACCTCGGGTCCGCCGTGACCGCAACTCTATAGTGGCTGGTTCAAATGCTTGCTGTGCTGTGCTGTGAAGATCTATTTGCTGTGGAAACGTTTCTCTGCTATTTTGATATTTGAAAAGTGTGAGTTTAATACTGAAGATTTTGAGTGCTTTTAATAAACTGGTTATACGTTTTTGCACTATTGGAGTATTATTTTTATTTCACATGTGGAAGGATGCTTGCACACGATTATGGTTTTTTGGATTGGCGCTGTGACCCTTTTGATGCGGTCAAAAAGCTTTTGAGCCTTACACGAGAGTGTGGGCACTAGAAGTCGGTGAGTGGATTTCTGTAGGGAGTGGGATCACCGAACACTTGGGTGTGGTGGAAGTTTAAGAAGAAATCACCATTTAAGGACTTTTTTACATTAGCAGTTTATGTGATATGATTTATGTTTGATATATGTTTTTATCACTTGTCACTTGGTGGTCACATATTGAGTCTGAACAATCATATATATATATATTTTATTTCACAGTATCTCCTTAAAGGGAAATTTAGCGATATAGTTTACTTTTGTATTTTAGCGCCACTGTGTTTTTTCATTTAGTCATATTGGTTTTGCACTTTCTTTAAAAACACTATATACAGTATTTTGACCTATAAAGTGGCAGCTTTTGAATAGATTTCACTTATTTCAGCCTTAGACGCAGTGGTGGTAAGCTAGTTAAAAGGGAGGCGGTATTACTTGCATTACCAAACGGTTGAGGTGATATTTTATACAGACTTCAGAAATGGCAGAACTGGGATCTGAACCCACAACCTCTCTCAGGTGGCTCTTCTTGCTGAGCAACCTGAGATACTGGAAAGCTTCCTGTCTGATTTCCTGGACAGTCTTGCCATGTAAATTGCTTCTGGTGAACCTTGAATTATTTGCTCCTCCCATGAGCTTCCTATTTAAGCCATGGCTTTGCATTTCCTGTTTGCCAGATTATTGTGCTCTGTTCAGCCAATATCTTGCTCTTTTGCGTATTTTCAGCTACCCTTAACCCCACTATTGCTCGTTACCGACCTTAGGCTTGTTCCTTGACTACAGTGCCACTTGATCCCAACCTGTAACCACTTCTTACTGACCTTTGGCTCATTTATTGACTACACTTCTGTTTTGATCCCTACCTGCTATATCTGATATTGAACCCCCCGCTTAGTGGCACGATTCTGAAATCTCCAACCTGGTACTAACATGCAGGAAAACCCATCAGGAGCTCTGGTGAACACCGGTTAATACTAAGACCCAACACTTTGGGCAAGCCCTCTTCATCAGCCAAGGAGACCAGATTATGTACTTATCTAGATGGTCAGTGGGAGTGTCTCTACTGCTATAGCTACTGGTCTCTGAGCCTAACTCTTGACCATGACATTCTATTTTCTTCATAGACTTTGGCAGTAATGTCGCATACACACAAGTGGACATTTCGACCGGACTGGTCCGACGGACCGAGTCCGGTGGACAATTCGACCATGTGTGGGCTTCATTGGACCTGCAGTGGACTTTTTCGGAATCTGACGGACTTTAGATTTGGAACATGTTTCAAATCTTTATGTCAGAACTCCGCCGGACCCAGTTCCTATTGAAAAGTCCGCTCGTCTGTATGCTAGTCTGACGGACGAAAACCGACACTAGGGCAGCTATTGGCTACTGGCTATCAACTTCCTTATTTTAGTCCGGTCGTCATCACCTACGAATTCGTCGGACTTTGGTGTGATTGTGTGTAGGCAAGTCCGTTCATTTGGAAAGTCAGTTGGAAGTCCATCAAAATTCAGTCCGGTCGAAAAGTCCGCTCGTGTGTATGCAGCATAAGAGCTCCTCAAAGACATCCCTTGACTTAATCCATGTCTAAGGAGCTCTTTGGCTCGTGCTGCATATAATCAACATGGAATCTGATTGCTGCTGTCAAAACTTCTATCTTTTCCCTACCATATCTACAATAAAGTATATCAAATATCACACAATTCCATAAGCAGCAAGTCTGCATGTACAATATTATGCATGTAAATTGTCTACATATTTATTTCTTAGGTTAGACTTCCAAGTGATGGTCAACTAGTTGGCAGTCAGGGTAGGGTGGGAGGAGAGTTGATACCTTGCAGAGCTGGTTGGTCAGACAACTCCTACTCCTTATTTGATAAAGGCATCATACAGAAGGAATATAACAAGATAGTGGCAAGGAAGAGCAAGGTAAGCCTTAATTAAACTCTTTTCTGTACTATTTACTATGCTATTGTCAGCTGAATGTGCCTTGAAAAAGTATTCATACCCCTTGAAATTTTCCACATTTTGTCATGTCACAACCAAAACCGTAAATATATTTTTATTGGGATTTTATGTGATAGACCAAAACAAAGTGGCACGTAATTGTGAAGTGGAAGGAAAATGATAAATGCTTTTCAACATTTTTTACAAATAAATATGTGAAAAGTGTGGCGTACATTTATATTCAATCCCCTTTATTCTGATACTCCTACTAAAATCTAGTGGAACCAATTGCCTTCATTGGCCTACATTTATGAAGATATTCGATTTAAAAAAAAAAAAAAAAAATTTTTTTTTTTATTCTTGGATATGTTTTATAGCAGAAAGTAAAAAAAATATAGTTTTTAAAAAAATAAATAAATACATATTTTTCATTTATAGCAAAAAAAAACAAAAAAAAAACAGTGGTGATCAAATACCACCAAAAGAAAGTTCTATTTGTGTGAAAAAAAATTATATTAATGAAGTTTGGATACAGTATTGCATGACCCTACAATTACCAGTTAAAGTAACACCGTACCAAAAAGGAAAAAATGGCCCGGTCATGAAAAGGGGTAAATCTTTCAAAGGGCAAATGGTTAAACGGGAGGTCCCGGCACACAGCCACCATTTACCCCTCTTTGTCCTCTATATAAAATGGAAAATAACCGGCTTTGCAAATGTATGATGGATAGGCTTCTGGGGCTATCCGTAGGGCTGATTCTATGTTTATACACAATATCTGTACTTGGGAGATTACATTTTTTATTCAGACATTTATTCACAACCCCCCCCCCCACACACACACACACAAATACACAGATTTTAATTAAAGCTTTTATGGTCTAAATGTATTATAAATATATCCAGCAGGAAGTCCATATCATAGTTTTAAATAGAAGAAAAACTGGAGGTGACTCCCTGGGATTCCCTGTGACATCATTGCTCACAATACCATATTATTGAGTATTGGTGCATAATATTAGTATACTATACTGTAGTATAGTATAGTATAGTATAGTATAGTATAGTATAAAAGTAATAATAATATTTTTTTTTAAATAATGGTCTTATATATATCGAAAGAAAAAAGAATTGATTTATGTTAAGATATATTCTTTGATACGCATGCAACAAAAAATGTTTTTGTTTATATGTATAATTATTAATAATTGTTGAAAAAAATATATATATAAAATTTAAAAATAAATAAATAATAATAACAATAGTTATAATAATAATAATCATTATTATTAATAATAATAATAATATAATAGTAATACGTAATATGATTTCAATAGTTTTAAATTCTAATTTCTTTGTTCACACATTATATACAGTATAATAATATTATATATTATTACTATAATATACTATAACACTAATGATGATTAATACAATTTTAATATTTTTAAATTCTAATTTCTGTTTTCATATTATATATAAAATATTTGAAATAAATGTAAAAACAGTCTTCATGGAGTAAAAAGATGGTGTTCTTTATTTTTGATGCTATTCAGATGCATAAACTAAATACGTGGGTGTTGAATGGTGGCTTCCCTGCTTTTTAAATAATAACCTTTTTTTCCCCACTAAGTTTAAACACTTCAATGCCGGGGACTTTTACCTCCTTCCTGCCCAGGCCAATTTTCAGCTTTCAGCGCTGTCACATTTTGAATGACAATTGTGCTGTCATGTAACACTGGACTTATATGCAATTTTTTATCATTTTGTTCACACAAATAGAGATTTCTTTTGGTGGTGAATCTCCAATAGATTTTTTATTTTTTTGCTAAATAAACTAAAAAAGACCAAATATGTAAAAAAAACAAAACAAAAAACAATTTTTTCTTGGTTTCTGCTATAAAATTTTGCAAATAAATAATCGTTCTTCATAAATTTAAACTAAAATATATTTTGCTACATTTCTTAAAAACAACCCAATTCAGCATTTATTATTTAGTCTGAAGGTAAGCTATAGTATAGAGTCCATAAACCGTGGTAACATATATATATATATATATATATATATATATATATATATATATATATATATATATTATATATGCAAAGCGATCAATCCTGATGGCTTGATGGCCAATCTCATTTCTTGAGGTCCCCCCAAAAAAAGCAGGACAGTACAAATATCCCCCAAAATTACCTCTTTTTTGAAAGAAGACAATCCAAGTTAGTACAAGGCATGGCAAGTTTTTTGAAGTTGTAATTCTTCATCACAATTTTTTCAGGAAAATTAAGAAATGAAAATCATTTTTTTATTTTACAATTTTTTATTCTATTTTACATAATGTCACCAGTGCAGTACAGTGTTATCATATAACTGGTGGGGCATTGATCGGGGATTCTGACTGGTGACAATATGTAAAAAACAAAACAAACAAAAAAAAAAATGTAATACTGTGATCAGGATTTTTTTTTTTACAATTTACACATTATGATTGCTTATACCAGTGAATTTTACTGTTATAAGCAACCATTTTTACTGAATGAAATTGATTCATTCAGTGTTTACTATTGTGTAAATAATAAAATAAATGTTTCATCCCCAAATTCAAAAATTTTAGAAAGGCAGTCTGCCCCCCCCCCGCATTGTATTTTTAGTTTTGCATAGGGACAAGGTGGTGTTTAGGTCTGTTGGGAAAAAAAACATGACTACCTCCATGTGCAGACCCTCTGTCTCTGCCTTTAGACTTTACTGATCTTTTTTAAAAATAAAGAGGATTTTGTAAATTTAACAGCAGCTATAGGGGATAAATATTTGGTGCTTAGCCGGAGTCAAGAAGTGTCCCTGTAGCAGGGCTGGACTGGGACAAAAATTTGGCCCTGGACTTCACCCAGACTGGCCCACTTTGACAGGTCTCTCCCATGCCGGCTTGCCACCCAAGCCCCCCCCCCCCCACTAGCTATTAGCCGTTTTACATTATTTCTCTTATAGGCAGTATCAGTGGGGAAGCTAGACATTATTTCACCTGGGGCAAAGAATCAGTTTGGCGCCCCCCCCCCCCATGGAACAAGATTAGGCAGGAAAGTGAGGCCGCCCTCCTTCCAGATCGTATGTTGAGCTTCTAAGTGTTGACTCCTGAGCATCATGTCTGTATTCAGGCGCGCTGCATAACTAGCCAGGGAGAGGAGGTGAGCACTGCGGGGGGGGGGGGACAGAGGACTGGAGGGAGGCAGCGGTCCACTGTCACTGAAATCGGCCCACTGAGCCATCGGCCCACCGGGAAACTCCCTGTAGTCCCAATGGCCAGTACATGCCTGCCCTGTAGGGGAATTTCTGTTGGCTGATGCATATGCTTGCGGCTCTGCGCATAGGAGTGTACATGCTTCACAGGGTGTGCATGCCCAGAGTCAGCGTTGGCACCAGATGGCCTATTTAAGGGATCATCGAACTCAGTGGCAATGCTGACTGGTCTTCAGCATTTTTCTTGCTTCCTGACTTGTGTTCTGCATACTGTATATTTTCTTGTTACCAACCCAGCTTCTTCCAGACTTGATGTTTGGATCCTGCTCCACCAGTTTATGACCTTGACTTTGTTGACCTTAATTCCGCTTCGGATTTTGTACTGCATTGCCGGCTTGTTGTTTACTCTTGATCTGTCTTTGATGATATTGCTGATTCTGCCCAACGCTACTGCCACGTGCCAAATGCCTGCTTGTACTGTTTCCAGATTCTGCTACCTACCTGCTTATGTCACCGTTGAATCCTGCTAACCTGAACCCCTCCAATGAATTAGAGTAACTCCTCAACTCTTGCTGGTTCTCCTGCTGGCTCCTCACCTTATAGTCCTGCCCACTTGTCCTGTTGGATCATTCTTGTTGGCATCTCCAGTATGAATTTCTGCAAGCTACATCTTCCCACATACATGTTCCCCCAGTCCCTTTGCACCCCCTGTCCCACTTTTAGGGGCATTTGGGCAGGAGATACAAAAGAGGCTGTCCTCATCATCTCATTCTCCTATCAGGTTCATGACAATCAGCTTTAAAATCCCTGGAAAAAAAAAAAGGACAACGGAAAATAAAACATACCTCCAAAAAACAGAAAACCTGGTTTGGGGAATGGCGAGCAGTCCAAGACCACAGAATGCATCATTTTTGATGCTGCTTACCCTTCACCATTAGAATTTCCCCATTCCATTTTTTGCTTCCTGCCCTTCCCCCTGTATTGTGGAAGGGCTGGCAGTTTAGTGTAGGTTTTCTGTCTGCAGCCATACCTCCAGTGCGGGGATCCAGCCACCATCGGGAATTGTGGCAAAGAGATTCTTTGCACCGACTCCTCAAAATTGGGCATTTTGGGCTCCTTCTGGTACTGTGGTAGTAGATCCCCCACATAGGTGTGCACACAGGGTGTGCTGGGTGTGGCCAGGTACACCCTAACCAGGGGTCAGCATTCTGTTGATCGCAATCTACTTGTCGATCATGGTCAGGTGACTGGTAGACCGCAATCCTTCTTTGCCAACCCCCCAAAAGCTGGACATGAGCAGCGGGGGTGGCATTTACTGGAACTTATCTATATTTTCCTCTGGCAGCAGCTAAAAGTAGACTTCTGCTCCTTTCCCTCCCGCCAGCATTCAGCTGCTACAGGAGGAAAATACAGGGAACTGGTACCAGTATATGCTGCCTGGACTGCCCCTCCTGTCCCTGTTCCTCTTCATGCATGCTTCCCTGGTCCCCCCCCCATTAGTGCTGCTGGCTTCGCCTCATTACTCGGTGGCTGTTGTGAAGGATCATTTCAGGATGGAGAGTGGGAATATGTCATTTACCAGCTCCTCCCTTTCCAGAATGAACATAGTGAGTGATCGGCACTGTCCACTTGTCAGGGCTGGGCTCAGCCATTCCTTCACTGAGCTGGCCTCTAAGCTGTCGGCTAATTGCCAGCTCCTATCTCTCCACAGTTACTCAGCTGTTGATGATATCCTGCTCGTTAGTCCTGCCTACTTAAGCTGTCCAGTCCAGAGGAGCTCTACCTTCGCCTTGGTCAACATCACAGAAACTTTCACATGCGATCCAGTTCAAGACTTGCTGTGCCAACATCCCTTCTGGTTCCAGATTCTGCTTGCTGTTCCACTACATTGATCCCTGACTTCTGGCTTGGCTGACTTTCCGTTCAGGTTACTGAACTCTGGCTATGTTTTGACTACGTTTTTTCTTTTCACTTTTATTATTAAACAAGTGTGATTTCACTGTACTTCTGTCTCGGCCTGATTTTATGGTTTCTTACACCACTGATAACGTCCATGTTTTAATGTGTATATATATATATATATATATATATATATATATATATATATATATATATATATATATATATATATATATACTCATATGCATGTGTGTTACAGCTTTGGGCTGCACACTCTAATACAATAGGCTGCCCACACCTATGATCCCCCAAGATCTACTTCCAGGAGAATCATCAACCTTGAACCCTCCCAAAATAATGACCACCTCACTGTCAGCACCCGAACACTCCTTTTTCTAGTGGCCAGCGTTCCAACACTCCTTCTTTTAACTGCCAGTACCCCAACACTCATCCTTCTCATATGCCTTCTCTGCCTCCTGCATCCTTGTGGCATTCTACGTCCTGGCCGAGGGCAGGAAAGGCCTTCTGTGCAAAATAATGGTGCTGTCCTATAACCTCAAAAAACATGGCAGCTGGATACCTGCCACTGTGATGTAACAAGGGCCACACAAAAGGGCAAAATAGCAGCCCCTTGGGGAGGAGAAAAGGGGTGCAATAGTAGCCCCTCCCCATAGTAATAAATTAGAGAAATTGACTGCTATGCACCCTTAAATAGTAATAGGAGGAAAAGAGCCAAGAAAATTCTGCTAGACCAGTGATGGTGGACCTTGGCACTCCAGATGTTTTTGAACTACATTTCCCATGATGCTCATGCACACTGCAGTGTAGTTGAGCATCATGGGAAATGTAGTTCCAAAACATCTGGAGTGCCAAGGTCCACCATCACTGTGCTAGACTATATGGTATGAGTTATACAAATACCAACAAAAAAAATGATGAGTGGAAATCTCCCACCCTGGGGCCACCTAACCCAGGAACTTTAGCTGGATTACTCTATATAGGAGGGGTTGCAATGCAAAGAGCTCGGAAAAGTGGAACCCAGACCACCTAATTTGGAGGTGGTTATAGTGTAGAGCTCTTGTGCAGAAGGGATAAACATGGCAATACAAATCTGAAAGGGGGTTTTAACAATTTCTTAGTAAAAATATGTTTTGATTTTGTTGTTTTCTTTTTTTGCTGATCATTTCTTATATTCTTCTACTTTTATAAAGCTTGAAGATGCCAAATTTCCTGAAGCTATGTGTGTTGCTAGCTCTCACATGTGGTAAGTTTAATGCCCAAAGGCGGTGCAATACAAATGTTCAATGTCATAGATAGTACTAGAATGTATGTAAGATTAGAATATTAGGAAATCTTCAAAATATAGGTTATTCATTAACAAGCAAACCCCTCCAGCCTGCAGATGGCGCTGTGTGTCCCTCTACATATGCTTGTTGTGCACAGAGAAAGAAGTAAGATGTGAGAATTAAATTCAGCTCATGCGTATTGATTAAGATAAGAGTGCAGAAGAGTTCTCTGAGTAAGAGGGATGATACAACTTTTATTAACCCCTTCGCGCCTAAGAGTAAAACAAATGTTTTTTTGGGGTTTTTTTTACGTTTAAATAATCTTTATTCGCATCTGTATAATATACAACAAAATACCAAATACATAAATACTAAAAGAAGGAATCATCATAAAACATTACTAGATATATAAAAATACCCCAAGCGGATTTCACTTCTATTTTTTCCCCATTTTTTACCCTCCCTCTTTACCACTGTACGCCTGCCTATGACCCACCCCCCCCTTTATGGTAATTATTACAGACACACCTTCATACTTATCTTGGTACCGTATAAATCTCTATATCCACTCCTTTCTACCCACACCCTACATAGGATAGTCCAACTTCGCTAACCAGGGCTTCCAAATTTTCTTAAACTCCTTTATATTACCTCTCCTTGCATATGCTACATTTTCTTTCCATACTGTTTCTGATACTAAACCAATCATCTTTTGAGGGGGGTTTCTCAGCCTGCCATCTTTGCGCTATAACCTTCCTTGCCTGGAAGAGGCACCTCCGCACTGCTTTAATTTTAATATTCCCTCTACCTAGACTCACCCCTACTCCCAAAATACACAGTTTCGGATCCGCTTTGAGACTTAAATTAAAGATCTTATTTATAGTATCTACAACTTCCGACCAGTAGCGAAATAATTTCGGGCATTTCCATAGCATATGCATCAAATCCCCTGTATTCTGACACCTGGGACAATTAGCGTCCACCCTTCGCCCAAATTCAAACAGTCCTTTAGGGGTATAATATGCCCTGTGTAGAAGCATTAGATGTGAAAATTTCTGGGCGGGTGAGACCGAGACCTGGTGTCCTCCCACCAATACCTCTTTACATTGATCATCCGGTATTATACCCAGGTCCCTTTCCCATTTCCTTCTACACTTAAGTTTTCCTGGTCCCTCCATACTACCTTTACAGATATGGTGATAGATTTCTGCTATAAGTCCACCTGACCCATCAGTACTACCTAATCTTTGGAAAATGAGAGAGAGGCTCCAACTCGGGCCTTGTTCCCCAAATTGAGCTCGTAGGGCATGACTGATTTGTAGATAGTTATAATATGAATGGTTCGGAACATCAAATTCCTCCTTTAATGAAGAAAATGTTTTTAAGGTACTACCATTATACAGTTGAACCAATTTAACTATCCCCTTTGTCTCCCATATCTTTATTTTGCCCTATTTGTATCAGCTCTTGTAGGTTCTTATTATCCCAAAGAGGGGTAAACCTGGCTACTCCTTCCATTCCCTTCAGAGCTTTGATAGATTTCCAAACTCTTATTATTAATTTGATCGTGGGGGTTCTATAGGCAAACGAGTTCGCCTCTAGTGCCTCCAAAACTGATTTATGAGGTGTTCCTGCAGTCACTATTCCCATATTATTATCACCAACAGGGCCTATGCCTGACCCTAAATGCTGTAACTGGGCTGCTAAAAAATAGCAACGAGGGTGCAGGACAGCCATACCCCCCTCACGAGATGCTAATTGTAAGGTTTGTAGGCTTATTCTAGATTGCCCCCCTTTCCATATGAGACCTCATAAATTTAAACCATTTTCTATAGATCCATATTGGTGAATTGTGCAATATGTACAATAGCTGGGGTAACCACAGCATTTTGATCAAATTGCACCTTCCAGCAACTGACAATGGAAGTCCCCTCCATATATCAGTCTTATTTTTAAATTTCGCCAATAAAGGGACTAAGTTGTTATTTAAGAAGTTATTTGGATCTTTTGTTATGTAGATGTCTAAATATTTTGTTTTCTCCGCTATTTCTATTTGGATCTTGTCTAAGAAGGGACCTTTCTTAATGGGATCTATTGGTAATAGAACTGATTTTTCCCAGTTTATGGAAAGACCAGATAGCCTTCCAAAACCCGAAAAAATGTCTATCACCTGTCTAAGTGAACGCTCCGTATCTCCCAAAAAAATGAGGACATTCTCCGCGTATAACGTGATCCTCTCTTCTCTAGCCCTTCCCCGGAACCCTTCCATAAACCTATTTTGCCTTACTGCGGCAGCCACTGGTTCCATTGCCAGGGCAAAAATCAGGGGTGATAAAGGGCAGCCCTGTCTTGTGCCTCTCTCAAGTCGGAACTCATTGGAGAAAACATTAACTCTGACCTTCGCTCTAGGGTCATTGTATAAAATTTTGACCCATTTATTAAACGAAGGGTCAAAGCCAAATACCTTCAGTACACGCCAGATAAAGCCCCATTCAAGGCTGTAAAATGCTTTTACCACATCTAGCATCATAACAGCCCTTGAGCCCGCATTTTCTATTGGAATTTGTAGGTTCAAAAAGAACCTCCTTATATTCCCACTTGTTGATCTTTGGGGAATGAAGCCTGTTTGGTCCGAGTGAACTAACTTATGAATTATTTTTTTGAGTCTGGTAGCAAGGATCTTTGCTAAGATCTTGGCATCTGAGCATAGTAAAGAAATAGGTCTGTAGGACCCAGGGTCTTTCAAAGGGTCTTTCCCTTCTTTGAGCAGCATTATAATCATGGCCTCGGTCATTGATACGGGTAGTTTCCCCTCTTTATATGCCCATTCAAACACACTAAGAAGCTCTGGTAATAGTACCTCCCCATAGTTTTTATAAGTCTCCGCAGGGAGGCCATCAGGACCAGGGGATTTCTGATTTGCCAATTCCTTTACTGCTGTTTTAATATCTTCTAGTGTAATCGGGGCCTCCAGTGCCTCAAAGTCCATCTCTGAGAGGGAAGGCAACTCAATATTCCTAAAGAAGCTGTCCATTTCCTCACCCTCCACGGTCCCCCGAGATTTATACAGTTCGTCATAGTATTTTTTAAACGTATCACTGATTTTGTCTGACTGAGACTAAATCTCACCACGATTAGTTCTAATAGCGGGGACCATAGAGGGGGGGGAACCGGATTTAACAATGTGGGCCAGCATCTTCCCCACTTTTTCCCCCTCCCCAAACACTATTTGTTTTTGAAACAACCTCTTGTTTTCAGACCTCCTGACCATTACATCCTTACATATTTGTTGTTTGTTCTCCCATTTTTTGTGGTTGTCAGGGGATGTTTCTTTCACAAACTCCCTTTCTGCTGCTATTAACTCCTTCCTGGCCTTATCCTCCCAGTCCAATGATGCTTTTTTCATTCTTGAGACCTACTGAATAAGCAAATCCCTCAGAAAAGCCTTCAATGCATCCCACATCACACCTCTTGTTGTGCAAACCTCATTGAAAACTATAAACTCCCTCAACTTACAGTAGGTGACCGTGATATTGTGTCAATCTCGCCGCATTTCTAGGCCAGATTTGACACCCTCGAGCCCCGTCATGGGAGCCAGCGCCGAGATGGCTCACTCATGGGGAAAGGAAAACTTTTTTTCCTTTCGCGATGAGTGACAGGCAGTACTGACAGCTGTCTGGTATGAATCCTGAGGGGGGAACGCCACGCCAAATTTTAAATAAAAAATTGGCGTGGGTTCCCTCCCAGGGGCATACCAGGCCCTTAGGTCTGGTATTGATTGTAAGGGGAACCCCCGGCGTGGGGGTCCCCCCCAAAATCCATACCAGACCCTTATCCGAGCACGCAGCCCGGTCAGCCAGGAAAGGGGGTGGGGACGAGCGAGCGCCCCCCCTCCTGAGCTGTACGAGGCCGCATGCCCTCAACATGGGGGGTGAGTTCCTTGGGGGAGGGGGGCGCCCTGCGGCCCCCCACCCCAAAGCACCTTGTCCCCATGTTGATGAGGACAAGGGCCTCTTCCCGACAACCCTGGCCGTTGATTGTCGGGGGTCTGCGGGTGGCCTGGTACGGCTCAGGAGGGGGGGCGCTCGCTCGTCCCCACCCCCTTTCCTGGCCAGCCGGGCTGCGTGCTTGGCTAAGGGTCTGGTATAGATTTTGGGGGGACCCCCACGCTGATTTTTCGGCGTAGGGGGTTCCCCTTACAAACCATACCAGACCTAAGGGCCTGGTATGCTCCTGGGGGGGAACCCACGCCGATTTTTTCATTTAAAATTTGGCGCGGCGTTCCCCCTCAGGATTCATACCAGACAGCTGTCAGCACTGCCTGTCACTCATCGGGAAAGGAAAACAAAGTTTTCCTTTCCCGATGAGTGAGCCAGCGCGACATGCACAGTACCCTGTCGCCGAGAACCAGTGCGATGGTATCGCGCTGGAAACACAATCTCGCGGTCAGGTACTGTAGTTGTGGTCTCATTCGGGCCCTCAAATATTTCAAACCACATTGGGTTCAGCTTCCATACACTACGAAGTTTATTATTCCCAGTAATTATCGAAGCTATCAACAATGAATGGTCCGATACCCCCCTAGGTTGGTAAGCTATATCTCTAACTGTTTGAGCAGCTAGATCATTACCCAATTTGAGGTCAATTCTTGAAAGTGAAGAATAAGCACCAGAGTAGCAAGAAAATTGTTGTGCCACAGGGTTACGTATTCTCCAGAGGTCCAATAGACCGGCCTCTTGAAGGAATTGGCACATTCGATTTTCTTGCAATCCCTGTCCCTGTTTTCCTGGGGGAAACCTATCTATTTTTTTATTTATTACAACATTAAAATCCCCAACTGCGATAATTGGAATATTAGGTTTGTCTATTATAAACTCCAGTAAGCAACATAAAACTTCTAGTTTGAAAGGTGGAGAGATATAAATATTTGCTAGTATATATTCCTGGTTCCCTATTATGCAATGTAAGAAGATATACCGACACTCCGCATCTATATTACACTGTCTGCAGGTGAACACTACCTCTCTGCTAATTAACACCGACACACCCCTGGAGTAGGAGGTGTGTACCACGTGAAACTGGCACTGGTATTTTTTATTTCTTATATGAGATTTAGTATCTCTGGTCAAGTGTGTCTCCTGCAGACAGGCAATACCCACTTTAAAAGTATCCAACATATCAAATATTAATTCTCTTGGCAGGGGTACCCAACCAACGGACATTCCATGATCCGATATTTAATCCCATTGGTTATTCTGAAGGGAAACTATCAAGGAAAAATAAAACGAGAAAACGGAAGCTAACCCTTTATACCCTCGAAGAGAGAATTCCAAATAATATTAGTCATCTTTGTAGGGCTCCATGTACTATTAAATCCCTGGCTCTAACCATCACCGTTTCTCTTTGTGCCATAATTTACCCAGGTTCTAAGTTGCTCCTCCTTATTCAAAAAATAAAAGCCCCACTTAACAAATATTTTAAATTTAGTGTCCCAATATTTACCCAACATACCCATATTTTCTCACTACAAACATTAATATTATACCTATATTTTGCTGTATCCTGTGTGCTATTATATAATCCGGTGTACAATACATTTTCTTACCATTTAGTGTACCATATAGTCCCCCACATTGTGTTCTATTTCTTCTGTACCCTTTACCCCACCCCCCCTCCCCAACCCCACCCAATTTTTTCCCCTTCCCCTCCCCCCTCCCTTCCCATACCATTCTAGGTTACCCCTCAGGGCTATTTTAATGGTCGTCCTATACCCACCTACCCTTCCAAAACACACTCCTCCCTCTTCCCCATCAACCCTCCCCCCTCCCAACATCCCCCCCTCCCTCCCTGTGATCAAATAATGACTTACTTTAAACTCACCCCATCCTAATCCTAATTTCATTTAACCGTGTCACAACCCATCACCACTCCACATAACAAACATATGTATTATTAAGAGTTGTGCCCCACTTATGTGTAACAAATTCAGATCCATTTCCCCGCTATTTTAGAGATAATTGATCTCTCTTATCTTCTAGCCATGCTAACACACCGGCAGGAGAATCAAAGATCTGACTTCCTCCCAGTGCGTTTATCCGAAGCCTGGCTGGGTAAAGGAGAGCATACGTGACATTGAGTTTCTGGAGGCTATGTTTAACCCCCAAAAACTCAGCTCTACACTTCTGTAAATCAGGAGAGAAATCGGGAAATATTGATATCTTAGCATCTTTATATGAAACCTTCCCCATCTCTCGAGCCTTACGAAGGAGCCTTACTTTGTCCTTATAATTTAGAAATTTCACTAGCAACGGTCTTGGGGGACCTCCTGAAGGGGGGGCCTAAACAGAACTCTATGCGCTCTTTCAATTGAAAACTGCTGAGTGTACGTCTCTCCTCCAAATACTTCAACCAGCCAGCCCTCTAAGAATACAATTGAGTCTGAGCCTTCACTCCTTTCAGGTAATCCCACCACCCTCACATTGTCCCTGCGAAGTCTATTTTCCAGTTCATCAAATTTTCCCGTGAGTTTATCAATTTTCTCTCTCCAAATCTTAGCTTCTTGTTTCATAGGGTACAGGTCATCTTCTATCAAACTTATTCTATTTTCCACTTCCTTTACTCTTTTTGCTGTTTTCTTAAGGTCGTGCCGTACTAGGGTTAACTCCTCTTTGATATCCTTTATTTGGTCTCCCAGTACACCCAGAGAGTGTTTACATGCATTTATTGCCAAAAGAATGTCTTTTAGGGAAGGCTCTCCTTCTGCTGAGGGTGTCGGAGTGGCCGAGGCTTACGTTTCTTTTGCAATCGCTCCTGAACCTTTAGTAGAGGAATTCTTTATACTAGTGGTACCTATGGGCAAGTCCGAGTGTCCCTGGCTTTTCCTATCCATTGATGACTTATTTTGAACTTGCTGCCCCCCATTATATGGGGTGTGTTCCGCCGTGAGGACTATTCTCTCTAGTTTGGCGGAAGCTGCAACAGCCACCACCGTTGCCCCAGCCACAGTGGATTGAGTCCCTTTCTCCTTATACTTCTCTTTGTCCTTAGCTGACCGTAGAGATTGGATTCCCATATTTTCCTGGTTAGTATGTTCATCTCCCTTTCTTCTCGCTGACATAGTGTCTTTCCTACTGTAAGGTTATTATTTATGTGAGTTAAACAACCTCACTAGCAATCAGGATATAAACAACTGCACAGCCCCACCTTCACCAGTTGTTATTATCTGTAATTCCTGTTCTTATTATTGTTACATCCAGGAGAAAGAGGAGCATGCAAAGCAGAGCTATTTAAAAGAGGGCACAGGGAATTTGCCCCTATCCACACCGCTTATCAGGGCCCAAAGGTTGACACCACTGCCCTTCAACCAGAAGTTATCACTACTAATTTAAGTCTGTTATGTAGGAATGGGAATAGCGTTTACACACACACTGCACAGGAGCCTCTTCCCAAACTCCTTCATAAGTTTACAGTCCTCTCCGAAATTTTAGGTCCCCTGAGAGACCCCCCATCAGTCTTCACTAGTAGCAGGGAAAAAGGAGAGCAAATGGGTATCAGTGAAGATCAATACGGTACCTCCGTTCCGCTGGACTGGGTACGTTTCATACACATCCCCTCTGTCAATGCTCAGGCATCAAAGTTTACCTCTGGATCCTCTGCAAGAAGTCACCAGCGTCTCCCGATTCACCGGGCAGCTTTCCGGAACATATATAGGGGGTGTATAATACACACACTGAGGACTCCACTACTGACACCTGGCATCTGCTCCACCAGCAGCTCCACCAGGGGCCAATCCTCCTCTTACTCTCAGTCTCACGAGAGTGCGCTGCATCCGACGAGCTCCCATCACTCTCAGTGTCCCAGGCGGTGTTCGCATTCACAGCCCCGCCATACCGGCTCCGACAGACACGACTCAGGAGGACCACGAGCGGGGAGTAGTACAGCAGGGGAGCGAGGGGGAAAAGGCACCGGATACTAAGGCGGGTTTTGATGGATTACCCATGGGGCTTCATAATCCTGGCCTAATCCGCGCCTAAGAGTAAAACACATGTTAATGCCTAACCACAATTTTGCAACTTTGACATGTGTTGGTAAAACTGTACATATCATCAGAACTACTTTGTGCGTCCAGGTGGATTATACCGTGTTATACCGTGTGGGGGTTTTTTTGGGACAAATTGGGCTTTCATTTGGTTGTAAATGTATATCTCCTGATTTTTATTTTTTTTATTATCTAAGGAAAATTGTGCCAAAGTAGAAAAAAAATTCCTTTTTTTTTTTTTTACATTTAGCTGTATATTTCTTGTTACTATAATAACCTATGACCAAAGAACAACCCACAATAAATAAATTCTCCTGCTCTCAATTATTGCAGCAATGCCACAAATGTGTATGTTGTGTGTTGTTTGTAACTACATCTCCGAAACAATAGTGTGCATTTTGCTTTTTTTTTATCCTACATAAAACCCACCAACACTAACTGACACTTATACTAATTTAAAAAATGTGTTTTTAAAAAAAAAAAAACATCCCAAAATATACTGACCCTGACTTTTGACCATGAACTTTGACCCTTTCTTAGCCTAAACACTAGCCCAGGGACTGACCTAGATCAAACCTTGTATTTTTTCTTTCTTTCTTTATTTTTATTATTATTATCATCATTTTTCTTTTTCCCCCAAACACAGTTGTTTGTTTCTTTCTCCATTCACAGAGAGAGAGAGAGAATTACAGGGGCAGGCTTTACAGTCAGAGGCCAATCAGAGGCTATCACAGCGATCAGGTGACCTGGAACCGGGAGTTCCAAGTCTCGATTGTTAGTACAGGACCCAGGACTTCTGCTGAGGCCCCGGTCAATGACAGACACGTATATAAGTGTCCCCACGGACAAAAAAAGCCCAGTCCAGTGAGGCTGCATATCTGAGTACTGTCGGCATCAAGGGGTTATTGTTGTTATTATGTTTTATTACAAGTTTGTTACGTTTTATCCATTAAGCAGAAAAAGTTAAAGTCTATGAAAAATTACAAACAGTTTTATAACCAAGTATAAAAATGCTTTATTAACAGAACTTCCGGCACTTGCTGTCATGGTCTCTCCCAGGGATATTTGCGGTGATATTATATGTCAAGCTAGAACAAAATGCCAAATAGTAAATGGGGAACCCACTTGTGTGGGGGTCTCAGAAGCCAGTTGTCAAGTATCCGGTAATCCTCCTCACTTTAAGACCTTTGATGGCAAAACTTTTGACTTCCAAGGTCCTGGTACCTACACACTCGCCAAGACTAGTGGCAGTGACATCAACCTTCCTGGTTTTAGTATCAAGATGAATAACCAGAATCGAGGCAACACCAATACTATGAATCCAACTCTTGAGATCACGGATCCTTCACAAAATACTGTTATAAAGATCAATGACAATATGCTTTCAAAGGTAAGTGACCAGGCTTATGCATACACGCTATGTGGCCGAAAGTTTGCAGAAACACGGCCATCACACCCATATGAGCTTGTTGGATATCCCATTCCAAAACCATGGTCAATAAAGGATAAGGTCACCTTTTAAAAAAAATATATATATATACATCTTTTTGCAGGTAAAAAAAAAAATGTGTATTTTTTATATTGGGATCCTGGAAAGCATTGCACCCACTATCAGCAATGCAGGGCTCTTGCAGGCTCTGTGTGTAAGCTGTTTGGCTGCACATCATATGGCCAAACAGTTACACACTAATAGGAAGCATCAATGAACTACCACAGCACTCAACAGTGGTAGTTAATTGAGAACTACAAGCTGACAGCCTTAAAGGCTGCTGGACCTTGTATTTTTCTATTCACAGAACTTTGGGAACGAGTGACGCGGCCGGGCGGGTGGAGCCCCGCAGGCCACATTCTTTGCAGAGTATGATAGAGAGTGGGGGGGATTTCTCCTGCCACCTGTCACATAGGGGAGCTGTCAGAAACCATGAATTAGACCAAGACAGAAGTACAGTTAATCACACTTGTTTAATAATAATAAAAAAGTAAACAGAGTAAGCGTAGTCAATACATAGCCTGAGTTCAGTAACCAGATTGGGTAGTCAGTCAATGCCAATGTCAGAGAGCCAGAGATCAACGTAGTAGTACAGCAAGCAGGATCAGGAGCCAGAAGGGACGTCAGCCGAGCAAGTCTTCAACAGGAGAAAATCTCTGAGATGTGACCAAAGGCGAAGGCAGAGACGAAGTGAGCTGGACGGCTTTAAGTAGCCAGGACTGACGAGCAGGATATCATCAACAGCTGAGTCACTGTGGAGAGAAAGGAGCTGGCAATTAGCCGACAGCTGAGCGGCTAGCTCAGAGAAGGAAGGGCTGAGCCCAGCCCTGACAGGAGCCAGGGAAGTGCAGTGGTCGGTGGATTTGTAACATGATACATGTTACACCCTGAATATGGGTGTAACATGTTACAAAAGGTAAGCTTATCCTTTTATACCCTGAATATGGGTGTAACATGTTACAAAAGGTAAGCTTATCCTTTTATATAGAGTAGTCCTCTTTGTGGCTATAACAACCTCCACCCTACTGGGAAGCCTTTTCATAAGGATTTTTGTTGGTGTCTGTGGGAATTTGTGCCCATTTGTGTAGTCAGGTACTAATTTTGGAGGAAAAGATCTGGCTCACAAGGTTCATTAGGCATGAGGTCAGGGATCTGTGCAGGATGCTTGAGTTCCTCCACACCAAACTGGTCAAAGCATGTCTTTATAGAGATGCTGGTTGAGAAGACCTGACTCATATTCATAATCATCCTAAAGGTCTTCAGTAGAGTGAAGGTCAGGGCTCTGTGCAGACCACTTAAGTTCCTGCACACAGAACTGGTCAAACCATGTCTTTATGGAGACATTGTTTGAGAAGACCTGACTCATTCCTATTCATCCTAAAGATCTTCAGTAGGGTGAAGGTCAGGGCTCTGTGCAGGACACTCAAGTTCCCGTCACATCAAACTGGTTAAACCATGACTTTATAGAGATGTTGGTTGAGAAGACTTAACCAATTTCAATTCATCCCAAAGGTCTTTAGTAGGATGGAGGTCAGGGCTCTGTGCAGGACACTTCACAAGTTCCTTCACACCAAACTGGCCAAACCATGTCTTTTTTCAGCTGGCTTTGTACACAGAGGCACAGTCACGGTGGAACAGAAAATGGTCTTCACCAAACGGTTACCAAAAGGCTGAAAGAACACACTTGACTACAATGTCTTTGGAAGCTGTAGTAACTACACTGTATTAACAGTACCCAAACTGGAGACACCTGAATTCAAGCATTTGGAATGGGGGGGTCCACAAAGTTTCAGTCATTTTATGTATCAGTATGGATTTTATTTAAACAAAATATATATAATCTTTTTCTTTTCTGCCCGCTTGTTCTAGGTTGATAATCAACAACTGAAAAATGGAGTTAGCATTTCCAGTTATGGAGGCTACATAAATATTACAACTGATTTCGGCTTATTTCTGCAGTGGGATCGAAAAACCTCATTAAAAATAACACTTCCCACCATCTTCAACCAAAAAGTGCGTGGAATGTGCGGCAACTGTAATGGAAACTCTGCAGATGATTTTGAGACACCATCTGGCACTCAGGCAGCTGGTCCGGCTGAATTTGGCAAAAGTTGGGCAGTGGATGGTAAGGATGATATTTCAGGCAGTATTCATCATTCTGGTTATGGTTTATGGGTATTTTGCCAGATTTCAACCTTTTTTTAAGATTTTTAAATTGTAATGAGTGAACAATTTGTTCTCATTCAGTTGCATATCCTCCTTGTCTGCAATGCATACAGGGTACAGAGTACATGGGCCCCAAGAGGGGGTGGGGGGCATTTTGCATGGACTCTATACACACATGGATGGCCATCCTGATTCCTTAGCTACAGCTGTGCTCAGCCTGGGCACCGTGGCTGCCACACTGGGTCAGTAATTGATCAGAAACAAGATGAATGGCAATCTGATAAAGTGAATATGTTTTATGGGGAAGAGCTGATAAACTGATAAAAAAAAAATAAAAAACCCAGACTGAAATTACCTGATAACACAGAATGGATAATCAGGATGCAATCAACTAACTGACAATAAAAATCATTTTTAGTAACTAGCTCATCTCAAATAAAATGTCAAAAACCATGAGCTGATATGAAACATAACATAACTATATTCCCGGAATAAAAATAGTCACGTATAAACATACACTTTGAGTCTTTTATAAAATGAAAAACGAGTTTTAAATTTGCTCTCAGTACATTACACTTATGCCGCGTACACACGACCAGACTTTACGGCAGACTTTGTCCGGCGGACTTTTTCGACGGACTTTACGACGGACTTTCCGAATGAATGGACTTGCCTACACACGATCAACCAAAGTCCGACGGATTCGTACGTGATGACGTACAACCGGACTAAAACAAGGGAGTTGATAGCCAGTAGCCAATAGCTGCCCTAGCGTCGTTTTTTGTCCGTCGAACTAGCATACAGATGAGCGGACTTTTCGACCGGACTCGAGTCCGTCGAAAAGATTTGAAACAAGTTTCATTTCTAGGTCCGTCAAACTTTTGGGGAAAAAAAAGTCCGCTGGAGCCCACACACGAACGGACTCCGGTTTGCCGGACCAAGTATGCCGTAAAGTCCGGTCGTGTGTACACGGCATTAGAAATATCACTGGCATCTTTTCGGAAAAAGTTGGCGCTTTACATCAACTGGGAAGAAATCCACCTGGCTAATTGCACGCCTTGATATAGCAAGAGAAACAACAATGTTATAATATTGTGACTAAACATAGTCCATGAAGTTTGTGAGTAAGCACATGAAGGCAGCTTCCGTGGAGTGTAAGAAGCAAAACTCTGTGTAATTGAGGAGAAAGCACAAGAAAGCGCCACTCTAAGTGCAGTATAAGATACAATTTATTATAACACAGTATGTGTGGTACTCACAAACATATGTGACAGGTAAGCATTACACCAAAGTAAGCCGTCCAGGGCGAATCGGTGGGAGAGTCTAACGGGATGTTCAGCCGCGAGTCCATCAGAGGCAAAGACGTGGGAACCATGAAGCGGGTTGCGCCGGTGGATACCGATGATTCCTGGCCCTCAGAAGCCCGGGATGCCGATCGATGACTCACTTCCGGTCAGATGAGTAGTTCAGTAGCAGGCGACGCGTTTGCGGTGCATACGCTCCTTCTTCAGGCTTTCACGGTTCCCACATCTTTGCCTCTGACGGACTCACGGCTGGACATCCCGTTGGGCTCTCCCACCGATTCCCCCTGGACGGCTTACTTTGGTGTAATGCTTACCTGTCCCATATGTTTGTGAGTACCATACATCCTGTGTTATAATAAATTGTATTTTATACTGCACTTAGAGTGGCACTTTCTTGTGCAAATCTGCCACTGAGACTACTTTTATCTGAAAGCGGACCGCCCGCTGAAGAAGAGGATACCGGGGTTATGGCAGCTATCTGCTGCCATAACAACAGTATTCCTCTTCAAACATTTGCCGTATAATGACGGCGGCGGTTCGTAAGTGGTTACTTTAAGAGAGGAAAAAATGGAGACAGAAACCGCAATGCGTGGCACCACATCCAATTATGCAAAGAGAATCAGGAAGAAATGGAAAAGCGGACTTTAGAGGCTGTCCCTTTAACCCCAGTAGGGAAGGAAAATTATTCAAGGATAAAATAAGATATCAAAATGTATTAAATATAGTAAAAACATGCAGCAAAGGTGAATATATAGTATGCCATAGTGTGTATATTCCCTCATATAGGGCTGAAAGGCTGGACAAGGAAACCTGTACGAGTGTCCTGAGAATTGTAGAGTATGCTGTAATAACAGTCATTTTCTATCTGAAGGCCAGTCGACAGGATCACAACGCCAGCACCAATGGATCACTACGCGCTTCACTGTTAGCTTCCTCAGGAGACCCTATAGGTACTGGGAGGTACATTGAAATGAATACACAAACTTGCAAGTATTTGTACATCACATGCATATATATTACATAGTTACATGTTAGGTGAGGTTGAAAAAAGACACAAGTCCATCAAGTCCAACCTATGTGTGTGATTATATGTTAACCACTTGCCGACCAGCCACCGCAGTTGTACTGCGGCAGAATGGCACGGCTGGGCAGAGCGACGTTATGTAACATCGCTCCGCCCTGTGGCCACTAGGGGCGCGAGCCCGCTGCTCGCCCCTGGAGCCGATGCGAGTGCCCAGCAGGTCACAAGCTCAGGAGAGCAGAAGCGACTATGGGGTAACAAAATTAATTGCACATGCCTAATTTGAGTTAAAAAGGAGAAAAAGAGCAGCGCCGTTCTAAGCGTAGTAAATTGGTAAAAAACAGCTTTAATTTTCTTTAAAATACGCTCACATTCTGCCAGTGGTGGTCAGGCATTGGATTGGGGTTAGGTTCTCTTCAGCTCTGCTGGGTGGCCCCTCGGTTCCAAGGTGGGCAGCAGTGATTTTCCCATCACCGGCCGATCCAGTGGCGTCTGTAGCTCCGAAGCTGTCACGGCAGGCACATCAGCAGGGTACGTCCACAGGGCATGTCAGAAGCTGGAGAACGATGGGCGTGGCTAAAGCGCTCGTGTTCGGAGCATGCGTGCTCCTTCGTCAGGCTTAGGATCCAGCCCGTCCACAGCAATTTTTTTTATAGAGAGAGAGAAAGGAGGGGAGTGCGCGGGGGCGGCGCTAGGAGACTGCAGATTCCAGCAGACCAGCGCTGATTGTAAACATGCAGAAGAATGCTTTTGTGGGGCAAGGATCAACTCTCTAAAGTTTATATATTTCTCTGTATGTACATCGTATGAATAGGAATTAAAATACAGTGGGAAAAAGAAGTTAGGACTAAAATTGGAATAAGAAATAAATGGTCATAAATGGACTATAATGGACATTAATCAGCTAGAGAGGAATATGAGCTAAGTGATAGTTGAATTAGAATAAGCATGGATATAGAGATAGGAGTAAATTAAAAATAATAGTAATATTAAATTTAAAAAATAATAATAATAATAATAATAATAAAGGTCTGCTGGAACCTGCAGTCCGCTAACGCCGCCCCCCACCCAATCCTCAATCACAATGTACTCCACATCTATTGGTTGTACTTGAGCAGCAAAGCTCACTAGGGTTACACATTTTTGTTTGGAAGTGCCCACATTTTTCCCTCTCAAAAGACTTTCACCAGGCTGCTTTGGCTTTTGCTTCCTTTTTTCTCCTGTGGAATTAAAAAAAGGGAAACTTCAATAGTAAAAAAGTTAGGGCACATGAAATTAACGTAAAAAGGCGCATGGCACAGAAATAAAGCTGCAAACCCCTTGCAAACTAGAGAAAATAATATTTGGCATGGACCTTGGTTGGAGGCCAAGGTGACGAGAGGGCTTCTCCTTGCGGCTCTGGTCTGAGTACCCCTGAGTGTGGAGACAGGGGTACAGAGCACAAAGTAGTACGGGTCCCAGTAATCAGGTAGCAGTAGTCTCCGGACTGTAGTCAGCAGCAGTGGAGGCACACCAGAAGAGGACCAAGAATGGCAGGAAGGCACCCGAGAACCCGGGAACTGGCGTCACTGAGAGATAAAAACAGGTCGAATATAGAGCAGCATAGGATGTGTCCTGAAGCTCTGGCCAAGAGGTACATTTGTGCAGGGGATGGTGGGGAGCCATTGTGGACATGACGACATGGCGCTTGAGAATCACCAAGCCCTGAGAGAGCTGCCAGTCCCTCACCTGATCCATCCAGCCCACGTCACCCAATCTGTCCAGCCCACATCACCTGATCCATCCAGCCCATGTCACCTGATCCGTCCAGCCCATGTCACCTGATCTGTCCAGCCCACATCTGACGTTACCGCCAGGAGCAAGCATAGTAGAGACGCCTTTCGAGGAGTACTTCTTCATCAGTCTACCTAATGGTCTACCCGCAGCCTGCTAAATACTCCTAATCCAACGCTATTACACAACACCTGCAGCTTAACACAAATAATAATTAAGAATACGGTGGCCAAACACATGTCTAGCGATTTGCCTTGATTTGATATCACAGGCAGAATTGCGGTCTTAGGTTGCTTGTTTAAACAAAATATTTTTTTACTATATATTAAACTTTTGTTTGGCTTGCCACAAAAGTCCCAGTTTCTCATGTGGTCCTTTGGAAAAAATAATTGCTTACCCCTGGCATAGTATCACAGCACACTGTGTTTGTAAGCTGGTGATGGTACAGCATAACGTGTTCTTGGATACATAGTGGAAGCATAATTCTATACTCGAGGTTCACATCGTCAGCAAATAGCACAAAGTCATTCGCTTCTTTCTCATCATTCTGTGTGTAAAGTGTTCTTTCTGCCCCATCTTATGGCATATGATCGGCATATGGCAATATTGATGAGCTCCAACACATGTGTGACTAGCAGAAGACAAACACAAAAGTAAATAATACTTTAAGTTTTTTGATTTTCCTTAGTTGGGACTCCTCGCACAACGTGCCTCCCCTCTTAAATCTGCTCAGTCCACTTTAATACACCCAGATTATATATATATATATATACATACATACATATACACACACACACACACACACACACACACACGCACTGTATATAAGGTGCAGAACTAAGTAAAATGAGCACTGGCTATAACAGAATGAATTAATTGAGACAATGTTAACTCAAGTTTTAACTTAGGTAACTAGTATTAATAATAATGCTCTTGAGTGCACTCTATACTCATATCCCAGATGAGGGTATACGTAAGTGTTCCTGACTATCAGTGCGGCCCCAACAGTGCCCACCAGTGCTGCCAATCAGTACCCATCAGTGCTGCCAATAAGTGCCCACCAGTGCCTCCTCATCAGTGTCACCTATCAATGTTGCCTATCAGTGCCCATCAGTGCTGCTCACCAGTGCCTATCAGTGCCACCTACCAGTGCCACCTATCAGTGTCCTTTAGTGCCACTTATCAGTGCCCATCAGTGCTGCCTATCAGTGCCTCCTCATCAGTGGCCACCAGTGCTGCCAAATCAGTGCCCAACAGTGCCACCTCATCAGTGGGAAAAAATGATAAAAATATCATATGAGTAGAGTGTTGCATGACCGTGCAATTGCCATTCAAAGTGTGACAGCGCTGAAAGCTGGTCTGGGCAGGAAGGGGGTGAAAGTGCTCAGTAGGAAAGTGGTTAAAATGATTGGTTGAGTGGATGTAATGGTTTTACACAGAGCAGCCCCGATCCTCCTTTTCTCAGCACCCCCGTTGGTGCTCCTGGCTTCTCCCCCTTGCTGAGTGCCCCTATAGCAAGCTGCTTGTGTTGAGTTATTTTGAGGGGACAGCAAATTTACACTATTATGAAAGTTAATATATATACAATGCAGTCAGGTTTTATACTCACTGATTGTAGTCATTGTTGCCCAGGCTAGATACAAAAGCCTCAGGCTCATTGATTATACCAGTCCATAGAGTGGGAATGTCATCAATGTACCTATGCCAAGCCAAAATCTTAGAAAGGTACAAAGGTACACCGATAATGCCCTCCCAACCACCATCAAAAAGTTAATTTTCCAAGTCACCAATATACACATTGGCATACGCTGGGGCGCAGTTGGTGCCCATAGCTGTGCCCTGTGCCTGACAAAAACTGCCCATCAAAGGTAAATTTGTTATGAGTAAGGAGAAAATCCAAAAATTGTACAACGCAATTACTGTGTGGTCTTCTATGTAAAGCTCTAGCCTGCAGTGTCTTACAGACACTCTGTATTCCGGTTTGGAATCAAGGAATATAAAGCCTCCATAGCTAGGGCTAAGAGTGAAGTATGTTTGGGGTCCACAATATCGTGAAGAAGGGTAGGTAGATGCAATGTCTCACATAAGAAAAAAGGATAATTACAAGTGGCTGTACGGTCTCGTCTATGAATTTATGCCCTTTTTTAAGTAAAGAAACCCTCCCCAGATAATATAGGCCTCCCCAAAGGGTCTTGGACTGATTTGTGTATCTTTGGTAGATCATAGGAAACAAAATGATAAACATTATATATAGATCTATCTATAGATAGATCTATCTATAGATCTATCTATATAACTAAATATATCAAGTATGTGTGGAAAAACACTGGTGGACAGAGTTAAGACATATAAGATGCAGTCAAGTTTAGTACTCACAGGTACATATCTATTCCAAGTCTAGTGAGGTGACCACATTCCAAAGTATCTATTGGTATGAAATTTTTTCTGCAACCCACCATAAAACAAGCTTTCAAATGGAATGTATCAGGGATAACAGGACACACTAAAAAAAAGAAAAAAAAAAAAAAAAAAAGGAGGAAAGCCACAAATTGGTTGAATGTTTACATATCTAACCACTATCTACAAGTATGCAACACAACCTATGACAAGATAACAAACCAAGCAACACAATTGACCTAAGAGTAGATATACTTCTCACCTCACTCCATCAGTCTCCTCTTGCATTACTATCTTACTAATGGACATATTAGCATGGATGCCGCACCACTTACTTACTGGGCACTTAAACTTCCTGCCTAATTTTCAGCTTTCAGCACTCTCACAATTTGAATGATAATTGTGCGGTCATGCAATACTGTACCCAAATAAAATTTGTATCATTTTTTTCACACAAATAGAGCTTTCTTTTGGTTTTTAATCACTGTTGGGGTTTTTATTTTTTGCTAAAAAAAAAGAAATAAGACAGATAAAACTCCCCAAATAAACAGTTTCATAGGTTGTTATAAAATTTTGAAAACAGGTAATTTTTCTCCTTCATTGATGTGCGCTGATGAGGCTGCACTGATGGGCACCGATAGGCTGCACTGATGGGCACTGATAAGGCGTTACTTATGGGTGACAATGAGAGGTGGCACTGATGGGCACTGAGAGGTGGCACTGATGATTGGCACGAATGAGCACTGAAAGGTGGCACTGAGGTGGCACTGATAGGCGGGACTGACCATGTCCATCTAACAGAATGAGCAGCTTTTTTTCCCCCTCACGCTGACAGTGTGAGGAAAAAAAAAGGTTACCGATCTTCTTCATTGGCTGACAGCTAATCACGTGGTAGGGGGCCGGGATCAGCCCTTACTCTGATCTGTGATCAGCCAAGTCTCATAGACTCGATGATCACAGAGCACGCCGCGCGCACCCCATGGGGGTTGGCAGGCAGCTCATGCATGGGAGGAAGTCATGTGACGGACTCCCACTAATTAAGGCCCGGGCTGTAGCAGTCATTCAGCTATGGCATGGGTGGGAGAAGGTTAAATTAAAACTGAGCTGATAATATTCCCCGTGCCCCCTCCATGACTTTTCCATCAAAACCAATAATGCAACCATCATACCCTCCCCTCATGCCAGGGCACTAGGTATAATCCTAGACTGTCCTGTCAGACCCAAATCCAATCGTTGTCAAAAGCTTGTAATTCACCTCCATAACGAAAAAATTTCTAAAATGTGCCCCTTTTTACCTAATGAAACAACCAAGCTACTCATTCTCTCCCTTGTTATCTCTCGCCTTGACTATTGCAACTCTCTTCTCATAGGCCTACCTCTCCATAGGCTATCCCCTCTTCAGTCTATCATGAATGCTGCTGCCAGACTTATCCACCTTACCAACCACTCAGTGTCTGCCACCCCTCTCTGCCAATCCGCCAAGAGAGAGGAGAGAGAGAGAGAGAATTAAAGAGAGAGGAAGAGAGAATAATAGGAAAGAAAGGATGAAAGAAGAGGAAAAGAGAGATGGAGGAGAGGGGGTGAGGGAGGGAAAGCAGAGAAAGAGAGAAGAGGAGAGAGAAGAGAGAGGAAGAGAGAGGCGAGAGAATGAGCAGGGCCACTAATAAGGCAGTTCAGCCCTCCTGTACCGGCTCAGGCCCCATCAATACAAAAGTGAGGCCCAGGCACCTGCTGAGCAGGAGCGACTGCCTTATTGCCAACTCTTGTGGCTCCCCCTACAGCACTGCAGGTGGATTGGTTTCTGCATTCCCACCCCCCTGCTGTCCGGGGCTCCCCTCCTGTGTGGCCCTCTCCCCTGCAGCATTGCTAGCTTCCCTCCTCTCCTCTGCCACAAGCAGTTTCTGAGGACACACAGGCGGATGTTTCAGGATAGAGAGGGGGTGTGCACAGTAAATATGCAATATATACCAGTCTCTTCCTTTCCTGAATTGACACATAAAGAGATTGTCACCAATCACTAATTGTGTCCATTCATCACTGAAGCATAGTACATTGTGTTTACTATGCTTCAGTTTGTGAATGAACAGGGAGCCTTAGAGCGCTTCCCATTCATTCAGTGTCCAGTTGAGGCTGCAGAGAAGGGGGAATCGGGAATCTCTGTCCTCAGTCTCTTTCTCTGTCTCAGAGAGAGATACTTAGAGCAGAGAGGAGAGGAGAGAGAGAGAAAGGAAAGTAAGAGGTGAAAGAGTAAAAGAGGCAGAGTACTGACGTCACTGATAATCAGCATCTGGAACATTCAGTCTTTGCATCCAATGTAACTCATTCACAGTAAAAATGTTCTACAACATTAACATGCAAATGTTTCTGGGAAGATGAGCTTGGGCAGAAGATGAATCTTTGGTTTCTTGAATCCTGATCTCAGTCCACAACCCATAGAAACCAAGCTTCCATAATGTTAAATCTCCTATTTTGTAACCTAGTTAGTGTTTGGATCTCAGAAGAATAAATCAATGATATAGACAGACCAAAAATTTTAGCAAATAATTTCTTGCTAGTGATGCTCACAGGTTCCCAGGTCACAGGTTGCCATGGACAATGGAGACCTTTGAGGTTTGATGTATGCCATTGAGATCTCAGTTTGTGTCTCAAGTGGTCCTTGTGTGTCCAAGATATGCCTGGCCGGAGGTACATTTTTTCTTGTGATTTAAGGAGAAGACATCTGGTATCCATTCAATCCAGTTTAAGGTTGTTACAATCATGTATGTACAATTATTGTCAGAGTGGTACACACCGACCCCGAGGAAGAATTTGAAAAAGATTTGAGTCACCAAGAAAATTGACTTTTATTTTTCACATACTTATTATTAACTTTTCTTTTCTTTTTTTGGCAGTCCACCCATGAAGCATTCAGAAGGAAATCCTAACAGTTCTTTAAAGTCAACTCCACCCAAGTCAGCACCAGTCACTGAAATCATCAAAACACACTTATTTTCTCTTGGAATCAGCAATAAAGAGTTAATTTAATGACATACAAATCTAAACTGGCTGACCATCCTAGCATACGTGGAAAATACTTCCTCTAAAAATACAATCTTCCTTTATTGGGAGGATGCCATTAGTTTCACATTGTACACTTTTGTTTACTCATTTTAATTTTATAGACAGTTTTACGATGATACATTTTTCAAATAACGTATAAAGTCCTGGGTCTCCTGCCAATGGGTAGCATTACATTTTATGTTATTTATTCTCCCAGAAGCCAAAGTCTTTAGTACAGTATGCCATCCACGCAAGTAAATATTTTTGTTCTAACCACTTGCCCTCTGAAAGATTTACATGGAAGGGAAGGGAATGTTCTGGCATCGTTGGGCAAGACAGTCAGCCATAAAATCCACCTTACTGCTGACACATGGTCCAGCAAGCATGGGCAGGGACGATATATTTCGTTCACAGCACACTGGGTAATGCTGCTTGCAACTCAAAAGGCTGCAGGACAGGGCTTGGTGCTGCAACATGTTGTGCCCCCACATCTCCATACAGCTGGCGGTGATGATGCCAGACCTGTGAGCTCTACCCCCTCCTCCTCCTCCTCTGCCACCTCCATGTCCTCCTCTGCAGAATTGTCCTATGAACATCAGTTACCCCCTAAGTGTTCAAAGGGCTATTCCCAGAGTCAGGCTAAAAGGTGCCATGCAGTGCTTTAGCTGGTGTGTTTAGGGGACAGGAACCACACCGGAGCAGAGATTCTTGCAGCTCTGTAGAGACAGGTCCAGAGGTGGTTCACACCACGCCAGCTGGAACCAGGAATGGTGGTGTCCTATAATGGCTCAAACCACTTGTCTGCCCTTAGACAGGGAAAGTTGACACATGTGCCATGCCTGGCACATGTCCTCAGTTTGGTGGTGCAGCATTTCCTAAGTACATACCCAAGGTTGCAAGATGCACTAAAACAGGCCAGAAGAGTCTGTAGCCATTTCAGGCGGTCATACACAGCCAGTGCTCGCTTGGCTGAAATTCAGCGGGAATTCCACTTGCCCGTAAACCGCCTGATTTGTGACATGCCCACCAGGTGGAACTCAAGTTTGGGAATGCTGCAGTGGCTATACATGCATCAGAGGGCCGTCAACCAGTACCTGTGCCAGTACGGCATGATGACAGGGTTAGGCCACGTTGGCTTTTTTTCCCCACGCCATTGGCTGATCATTAAGGATGCATGCGCTGTATTGTCACCATTTAAGGAGGCTACAAGGATGATGAGCAATGAGAGTGCAATCATCAGTGACACAATCCCTGTTGTGTTCCTACTGGAGCAGACTCTGTGTGGCATTATGGACAGGGCACTGGAGGCAGAGCAGCAGGAGGACTCCCTTTCCTCTCAAGGTCCACTTTATTCTGACACCATCATTCCTATGTCACAAAACACGCAGGAGGAGGAAGGGGAGGAGGATGAGGAGGAGGATTCTGGCACTTTCATAGGCTTCGAAGAAGAGGAAGACATGCGTCATTCAAGAGTACCTCTATAGCGTTATGGTGGGAAGACGCCACCGACACCCAAAGACCAATTTTTCTGCACCCGTTACTTCTATCCAAAGTCAAAGTGACACCAGAATGTATCCAAAAAATCTCTAATCTTGTTCCCAGTGCACTACATTGTGGTCTCATCATACACACTGGCTCACCAGCTGTTGCTGAGCAAAATAAAGGCAGCTTGCACGGAAAATGTCATTTTGTTTGGCTTTATAAATGCAATTATTGCTGCAGCAGATTCTAGACATGGTACAGATCTGCCACTTTACAGGTAGACTAAGAGGACCCCCCAGGCACTAGATTGGAAAGATGTTTTCATTTTTATGCTTTCACTTTAAAAATCTAAAAATCACTGCTCATTTAAAAATGACGTTTTTCACAAACTGTTTTTTTAATTGATACATGTCCCCCAGGACAGGACCCAGACCCCTATAACCATTGTATGCCCAATTACTTGCATATAAGCCTTCAAAATGGGCACTTTTGATTTTTGACGTTCTGGTCCCATTGACTTTAATGGGGTTCGTTATTCGGGTCCGAACTTTCGCAGTGTTCAAAAGTTCTGGTGGAAACCGAACAGGGGTCCGTTCGGCCCATCCCTATTTATGACATGTAGATGTCGCTACAAGATAAAAAAAATTTGTGTAGGGGAACCTTGAATTCGGTTGCACGGAAAATTGTGGTGACACATACGTTTGAAGGCTGGCCGTAGGCTAGCCTGGATTTGTAGGAGGAGTCTGAGGGCTATATATCCCTCCTCCATCAGATCCTTCGTCGGATCATTTCTGGGTTCCCACCCACCTGTTCCCCCATACTTTTATTATATCATTTACATTTCATTCATATTCATTCAGGGTATGCCCTCTTTTAGGCATACTGACCAGCCAGGCCAAGGCACACCTCAGGTCTTGGTAGTTAGGATTATCACATTTCCAAGTGAAGACTCTGACTACAAATATATTTATATATTTGATTTGCACTTGCACTTTATTTTTTATATAGAACACATGTTCATTTTAGACTCAATATGTATTTGAAGTAGTGGTATAGTATTTGTAGGAAGGTGTTGGTATATGCACTAAATATAAGGATTCCATCTTCATTAGATTTCAGAATTTCGTATGCAATTGTGGAATTTCTATAGATTTGCGCTGCTATTTTTGTTCTCTTTGATTAATTTAACTGACAATTGCGTGGTCGTGTGATGCTGTACCCAAATAAAAATGTATGTCTTTTTTAGAACTCTGCCTGCACGGACCCTGGCTTGTCCTTGACTACCACTTCTACCTGCTCCATTTGCTTTTGATCCACTGATTGGCTCCTGACCCAGCTTGTACCCTGATCATGCTCTTGCCTGCCCCTCTGTACTTGATCCGTCCTGCCAATGTATGACCAGGACTACCTGACTCTGCTATCTTCCTGTGGTTTTCAGTACTTGCCTTCCATTCTGCTGTGCCTGCTGTTTTACAAGCTGCTACCAATGTATGCCTAAATTGGGAGGAGACTTGATATCTTGCAGAGCAGGTTTGTCCGGCAACTCCTACTCCTTATATAACAAATACAGCATACAGAAGGAACATAACAAGGTAGTACCAGCCAAGAGCAAGGTAAGACTTCTTTCCTGTATATGTATTATGTGATTGTCAATTGAACTTGAACATAGATGAGAAATATGAGGATATGCAACTTCCAGTTTTGTGATATGCAAAGGTAGCCTAAAGTGATATAGTTAGTATTACATTGGGAATTTAGGCATATATTTACCATTTAAATAACTTTGTCCTCTATATAAAATGGCAAATAATTGGGGAATAATGTGTGTGCTGGTGGACTGTTAGCTTACAGTACCTATGCAAATGTATGTACCAGTGGATTGGAGAAAAGCCAATGTAGCACCAATATTTAAAATACGCCCAAAATACATCCCTGAGAATTACAGGCCAGTTAGCCTAACATCAATAGTATGTAAACTCTTGGAGGGGATGATAAGGGACTATATACAAGATTTTAGTAATCAGCATGGATTCATGAAGAATCGTTTTTGCCAAACCAATCTACTAACCTTCTATGAGGAGGTGAGTTGCCATCTAGATAAAGGAAGGTCCGTAGACATGGTGTATCTGGATTTTGCAAAAGAATTTGACACAGTTCCCCATAAACGTTTACTTAAAAAATAAGGTCCGTTGGCATGGACCATAGGGTGAGTACATGGATTGAAAACTGGCTACAAGGGCGAGTTCAGAGGGTGGTGATCAATGGGGAGTACTCGGAATGGTCAGGGGTGTGTAGTGGGGGTCCCCAGGGTTCTGTGCTGGGACCAATCCTATTTAATTTGTTCATAAACGACCTGGAGGATGGGATAAACAGTTCAATCTCTGTATTTGCAGACGATACTAAGCTAAGCAGGGCAATGACTTCTCCGCAGGATGTAGAAACCTTGCAAAAAGATCTGAACAAATTAATGGGGTGGGCGACTACATGGCAAATGAGGTTCAATGTAGAAAAATGTAAAATAATGCATTTGGGTGGCAAAAATATGAATGCAATCTATACAGTGGGGGGAGAACCTCTGGGGGATCTAGGATGGAAAAGGACCTGGGGGTCCTAGTAGATGATAGGCTCAGCAATGGCATGCAATGCCAAGCTGCTGCTAACAAAGCAAAAAGAATATTGGCATTAAAAAAGGGATCAACTCCAGAGATAAAACAATAATTCTCCCGCTCTACAAGACTCTGGTCTGCTCTACAAGCACACCTGGAGTATGCTGTCCAGTTCTGGGCACTCGGGAAGGATGTACTGGAAATGGAGCGAGTACAAAGAAAGGCAACAAAGCTAATAAAGGGTCATATTAGTTATGAGGAAAGGTTGGGAGCTCTGAACTTATTCTCTCTGGAGAAGAGACACTTGAGAGGGGATATGATTTCAATATACAAATACCGTACTGGTGACCCCACAATATATAAATACCGGACTGGTGACCCCACAATAGGGATAAAACTTTTTTGCGGAGGGGAGTTTAACAAGACTCGTGGCCACTCATTAAAATGAGAAGAAAAGAGGTTAAAGCTTAAACCACATAGAGGGTTCATTACTGTAATGCCCTGTACACACGGTAGAATTTTCCAACGGAAAATGTGTGATAGGACCTTGTTGTCGGAAATTCTGACCGTGTGTAGGCTCCATCATACATTTTCCACACAAAGTTTGAGAGCAGGCTATTAACCACTTGCCGACCGGGCCATAGTCGAAAGACAGCTGCAGCGCGGTCGGCTAGTTCTGGGTGGACGTCCGTGGGAATACTGCCCTTGCGCGCCCCCTGGGGCGCGCACCCGAGAACTTCCGTGACCGCCGGGTCCAGAGGACCCGGCGCATCACGGATCACGGTAAACGGCCGCTGATCGCGGCCGTTTACCATGTGATCGCTCCGTCAAATGACGGAGCGATCACATGTCAACAGACCGGCGTCATGTCATGACGCCGGTTCCTCCCTCCCCTCTCTGTACCGATCGGTACAGTGTGAGGGGAGAGGGGGAGGGATCGGATGGCAGCACCGCTGTGGGCTGCATGTGTAGTGCCCACAGCGGTGCTCAGTGACAATTGCAGTCACATCCATCCATCCATGCTCAGCCATCCCTGCAATACTCTGCATAAATACCCCGCAATACTCTGCGTAATACCCCGCAATACTCTGCGTAATACCCCGCAATACTCTGCGTAATACCCCGCAATACTCTGCAATATGCCCAGCAATATACCCTGCACTACTCCGCAATACTCTGCAATACCCCGCAATTTTTAACCAGTTCCCGCCCACAGTCATATGGCGTCCTTGACTTTGAGCGGGGATATCTGAATGATGGGTGCAGCTACAGGCATCATTCAGATATCAGCTTTTTCAGCCGGCGATTCCCTACACCATAAGAATGATCATATGGCTGTTCCACTGCTTGATCATTCTTACGGGAGGCGAGAGGGGACGCCCCCCCTTCCCGCCACCCTCCGGTGCTTCTACTGACTCACCGCTACGATCGAAGCCAAGATGGTTTTTTTTTGTTTTTTTTTTCAGGCTTCCCAGCCTAGAGGTGAGATGTGGGGTCTTATTGACCCCATATGTCACTGTAAAGAGGACCTGTCATGCCATATTCCTATTACAAGGATGTTTACATTCCTTGTAATAGAAATAAAAGTGATCAAAAATTTTTTTGGGGGGGAAAAAGTGTCAAACTAAAATAAATAAAGTAAAATAAACAATAAAAAAAAAAAAAAAAAGTTTAAAGCGCCCACATTCGTGTGCTCGCATGCAGAAGCGAACACATACGTAAGTCCCGCCCACATATGAAAACGGTGTTCAAACCACACATGTGAGGTATCACTGCGAACGTTAGAGCGAGAGCAATAATTTTGGCCCTAGACCTCCTCTGTAACTCAAAACATGTAACCAGTAAAAAAATTTTAAAGCGTCACCTATGGGGATTTTTAAGTAGCGACGTTTGGCACCATTCCACAAGAGTGTGCAATTTTGAAGGGTGACATGTTAGGTATCTATTTACTCGGCGTAACTTCATATTTCACATTATGCAAAAACATTGGGCTAACTTTACTGTTTTATTTTTTTTTAAAGCACAAAACTGTTTTTTTTCCAAAAAAAAGCGTTCGAAAAATTGCTGCGCAAATACCGTGCGAGATAAAAAGTTGCAACAACCGCCATTGTATTCTCTAGGGTCTTTGCTAAAAAAAATATATATATAATGTTTTGAGGTTCTATGTAATTTTCTAGCAAATAAATGATGATTTTTACATGTAGGAGAGAAATGTCAGAATTGGCCTGGGTGCTCCAGAACGCCTGGAGGTGCTCCGTGCATGTTGGGCCTCTGTATGTGGCCACGCTGTGTAACAGTCTCACACATGTGGTATCGCCATACTCGGGAGTAATAGCAGAATGTGTTTCGGGGTGTAATTTGTGGTATGCATATGCTGTGTGTGAGAAATAACCTTCTAATATGACAATTTTGTGAAAAAAAAAGAAAAAAAAAAATCTTGATTTTGCAAAGAATTGTGGGAAAAGATGACAATTTCAAAAAAACTCACCATGCATCTTTTCAAATACCTTGGAATGTCTTATTTCCAAATAGGGGTCATTTGGGGGGTATTTGTACTTTTCTGGCATGTTAGAGTCTCAAGAAATTAGATAGGCCGTCAGTACTTCAGGTGTGATCAATTTTCAGATATTGGCACCATAGCATTTGGACTCTCTAACATTCACAAAGACCAAATAATATACACCAAGTTGTACTTATTTTTACCAAAGATATGTAGCAGTATAAATTTTGGCCAAAATTTACAAAGAAAAATTACTAATTTGCTAAATTTTATAACAGAAACAAAGAAAAATTCATTTTTTTACCAAATTTTCAGTCTTTTTTCTTTTATAGCGCAAAAAATAAAAAACCCAACGGTGATTAAATACCACCAAAAGAAAGCTCTATTTGTGTGAAAAAAAAGACAAAAATTTCATATGGGTACAGTATTATATGACTGAGTAATTGTCATTCAAAGTGTGAGAGCACCAAAAGCTGAAAATTGGTCTGGTTAGGAAGGGGGTTTAAGTGCCCAGTGGTCAAGTGGTTAAATTTTCCGACAACAAAATCCGTTGTCGGAAATTCCGATCGTGTGTACACAAATCCGACGCACAAAGTGCCACGCATGCTCAGAAGAAATTAAGAGACAAAGGCTATTGGCTACTGCCCCGTTTATAGTCCCGACGTACGTGTTTTACGTCACCGCGTTCAGAACGATCGGATTTTCCGAGAACTTTGTGCGACCGTGTGTATGCAAGACAAGTTTGAGCCAACATCCGTCGGAAAAAATCCATTGATTTTGTTGTCGGAATGTCCGATCAATGTCCGACCGTGTGTACAGGGCATAAGAGCGGTAAGGATGTGGAATTCCCTTCCACAGGTGGTGGTCTCAGCGGGGGGCATCGATAGTTTAAAAAAACTATTAGATAATCACCTGAACGACCACAACACATACATAGGTTGGACTTGATGTGTCTTTTTTCAACCTCACCTACTATGTAACTATGATGGATCGGCTTGTGGAACTGTGGAACCGTAGGGCTGATTCTATGTTTTTACACAAGATCTGTACTTGGGAGGGTTAATTTTTATTTATGTTTTTTTTTTTTTTTCCTTTCTTTCTACTTTTTATTAAAAAGAAGTCATTCACACACACACACAAGCTTTGAGAAGGATGGGCACCCTATGGCTAGAGTACACAAAATTTTTGATGCCATGGTGTAGAATTTCTCCTTTCCATTTATTGCTGTCTGCCCTTCCAACTGCATTGTGGAAGGGTGGGCAGACTATACCTGCATGGTTTCCCCCTGCAGCCATTCCTCCAGTAAAAAGGACCCAGTCACCATCAGGAAATAGGGCAAAGAGTTTCCTTGTACTGACATCTCAAAGTTAGGCATTTTGGTCCCCCTCTGGTATTGTGGAAGTAGATCCCCAGGATTTACTTCCTTGGGGGGGGGATCATTAACTGTGAACTTTCCCAAAATAATTACCACCTCACTGCCAGCACCCCAGAACTTCTTCTCCTTGTACTTTTCCATTTGTTGCCTTATGGCATTCCATATGGTAGTGGTCAGGCATTGAATTCTGTGCAAAACACTGGCACCGAACTATGACCTTTGAGTCAAAACACGGGCGGCTGGGTACCTGTCACTGTGTTGCAGCACAGTCTACAAAAAGGCAACATTAGCAGAAATGGCTGCTATGCACTCTTGGGGAGGAAGAGGACAAGGGCACATTAGTAGCCCCCCCTGCTACAAAAGAAATGGCTACGATGCACTCTTGAGGATAAGGGGGAGGGAAAGGCTGCAAGAGCAGCACTGTAAAAATAAGTGGTTTCTCTGTGCCCTATAGAAGGAGGAAAAGGGCTCCTTGGCAGCACTCTAATGCCCCGTACACACGGTCGGACATTGATCGGACATTCCGACAACAAAATCCATGAATTTTTTTCCGACGGACGTTGGCTCAAACTTATCTTGCATACACACGGTCGCACGAAGTTGTCAGAAAATCCGATCATTCTGAACGCGTTGACGTAAAACACGCACTATAAACGGGGCAGTAGCCAACAGCTTTCGTCTCTTAATTTATTCTGAGCACGTGTGGCACTTTGTGCGTCGAGATTTGCGTACACACGATCGAAATTTAACCGATCGGATTTTGTTGTCGGAAAATGTTATATCCTGCTCTCAAACTTCGTGTGTCGGAAATTCCGACGGAAAAGGTACGATGGCGCCCACGCGCGATCGGAACTTCCGACAACACAATCCGGTCTCAGTTTTTCTGTCGGAAAGTCCGACCGTGTGTACGGGGCATTAGAGAAATTGACTAGTATGTGCACTTGAGTAGGAGGAAAAAGGGCTAATAACTTTCTACTAAATTAGATAGAATGGGTTGTAACATTTACATAAAAACAAAAAAGTAGTGGGTGGGAATCTCTGGGGTCACCCAATCCAGGAACCTTTGCTAGATTATATCGGGGAGGTGCAGGACAAATCACTTGGAAAAAGTAGAACCCAGACAACTAAATTTGGAGGTAGCTATAGTGTAGATTTTTTTTTCTGTAACTTCAGAAAATACAAGCCAGTACAAGGGTTGGTTAGCACTTCTGCCAGCAGCATTAGGGTTGTTGGTTAAAATCCCAACCATAGCGCTACCTGCCTGTATGTTCATTTAAAGTCCCACTTCTCTTTTTCTTTTTAACCGATGACCGGGATGGAGACGAGCATCCCTTTGGTGCTAGCCTCATTTAAAGTCCCAAATTTTCCTTTTTTGAACCTGTATGTTCTTGAGTGGTCTTCTTCTCTATGTTCTAAGAAGTCTTCTTCTGCACTCCAAAGACATGCTGGTAGGCTAATTAGCCCTGGTAAATGAATGTGAGTAGGGATGAGCCGAACACCCCCCAGTTCGGTTCGCACCAGAACATGTGAACAGGAAAAAATTTTGTTCGAACACCGTTAAAGTCTATGGGACACGAACATGAATAATCAAAAGTGCTCATTTTAAAGGCTTATATTCAAGTTATTGTCATAAAAAGTGTTTGGGGACCCGGGTTTTAAAAACGGACCTTTTTTCGGGAGCAGTGATTTTAATAATAGTGGGGGAAGATGGTAGTTGCGCTGTGATGAAGGGGGGGGGGGGGAGGGAAGCTACAAAGATGACTAAAGTGCAGTGGTGTAGCATGGGGGGTGCGAGGGGGGCCATGGCCCTGGGCGCAACATTTAGGGGGGGCGAAATCCCGCTCCAGTGTGTGTCCCCCCAGCTCCATCCTCCTAATTATGATTTCCTATATCTCCGCGCTTTGGCCGCTATGTTCCATCGCAGGATGGCCCCTGCCGCCCTGTGATTGGGCGAATGGGGTCATGTGCAGCGGCAGGGCTGGCCTGTCCTCCATTGCTGGTGAGAGGGGCTGGCCTCCGCTTAGCTGTGAGCTGCTGCTGTCTTCCCCCTTCTCCTCTCCTCCAGAGTCCGGACCGGATCCCAGATCCTTTCCTTGTTGTGGCAGGCAGTCTGGCAGTGTGACAGACTGCAGAGGCAGAGCAGAGCAGATGGAAGAAAAACAGGTGGGTGAGAGACTCCCTCGTGAGTCGTGTTGCTGTCCTGGGGGGAGTGGACATAGTCTGGGGAGAGGGTGCAGCCAGTAAGTCAGTTTAGTGTGTAGTGTAGTGGGCAGTGTAGTGTGTATTGTGTAGTGTAGTGGGCAGTTTAGTGTGTATTGTGTAGTGTAGTGGGCAGTTTAGTGTGTAGTGGGCAGTTTAGTGTATAGTATGTAGTGTAGTGGGCAGTTTAGTGTGTAGTGGGCAGTTTAGTGTATAGTATGTAGTGTAGTGGGCAGTTTAGTGTATAGTATGTAGTGTAGTGGGCAGTTTAGTGTGTAGTGTAGTGGGCAGTTTAGTGTATAGTATGTAGTGTAGTGGGCAGTTTAGTGTGTAGTGGGCAGTTTAGTGTATAGTATGTAGTGTAGTGGGCAGTTTAGTGTGTAGTGTAGTGGGCAGTTTAGTGTATAGTATGTAGTGTAGTGGGCAGTTTAGTGTGTAGTGTAGTGGGCAGTTTAGTGTATAGTATGTAGTGTAGTGGGCAGTTTAGTGTGTAGTGTAGAATAGTGGTCAGTGTAGGAATCAGGTTGGTCAGTACTATTGTAGGAAGGGAAGGAACTCAGGTAGTGCTAAAAGTTGGCTGGTTAGGGGGCTCAAATTACTTGCCTTGCCCCGGGCGCTGACCACCCACGCTACTCCACTGCTAAAGTGGCAAAGTGAACTAAAAAAGCAGAAACGGCCCAATGCATGAATAGATCCTACATGCTAAAAGAACATGGTGGGGATGCAGTGCAGTGCAACGTAGCTGATCAACATGACATGTTGCGGGCAGACAAAGCCTAATATATAAAGGTAATCGTGAAACAGTGACTGTTTGAATATAGCAAAACAAAAATGCATATACTAACACAAATAGGATGAATAATGACACAATGCAGAAAAAGAAAATATATAATGCAAGAAAAATATATGTGGGCTAGTGCCCCATTAGCAAAAACGTGCCAGATCCTGGTGAACTACAAGTGACAAATCCCTAGGACAAACATGAATATTAGTTCTATCATCCAGTCCAAAAAACAAAAACTCGTGATGAGAGACACAAAACAATTCCAATCGTGAAGGGAGGGGGGATCTTCAGTGAGGACACCTCCGTGTTTGCAAGCCGCTTACCTTACAGCTGTAAGGTGTACAGCCTGTGTTGCAAATGACCCGCAGGTGTAGACGTTCCGTGTATACAGGCAGTGACAATGATGAACATGCCAAGCGAAATATAAAAAATAAAAAGTATACAGCATGTAAAATAACTCTGCAACGACCACAGTGGAGGGGGGGGCAAGTCACACACAGGGGGAGGTTGCACTCACTTTTATGAAGTGAGTGTGGGCATCAATCCACGAGCGCCGAGCTCGTATGCCTCCAGGAGTGTCACCAATCTGGAATCTGTCCCCGTGCCTGGAAACTGGAACATGTCCCCGTGCCTCTCTCCTCAGTGTTCGTCAGGTAGAGTAGTGATGTACAGTGTGAGGGGGAAAGAGACGCACATAGCGTGATCCCATATAAAAGGTATATTTATTTAATAAAACAAGTCCAATCAACTTACATTTAAAACAATGCTGCAGTGTGTAGTAACTACGAGCGCCAAGCTCGTCTCCTGTTTGTCTGTGGCAGAGTCCCGTGCTCCAATCCTAATGCATATCGTCACATCACGTGACTTCTTCAGAGGATAACACGGGATAGAAAGCCAATGCTTATATATAGTCCCCTTGTAATGGGCGCACGGCGGCCATTTTCCCGAAGCCCGCTCTAATGTTAATGGGTGCCCGGCGGCCATTTTTCCAAAGCCCATCAATACAAAGGATAGCACACAGTGCTGTTGCCTGTTGTCAGGATGGTTCTAACAGGTCAGGTTGGAAAGAATGTACTTAGCCACAGACCAGATCAGCTAGAACATAATCTCAAACTAGATTTTAGAAACCGAAAAATAAAAACCACAATGCAACGCCCTACCAAGATGCACTATCACATATATGGAATTGTACTGAAAATGCATAACATGTGAGGTATGCGGAAAACAAAAATGTAAATAAAAATGGATCTTAATAAAAATTAAATAAAAAATATATAAAATGAAAAAAAAATATATATATAGATGATGAAAAAAATATAAATTTACATATACAAATAAAAATAAAAATAAAATAAAATGAAAATGAAAATAATACGCTATGTGCGTCTCTTTCCCCCTCACACTGTACATCACTACTCTACCTGACGAACAGTGAGGAGAGAGGCACGGGGACATATTCCAGTTTCCAGGCACGGGGACAGATTCCAGATTGGTGACACTCCTGGAGGCATACGAGCTCGGCGCTCGTGGATTGATGCCCACACTCACTTCATGAAAGTGAGTGCAACCTCCCCCTGTGTGTGACTTGCCCCCCCCTCCACTGTGGTCGTTGCAGAGTTATTTTACATGCTGTATACTTTTTATTTTTTATATTTCGCTTGGCATGTTCATCATTGTCACTGCCTGTATACACGGAACGTCTACACCTGCGGGTCATTTGCAACACAGGCTGTACACCTTACAGCTGTAAGGTAAGCGGCTTGCAAACACGGAGGTGTCCTCACTGAAGATCCCCCCTCCCTTCACGATTGGAATTGTTTTGTGTCTCTCATCACGAGTTTTTGTTTTTTGGACTGGATGATAGAACTAATATTCATGTTTGTCCTAGGGATTTGTCACTTGTAGTTCACCAGGATCTGGCACGTTTGTGCTAATGGGGCACTAGCCCACATATATTTTTCTTGCATTATATATTTTCTTTTTCTGCATTGTGTCATTATTCATCCTATTTGTATATGCATTTTTGTTTTGCTATATTCAAGCAGTCACTGTTTCACGATTACCTTTATATATTAGGCTTTGTCTGCCCGCAACATGTCATGTTGATCAGCTACGTTGCACTGCACTGCATCCCCACCATGTTCTTTTAGCATGTAGGATCTATTCATGCATTGGCCCGTTTCTGCTTTTTTAGTTCACTTTGCCACTTTAGTCATCTTTGTAGCTCCCCCCCCCCCCCCTTCATCACAGCGCAACTACCATCTTCCCCCACTTTTGTCCCATTTGTCCTGCCTTGGATCAGTACTTAGATGTTGCAGCAGTGTCCTTTTAGCATAGCCCCCCCCCCCCCCCGACAGCGCAGGAGTTTCCACTTTCACATAGTGATTTTAATAATGCTTAAAGTGAAACAATAAAAGTGTAATATCCCTTTAAATTTTGTACCTGGGGGGTGTCTATAGTATGCCTGTAAAGGGGCGCATGTTTCCCGTGTTTAGAACAGTCTGACAGCAAAATGACATTTCAAAGGAAAAAAAGTCATTTAAAACTACTCGCGGCTATTAATGAATTGCCGGTCCGACAATACACATAAAAGTTCATTGATAAAAACGGCATGGGAATTCCCCACAGGGGAACCCCGAACCAAAATTTTTAAAAAAATTACGTGGGTGGTCCCCCTAAATTCCATACCAGGCCCTTCAGGTCTGGTATGGATATTAAGGGGAACCCCGGCCAAAATGTAAAAAAAAATGATGTGGGGGGTCCCCCTAAATTCCATACCAGACCCTTATCCGAGCACGCAACCTGGCAGGCCGCAGGGGGGGGGCGAGAGAGCACCCCCCTGAACCGTACCAGGCCACATGCCCTCAACATTGGGAGGGTGCTTTGGGGTAGCCCCCTAAAACACCTTGTCCCCATGTTGATGAGGACAAGGGCCTCATCCCCACAACCCTGGCCGGTGGTTGTGGGGGTCTGCGGGCGGGGGGCATATCAGAATCTGGAAGCCCCTTTAACAAGGGGACCCCCAGAGGCCAGCCCCCCCCAGGTACGAAATTTAAAGGGATATTACACTTTTATTGTTTCACTTTAAGCATTATTAAAATCCCTGCTCACGAAAAAACGGACGTTTTTAAAACTTTTTTTGCATTGATCCATGTCCCCTGGGGCAGGACCCAGGTCCCCAAACACTTTTTATGACAATAACTTGCATATAAGCCTTTAAAATTAGCACTTTTGATTTCTCCCATAGACTTTTAAAGGGTGTTCTGCGGCATTCGAATTTGCCGCAAACACCCCGAATTGTTTGCTGTTCGGCGAACTTGCGAACAGCCGATGTTCGAGTCGAACATGAGTTCGACTCGAACTCGAAGCTCATCCCTAAATGCGAGTTAGGGACCTTAGATTGTAAGCTCCTTGAGGGCAGGGACTGATGTGAATGTACAATATACAGTGCCTTGAAAAAGTTTTTGATTGCAAAATGACAAAATGTGGAAATTTTCAAGGGGTATGAACACTTTTTCAAGGCACGGTAAGGGTCTATAAAAATCTGACAGGGGTTTTAAACAATTTCTTGCTCTATCCAAAATTAAATAAAATGTTTGAGTTTTGCATACATTTTAAACATTTGCTGTTTTATTGCTAATCATTCTTTTTTTTTTTATTTTTTTTTTTTTTTTAATGCAGCATGAGGATACCAAATTTCCTGAGAATATGTATATTTTTAGCTCTCACATATGGTAAGTTTAGTACAGAAAGCCAGTGCAATACAAATGTCCAATGTCAGAATGTATGTGATGTTAAATTATTACACTCCTATTCTTACATTAGAAAATGTAAAAAGATAGTTATTCATCAACAAACAGGTTGAAAGTTTCTGTCTTCTTCTTTCTTCGCCATCAAACCTCTTCAGCCTGCAGATGGCTCTGTGCCTCTCTCTGTGGGCCCATTGTACACAGAGAAAGAAGTAATATGTGAGAATTGTCCCCCCCACCCGCAGACCCCCATGACCACCGGCCAGGGTTGTGGGGAAGAGGTCTTTGTTCCTATCAACATGGGGACAAGGTGCTTTGGGGGGGGGGCCCTACCCCAAAGCACACCCCTTGATGAGGGCATGTCGCTTGGTATAGGTCAGTAGGGGGGAGTGCTCACTCATTCTTCCCTCTTTCCCCTCTTTCCTTCCTGACCTGCCGGGCTGCATGCGGATAAGGGTTTGGTATGGACTTTGGGGTGGAACCCACGCCATTTTTTTTTTAAATTGGCGTGAGGTTCACCTTAAAATCCATCTTAAAATCCATACTAGATCGCAATGACAGCATTCTTTTGTTTAACCCACTGACAGCCATAGGTGTGTGCAGGGGGTGTGCCAGGTGTGCCTGGGCACACCCTAATCCATACATGCAGTGCAGATTCCACCTAGTGCCCAGGCTTTTCCACATATTGCCAAACCCTCCGCCCCGCAGTGCTGCTAGCTTCCCTCCTCTCCTTCCGGCTGCTGCAGGGGATGTTTCAGTTTGGAGAGCGGGGGGGGAAGGGGTTAGTAAATATGTAGTTTACTGTCCTCTTCCTTTTCTAAATTAACACAGTGAACACACTCATTCCCTGTGTTCATTCATAACTGAAGCATAGTAAACAATGTCTACTATGCTTCAGCTGTGAATGAACAGGAAGCCGCTCAGCACAGAGCACTTCCCATTCATTCACCGCCCCATGTAGCTGAGGCTGCAGAGAAAGGCATGTGTGTTTGAGCTTGGGGGTGCACACCCCTAATGCAATAGGCTGCGCACACCTATGCTGACAGCTGATGAGTTATCGGTTGTACGACGGCCAGCTTCCCGACCCGTTCCTTAACAACAGAATTCAGATCGGTCGATACATTTTCAAAAGATTCAAATTTGAATTGTTATGAAAATTTGGAATTCATTAGAAAACGAATAAATGAAACGAAAATTTTAACATAATGTGTTACTATTGTTATTCAGAGAATATGTTTCATTCCCTTCAAATTAATTTTGTTTTCATTAAAATTTGTTTCCTTTAGTAATTTTCCAACTTTTGAGAATGATTAGAATTTGGATCGGTCAAAAAAACGATTGACTAATCTGAATTCTGTGTGAAAAAAAATAATTGGTTGTTAAGCAGCAGGCCGGGAAGCCAGCCGCCCGCGTCCTTAACAACCGTGAGTCATCATCTGTCACCTGGCTTCCGCACTGACAGATGAATTTAAAGAAAAGAATGCCGGCATTGCCCGGCCACGCCAAAATTACAAAAAAAATAAAAACGGCACGGGGCCCCCTTTCCAAATCCATACCAGACCCTTATCCAGGCATGCATTGACATTTCTTATATAGTTAAGGGGCGGGGCCACCTGGCTACGTCACCCCGGTGGCACCACCCCCCTCTGACATCACAGACAGCTGCATGCTCGGTCTGTGACGTTAGAAGGGCCGGGGCCACCGGGTGACGTACCCAGGTGGCCCCGCCCCTTACCCATATTAGAAATGTCAAAGAGCAGTGGAGGCATTCGCTGGGGTTTTTTCGGGGTCGGTGGGCGGCGTGATTGATGATGGATTTACATCAAGGGGCTTGTTTTACTTTTTATTAAAGCAAAAACTGTCTCTTGTATTTATTACTCGATACTCATTCACATATGGGGGGGCAGGATCTGGGGGCCCCCTTGTTAAAGAGGCCTTCCAGATCCCGATAAGCCCCCTCGCCCACAGACCTCCACAACCACTGGCCATGGTTGTGAGGATGAGGCCCTTGTCCCCCTCAAAGCACCCCCCCCCCCCGTGTTCAGAGCATGTTTCGGGAGGGGAGGGCGCTTGCGTTTTTTGACTGATCCGAATGCTAATCCTTCTGAATTGGAATTTGTTAGAAAACGAATAAACAAAACAAATTTTGCTGGATTTTAACAGAATTCGTTACTATTTCATTCGGAGATTTGGATACATCCAAAATCTCCGAAAGACCAAAAATTTGTCTGAACGTTTATTCGAACGAAACAAGACTTGTTTTACTTTTTATTAAAGCAAAAACTGTCTCTTGTGTTTATTATGTTTTGTACACCTTTTTTGGTGAATGGGTAGGGGTACAACGTACCCGATACTCATTCACATATGGGAGGTGGGATCTGGGGGCCCCCTTGTTAAAGAGGCCTTCCAGATCCCGATAAGCCCCCTCGCCCACAGACCCCCACAACCACTGGTTGTGAGGATGAGGCCCTTGTCCCCATCAACATGGGGACAAGGTGCTTTGGGGTGGGGGGGCAGAGCCCTCCTGCCTCAAAGCACCCAACTCCCCATGTTCAGAGCATGTTTCGGAAGGGGGCGCTTGCGTTTTTTGACCGATCCGAATTCTAATCCTTCTGAATTGGAATTCGTTTGAAAACAAATAAACAAAACAAATTTTGCTGCATTTTAACAGAATTCGTTACTATTTCATTCGGAGATTCGGATACATCCAAAATCTCCGAAAGACCAAAAATTTGTCTGAACGTTTATTTGAACGAAACAAATTGCACATGTCTGTTTCCTACTTCTGCAGTAAACCAGGGGCATAGAGCAATTGTCAAATGTATACCTTTCTATCTCTTCATGGGGGGGGGGCATACTGTACTTGTAAGCAGAATTCTAAACTACTAATTTACAACTTAATGACACAGGATATTTACAAGTCATGGATCACAGTCATTATATTGTCATTATTACATTTTGCTATGAGTTGGAAAATGACAGTCTAAGTATTAAATGCTTTATCCACAGAACCAAAGACACTACCTACGATGGTCTCTGCTCTACCTATGATGGTCTCTGCTCTACCTACAATGGTCTCTGCTCTAACTACGATGGTCTCAGTTCTACCTACGATGGTCTCTGCTCTACCTATGGTGGTCTCTGATGGGCAAATCTGTGGTGATATAATATGTACAGACAGAGAAATATGCCAAATAATCGATGGAAAGCTTATTTGTTCTGCACTCACAAAAGACTGTTGTGCAATATTCGGTACGGGCTCGATCATAAGTTTGAAGGAAGGGAGTGGCCCCTAGACAATGGCTAAGGCTTGTGGCAATGACAGGCCACGATGGCCAGGAATTTATTTAAAACCCCAGGTAATGTGACTGACAAGTTAGAAAATTAACAAGGCAATGTTCTTATAAAATGTGGACAGACATGAAACTGGGTTTATAAAGATTAGTGACCAAGCATATCCATATACACTGTATGGCTAAATGTTTGCGGACACATTGCCAGCAACATCTATATGAGCTTATTGGACATCCTATTTCAAAACCATGGCCATTAATATGGAGTTGCCCACTTTTGTGGCTATAACATCCTCCACTTTTCTGGGAAGACTTTCCATAAGATTTTTGGAGGGTTTCAGCATTCTAATTTATCTCAAAAGGTGTTCGATAGTGTTGAGGTCAAGGATTTGTGGAGGACACCCCCCGAGTTCCTCCACACCAAACTGGTCACACCATGTCTTTATGTAGCTGGCTTTGTACACAGGGGCACAGTCATGGTGGAGCAGAGAAGGGTCTTCACCAAACTGTTACCACAAGGCTGGAAGAGCACAATTGTCTACAGTGTCTTTGTATGATGGAGTATTATCAGTACCCTTCAAATGAGACACCTGAATGACCACCACGTGAATGGGGGTCCACTAGACATGTGCGGTTCGAATTCTGGATGAAATTTTCGTTATTGAGGCTGGGTTCCCATGCATCCAATTCGCCTGACAGGAGGATTGTGACCGGCTCTCAGTTTCAGGTCCAAATTCAAGCCAAAATTTGAGAGAACAAGGACGCACCGGACCCTCTGCTGTCAGCCCCATCCTTGTTTAGTGTGAACCCAGCCTCAGAATTTCCAAATCACAATAGCAGCAAATTAAAACGAATCTGAAACAATGTAACAAAATTTCATCCGATATTTGAATTTAATTCAAATGGAATTCAAATCGAATAATAAAAAAAAACAACTCAAATTTGAAAGCAAATTGCTGATATTCTTCAAAGACTATGGGCTTGATTTACTAAAGGTAAATAGGCTGTTTGCTTTGCAACTGAATTTTCCTCCTAGCTTAGTGAATGTGGCGAAAATGAAATTGAAAAAAGAAAAAAAAAATAGAATTGATAATAAAAATGAAAAGAAATTGAATAGATAAATAAAAATTAAAATAAAATAAAAACGAAAAAGAAAATACATGTAAATATACAATAATAGAATAGAATAGAATAGAATAAGGGTATATTAAGATAATTACTTGAGATAAGGTAAGGAAGCCCTACATATCAAAATCATACCCAGGGCAGCTGTAAAAACGATTTGTAAGAGAGAGCTGTGTTCATGCCCGGCGGGTATATAGCTTTTTGGTTATAGATCCACTTCACCTCCTGTTGGAGGATCTTTTTGTCAAAAACCCTTGTCCCTTTTTCTGGTTGTAAAATTATATATATTTATGCCGTGAATTTGGTAAGCACTCATATACATTTTTGTAACTAGATTATATATTATGTGATTAAATACTGTTTATATTGTTGTTTTTGTATTGGATACTAATGGTACTTTTTGCAATTTATATAATGTTATAGATGCATGCTGAGCCGCCTTGAAGAAGCAATTTGTGAAACGCGTCAACCTCTCTGCATATTTAAAGCATCTTTTTCATATCGTGTGAGCCAAGTATCTTCCTTGGTCAAACTTTGTGTGACCCATGAGATCATTGTACTGTCATTTTTTTAACTGTACTTTTTTCTAATAAATCTTTAATAATGTTTAGATAACTTGTGATCGTGCTTGCCTCAGCCTGACAGTTTAAACATATTCACTAAATTCCCATTTTTCTCTGAGGGAGATATTATCTCTCACACCCTTCTTTTTATACTTTAACAGGGATGTGGATTTGTTGATCTGTCCCTAGAAACCTGTCCAACATCTTTAATATAACAAATTCAAGTAAAAAATGTAAATAAGGTAGTTGCGCGCTGCCACCTACTGATAGAAATACATAGTGTACAGCTGCTGCAATCACTAAATGTGTTCCCACATCCACAGAAAATCAATATAAAAAAAGTGTGATCGTGGGGCCTCAATAACAAGGTAAGGAACTGACTGAAATGTGACAATAAAGAACTAAAAATATAGACATTTCATATATACAGGTATATAGGATTTGTTTGATACGGGTATATTGATTATGCACGTGGCAGTGATCTGATTTTCACAGTCGTCTGCGTTTGTGTATGAAGATTGAGCTACGTGTACTTTGCAGGAGCACTTCACTGTTTGGTATATAATAAAAATATAAAAGATATATGAGATTTATATAAGAAAAAAAGAATTCATAGAAGTTAAGCCTCGAAGTGCAGATCTGTTGTATAGAACATCAAAATCCTACGTTTGCATAGCTCTTGTCAGCTCAAAATCCATCAGTGCACTTCTTATTCCCCAATTACCGTATATACTTGAGTATAAGCCGACCCGAATATAAGCCGAGGCACCTAATTTTACCACAAAAAACTGGGAAAACTTATCGACTCGAGTATAAGCCTAGGGTGAGAAATGCGCAGCTATTGTAAGTGGAAAAGAGGGTCAACAATGCCCATTTGCAGCCTCACTGTGCCCATTTGCATCCATAGGTCCCCCGAACTTAAACTTGGTAGTTAAGGGTTCCTAGGTGCCCCCTAGCTGCAGCCAAAATTTGGGGTCTCTGGACCCAAAGGGTCCCGAAATGACATTGCTGCAGATGGACACAGTTGACTGACTTTGGGGCCCTGTATCTCTGGGCCACTCAGTGCTAGGAACCCCAAATTGGTGTGCAAACCCAGTGGAACGAGCACTACAACATATCCAAAGCTGGGGTTCCTAGCACCAAGTGGCCCCGAGATACGGGGCCCTAAATTCGGTTTGGAAAATGTCATTCTCTGCTGCAAAAAAGTGCTTGACATTTTCCAAACCGAATTTAGGGCCCCGTATCTCAGGGCCACTTGGTGCTAGGAACCCCAAATTTGGTGTGCAAACCCAGTGGAACGAGCACTACAACATATCCAACATATCCAATAGAACAGCACCAAGTGGCCCCGAGATACGGAGCCCCAAAGTCAGTTCGGAAAATGTTATTTTCTGCTGCAGAAAAGTGCTTGACATTTTCTGAACTGACTTTGGGGCCCCGAATCTTGGGGCCACTTGGTGCTAGGAACCCCAGCTTTGGATATGTTGTAGTGCACACCAAATTCGGGGTTCCTAGCACCAAGTGGCCCCAAGATTCGGGGCCCCAAAATCGGTTTGGAAAATGTCAAGCACTTTTCTGTAGCAGAGAATGACATTTTCTGAACTGACTTTGGGGCTCCGTATCTCGGGGCCACTTGGTGCTGTTCTATTGGATATGTTGGATATGTTGTAGTGCTCGTGCCACTGGGTTTGCACACCAAATTTGGGGTTCCTAGCGCAAAGTGGCCCCGAGATACGGGGCCCCAAATTTGGTTTGGAAAATGTCATTCTCTGCTGCAGAAAAGTGCTTGACTCGAGTATAAGCCGAGGGGGGCATTTTCAGCACAAAAAAATGTGCTGAAAAACTCGGCTTATACTCGAGTATATACGGTATTTGCTCTTTTTTTTTTTAGAGAGGACAAAGAGGGGGTGAATGGTGCATGTGTGCCTAGACTTCCCATTTAATACTAAATTTGTTACTATGTCTTTGCAATTCAAAATCTGAAAATAGAAGTTAGATATTCGTACATTTTTAATCTGTGTTCCAGTTCAGCTGACAATAGCATAATACATATAAGTACAGAAAAGATTTGAACTAAGACTTACCTTGCTGTAGATGGATTTTTTTTCTCGTTATATTCTTCCTGTATGCTGTCTTTATCACACCTCCCAACATTTTGAGATGGGAATGAGGGACACCTACTCGCAAATGTATGTAGGCATAGGACACGCCCCCTGCCACACCCCCTTAAAGGAGAATTAACCCCAAAAAAGGTTAATTAAATCCACAAGTGATTTTTTTTTTTACCACTACTGTTCCGTTATATTGGCTTTTAAAATGTACAAATGCAGCAATTTAGAAATTGGATGAAAGGTTTAGCACTGGGGAACACTTTTTGAAAGATAAAAATGGCATTTTATATACAACTATATAGATCAGACCAAAATGAGGGACAAATGAGGATGAAAGAGGGACAGAGGGACATTGCTCTAAATCAGGGACAGTTCCTCGAAATCAGGGACAGTTGGGAGGTATGTCTTTTATATATACACTATACAGAGTAGGTGTATTCCATTAGTGCCCTGACCCACCTACTCTGAAAGGTGTCAGGTCTCCTCCCACCCGACCCTGACTGCCAAACCCGTATATTTTATACACAGACTTGTTGCTTATGGAACGGTGTGATATTTGATATTCCGTGTTGGTTTTCCCAGATCTGGTTACAGCATATCTTTATTTTATTTCCCCATGCAGTGGTCAATTCTGGGGGCAACCAGATAACATCCTTCAACAACTTGCCTACTGGACACTTTCACCTCTTTCCTGACCAGGCACATTTTCAGCTTTCAGAACGGTCATGATTTGAATTACAATTGCGCGGTCATGTAACACTGTGCCCATATGACATTTATATCATTTTTTTCTCACACAAACAGAGATTTCTTTTGGTGGTATTCAATCACCACTGGGGGTTTTATTTTTTGCTAAATAAATTAATAAAGTCCAAAAATTTTGAAGAAAAAAACTTTCATAGGTTGTTATAAAAATTTGGACTGAAAATTTGGTTGTTATAAAAATGAGCACTAATGAGGCTGCACTGATGAGGCTGCACGGATAAGCATTGATGGCCATTGATAGGCTGCACTGATGAAGTGGCATTGATGAGGTGGAACTGATGAACATTGATGGGCATTGATGGGCTGCACTGATGGGCACTGATGAGGTGGCACTGATAGGCGGCCTTGATGGGCAATGATTGGTGGCTCTGATGGACACTAATAGGTGGCACTGATAGGCAGCACTGTTAGGCCACACTGATAAAACACCACCGATGGGCACTGATAGGTGGCATCGATGGGCACTGGTAGGCAGGGCGGATGAGGAGGCACTGATGGGCACACATTGGCAGCATTGGTGGGCACTGTTTGGACTGAACTAAAAATCAGGACATTGATAATCAGTGCCCTGATAATTAGTGTACATGTCCCTTTTAGAAAAGCTGGTTATCGGGTTTCTTGTCATGGTGTCACCATGAAGAAATGTGTACCGATAAGCGACTTCCATTTACATCCATGATCAGCTGTGATTGGACACAGCTGATCATATGGTACAGAGCTGCTGATTGGCTCTTTAATTTAGTCTATGATCAGCAGTGTCCTCCGGACACTGTGACCACAGAGCTCGCTGCCCACGCCTTACAGCGGGCGTGCAGCGGGTGCAAACTAGCCGTTCGCGCTGCAGTTGTCATTGGGCTATAGCGCGGGCAGGCAAGTGGTAAAAAGACAAATGTGTAATGTGGTTGTAAAGCTAGAAGGTGTTTTACCTTAATGCTTTCTATTCATTACAATAAAAAAAAAACCTTCTGTGGTCTACTCTCACCCCTTCACCCAGACTTCCTACAGGGGTTCACAGGCTGCAGCCGCTTGAATGGCCAAGCTGCAATGATGTCCCACCCATGCATTAATGCAGTAGTTGGGGCCCGCGGCACACAGCTTTGAAGGAACGGCATGGTCATGGCGTTCCTTTAGAGTGCATGCGCCGGTGATGTCAACGGCTGTTGCTCGCTAGAATATCTCCTAAATGGCGCACGTTTAGGAGATATTCATTTTACCTACAGGTAAGCTTTATTATAAGCTTACCTGTAGGTAAAAATTAAAAATGAGAGTTTATTACAATTTTAAGTCAAATCTATATCACTGCTCATAATATAAAGCCAAGCTGAGAGGACCTTCTGGGGGACATGCCACAGCTGCACCAGAGAGAGAGCATCACACACAGAGGGGACCAGCTGCTTGAGCCTGTCTGCCTACATTTCAGCAGGACAGACCTACTGCCAGAACCTGCCAGTGACTGAACTTTGTGTGAACCAGTGCTGAGAGGCCGAGCCATGTGTATGAACCAGAGCTGAGAAACTGGGCAACATCTAACTCCTGGGACTGCTAACCACCAAGTGTGTGGAACCGGACGTGTCATCTTCTTGCAGTGGTGAGAGGAGATACAACACTTAATCCTTTGCTACACATTGGGCAACCAAGATTGCTCCTTACCTAACAGTCCCTGCAGCTGTCCATTACATACTCTTAAAGAGACAGCTTAATTTGCACCACAGACAGAAGGGCCCCGTCAGGTCTGCCAGGAGATTCCAACCGTCACTCTGGTTTTCTGACCGGTAGTCTTATTATCCCAGTATCAGGTGGAGGGATGGTTGAGATCCTGCAGCCAGTATTAAGGGACCACAATAGAAGATGCAAACAGCCTAACAAGGAACCACCAGCAAATAACTCACGGTTAGTAGAGGCCGAAGACAGGAATCGGGTGGGAGAAAGGGAAATCCTAAACGATCCAAATCAGCGGACCAAGGCAGAAGTACACAGGGGTCAACCAGAAAGCGGCGTCAGGAACAGGCAGGGTCAGCAACAAAATCAGCGTGAATCCAAGGGGTAATCCAAGAAGCGGAGTCAGGAACAACCAAAGTCAACAACCAGAAACACAATAACATACACCAACAAGCAGGAACAGGAACCTATACTAGGGCAAAAACAGGAAGGGGAAGTGATGGTTTATGGGTCACTGCCTACAGCTGGACACTGGGTGGGGCCAGGGTCCAAGATCAAGGAGCAGGGCATAACAAGGGCTCACAGAAATAGGTTCCCCAGTGGCTCAGGCAGTAGGGGACCATACGCAGGACACCAGATCCCAGGATCAAATCCATGGCCATGGCCAAAACTAACATTTAGGTACTTTTCAGTTACCTTTTAGGGGTACCCTGTTCAGGAACACTTACACATACTCTCATCCAGGGTATTTAGTATAGAGTACACTGAAGAACATTATTATTGTGATAATTGAGTCTGATCCTGCTCATTACTAGTTACCTCAGTTAAACCTTGACTTAACATTGTTGCAGTTAATTCTTTCTGTTATAGGCCAGTGTTCATTTTACCTAGTTCTAAAACTTCTATATATAAATGGGTGTGTCAAAGGGGACCAAGCGGAGTTCTGCTTAAAAAAAAAATAAAATAAAAGTCAGCAGCTACAAATACTGCAGCTGCCGATTTTTAATATTCGGACACTTACCTGTCCCAGGGTCCAGCGATGCGGGGGAACGAAGCCCCGCTCGTCCCCCCCTCCTGTATGTAGCCGGCGGCATTGTCACTGTGGGTGCCCGGCTGTGGCTTCACAACCGGGCGCCCACTGCACATGCACGAGCCGCGCTGTGCGCCGTGACTGGCCGGGCAATCATCTGGGACCTGTGACATATCTCAGATGATTACCGAGAGGGAGGGGGGAGAGGTGATCTTCCTTCCGGTGCCGCGGTGCGCCGGGAGGAAGTGGGAGCTGGGACCCTCTAGAAAGAGGGTATCCGCTCCACCCCTAAAAAAATGACATGCCAAATGTGGCATGTCAGGGGGTCACCTTCCCTTAAAGCGGAAGTTCCACTTTGGGGTGGAACTCTGCTTTAAGGGTCATGGCACATCGTTCGAGGAGCCCCAACTAAAGTAATTTTAAAGAAGCTTATCAAGAAAAGTAAATACAGTATTCCTCATTTTTGTGTTTGTCTTCTTTTGCTAGTCACAGACATGTTGGAGCTCACTAATATTGCCATATGCCAATCACATGCCGTAAGATTGGGCAGAAAGAACACTTTACACACAGAATGATGTGAAAGAAGCAAATGACTTTGTGCTGTTTGCTGACAATGTGAACCTTGAATATAGAATTATGCTTCCACTATGTATTCAGCAACACATGATGCTGTGCCAACACCAGCTTACAAACACAGTGTGTTACTACGCCAGTGGTGAGCAACTCATTTTCCCAAGGGACCACATGAAAAACTGAGACTGTTGTGGAGGGCCAAACACAAAAACTCTCTCAGGGCTTGGTGATTCTCAGGTGCCAGCTAGTCATGTCCACTCTGGCTCCCCACCGGCCCCTAAATACATGTACCCCTGACCAAGGCTTCAGGACACTTCCTATGCTGCTCTCCATCTGGCTGTTTTTTATCTCTCAGTGACGCCAGTTCCCAGGTGTCTTCCTGCCATTGCTTGCCCTCTTCTGGTGTTCCTCCACTGCTGCTGACTACAGACCGGAGACTACTGCTACCTGAGTACTGGCACCTTTGTGCCCTGTGCCCATAGTTGAGGGTACTCAGACCAGAGCCACAAGGAGAAGCCCTTAAAACAGGAAGCAAAGGGAAATCTCTCTAACACTGACAAAGACAGAAGTAAAAAATGTTGCCCAAAGAAAACCAGAAAGGAGCGCTAGGCCAAAAAGTAAGAGTCCAAGATCATTTTAAATGTTAGCTAAAAAGTTAAAAAAAAAAAAGCCAATGCATTTCGGAGGCAATACTACTGTCAAGTTTTTCCTCTATTGCGAGAGTTCAATACTGGTTCTAATATAGATCTGTGAAGCCAATCTCCATGGAGTCCATCCAGGCTTCATCCTGTGTTGACTCCTGATCAAAGAGGAGTGATTTTGCAACTGAAACACAATGTCAGCTTTTATACAAAGTTTTTTTTACCAACAATTGAAATGAACTTGGACTTTTTTTTTATCTGGTTTTGGTCTGGTGCTCCTCTCTGTAATTCTATGGTTTTGAGTTTTCGTTGTAGTCCGTGTCCCTGTTTCAGATTTTCCCTCCCTTCCTGCCTGGTAAAAGGTTTTCTCCAGGACAGGAAGTATAGGGGACATCTCTCTAACAGTTCCCCAGATGTCATTAAAAGCTGAAAGATATTCTAAACTTTCCCCATTTTTTTTAGAAGATAAAAAAAAGAGAAAACGTGTTGGGTATAGATATGGAAGGAGGAATAGACAGGGCTGGAGGCTGTAATACGTTTGTGATTGTTGTTAGGCTAATGCCCCGTACACACGGTCAGATTTTCCAATGGAAAATGTGTGATAGGACCTTGTTGTCTGAAATTCCGACTGTGTGTAGGCTCCATCACACATTCTCCATCGGAATTTCCGACACACAAAGTTTGAGAGCTTGCTATAAAATTTTCCGAGAACAAAATCCGTTGTCGGAAATTCCGATCGTGTGTGCACAAATCCGACGCACAAAGTGCCACGCATACTCAGAATAAATTAAGAGATGAAAGCTATTGGCTACTGCCCCGTTTATAGACCCGTCGTACGTGTTTTACGTCACCGCGTTCAGAACGATCGGATTTTCTGACAACTTTGTGTGACCGTAATAAGGAGAGCCAGCAAAACTGTAATCCTTGAAGTGATGTTTATTGGTACATCAGAGTGACAATAAAACAATAAATCTGACGCGTTTCGGCAATAGCCTTAGTCGTAACTTTGTGTGACCGTGTGTATGCAAGACAAGTTTGAGCCAACATCCCTCGGAAAAAATCCTAGGATTTTGTTGTCGGAATGTCCGATCAATGTCTGACCGTGTGTACAGGGCATTACAGTTTGGCATGTTCGCTCTGTGCTCAAGGTGACCTTGTCCCCCCCACTGCTGGTAATAGATATCTTTCTCAAGAAGCCCTAGTCATTCCCACCTTTGACAGCATTCTCATTCTCCATAAAAAAAGGGGCCCCAACCAAAGAGGCCCCCAGGCTGCACTGTACTATCTGCAACCACATTTACTGTAAGTCAACTGACAAGCTCATACAAAATCACAAGCTCATCCCAATTCCCATATAACCACCACATAAGACCAACCAAACATTAATACTCCAATACACACTCACTCACACCATACACAATACTTACCTAACCCCACTAAAACAATGCCTCATAACTACATCCAGTATCAATAATTAATAACTTACAGATCTGGAATCATAGATCGGAAATACATAGCTTTACTTGTATCTGTATTTTTATACACTGTAATACTATCTAGGATCCTGCAGATGTCACTGTGCCTCTTGGCACAGCAAGTCGACATTGTTCAGAACTGAAATGTATCAAATTGATATTGAAGCTAGGAGACTCTAGTACATGCACCACCTCCTTTACATATAACCAAACAATATATACCCAAAGAGCACACAAGAATTGAGTTTTAAGGTGCAGAAAAGAGCAATCAAGAGCAAAATTTACAAAAAATAGAAACATTTTATTACATATAAAACAATGTATGTCCAAAGACATGCTGGTAGGTTAATTGGATCCTGTCTAAATTGTCCCTAGTATGTATGAATGTGAGTTAGGGACCTTAGATTGTAAGCTCCTTGAGGGTAGGGACTGATGTGAATGTACAATGTATATGTAAAGCGCTGCGTAAATTGACGGCGCTATATAAGTACCTGAAATAAATAAATAAATAAAATTTAGGCCATAACCACCCAGTGGTCAGGGTACAAAAGTGTGATTGTCTCTACATGTTTCACCACAAACGTGGCTTCTTCTGGAGCTTTTGTAGAACCTTGTTATTTAATATTTGCCACCTTTCAAAGTGGTCTTGATTCCAAATGATCCCCTAGAGCAGTGGTCATCAACTCCTGTCCTCAGGGCCCACTAACAGGTCAGGTTTTAGGTATTACCTTGGGGGAGATGCAGACTAGAATACTTCAATCACTGAGCAGCAAATGATATCACCTGTGATGTATTTCAGTTATCTTGCAATCCTGGCCTGTTAGTGGGTCCCGAGGACAGGAGTTGATGACCACTGCCCTAGACCCATCAAAAAGGTTTTATGGGGAACGTCTGTGCCAAAAAAAGGAAAAAGAGATATTGCCCTATAGCAGCACCTAGTGTTTCAGGGAATTTTAGTGAATCGATCGATCAATAATTCAATCCTTTTCAGTAAAAAAAAACCTCTTCTATTGCCAGCAAGTTTATAGGGCAATTATACCATCTGGGCGCTTCACTCTTTTGATTTATCACTGTTGCTTGGCTCAGTGTCCGCACGACACTTCTTTAACCAATGACGAATGAAAAACTATTATTATATGAATATATAATAATATTATATTTATATAAAATATATAAATTATATTTATTTTCAATTTGTCACAAGGGCTAAACCCTTTTCACCAGGTTAGGAGCCTCACCAGCAACAGCGTGAATGGCCTGAACTGAGTCTATAGGTCTACTCGTAAGTCGCAGCCATAACAACCAAGCTGAGCGATTTAGCCAAAATTGCCAATTCCACTGCTGGTAAAATTTTGCCAAATTGAAATTTTGCTTGATAATAAATTTATGTATAGTTAGAAGGTGTGTTTTTTCGGATATACTAAGCATTTATGCCGACCACCTAACTGGGAATGTGCGTCACGATTTTGACGTTAAATATCGTTGTTCTGGCAGCAGCTCGCTGCCTCAACCCCTGTAACTTTTTTTTTCCCTTAGGCAGCCGGCTTTCAGATAAAAGTGATCCCCAGATCGGAATCCCTGACACACCACAAGATCACTTTTATAGAGGTGCACCTAAACAAAATTGACGTCCTTTTTTACCCACAAATAGAGCTTTCTTATGGTGGTATTTGATCACTTCTGCGATTTTTATTTTTTTGCGACAATTTTGAAAAAAACGTAATTTTTTTTACTTTTTGCTATAATAAATATCCCCCAAAAATATATAAAAAAACAATTTTTTTCCTCAGTTTAGGCCGATATGTATTCTTCTACATATTTTTGGTAAAAAAATCGCAATAAGTGTATATTGATTGGTTTGCGCAAAAGTTATAGCGTCTACAAAATAGGAGATAGATTTATGGCATTTTTATTATTATTATTTTTTTTTATATATATATATTAGCAATGGCGGCGATCTGCGATTTTTAACGTGACTGCGACATTGTGGCGGACACATTGGACACTTTTGACACTATTTTGGCACCATTGGCATTTTTACAGCGATCAGTGCTATAAAAATGCACTGATTACTGTGTAAATGACACTGGCAGGGAAGGGGTTAACCACTAGGGGGTGATGAAGGGGTTAAGTGTGTCCTAGGGAGTGATTCTAACTGTAGGGGGGATGGGCTACCACTCTTATGACAGCGATCACTGCTCCCGGTGACAGGGAGCGGTGATCTCTGTCATGTTGCTAGGCAGAATGAGGAAATGCCTTGTTTACATAGTTCTGCAGCTTCATGACACAATCACCGGGAGACTGCCGGACATCGAGTCTGCGGGTCCCGCGGGCATGGTCGTGCTGCACTCAGCGGGCGCGTGCCCGCTAACCCCGCCAATTAAAGGGGATGTACAGGTACGCCCATTTGCCCACCGCTGCCATTATGCCGGCGTATATCGGCGTGCGGCGGTCAGCAAGTGGTCAAAGGGTAAATGAGAGATCTGGAGTCTTTTTGACCCCCAGATCTCTCAATAAAGAGGACCTGTCATGCCTATTTCTATTACAAGGGATGTTTACATTCCTTGTAATAGGAATAAAAGTGATACAAAATAAATAAATAAAGGGAGAGTGTAAAAATAAATAAGAAAAAAAAAGTAAAGCGGCCCATCCCTCCATGGAACGCATACATAAGTCGCGCATATGTAAACAGTGTTCAAACCACACATGTGAGGTATCGCCGCGATCGTTAGAATGAGAATTCTAGTTCAGGACCCGCGCTGTAACTCTAAACTGGTAACCTGTAAAAAAATTTAAAGCGTCGCCTTTGGAGATTTTTTAAGTAAAGTAGTTTGTCGCCATTCCACAAGCGTACGCAATGTTAAAGCGCGACGTGTTAGGTATCTATTTACTCGGCGTAACATCATCTTTCACAATATAGAAAAAAGTTGGGCTAACTTTAGTGGAGTGGTTTTTATTTTTTTTTTAATTCATTAACCACTTCAGCCCCAGAAGGTTTTACCCCCTTCATGACCAGGCCATTTTTTGCGATACGGCACTTATTTTAACTGACAATTGCGGCGATCGTGCATCGTTTTACCCAAACAAAATTGATGTCCTTTTTTGTCCCAAAAATAGAGCTTTCTTTTTGGTGGTATTTGATCACCTCTGCGGTTTTAATTTTTTGCGCTATAAACAAAAAAAGACTGCCGATTTTGAAAAGAATCACAATATTTTTTTTCTTTCTATATAAAACATATATATAAAACAGCTATAAAACATATCCAAATATATATAAACATATATATAAAACATACATATAAAACAGCTATAAAACATATCCAATAAAAGAATTTAAATAAAATTGAATTTTTTCATCAAATTAGGACAATTTATATTTTGCTACATATTTTTTGGTAAAAAAAAAAAAAATCCCAATAGGCGTATATTGATTGGTTTGCGCAAAAGTTATAGCGTCTACAAACTATGGGATATATTTATGGATTTTTTTCCACTAGTAATGGCAGCGTTCAGTGATTTTTTTAGCGGCACTGCGACATTGCGGTAGACAAATCTGAGCACCTGACACGTTTGACACTTTTTGGTGACATTAATACAGTTATCAGTGCTAAAAAAAATGCACTTTCACTGTACTAATGACACTGGTAGGGAAGGGGTTAACATCAGGGGCGATCAAAGGGTTAAATGTGCTCCTAGGGAGTGCTTTTTAGCTGTGTGGGGGAGGTGCTTTGACTGGGGGGAAGACAGAGATCCGTGTTTCTGCTTAGCAGAGACACAAGATCTCCACCTTCCTCTCTCACAGAACGGCGTTCTGCCTTGTTTACATAGGCAGACCGCATTTCCCCCTCTCCTGAGAACGATCGGCAGGTCCCGGTGGACATCAGGTCCTCCGGACCCACTCATTGGCTCCCGCTGGGTCCACTCACAGTGGTAGGGGGTCGCCGGTGGCGTGCACACCCCCCCAGACCTAGTGCACAAACTCACTTACAGGTACGTGAAGTCGTGCAGAAGGGTCGCCCGGTCTGCTGCAGTATATCTGCATGGGGCGGTCCATAAGAGGTTATTAATAAGTATATATATATATATGTATATATATTAATACGTTTTTCAAAAAAAAAATTGCATTTGAAAGACTGCTGCGCAAAAACCGTGTGACATAATCTATTGCAATGACCGCCATTTTATTCTCTAGGGTCTCTGCTACAATAAAATATATATAATGTTTGGGGGTTCTAAGTAATTTTCTAGCAAAAAAAAAAAAATCAAGGTTTTTACTTGTAAACATCAAATATCAGAAAAAGGCCTGGTCTTTAAGTACTTAAAACAACAACCTACATATGACAGAAAAAATGATACAAAGCAATAACTGATAAACATTTTTAACAACTACAAAGTATTTAAAAGCAAAGTGTATGTTCCTGCTGTTGCACGTAGTTGACTGTCCAGTTTCCTAACTTTCAGCTATAAATAAGTCAGGAATGATGCAAAGTATGGGCCTATCACTTGTATGAGTGATGAGAGCTGCTAAAACAACCTGGGAACAAACACCACCCAACCCCGTCCCATCACTCTAAACCTAATTGATGGCAATATCCTATGACAGTGACACTTTATTCTAACCGATAACTTTATAGCTATTAAACGATGCATCATTAGATACCAAATTACACCTCTGACTTCGGTAATGATAAGTAATAGCAAGTGATTAATGGGTTCTATCATTTGTGTTCGTACGAAAACATGTATATGAAACATATATGAAGCTTGTAGACCAATAAAGTTCACCTTAAAGTACGAACTTGGGTTTTATTTTTTTGAGTTTTTTGTCAAAATTTGGAACTCAATATACATTACAATAATACATGTTTCACGGTGGGGATGGTGTGTTCAGGGTGATGTGCAGTGTTAGTTTTCCACCACACACATAGCGTTTTGCATTTAGGCCAAAAAGTTCAGTTTTGGCCTCATCTGACCAGATCACCTTCTTCCACATGTTTGCTGTGTCCTCCACATGGCTTCTCACAAACTACAAACAGGACTTCTTATGACTTTCTTTCACCAATGTCTTTCTTCTTGTCACTCTTCCATAAAGGGCAGATTTGTGGAGAACACGACTAATAGTTGTCCTGTGGACAGATTCTCCCACCTGAGCTGTGGATCTCTGCAGCTCCTCCAGAGTTACCATGGACCTCTTGGCTCTTCTCTGAATGTTCTCCTTGCCCGGCCGGTCAGTTTAGGTGGACGGCCATGTCTTGGTAGGTTTGCAGTTGGGCCATACTCTTTCCATTTTCCGATGATGGATTGAACAGAGCTCCGTGAGATGTTCAAAGCTTGGGAGATTTTTTTATAACCTAACCCTGCTTTATACTTCTCCACAACTTTATCCCTGACCTGTCTGGTGTGTTCCTTGGCCTTCATGATGCTGCTTGTTCACTAAGATTCTCTAACAAACCTTTTGAGGGCTTCACAGAACAGCTGTATTTATATTGAGATTAAATTACACACAGGTGGACTCTATTTACTAATTAGGTGACTTCTGAAGGCAATTGGTTCCACTAGATTTTAGTTAGGGGTATCAGAGTAAAGGGGACTGAATACAAATGCCCCCCCCCCCACATTTTTCACATATTTAATTGCAAAGAATGTTGAAAACCATTTATCATTTTCTTTCCACTTCACAATTAGACATGTGCACTGACAAAAAATGTGTTCGTTTTCATTTTCGTTTCATTCTTTTTTTTGTTTTTTTGCTTTTTTTTGGAAATTCGAAAATTCGGAATTCAGAAATTCGGAAATTCGAAAATTCAGAATTCGGAAATTGGAATTTCCGAATTTTCAATTTTCGAATTTTTGGATTTTTGGATTTCTGAATTTTCAAATTTTCGAAATTTTTGAAATTTTCGAATTTTTGAATTTCCAAATTTTTGAAATTCCAAATTTTTGAATTTCCAAATTTCCGATTTCCAAATTTCCGAATTTCCAAATTTTCAAATTTCCGAATTTTCGGAAATTTAAAAATTCAGAAATTCGAAATTCGGAAATTCGAAATTCGGAAATTCGGAAATTCTGAAATTTCGGAATTAACAAATTTGTCAAAATTAATTAAAAAACAAATTCAGAACTAAACTAATTGCACGTGTCTATTAACAATTATGTGCCACTTTGTGTTGGTCTATCACATAAAATCCCAATAAAATACATTTACGTTTTTGGTTGTTAACATGACAAAATGTGGAAGATTTCAAGGGGTATGAATACTTTTTCAAGGCACAGTATGTCCTTTGGGTATCAAGATAGTTTATGGGGACCTCTTCCCCCTTCTGGTTTTTGGTATCCCATCCAGATGCTGCTTAATTAACTATTTTTCAAGCCTAGAGGGCAGGACTTTTTGAGCTGGAACTTGGTGGAACTCAGTTCCACCATCTCCAGCTCAGGCCCTCTGCTCCCTGCTCACCACCGTTACTTGTAAACACAGAAGTTTGTCTTTATTATCTGGCATTATTATATTGTTTCCAATTTTTGAACATTAAACGTTTAAATATTATGTGACCTTGTTGGGTTGATGGTGCCACTCTCTCTCTCTCTCTCTCTCTCTCTCTCTCTCTATATATATATATATATGTGTCATGAAGAGTCCTTTGCTACAATGAATTCTCAATTTCATAAAATAGAATGCTGAGGTCTTCACTGGACTTCCATTGTTGGGAGGTTGGATCCAAGAGAGCACCTTTGCTCCAGTATTAGTGAGGGTGAAAACTTTGGAATTCACAGCAGGAGAAAGGCTCATTGACTGGTGAGATCACCAGCTTTTTGTTCTATAAAGCGGTATAATATATTTTAATTGTTGGGTACAGTTGAACCTTAAACCTTCTTTTTCTCTATTTGTTTCTTAGGAACATCGTGTTTGGCATAGTTTGTGCTTGGTTTGAATAATCAGAGACATCGATACTAGGAAGTATTTAAAATGATCTTCTGAAGACAAGGCTGGAGTTTCCCTACTGGGAGAATACATTACCTTAATAATGAGAGTATTAATCAAATTTTGTATACAGGTCATGACATTGTTTTCTCTTTAATTGCATTTTATCATTTTATCTTCACTTGGCTGGGGTGCTGAGAACACTGGTGGTGAGATTGCTGGCTATGTCACATTACCTCTGATATTTGTAGATGGTGACATCTGGGGTGGGATTTATCGAAACCGGAGCAAGAAGAATCTGGTAACTAACTAATCAGCTTCTATCTTAGAAGATAGAAGCTGATTGGTTGCCATCCAGATTCTTCCTGCTCCAGTTTTGATCAATTCCACCTCCCGGTTGGCAGCAGTCTTGCTTTTATGACCCTCTTCATGGGTAAAATTTACTTCTATCCTTGTACTGTACGTCTTTGGTGAACCATAAGTAAAAGATAGGGCATGATCCAACCAGCAACATCATCCCAAAAGGTATCCACAAGAGAGAAAAGATTATGTTGGTAGCGTGAGGGGACAAATCACATTTGGAACAGATAATGTGAGAGTGTATGGTCAACAGTCTCACTTGAGTTGGAGATGTAGACCTATTGGGCTAATACCATGTACATGTTACATTCTATACCACCCCACTTTGTACACTTAAATGGTTCTGACATACTCCAGACTGCAACATTTTGCATGCTGCTCAATATCTTCCATAAATCATACACGAAAAACCTGAATACTGTGCTGTACTAATATTATACAATCTATACCACCAATCATGGTGGTCTTGTAACAAAAATGTGTTCCTTCCAGAAGGTATACATTCCAGTAGGACTTCTGGATTCCCATTCAATGTATAGGCACTTTTGTTAGTAGTCCTCTCTAAAACAAAGAATGGTATCTGTGCATACAGTGCCTTGAAAAATTATTAATACCCCTTGAAATTTTCCACATGTTGTCATGTTACAACCAAAAAATGTAAATGTATTTTATTGGGATTTTATAAGATAGACCAACACAAAGTGGCACATAATTGTGAAGTGGAAGGAAAATTATAAATGGTTTTCAAAGTTTTTTACAAATAAATATCTGAAAAGTGTGGGGGACATTTCGTATTCAGCCCCCTTTGCTCTGATACCCCTAACTAAAATCTAGTGGAACCAATTGCCCTCAGAAATCACCTAATTAGTCCACCTGTGTGTAATTTAATCTCAGTATAAATACAGCTGTTCTTTGAAGCCCTCAAAGGTTTGTTAGAGAACCTTAGTAAACAAACAGCATCATGAAGACCAAGGAACACACCAAACAGATCAGGGATAAAGTTGCGGATGACGTTTAAAGGAGGGTTAGGTTATAAAAATTATCCCAAGCCTTGAACATCTAGCAGAGCACTGTTCAAACCATCATCGGAGAATGGGAAGAGTATGGCACAACTGCAAACCTACCAAGACATGGCCGTCCACCTAAACTGACAGGCAAGGAGAGCATTCATCAGAGAAGCAGCCAAGAGGCCCATGGTAACTCTGGAGGAGCTGCAGAGATCCACAGCTCAGGTGGGAGAATCTGTCCACAGGACAACTATTAGTCATGTTCTCCACAAATCTGCCCTTTATGGAAGAGTGACAAGATGAAAGACATTGCTGAAAGAAAGTCATAAGAAGTCCTGTTTGCAGTTTGCGAGAAGCCATGTGGAGGACACAGCAAACATGTGGAAGAAGGTGTTCTGGTCAGATGAGACCAAAATTGAACTTTTTGGCCTAAAAGCAAAATGCTATGTGTGGTGGAAAACTAACACTGCACATCACCCTGAACACACCATCCCCACCGTGAAACATGGTGGTGGCAGCTTCATGTTTTGGGGATGCTTTTCTTCAGCAGGAACAGGGAAGCTGGTCAGAGTTGATGGGAAGATGGATGGAGCCAAATACAGGACAATCTTAGAAGAAAACCTGTTTGAGTCTGCAAAAGACTTGAGACTGGGGCGGAGGTTCACCTTCCAGCAGGACAACGAACCGAAACATCCAGCCAGAGCTACAATGGAATGGTTTAGATCAAAGCCTATTCATGTGTTAGAATGGCCCAGTCACAGTCCAGACCTAAATCTAATAGAGAATATGTGGCAAAACTTAAAAATTGCTGTTCACAGACGCCCTCCATCCAATCTGACAGAGCCTGAGATATTTTGCAAAGAAGAAGAATGGGCAGAAATGTCTTCTCTAGATGTGCAAAGCTGGTAGAGACATCCCCAAAAGGACTTGCAGCTGTAATTGCAGAGAAGGGAAGTTCTACAAAGTATTGACTCCGGGGGGCGCTATACAAATGCCCCCCACACTTTTCACATATTTATTTGTAAAAAAATTGGAAAACCATTTATAATTTTCCTTCCACTTAACAATTATGAGCCACTTTGTGTTGGTCTATCACATAAAATCCCAATAAAATACATTTACATTTTTGGTTGTAACATGACAAAATGTGGAAAATTTCAAGGGGTATGAATACTTTTTCAAGGCACTGTATGGGCACTTTTGTTAGTCCTCTGTAAAATAAAGAATGGTATCTGTGACCTACATCACTGAGATATAATAACAATGAAGTGAAGAAAAGCCATTTAATAATTAATCAAATCATTTATTGTCAATTACAAAGAAGAACGTATTACATATTCATTTCCTTTTGTTCAGGGCGGTATAATGAACAATGAGTTGCAGCAATGATGCGGTCTGGATGTTGTTGCACTGCGTCGGCATCATTTAGCCCAGATGTTATCATATCCCAATCTTAACAATTTGTAAACATCAACTCTAAGAGGACCTGTCAAATCATTCTTAAAGGCTACACATGGGTCAAATATCAGCCGATATCATCCGGCTCAACAGAAACCAGCAGACATTTGGCCCATGTGTACAGCAGCCTGTTAAACGGAATTCAGTCTAACGACCAGCTGTTATTGAATGGGCATGCTGGGCCGGCTGGGGAGGAGAGGGCTAGATGGATGTCCTATAGCCAGGAAATGAGGTGGGCTCCATCTGACTTGCTGCAGCTTCTAATATTCGGCTTACATTATGCAGCATATCAGAGGAAGCCATTTCAGTCTAGGAGAGGAGCCGGTACAACTGTGCAAGACTGAAGGGAAGGCCGGAGGTCAGATTTAATTATATCATTTTCAAAACACCCCAAATGATGTTCTATTGGGCGAAACCGATTGGGTAGACTGAACTAGATCCATGTTACTGCTCTTTTTGAATATACCTGTAATCACATATCTTATCTTGCCGGTTTATATCATCATTGATGTAAGTGTTCTACCTTCTACAATAAACACCTAGTTTATGGTTTTACACTATGTGGCAGCCTTTTTCTTTCATGAATGGTGGAGTCCATCATTTTGTCTGGTGACAAGGTGGAACGGAAGCTGACCTCATATGCTGTTTCCTGAGAGTGACCACATTCCCAGTTCCATGCCTGTTTGACTCTGTGCCGCTGGCATTGTGTCCACATAGTCTGGTAAGAGTACCCAATCTTTTTTATCGGCAGTGGATGCACAATCTACTGTGATTTCTTATTGGATGGTGGTCAATCCTTCAGATGTCGACTATACCTTCAATTTTATCCTTGAATTTTATTCAGTCTTCTGTGATCTAATTTCACTTTTTTGGACTATTTTTTTTTTTGCTTTTTCCCTCACGGGTTATTACTAATTCACAATGTTATTCAAATTTATGGACTATTTAGTGTTTTGACATTTATGAATTGTATGTAGATTCATTAATTGTTTTTTGCACCTAGCACTTTATCATTCGGATTATTTATTTGCACATTCAAGGTGTTACGTATATTGTTTGCATATTTGCACAATTTTTTTTCAGTTTACACATATAATATGGATTAGCACCACACTTGAATATTCTTAAGATTTAATTATATAATAATAATAATAATAATAATAATAATAATAATAAATAAATCTATTTGAATAGTTGCCTATTAAAAGCCATCACCCAAAGAATGGGAAGAAAGACACATGTTCAAGTGGATACATCCAAAAGAAAAGCACTGATTGATAAAAAATAGAAAAAACTTGTTACAAAATGAATTAATTTTCTGATGTCAAATGGCCATTTCTTCAGGAAGAGTGTCCCAATGGTAGTGGGAGGACTGAAGAATGATTGGGTCACTTCCGGGCCTTTCCATCTCTCTCTAATCTCTTTTTAAGTTAACATGGAGAACTGTATGATATACAGTATCTCACAAAATTGAGTACACCCCTCACATTTTTGTAAATCTTTTCTTCTATCTTTTCATGTGACAACACTGAAGAAATGACATTTGCTACAATGTAAAGTAGTGAGTGTACAGCTTGTATAACAGTGTAAATTTGCTGTCCCCTCAAAATAACTCAACACACCATTAATGCCATTAATGTCTACACTGTGTAGCCATTAATGTCTACACTGCTGGAAACAAAAGTGAGTACACCCCTAAGTGAAAATGTCCAAATTGGGCCCAATTAGCCATTTTCCCTCCCCGGTGTTATTTGACTCGTTGGTGGTACAAGATCTCAGGTGTGAATGGGGAGAAGGTGTGTTAAATTTGGTGTTATCATCATACTGGTCACTGGAAGTTCAACATGACACCTCATGGCAAAGAACTCTCTGAGGATCTGAAAAAAATAATTGTTGCTCTACATAAAGATGGCCTAGGCTATAAGAAGATTGCCAAGACCCTGAAACTGAGCTGTAGCACGGTGGCCAAGACCATACAGCAGTATAACAGGACAAGTTCCACTCAGAACAGGCCTCGCCATGGTCCACCAAAGAAGTTGAGTGCGCATGCTCAGCATCATATCCAGAGGTTGTCTTCGGGAAATAGACGTATGAGTGCTGCCAGCATTGCTGCAGAGGTTGTAGGGGTGGGGGGTCAGCCTGTCAGTGCTTAGACCATACGCTGCACACTGCATCAAATTGGTCTGCATGGCTGTCATCCCAGAAGGAAGCCTCTTCTAAAGATGATGCACAAGAAAGCCTGCAAAAAGTTTGCTAAAGAAAAGCCGACTAAGGACATGAATTGTTGGAACCATGTCCTGTGGTCTGATGAGACCAAGATAAACTTATTTGGTGCAGATGGTGTCAAGCGTGCGTGGGGGCAACCAGGTGAGGAGTACAAAGACAAGTGTGTCATGTCTACAGTCAAGCATGGTGGTGGAGTGTTATGGTCTGGGGCTGCATGAGTGCTGCCGGCACTAGGGAGCTACAGATCATTGAGGGAACCATGAATGCCAACATGTACTGTGAACTCCATGCCCCTGAATGAAGGCAAAGCATTCTCTGACTAGACGAGGTGGAGAGGCAAGGTGTTGCTATCACACTGTCCACCTCATTCAATAAGAGAATGCTTTACATTCATTCAGAAAATGCAAAGCGTTCTCTGAATGGCACCCAGGCTGAGCAGCCAACCTCCTGTATTCAGAAATCAACAGAGCAGATGCCCATCACTGGACCCAGAAGCTAGTGGAGATCAGTGGAGTGGCAGTATAGTAGTCTACTTCAGTACTTCAGTAATTTCCAGTAATTTCCAGCTTTCAGTGGTAGAAAGTATGAAAAATATAAGCCCCCCTTCAGAACGTAGCTCTTATTTTTGTGTTTAATTTGTCAAAAAAAGACTGCATACTTTGATGTCTCCATCTGAAACTAACCTTCCTTGACGTTTTTCACCACTGCTGGCGTCCCCTTTCCTTGTGAGCAAATCAGAAGTGGTGAAACGTGTCAAGGAAGGTTGGTTTCGGGTGAAAACATCAATGTATGCAGTCTTTTTTTTTTTTTTTGACAAATTTAACACAAAAAGAAGAGCTCAGTTCTGCAGCGTGGCTTACATTTTTCATACTTTCTACTTCCCTGTAGGTTTGAAATTTATTATGATTTTTATTATAGCATTTTTATGTCCTCATTTTATACAGTGTATGTCATATCAGACAATAATAACAGGATTTACCCTACCCCACCGTATAAAATTCAAAATGCTAACCACAACATACAAGGCCATCCACAACATCGCCCCCAGCTACATCACCAACCTCATTTGCAGATATCGCCCAAATCGTCCCCTCCGCTCCTACCAGGACCTCCTACTCTATAGCTACCTTGTTACCTCCTCTCATGCTTGTCTCCAGGACTTCTCCAGAGCCTCTCCCATCCTCTGGAATTCCCTGCCCCAGTATATCTGATCAGCTTCTAACCTGTCCATTTTTAGGAGATCCCTGAAAACTCACTTATTCAGGGAAGCCTATCCCACACACCTACCTAACAACAGTCCCCGAGCCACCCCCATCAAACCATTCCCTGCATCTATTACCTTTTGTACCACCACCCCCTCCCTTTAGAATGTAAGCTCTACGAGCCGGGCGCTCCTGTCCCTTCTGTATTGAACTGTACTGTAATTGCGCTGTCCCCCCTCTACATTGTAAAGTGCTGTGTAAACTGTTGGCGCTATATAAATCGTGAATAATAATAATAATTTAGATTGAGTCGGTGATATGCATTTTGTTAAATGTCAAGCTCCTATTGTTCTCCTAATCCCTTTTAATAATATCTCCTGTATCAACCATCTAAAGTACCAACAACACCTACAATTATTTAAATTAGATGATAAACATCAGGCGGTGATCCATTAAAAAAATAAATAAAATCTTGTGGCTAATGAGTGATAATTTAAACCCTGTAGAAAAATACGAGTCTTCCAGAGTATGAAAAAATGTTAAACAAAAAGTTGAAACTTTGAGTCGATACATCTTAGAAGGACGTCTACTGCAAGTTAAATGTATCTTAATTTGTAATGAAATGCCTGCTGAAAACAAATGAAAGCAATGAACAAATTGAAACATACTGAAAACAAATTGAAATCAAATGTTACCAGTTGACACATGCCCTTAAAGGATAACTTCACTTCTGTGTAAAAAAAAAAATATAGCAAATACAAAAATAATATAGCATATGTAATTGCTACACAAGCCATGTATCATTTAATGTTATTTAACCCTTTTGTGCCTAAGGGTAAAACAAATGCCTTAATGCACAATTTTGCAAATTTGAGTAAAATCGTACATAATATCACTACTTTGTGCATCCAGGTGGATTATACCATGTTTTTTTTTTAAGGACAAATTGGGCTTTCATTTGGTAGTAAATTGTAATGGATATCTCCTGATTTGTTTTTTTTTTTTGTTTTTTTTGTTTTTTTTACCCCCCCCCCACCTGCAGGTGATCACAACTGAGCTGACCATGTTCCATATCTCATCCCGTACATTTCCAACTCCTGAACTCAAGAATTTAAGTGGTAATCTCCCCCAAATAAGTCCATGATCTCTTGAAATTCCTCCACCCTGCCCATTTATCTCCAGCATCTATACCTCCCTCTGATTCCTCTCCTAAATAATCCTTGTATTCAATATTATATATATCATTAATACGAGATAGCCACTCCTTTAAGCTTGGGGACTCCGGCTGCAACCATGTTCTTGTTATCTGTTTTTTTGCTACATCTAATAGTATTGGGACAAGTGATGATTGATATTGCTTAATCGGTTTGTTTGTTCCGTGGAACAAACAAATCCACGGATCTTCTACTACCAGTTCTTTAGTTATTTTTTTAATTAATAACAAAATTTTTTTCCAATATCCTTTAATAACCGGACATTCCCACCATATGTGTGCCATTGTTCCCAAGTTTGAGCACCCCCTCCAACATCTGTTCAGAGCATCTGGGTATAGTTTACTAAGTCGGTCTGGTGTGGCATACCATCGTGCTAAACATTTAAAATTATTCTCCGACCGCATTATATCGGCCGAGGTTCCGTGTACCATTTTCAAAACTCCTGATTTGTTTTTATTATCAAAAGACAACTGGCCCAAAATAGTACAAAAAAACTGTTTTTATTTTTAATTTAGCTGTATATTTCTGGCTATTACCTTACCCTTCCACCAAGGAACAGCCCAAAATAAATTCTCCTGCTCCTAATGATTGCAGCAATACCACGTATGTTTATGTTATTTGTTGTTTGTACCCGTAGTGCAGCCCAGAAACAATACTGCGCAATTTGCTTTTTATATCGTACCTAAAACACACCGACACTGATACTAATTAAACGCTTTAGCCCCGGAAGATTTTACCCCCTTCCTGACCAGAGCACTTTTTGCAATTCAGGACTGCGTCGCTTTAACTGACAATCGCGCGGTCGTGCGACGTTGCACCCAAACAAAATTGACGTCCTTTTTTTCCCACAAACAGAGCTTTCTTTTGGTGGTATTTGATCACGTCTGTGGTTTTTATTTTTTGCGCTATAAACAAAAAAAAGTGACAATTTAAAAAAAAAAGCAATAAACAAATCTTTTCCTAAGTTTAGGTCGATATGTATTCTTCTACATATTTTTGGTAAAAAAAAAAATTGCAATAAGCGTACATTGATTGGTTTGCGCAAAAGTTATCGCGTCTACAAAATAGGGGATAGTTTTATGGCATTTTTATTATTATTTTTTTATTAGTAATGGCGGTGATCTGTGATTTTTATCATGGCTGCGACATTATGGTGGACACATTGGACACTTTTGACACTATTTTGGGACCCTTGGCATTTATACAGCGATCAGTGCTATAAAAATGCACTGATTACTGTGTAAATGACACTGGCAGGGAAGGGCTAACACTAGGGAGCGATCAAGGGGTTAAGTGTGTCCTAGGGAGTGTTTCTATCTGTGGGGGGGTGGGCTACTACTGACATGACATTGATCACTGCTCCCTTTAATTGGTGCGCGCCCGCTAGCCCCGCCAATGTAAACATCCCTTGTAATAGAAAAAAAGCATGACAGGTCCTCTTAAATATGAGATCTGGGGGTCAAAAAGACCTCAGATCTCATATTTACACTAAAATGCAATACAAAAATAATAATTGTCATTTAAAAAAAAAAAAAAAATTAAAAAAACGGTCCTTTAAGAACTATGGGTGGAAGTGACATTTTGACATCACCCTGCAATGGTATGGAGACGGGTGGGGGCCATCTTCCCTTCACTCGTCTCCATACCCAACAAGTGAAGATCCGATCGCTGCTGCAGGTTCCGGTAAGCGGCGGAGGGCACACAGAACCTGTTCCACTCTTATATTAGGTGTCCCTCTCATAGTCCCACTTAAAGCGGAGTTCCGTCGATTTTTTTTTTTTAAAGTTAGCAGCTACAAATACTGCAGCTGTTGACTTTTAAGATATGGACACTTACCTGTCCAGGGCACCGTGATGTGGGCACCTGAAGCCAATCTGTCCCTCGGCTTTCGGGTGGAGGTGCCGCCATCTTTGGTAAGGGAATCAGGAAGTGAAGCCTTGCGGCTTCAGATGATGGTTATTATACTCAACAACTCCACTTTTGCTCACATTTTTTGTATCAATTTCAGTATATAATCACCATAGGGCATATCATTGGTTGCTCTATCATGCTGCACACTATAGAACAGGGGTCTCAAACTGGCGGCCCTCCAGCTGTTGCAGAACTACAAGTCCCAACATGCCTCAGCCTGGCTTGTAACTGTCAGCCTTGCAAATGCCTCATGGAACTTGTAGTTTCGCAACAGCTGGAGGTCCGCCAGTTTGAGACCCCTGCTATAGAAAAATGTTGGCAATACCTGGTTTTAAATGTAACTCATAGAAAATTAGCTGGGTCGGGTTCAAAAGTCCATTGCTGAAATCCTAACCTGTCCTAGTATAGCCTGATATTGTGTTGAGCAAGATTAGAAAAACAAGTTCGATCTTTGGGTGTTTACCTTTCATTCACATTTTTCATTTCGACATGGAATTCTTTCAAGGTGTGTCATGCATCCGTGTTTTGTTGGCCTGGAGGAAGTATACAGCCAGTGAAGCCTTATCTGCCATCCTCCTTGATTCTTCCAGTGGCTATAGAGCAGTGACTGGACTTAAAAAAAAAACTATAATGATTGCTCCTCAGATTTGTGTTAAATATATTATTTATTTTATACATTTTTACAAAATTCGCCAATTTTTCTATTTAAAAAAAAAATAGATTCCAGTGCAGTGGGGGCTGGTGCTCGATAATTCTGGGGGGGGGCAACCAAGACCCCCCCCCTTGGCAGGAGACAAGGCCATTCCACACACCCTGCCCCCCCCCCGAAATGAATGTGGGGAAATGGAAGCGATGAACACCCAAACCCCCCTCCCCAATGCTAGACGGACGGCCTCCTTACCTGCCCGGATGACTCCGATCTCCTCTCCTCCCTTCCCTAACTGAGCCAGGGGGAGTCCATTTCACAGTGGCAGCTGGTGGGTCGGTCAGTCTTATCCTCCGGCCGTGCTCTCCTCCTCCCTCCTCCTCCTCCTCCTAGGGGGTCCAATGGGATCACCTGACATTGTGGCCAATCCGGAAATGGGTCTCAGGACCTGCTTCCTGGGGGAGGAGATTTAGTGTGAAAAAAGCAAAGTTCATTCGCTATTGTCACACAACTGGCTGGGCTCAGAGCGCAGTGCTCTGCACCCCAATACCACCCTTTTTTGAAACCTATTAGAGCCTCTGGCTGTAATCACGTGCTTCAAAAATAACACCCTCCCCATTGGACTCCATGTGTCCGGCATCCCTGTATGTAGATCAGGGGGCCGGACGCATGGATGGAGGGGGCGGTACCTGTACACCCCCAATGGATGGGCCGCCACTGTTCCAAGGAGTATATTCATAAATGTTTTCATATAAGACAAGAAGAATTTGGGACCAGATATACCGTAACCCGCCTAAATAACCGGACTTTGAAGGATCAACCAGTAGTGTATTTAGGTTTTGTGCTGCCCTAGGCCTGACTAAACTCGTGCACCCCCTAATTTAAGCATGACCCACCCCTTATTGTCAAGGCCACACCTCTTGCTGTTTAAGACCGCCCTGAAATTTTCGAGTGGGGACACTAGTTCTGAGGGCCTTGGGGGGGGAGCAATGGATTCCCTTAATTTGCAAAGAATTGCAATGGGACAGGGATGGTAAAAAATAAACTGACTGGGGCTATAACCCTCCCTTACTCTTTCCAAAATGAAAAAAAAAAGTGTTGCCTATAGTTGCACAAAGTTTTGATAATTTTATGGAGAGGACTAAGAAGATATAACCGTGCCAATGGTGCAGCAGAAAATATATAGCACAGTGAAGAAGGTTTGTTTGATAATTTTATGGAGAGGACTAAGAAGATATAACCGTGCCAATGGTGCAGCAGAAAATATATAGCACAGTGAAGAAGGTTTGTGGTCCAGGATGATAGCACAGTCAAAATTAGAAGTGGCACCCCCCCACAATTGCGGAATGCCGGCCGCCCGCATACCGGAAGCAGCGCTGCCGCTTTATGGGGTGCCAGACTTATTTGCCTCTTAGCCCAGTCCACCCCATAAGACTGGCACTACACTAAGAGCGCAAGCCGGCGGGGACTCTTTCTGTGCTGCCCCCCTGCAAAGTGCTGCCCTAGGCCTGGCTGCTTCAGGACCCAATATGGCACAGTAGAGCAACGCTACAAAAATTATGCAAAGAGAAGAAAATGTAAGTATTCACATGGTACAACATTTAACCACAATAGGTACATATTATCATTTTGTATGCTTACAATATTGCAGTAGATCGCGCATGGTTTTTTTCTATTTAAATATGTATACTCTTTTTCTAAATTACTTATTGCCATACTACAGTTTTATGTATGATATATATTTGCATTAGCAGTGTTGTTGATGTATTTAGCTTTGTATTTGCATTGGGTCGTGCGGGCCCCTCGGCTGTCTGCGAGTGGGCATATGCGCCCTGGATGTGTACATCTCCATATTGTGTGAGGTTAGGTTGGAGCAGCTTCACCCTTCTGGGTGTCACGATGCGGGCCCTCTCTGTCTCCACTGCCACGCGCAGCACCAAGTGCGCATGTGCGGCGCCAGGGCGCACGTCACGTGATGTCATTTGGCCACGTCCAGCAATCGTGGTGCGCGCGGCAGGGGGTATTATATCAGGGCGTTTGGCCGGTGGGGGAATCGGCAGTCTGGCGGGTGAAGGCCAATTGTGCCTATCGTCAAGAGGTGAGCGGTACCATCTCCTCTGTGGTGTGGGTGTTTAACTGACACTTGATGCGTTCATTTGGCTTTTAGCTAAAGTGGCTAAAGACACTTTTAACTTAAAATTTCTACTTTTTTTTTTTTTTTTTAATTGTTCAATTTTTTTTAAAATAGATGCCAAGGAGTATATTTATAAACATTTTCACACAAGATTCACACCACCTTTACTCAAGAATCATACCTTTTTTTAAACAAAATTGTCCATATTTTATGTTTATTTTTTTAAATAGACTCCAATGAGTCTATTTATTAATATTTTTACACACGATTCACACCACTTTTACTCCAGATTTATACGTACATATTGGATTTCACTGAAAAAATGTGTAACTCCTGGGTGAAAGTTGTGTAAATCTTTTACTTACTATAAGCTCTTATGTAACAGATCCTGTTTTAGCAGTTTAGTAGAACTTGTTTAAAAACATTATTACAGGGCATGATCCAACTTGCCAAGCGAAGACGGTAGATAAAGCATACAAGGCTGCAGTGTTTTGTACAATCCTTGTACAATCCTTGTACAATTATGGTAAACTGTAATTTGATGTATTATCAAAGGAACTTATTTTTATAGCCTACTCAACCTTCAATCATTCAAAGTGCACTTTCTAATGATAACATCAGAAACTATAATACTGAAACTACATAATTACCAGTAATCATTTGATTTGGGATACATTATCAGAAGTCATTGCTGTCTATGTGTTAATTCTACTTAAACGTATTTCTAAAGGCTGCAGTTTTTTTTACCTTCATGCATTATACTCCTATAGGGATTGCATAGGAGTGCAGGGGATGGGGAGGATGGGACTCTATAGGAGTACAGGGGATGGGGATGAGAGGACTGTATAGGAGCACAGGGGATGGCGGGACTGTATAGGAGTACAGGGGATGAGGATAATGGTACTGTAAAGGAGTGTAGCACCCTGTAGCTTAGGCAGGGAGCACCTCACAAATTTACTTGCCAGGAGTAGTTATCCTGGTTGATTGATAGGGGATGGGGATGACGGGACTCTATAGGAGTACAGGGGATGGGGATGACGAGACTGTATAGGAGTACAGAGGATGGGATGAGGGGACTCTATAGTAGTAAGATTAGTAAATTAGTAAAACAAATTTACTTGCCAGGAGTAGTTATCCTGGTTGATTGATAAGGGATGGAGATGATGGGACTCTATTGGAGTACAGGGAATGGTGATGACGTGACTGTATAGGAGTACAGGGGATGGATGGGACTGTATAGTAGTACAGGGGATGGGGATGATGGGACTGTATAGGAGTGTAGCACCCTGTAGCGTAGCAGGGAGCACCTCACAAATTTACTTGCCAGGAGTAGTTATTCTGGTTGATTGATACTGTACATTGATTTCTCCCTAAATTTGTTGCACTTTTCTTTTCTTTCCTCTTCTACCATTAGGTGGCCAGGTACTTGGTGGTACTATATATGAGAAGGGCAACCCAAGGTCCGGTTATGGGTATATGGGGTATTCCAGCCCATGGGCAGGGGTTTTCTTGAATCCCTTGCCTGCTACGAGAACCTATATATTCAGGTGAGGTCAGGTGATCTTTGTTCTGTGCCACCTAGACGTGTGTCGTACTCCCCAGGCTGATAGGCTAGAGATTGGGCCTATCCTGGGGGCATCTGGCTGCCAGGCTGTGTGAGGGCCTAACCTGAAGTAAGAAGCCAAAAAAGGACAAAAGTACCCCTACCATTTCACAAAAAAAGTGTCAAAAATGTTAAAAATGACAAGAGACAGTTTTTGACAATTCCTTTATTTAAATGCTTCTTCTTTCTTCTATCTTCTTTCTTCTATCTTCTATCTTCCATTGGTTTCTTCCTCCATCTTCTTCTGCTTCTTCCTCTGATCCTCTGCTTCTTGATCCGGTGTTCTTGTCTGGCATCTTCCTTCGCGGCGTCTTCTTCCCTTCCTCGTGCACGGGCCGCTCCGCATCCATGATGGGAGGCTCCTGCTGTGTGACGCTTCTCGTTTTCTGATGTTTCTTAAATAATGGAGGGCGTTACGTAACGGGTGACCCCGCCCCCCTCTGACGTCATAGGGAAAGCCACAGGGAAGTCCCCGTCAAGTCCCCGTGCGTCAGAGGGGGGGCGGGGTCACCGGGTGGCCCCACCCTTCATTATTTAAGAACTGTCACAAAGCAGGAGCCTCCCATCATGGATGCGGAGCGGCCTGAGCACAAAGAAGGGAAGAAGACACCGCGGAGGAAGATGGAGTCACGGAGAGCAGAGCTTGCAGGTAACAGCCAGGGAAAGGTGAGGACTTCACTGCTTGTGTCACGCTGTCTCTGCTTTCGGGTTTTAGCCGCCATGGAAACAGAGGCACGTGAAGAGCGTGCTCACTCTAGATAGCAGTTTGGGTGTGCACCTCTTCACCAATCACACCCACATGTCCTCCAGAGGGAGGGAGTGAAGGAGTGGCTGGATTGTGGAGTTGTATCCACCCCTTGGAAACTTTTGAACTGACAAAGAACCTTTAGAGGCTGCTTCTGGACTCTTCAAAAGACTATTCTGCAAAAACGAAAGGGCTGAGGAAAGAAAGAAATGCAATGCAGGTATGGGGGTAACATGTACTACCTATTTTTGCATTCCCATACTTCTCCTTTAAAGGAAACATCCGCTTTTGCTAAAACCTTGATGTAACAAATAAAGCTCCTACATAAGTGTATCGAAACCCAGGTTTATTGCCGGTGTCCTGTCAAGAAATGTCCCCCATCGGATAGTATCTGCCCTGTACTGTGCAGGCGCAGCGTTTGCGCATTACAGAGGACAAAGGAGACGCAGAAAGTCTCAGAACATCAACAGCTGTTCATGAGCTCTACATGGCGCCTGGGCAATTAATAGTACATTCTGTCACACGCTCCCGCATGCTCCCGATGCTCGTACAACTCTGCAAGGGGCAGTGTGCCTACAGAATGGGCAGAGCTGATTACACAACTGAAGGAGTTTTACAATGATGGCCAGAGCTGATAATGGTGGGTAGTTCAATGTTACATACATAACACAAGCAATTTCAATACTTTACTGATTTTATTTTTATTATGCTTATATCTTAATATGCCCTGCAAAGATCCGCCCATTTGAGAAATGCACCCCCACGAGCATCGGGAGTGTGCGGGAGCGTGTGACAGAATGTGCTATTAATTGCGCAGGCGCCGTGTAGAGCTCATGAACTGCTGTTTATGTTCGGGGACTTTCGGCGTCTCCTTTGTCCTCTGTACTGCGCAAGCGCTGCGCCTGTGCAATACAGGGCGGATACTATGAGATAGGGGGCCCTTTCTCATCGGAACACCGGGATGCATATATAAGAAGCACAGGATCATCTATTTTCATACTCAGTGCTGCAAATGACAATTTTCTGTAATCCCTTTACAAAAACATCAATAAAAACACATTTTTATTTCCACATTTCTTCCTTCCCCCTCATCTTCCTTCTATTTCTCCCCTTACATTGCTAATCTTTTCACAGCTGGATGTTTAGTATGTTTTTTATCTGAATATTGGATGTATTAAATGATGATTGATGAGATATGCAAATGTAATAATGTATGTATTAACAGTGAAGTGAATCCTGAAGAAGCTCGCTTTGGGCGAAAAGCGTTATTCCACTTGTTCTATGTCACGTTTATTCCATTTTATGCTCTTCATATTTGAATTGTAGCTGATTTTTTATGCTTTTATAATGTGTTAATTTCAATGTGGAAATAAAAATGTTTTTATTGATTAAAAAAAAAAATCAACCTGTTCTTTGTCACATTTGTTCCATTGTTCCATCGGGAGCGTGCCTGCTTGGGTGCCCCCATTGCAAGCTGTTTCCCCTGGGGACACTCAACAGGAGGGAGAGGCCAGGAGTACCAGCGGGGGACCCGAAAAAAGGAGGGTCAGGGCTGCTTTGTGCAAAACCACTGCACAGAACAGGTAAGTATAACATGTTTGTTATTAAAAAAATGTGTTGCCTTTAACTGCTTGCCGACCAGCCGCTGCAGTTGTACTGCGGCAACATGGCTTGGCAGTGTGAATCGCCATCATGTTATGTTGGTAACATATTCGGCCACAAGGGGCGCATGCGTGCTGCCAGAGGCACGCCCCCTGCTCGCCCACAGAGCCGATGCGAGTGCCCGGCGGTCGCAATCACCGCCGGGCTCCTGCGATCGCTCGGGGCACATCGAGAACCAGGATCTGTGTGTGTAAGCACACAGTTTCTGGTTCTCTGAGGGGAGAACAAACAGATCGTCTGTTCATACAGAGTATGCACAGCGATCTGTCATCTCCCCTGCACAGTCCACATCCCCCTTCAGTTAGAACACACAATAGGGAACACATTAACCCCTTCACTGCCCCCTAGTGGTTAACTCCTTCACTGACAGTGACATTTTTATAGTTTTCAATGCATTTTTATAGCACCGATCGCTGTAAAAATGCCAATGGTCCCAAAATAGTGTCAAAAGTGTCCGACGTGTCCGCCATAATGTCGCAGTTTTCGATAAAAATCTCAGATCGCCGCCATTACTAGTACAAAAATAAATAAATAATAAAAATGCCATAAAATGATCCCCTATTTTGTAGACGCTATAACTTTTGCGCAAACCACTCAATATACGCTTATTGCGGGTTTTTTTACCAAAAATATGTAGAAGAATTCGTATCGGCCTAAACTGAGGAAAAACATTTGTTTTTTAATATATTTTTCGGGGATATTTATTATAGCAAAAAGTAAAAAATATTGCGTTTTTTTTTTTCAAAATTGTTGCTCTTTTTTTGTTTATAGCACAAAAAATAAAAACTGCAGAGGCGATCAAATACCACCAAAAGAAAGCTCTATTTGTGGGGGAAAAAAGGACGTCAATTGTGCTTGGGTGCAACGTCCCATGACCGCACAATTAAAGTGATGCAGTGCCGAATCGCAAAAAGTGCTCTGGTCAGGAAGGGGGTACAATCTTCCGGGGCTGAAGCGGTTAATATCACTTTAAAGGAAATCTCCGCTTTTACTAAAACCTTGATGTAGCAAATAAAGCTCCTACATAAGTGTATCAGAACACAGGTTTATTACTGGGATGCATACACAAGAGGCACAGGATCTCCTGTTTTGATACTCGGTGTTGTGAATAACCATTTTCTGTTAAAAAAAAAAGAAGAAAACATTAATTAATTTGTAAATAACGCTTCCATGTTTTGTACCAGAATTTTATTTTGTTGCATTTTAAAACAGATTACAGAATAAAATATTTCATTTTTTTTTGTACACCAGATCTCTAAATAAAACTGGTCCAAGTAGAAAAAAAAACATTTATTTGTTTTTCTTCTCTAAAAATATAACAAAAAAAGTTTTTTTTTTTTTTTTAAAACAATATCACCAAAAAATTGCTTAGTTTGTCCTGAAAATGAACAATATACAGTATGTATTCATTTGTAAATGTAAATACTACTCTCTAATTGACTTGGGATACAAATGGGATACAAATGTGGCCCTTGGGTCTTTTTATGTTTGACGCCATTGATTTAAGTGTACAGGAAAAGGCTAGAACAGTGGTTCTCAACCTGGGGGTCGGGTCCCCCTCAGGGGTCAAATGAAGATTTGCCAGGGGTCACCGAATCCTGGGCTGTTCCTGTAGCCAACACCGCTCTCCCAGCGTTTTCACGGTCGCCCAACAGGGCTGTCCCTGGAGACCGCGGCCGCCCACTCAGCCTCTTTGCAGCTGCCCATTCAGTTCATGGCATGGCTGGGGGACAGAGACTAGAGGTCAGCTGACTGGTGAGGAATGTGAAGTGGGAGGGGCTGGAGGAGACCCTAGCTTCTGATTTCGGCATAGGTGTCACTGCTACGAGACACCACAAAGTTCGGAGACACAGTAAGTAACACTACTTGTGATTAGAGTTGCCATTAAAAGTCCCCACTACAGTTCTCAGATCAGCAGATGACCTTGATCAAGATCACCTAAGTTGGCTGATCAGAACTCCCCCCAGCACTGCCACTGATCCCACCCCCCACCAGTGCTTCCACTCATCCCAACTCCCCGTCAGCACTGCCACTCATCCCATTCCCCCCACCAAGGAGTAAGAGAAGGAATAAGAATGGAAGAGAGAGAAAAAAGAAGGGGAGGAACAAAAGAGAGAAAGGATAAGAGAACAAGAAAAATGGCTAGAGAGAGGGATGGGGGGGGGGGGGGGGAGGGACAAGGAATTAGGAAAGAGAGAGATAAAAGGTAAAGAAAAAAGAACAAAGAGAAAGAGTGGTACATCCTAAAATGTACCATAAGAGGTTTTAATACTGTACGAGTGGAAGGAACTCAGGGAGAGCTAAATGTCCGTGGGTTAGGGGTGCAAATTAATTGTCTTGCCTTGGGTGCTGACACCCCACGCTACGAAAATTATTTTAGTGTTGGGGGTCCCCACACTTGGGAAAATTTATCAAGGGGTCATGGCACTAGGGAGGTTGAGAACCACTGGGCTAGAGGCTGTGCAGGTTTTTATTGCTCTGTGTTCCTATCTAGATGGTAAACTGAATACATTTCTGTGAGAAATAGATGCTGGTTGGAGGAGTGATCTTTGTATTTAGCTTAATTGCTGTTGCTTAATTGTTGTTGCCAAAAATGTATAATATTATAATTTTATATTTTTCAGGGCTACGGGGTATTATCATTGACCAAGATCGTTTGTTTGTAAAAGGAGCACTTTAGTATTTTTTCTATTTTTATAAAAATATAAAAATATAAAAATCTTCATAATATTTGACCCTTAATTTAAAATATTTTATTGATTAAATATTGATTATATAAAAAAATGTAATGATTTTAAATAATCAAGTATCAATATGTAGAAATTTTTTTTTGGATGCAGATTGTAGTGATGTTTATCTTAGACATCCTATAAACACTCGTTCTTATATGTAGTGGATGGTAGCTTGCTATAGGGGCACTCGGCAGGGGGGAGGAGCCAGGAGCGCCAGGGGGGCAAAGAAGAGGAGGATCGGGAGTGCTTGGTGCAAAACCATTAGACAGAGCAGGTAAGTATGACAAGTTTGTTATTTCATTTATAAAAAATGTGAATGTTTGCAATCACTTCAAAGCAGAGCTCCACGCAAAAGGGGAAGCTCCACTTGTCTGCCTCCTCCCCCTCTCCGCAGCCACATTTGGCACCTTTTCGGGGGAGCAGGTACCTGGTTTTGACAGGTACCCGTTCCCACTTTTGGCTCAGTTTGCTGCTGCAAAATGAACTGGAACCCATGCTTCCCCGGCAGCCTTCTGGGACATTTCACAGGTCCCAATAGACTGCGGCCCATTCATAAATCAGGAATCGGCTATTTAGCCACAAGGTTTCACTGCCGCTTTCCCTTAGTCAAGATGGCGGCACCAGCGCCTGATAGCTGATTGAAGAATCGGCTCCGGTGAGGACTCCGCTGGATGCTTGGACAGGTAAGTGCCCTGATATTAAAAGTTAGCAGCTACTGTATTTGTAGCTGCTGACTTTTAATTTTTTTTTGGGGGGGGAGGGGGGCCCTGAAGCTCCTTTTTAAGAAGGATCAAATTGGCATGGGCTTGCCAGTCCTCTAATGTCGGTGGATATGGAGATGCTCAGTCCAATGCGATGATTTTTCAAGCGACAAATAGAAGCCTGGATATTGTCATCCATGTCTCATTAGGATACAATTCCTCATCTACATTCCCTAGGATACACACCCAGGGGACTGGTACAACTTGTGTTTGATAAGCTCTATGAATAGTATCTATAATAGACTGCCAGTACACAAATAATTTTGGGCACCGCCAAACCATGTGTATAAGTTCTCCCAGGTCCCCTTGACCTCTCATGCAAAACGGGCTTTCCTTCCGACCCCATTTAAATCACTTCAGCAGAGTATAATATGTTCTATCGATGGTAAAAAGTTGGGATAGTCGCTGTGTGGGAGATGAAGATTGAATTTCAACCCGTTCCAGGATGCACTGCCAAGATTCTTCCAGGAGCGGTCCCAGGTCATTTCCCCATCCTTTTCTACTAGGGATGGTAAAGGCATCAAGATGACATCCCAAAAGGGCTTGATATATGAGGGGTCTTCAAAAAGTTTGCACATTTTTATTTTGGCTGGAAACGGTGAGAGTGGGAGGAGTAGTATTTGGTCATGTCTGCCAGTGTCATATGACTAGTCTGTCTGGCAATCCGACTGACCTTGCAGTTTGGAATAAGAGTTGTCACACTGTGGTGAAGATGGCTGTGAAACTGTGATTAACCACCTTATTTGGATGCTGAGTTAAATTTCACTTGCCACACCCAGGCCTGATTACTGCCAGACCTGTTGAATCAAGAAATCACTTAAATAGAAGCTGTTTGACAAAGTAAAGCACGCTAAAAGATCTCATAAAAGGAACACATAATGTCGCGATCTAAAGAAATTATTATACGTCCTTCAAAATTCACCGATATGCATACCTCTTAAATGGTCAAAAAAAATAAAACCGAAGGCTATTATGGAAAGGAAAAAACCCCTAGGATTAAGCTATTAACTCTCCAGCAAGCTAGGGATGGGGGAGGATTGGCGGTGCCTCAGCCGAGACTTTATTTCATAGCCTCCCAACTTCAGCTTTTTGCCGGTTGGGGAGTTGTGAATTGGGAAGACCCTATACAGGCTCTATTGTTAACCACCTCCCACCCGACCACTGCACATATATATGGGCAGGTGGGAGCTTCCTCCTTCTGAGTGGACATTCAGGAACGTCCCTCAGATGGAGGGGGAACACGTGCGCGCGTCCCTCGCAGTGGCGCGATCCCGATGCGTTTGTGACACGATGCATCTCCGATCGGCAGGAGGGCTCTGTGATTGGCCCTCCTGATCACATGATGATTGTGTCCACTGTGTGATGTAAACAGTTAGTTGGTTGCTAGGTGATCGGCTCTCCTCTCCTCACATGGAAGTTGTCAGTGAGGATAGGAGAGCGGATCGCCAGACAGCCGGTGATCAGTGAGTATGAGCTGTTTTTTACAGCTTTTTACACACTGATCACCGGCCCAGTGTCCCCACACAGTGTAGAATCACAATGTCCCCAAAATAGTGTCCCCAAAACACTGTCACCACACATGTCCACACACACATTTCCACACACATGTCCCCACACAGTAAAAAGACCTGTCCCACATATGTAACAGTAAAATCATATGTCCTAATGATCATCTGCGCACATCTGTACATGATCATCTGCGCACATCTGTACATGACACTAGTAATAATTATATTTATTAATTATTATTACTAGTCAACCAACATTAGAATTCTTCTATAGCCTATGGGCGGAGTATTTGACCATAAATGTCCGCTTGCAGCGACTGCTTCGTCGAATCTTCATGTCGAATGTTTTAGGTTCGAGTTAGGTTAGGCACATTCGACTTTTTTGCTATTGTCTCTATAATGTCGAATCTTTTCTCTCTATGTCGAATCTTTTCTCTCTATGTGGAATAATCTTGGACTAATAGAGCTAAGGTTAGGCACATTCGACCACAGGCTCGATGGACACAGATCGCTAATGTCAGCGTCATGTCAAATCTCCTATCTATATCGAACTGTGGTCGCAATGAAAACGAAAATAAAGCATTTGTTTATGTCGGATCTTTCGGTTTTCGGATTCTGCACGTTCGTTATCGTTTGTTAAAACGATAACGAAAATACCCGAAATTCGGACGAAAATGCATTCGGACGAAAACGAATGCACATGTCTAGTATTATGTGAATCTTTGTACCGTAGGTCCAGTCCTCGATAACTGCATTATTGGGTTACTGGTAACTGTGTCCATACAGGATGTTGTTTGTATGTTTTTTAACTATGTTTTAATAAAATTTATACTTTTTTTTACTGATTCTCTCTCTCTCATTATGTGCCCACAAAATCCGTTAATTTTTTGGCTTGGTCAATCCTTGAATCTATATTTTGGATGTTGGCATGGTGAGGGTCTTCTCTACTTCTATTGAAAACTGAAAAAAAAATGGACCCAGGCTTTAACTCCAACATCCTCCATAGTAAAAAAAAAATAACGGAATTGCTTGCAAAATGAGGGCACATCTTGGAAGAACTGAATTCTGTTGCACAATATATGTAAGGGACTATGTATGTTTCATTGTTTGAAGGGCATTTTGAAGTAGTGTCTTCACTTGTGTAAATGAAACTTGACTTTTTGTTCTATGAGTTCAGTTAATTAGAGATCTGGGATCGCTGCCAGCTAATAGAGTTAATTTTTTATGCTTGCTATTCCTCCGAGTGCCAAACTCTCCTGGCCAGAGATCAACAGTATACATGTCTGGCATCATTTTATTACTTCTGGATTACAAGGAGACACTGAATTAGATTCTCTTTATATGCAAATGAATTACTTTAAGAAGACCACACACACATTAAAATCTGACTGTGCAAATTTCTTTTTCATCTAGTAAGAGCTACATAGGGCACGAGCCTGCCTGAATGGATACAGAATTGTATAATTTAGGTGGGTCATTATATGTTTTTTGGTAAATCTAATGTTATTAGTGAAAAGATTGCAACATTTATGGTGAGCTTTAAGAGTAATTTAATAGAAAAAAAAATCACAGATTTGATTAAATAAAGAATTGACCAAAAAAATGTGTTAACAGTGACATAACTGAATCTCCCAACAAATACCATGTTTGTGATCCTACAATATTTAAAAAAAAAAAAAACTCAAATTAGCTCTAAACTCAATCAATAACGTCTTATACAGGCTTTACCGTGGTAATGTCATTTCAAAAATTGCTTTTCGAAATTGCTGGCTCCTTAAATCTGTGGCTTTCATTAAAATATTGGAAGTATATGCCCAAAATGATTTATAATGAGCGTTTAGGGTGCCCAACAAATTATCATTTTACGTTACAAACAAATTAACATACAAACGCATTAACAAATTCTAAAAGTCACATTTTTAACATTTGTTTTAAAAGAAAAAGACCCGATTAGGGTTGTACCCTGTTTCCCCGAAAATAAGACCTAGCGTGATTGTCGGTGATGGCTGCAATATAAGCCTTACCCCAGAAATAAGCCCCAGTTAAAGTCCTTGTAGGTCTTATTTTCAGGGTAGGGCTTATTTTCGGGGAAACAGGGTAGAACTTCCACCTCCTTAAAGATCCGTATATACACTCGCCAATTTATTAGGTACACCTTGCCAGTACTGGGTTGGACCCTCTTTTGCCTTCATTCTTCATGACATAGTCTCAACTAGGTGTTGGAAACATTCCTCAGAGATTTTGCTCCATAGTGACATGATAGCATCACGCAGCACAAAGGTGCTCTATTGAATGAGATGTGGAGGCCATTGGAGTACAGAGACCTCATTGTCCAGTGGTGAGATGATTGGAGCTTTGTGACATGGTGCATTATCCTGCTGGAAGGAGCCATCAGAAGATGGGGAAACTGTAGTCATAAAGGGATGGACATGGTCAGCAACAATACTCAGGTAGGCCGTGGCGTTTACATGATGCTCAATTGGGACTAAGGGGCCCAAAGTGTGCCAAGAAAATATCCCCCACACCATTACACCCCAACCACCAGCCTGAACCGGTGATACAAGGCAGGGTGGATCCATGCACCAAATTCTGACCCCACCATCTGCATGTTGCAGCTGAAATCCAGACTCATCAGACCAGACAACGTTTTTCCAATCTTCTATTGTCCAATTTTGGTGATCCTGTGCCAATTGTAGCCTCAGTTTCCTGTTCTTAGCTGACAGGAGTGGCACCCGGTGTGATCTTCTGCTGCTGTAGCCCATCTGCTTCAAGGTTTGATGTGTTGTGCATTCAGAGATGGTATTCTGCATACCTTGGGTGTAACAAGTGGTTATTTGAGTTACTGTTGCCTTTTTATCATCTGGAACCAGTCTGCCCACTCTCTGACCTCTGACATCAACAAGGTATTTTCCTCCACACAGCTGCCGCTATTTTGTATATTTTTTCTTTTTTTCAGACCATTCTCTGTAAACCCCGAGAGATGGCTGTGCGTGAAAATCCCAGTAGATCAGCAGTTTTTGAAATACTCAGATCAGCCCGTCTGGCACCAACAACCATGCCACGTTCAAAGTCACTTAAATTCCCTTTATTCCCCATTCTGATGTTCAATTTGAACTTCAGCAAGTCGTCTTCTATGCGTCTAGATTCCTAAATGCATTGAGTTGCTGCCATGTGATTGGCTGATTAGTAATTTGTGTAACCAAGCAGTTGAACAGGTGTACCTAATAGAGTGATCAATGAGTGTATGTATATATATATATATATGTTCACCTGATCGTGAGTATATATATATGATAGTGTAATTCAAATTAAGATAGAGAAATCTGTTCTCTTATCTGTTTCGTCTCTGAACCTTGGCCGTGTCCTGAAGAAGCCTAACGACGAAACGCGTAGACGCACAAGAGCTCACTGCACAAAAAACACAGATGCATATATGCTACGCTTTTTACCCTTTTTGGTTATTTTGTGGAATGTATTTTTTCAATAAATTTGATTGTTTATATTATTTTTCTTCTCCATTGTTTCTTAGCCTATAAAGTCTGCCCTTTTGGTAACACTCAGTAGTACCCCTTACCGTCTCCTCAATCACAGCGGGAGCGGGTGACCGGCGGACCCAGACCCAGTGCATGGAATCACATACAGGTACGTGATTTTGTGCAGGAGGACCACCCTGCTGCAGTATATCTGCATGGGGTGGTCCATAATTGGTAAAAGAGAAGGATTTTCAGGGATCGTCTAAAGATGGATAGATTAAGGGACAGTCAGACAGATTCGGGCAGGGCGTTCCAAAGGATGGGAGAAACTCTGGAGAATTCCTGGAGGTGAGCATGGGAGGAGGTGACAAGGGAGCTGGAGAGCAGGAGATCTTGGAAGGACCGAAGAGGGCATTTAGATCTACTTTAATTTTCTTTCGAAAAATACTAGTTGTCTGGCTATCAAGGTGATCCACTTGCTTTAATACTTTCACTGGCCTGGAACAAGATCAGGATGTATGGTTTCCCTCTGAGCTTATTTGTTGCATGCTTGTTGAGAATCAGTGATTGAGATAGTCCTGTGCTAAGAACAAGTCAATATAAAGGCAGGACTCAGCATGAGGACCTATTCACCCTCCATCGTTGACACCTGTGATCTGGTTGGATCTACATTCCTGCCCATGGTGATGACAAACAGTAAAATCAACAGAAGATGGATACAGCATAACTTAAAAAAATGGTGCAATGGTTTCAGTTCCCTAATCTTAGTATCCATTTGTTGTGCACGTTCCTCTAGGTAGAACAGGTTTTGTAGGCAAAGTTTCTAAACAATGCAACTAGTCAGGTTAATTGACTCCTAGGCTTAAATCCAGCCTTTCAAAGAGAACCATCTATGCAGGTCAAACTGATAAAAAGGGAGTCAATGCTGAAGGCTTTCATGTGGACTTTGCTCGTCTTATTTTTTTTCTGCTAATCCATTTTTGCCATATCTGTCTATTTAAATAGGAAGTAAACCCTGATGGAATTTACTTCCTCTTTTACCTCTCCAAAGTAAAAGCATAATGGGCTAGTATGCATCGCATACTAGTATGTTATGTTGCACTTACCTGCAAAGGAAGCCAGTGATGTCACCGCTGTCCCCGCTGTGTGGAAGCATCTATCTTCACCCCTCAGAGAGCCGCGAACTCTGGCTCTCTGACTGGCCTGCGCGTTGGAACCGACGGGCACAGCACAGGCCCTATAGAAACGGCAGGATCGCGCCCTTTCTTTAGCGTGCATGCGTCAATGACGTCGTACAAACAGTACAGGTTTAGGAGATATTTCCAGTACCTACAGGTAGGCCTTAATATAGGCTTACCCAGGGCCGGTACAAGGCAAGGGCGGAAGGGGTGGATGCCCTGGGCGGCCCAATTTCCTGGAGGAAGGGGCGCAGGTGAAGTGTCCGTAGTGTGCTGCTAAAACCTTGCTGGTCATCAAGCACATTGTAACCGATTACCACCGGCCGCGCTACAACACGGTAGAGCCATAGCTGCTTGCAACGATGTGCCGAGTGCGCTCCTGCACCCGGCACGAGCCTGGAAGCTCCCCTTCACTTCCCTGTTAGGCGGAGCAGTGGATTAATCTCCGCCCAACAGGCGCTTCTCAGGTGCGGCAAGGCGTGACGGCACCTAGCCGGCCGGGAGGCTGGATAAAGAGGACCATAGAGAGCTGCTGGCGCACTGAGCGCAACCTAGAGGAGGAATTAACTGCGCTGTATATCAAACAAGTAAGCAGGCATATGCAGATTAATTAGTTAACTCGGGGGGGGGGCTAATTGATTCTGAATAGTAACTGTAATATGCAGCAAGAAGGGCAGTGGCAGTTAATTAACCCCATTGTGCTGCATTAGTGGTGCCAGTGTCAGTGTTAATTAAACCCTGTATGCTGCTGCTTGAAGGGGGGTTCATAAACACTGACACTGGTACCACTGTTGCAGCACAATGGGGTTAATTAACTGCCACTGGTAACCAATGCATCAGTGACCAGTGAAAATACATTAACCCCCTCCTTGCTACATATTACAAATACCATTCATAATTAACCACTTGCCAACCCGCTGCAGTACATATACTGCGATGGGGCGGCACCTACAGGCACTGAGACGTACCCATATATCACTGCCTGTTTCGGTAACATGCCGGGGGGGGGGGTGCGGGGATGGGCGCGGTTTGTCAACTTTGCCCTGGGCACTGGATGACCTTGTCCCGGCACTGGGATTACCTGTAGGTAAAAGTGGTTGTACAGGGTTTACAACCACTTTAAGGTTTAGTTCAGGAACTGACATCTGAACTTTTAAGATCCTCAAAAATGGTTGGCTGTTGGCCAAAAGGCTGTTTCAGGTGTGATTTGGTGTTCACACAAGCTGGGGAAGAGCCTGTTGCACAATGACCATGCAGCACCTTCCCAGTCAGTGTAAGGTGCTAGGTGAATTTAGTTTAGCTCCTCTGTAGTCAGTGGAGATGGGGTTGATTGCTCTAGTCTGCTCACTGCCTCATAGGCTGATGATCTGATTACTTCTTCCTGCTTTCTAGAATATTCTAGAACCATAGTGAGAGAAAGTATAGGGAGGCGGGGCTTGAATATTTAAGAGGATACAGCCAATCCCTGGGGAGGTGTTTCCAATAGGTGGTGGGAGAATATCCTGAATACCAGAGAGGTGTTAGTGAATTATGCTGTTGCATCTCTATGTCCAGCCCCTCTGTGTGACAGTGTTTCAGGCCTGAATATGGGGGACCTGGAGGACATCGAACAGGTAGCCCCATGAATGTTCTGATGGAACAAGGACGTGAGAACAAGCAAGGAGGTGACAAAAGAAAGTAAATAGGTGAGAGGGACTAATATGAGGTACCATTGCTTTGCCCTAAATAGGCTAATATGCAAGCAGGAATGGGATTGATTTACTGAAGGAAAATATGCTATTTACTTATCCCAAGAGCATAGTGAATGTGGTGAAATTTCACTTTGCAAAAAATACCCAATCACATGCAGGGAACAAAAAAAACATTTTTTTGCTTGTGCATGATTGGATGATGAAAGTCAGCAGAGCTTCACCTCATTCACTAAGATTTGGGAAAAATACCCATGCAAAGTCAACAGCCTATTTGCCTAGTGAATCATCTCCAATGTCTCTTTAAACCCATTTAGTCAGTTTTTTTTTAATCTCTTGGGGACTCTATTCTTAAGTTCTTGGGTCTTCACATCTGCTGGGGTACTAATGAGGATTCCCTACCTACTCTGCTGGATTTTAAAATGTATTTTATATCATGCAGAATGCAACATCAGCAGTCAGATTATGCACAAGTGGCTTTGCCAGATACCTCTGGGAATACGAATTGGGCCTTGTTTCTATAAGACCCACAGTTAGTACTGATCAAGTCATTAAAGATGGCTTGACTGCCATTGAGAGTACAAATGGAACACCTCATTAGACCTCAGTTTGTGCTGCTCAAGCATTATAATTAGTCTGACCACCATTAGGGAACGTATATTGGGCATCCCTAAATTAGTTCTTGATTTGGACTTGATGCGTGTATGATAGCAGTTAACATAAGAGAAAACCTGTTCTAATTAATATACCGTAAATTGCTTTTTCCTTCAAAGAAGCAGGTCAGTAACTGAAATATAGTACAGCTGGACCCTATTCTGGTACTAGACTGTTACCACTCTGATAGTGATATAGGGAGTGCTCCCCAGTCATTAAATTCTCGGATGTTTACTAAGGAGCACCTGTGTCAGGACCAGGACCAGGAGCACACAACCTCGGCTGCATCTGGTAGCAACTCTTCTTGCTAAGCCACCTGAGATGCTGGACAGCTCCCTGCCTGATCTCTTATGCCGCGTACACACGATCGGATTTTCCGACAAAAAATATTGGATATGAGCTTGTTGGCGGAAAGTCCGACCATGTGTATGCTCCCTCGAACATTTGTTGACGGACTTTCCGCCAACAAATGTTGGCTAGCAGGTTCTCAAATTTTCCGCCAACAAATGTTTGTTGTCGGACTTTCCGATCGTGTGTACACAAGTCCATCGGAGACAAAAGTCCATGCATGCTCGGAATCAAGTACGAGCCAGAAGCGCTGGGTCTTGTTAAACTAGCGTTCGTAATGGAGACATCACGTACGTCTTGTACGTCACTACGTTCGAAATTGTTGACCAACATTTGTGTGACCGTGTGTATGCAAGACAAGTTGGAGCTAACATCCTTCGAACAAAAATCCACGGTTTTGTTGTCGGAAAGTCCGATCGTGTGTACAGGGCATAAGGCTTCATGTACAGAAAGCCTATTTTGACCGCCGGCCGCTGGAAAACGCAAAGTGCAACAAAATCGCGCTGCTCTTTTACTGTGATTTTGCCACAATTTGGCCAGAAAATATTCCTATCCTGATTGTGATTCTTCCGCGTTCAGGAGAGGGAGGTTGAAGCTCTCCTAACCGCAGCAGCCTAAACACTGCTAAAAGACTATGTGTACATTGACACATAGGCTTTTATGGAGTTGAGTTTAGGAACGTTGACAAAAAAACCACCAAAAGCTCCTAAAATCAAGTTTAGCCTTAGAAAAAAATCTTGCCTTGTCTCTTGTTTCTGATGGACCTTGAACTCTTTAAACCTCTTCTGAACTTCTTGATTTAAGCCATGTCTCTGCACTTCCTGTTTGCCTGATTATTGCGCTCTCTCCAGCCAATATCTTGATTCTTTGCGTACCTGCAGCTGTCCTTATCTCCACTACCACTCCTTACCGACGTTAGCTTGTTCCTCAACTATGTTTTCAATTGACCCCAACCTGCAACCACTTGTTAGCGACTTTTGGCTTGTTTACTGACTACGCTTCTGCTTGATCCCTATCCGCTATATTTTCTACTGAACCCCAGCTTGCTCACCTCCTGATGGGGCGATCCTGAGGGCCGCAACCTGGTACTATCACACTGAAAAGCCCATCGCTACTATCAAGAGCTCTGGTGAATACCAATTAGTGCTTAGACCCCGCACCGAGGTGGAGCACACATCATCTGCCAGGGTGACCTGCTTACTTATCCAGCTGGTCGGTTGAAATCTCTCTACTACAATAACTACTGGTCTCCAAGCCTGACCCCTGACCATGGTACAAAAGTTCATCTCGTTTAAGTACTTTTTAAAACATTGAATGGTTAGGAGCATCAAACAGAGCCACTGTGTTTTGGGGAGGAGAACCCTCCCCCTTCTTCAGGTCTTGAGCTGTTGATGTTAATAAAATCACAACAGAATGCACTAAAGGAACTGTGTTAAGGCTTTATTAAGACTACTGTCTCCTGATGGCACTAAAGGTGGCTTGATTTGGACTTGTCTAGGCATTAGAGTCAGCATGGCTGTCAATGGAACCTATGAAGAACCTCAAGGTAGATATTGTTACAATTAGACTTTATTCCATTGTATTTAACCGAGATACAGCCAAATCTACTGAATAAGACTATACTAATGCTTTATAAAAGGGTGCGCTTCCCCTTCCTGGAGGCACCTATCTGGCTGTGGCCTTGATTTTGGCCTTATTAATGGAGATAACCAAACCATTTGTTCCGATCACCTGACAAAAAAACAAAGTGTATCTTCACAAAAAGGAAATAAACAAATTAAGGTATTAAAAATTGTTTCACAATGATAACAAAGCCTAACTGATGGATATACAGCGGAGCTTCTTTTGTTAGAGGATTAACCTAACAAGGTTAAATATTGACTCTCAACACACGAGAGGTTGATACACACCACACCCAATACAGACAAATCTTTTATTGTGGTTTGTTGGGGAAAAATACCTCTGCTTAGGCGCACTTGAGCAAATCACTTGAGCAAACCCATGAAATAATAAGATAAGTGCCAAACTGAAACCTTTTTTTATGCACTGTAAGATTCCGGGGTGATTCAACTCAAGTGATGCATGAGATTTTAGAAACACGTGTCAGTCCAGATTGCATTTTAAGGGCACGGCAGCCCACTCTTATTGAAAGGAAAAGTTCAAACAATCAGTAATCTTCCCTCGCAGGGGGTTCCACCATCACTGTCTAAACACAAACTTCAGCTTCCTGACTTACTCACTGTCAGCTTCGTGCTGTTTGGTCGCGGCCACATCTGCCTGCTACAGACGTGCACGTACAGGCTGCCACCTGCAGCCTAATGCCCCGTACACACGGTCGGATTTTCCGATGGACAATGTCCGATCGGAGCGTGTTGTCGGAAATTCCGACCGTGTGTGGGCGCCATCAGACATTTTCCATCGGATTTTCCGACACACAAAGTTGGACAGCAGGAGATAAAATTTTCCGACAACAAAATCCGATCGCGTCAATTCCGACCGTGTGTGGCCTGTTCCGACGCACAAAGTGCCACGCATGCTCAGAAGAAATTCCGACACGGGACAGCTCGTTCTGGTAAACTTAGCGTTCGTAATGAATACAGCACTTTCGTCACGCTGCAATGTTCAAAATGGTTTAATACAGCGCACTCTCTTCTTCTTTATAATGTGACAAGAATTAAGTCCTTTTGATGCTCATATTCACACACACTTCTCACAAACTTCTTTCGTTACTATTTATCGGGATTCCCTCAATATATTTTGATTTCTCACATCTGACAACATATTTTTTTTTTTTTTTTTTTGACTTTAATGTAGAATCTTTTTTTGTGTTTCTCTTTTTTAATTTTTTTTTTGGTGATTTTGATTTGTACTCCCGAAAATGTTTGTGTGTTTTTTGTGACAAGTTCCCACAGCACCATTGATATGTTGTTCTATTTAATCTGTAGGAGATTGTTTGGTGTTGTTGTCCCTTGTTAATTTCACATTTTATGTTAGAAATGTACCTGAATCGTCACCAACAAACTGTCCTTTTTGGATGAAAACACACACAGGAGAGTAGAATTTCCCCAAAAAATGTATTAAGGGCTCACAACTATAAACAAAGAGGGAGGCAACGCTGGAGAAACTGCAGAAGTGGACGAAACCTTGGACCCCCAGGGCAGACATCAATTATTTAAAAGCAAAATTGGTGGCCTGAGGAGTCCTTATCTAAGGGAGGGCAGTGTGGTCCAGAAGTCCCAGAGATCCGGAAAGCAGCAGATGACATCTGTGTCCCCAGGCTGTGGTCATACGAGAGACTGCAGCTTTTGTCAGACCAGACTGAACCCAGGGCAATCACTCTTTGGTCTTCCTTCCACACTTCCTTACAGGCTTTGGCTGTGGTGGTGGAGTTGTGGCAGCAGGAGGAGGAGGAGGAGGATCATCGATCTCAATGACATCCGTCTTGTGTGTCAGTTCCCCACTCTCCCCCTTACGTAGGACTTTATAAATCAGGTCCTCAGAGATCTTGCGTTGGCCCTCCTGCATGCCCTGCAATTTGGTGGCAGCCATGCAGGCAAAGGCCTCTTCAGGACTGGGGAAGGCTCTCAGGGACGCAGAAGCCTCCTGGATCAGCCTGTATGCTGAATCCTGCACAGGACTGGGAGTGGCCTTCCTGGCCCTTTTGTATGGCAGGCGGAGGGGAGGAACCTGAGACTCAGTCAGGCTGCGACTTGTCCCAGGCTTCTCTTGGCTGACACTTAGCCCTGCCTCCTCCTGGCTGCCACTAATCCCCGCCTCCTCCTGACTGCCACATTCCACAGCCTCCTCCTGGCTGAGGTCTTCCTGTGTATGAAAAAGGGACATAGTTTTAGTTTTTTTTCCATCAATCACACACAATTTTCACCTCCTGACTGCTGCAAATTGAATGTTAACAAATATAACAGACTATCCTTCTGAGCTCAGCATTTTGCATTCTTGTCCCAATTTTGGGTTCCCACTACTGTCTATTGATATGTAAAACACTTTTTGGAATCAGCAATTAATGATCAATAATAACATCTAGTAAACATCATTTATTTATTGCCCAGAAATCTGTAGAAGAATGCTATACCTGACTCCAGCTGGGCTCCTCCATTTCTTCCTGGCTGGAAGGCCCAGGTTGGACATCAGAAGCCTCAGCTGGGATGGAAGGAAGCGTGGAGAGGGATTCCCTGACTTCAGTGTGGTCTGACAGAAATCGCAGTCTCTCGTAGTACCACAGCCTGGGGACATAAATGTCATCTGCTGCAGCTCCGGACCTCTGGGAATCTGTGACCTTCTTGCGCTCCCTAAGATATGTGCTCCTCAGGCCACCAATTTTAGCTTTTAAATAGGGGATGGTTGCTGTGGGGACCACCGGCTTCACCAACTCCAGCAGTTTCTCCAGCGCTGCCTGCCTCTTCTGTTTGTGATTATAGTGGGGGTGTCTCACCTGCCACAGACAGGGCAGCTCCCTGTACTTGTCTATGAACAGGGGCAGGAAATTGTGGTCGTTGAACCCATCCATTTTCTCTGCAAGACACAACACAAGACAAACCCTAATGTCAGGCCAAACTCCCCTAATCTTGTTACAATAGAGGCTTCAATTTCGAAGCAGTATAGGCCCAAGTTTAGATCCTACCTTCGTTAGCACGATCGGCGTCTCCGATGCTCCTTCCTCCGCTCACAGATCGTACGTAAGACGCGCGCGTTACGATTTATACACACTGCGCATGCGTAAAACTCCGCCTGCCCCTGAAGTTCTTTCTATTCTATTCCCCGCCCCTTTTTGTTCTGCGCAGTGGAGGAAGAGCACATGGCAGATAGACAGCAGGATCGTGCTAAGTACAGCAACGAGGAGGAGGAGGAGGAAAGGCCGGAGCCGGAAACGTCCCAATCCAGAAGGAGATTAAAGGACTCAAATATGTCCTTTGGGGAGATGTTGGAGATGGTGGACATCCTGAAGAAGGCCGACTATGATGGAAAGTATGGGCCTTACCCCAACCCCAATATCCGAAAGGCCAAGATCATGGCGAAAGTGGTCAGGAGTCTGCACAGGAAATTCGGGGTACGACGATCGAAAGATCAGCTCAGGAAGCGGTGGTCGGACCTGAAATTACGAGAACATGAGCAGTACAGAAAGATCCGGAGAGTGCTGCAAAAAAGTAAGTAGTTGTGCTGTGTTCCTATTCTTTATGTTTATTACGTTCGTGCTGCTCCATGTGCTTTTAGGAACTGTTGTACAGTTTAAAATGGCAACTTTCATGTTCATGGGCACATTATTCGTTCGGATCACACATTTTTATTTCGGACTATAAAATACCATTGTTTAGGCCATATGCATTTGGCCACCATTTTGACGCCCTATACTTGTCTTCAAAGAATTGGGTTGTGTAGATGGGTTTGTTACTAGAATGAAATGCAAACTAGATTGTGTGTAAGGAGAGGACACTCAGCAGCTGTTTTCACATCTGGACACTGGAGCACTAGTGTGGGACCCCAGAACACCATTTTCATTAGGGGGGCCACACAGGTGCTCCAGTGTATACTATAGGGGGGGTCTCCATCTGTGAAGCTTGTACTAAACAGGTAAAGTATTGCAGCTTGACAAAGGACACTAAAAATGCTACATCTTGGAACTCTGCTAAAATAGATCATTGTACCCCACTTCCCAGCAATGTTTCATCTTTATAGTTCTGACATTAAAGATCTGTGTGCTAATTATACCATGTTTGTCTTACATAGGGGAGAAAAGACTCGGAGGACACCCCTTATCCGAGGAGACCAGAGCCCCCCCCCCTCTGGAAGAAGGGGAAATCCCCCCAACACAAGATGAGCAGGAGGAAGAAGACGTGGTGGAACTAGTCACCACAACAGGTGAGTGTCTGCGACCACAGGCTCAGATAAGAGATGGATGGCGGCATTTTTTTTAGACCTAATTTATTTTGGGTTTCCTCTCTTTTTAGGTGATCGTGAGGTTGTGGATGAAGATCCTTTCACATCAGAAAGTGCCCAGATGGTGATCGGGGAGATCATGGGGTGTAATTTACAATTGGAAATCATCAAGCAAAACATCAATGATGTTATTCCAAAATATAAAAACATCATTGATGTTTTGGGGCGAGTTTAAAGCCCCTCCAAATCACTTTCTTCTTTTGTGTGCTACAATGTGCTAAATGTTTTTGTGATTTTTCCAAAAGCCAAATTTGGGGGATGCACACAGTGTGCCAACATGTGCTATCTGCCATCACGGGAGATCAAAGGACGCGTTTTGGGGGTGCAACCCCTTCCTCAATAATAAAGTAGCGGTGAGGAAGGGCTTTCTCCCCCAAAACACGTCCCTTGATCCCCCGTGATGGCAGGTCGCACATGTTGACATTGTGAAATTTGTGTGCATCTTCCAAATTTGGCTTTTCCTGGGGTGATTTCCCCCCATCTGAACGCAATATCAAACACAGTTCCTAAATACTCATGTCTGATATTGCCTTCAAGTTCTACCAAATGTGAACTTTGTAAGATCAAGATTTGTGTCTTTCTTGTGGGTTTTACACAGGCCTGTTTTCGATAAAATGCACATTTTGATTTTGGATAATGACACCACAAAAATTGTTATACAACAAACATGTTGGTTTGTCAGAAAAACCTTTGGTAAATGCACATGTGATTGTGCAGGTATTAAAAAGATTGTTAATCAAGAATGTGTGGATTATTGTCTCAACGCTACAACACTTTTGGGGTGATGTAATTGTTGTTTTAGGAGAAAATGGGGTTAATTTCCTAAGGGCAAATCCTCTTTGCACTACAAGTGCAGTTTCAGTGCAGTTGCAAGTCCACTTGTAGTGAAAAGTGTCTTTGCATTTAGTAAATAACAGCCAACAGTGCTTTGTATAAGGTTACACAATCACGACATTTTCTGCACTCCACACATTTCTGTCAGGGTCAGCTCAAACAAACACAAGCAGTAAATGTCCACAAAGAAGAGCCTGGGGGGAGATGCCTGTCGAGAACTTCAAGTCCTGCAGACTTCTCCCTGTGGCCAAATACCGCAGGGTAGCGACCAACCTCTGCTCCGGAGTGATGGCTTGCCTCATGCAGGTATCCTGCCTGCTGATATAGGGGGTCAGCAAAGCCAACAAACGGTGAAACACGGGGTCCGTCATCCTGAGAAAGTTCCTGAAATCATCAGGATTATTCTCATGGATCTCACGGAGCAAAGGCATATGACAGAACTGGTCACGCTGAAGCAACCAATTCTTGGTCCATGAACTCCTCCCCACCCTGTTCATGGACTGGACTTGTGTCAAGATCAGGACCCCAACACCAAGCCCCTGCACAGCACGAACTGTACGAGGAGTACGCATACGAAACATGGCTAGAAAACGGTCGGCTGCTCAGAACGAAGTAACAGAACGCACTGAAGAACAGCAAGGCCTGTGAAGAGCGACCTGAAAAACAGCAACGAGCGGGCAAGATCGCACAGAAAACTCCGATACGAACTGACTGCACACACTGAAGAGCAGATACAAACCCACAAGCACAAACTGAACGGCAGAAAACGATCTGAAAGCCACGAGTCTGAAAAAGCGCGAATCGTCTCTCACCAAACTTTTACTAACACGAGATTAGCAAAAGGAGCCCAAAGGGTGCCGCATTTGGTTCTGAACCGGCCTTTTCTAGTCTCGTCGTACGTGGTGTATGTCACCGCGTTGTTGTCGATCGGAAATTCCGACAACTTTGTGCGACCGTGTGTAGGCAAAACAAGTTTGAGCCAACATCCGTCGGAAAAAATCCTAGGATTTTGTTGTCGGAATGTCCTAACAAAGTCCGACCGTGTGTACGGGGCATTAAGCCTCATACATGCAATCAGATTTTCGTCCGGGAATTGTGTGATGACAGACTGCCTAAAATCCGACCGTTAGTACGCTCCTTCAGACAATTGTTGTCCAACTTTCCACCAACAAATTTTGGATGGCAGGCTAGTAAATTTTCGGCAGACAACGGTCTGTTGTCAGATTTATGTATCGTCTGTACACAAGTCCGTCACACAAAAGTCCAAAGTACAAACACGCATGCTCGGAATCATTGCTCACCAAACACGACATTAGCAGAAGGTGCCCAAAGGGTGGCGCTCAAGAGCTGAGATTCCATGTAGTATGTCACTATGCTCGTTTTTGTTGGCTGACAATTGTGTATCATTTGTATGCAAGACAAGTTCCTTGGAACATGCCCTGCGGACAAAAGTCTGACGCTCTGTTGGCCAACTATCCGATCGGGTGTGGGAGGCTTAAGACTCCGAGACCTTGGTTAAAGCAGCCATTTTCAATCAGGGTTCCTTGGAACCTTAAAGGTCGCCCAGGGGGCACTCGATTACCTTGAGCTGTGGCTGATTGACTTCACTTTTGATGGTGTCTACATAGTTAAGTTGATAAAGCAAATGTGCGGCGCAAAAAAAAAAAAATAAGAATAAGATGAATATTAAACTAATAACTCATGCATATATCCTATAATGTGAAAAAGTCAAACCTAAAATATAATATAGAATTAAAGTGGACGTGCTCCGCGTGATGCATACAAATCCTCAATAATGTAAAAAGTCCATCATAAAAACATAAACATGAAACGAGATGGTAATATCTTCATGCAATGTCCAAAACTATATATAAGGAAAGTGCACGTGCTCCGTGTATTGCACAAAAATCCTAATATTTTAACAGTCCACTGTATTAGGAGACTTAGCCAAAGGGAGTCCTGGTGGGTATATGAATTGGGCTCTTTAGTGCCCAGAGGATTAAATAAGGAATTTGACCTCCATTGTTTTTTGGCCAATTTTTAATTGATATTTTAATGATCATTTTAATAAATGTATATTTTATAATTTTCCCCACATATTTTTCTATGTAGATCTCCGTATGATTAGAAATGTATTGATAGAGCTAGTTATAGATCTAATTATATATATATATTCGTTATGGAATAGTGTTAAAATATTCTTGTTTCCCATATTGGTGGGCACTGAGGATGTATAATGATATTATTTATTTATGTAAGGTTGAGTGTTACACACACTATTGGGGTAATATCGTATTAATGGCAGATGTTAGATGCTATCGTGGCATACAGAAGATCATTATTATAATTATATAGCTACTGAGAGATAAAACACCCCCATAAGATAAAAGTCAGAGATTAGTTCTGATATGTGCATGGGAAAAAGTTGATTTTAGTGCACTGAATATTTTTCACCACTAGGGGTCGCTTGACACTATGGGCAAAAAGGCTTGTATAGGATATGGTAGTATACATATATAGGATATAGTATACATATCTAAACAGCAGGCCTGGGGCAAAGATTTTTGACACCCTAGGTGAAACCTCATTTTGCCACACCCCCCCAGGCTCCAGTCCTGACACCACCCCCTTTGCCCTGCCCATGTATACCCCACCTTTTTAATGAAGCACCCATCAAATGCAGCCTCACCAGCGCCCAACAATGCAGCCTACCAGCACCCATTAATTCAGCCTCACCAGCGCCCATCAATGCAGCCTACTAGTACCCATCAATGAATGTTTGCTTGCTTCCATACATTCGGGAGTCAGGACACAGGCACAGTCCTCCACCGCCACTGCACCTTTGACACTATGTGGGACTTAGTTGCTTGTTGCAGAGAGAAGAGAGTAGGAACACCAGTGACTGGGCGCCCCTAGTCAGCAGTGCGCCCTAGGCGGCTGCCTAGTTTGCCTAGTGGTAGCACCGGCCCTGCTAAACAGTAGTAGTAACTCAATAGAGAATCGCCATATTGCAAATATAGGTATGGGGTTTTAAGTAATAGACGGCGCACATATATATTACAATATGTCAGCATATGATATTTATTAAATGAATCACCGCAGTCCAATTATAAGTGCAGGCTACAAGAAAATGGCAGCAATCGCGGGCTACAAGAAAATGGTGATGATCGCCGATATAACATGTATGGGAAAAACGTCAGCCTATTACAATTCCCAGAGGAAGTCACGAGACTGTGACGAAACCGGTAGGAGGAGCTTGATCGGCTGACGAGGAAGGAAGTGAGGTGTCTTTTGTACTGCAGGCTTAGGACAGGGCGAACGCTGGGAACCTTGGCTGCAGATTCGGTCTCCAGGTGACATTATCACCCACCTTTTCTGTCCATAAGCATATCAAGGCATGTTTTTATTGTGCTAAATGTGAGTCTACATCTATGTGGGATTTTAATAAACCTGTTTTAAAACGTTATCACACCATTGCAAGTTTCTATTGTCTTTCACATGTGTATATATGAGGAGATGATCAGGAGGAAGGAGTGACCTTTGTAGCAGCATTTAAGCCATAACTAACCACTACATGAAAGAGGAACCATAGGAGGATCTTCTCAAACTTATAATATTATTTATCACAGACTTTTCTAAAAAGCCCTTAAGGTGAGGGCACACCTGGTGGGGGCTGTGTGCACACCGCATGAAGGAATCACATCACTGTTTATGTTTGGACTGTTGAAATATTAGAATTTTTGTGCAATACACGGAGCAAGTGCACTTTCCTTATATATAGTTTTGGACATTGCATGAAGATATTACCATCTCGTTTCATGTTTATGTTTTTATGATGGACTTTTTACATTATTGAGGATTTGTATGCATCACGCGGAGCACGTCCACTTTAATTCTATATTATATTTTAGGTTTGACTTTTTCACATTATAGGATATATGCATGAGTTATTAGTTTAATATTCATCTTATTCTTATTTTTTTTTTTTTGCGCCGCACATTTGCTTTATCAACTTAACTATGTAGACACCATCAAAAGTGAAGTCAATCAGCCACAGCTCAAGGTAATCGAGTGCCCCCTGGGCGACCTTTAAGGTTCCAAGGAACCCTGATTGAAAATGGCTGCTTTAACCACTGGCCAACCATGCAGTTTAAAATAATTACCTGGATTAGCCTGGATCTCATTCAACAGAATGCAGATTAGACTTCAGAAAAGGGTTCTTTGTTCCACAATGGTCTCCTTCAAGGTCTACATAAAGAGTTAAAAACATTTCACAGACCTAATAATTAGTATTATCTTTTTTATTTTCATTACCCCAAAAGAACCCTCAAAATAATTTTCAGGAATTGGGGAACCCCCTCTAAAACCAATAAATCAATGGCCAGTGGGACGAATGCCCCCCTTTTACAGTGGTGATCTGAATGCCAACCTTGTAGACAGCTGAAAAGGATCATTGATGTCATGCAGCTGGTTCTGCTAACGGATGTTGGCCTCAACGTAGTTCTAAAGGCTAGACTTTTTTTTACTTCACTAGATGTATCGCCCCCTCACCTCCCTTTATACTTACCTGAGTGCTATTTTGATCCAGCGCTGTGCCAGTCTACAGCGGTGCTGGTCTCTCTCTCTCTCCTCACAGGACATCAGTATGAGCTAATAGTTCAATCAGATCCTGTTATGAGGGAGCGGGGGCAGTGCCAAGCCGAGCCCACTTAGCCGGGCTTGGGAGCCAACCCGCTGGTGTGCAATGGGAATCAGCTTCTTAAGATGGCACACAGAGAAGAGGAGGAGCCAAGAGCACCAGCAGGGAAACCCCAGAAAAGGAGGTTTTGGGCTGCCCTGTGTAATACCATACCATTGGTATAACATGCTTATTAAAAATAATACCCTTTACAGACATTTTAAAGAGGTTGTAACTAAAAAAAAAAGATATCCTGTTCCTTTAAAGCAGGTTAAACAGCACAGTTCATGTGCTGTCTAATCTGTCCATTTCTATGATGTAAAAAACCTGGTTGATTCTGCCTGTTTCTGTGTCCCCCTATGTAAACTGACCACGGTAATCATGGCTGCTGATCCATGATACTGTGGTCAGTTTACATGCCTCTGTCATCCCGCAGTCTCTCCTCTCTCCCTCCTCTCCCCCTCCCCCCTGGCTGTCAGCTCCTGTGTGTGAGTGATCTCCTCCCCGTCCATCCCCTCCCCTCCCGCCGCTATTAGTAGCTGGCAGTAAAGTCAGAGTAGGATTACTGCCAGCCCCTCTGTTATAACAAGGTATACTACTACACAAGGTAAATGTTTGTTCAAAATGATTCCAATAAATACCTTATTTCAGATCACCTCTGTTCGGTCACGTCACCTCCCGCCGCTCTCCTCCACTGATCTACAGCAGGAGTGGCTGAGCGGATGTCAGGGCTGGCTCAACCCTTCCTTCTCTGAGCTGGCTGCTCAGCTGTTGGCTAATTTCCAGCTCTCATCTCTCTCTACAGTTTACCAGCTGTTGTGGATCTGCTCATCAGTCCCGCCTACTTAAAGATCTCCAGCTCATTTCATTCCTGCCTTCGCCTTGGTCACATCACAAGAAACCATCTCATGCGTTCCTGTTTAAAGACTGGCTTTGCTGACATCCCTTCTGGCTCCTTATCCTGCTTGCTGTTCCTCTACTTGGATCCCTGACTTCTGGCCTGGCTGATTACCCGATCCGGTTACTGAACTCTGGCTTGGCTGATTACCCAATCCGGTTACTGAACTTTGGCTTGGCTGACTACCCAATCCGGTTACTAGACTCTAGCTATGCTTTGGCTACACTTACTCTATTTACCTTTTTATTTTCATTAATAAACAAGTGTGATTTTACTGTACTTCTGTCTCAGTTTGGTTCATGGTTTCTGACAGCGGACAGCACAGCGGTCAGGTAACCTCCTGTCTGACGTCAGAAGGGGATCTCAGCCCCTCCCGCTGTAGCCCTTATTTCAGAGAGGAGAGCGGCGGGAGGTCACGTGACCGCACAGAGGTGATCTGAAATAAGTTATTTATTGGAATCATTTTGAACAAACATTTACCTTGTGTAGTAGTATACCTTGTTATAACAGAGGGGCTGACTGTAATCCTACTCTGACTTTACAACCATTTATTATATATACACCATCAAATGTTAGGCCAATCAACCACAGCTCAAGGTACCCCAGCAATGTCTGGAGGAACACCAAGGTTTCAAGGAACCTCGGTTGAGAATGGTTGCCTTAACCCCTGACCAACCATGCAATTAAAATAATCACCTCCAGCCTGGATCCCATTCAACAGAATGGGGATTAAATGTCTGAAAGAGGTTCTTTGTTCCACGATGGTCTTGATGGTTCAATGTCAACACAATGGATAAAAAACATTTTTACAAATGCTACAGTTAATATTTTCTTTAGCATTATGGGTTGTCAGAAGTTAATAACCAAATATAATCAGTTTGCTGCGGGAAAATCCCAGCGCACAGAATGAGGAAATACACTGAGCAGGTAAATAAATAAATGTCTTTTGTTCTCCGCCAGTATGTCTGAGGAATGAAATATCCTGATTCACATTTAATGAGCCAGTGGGGTCAATCAGGATGCAGTAAACACATGACCCTATGGAACTAAATAACATTGTATATTTAACCCACTTAGAATGTGATGCAGCATAAATATTTTCTCTGCCTTTAACCTCAATATAAACACAAGTGGTTAATTAAATTCTAAATGTTTCAGGCGAACTATTATCTGACACCACACCAGCAGAAACAAGGCTCGAAATGGTGGTGAACAGTCTCCAAACTGGTGGATGGGAGCGATGGGTAAGGTAACAAGAAGGAGAGAACTGAAAGCTGGTTTTACGACTGTGTTCCTGTTCTCAGTGGTAGTTCAAAGAACAGGCAAGAGGTGGGCAGTGAAGCAGAGACACTGGCTTGTGTTGTCTCTCCCAATATTCTATGGAAAACAGCATTTAAATACGTCAAATTAACGCTAAAAGGAGGCAGTGTTTCTTGCATGCTATATGGGTGCTTCCTACCATAATCATTTATTGCTACATTAAAGGAATTTGTATCACAATGTGCGAAGACATGTAAATCTTTCCTTTACACCCCAACAGCCAGATGAACACCCTGAACCTAATCCAAAGCCTAATATAATAAAGCCAAACTACATACAGCTTTTTTTTTTTTTTTTTGACGCTCCATGGTGTAGTGAAACACTCTTACAAAACCTAACACCATATGCTTAGAAAAGTGAGCACACAAAAAAAGTGCGTAGGGTGTACACATGGTCCTCCTCCAAAGAGAAAGGACCCTGGCCCTAATCCACTGGGGCACAAGGCTCCAGGGGCTCTGGTACTTGGTGGTTCGCCTAGCCGAAGCCAGGTGCAACCCTTTTTTCGGGAGGCCTGCCGAAGCAAGGCCTACCCAAGTACCAAAGGGAGACCCCATGGGAGGGGGAGAACCCGACCAAAAGGCCGTGTGCTCTCTCTCCCTAGGCTTTCAGGGCAAGCCTGAGGAACTACACCCTACTAGTAGGGATGAGCAAATGCCAGAACTGTGAAAACAAATCCCCCAAAAAAACAACAACAATAGACAGACAAACATAGAATGGAAAAGGTAAGTAAAGAAAGTGCTTCAGGTGTCATTGTGAGGTACAATGGCAGGCATTTAGGCCAGGTATAAAAATTCGTCGGTTTCTAACCAAAAGGCCTGGCCCAGGAGGCAGTGACCTTGGTGCCATAATAAACCCAATTGAGCTCTCCCACGTGAGAATTTCTGGCACCACTGGACTGTCACTCCAGGGGCACCTCCGAAGAGAAAGGACCCTGGCCCTGATCCACTGGGGCACAAGGCTCCAGGGGCTCTGGTACTCGGTGGTTTACCTAGCCAAAGCCAGGTGCAACCCTTTTTTCAGGTGGCCGGCTGAAGCAAGGCCTACTCAAGTACTGGATGAGGCTCCCCCAAAGGGGAGACCCCATGGGAGTGGGAGAACCCGACCATAAGGCCATGTGCCCTCCCCCTAGGCTTTCAGGGCAAGCCTGAGGAACTACACCCTACTAGTAGGGATGAGTAAATGCCAAAACTGTGCAAATAAATCCCCCAAAAAACAAACAACAATAGACAGACAAACATAGAATGTAAAAGGTAAGTGAAGAAAGTGCTTCAGGTGCCAGGTGACAATGGTAGGCATTTAGGCCAGGTATAAAAATTCATCCATTTCTAGCCAAAAGGCCTGGCCCAGGAGACAAGTGTGAAAAGCATGCAATAGTGCAGTGACCTTGGTGCCATAATAAACCCAATTGAGCTCTCCCACGTGAGAACTTCTGGCACCGCTGGACTGTCACTCCAGGGACACATACGGTTCATAACCAGCTTCTCTCAGTCCAGCCCCTGGCCTGACCAGTGCAGCTCCAGCCCTATAAGAAAGGCATTTGAACTTAGGAAGCTTAGGGAGAGCCTTGCCTTCAACCAGGCACAAGCCTGGAACACCAGGCCAGAATCAACCCAGGAAGAAAAAGACCCTCCCACCACTCCCTAATTACATCAGGCTGGATACTAGAAAGTGCCCTATCCCCTGATCCAGGGGGCACTCCGTTCTCTCTCCTGAAAACTGGTAAGAACAGATACTACACTTGATCTTAGCCAAAAGGCTGAGGGACTAGATACCAGTTGTTTCAGTTGTTTTTGGCCATAACCAATGCATGGAAACCATAGCTTTTATGGAGTAGGACGAAGGACTCAATGAGAGCAGCATAACCATAGAGGTTATGGTGAGTAGGGACTAAAGGAATCAAAAAGTCCTCCAACCCAATCAGTTCATAGCACAATAATGCCTTTTTAGCCTCATTCCATCACATATCCCAAAAATAGGAGGAATTTTTTCCCATTTCAGGAGAGTTTGCAGGCCATGCAAACCATTCCTTTATGTCCCATTGGCCAGTTGCACATTTAAAACCTCTAGTGTGTTGTGCAAAAAAGCCTAATATTATAGTTTTATTCCAACCTGCATACAGCTGTTTTAGGCCACCATCAGTGCAGTGTATGGAACCCATTGCTTCTTTGGAGTAGGGCTTGGAACCTAATGACAAAGTGTAACCATACAGGTCATGGTGATTGAATTAATGAAAAAGCCTTCCAACAGAAGGTATTCACATGTCTCATTGCATCCCATATCTCGAAAGGGCGCAAAATTATTCCCAAGGTAATGGGTAGAGCCACCCAAATCATTGCTTTGAACCCCACTGGGACAGATGCACATCTAGAACTGCTGCTGCTTAGTAGAAATGTAGCCCTATATTACAAAGTTATTTATTTCAAACTGCATTGGCCATCATCAGTGCAGTAATGTATGGAAATCATGGCTTCTATCAAGTAGGGGGCTCGGGACTCAATGAGACCAGAATAATCATACAGGTCATGTTGAGAAGGGAATAAAGAAACCAAAAGCCGCCCCAACCAAATCAGTCCATAGCCAGTTATTTCTATGTACTTTTCTCCGGAGGTGTACTTATTAGTCAATGAAAGCTGCAGACCCTAAAGGGAGAGCCGACCTGTCCCTGTGATGCTATTGTGGATGGCTTCCATATCATTCACCCCTCTGCAGTAAACCGGTATGTGAATATTTGTATAGCGGTAATATTTGCTGCCTGCCTGTCAAGAAATCGGAACAGAAGTTGATGGCAACTTTTTGAAAAAACTTTTGGCCTTACATGTATAATTAGAGTAATAATAATGAAGCAGTTTCTGCGGTAATAATTCCTAAGTTGATTCATCCGTATTCTTTAAAACCTCTAACAACGATGACACCTAAACCTCGCCAACGTCTCTTTGGCAAGGTGTAAGTGACTTGCCCAATCTTTTTATTGGGTCAAAAACATTGTCCATCATTAATTCCAAAACTTTGACAGGAGGAGGAGGAGAACCTCAGGATTATTATATATAATTTCTTCCGGTAAATTGAATCTACATTGCACATTAATTAAAACAAAACACTTCTGGATTTGGCAATTGGTAAACGTGACTTGGCAATGAGAGATGGTATCGGCTTTTGGTCCATAAAATTGTTGACATTTGGCACAATAAAAAAAAAATGTAAAAAAAGAAATCTAAAAACAATACACAAGTTTCTTTAACCACTTCAGCCCCGGAAGGATTTACCCCCTTAATGACCAGGCCATTGTTTGCGATATCGCAATTTAACTGACAATTGCATGTTCATGCGATGCTGTACCCAAACAAAACTGAGGTCCTTTTTGTTTTTTCTTTTGGTGGTATTTGATCACCTCTGCGGTTTTTATTTTTTGCGCTATAAACAAACAAACAAAAAAAAAAAAAACTATATTTTTTACTTTTTTGCTCTAATAAATATCCCAAAAAATGTAAAAAATAAAAAAAATAAATAAATAAATTTCTTCATCAGTTTAGGCCAATATGTATTCCTCTACATATTTTTGGTTTTTAAAATCGCAATAAGCGTGTATTGATTGGTTTGCGCAAATGTTATAGTGTCTACAAACTTCATGATAGATTTATGGCATTTTTATTATATATATTTTTGACTAGTAATGGCGGTGATCAGCGATTTTTAGCGGGACTGCGACATTGCGGTGGACAGATCGGACACTTTTGACACTTTTTTTGGGACCTGTAAAATTTATACAGCGATCGGAGCTAAAAATAGCCACTGATTACTGTATAAATGACACTGGCAGGGAAGGGGTTAACACTAGGGGGCGATCAAAGGGTTAAATGTTCCCTAGGGAGGTGTTTCTAACTGTTGGGGGAGGGGACTGACTGGGTGTAGAGTGAGATCGCTGTTCCTGATCTCTCTCTACTCCCCAGACTGAACGGGGATCATTTTGTTTACTTTTATTTTTTTGTTTAGCTAAAGTGTGCCATTTCCGTGCACAGGATACACAGACAAATCCATAGCTGTTGAAAACCAGCCTCTCCTGCACCCGGACGACCTGGGTGCTATCCATCTCAGTCCATCTCCAACTCTTCATTAACATAGGAAAAATATCAGTTGCAATCCAGTTAGCTCTCCTTGAAGTGTTTTTAATAATCAGTGAATTGACTGCATACTGTAATGCCTCCAACCCTTGTGAGCAAGCCAGGGGTGGTGTGACATGTCAAGGAAGGTTGGTTTTGGATCGGTGAAATCACTGTTTATTAAAAACAATGCAAGAAGAACTAATTGGAGAGCGGGTGATATTTTTTCTATTTACAGTGCAATGGATGATGCAAAATGAGCAGCAGAATGGCTTGGGAGCTCCTGGCAGTCATGGTAAAGCAGCAAAAACCAGGAGTAGCTCCGAGTAGTCCGTAAAGATTGTATCAGGAATACTAAGAATGGAGGAGCCCTTTGACACTGGCAGTCAACTAAGGGTGATTAGACAACAGCTGAACGAGATATAATATCCTCATCCAATGGAAAAACCAAACTGCCAAAAAGAACAATGAAATTCACGTTTGGCTCATGCAAGCAGGCGTTCTGACTCCATTAAGGGTGACCCCCACCCTGTTGCTAGTATGGATGTGGGTTGGACCCTTATTTCTCCATACAAAAGAAGGAGGAGCAGCATAAACAGGGGCTGATTGGAGGAAGGAGCCCAGAGTGTGAGAAGATGTGATAGTTGGGTACCACAAATATTCTCCCCTTTGTGGTCCCTGCTTGGGTTCTGAAAAGCTTTAGGATTTTGAGGTCTAAGGACTAGGACTGAAGTACAGAATGCTGGCTGGCAACCCTTCTGTGTAGGACATGATGTTCTAGTGACAAGAACTGCTTCCCAAATCTGGGATGTGTTGTGCCTTTTTTCCATCAGGAAAATGTTGAAGTCAAGGCTTTTCTTGCGGAAAAGAATCTTTATGTGTGCTTCATTGAGATGGCAGAGTTTCATTGTTGAGTATGAGGGTCAGCAAACCCCATTCCCCTCATATTCCTTGAGGAAATTAGAGGATAGCCCTAGACAGGCATGGGCAATACTGGTGTTTGCTATGCATCCTTTTTACACTCGGGACAGCCGAATTCATGAAATTCAGACGTATCCTAAGGTCTTCAAATTTTGTGAAGCCGACTCTACTCACCGATGCTGCAGCTAGCAGTTTTTCCCCACTGCAAGCCTACACTTTATGTTCCATCTGACAGACTGCTTGACACCCCGCCTGGGTATCAAGTCCAAACTACAGCTTCCTCCACTCTGAAACCAGAATATAACACATAGCTCCATAATGCCAAGGGGTTCTAGAAACAGTCCCTCCAGCCCTAATTGCATGGAAAGGGTGGCTTGTATAATTCATGGCCAGCCAGGTACCCAGGGAAGTGTTATAACTCTCTTGGGGAAAAAGGTTCTCTGTAACCCCAAGAGGGGGGTCTCCTTAGTCTTGGGTCCATAGTCGTGTAGGGTGGCTTGTATAATTCACGGCCAGCCAGGTACCCAGGGAAGTGTAATAACTCTCTTGGGGGAAAAAGGTTCTTTGTAACCCCAAGAGGGGGGTCCCCTTAGTCTTGGGTCCATAGTCGTGTGGGAAGGAGGCTGGCCCCAGGCCCCTCCAGGAGCCCAAGTCACGGTAGTTTCCGTGACATTCCTTTATTTATTTCTGAGGGTTATGCACATGATTTTCCACACTCTTTTACTTTGCCTGCAAGAGTGATAATAGACGTCGCTTTTCTAAGCTAGCCAATGGCGGAACAAAAAATTGAACTGGTGAGGCAGACAAGGCTTATTGATGAGTCCGAAAAACCAGCCGGTTCCCGTATCTGGTTATGTTAGTCCACAGCATCTGTCGAGTCCTGTCCATGTTTCTAAAAGGCGATTATGGAAAAACAGGGCTTCTTTTTCAGTGGGAACGTTGGGGAACGCAGTTCCGGCACCTCCAGTACTAGAGGTCTATTGTTGCTGAGGAGAACTACTGTTTCTGGTAGGGGATCTATTGTTGCTTGGGGTGGGTCTTAAATTGCTGAGGGTCAGTTGTTGCTGGGAGAGATGTACTGTTGAGGGGGGGGGTCTATTGTTGTTGTCTGCCATAAAGTCTATTGATGCTGGCTATGAGAGATCTGTTGTTGATGCCACAAGTCTACTGTTGCTTGGGGGGGAATTTTGTTGCGGGTGGTCCATTGTTGCTGGGGGGGGGGGGCAGGCTTTATTGTTACTGGCTGCAGGGAATCTATTTTCGTGCTTTTCTTGTTATCATTACCAAATTCCATAAACATTCCATACAATTTCCAAAATGATACTTGGTTCTGTATTCTCTAAAAAAGGCAGTACTGGGAGATGTGTAGGGGGTGAAACCAAGGAATGGTGCTCGTAGGTGGGTAGGGGGCGGAGAAAAGAGGTGTCTCAGAAAGGGGGAGTTCCTGCACCTATTCGCTAAGAAAAAAAGCCCCGTGGAAAAGCATATGGAAGAAGAAGCCAGGATTCAACAAAAAAAGGAATTGTCCCCCATGAGGGGTTTTCTAGGCAGCAGAAGGTATTAAAAAATATATATATAAAAAAAATGTTGTGTTTAAGACTTTTTATTTATAACAAAGTATCAAAAATTTCTACCTTAGACATAAATGTTCAGGACATGAGCTGTGATGCACAATTAATAAATAAAAACAACATCACTGACATGGCAGTGTACAATAATGACACATATTGATCGTGCAACATGAACAGATGGTATATAAGTCTTGTGAATGAATTCTGACGCGTTTCGACCCCCTCTGGTCTTCTTCAGAGGATTTGGTGGACAATCACGATGTATTGAGCCACATTAGCCACACTAAGGTAGAAATTTTTAAAACTTAGTTAAAAATAAAAAGTCTTAAACAGGACATTTTTCGATATATATATATTTTTAATACCTTCTGCTGCCTAGAAAACCCCTCATGGGGGACAATTCCTTTTTTTGATATCTCCACTCGGGGCGTGCAGCCATTTTTTGTCCTCTCGCATACGAGTGTCCTTTATTTAGAAGCCAGGATTCAATAGCCAGTTTAGTAGAAATGTTAGAAATGTTAGAAATGTTAACGTCCCGAAATGAAAGCACCAGTTATTCACGTTACTTTATTTAAAGAATACATTTCCTCATTTTGGGTGTACCTTGCATCTTTAATTGAAGCTAATTTGCATATTTTTCATTTTTTACGGGGTGTGAGAAGTAACAACCCTATTAATATACGATCGTACAAAAGAGACCTGACACACTAACATGTTAATCTTGATTAGATCATCACCTTGTTGTGAAGTCGGACCTTGGTCCTCTGCCAGACACTGTCGCCTGGACTCAGTATGTGCCTTTCTTTAATAAGTTATGATGGGTGGACCTGTGCTTAATGCTTCTTTTATGCAAATGGCCATTTGAGCCGTGCCCTGTGCTCGCTGGTAACCCTTATAAACACTGGCATGTGCCAGTGAACTCTTAATCCTGGGCAGGAGAGGAGCAGGTAAGCATCTTCTGTCTATCAGTGTTTTCAACGTGTGGCATGCGGGAGTTTGAGCAAAGTGCAGACCACATTCTTGGTAACGGTAGCAAGACAGGTGATAGGACAGACAAGACGGGCACAAGTGTCATTTCATAGGTCATTTTAGGCAATATAATGCAAAAACGAACATTAGAATATCTTATTTGACATTGGAATGGGTAATACCAACAAATCTTTGTAAAACTTACAATGGATAATAATAAGAGTTAATAATAGTAGCAGTAATCATTTAACCACTTCAGCCCCGGACCATTTGGCTGGCAAAAGACCAGAGCACTTTTTGCGTTTAGGCGCTGCGTCGCCTTAACTGACAATTGCGCGGTCGTGCGACGTTGCTCCCAAACAAAATTGACGTCCACAAATAGAACTTTCTTTTGGTGGTATTTGATCACCTCTGCGATTTTTTATTTTTTTGCGCTATAAAGAAAAAAAATAGCGACAATTTTGAAAAAAAAAACGCATTATTTTTTACTTTTTGCTATAATAAATATCCCCAAAAAATCTATAAAAAAAACCAATTTTTTTCCTCAGTTTAGGCCGATACGCATTCTTCTACATATTTTTGGTAAATAAAAATCGCAATAAGCGTTTACTGATTGGTTTACGCAAAAGTTATAGCATCTACAAAATAAGGGATAGTTTTATGGCATTTTTATTTTTAATTTTTTTTTTTACTAGTAATGGCGGCGATCTGCGATTTTTATGGGGACTGTGACATTATGGCGGACACATCGGACATTTTTGACACATTTTTGGGATCATTGTCATTTATACAGCAATCAGTAGGGGGCAGTGAAGGGCTTAAGTGTGTCCTAGGGAGTGATTCTAACTGTGGGGGGCGTGGCTATGTGTGACACGACACTGATCACCGCTCCCGAATAAGGGAGCGGTGATCAGTGTCCTGTCACTAGGCAGAACAGGGAAATGCTTGTTTACATCAGAATTTCTCCGTTCTTCCTCTCCGTGAGACGATCGCGGGTATCCCCGCGGACATCGAGTCCGCGGGACCCGCAATGACACTCACAGAGGGCGCGGCGCGCGCGCGCGCCCGCAAACCGCTTTTTAGAGGGCAACATACAGGTACGTTAAGCTGCCTGTACGTGCCCTTCTGCCGACGTATATCGGCGTGAGCTGGTCGGCAAGCGGTTAATATTATAAGGCCAGATTTGTACAAGGGACAGTTTTTAAAGTAAAACTGTATCTAAAAAAAACACCCTCCTCGTCTAGTAGGTGCCCTTTGGTGTCTTATAGCCCAACTGAACCTTCAGTTTAAATCAGCTAAAACCCCTCCTAGTGCATCAATAAAAACTATGCAAAAGCTTACAGTTATTTTCATTAGAAAGCAGCCACAGCCCTGAGAAGAAAAGTCCATCCCCTGCCAGCATGCTGCAGAGAAAGACCCTTCCTCTCTTTGTGGAAGACCCTTTGTGAAAGCAGCGGTCTTTCTGCAGAGGTTGGGCAGGCCAACTTCTGAGTCAGCTCTGCAGTTAATGTGAAGCATGAGATTTACTGAATTGAATTGCTCTATCTCTGTCTAGTAGGAAGGGAATGGGAAGGTGACCTCTACAGAGAGACCACTGCTTCCACATTGAGAGCATTGGTCCTTCTCAACAACATATTGGCATGGGACAGGCTGTTTTACTCAAGCTGTGGCCACCTTTTAAGAAAATGAATTCTAATACTTTGCGCACCTTTTTGTTTTGACGTACCTGAAATACATTAAGTTGTCAAAAGTATTGGGACACCTGCCTTTACACGCACATGAACTTTAATGGCATCCCAGTCTTAGTCCGTAGGGTTCAATATTGAGTTGGCCCACCCTTTGCAGCTATAACAGCTTCAACTCTTCTGGGAAGGCCGTCCACAAGGTTTAGGGGTGTGTCTATGGGAATGTTTGACCACTCTTCCAGAAGTACATTTGTGAGGTCAGGCACTGATGTTGGACGAGAAGGCCTGTCTTGCAGTCTCCGCTCTAATGCATCCCAAAGTTGTTGAGGTCAGGACCCTGTGCAGGCCAGTCAAGTGCCTCCACCCCAAGCTTGCTCATCCATGTCTTTTTGGACCTGCTTTGTGCACTGGTGGGCAGTCATGTTGGAACAGGAAGGGGCCATCCCCAAACTGTTCCCACAAAGATGGGAGCATGAAATTGTCCAAAATGTCTTGATATGCTGCTGCCTTAAGACTTGCCTTTACTGGAACTAAGGGGCCAAGCCCAACCCCTGAAAAACAACTCCCCACACCATAATCCCCCCTCCACCAAATGGTTTAGACCAGTGCACAAAGCAAGGTCCATAAAGACATGGATGAGCGAGTTTGGGGTGGAGGAACTTGACTGACCTACACAGAGTCTGGACCTCAACCCGATAGAACACCTTTGGGATAAATTAGAGCGGAGACTGTGAGCCAGGCCTTCTCATCCAACATCAGCGCCTGACCTCACCACAAATGCGCTTCTGAAGAATGGTCAAACATTCCCATAGACACACTCCTAAACCTTGTGGACAGCCTTCCCAGAAGAGTTGAAGCTGTTATAGCTGCAATGGCTGGGCCAACTCAATATTGAACCCTACAGACTAAGACTGGGATGCCATTAAAGTTCATGTGCGTGTAAAGGCAGGCGTCCCAATACTTTTGACAACATAACGTATTTCAGGTACATCATAACAAAAGGTGTGCAAAGTATTAGAATTAATTTTCTTAAAAGGTGGCCACAGCTTGAGTAAAACGGCCTGCCCCATGCCAATGTGTTGTAGAGAAGGACCATTGCTCTCAATGTGGAAGCAGTGGTCTTTCTGTAGAGCTCACCTCCCATTCCCTTCCCACTAGACAGAGATAGAGCTCTTCAATTCTGTAAATCTCATGCTTCACATTAACTGCAGAGCTAACTCAGAAGTTGGCCTGTCCAACCTCTGCAGAAAGACCGCTGCTTTCACAAAGAGAGGAAGGGTCCTTCTCTGCAGCATGCTGGCTGGGGACGGACTTTTCCTCTCAGGGCTGTGGCTGCTTTCTAATGAAAATCAACTGTAAGATTTTGCATAGTTTTTATTGATGCACTAGGAGGGGTTTTAGCTGATTTAAACTGAAGGTTCAGTTGGGCTATAAGACACCAAAGGGCACCTACTAGATGAGGAGGGTGTTTTTTTACTTTAAAAACTGTCCCTTGTACAAATCTGGCCTTATAATATTAACCGCTTGCCGACCGGCTCACGCCGATATACGTCGGCAGAAGGGCGTATACAGGCAGATTAACGTACCTGTACGTTGCCCTTTAAAAAGCGGTTTGCAGGCGTGCGCACCTGCCGCGACCTCCGTGAGGGTGAATGCGGGTCCCACTGACTGAATTGCCGCGATCGTCTCAATGTGCTCTCAATGTGGAAGCAGTGGTCTCTCTGTAGGGCTCACCCCCCCCATTCCCTTCCCACTAGACAGAGATAGAGCTCTTCAATTCAGTAAATCTCATGCTTCACATTAACTGCAGAGCTGACTCAGAAGTTGGCCTGCCCAACCTCTGCAGAAAGACCATGGCTTCCACAAAGAGAGGAAGGGTCTTTCTCTGTAGCATGCTCGCAGTGTAAAAGGCAGCCGTCTTAATACTTTTGACAATATAGTGTATATTTAGCTGATTTAAACTGATTTGGCGGAAGGGGTGGCCATTAAGTGAACCTGTGCTTGCAAATTTTCTCAAGCAAATTACATCAGGTGGACCACTGGTGAGGTTTTAACATGACCCCTTCTCAAAACGTATCAGCACCATCCAAACGTATTAGGCCTAAATCTGATAGATGTCCATCAGCAACAAATTCAATCTTTGAATTTTCAAATGTCCAAACTGCATGATTTGAGAATATTGAAATATGTTTTGGACTGCAGGAAATGCATGATAGCTATACAAGGATAATATCCTTCGCTTTAAGCAGGGGCGTTGCTAGGTCTACAAAAGATCTGGGGCTAGAGTCCATAGCAACGTAGTAAAGAAAGTCGTATGCTTGAGCGGGCATACACATGTATATAATATACGTGTGTGTGTGTATATATCCCCAGAGAGCCCCCCCTTACATTAGGATCCCCAGAGAGCCCCCCCCTTACATTAGGATCCCCAGAGAGCCTCCCCCTTGCATCAGGGTTCCCAGAGAGCCTCCCTTTTAAATCAGAGTCCCCAGAGAGCCTTCCCCTTAAATCAGGGTTCCCAGAGAGCCTCCCCCTTGCATCAGGGTTCCCAGAGAGCCTCCCCCTTAAATCAGGGTTCCCAGAGAGCCTCCCCCTTGCATCAGGGTTCCCAGAGAACCTCCCCCTTGCATCAGGGTTCCCAGAGAGCCTCCCCCTTAAATCAGGGTTCCCAGAGAGCCTCCCCCTTAGATCAGGGTCCCCAGAGAGCCTCCCCCCTGCATCAGGGTCCCCAGAGAACCCCCCACTTACACCAGGGTCCCCAGAGAGCCTCCCCTCCCCTTGGGGACCCCTGCAGAGACTCGGAGCTATGGCCCCCAGATTCGGGGCTATAGTCCCAAAAGCCACCCCCTAGAGACGCCACTGGCTTTAAGTTTACGAGGACTGTCTGGAGCAGAGATAAGTCTTATTATTTTACAAAAGCACCGAGGCAAGACTGTGCTCCAGGGGTACAACGAGGTGGAGATTAGGGTGTGGACCAAGCAGGGATCATATGCTATTGTATATTATATACATGAAGACAGACATACGGATATAGTTGGTTGGATACTTGTGCTACATATGTTATGCATTTTGTATTTTCTTTGTTATGAGAATAGCATCCTTTTGTGGAGAGAACGAGTACAATAATTGTAACCACCAATCAGAAAACATCCTTCATTTCTAGGTGACATGCCATCGGTCAGTTAGGAGGTAGTGGAGAATAATGTACAATAACTTCCATACTTCCAGTGTATCTGTTGTAATTTTTTCATTGTGTAAGCAATCCGGTTTTACTGGACCTGCCACATTCATGCTTTGAATTTTTCTTTTATGGAGAATGTAAAGCCTAATGCCACGTACACACGATCGGATTTTCCGACAACAAAAGCGTGGATTTTTGTTCGAAGGTTGTTGGCTCCAACTTGTCTTGCATGCACACGGTCACACAAATGTTGGCCTAAAATTCCGAACGCGAGAATGCGGTGACGTACAAGACATACGACGAGCCGAGAAAAAGGAAGTTCAATAGCCAGTGCGGCTCCTTCTGCTTGATTCCGAGCATGCGTGGACTTTTGTGTGACAGACTTGTGTACACACGATCGGACTTACCCACAACAAGTTTTGTTGGCTGAAAATTTGAGAACCTGCTCTCAAACATTTGTTGGCGGAAATTCCAACAGCAAATGTTCGATGGAGCCTACACACTTTCCGACAACAAGCTCACATCGAACACTTCCCGTTGGAAAATCCAACCGTGTGTATGCGGCATTAATCTATTGTTCAGTATGCTCAGCATTATGCCTCACTGCACAGTTTTCTTAAACAAGTAATACCCGCTTAAATCTAACCTGGAAAACTCCCAGACATTTCACTAAATGTAAAGAAGGGATTGACCGCACTCAAGTCCTTTAGATAAATGCAAGCTTCATTGGGTAAAAAAAAGATGAAAAGTACACCATGAGCCCAAGACATGAGATGACAATACAAATGTTAACGCGTTTCACGCAGATTGCGCCTAGCCAACGGGCTACATAACGGGCCACATGCGTGGTCATTACCTCTCCCCTTCCCGTACTTCGTGATCAGCCCTGAATCTCTGCAATGCTAGTCTGCTCCCGGTGGCCAGAGTGTGATGACTCTTTAGTAATGTTCATGTCTGTTTGCTCACCTTTCTTTTGTGTTCAGCTTAGAGGCCAGTCTCTGTTCACCTGTATGCTTAAGTAATCTTCCCTCAAGCATGGCTCCACCCCAGCCTCTAACTAGGAACACTATATTAACCTGTGCACTGCAAGCCAAGCCTTGCTGATCAATATTGTGTATTTGGCTTCCTGTGTGTTTCTTGCCGTGTGCTCTACGTCTGTTTCTGTTCACCGATCTTGGCTTGTTCTTTGACTATCCCTGCCTGCTTTTTACCCTGACCTTTGGCGTGTTCTTTGTCTAATCCTTGTCTGCTAGTTGCCCCGACTTTTGGCTTATCTCCTGACTATCCCTTGTTGTCCTGGACTTCTGCTTCCTCTCTATCCTTCAGTAGCCTACCATGAGCGTGAGTTGGGAGACCCTGGGGGCCGCGACCTGGAACCAGTTGCAGCGCAGACCATCCTCACCACTAGGGGCTCTGGTGAACATCTGCTGGCTCTTAGACTCCGCACCCTGGGGAATCTTATGCTCTAGCTCCCAGTGGGATCCACCCCAGCCTCTAACTAGGAACACAATATTAACCTGTGCACTGCAAGCCAAGCCTTGCTGATCAATATTGTGTGTTTGGCTTCCTGTGTGTTTTTTGCCGTGTGCTCTATGTCTGTTTCTGTTCACCGATCTTGGCTTGTTCTTTGACTATCCCCGCCTGCTTGTTACCCTGACCTTTGGCGTGTTCTTTGTCTAATCCTTGTCTGCTAGTTGCCCGACCTTTGGCTTATCTCCTGACTATCCCTTGTTGGACTGGACTGCTGCTTCCTCTCTATTCTCCAGTAGCCTACCATGAGCCTGAGCTGGGAGACCCTTGGGGCTGCGACCTGGAGCCAGTTGCAGCGCAGTCCATTCTCACCACTAGGGGCTCTGGTGAACATCTGCTGGCTCTTAGACTCCGTGCTCTGGGGAATCTAATGCTCTAGCTCCCAGTGGGATCCGTGTTGGTGCTTCAGTGGACCTGCTTTCCTGAACCACCCAACGCTCTCCGCAGCAGTCAGCCGTAGGGTCTGCTACCTTTGCGGTGCACTCCTGACTCCAACAGTGTGCATCTGTCACCTGGCCTCAGGTGACCTGACACAGAGGAGACAGACTGCTAGGGAGGGAGCCAGCGCACCCACCCCCTCACTGCCAGAGGATCTGTCACCTAAACCAGGTACCACACGCTGTAGCTGTTCTTTGATTTGGTTACCCATAGCAACTACCTCCTCTTCCTTACCTTTCTGAATCCCTGGTGGAGGGTGCCCAGTAGGTGGCTGCAGAACGTATAAATAATCTGGAGCATAAGGCAGCTCTGTTCTTGTCCAGGAGGAGACATTCCCAGCCTGAAAGGCTGCTGCCCTTCCAGGCAGCCCAGCCGAAAGTCTGTCTGTGTTCACTGAGGTCCCAGCTTCTGATGAGCTTGCTGAGACTTGCTACAGCTATACTATAGATTTTCTTCTGAGGATCCTGTCTGGAAGGCTCACTAAGGAAAGTCTTTGGATATTGGGAGGTGGCATCCAAGTCTCCAGGGACACTGTGAGTACAGACCTGTATGCCGGATCCTGACCTCTACTGCTGCTGCTGCAACCCCTTGTGTATTGGAGCTAAAGTTTGCCTGGCCTGGGACATTGCATATGGTGTTTCAGTGCTGTCCATAGCTGGGGCTATCACTGAAGGGATTGCTCCTAGGAGTAGCTACAGAGTGAAGAGTGTCCTTTTGGTTACTGCTCAGGGTTCTGAAGTATCCCATAACTCCCTATGTCTTATCCCAGTTATTCAGCAATAAATGTAAAAGAAAAGCAACCCCTAGACTATTTATTGAGCCTTGAGAGGGACTTTTGCCATGTGCCTGGTTGCTGCCGCCCTGAACTGAACATGGAAACCAAAGCAAATCTGCAGCCCTTGGGGGGGGGGGAGCATTACCTTTTTTTTTTGGAATAAATAAAAGCCTAACAGAGGCTCTAACCCCTCACACCTCTGTCTAAAAAAAAAATTTAAAAAATTATAGTAAGTTTTGCCTTTAGAAACACTTTACATTTTCCTTAAAAAAAAAAAAAACTGGTCCTCTTCATTCTGCTAATTCCCTGGCTTGCTGCCCAGCTATCATATTAATCGGCATAAAACATATAATACGTCACTGACATAATCCAAGATCTTTCTTACTGACTCATGCCTTTACTAATAAAAGGGTTCTGTGATTCATACGGCCAATCTGATTTCTTGCCAAGCTGCAGGAAACAGCAAAGAGCAAAAAATTTATTCTACGGGTATTATCTTAAAAGAGATTGCGGAAAGTGTCAGCGAAACTCTGAGAACCGTGCCAAACCCAACAATTACAACAATAATGTACCTACAAGACCAAATCACTAAGTACACTGAGCAGCACACACAAGAAACTAACCAAACAAGGAATAATAATAATTACATACATAATGCCATAATAAAACTAAGACAGCTTGTTGTAACATGAGTGATTGATGTTGAGATCTGTTTGGTAAAAAAAAAAAACATGTTAACAACAATAAATGAAAATTGAATCATCGATAAAGAAAAGGGAATCTCAAAGGGTCAATTCATTAAGGCAATAAAGGTTCTTTTAAGACTCAATGTCGAAAATTGGACAAACTCTACTTTTGCTGAGGGCCTCCCACATACTGCAAGTTAAATTCTGGTTTTTAGTCTAGGGGTGAGGCCCCTCCCTTATACTGAAAGGGTCAAAAGCTGGTTTCTCTGTTCATTTCTGAAGCTCACCACACATGACCTTCCACTGGCTTGTGCTTTAACTGCAAAAGTGATAATGGACCTCGCTGTTCTAAGTCGGCCAATGGAAGGGCAAAAATTTTACCGGTGGGGTGAATAAGGCTTATAGATTAGCTGGAACTCAAAAAAATTGGACAAACACTACCTTTGCTGAGGGCCCCCACATACTTCAAACGTTAAATACTGGTTTAATCTTAGGGCAAGGCCCTTCCTCAATGCTGAATGGGTTAAAAGCCCGTTCCTCTGTTCATTTCTGGGGCTCACCAGACATGAGCTTCCATTGCTTTGTGCTTTAACTACAAGAGTGATAAAGCACCTCACTGTTCTATGTCAACCAATGGCCGAGCAAAAATTGTACTGGTGGGGTGGAGAAGGCTCATGAATTAGCTGGAAATCTCAAAGGGTCAATTCTTTAAGCCAATAGAGTTCTTTTAAGACCCAATGCCAAAAAGTGGCTAAACTCTACCTTTGCTAAGGGAGCCCCTCATACCGCAAGGGTTAAAGGTTGGTTTAGTCATGGGGTGAGACGCTCTTCCATATTTAATGGGCTAAATGCTGGTTCCACTGTTCATTTCTGAGGCTCGCCACACATGATTTTTTTCACATGGGGTGAACTCCACCAGGGGAATCTGTTCACTGATCCCCGCTAAGCCGGAGGATGGCTTGTCCGTGTCCACTTGTCCGTGTCCACTCTGCTTAGACACAGCCAGCTGTCCTCTATGGGCAGTTGGGTTTAAAGTAAACGGACCACCTGTCCGTTTACACCCTAAGGCCATCTGATCTGATCCGCCAGACAAATGGGGAACGGATCCCCTCTCTGTCTGTCTTTAGCCGATAGGATTGGATCAGACGGGTGCCAACGGACACACCCGCTGCTCCTTTAACGGTAATGGATGGTCCGATTGGGTCTGCTTAAAAAAAATTACAGGCGGACCCGATTGGTCCACCCATGTGAACTGGGCCTAAATATTTGCAATGTAATATCATTGCAGATGAAGTGATGAGAAAAAATCCTGGATAGCCGCACTCAAAGTAATTTCCGCCTTTATTAAAAAAAAATCAACAAAAATACATGTCACAGCAGAGAGTGCAGAAAATCTGACGCGTTTCACACTGTAATCAGTGCTTAATCATAGCCATAGATCATTATCATTGCAGATGTCGGCCCTGAATGAGTCATTCATGCAATGGTGGCGCATGAGCAGACTGACCTTGGCCAGTCATTCAGAAATGTATGTAACGTCTCCAATAATAACAATCACAGCAATATGTCTGCCAAAATTGGGTGGATCTGACATATTTTGTAGAAGGGTTATGTTTTTAAAAAAAAAATCTTTATATGATTAAATGTATCCTTTATATTTATTGCAATTATTATTATTATTATTATTATTATTATTATTATTATTATTATTATTATTATTTTATTAAGTACTATTATTATATTATTATTATTATTTAGTACTATTATTATCATTATTATTATTATCATCTTTTTGCACAGCCCATACATATTTAAGCAAAAGTGTTGCAATACAGAAGGAGGTCAAAATTAATTACTTCTTTTTTTGTCCTTTCCAGCCTATTAATATTCATGATTTAATCACCATGCAATGACCCTCTTTGCCCTCAATTGAACAGTCAATGTTTAGTGACAGCGCATAAGCTGAGACGTATTAGAAAACAAATTGCCTGTCAGTTCCATTTATTATTCAGGTACTTCTGTCATTAGATCTCATTACTCCTTCTCTCCACGCCTAGTGGTTAGAGTCGTCGGACTGGTTTCCTAAATGCCAAGTCTACACCCTGGTGGAAAGTTTCCAAACTGCAGACAATCACCTGTTTTCGGTAACGGGAGCTCTGCTGATCCTCAGGTTGTAGAGTTGCCTCTGTGTGGAGTCTTAAAGGGCTTTCCTACCTGAGCCTTAAAGCCTCGTACACACGATTGGATTTTGGGCAGGGAATTGTGTGATGACAGACTGTTGGCCTAAAATCCGACCGTTAGTACGCTCCATCAGACAATTGTTGTCCAACTTTCCCCCAACAAATGTTGGACGGCAGGCTAGTAAATTTTCGGCGGACGACGGTCTGTTGTCAGATTTTCCTATAGTCTGCACACAAGTCCGTCACACAAGAGTTGAAAGTAAAAACATGCTCGGAATCAATGCTCACCAAACACGACATTAGCAGAAGGTGCCCAAAGGGTGGCGCTCAAGAGCTGAAATTCCATGTTCGTGTTTGTTGGCCGACCATTGTGTGCCGTTAGTATGCAAGACAAGTTCCTGGCACACGCCCTTCGGACAAAGGTCTAAAGCCTCGTACACACGATCGGACTTTCCGACGGGAAATGTGCGATGACAGGCTGTTGGCGGTAAATCCGACCGTGTGTACGCTCCATCGGACAATTGTTGTCGGAATTTCCACCAACAAATGTTGGACGGCAGGTTTTCAAATTTTCCGCGGACAAATGTCTGTTGTCCTTTTTTCCAATCGTGTGTACACAAGTCCGTCGGGCAAAAGTCCAAAGTACAAGCACGCATGCTCGGAAGCAAGGAACAAGCCGGAAGCGGACGTTCTTGTAAAGTAGCGCTCGTAATGAAGAATTAACATTCATGACGCGGCAAATTATGAAATCTGGAAATGCAGCGCACAATTCTCTTCTTCTTTAATGGGATAATAATGAAGCTGCTTTGCTGGTGATACTGATGGAGTTATTGCAAACTAATTTTCAAAGGCTTTTATTTTTCTAGTGATATCAAGAATAATATTATTATGCTTTTTTTTTTTTTTTATTTGTGCAAGTTACCACAACACCATTATTATCCTGTAGTTTTTAAGATCAAAGATACAACTATATTGGTGTCCCTTGTTAATTTTACATTGTATTTTATAAAATGTAACTGCCGACTCCCAAACTGTCATTTGAAGTAAAACACAAAGCCAAGTATTATTCTCCACAATTTTTTTATTGTGTATTAAAAAAAGAAAACAAATAAAATTAGACATGTTATCTGCCAATAGAACTTAACCAAAAAGTGCATTCTATGCATCCAAAAATATAGAAAATATACCAAATCAAATCATTATTATTCAACCAAAAAAAAAATAATGTCAAAGCAATAACTCCAAGGCCAATAATAAATAACAAGTTATCTCCTTCGATTCCGCAACATGTCTGGTTGACGAACGGCCGTTCAGAAATGAACTGAAGAGCACAAAATGAAAAGCGCAAAATGAAAAGCGCGAATCAACACTCACCAAACTTCTACTAACACGAAATTAGCAGAAGGAGCCCAAAGGGTGGCGCTAAAGAGCTGAAAAACAACATAGTACGTCTAAGTACGTCACTACGTTTGGAATTGTTGGCCAACAATTGTGTGACCGTGTGTATGCAAGACAAGTTTGGGCCAACGCCCTTTGGACAAAATTCCACGGTTTTGTTGGCGGAAAGTCCGATCTTGTGTACGAGGCATTAAGGTGCCCAAAGGGTGGCGCTCAAGAGCTGAAATTCCTGGCAGTACGTCACTATGTTCGTGTTTGTTGGCCGGCAATTGTGTGCCGTTTGTATGCAAGACAAGTTCCCGGCACACGCCCTTCGGACAAAAGTCTGACGCTTTGTTGGCCAACAATCTGATCGCGTGTACCAGGCTTAAGCCTGGTACACACGATCAGATTTTCGACAGGGAATTGTGTGATGACAGACTGTTGGCCTAAAATCCGACCGTTACTACACTCCATCAGACAATTGTTGTCCAACTTTCGGCCAAGAAATGTTGGATGGCAGGCTAGTAAATTTTCGTCGCACAACTTTCTGTTGTCAGATTTTTTTCGTATCGTCTGCACACAAGTCCGTCACACAGAAGTCCAAAGTACAAACACGCATGCTCGGAATCAATGCTCACCAAACACGACATTAGCAGAAGGTGCCCAAAGGGTGGAGCTCAAGAGCTGAAATTCCTCGTAGTACGTCACTACGTTTGTGTTTGTTGGCCGACAATTGTGTGCCGTTAGCGGAGCTTTTTTCTCAGAGAATAGGTGCAGGAACTCCCCTTTTGGGAGTTACCCATTGTCTTTGCCCCTACCTACCTCTGAGCACCAGTCCTTGGTTCCACCCCCCACCCACCTCCCAGCTCTGCCCCTTTTAGAGAATAGAGAATTAAGTAACATTTGTGGTACTAAGTAATTTGTATGGAATTTGTTATTGATAACAAGAGAGGCAGTAAAATAGACCCCCCACAGCCAACAACAATAGACCCACCAGCAACAATAGACCCTCCCCCACTGCAACAATGTACCACCTACAACAAAATACCACCCAGCAACAATGGACCCTCTAGCAGCCAGCTATAATAAACTTCTCCCTCAACAGTAGATCCCTCCCAGAGACAACTGACCCCCCAGCAACATAAGACCCGCCCCAGCAACAATAGATCCCCCACCAGCAACAATAGACCTCCCCAGCAGCAATCAACCCTTCTGCAGTAATAGATCCCCTCCAGCAACAATAGATCTATCAGCAGCCAGCCTCAATAGACAATGTAGCACAACCCAGCACTCCTTGCCATCACATACATTCAGTGGTGGAGGTGCCGGAACGGCGTTCCTCCACGTTCCTGCTGAAAAAAAGCCCTGACCGTTAGTATACAAGACAAGTTCCTGGCACGCGCCCCTTCGGACAAAAGTCTGACGCTCTGTTGGCCAACAATCCGATCGTGCGTTACGAGGCTTTACATTCATCTAATCTAGTCTCGTAACCCTCTCAAACTATGAAAAGCCGCTCCACCAGACTAACCAATCGGCTTTTAATATTCCAATAAAATGAAGAATTTGAATTGGGGCGATTACACTTTCATTCCAGTTTTAATAACCCGTTCCTACAGAGAAGGAGCAGCTGATCTCGTTAATAAATTATAGAGCAGGTTCTGTCGCATGAATAATATTTATAGCAATGACTATGTGTGTCTACATATAATATGTGTTACGTTGGCTCATAGTAATTATGGGATGTCAAGGAGGACAGATTTGTAATGAGAGAAGTGAAGAGGAGATGTAAAAAAAACCCAAAATCTGACTATTAGTAACTGGCGGCCAGTCTGATTATATCCAGGATGGTGAATACTTGGTGGCTCTGTGTTGTGAATGGACTGTAAAGAATCCTTCCCCTGGATTTAATGTATCCACTTGTAAGACTGACGAAAGGTAAACAATACAATGTTTTCAAACGATAAGATTAATGACTGCATGATAACTGTATGTAATATTTTTTCCTATATTATGATAGCTGTAATTTCTATTGTTTGTAAACTTTTTTTTTTTCTTAACCCCTTCACACCTAACGGTAAAACAAATCTAAATGCCTGAGCTCAATTTTGCAAATTTGATGTGTGTTAGTAAAACCGTACATATCATCACAACTGCTTTGTACATACAAAGTTACATCGTTACATAGTAACATAGTAGTTGAGGTTGAAAAAAAGACACAAGTCCAACCTATATGTGTGATTATATGTCAGTATTACATTGTATATCCCTGTATGTTGCGGTCATTCAGGTGCTTATCTAAAGGCCAGTTCACACCACATGCAGTCCAGTGCGTTTTTTTTTTCTGCATCAAAAATGCATAGAAAGTAGGTTATATGGGTTTTCAATTGCATAGTTCACACCGGAGCTTGCAGTTCCAGTGCGTTCCAGTTCCAGAAAAAAAAAGTAGAACATGCTGCATTTTTCCTGCACTGGAACGCTGTAAAAAGCATCAAAAACTCACGGGAACGCACCAAAATGCACTGGAACACCAATGTTCTTATTTAAGGTTAAGAAAAAAAAGGGGGGTGGGGAAATGCACTGTACTGCATCAAAAACGCATCAAAAATGCACCAAAAATGCATCAAAGCACGCATGCAAAAACACATTTGGAGCGCACCCAGACTGCGTTTCTATGGTGTGAACTGGCCCTAAGAGCGCTTTCACACTGGGGCGGTGGGGGCGTCAGCGGTAAAACAGCGCTATTTTTAGCGCTGCTTTACCGTCGTTTTTGCGGCGGTATTCGGCCGCTAGTGGTGCGGTTTTAACCCCCGCTGGCGGCCGAAAAAGGGTTAAAACCGCTTGCATAGCACGGCTATAGCCGCGGTATTGCCGCGGTATTGCCGCAGTATAGCCGCGCTGCCCCATTGATTTTAATGGGCAGGAGCGGTGAATACACCGCACCTTCACCGCTCCAAAGATGCGGTTTGCAGGAGATTTTTTTTCTCCTGCCAGCGCACCGCTTCAGTGTGAAAGCCCTCGGGCTTTCACACTGAACAAACAGTAGCGGCAGTTTTAGGTCGGTTTGCAGGCGCTATTTTTAGCGCAATAACACCTGCAAACCGCCCCAGTGTGAAAGGGGCCTAATAGTTTTTTGAAACTATTGATGCCCCCGCTGAGACCACCGCCTGTGGAAGGGAATTCCACATCCTTGCCGCTCTTATACACGCGACCGGTTTTGCCGCCGGAATAAACTCCAAAGGTTTCTCCGACGGAACTCAGACGGAATTCCATTCAAGCGGTCTTGCCTACACACAGTCAAACCAAAGTCCGAACGCGGTGACGTACAACACGTACGACGGGACTAGAAAAAGGAAGTTCAATAGCCAGTATCCAATAGCTTCCGTCTCGTACTTGCTTCAGAGCATGCGCCGTTTTTGGTCCGTTGGAACACCATGCAGACCAGCGGTTTTCCCGATAGGAATTGGTTCCGTCGGAAACATTTAGAAAATGTTCCATTTCTAGGTCCGTCAGAATTTTCGAAAAAAAAAAAAAAAGTCTGATGAGGCCTACACACGATCGGAATATACGATGAAAAAACTTCCGTCTGACTTTTTCTGTTGGACATTCCGCTCGTGTGTACGCGGCTTTACAGTAAAGTATAAGGTTAAACCTCTTTTCTTCTAATTTGAACGAGTGACCACGAGTCTTGTTAACTCCCTTCCGCAAAAAAGTTTTCTCCCTATTGTGGGGTCACCAGTACAGTATTTGTACATTGAAATCATATCCCCTCTCAAGCGTCTCTTCTCCAGAGAGAATAAGTTCAGTGCTCACAACCTTTCCTCATAACTAAGATCCTCCAGACCCTTTATTAGCTTTGTTGCCCTTCTTTGTACTCGCTCCATTTCCAGTACATCCTTCCTGAGGACTGGTGCCCAGAACTGGACAGCATACTCCAGGTGCGGCCGGACCAGAGTCTTGTAGAGCGGGAGAATTATTTTATCTCTGGAGTTGATCCCCTTTTTAATGCCAATATTCTGTTTGCTTTGTTAGCAGCAGGTTGGCATTGCTGAGCCTATCATCTACTAGGACCCCCAGGTCCTTTTCCATCCTAGATTCCCCCAGAGGCTCTCCCCCTGCATCCAGGTGGATTATACTGCTTTTTTTTTTTTTCAGGAAAAATTAGGCTTTCATTTGGTGGTAAATGATTATGGATACCCCCCCCCCCCTTTTTTTTCAAAGGAAAACTGGCTCTAAAGAGTAAAAAAAAATATTTTTTAAATGTAGCTGTATATTTCTTCTTACTACCATAACCTTCCACCAAAGAACAACCCCAAATAAATTCTACAAATCCTGGCGATCGCAACAATACCACATATGTGTATGTATGTTAGTTGTTGTTTGTACCTGTAGTACAGCCCAGAAGCAATAGTGCGCAATTTTTTTTTTTTTTTTGGTGCTACCTAAAACACACTGACGCTAACTGACACTGATGCTAATTAACCACTTCAGCCCCGGAAGATTTTACCCCCTTCCTGACCAGAGCACTTTTTGCGATTCGGCACTGCGTCGCTTTAACTGACAATTGCGCGGTCGTGCGACGCTGTACCCAAACAAATTTGACTTCCTTTGTTCCCCACAAATAGAGCTTTCTTTTGGTGGTATTTGATCACCTCTGCGGTTTTTATTTTTTTGCGCTATAAACAAAAAAATAGCGTAGATTTTGAAAAAAAAAAACAATATTTTGTACTTTTTGCTATAATAAATATCCCCCCAAAAATATAAAAAAACTAATTTCTTCCTCACTTTTGCAAAAAAAAACAATATTTTTTACATTCTGCTATAATACATATCTAGAAAAAAAAAACGTATTCCTCAGTTTAGGCCAATATGTACTCTGCTACATATTTTTGGTAGAACAAAAAAATCGCAATAAGCGTAGATTGATCGGTTTGCGCAAAAGTTATAGCGTCTACAAAATAGGAGGATACATTTTGGGTTTTTTATTTATTTTTTATTGTTTTTACTGGTAATGGTGGCGATCTGCGATTTTTAGCAGGACTGCGACATTGCGGCGGACAAATCTGAGCACAAGTGACACTTTTTGGGGACCGGTGACATTATTACATTGATCAGTGCTATAAAAATGCACTGATCACTGTATAAATGTCACTGGCAGGGAAGGGGTTAACATTAGGGGGCGATTAAGGGGTTAAGTGTGTTCCCTCAGTGTGTGTTCTAACTGTGTGGGGGGCTGGGGTGCCTGGGAAAACAAAGAGATCTGCTGTTCCTGGTCACTAGGAACAGCAGATCTCAGAGTTGTCCCCTGTCAGAACAGGGATCCGCCTTACTCCTCACCGCGATCGCGGGTGGCCGCGCGCCCACAGTTTTACATGCACAGACCGGCGTACGGGTACAGTGGTTTGCACAGGAGTGCTGAACTGCAGCCGTATATATACAGTGGCTGGTCAGCAAGCGGTTACAAAAACAAACTCCAAAATATCCATAATGTCCTAAATATACTAACCCTGACCTTTGACCCTGACCTTGACCTTTGACCCTGACTTGACCCAAGCACTAACCCTGGCGCTGACCCAGATCAAACCTTCATCTAGGTCATAGGCGTGCAAACAGGGTGTGCCAGGTGTGCCTGGGCACGCCCCAATCACCCTGTGCGCATTAAGCCGGCCTTAGATGGATCAGACCTCGACTAGTTCAACAGGGACTGGCCGAGATTCAATCCATCTATAGGCAGGCTGGTTGTACTGAAGTAAGTGCATTGATCGACTTCAGTACAACCAGCCTGTCCGATTTTTTTGCATGTGATCACTGCCAGCAGCTATAGCAGCCAGCAGTGATCATTGTGTGATCATTGTGTTCTGCTGGTGTGGAAGGCTCTATTGATCTGTTTGCCGGTGGGGAGATGGGAAAGATTTCCCTGTGACGGACTCTGCCATAAGAGAAGTGTATATACACACACACATGTGTAGCTTTAGGGGGTGCACACCCTAATGAAATAGGCTGCGCACACCTATAATCTAGATATTTTTCTTTATTTTTTAATTTTTTTAACTATTTTTTATTTTAAAAAAAAAAAATTACAAACACTTTTTTCTTTCTTTCTGCAAGGAACGAGAAAGATACATTGTATACTTCTTCTTTTTTTACAGAAAAAAAAACACATGAGGTGGGCTTCACAGTGACTGATCACTGTGGTAGCCAATCAGAGGCTATCACAGCGATCAGGTGACCCAGAATCAGGATATCCGGATCCCGGTCATTAGTATGGGTCCGGGGTTCTCAGTGAGACCCCAGTCTCTGTGCTGGGAGAAAGCCGTGTGTAGCGCTCCCGGCACCAAGGAAGAAACATATATATGCGGCCCCACCTAAAAAAAGCTCAGTGCAGTCAGGCTGCATATATGTGTTACGTCGGCGTGAAAGGGTTAAGTTAAAATAACAAACAGTGGCAGCTGGTGCTCAAAATTTTTGGGGGGGGCACAAACTGATAAATTCTGAAAAAAACCCCATTGATTGCAGCCTCACTGTGCCATCAAACGCAGCCACTGTGCCCATCAATTGCCGCCACTGTGCCATCAAACGCAGCCACTGTGCCCATCAATTGCCGCCACTGTGCCATCAAACGCAGCCACTGTGCCCATCAATAGCTGCCACTGTGCCATCAAATGCAGCCACTGTACCATCAAATGCAGCCACTGTGCCCCATAAAATGCAACCACTGTGCCCATCTATTGCCTCCACTGTGCCCATCAAATGCAGCCACTGTGCCTATCAATTGCCGCCACTGTGCCATCAAATGCAGCCACTGTGCCCCATAAATTGCAGCCACTGTGCCCTTCAATTGCTGCCAATGTACCATCAAAGGCAGCCACTGTGCTATCAATCGCAGCCACTGTGCCCATCAATTGCCACCACTGTGCCATCAATCGCAGTCACTGTGCCATCAATCACAGCCGCTGTGCCCATCAATTGCCACCACTGTGTCATCAAACACAGCCACTGTGCCCATCAAATGCAGCCACTGTGCCCATCAATTGCCGCCACTGTGTCATCAAACGCAGCCACTGTACCATCAAATGCAGCCACTGTGCCCCATAAAATGCAGCCACTGTGCCCATCAAATGCAGCCACTGTGCCCATCAATTGCTGCCACTGTGCCCATCAAATGCAGTCACTGTGCCCATCAATTGCTGTCAATGTACCATCAAAGGCAGCTACTGTGCCCATTAATTTCCGCCACTGTGCCCCATCAAACGCAGCCACTGTGCCATATCAAATGCTGCCAGTGTGCCCCCCGCCAGCCCGCCGTCTGCACTTACCTGTCTCAGTGGGACCGCTCCTCGATGTCTTCTCCCGTCCTCTCTTCCCATCCTCGGCTATGATTGGATGTCTGGCATCCGATTACAGCGCCTGTTGTGTCAGCCAATCAGGTGACGGTTAACAGATCCGAGCACCTGATTGGTGGAGAGGCTGTTTAGTGTTAGGAAAGCGAATATTCATTCGCTTTTCTAACACAGATGAGTGACCTGCGAGCAGGTCACCTTTTTAGACGCCTATTAGAGCCTATGGCTCTAATCAGGTGCTTCAAAACCAACCCCCGCCACTGTAATTCAGGCGCCCTTAATATACATTATATATGTGTGTAATAAAGTTATGTTTTAAATCTTCCCATGAAACTGGTATAAATAAATGTAAGTACATATTGTTTAAAGAGAGAGAGAGAGCACAACTCAAACTACTTGCTTTCAGACTATCTCTCTGTAAATGACTCTACCTACACTCTGAATTATGAGAACAGGTTCAGGGAAGGAGAAATGAGGAGGTGTCACATCCTTGACTCATGCATATGTGTGTGTAAAATAGATCTTGAGCTATTGAGCTCAGTAAGAAAGGACACTGTGAAAGGACTACAATGTTTCATATTTACCAAACTTAAAAAAACATGATTTTTTTTTTAAGGTATGGATATTTTTTTAATCAAGTTATGGTATTGTAAAAATGACTTACATTTAACGTTATCTTTATACTATTTTATTTACATGTTTATTTTGTTTACTTTCAGAAATGGGGGCCCATGGGATTCTCTTGCTATGTACGCTGATCGCAGCATTTTTGGGTAAGAATTACATCTTTAAAAACAATTAAAAAAAATATTAGTCCAAGAATGAAATCAGTGAAGACTAAAGGATGTATGGACCTGATCTTTCGTGACCAGAGTTCCTTGAAGACTACTTTAGATTTTAGATTCCTGGCCAAGTGTGGTGGAGTCTGTGTGCATTAGAGTGCTTAGCTTGTTTTATCTACTTAAAGCATTTTAGGATTGTGGGGAAATTAGGTTTTTATTTGGTACTCTGTTTAAAAAAAAAAAACTATACTTTTTTATGATTAGCTGATAAATGGACAAAAATGTTGAAGAATTGCCTATTAGGTTATTTTACTTTCAAGGTCTATCTCTGGGCAAGTCCACATCTATATGGGTCAGAAAGGCGTGCAAAAGCTTGCGCTTTCCCAACAAGCAGAGAAACACTCTGCTCTTCAGCAGACACGCGGGGAGGTGTCATTAGTTCTTAATGTGTCAGAAACCATGAAATCAGACCGAGACAGAAGTACAGTTAAATCACACTTGTTTAATAATAAAAGTAAAAAGAACAAACTTAGTCAAAACATAGCCAAATTTAAGTAACGGGAAAGGATAGTCAGCCAAGCCAGAAGTCAGGGATCAATGTAGTGGAACAGCAAGCAGGCTCTGGAGCCAGAAGGGATATCAACAAAGCCAGTCTTTAAACAGGAACGCAAAGATAGTTTCTTGTGATGTGACCAAGGCAAAGGCAGAGCTCCTCTGGACTGGACGGCTTAAGTAGGCAGGACTGACGAGCAGGATATCATCAACAGCTGAGTAACTGTGGAGAGAGATGGGAGCTGGCAATTAGCCGACAGCTGAGAGAAGGAAGGGATGAGCCCAACCCTGACATAATGGCACCCCCATATATCGGTAAACATGCATGTTTTCAAGTACGCCAAACAGCATGGTGCCAAGGGTGCCAAGGGTCAGGGACTTCTTTACCCACATTTCTTATTAGCAGGGAGGCTTACTGAAATAAATGGGCTGCCCTACATGAGACACTCAGGAATGCGCATAAAACGCACCGGTGTGCAATAATGTGCACCAAGCTTTAAGGAAGATCTTTTATACATTAACCCAGCTCCACTGTCTGTGTCTCAGTTGCACAGTTTCCAGTAGACATGTGCAATTTGTTTTTCATTCCCGAATCAGTTTTTTAGCGAAATTCGACAAATTTGTTAATGCGGAAATATACCTGAATTAACGAAAACCCGTTTAACAAGTTTTTCCGAATATTCGTAAATTCGAAAATTTGTAAATATGTAAATTCGGAAAATTGAAAATTCGAAATTCAAAAATCCGAAACCTTGAAAATCTGAAATAATAACTAACTAATAATGATAATAATAACTTCAAGCGGAGTTCCACCCAAAAATGGAACTTCCGCTTTAAGGGAAGGTGACCCCCTGACATGCCACATTTGACATTTGTCATTTTTTTGGGGGGGGGCAGATACCCTCTTTTTAGGGGGTCCCAGCTCCCACTTCCTCCCGGCGCACTGCGGCACCGGAAGGGAGATCACTTCTCCCCCCTCCCTCTCGGCAATCATCTGGAACACGTCACAGGTCCCAGATGATTGCCCGGCCAGTCACAGCGCACACCGCGGCTCGCGCATGCACAGTGAGTGCCCGGCTATGAAGCCGCAGCCAGGTGCCCACAGTTGCAATGCCGGCGATGCAGAGAGGAGAGGGAGACGAGCGGGGCTTCGTTCCCCTGCATCGCTGGACCCTGGGACAGGTAAGTGTCTGATTATTAAAAGTCAGCAGCTGCAGTATTTGTAGCTGCTGACTTTTAATTTTTTTTTTTTTTTTTTTTTTAAGCAGAACTCCGCTTTAACTATCATTAACTATTAAATTATAGGTATTGGAAGTCCCTTTCAAATGTGGCTGTTAGTGAACATAACGAATATGAATTTATCCGAAGTTACGAATTAACCCGAAATAACGATTGCCGTAACTAAACAAATGGAACTTAATGAATTAATAATAATAAATAACAATAATAATAATAATAAAACCTTTTTTATTATTATTATTTATTATTATTAATTTGTTGCGTTCCATCTGTTTAGATATGGCAATCGTTATTTTGGATAATTCGTAACTTTGGATAAATTAGTATTCGTTACGTTCACTAACAGCCACATTTGAAAGGAAATTCCAATACCTATAATTTAATAGTTAGTTATTTTTAGTTAGTTAGTTAGTGAGTTAGTGAGTTAGTTAGTTAGTTAGTTAGTTAGTTAGTTAGTTAGTTAGTTAGTTAGTTAGTTAGTTAGTTAGTTAGTCTTTCAAATTTTCGGATTTTCTTTATTCTTTTTGAATTTACGAATTTTCTAATTTTCAAATTTACGAATTTACCAATTTTTGAATTTACCAATTTTTGAATTTACCAATTTTAGAATTTTCCAAATTTACAAATTGCGATCATAACGAATGCCCCAAAAAATGGAAAAAATTAAATAAAACAAAACAGCCAAATTTGAAAGGAAATTCCAATACCTATAATTTAATAGTTAGTTATTTTTAGTTAGTGAGTTAGTGAGTTAGTGAGTTAGTTAGTTAGTTAGTTAGTTAGTTAGTTAGTTAGTTAGTTAGTTAGTTAGTTAGTCTTTCAAATTTTCGGATTTTCTTTCTTCTTTTTGAATTTACGAATTTTCGAATTTTCAAATTTACGAATTTACAAAATTTTTGAATTTACCAATTTTTGAATTTACCAATTTTAGAATTTTCCAAATTTACAAATTGCGATCATAACGAATGCCCCGAAAAATGGAAAAAAATAAATAAAATAAAACAGCCAAATTTGAAAGGAAATTCCAATACCTATAATTTAATAGTTAGTTATTATTAGTTAGCTAGTTAGTTAGTTAGTTAGTTAGTTAGTTAGTTAGTTAGTTAGTTAGTCTTTCAAAATTTCTAATTTTCTTTCCTCTTTTTGAATTTTCAAATTTTCGAATTTACGAATTTTCGAATTTACGAATTTTCAAATTCATCAATTTTCGAATTTACGAATTTACGAATTGCGATCATAACGAATGACCCGAAAAACGAAAAAAAAAAAATGAAACGAAAACAAACACATTTTTTGGCAGTGCACATGTCTAGTTTCCAGTAACAACAACCGTTGGATCCAGAGCTGCAGTAGACCAGTAGCTCCTTCTTGCTGCCATCATATTGCTGCCATCTACTGTATGCTGAGAGAACGGCACCAACCCCCAACCAATAGAAAGTGTCCATATCAACCAGGCAGTGATAGGGACACCTGCAAAAGGAACCTCCTCCTTTGCAGGAAAAACTAGATAAAGCTCGGGACTTGGTGCATTACATGACCACAGATTAATGTAAGTAATTGGGAAATTTAGAATAAAAAAAAAAAACTAACCCAGTGATTAGTTGGGAGGGGGAAAGGGTATGAGCAGTGCCAGGATTATTCATTAACTGTTTTCAATACATTTTTAAAAAATGTTTTAAATCAACGCATTTCTCCTTTATTTTTTTCTTCTTCCAGATATGGGGTGGACAGGTCCTGCAGGGACGGAGTTCATCACCACCTTCTTGCAGAATGGGGCGAATGGTTTATCTGGTCAGAAATGTATTCTTCGGGTGACCGGCCTTCATGATAACACCACAGTCACCGTCATTGTGTCGGGGGAATCCTTCAAGACAAGCTTTGAAATACAAAATAAAAATGCCCTGACTCTGACTCTTCCAACATCAACGGAGGTTAGAGGAAGTGGGGTTTTTACGAAAACAGTCCACATCAAAGCTACCTCTCCCATCATTGTCGTTTTGCTTCATGAAAAATTCCGTACAGCTGAGACAACGGTTTTGCTCCCAGTGTCCAGTTTAGGGACTGTTTATTACCTTTACACCCCCAAAACTGGATCTTCTGGTTCCTCTAAGGTTTTCTCCGTGTTGGCGACTGAAGAAACCACTGTTGAGATTCACAACAAAGGATTTATTCAGTTGAATGGGAAAGGATATAGACCGAATAGTGTTATTACCATAACCTTAGCTTCTATGGAAGGCGTTCAGGTTCTCAGCCCAGAAGATCTTTCAGGTTCTAAAGTGGTTGCTAACAAACCAGTGGCTGTGTTGAGTGGAAACACTTGCGCCCAAAAAAACACCAAGTGTAATCATGCCTTTGAGCAACTCTTGCCTGTGCCCAGCTGGGGAATTCACTACCTGGTGGCACCAGTCTCTATATTATCACAGCAAAAATCAGACACCGTCGCGGTTATTTCCGCTGGTCCCACTGAAGTGACCTACACCTCTGGTGATAAACAAGAGAAACAAAACATGGTGGAGGGTCAAGTCTTAGAGCTTGACATATCAAGCGCGCCATTAAAAATTGAAGCGAATAACGGAGTGCAAGTCATTTTCCTCAGCTCAGGTGGAAAAGGCAGAAGGTACGAGTATTCCCCTTTCATGATGAATATCTTAGACGTCGATAGCTACTGCTCAGCCTACGCCGTATTTGGACAACGAAGCATTGACAACTATTTTACCATAATAGCCGAGAATGCTGCAATGGAAGGCATCACTTTAGATGGGAAAAGCCTTACGGATCCCGAGTGGAAGTCAATTCCGGGAACGGAATTCAGCTGGCTTGAGTACAATTATGGAAATTCTGCAACCTCTCACAGAATTGAACATGAGAATAAAAAATTTGGCCTGCAGAGTTTCGGAATCAGTTCGGTCTACAGCTACGGCAGTTTAGGAGCCTGCGTCAAAGGTATTCTTTTGAAAGCTTATTTTTTTTTATTTAAATGCTTTTGAATTAACTCCTTTGCACCCATGGGTAAAACAAATCTAAAAGCCTAAGCACAATTTTGCAACTTTGACTGGTGTTAGTAAAACCATACATATCATCACAACTACTTTGTGCATCCAGGTGGATTCATTCCTGTTTTTTTCAAGACAAATTGGGCTTTGTTTTGGTGGTAAATAGCAATGGAAATCTCAGATTTTTTTTTTTCAAAGGAAAACTGGCCCAAAATAATTAAAAAAAATCTTTTTTTTTTTTTTTTTAAAGTGGTTGTAAACCCTTACAGACCACTTTTACCTACAGGTAAGCCGAGATTAAGGCTTAACTGTAGGTGCAAGAAATATCTCCTAAACCTACATGGTTTAGGAGATATTTCCAAAAGACAGGCACCGATGTCTACGGCGCATGCGCCGTGGACAACGGCGTGCAGGCGCACTGAGCGTGCCGTCTCTAACGACGATCATGCCATTAGTGGCGGCACCAGCGCGCATGCGCGGGAGTGACGTCATCGCGGCTCCGGCCAATCACAGCGCCGGAGCCGCGATACCCGGAAAGAAGATGGACGCTTCATAGAAGAAGGGACAACGGTGACATCGCAGGCTCCCTTGTCGGGTAAGTGACACATAATGGGCTAGTATGCGATGCATAGTAGCCCATTATGCTTTTCCTTTGCAGGGAAACAAAGAGGATTTACTTCCTCTTTAAATTTAGCTGTACTTGCTACTACCATAACCCTACACCAAAGAACAACCCAAATTATTCTTCTGATCACAGCGGTACAACATATGTATATGTTACTTGTTGTATGTACCCATAGTACAGTCCAAAAACAATACTGCACATTTCGTTTTTTTTTTTATCCTACCTAAAACACTGACACTAACACAGATACAAAAAAAACTCTTGTAAAAAAAAAAAAATTCTGACCTTTGACCCCGACCTTGACCCAAGCACTAACCCTGGCATTGACCTAGATCAATCCTTGAGCTAGGTTTTTTTTTTTTTTTTTTGTATTATTTTTTTTTTTACACACACCTTTTTTTCTATGCAAGGAGAGAGAGAGATAGTATCTCTCTCCTCCATTCACAGAGAAAGAAAACCTGGGAGCGGGCTTTACAGTGATTGATCACTGTGATAGCCGATCAGAGGCCATCACATCGATCAGGTGACCCGGAAACGGGAGTTCCAGGTCCCGATCGTTAGTACGGGACCCGGGGCTCTCTGTGAGACCCCGGTCTCTGTGTTGGGAGTGCCCCATCACAAAGGGAGATACGCAAAAATGCAGCCCCGTGGGAAAAAAAGCCTAGTCTGGTGGGGCCGCATATTTGCGTATGGTCGCCATGAAAGGGTTAAAGCAAATCCATAGCCCAAATCTTATTTTTATTTTTTTTGGAGAACGTAGACATTGGGGGGTTGATTGGGACATACCATTTACTAAAATTGGAGAGTGCAAAATCTGGTGCAGCTGTGCGTGAGAGCCAATCAGCTTCTAACTTCAACTGGTTCAATTAACGGCTTCAGCCCCGGAAGATTTTACCCCCTTCCTGACCAGAGCACTTTTTGCGATTCGGCACTGCAATGCTTTAACTGACAATTGCGCGGTCGTACGACGTTTTACGCAAACAAAATTGACATCCTTTTTTTCCCACAAATAGAGCTTTCTTTTGGTGGTATTTGATCACCTCTGCGATTTTTATTTTTTGCGCTATAAACAAAAAAAGAGCGACGATTTTGAAAAAAACACAATATTTTTTACTTTTTTGCTATAATAAATATCCCCCCAAAGATATATAAAAAAAACTATTTTTTTCCTCAAATTAGGCCGATACGTATTCTTCTACATATTTTTGGTAAAAAAAAACCCGCAATAAGCATATATTGATTGGTTTGCGCAAAATTTATAGCGTCTACAAAAAAGAGGATAGTTTATGGCATTTTTATTTTTTATTTATTAGTAATGGCGGCGATCTGCAATTTTTTTGGGACTGCGACATTATGGCGGACACATCAAACATTTTTGACACATTTTTGGGACCATTGTCATTTATACAGCGATCAGCGCTATAAAAAAAATTAATTGATTACTGTGTAAATGACACTGGCAGTGAAGGGGTTAACTGCTAGGGGGCAGGGAAGGGGTTAAGTGTGTCCTAGGGAGTGATTCTAACTGTGAGGGGGGTGGGCTTGAACACACATGACAGAGATTACTGCTCCCGATCACAGGTAGCAGTAGATCAGTGTCCTGTCACTAGGCAGAACGGGGAAATGCTTTGTTTACATAAGCATCTCCCCGTTCTTCCTCTACGTGACACGATCGCGGGCACCCGGCGGACATCGAGTCCGCGGGACCCGCGGTCATGGGCACGGAGACCGTGGCGGGCGGGCACGCGCACGCGCTGGCAACACCGCTTCTTAAAGGGGACGTACCTGTACGCCCTTTTGCCTGCTGGTGCCATTCTGCTGACGTACATTGGCGTGCACTGGTCGGCAAGCGGTTAAAGTATTAGTACTAAAGGCAAAACTTTTTTTTTTTGTTTTGGATAGAGTGGGGGGAATTACAACACAAACAAAAAGAGAAGCCCTTCGTGCTCCGACCAGAGCAGCACTCAGTCCCAAATACTACACAACAGAAAAAACAAAGAACAATTTGCCCAAGAGACTTTGAGGAGTGGTGCTCTATAAAATAGTACAACATACGTAAAAAAATACAAAATGTATTAGATTTGCATAAAAAAATAAGAAGTACAGATTGACATTCATTGTGTAAAAGTGAGGTCAACGTTTCACCAATGTACATTCAGGATGCCACAATAATGATACATGGATCGATATTCATATGCGAACACTGCAAGCGCTATGCAATTCGTGGGCCAATTCCAGAAAATGTGTGACTGAGTATACTCACGTATGAACTTAAATTCATATTCGGGTGGGGCAACTACAATGCTATCCACAGGATTTACTTTAATGGTTTATGATTTAATGTGTATTATAAGTATAGTTTGGAATGTCATTACATAACAATCCAGAATGATGCCTATAAATGTCTCTCCACTGTTTAGCAATCCAAGAATTTGGAAAAAATCTTACTTCATTATAGACATACATTATTCAAGTGTTATTTTGGTTATTTAAAGTAAACCATGTTTTACTAAAGGGGTTCCATAGGCCCACATGCCTGAAGAGGACCACATAATAAGTTTGCGTTTACTTGAATCTTAGGCCATTTTAATGATTTATGTAAATTTGTGTCTGATTAAGATCCAGGTCCTCCACCTCCCACTTGCAGAAACACGGCTTGCCCTTCACGTCAAGTGTGCATCATGGAGAACGGGAAACCCAAATGCGTCAAACCACAAGTGGACTTGTGCTGGGCGTCTGGAGATCCTCACTTCCGAACCTTTGATAGAGTGTATTACGACTTCATGGGGACATGTACATACACGTTTGCCACAGTCTGTGGGGATGTTGTTGACAAAGATCTGCCGACGTTCTCAGTTCAATTCAAGAGTGATAATCGTGGAAATGTTAGAGTTTCTTATGTAGGTCAAGTCACATTACAAACAGGTGGTCATACCATTGTGGTCAAGAAAGGAGAGCATGGCTATGTGAGGGTAAGTAGTACTCAGGACTGGATTTATACTTTTTGCTCTCCTGGGCAAGCTACCTTATGCCATCCTTCCTTGCTGATACTCCCCCCTTCTATCACATTCACCCTCACAGGACAATGTTCTATGTAAATGTGAATAAATGACAATAGGCAAAGTGGATTAACAATTGTATTAAAAATAGAATTGCACAAATAGCATGGCAAATAAACATATAAACATTAACTTCTCAATATATTATTAATAAATAGTAAATTTGGCATCAGAAACTAGTGTTGGGCCGGTGCATACTGGGTCGGCGACGTCACATGGAGGATTGCCACCAGGTGACGTCACCAGGTGCCCCCGCCCCTTACCTATTTAAGAACTGTCAAATGGCGAAGCAGGCAGTCGGCAGTTAGCCATCGTCACGGGTGGATCTTTTTTTTTTTTTTCAGGTCCCACGGTGATGGCGGGCATCATGATTGACGATAGATCTACATCGGGAGACAATGTTATATTTTATAAAGGAATTGTCAAGCAGTGTGTGTGTTTTTTTATTTCTTTTTGACACTTTTTTTTTGTAAATGAGTAGGGTCACAATGTACCCCATACTCATTCACATCGGGGGGTGTGGGGGATGGGATCTTGGGGCCCTCTTGTCAAAGGGGGCTTCCAGATTTCGATAAGCCCCCTGCCCGCAGATCCCCCCAACCACAGCTCAGGGTTGTGGGGAACAGGCCCTTATCCCCATCAACATGATGACAAGGTGCTTTGGGGTGGGGGGGGCAGAGCACTCCCCGAGGTTGAGGTCATGTGGCCTGGTATGGTCCTGGAAGCCTTTCCTGGCCTGCCAGGCTGCATGCTCAGACAAGGGCCTGCTATGGACTGGGGAAGATCCCCACACCATTTGTCTTTTTCTATTTTTCGTTTCATTCTGCTGTTAGCGGAGAAGCCCGTTGACAGCTGATGACTCATCCTTACCAACCAGCTATTCACTGCGCCCTGATTGGGCAAAGCTTTGCCCAATCAGGGCTTAGAATGCACTGTGCAGAATGCAGTGCATTGTAGGGTGCTTGGCGGGCGAACATCCCGCTGAGCGCCCCGTAAGTTCGGGTGTTCCCCGATCAGGCAATGTTCAGGCTGAACTTATGCAAAGTCTGAACCGTTTGCCCAACACTATTAGAAACACAATTGATTCCATTATGACACAGCCATTAAAATGTCCGCAGAGACACAATCGGTATTGCAATGACATAATCAGCATTGGGTCTAAAGAACCACAATCAGCTGTAACTGTCACAGCGTTTCCTTCTTTCACTGTCCATTCCACTGTCTACACAGGACATGTGTACAACCCCTCTCTCTAGCATTATGTGGGAAGGTAGTGGGAGTAACTGGAAACATAGTGGGCCTGCTACAGGCATGGGAGCTGAAAATGTACAAAGGCATGTGCTGGAGAAACAAATATTGCCTGACAGGCTTTTAAGCCTATAAGTAGCAATGGCAAACATCAATTTAAAATGGTCCTGGTAGTTACTGTATGTGCTATCCCTGGTGACCATGGCACCCTTAGGCATGAACTATGAGGCCTAGTGAAAAACCTGGCCCTACTTGTCCTCTTGATCACCATTTCACTGCATACAAAGGATAATCACCCTTCGCCTTTCTCTAGCCTTCTAGGGGGTTGTAGTGGGAGCAGCTGAAAACAAGGTGGAGTTCTGGATAGGCCAGTTGAGGGTAGTTGAAACTTACATAGGCGTGTGCTGGAGGAACGGGAGGATGGAGTATTGACTGACAGGCTTTCAATGCCTATAAGTGAAAATTGGCTAGCATCAATTTAAATTGGTCATGGCTGCTACTGTTTGTGGTGCCCTTGGTGACCATGGCACCCCAAGGCATGTCTTATGTGGCTAAGTGAGAAATCTAGGCCTGCACCTAATCTAACACACAATATACTCTGTGTCTACACACAAAAAAAAAATAATGATTTCTTCCTTTTAATATGGTGAATCAGAAGAAGGAAATTTTTACTGACGCTAATAAAAGCTGATATCAATGTTGTTTAACTCTTGACGCCATTTTTCTTTTCTTGGTCATTCTTTCCAGGTGGACAACTGCCTAAGACAGCTCCCTATATCACTGTTGAATGGGACTCTAACAATATTCCAGAGTGGGTACGCTGCCATTATACAGCTCGGGAATGATATGATGATGTCTTATGATTGGAACCATTACTTGTGGATGGAGCTCACAAGGCGCTATGCTGGAAAGATGTGTGGCATGTGTGGAAATTATAACCAAAATTCAGCAGATGACTTCCTTACTCCTTCTGGGACCCAAGCTGCCAACCCCATTGCCTTGGGCACTAGCTGGGCGGTAAGATATAGTCTACTATCAAACACCTTGTTTAGGGGCTTCCTCCTTTGTCTAATTGTGTAACTGTTGATGGTTGTCTGTCTTGTGTTGGCAGGTAGAAGATGGCACATTGTGCTGGCATGATTGCCACGGCCCCTGCCTCAGCTGCCCACCCACCATTGCCCAGCAGTACATAACCGATGACTTCTGTGGGCTTATCAGCAAAGTCAATGGTCCATTCAGCAGTTGCCATTCAGTTCTAGACCCAAAGATGTACATTGAAAACTGTGTGTTCGATGTGTGCATCAACAATGGCTACAAGCAGATGTCATGTCAAGCGGTCAGTACCTACGCAGATGCCTGCCAACGGGCTGAAGTGAAGATTGGGCAGTGGAGAGATACAGCAGGATGCCGTAAGTAGTTGCTGTTGAGGGCACGCTCCAGTCAGTCATATAATACTATGCATTTAAAGAATATGTACTGTATAGCCCAATTTTTTTTAGAGTAAGGTAGGAATAAAACTGCTATCAAGTAATTTTTTTTGCTGCCTGAGTCAGGCTGGGGAGATGACCTTCATTTTCTGCCTTGGAGATGCAACAGGAAGTGAGAGCAAATCTCCCTGCAGGGAATTCCCATTTTACACAATGGTCACCAGAACAGGTGCCCCACTGGAAGACTTCTCCTCAAGTGTTGCCTTCATGACAGCTCAAAAATTTAAGATTTCTTCTTACTTTTTGTCCTGGTGACAATGGTCGCCAGAAGAAATAAAGGGGTATATGCCCCTAATGGGGATAGATAACACAATCAAAAGCTAACCCTTCCCTCTACAAAAAGTTTTCTTTTATACACACACGTTCAGTTTGAGGAGATGTTCTTTCTGAAACTCACCATTTTTTTCTGAAATGCACTGAATCTCAGGCTGCAAAAAGACCAGGTTTTCCAAGTTCGGTGATTGACTTCTGTAGTGTTCAGAATCTTGTTACATTTTAAAAAAGCTTACTCTCACCCCTGAAAGTATGTCCCCTGAGCTCAAACCCCCCTCCATGCTTCCTGAGCTCTGCTGTCCCATCTATAGGAACAGGATCTGCATGGCGGTTGGTACCAGGTGGAGGGGAGAAAGACCAGAGAACATGGATTGATCTCCCTTAGCTGCAAAGAACCCAGAAGCAACTTGTATAACGTCTCTTCCTGTTTTTGGTAACACTTTCTCTGGCCATTGTGAAAAGGGAAGAGACTAAAGGAGTGCAATCTGCACTCCATTATCTTCAATATAGAGCAGATAAGACATCAGGGGTCTGAAATACCCCTGATGTCTCATTAAAGAAAACCTGTGACAAAGAAATGATATCACGTAAAGGACTTTTTTGTCCCCTTTGTGATTTTAATAAATAAAAATAAAGTTAAATCCAAGAAAAAAAAAACTTAGCCCACCTTGCCCTGTGTACATGCACATTTGGATGCAAAAACACACCTTGATGGCACCTACAGGGCTGCTGTTATTTTACTTTCTTTTACATTTTTCTTTTGATCACTTTTATTCCTATTACAAGGAATGTAAGCATCCCTTGTAATATGAATCATTCGTGACAGGTCCTCTTTATGGTGAGATGCGGGGTCAATAAGACCCCGCATCTCTCCTCCAGGCTGGAAAGCATGAGATCAGAAAAAAAACACAATCTCATGCTTACCAGCCACGATCGCAGCTTTGTTTACATCCAAGGCTCGGACGTGACATCATAACATCACGCCCGGGCCTCCAACGGTCATAGAGCTGACTGGTGACCATCTGGTCACTGGAAATCTCTTTGGTCGTCATCCGGCGGCAGTCGATTCTTTCTCTGGGTCTCCGATGGCACGAGAGAGCCTGGAGAAGCACGGGATGGCGGTGGGAGGGGGATGTCCCCTCCCGTCGCCTGTAAGAATGATCAAGCAGTGGAACTGCCTCTATGATCATTCTTATGCTGCACAGAATCGCCGTATGAAAACAAGGATATCTGAATGATGCCTGTAGCTGCAGGCATCATTCAGATATTCCCACTGAAAGTCAAGGATGTCATATGACGTCCTTGGGCTGGAAGGACGTTAAATGTGGTTAAATGTGTCTTTTGATGGGTTGTTCATTTTTATGTTGTCATGTTTGGATGGGGTTCTTTTTGAGGACCTTAGATTGTAATAGATAAATGAATGATGAAAACGTTTCCATTTTCTGAGTCCTCTCCGAAGCAAATATATTAATGCCTTCCTTTCGATTTTCAGCCTTACCTTGCCCCACAGACAGCACCTACAAATTCTGTGGCAGTGCTTGCCCAGCAACCTGCGATGCTCCAGAAGGCGAGTCCGTTTGTATCGAGTCATGCGTGGAGACCTGCGAGTGCAATGCTGGGTTTGTTTTAAGCCAAGGCAAGTGTGTTCCGAAGGCAAGCTGTGGTTGCAGGTACAATGGTTTCACCTACTCCCCCAACGAAGAGTTCTGGAATGACACGGTGTGCCGGCAGAAGTGTGTGTGCAACCCTCAGACTCATAAGGTGGAATGTAAAAACAGTCCTTGCCGAGCTGGAGAAGAGTGCGCTGTGAGGAACGGCATCCTTGATTGCTACCCAACCTCCTATGGGTTGTGCGTAGGCTTCGGGGACCCGCACTACATAACATTTGATAATTTGAAGATGGACTTCCAGGGGACCTGTGTGTATTTGTTGGTGGGCCTCAGTGACCAAAGCCGAGGGCTTACCGACTTCCAAGTCCGCGTTCGGAATCAAAACCGAGGCAATGTCAGAGTCTCGTACACAAGTGCAGTTTATATCAGCGCCTATGGCACAGAGTTTGAAGCCAACAGACAGTATCCCAATAAAGTTATTGTAAGTATTGCAACATTATATTGTGTCTGAACCTTTACAACTGAACTCCCAACAGATATAAAACAGACCCATGAATGCATCTCTGCACAAAACAATACTAAATGTATTATTTTCAAAGCAAGTAGTCTAAGTATGTGAATTTTACCTTATTCGCTAAGCCCAGCCCCTGACAGACGAGTGACCTGGCCTTATTTTATCCACATGCCAAAATATGTGCCTTAAATAGACTCTGCCTGACCAAAGATGGCTGTCAAAGTCACATGGGACACCAGTATCCAAACGGATGCTGCTTCTTTTTGACTGAGGAGATCATAGAGGAACGAGGCTCCTCCCCGACTTCCTCCTCCACCTGCATTGCCACTACAGATGAGCGCCACCTGCAGTGGAGAAACAAGACTGCACCTGCCTATATACAGCTGTAAAACTGTTGTGTAGTTTCTTTGTGCATGGCTGAACATTTCCTGATGATAACAAAATCTCTTTTCTTTTTTGTTCCCATAGGTGAACAACACACTGCAAAATCTGCCCTATAGATCTTCCAATGGCCTGTTCAGCATGTATCTCAGTCCCTCCTCCATTGTTTTGATGTTCTCCTTTGGCCTGCAGGTCACTTATGATTATAACAGTGTTGTCGCAGTTGCAATTCCAGGCACTTACGCCAATGCTGTCAATGGACTCTGTGGAAACTTTAACAAGAACCCCAAAGACGACTTGATGCCTAAAGGAGGGAAGACTGTTACGGACATAACAACTTTTGGAAAGAGCTGGAAGGTAGCAGAAGTGTTAAATTGCAGAGATGAGGGAAACCCTGTCTGTAACAATCTCCAATCTGAAGAGAGAAGGCAAAGAGAGGGAGCCACCGAGTGCGGGGTCTTGGTTAGTCGACGAGGTCCATTCATTAAATGCTATGCTGTCGTAGACCCAGAACCGTATTTTACAAGCTGTGTCTATGACTCCTGCATCCTGGAAAACCGTCAAAGTATATTCTGCTCCGTCATAACATCATACGTGATGGCTTGTCAGGCTGCAGGGGTAACTGTACAACCCTGGAGAAGACAAGACTTCTGTCGTAAGTGATTTTTTTTTAGAATGATTAGCTTAACTAGTTTTATAAACTTGGAATTATTCTGATTTAGCTTTTTCAATATTATTTTTGATATTATGATAGTGATAGAGAGATATACAGTATATGTCCAAACATTTGTGGAAACCTGAATATCACACTTATACGAGCTTGTTGGACAACCCATTACGAAAAAATGGAGGGGACACTAAGGAGAAGAAAAGAGGATTGCTGCTCACCCCTTAAAAATTAGAACAAAAGAAGGAAGGTTTCCCCACATTGGGGTTTTTAGGCAGCACAATAACAGATATAGTCAAAGTTGAAAAAAGTATAACAATTTTATTGAATAATAATAAACCATCAAAGTTAAAAACAATGAGCTTCAGTGGGAATTATTTAAAAGAATAATAAGCTGAACATACATATGCAGACATTTGTTCATAACAATACTTTATACCATGAACATTAAAACTGACGCGTTTCAACCCCTATACTTGGGGTCTTCTTCAGAGGATCAGTCTGCAAGTAAAGGTATGTCCAACAAAAAACACAGATTCCCACATGGAGATCCCTTTAAAAGATATATTGCTTTGTCCCCTTCTCCAGTGGAGGATTCCAACCTCCTCTACCGCCGCCACAACCCAGACCAGGATGGTGAGAAGCAACGTGGCTTACGAGAGGTCACACTTTTGAGCGCCGCCCGCCAATGTAGACGACCGGCCGGGAAGCACCAAATCACCTTGCATTTATCCATCAGGTGTGCGCAACCCGCCGATGATCCCACGTGGACAACCCATAACCAGTAATATGGAGTTAGCCTGACACTTGTGGCCATAAAGCCCTTTACTCTCCTGGCAAGGCTTTCCACAAAGATTTTGGAGTGTGTTTGCGGGAATTTGTGCCCATTTGTGAGGTCAGGTACTGATGTTGGTTGAAAAGACCTGGCTCACAATCAGGGTTCCAATTCATCACAATGGTGTTCAGTAGGGTTGAGTTCAGGGCGCTGTGCAGGAAACTTGAGTTCCTCCACCAAATGGTCAATCCATGTCTCAATGAAGCCAACAGTAGGGTGGATTAACTAAAGGCAAATAGGCAGTGCACTTTCAAAGTGCAGTTGCTCCAGAGCTTAGGAAAATAAGGGACATAGGGGATAGTGGCCCTGTCACATGGTATGCATGATAAAGAAGTCCATCAATTTAGTCCTTGTTATGGAGTTCTTGGTATAAATGGAGGGGGGCTGAGGGGGGGTGGGGAGGAGAAAAGACCTCCATCATCCAATCATGAGCAAGCAAAAATGCTGTTTTTCTTTTCCTTGCATGTGATTGGGTATTCTTTGCAAAGGTGAAGCTTTACCTCATTTACTAAGCTCCGGAGCAACTGCACCTGCAGTATCTATGTGCCTTTAGTAAATCAACCCCTGTTGTTTGCAAAGACACAGTCATGCTGGAGCAGAAAAGGATCTTCCCCAAACTGTTGGGTGCAAGGTTGGAAGTGCACAGTTGTACTTGTATGCTAAAGCATTAACAGTACCTTTCACTGGGAGCAAATTAACTCAGTAATTTGGAAGACTTTCCACATACTACTGACGATATAATGCGAGTGTGATGGTTTAGGTGTCCACAAAATGTTGGTCATAGAGTGAAGATAGAATTTCCGTCGGAAAAATCTTGGATGGTTTTTCCGACGGAATTCCGCTCAAGCTTGGCTTGCATACACACGGTCACACAAAAGTTCTCTGAACTTTCGACCGTCAAGAACGCGGTGATGTCCAACACTACAACAAGCCAAGAAAACGAAGTTCAATGCTTCAGCGCACGCGCCGAATTGTTTCCGAGCATGCGTGGTTTTTTGCACGGCGGAATTGCATACAGACGAACGCATTTTCGGATAGGAACTTTTTCAGACCGAAGAATAGAGAACCTGCTCTCAATCTTTTGCTGGCTGGAATTCCGCCAGCAAAAGTCCGATGGACGCATTTTCTGACCAAAAGCTCTCATCGGACTTTTGCTGGCAGAATTTCCACTCGGGTGTGCTAGGCATAAGCCTTAACTTACTCCCAAACCCTACACCTTCAATTTGAGTCTCATAACCTAAACCCAACCACAAACCAGACACAAGCAAACACCACACCCAAAACTGTAGCCCTACCCATCAACCTACTGTAAACCCGAGATTAACCCAGAGAAATAGATTGGTATATAGATTGATTAATCTATTTAAATCAAATTTCATTTCTTGCAGCACGTTCCTGTCCTGCACACAGCAGATATGAGGTCTGTGCAAATCCTTGTCCGGTCACCTGCGATGGTCTCAGTTCACCAGATGGCTGCAGTGGGAATTGTACAGAAGGTTGTGTCTGTAACGACGGCTACCTACTTAGCGGTGGAGAATGCATCCCAATCTCCCAGTGCGGCTGCAGCTACAATGGTGCCTATTACTCTCTCGGTGAAAGCCTTTATGAAGGAAGCACCTGCTCCCAGAAATGTACTTGCACCACTGGTGGAGTCATGAGCTGCGCTCCTTCACCCTGCAGCGCCAACGAGGAATGCCGTGTAGAAAAGGCAGTACTTGGATGCCATCCCTTAGGCTCGGCCACTTGCAAAGCATCTGGGTATTCCAATTATAGATCCTTTGATGGACTCTCCTACAGATTTCAAGGGCAGTGTTCTTATGTGCTAGCCCAGAGCTGCAGCGGCAGTGTGCCTGGAAGTGACAAGAAGCTGGATGGGTTCAGGGTGACAATAAATCACGAGAAACAAGGTTCCAGTTCTGAAGTGATTGAAGCAGTAACGGTAGAAACCCATGGATTCAGTCTGACCCTTAGACGTCAACGAAGAGGCGTTGTTGAGGTAATGTTGCCTTCATGGAAATAAAGCTTATACTGTGGAATTTTAAGCAACAAAAAGTGTCAGACTGCCATATTGACACATGTGTGTCACTTTAAAAATTTTATGTAAATCAATATAAGATAAATTACACGCAGACATGTGCACTGCCAAAAAATGTGTTTGTTTTAGTTTTTTGTTCCATTAGGTTTTTTTTTTTTGTTTTTCGGGTCATTCGTTATGATCGCAGTTCGTAAATTAGAAAATTAATAAATTAGAAAATTCATAAATTCGTAAATTTGAAAGAATAACTAAACTAAAAATAACTATTAAATTAAACACAACAAATTAATAATAATAAATAATAATAATAATTAAAAGTTTTTATTATTATTATTGGTTTTTATTATTATTAATTTGTTGCGTTCCATTAGTTTAGATACGGCATTCGTTATTTCGGATAATTCATAACTTCGTATTCGTTACGTTCACTAACAGCCAAATTTGAAAGGAAATGCCAATACCTATAATTTAATAGTTAGTAATAGTTGAGTTATTATTAGTTAGTTATTATTTTGGATTTTCAAATTTCGAATTTCTGAATTTCCAAATTTTCAAATTTCCAAATTTTCTAATATTCAAACTTACGAATATTCAGAAAAATTTGTTAAAAGGGTTTTCGTTAATTTGGATATTTCCACATTAACAAATTTAAAAACAAATTCAGAACAAAACATTTTTAAGTAAATCAATATGAGATGAATTACACATAGACATGTGCACTGCCGAAAAATTTGTTTGTGTTAGTTTTCGTTCCATTAGTTATTTTTTTGTTTTTCTGGTCATTCGTTATGATCGCAATTCGTAAATTTGAAAATTCATAAATTTGAAAATTTGAAAGAATAACTAACTAAAAATAGCTAACTATTAAATTAAATAGGACAAATTAATAATAATAATAAATAATAATAATAATAATAATAATAAAAAAAAATTATTATTGTTTTTTATTATTATTAATTTGTTATATTCCATTCGTTTAGATACGGCATTCATTATTTCAGATTATTCGTAACTTCGGATAAATTCGTATTCGTTACATTCACTAACAGACACATTTGAAAGGAAATTCCATTACCTATAATTTAATAGTTAGTAACAGTTAAGTTATTATTAGTTAGTTATTATTTCAGATTTTAGAATTTTCAGGTTTTCGGATTTTTGAATTTTGAATTTCCAAATTTTCGAATTTACGAATATTCTAATATTCAAACAAAATTGTTAAAAGAGATTTTTTTTAATTTGGATATTTCCAAATGAACACATTTAAAAAACAAATTTGGAACAAAACAAATTGCACAGGTCTAATTACACATTATTGACCCAGAAATCTCATCAATAGCCTTGGGAATGTACTGCACATGGTTATGCTCTACTTGACTTCCTCTTTTTGGTAGCATGAGATGTGTCAAAGTAGAACTGTAGGCAAAACTTTTTTTTTTTTTTTTACATTTTGGATAGAGTAAGGACGGTTATAACTAGGGATGCACCAACACCATTTTTTACGAGCACTTAACGATGTTTTACCGATTACCGGCATCTACCGCAAGTGTTTAGTTTACACTTCAGTTGTCAGCAATGGTACAAAGCATTGAAAAGTTATTTACAAATGAATTCAATTTTTTTTTTCAATTTGTGCTTTTTTCAATGTGAAACGTGTGCGTGTGTATATATATACCGGTATATATATATATATATATATATATATATATATATATATACATATATATATATACAAAGCAAACATTTTTTTTTTTAAATTATTAATAGTTTATAAAATAGAAGTGAACAGAAAAAAATCAGCAGTAAAATAATAATTAAATGGAGAAGGGGCATAAGGAGTTAATTAAGGCTGATTTGAGTAAATTAAGGTTTAATAAGGGGTTAAACAGAAGAACATTTAAAGCGGAGCACCGCCGAAATTTTTTTTTTTAAAGTCAGCAGCTACAAATACTGCAGCTGCTGACTTTTAAAACATGGACACTTACCTGTCCAGGGTGCCCGCGATGTCGGCACCCGAGGCCGAACCGTCTCTCCGTCCTCGGGTGCTGCCGCCTCCATCTTCGGTAAGGGAATCAGGAAGTGAAGCCGTGCGGCTTCACTTCCCGGTTCCCTACTGCGCATGCGCGAGTCGCGCAGTGCAATACGGATGGTCCCTGCTGCCTCTGGGACCCGTGTGTTTCCCAGCAGGCAGCGGGGAGGGAGCAGGAAGTGGCGTAAAAAAAAGATTCTGCGGCTATCTATGCCGGAAGTGGGTACAGATACCTGTAATATACAGGTATCTGTACCCCCCTCTACCCTGAAAGGTGCCAACTGTGTCACCGGAGGGGGGGAGGAATCTGATGAGTGGAAGTTCCACTTTTGGGTGGAACTCCACTTTAATAAAAAACAAAAAAAAAATATTTTTAACTTGACAGGTTGCTTTAAACTGACTTCATCTGCAGATCCAAGTTCATCCCTTTGATCTGTAGATGAATAAAACAGAAAGATACAAAAATAAACAATGTTTCTTTTTATCTTTCTATTTAAGCGGATGAGCAATGTTGTTGATAAACATTGCCCGGCTGCTTTTTATTTATTTATTTATTTTTTTACAGCTCCTATTGCCAGAACTTCATTTACACTTCAGCTGTCAAAAAGGGAACCCCAGTGACAGCTGAATTAATCATCGGTTGTTAAGAACGTGGCAGCCCTGCTTCTTAACAGACGATAATTGACAGGGTTTTTTTTTTTTTTTTACATTTCAGCTGTCAGTGGGTGAATCCAGCTGACAGAACCGAGTCTCAGAGTATCGGTTTCAGGTATCAGAGCATTTGCAAGAATACCGATACTTGTGCCAATGCTTAGTATCTGCACTGATATCAGTATCAGTGTAACCCTAGTTATAACCCTGTAAAGTTCATTTTTTTGTACCTTTGTCCCATTTGGGGAGATTTCCCTTCACTTCCTGTCCCATAGCCAAACTGGAAGTTGGAGGAAATCCCTGGAAATTACTCCCAGGTCACCCGAACTAGTGTCCCTATTGGAAGATTTCCCCTCTGCTCTTTTTTGCAATGAGTTCAAAAAAGGGGTATATTTCAGCTGTTAAGGAAGTTGCCACAATGGACTTTTGGTCCATTGTGGCAAATTTCTTAACAGCTGAAATGAACCCCTTTTTTGAACTTATTGCAAAAATAGTAAGATTTTTTTGATATACTACAGGTGCTTGCTTGCTCCCCTCCTCGTCTCCTTTGGCGGTCCATACGAGTGATCTCTTGTAAGTTCCTTGAGGGTGGGGTCTGTGCCAAGGAGGGTGGAGACCACACATGAATGGTCTCGGGATTGCTGAAACTAGCTTTTGAAGAAAATTCTGGCTACAGGACATGTCTTTCTCTCTTCCATCATCATGATTGGTAAATATACATTGTTGTGTGTGGTTAGATACAATGGTAAAATATAAAATGATTACTAAATTAAAAATTTTAAAAAAATATTTTTTTCTTTGCATAGAATAAATTATCCCTCTTGAAGAAGACCACAATTAGAAGGGTCGAAACGTGTAGGGGTTTTATGTGGAAGATCACTTTTGCAGTAAAACGCAAATTTTATTAGGATTTCATACAATATGTAGATCCATTATGTTTGATGGTTTTGCCATTTTCATGTAAATGCCAGAGCTCAGTTTTTTACAACTCTTATGTAATTTCTAAATTTCCTTTTGATAAATAAAGATTTTTTAATTACCAATAACCTCTGAATTTCTTGGCTGCTAAAAAACCCCATGAGGGAATCTTTCCATTATATAAAGGTTTTGGGGTGTGCAGCACGATCAGCTCATATATATGTGTTTTACCATTCTATTTATAGATCTATTTTTTTTTTTTTAGATAAATGGTACGACCACCAGGCTTCCAGCAACTTTACTAAATGGCAAAGTTAGAGCAGAATGTTATGGCAAAGGCACACTTATCAAAACCGCCTATGGCCTGCAAGTCAGGTTTGACCACGTGAGCTACGCCACCGTCACCGTTCCGGGCAACTACAAGAATGCCATGTGCGGCCTTTGCGGCAACTACAACGGAAAGGAGGGCGATGACGGGCCAGCCTCCAGCGATGTAGTCGAATTTGGAAATAAGTGGAGAGCACCGGGAGAGACAAGAGACAAATGCGGCGATTGCGGAAGCAAGGCCAAACCCTGTTCTTCATGTCCAGCAGAGAAGCAGAAGGTATTTTCAGGCAGCGTTTATTGTGGTATTATTAACGATCCATCTGGTCCATTCGCAAAATGCCATTCTGTTGTCAATCCCGCCTCCTACGTTGAAGAATGTATCTCTGACTTATGCCAAACCAACGGAGAAGATAGCAGCGTGTTATGTACCAGCGTCTACGTCTATGCTGATGCTTGCCGGTATGCCGGGGTCAAAGATGTTACTTGGAGGACTGATTCTTTCTGCCGTAAGTAGCATAATAGAATTCTAAGTTCTTCCAATTTTTTCAAAGTGGACCTGTAAGTTCGAATTTGTATGACTATCACATTGTACAACATTGGTATTATTTTTCATAAAAGCTCCACCTTTTATCATTAGAAAGCATCAGCTCTAGGCAAAGTCTAGGGCAAATGACTTCGACCTAGAGCTGATATCATCAGCCTACTGCAGTCAGGAGGAAGCGTTTCCTTAGTCGCCTCTCCCCCCCCCCCCCCGTGATCAGATTGCAGCATTGTAGTCAAAAGCTGGGAGGCTTCTTTAAGTTGCCTTCACACCTGAGCATTTTGAAGCTTGAAGCTCAAAAATGCTGGAGGAGAGAAAAAAAAAATCAATGATTCCCTATGGAGATGGTTCATATCTCCACTCCATGTTGCCTGAAGCTAAACGCGTGAAGCTCAAACAAGTTCTGGAGCTTTTTTTGTTGCTCAAATCAGGCAGACTTGGGTGTTTTTGGCGTGTTTCTATCCTCATAGAAATGATTGGAGATTTGCATATTTTTGTGCGTATTTGCGCGTGTTTTTGTGCATTTTTGTGCGATTTTCTGATCAAATGAAAAATTTTAAAAATAAAATAGTAATAATATATGAATAAATAAATGTAAAATACATAAATAACTTAAAATCATCATAAATAAGTAACCTAAATTGATAATATGTAATCATACATTAATAAATAATAATTCACCTCTAACCATAAAAAATATCAAATATATTATTATTATTATTATTATTATTGATGATTATTATTATTATTAATAATAATAATAATCATAAAAACAATAAACACCCAAACTTTTACAAAAAATACATTAATAATAATAATAATAATAATAATAATAATAATAATAATTTATTTTGTGTTAGGGTTAGTTATGTATTATTATTTTATTTTTTTTAAGGGGTAAGGGCTAAAGCTAAGGGTTAATTATTTATTTATTGTTACTTAGTATTAATTTATTGAATTTATTTATTTTTTATTCATGATTTTTACTAATTTGTGTATTTATTTTACATTCATTTATTAATTTATTATTATTTTATTTTTTTAAGGGTTAAAGCTAAGGGTTAATTATTTATTTATTGTTACTTAGTATTAATTTGTTGAATGTATTTATTTTTTAATTTATGAGTTTTACTTATTTGTGTATTTATTTTACATTTATTTATTCATTTATTATTATTCATATAATAATAAATAAAATAAAATAAAAATAAATAAAATAACAATAAATAACCCTAACCCCAAGTCCTAATCCTAACCCACCCTAAACGGAACTAGAATTCCTTACCCTAACGAAAAAACATTATAATAAATTAATAATAATAAAAGAATAAATAAAAGCTAATTGAAAAGCTAAAAAAGCTGAAATACCTAGCAACAGATAATAATTTTCTCTATTAGCTAATAAAAAAAAACAGCAAAGCCCAAAAACACTGTATACAAACACGCAAAAAAACAGGCAAAAAAACACCGGAAAAGCGCTCAAAGACTCTGCGTTCAGGTGTGAATGCATCCTTAGGGATTGACCTGTGTCAGACATCAACCAAAAACTGCACAACCACCAGGATTTACATGACCGCGTCACCTCCGAGCCAACATCTCAGTCCGGGAAGTAAATGGTTACCCTGGGTGATGCCTGAAAAATGATGGAGCTGTCCTTCTGAAAGGTAAAGCTATTTTCTGTAAAATGTGAGGGAATATATCTGATGACGGGTCCACTATATTATAATGTGCTTTTTTTTAACAAATCTACTTTGTCAATATTGAATATTAAGTTTTATATACTGATGATCATTTTTATTGTTATAAAGCAATGAACTGCGGCCCTCATAGTCAGTACAAGGTCTGCGCGGACATGTGCTCCACCACCTGTGCTGCTATGTCAGATATCTACGAGTGCTCTGACTTGTGCGATGAAGGTTGCGAGTGTGACGAAGGCTACTTCTTTGATGGATCAAACTGCTTGCTGTTGAACCAATGCGGATGCAATGAAAATGGAGTATACTACCAGGTACAATATCTCACTTTCTAAACCCAACAGGGAAAACTCTTAAAGATCTCACCCAGACGTTTCCTCAAGCAAAACTTTCAGGTTACACCACTTAATATTTTTCATTCTTGATTATAGACGTCCTACTTTTTGTCAGTTGTGGTTCTGTCTAAGGATACAGTTGACATTTTTCAGTGTGTTCTTTTTCAATCTCTTAATTTTTTATTAAAATTTTTTAATAAAAAAAATAATTGAAACATATTATCCATTCACCTAAAGACCTCTTCATACCCATTTACACACCCCAACCCAAAAGAATCCAAGGCAAAAGCCACAAATCCCTCATATCCTACAAGAGTTTATCACTATCCCTTGAACTTAGTTTCAGGAGAAAGGAAACATGCTCCTCTAGTGTATAAACATTATTATTTGGCTAAGGGGGAATATCTTTGGCAGGTTATCTTCCCGTGGATGGCAGTTCATAGTGCTGCTAGGATCTGACAGTCTTTATCAAGCCTTAACATAGGTGTCACGGTCAGGGGTCAGGCTCGTAGACCAATAGCGGTGGAGAGGCTCTCTTCAACCAGCTGGATAAGTGCATCAGCGGGTCACCCTGGTGGATGACGTGGGCTCACCTGATGTGAGTGTAAGCACTAACTGGTGTTCACCAGACCTCCTAATGGTGGAGATGGGTTTTTGCTGTGTGTTAGTACCAGTTTGCAGGCCTTAGGATCACCCCACCAGCAGGTGAGCAAGCCAAGGTCCAGTGGCAGATGAAGCGGGTAGGGATCAAGCAGAAGCATAGTCAGTAAACAAGCCAAAGGTTGGTAACAAGTGGTTGCAAGTTGGGATCAAGCAGAAGCGTATTTAAAGAACAAGCCAAAGATAGGTAACGAGTGGTAGCAAAGATGTGGATGGCAGCAAGAGGGACAAGAGCGAGAAATTGGCTGGAGAGAGAGCACAATAATCTGGCAAACAGGAAGTGCAGTGGCATTGTAAAATAGGATAAAAGTTGGATGCATTTGATGCTCTTAACCAATAAAAAGACTGCTCTTTTTGTTCTGATAAGAGATGTATCAACCTAGGACCAGAACATGGCCCACCTACACTTTACCTTCATCTCCTTCGAAGGAAGACCCATTCCATTGTATATTCACCCAAACCCCACATTTATTGATGCAATGCTTTTGCACACTAATCATGTTCCTGTAGATGGGTGATGATGCAGGGCTGGATGTCTCCATCCTCCCATGATGTACCATTCGATTACTTGTACTTGTAACCATTTCTTTTAACACTGTAACTTTGAAAACCCTTATTAACCACTTCCCATCCCTTAGGCCATTTAAAAATGGCCAAAGGTTTAATACCAGGATCATGGTTGAAGCTACAATCATGAGCCCAGTATTGTTTTTTTAGAGCCTGTGATTCCCTATTAGATAAAAGTGATCCTAACAGCTATACAGCCACCAGATCACTTTTTTAGGTGGTGGAAAGGGATCTCGCCCTCCCGCTGCCACCACCTTATTGGGCTCTCCCGTCTGATTGCAGAGCGCGGTAAGGATGCAACCAGCGGCATCCGCTTCCTGAGACACAGCGAAAGGAACGAATGTTGTTCCTCTCACTGTGTGACATCAAAAACCGGAAGTGACGAGGATTACATCACTTCCAATTTCGGTCTCATATAAGCAGGCTTGTGAAAGCATCTGATCAAACCAATCTCGGTTTCATCAGATGCTTTGGAGGGCAGAGGAGAGACCTGGGGATTCATAGACCCCAGATGTCTTCATAAAGAGAACCTATCACGGCCAATGCTATCTGCTATCACAATGTTGTTCATACCTTGTAATAGCAGTCAAAGTAATTAAAAAAAAAAACATTAAAGATACCCACCATTGCTTAAAAATATATATAATGTTTGGGGGTTCTAAGTAGTTTTCTATCAAAAAACAAATGTTTTTTTTTACATGCAGGAGAGACTTGACCCAGAATGGAAGTAGGTAAAATCTTACTGAAATAGGAAAAAAAATTAATACAGAAAACAGTTTTCATGCTTCCAAGTAGAAGCATTTTTTTTTAACTTGGAATATTGTAAATTTGTATTCAAAATCTCTCTGTCATTTTAATTCCATCTATGATTATCTGTGTTTTAAAATACACAATATTACCAAAAGTATTGGGACGCTTGCCTTTACACGCACATGAACTTGAATGGCATCCCAGTCTTAGTCCATAGGGTTCAATATTGCGTTGGCCCACCCTTTGCTGCTGTAACAGCTTCAACTCTTCTGAGAAGGCCGTCCACAAAGTTTAGGAGTGTGTCTTTGGGAATGTTTGAAAAGCAAGGTCCATAAAGACATGGATGAGGGAGTTTGGGGTGGAGAAACTTGACTGGCCTGCTCAGAGCCCTGACCTCAACCTGATAGAACACTTTTGGGATGAATTAGAGCAGAGACTGTGAGCCAGGGTTTCTCATCCAACATCAGCGCCTGACCTCACAAATGCTCTTCTGGAAGAATGGTCAAACATTCCCATAGACACCCTCCTAAACCTTGTGGACGGCCTTCCCAGAGGAGTTGAAGCTGTTATAGCTGCAAAGGGTGGGCCAACTCAATATTGAACCCTACCGACTAAGTTCATGTGCGTGTAAAGGCAGGCGTTCCAATACTTTTGGTACTATAGTGTATCTTTGCACATTGATTGACCAGCTATTTGAATTCTGGATAAACCTGCATGTATCAAATGACCTAACTTTCTGCATTTTACTACAGGCTAATGAAGTTGTGTTGAACGATGACTGCAGTCAAGAGTGTACGTGCAATCCCGTCTCAGGAGTCTCTTGCCGTAACAAGACCTGCTCGGCGAATGATAAGTGTCTGATTGTGGATGGTCTCCGAGCTTGTGTCAACTCTGGTGAGTTTGGTACAATTGTTTTAGGGAGGCTGTGTTATGGAGAGTACAACTGTATTACGGAGGATGAAATGCCAACCTGAGATTCCACCAATTCCAAGAGATGATAGGGAAGTATGGAGGGCAATTGACATAGTCATGGTGCCCTTTCCCATAACAACTAAAGGTCTAAAGTGGGTGTCAGATTTTAACTTTAAATAATTATTCAATTTCTTTTCTAATGGAATGTTTTTGTTTTTTTGTTTTTTTTTATCAAAAGTAGGAATTTCTGAAATTAATACTATATCTTAATATTTCTTAAGGGGGAACATTATAGATACCATGTAGCTGGACCACTCATTTCAACAAATATTTTTGCATTTTTTTTTTTGTTAATTTAACATGTTTAGGCAGGTTGCTTACCTGCAAAGGCATGCTTTGTATATACATTCAAATGCCTTGAGACTGCTGTTGGGTGCCACCATCTTGGGTGGAATGTCTATAGCCCCAGCTGGCTCTCAAGAGACACTCTATAATATTCCCTTTCACTCCTCCCTCCCTCCCTCCCTTACTCACTCACTCATTCACTCACTCACTCACTCACTCACTCACTCACTCACTCACTCACTCACTCCTGCCCCTGGATGGAGCAGAGGAGCTGGGCCAACACATAGAGTAACTAGACATGCCCAGAAGATGAGAGGGCTATGAAGTGCAAAGAGGGTGAGGACTGTTCTAAAATCCACATTTTTAGCAAATTTAAAGGCCCATTGCAAGTGGATAAAAAATATTTATGGAAAGGAAAAACACTGAAAGTGAGCATGTAAAATTCTTTACAATTCTATGCTTTTTAAGTAACATGGTCTCCTTAAAACCTTTTACTACCACCAACAGATGTTATACATTGACTGCAGAGTTTGACCGAGCATATTTGCATGTAAGTCTGTAAAACCAATTCCCCCCTCCCCGCTTGGCCTGCCCTCGATGTTAGCCAGACTCCACTAAACCCAACAGGGACTCACATGTTGGGTGTTGCCGGGCAGAGGGGAGGGAGACCAAGATTTCGAAACTATTGGCCTGCTGTCAATTTCCCCTGGCTGGTGTGACCAGGGAAGAATCTAAAAAAGTATGATACAGATTCAGTGGAGTGCAGGTGCAGAGGGAACATCAGGGGTCTAAACCCCATGGGGAAACCACATGTTGGGTGTTGCCGGGCAGAGGGGAGGGAGACCAAGATTTCCATCCTTCTGGTTTTTGCTGTCAATTTCCCCTGGCCTCTATGACTAGGGTAGAAGTTAGAAGAGCATGATCTGCACTCCAATAGCTCCAGTGGAGTGCAGATGCAGAGAGGACATCAAGGGTCTAATAGACTGATGTGTCATTAAAGAGAACTTGTCATTGTAAATATGTTACAAGATTAGGAGCAGTTGGTAACCTATGTGATGGCAATAAAGTTAAAGCAGACGTCCACTCACCACTGCAAAAATACCGCAGCTGCTGACTTTTAATAATAGGACACTTACCTGTCCTGGAGTGCAACGATGTCGGCACCGCAGCTAATGTTTCCATCATCTGTTGAGTGCTGGGGGAACCTGGTAGTGAAGCAATACAGCTTCAAGCCTGGTCCCTACTGCACATGGTCGAGGAACCCGCTGCACTCTCCTACTGGCCCGGCGGCGGGGGGAAGAAGAAGGGAGCTGAGCGGTGACCTCAACGGCCGTGGCCGAGACTCCTGGAAGTGGGGACAGGTATCTGCCCCCCCCCCCCCCCCCGAAAGGTGCCAAATGTGGCACTGAAGGGGGGAAGGAGACAAATGTGCGGAAGTTCCACTTTCGGGTGCAACTTCGCTTTAAGTGAAAAAAAGTGTAAAAATTTGAAGGTACAACCAATCACTTAAAAAAAATTTGAGCCCCCCCCCTACCCTTACATAAACACACATACATGCTTTGTGTGGTCATTTCTGTTGCATAAACAGAGAACATTTTCCTTGAGATTTGTTGAGAATTATTGTCAGAACCTTTCACAGTATTTCACAGGCAATAAATATTAAAATCCCCAACACTGAAAAAAATCATTTCAGAGGGCTGATGCAAATTTGTCGTTTAATTGATATTACTTTCTGCCACCCAACATTGTTGTCTTACAAACATTTTTTGGTGTTATAGATCCCTGCAAGTCCAAAACCTGCCGCGTGAAGGAGAGCTGCCGAGTCCAAGAGGGAGTTGCAGTTTGTGTTCCGGATTACAATGGCCAGTGTTGGGCATGGGGCGATCCTCACTACAAGAGTTTGGATGGCAAAGAATATGATGCTCAGGGCACCTGCAACTACATCTTGGCTCAGTACACTGGTAATGATACGGGCCTGGAGCCATTCAAGCTTACCACCAAAAATGAGAACAGAGGATCTCAAGATTTCTCCTTTGTGAAGAAGATGGAACTCACTATGTATAACATTAGGGTTTCAGTACAAACTGGAGAATTTCCTGCAATACGAGTAAGTAGGTTTTTCGATAACAGAAAAAATAGGGTCTAATTAGCCAAAAATGATCTAAATGGTTTAATGAGGTCCTTAATTTTGGCATCATATCATTTATTGAACAATGTAAGACTATGAAACTATATGGGCAACTTAAAGTAGAGCTAAAACCAAAACTTTTCTCTTTCAGCTTTGGATAGACTGGCATATAGTTAGAACCCCTTTTTTTGTTATGCTGTTTGCATCTCATTGGGCAGTATATAGCCAATTTTTGCTTCATAGACGCATCAGGAAATTAGGGGAAATCTCCTCCTAGACATCTATTACAAGAACAGTTGCCTTCATTGGAAGATCTCTCCTTACCCATATTTCTAGTGAGCACTGTAAAAGTTTGAATTTCCCTTAACTTTCTAACCCAGTGTGTAGACAGGTGCAGTCTGTACTCCCCACTATAGGTGCCGCTCAACCAAAGGGGCAATGCAGTAGGTGAAGAAAGTCATGGGGAACTTGGTTCCTCTATGACTTCCTGCCATCACCAGGAAGATAGCTGTCCGATTGGAGGCTGGCACACCATGTGACCATGGCAGTCATCTTGGGTCAGGGCAGAGTCTATTTAAGACTCTGGCTCCCAAGTTTGGCATGCATTGTGCAAGTGGCTAGTATAGAGACAGGATCTTCGTTTGGCAGTGACAGTGTGCAGTGGCAGGGAGAGTTTCCAGAAGTGCAGGGACTACACTATCTCTACTTAGGAAGCCTTGCATTTGGGTGTGGATCAGCCAAGCCTGTATTCCCGTTCCTCGTATCTCAGGATACGCTCCTCTGCTACAGTTTCATAAGTGGCTTTGGTTGGCTGTGCCTACACACCGGGCCTACTCTTACAATATTGGAACTATCGTAATACATTGTCCAACCTCATTCCGGCCTCTGAGGGTTCTCTGCTCACCGACACATCACGGTGCACTCTACCCACAAATGCCAATGGCCACCAGGGCTATTAAGAGGGTGAATCACCCCGGCATAGATACAGACAGCAATAAAAGACAAAACTTGAAATGATGACACCTAGGCCGAAAGTGTTTTTTAGAAGGTCGGCAATGTCAACTCACATATTCCTTTCATGTTAGGTTTCCCATTAAGAGTTGGTCCACCAAATGGAATGTTGTAGTCATAGCTGGAACTTAGTGGGCCATGTCGGATTCTAAATGTCTTACTTACCCCGGAAGCGAGATCACACTGTCATACTTTGCAGTTTTGGTGTTCCCACCCACCTCTGTATGTTTGATTTCCTCCTGCCACATTCTTCATAACACAGTATAAATATAAAATCCAGTAGGTATGGTGGAAGCCCATCTTCTTGGACACAGCAGGTGTGCAGACTGAAGAACTCAGCACAGGGACGTGAGAGACCCTTTTAATGTGCACAGCAGCTGTGCAGGCCATGGAATTCAGGGCAGGAATGATGAGAATCCCTCTTAAGTGTCCCAGGAGCTATGCAAACTCAGGAACTCTGCCCTCAGGTGGTGTTAGCCCCTCATAATAGGCATAGAAGATGTGCAAACAAGAAAAGTCAGCTCAGAGATCTAAATAATAGAGTCCTTAAGAGATAGAAGAAATGTTTAAGGGTTTAAATCTCTAATATCCACCAAACTCTGAATTATTAGCTTAAAGTTGTATAAACCTTTAAATGATGTCTTGCAATTTTTGTGTTAGATTTTTTTGTTAACTAAACAATATGCAATGCAACTGATATTTTCACTATTTTGCCAGGTGAATGGTGAGTTAACCAATTTGCCAGCCACACTTGCCAATGGAAAACTCAATGCATATCAAAGTGGCTTCACAGCCACTTTGGAGGCCGACAATGGTATCACGGCAACATTTGACTGGAACTGGTTCTGTAGCGTGACCATCCCCAGCAGCTATCACAGCTTGATTTTTGGTCTCTGTGGCAACTTCAACCAGGATCCGAACGATGACCAAAGAGCTCAGGATGGAACATTACTTAGCTCTATCACCGACTGGCTCGTAGCATGCAAAGAGGACGACCAAGATCATTTCTGTTTCGACTCTTGTCCTGGTCAGTGTTCAACCTGCGATGAAAAGAAGAAGGACCAGTACAGAGGAGATCATCATTGTGGTTTAATTGTCAAAGAAGATGGCCCTTTCAGAGAATGCATCGGGAAAATCAGCCCCAACAAGGTTTTTGATTCCTGTTTGTTTGATGTTTGTGCAAACAATGGTGCCAAAGTCATTCTGTGTCAAGCCCTGGAGACGTTTGCAACTGCTTGTCTTAATGAAGGGATTAAACTGTATGACTGGAGGACACCCAGTAATTGTAGTAAGTGCACTTCATTTTATTACATTTATTCTAATGTAGGATACAAACTAATTCATATGAATATGTGATAAATAAAAGGGTTGAAGCAACGTAAAAATAGATTTTATTTTTTTTTTAAGTCATGCTACTAAAGTTAATCTCATTTTTCTGACATTAGATTTGGGCCAAGTTTCAGAAATTTAGATGTCCAAAGCTGAATCTGAATTTCATTTTTGGTGGCTCCCTTTCAAAATGGCTCAAGCCTTTTTTCCTTATCATGGAACTGTGGGACAAACTTTGTGTTTCATTTTGGATAGAGTAAGGGAGGGTTATAACCCATGTCAGATATTTTTTTATGCCATCTGTAGCCCATTGGGAATATTTACCTAAACTTCCTGTCCCGTAGCCAAAACAGAAAGTGAGTGAAAATCCCTTCAAATTAAAGGGAATCCCTTGAGGTCCCCCAGGTCACCAGAACCAGTGTCCCCATTGGAAGATTTCCCATCTATTGCTTGTCTGTGACAACCCAAATTTGGGATTTAATTTTACTTTCCATTTTAATAATACCAGTAAAAAGGACAAAGAGAAAGGATCACAGAGACAGCCATAAAAAACCTGACAGGTGTTCTAATAGATCCCCACTCCATCTTAAGGAAAATAACATTTTTGTCTTTAGTTATACTATAAACTTGAAAATTATCCCTTGCAGTGGGGCTGGGGATTGGGTAAAGTAAATGTCCTTACCCAATCCTCTGCAGATCAGTCCCCGTAGCATCTTCTCCTCCATATTCGGACAGTCTAAGGTTCTCACATCTTCAAGACCAATGTAGGATCTATAGCCCTGCATTGGGCGTCATGATATCAAGGGACAGTCCAGTGGAGAGTGGGGAAGCTCCGCTTACATGAGGAACAAGAGTAAATATGCAAAGTAGCCTTGCAGTGCATGAGCAGCCCCACTGCAAGGGATTCTTTTCAAGTTTCCCCCAAGTTGTGCTTTAAATTTGCTTTGCTCAATTTTTAGACATTTATGGGTCCATGACCTGGGGCTGCCAAGATTTTCTCAAACCATTACCCAACTTGAAAATTAATCCCTTGCAGTGGGGCTGGGGACTGGGTAAAGTAAATGTCCTTACCCAATCCTCTGCAGATCAGTCCCCGTAGCATCTTCTCCTCCATGTTCGGACAGTCTAAAGTTCTCACATCATCAAGACCAATGTAGGATCTATAGCCCTGCATTGGGCGTGATGATGTCAAGGGACAGTCCAGTGGAGAGTGGGGAAGCTCTGCTTGCTTGAGGAACAAGCCTAAATGAGCAGTGCATGAGCAGCACCACTGCAAGGGATTCTTTTCAAGTTTCCCCCAAGTTGTGCTTTAAATTTGCTTTGCTCAGTTTTTAGACATTTTTGGGTCCATGACCTGGGGCTGCCAAGATTTTCTCAAACCATTACACGCAATTTTGCATCATTTGCTGCTCTGGGATATATGTTTTTTTTAGAGCCGAAAGCATGGACAAAACACTCAAGCTCCATCTCTTCTCTCAGTGATAGACCTTATAAACACTCATGCTTCCTTCGAGAGAATGTTTGCCAAACTGCAGGGCAGAACTTCCATATTTCAGAAAAATTGGGTCTACTGTCTCAAAGACAGCAGAAATACTGTTATGTCCTGTACACATGACAGGATTTTCCGACAACAAGTTTTGTTGTCGGAAAATTTGAGAACCTGCTCTCAAACATTTGTTGGCAGAAATTCCGACAACAAATGTTCTATGGAGCACACACACGGTCGGACTTTCCGACAACTAAAGGGCCATACACACGATCTGACTTTTTGACAACAAACGTGCAAATTACCTGTTTTAAGGCAACATCCGACCGTGTGTACGCTCCATCGGGCAAACTTTTTCGGTTTTCAAAAGTCCTACGTCGGCGAGTCCGATCGTGTGTACACAAATCGATCGGACTTTAGTCCAAAGTACAAACACGCATGCTCAGAACCAATGCAAAAGATCAGACAACAATACAGAAGTTGACCAAAGGGTGGCAGTAAAGAGCTGAAAAACCACGTGATTTGGTGAAAGTTGGCTGAAAAAGTCCTGCCGTGTGTATGCATACCAAGTTCACGGCCAACGCCCTTTGGACAGAAATCCACGGAAAAGTTTGTTTGAAATACGATCGTGTGTATGAGGCTTTAATCACATCCAACATGCTGGAAATTCCTTTCGTGTGTACTGGGCATTACTCTCTAATATTTCTCCCATTAACACCCCATATATAGTTTGCGTAATTTCTTAGATTGATATTACTTTACAAGCAAGCTCCTGAAGAAGATAGGTTAAGTTAATCAGTACCAGTACTTTTCAACCGTTTAATTCATTATATGCAAACTCCTGACTTTTCCTTTCTCTTGTCTTCCACTGCCCTCCATTCCTTCACCTTTCCCCACCCCTGGACCTTCCCATCCTACTTCTTACCTACTATCCGCTTATGGTCTGAAATCTGTAATGCCTTCATGAATTTATTGTACCCTTATTGATGAGTGAATGGCATTATTGGATAATGTTTTTGCTACTCATATTTAGTAAAGAACAATATTAATAAAAAAAATGTAAAAAAAATTAAATATGGCTATGTCCAAAGGCATGGTTCTTTTGTTCTCAGAAAACAATGTCTTCACAATCAGAGATCTAGGAAGTTATCACCTTGCATAATTTGTGGCAAAGATAAAAGTATTTTTGCTGAACTTATCAAACATATATTACAAAACACTTCCATTGGTATATTTAACAGAGCAAAAGGGACAAAATAAGAGAAATTTTTAGGGAGATCCTGGATGGGCAGGGGAGATCCTGTCATTCATCCGCTCCTCCTCCATTGACAGAATGGATTGCATTTTGGGACATTAATAGGATGAGTTCTCTCAATGATGGAGGGGGCACGAAGGGGTGGGCGAGTAGCACTTGTCTTTCACATGCACAGCCACTATTAATTTCTGCGGCACAGGAAGATTGCTGCTCTGGGTAGTATCCAGCAGCCTGAAGGAAAGATTTGGTTTGGTCAGATGCTTGTTCACGCCAGTAACGGCTTGTTTACATGAGACCGAAACTCTGGTTTCTGATGTCACACAGTGGGAGGAACAACATCAGTATAGGAACCGGATGCTGCCAATCTCATCCTTACCAGGCTTCCCAATTACATGGGAGAGCCCGGTAAAGACAGCGGTGGGGGGGGGGGCGTGACCCCATTCTGTCAACTGTAAAAGTAATCTAGCGGCTTCTTAGCTACTAGGAATACTTTTACATTGAAGAAAATTGCCAGCCTTAAATAACGATATCTCGATCATTGCTGCAGCTGCAACGATGACTGTGATATCACTCATCCAATCTAGCGATGCACCAGTACATCGTTGGACGACAAGTGGTTAAAGTTTCTTTTGAGATATTTATCTCTTTAGCAGGGCATACTTGTATGTCAAATAATTCTACCCAAAAAAGGGGCACCGTAAGTTCCTCGGGGGAGGGGACTAATGCAAATGGTAGCACAGTATAAATTAAATAAAGAAATATTGAAAATTTAGTTTTATAACGTTAAGAACTATTGTGATAATAACTTGCTACAGATACAGAGTATTGCTAATCACTATATTCATTTATCCATTTCAGCAAAGACATGTGAAGATCCAAACAGTCATTATACTGCCTGTGGAAATGCCTGCCAGGCCACTTGCTCTGACAGAACTGCTCCATCCAAATGTAAGAAACCCTGTGCAGAAGCCTGTGAGTGTAAACAGGGCATGGTACTAAGTGGGGACAAATGTGTGCCCGTCTCAAGCTGTGGTTGCCAATACAATGGACGGTATTACGAGCCCAATCAGTCTTGGTATGATGAGAAATGTACTGTGCTCTGCAAATGCGATCCAGGATTGGGTATGCCCGTTTGCCAGCCAACAAGCTGTAAAAAAAGTGAGAAGTGTATGGTGGTCGATGGGAAACGAGGCTGCTATCCTACTCAGTACACAACATGCACAGTCTCCGGTGATCTTCACTACACCACATTCGACAAGCTGAGATTTAGTCTCACGAAAACCTGCATCTACCAGCTGGTAAAGGTAACCTCAGATGACCCTTCCCTGGTCAAGTTTGCCATCAAAGTCCAGAATGATCACCGAGGTAACAGAGCAGTGGCCTTTACTAAAGCTGTGACGTTGGAGGTCTACAACAAAACCATAACCATCAGTAAAGAATTTCCAATGAAGATACAGGTATGGCAATTAATAATGTTATATTATATATGTTATATTTTCTTTTATTGACCATTGATGTAAAAGAGATACCGTATATACTCGAGTATAGGCCGACCTGAATATAAGCCGAGGCACCTAATTTTACCACAAAAAACTGGGAAAACGTATAAGCCTAGGGTGGGAAATGCAGCAGCTACTGGGTAAACAATGCCCATCTGCAGCCTCACTGTGCCCATTTGCAGCCTCACTGTGCCCATCTGCAGCCTCACTGTGCCCATTTGCAGCCTCACTGTGCCCACCTGTATCATCAGTGCCCATCTGCAGCCTCACTGTGCCCACCTGTATCATCAGTGCCCATCTGCAGCCTCACTGTGCCCATCTGCAGCCTCACTGTGCCCATCTGCAGCCTCATTGTGCCCATCTGCAGCCGTACCTTTGATAACTAAAGCAGCGGGTGTCTCCTACTGTGTCATGCAGTTTATTCGGTGGCTGTCCATTGTAGCAAAGCCTCGCCCTCGTCCATGATAGATGGAACACTGGTAAAATACTGGGAAACTGCACCCTCACTCGAGTATAAGCCGAGGGGGGGGGGGTTTCAGTCTAAAAAAATGTGCTGAAAAACTTGGCTTATACTCGAGTATATACGGTATCATCTGTTACATTTTATTGTCCAGTGTGCGACACTTAAAGATTTCAAAAAGCTGGAATTTCAAAACTGAAGAGAAATTTGGAGTATTAAAAAGGCAATCCATTAAAAAATGTATGTTTCATTTTGGATGCTCACGGTCAATTTGAATTAGTCAAAACTTTCTATTATCGCTTTAGAACTCCATGGGTGGGGTTTGGACAGCTGCAAAAATGGGTCTTACTTCTCTTTTGGTATCTTTTGTGTGTTCTAGAAGAAATGAGACTGACTTTGTTGCAGCAGGGGTAACAAGATTTCATGGCAGAGGGCTTAGTCAAGAGAACCTGTCACTGACACTCCCAAGATATATAGAAATGCAGAAAGGAGCACCAGACCAAAATCAGATTAAAGGGTCCAAGATCATTTTAATTGTTGAAAAAAAGCGGCCAATATTCAAACCATGTATGGCTGGCCTTAGAGCCAGTATTAAACTCTTCTCATGGAGGAACCACCTGACAGCAGTTGGGGAGCCATTGTGTTGAGTCCTGATGAATTGGGAATTGCGTTGCACCCGAAACATGTTTTAGCAACAATTAAAATGATCTCAAACTCTTTATCCAATTCTGGTCTGGTGCTCCTTTCTGTATTTCTATGGTTTCAGTTATAGTTGGGTGTCCATCAGGGGGAATCCTTACTGTCTGGGAGCATGCCTTGCCAGAGCCAATGAGCTTGTTTGGAGTTTTCCTTCATATGACTGCGCTTCCGTATCTAAAGGTTCCCAGTGCCTGTTTGAGTATGTTGTTCTGAAGTATTCCCAAGAGATATAACATGCTGGTGATAATGCATGTCGGGTCCATTATAAAAAAGTCTATGAGACTTTTATAGACTATAGTCTGTAAGACTATGTGAGCATGCTTTTAGGAATTTATTAATAGACTTAATTTATTGAGAATTGTTTGTTTATATATGAAAAATAATCAAGAAGGGCTGATCATACCTGTAAACTATAGAGGAACGCATTACTGGGTGGAGAAAAAAATGTAATCTAATACTTTCTCTGCCAACAATAAGCCTACAGTATTTCAGGTGGAAGCTTTATATATATACTTCTTATTTTGGCGACAACTCTAGAAAGCAATAAAAATCTTACAAGGGTTCTAAATAGGGACAATATTTGGGTTTTCCACTACCATGAGTTCTAGGCAAATCCTGCAAGTTCAAGATTTGCAGTCCTAGCAAATTTTGTGCAGATGCACCAAAAATAATTTTCTTAAATAATAATACACTGCATGATGTTTGAACTATAGCGAGCAACTTACAATTGCCAATAAATGGGTTAAGTAAGCCTCCTCAATAAAAAGGAGGGACACAGAGCAGTTAATTGGAAGCTGTTGTAGGAAAAGCATAATAAATATGAAATCTACCTATTTTTATTTTAGGTTGATGGACAATATACTTGCTTACCGTACTATTTTGAGTCAACGAAGATCATCGCCTACATATCAGGATCTGATTTGGTCCTCACCACAGACTTCAACTTAAAACTGACTTCTGACGGAAAGGGTTATGTACGTGTCACCTTGCCAAACACGTACGCTGGAGCTGTTAGTGGTTTATGTGGCAACAACAATGCAGATCGCTCTGACGATTTCACTATTGGCAACGGTGTTAAAGCCAAAACTAGTGAAGAATTTGGTGACCACTGGAAGGTGGGAGAAGTAAAAGGATGCACAAGCGAGTGCACCAACTGCCCAAAATGCACTGATGTAGAGAAGGACACCTACAAGAGTGACCAGTATTGTGGTCTTCTTATCAAACCTGATGGACCATTCGGTCAATGTCACGCTTCTGTTGACCCAACTTCATTCTTTGAGGACTGCAAATCTGATGCCTGTGCCTACAAGGGTCACCAGTCAGTTGTCTGCAGCATCCTTGCCTCCTATGTTTCTGAGTGTCAGAGAAATGGTTCCACGGTCAAGGAATGGAGGACTCCATCTTTCTGCGGTAAGCTTTGTCTAAGGCATTGTTCTCAGGCTCTGTTTCTTCTAAATAGTAGTGTGCAAATAGGTTAATAGACTCCTATAAGAAGCCATCCATCTTCAGGACTGAGCTACACTATGTGATGTATGTTCTTCTCTATTAGCTAAGTAAAATAAAGATATAAAGTAATTTGTAGATGAAGTACAATTACCCAAAAAAAACTAAACTTTTTTCACCGGTAAGCCTTGAGGTTTCAAATAATAATTTGCCTCCCTTATTTTCTTAAGATTTGTATGTATGTACCATGGGAATTATTCATATTCCTACACATACTTTATTCAATAATAATGATCAAAACAAGATAGTCTCCAAATATTGTCCGCAATTATTGTACAATAATAATTTTATTGTACAATATGAACTTACTCCGAAGAAATCATAGATTGCCTAGATGCATTGGATGGTCCTTATCTTGCATATGAATTAATTGGAGGAAGTTTCTGGGCTATATACTAGCACTGCATCCTAACATACATTGTATGGCGAGATAGGGAATGGATGTTTACAGTATCCAAATATGATTCAAAAATACATAAATGTATTAGACATAATATAATAAAATCATGTGCAGAGGAGGTCTTGGGCTAGAATCCATGTATAAACTTAAAAAAATTGTATCCTGCTATCAAACACATACAGTACATACTGAATTAAACAAATTGTGAAGGACTATATTGCCTCAATGGTAAATTTATTAGCTGAGACATTCAAGGGAGCTAGGTCTCGATGCGTTTCATGGGAATTCCCCGCTTCTTCAGGAGGATTAATGGGAGACCTACAATCCCCAAACAAACGATATACAATAAAATAATATAACCATACCACGTTACTGTTATGTTCCTGTTGTTTATGGTATGGCTATTTTATTGTATATCATTTATTTGCAGAATTATGGGTCTACCTTAGTACTCCTGAAGAAGAAACGCGGTAAAGTCTAACTCCCTTCGATGTTCCTTCCTTGATTTACCATTGAGGCAATCTATCCCTTTCTAGTTTGTTTATTGGTATATGTATACGCTTGATAGTGTGGGATACCAATGGGTCTTGACATCTGTTGGAGGAAGATTAACAGACCTGCTTGTACATTTAGTATCCTATATTTATGTATTTAAAACATAAGGAACTTCTTTAATGTGCAAAGTATTTTGTGTTCTCAGAAATGACCTGCTCCCCGAACAGCCACTACGAGCTCCTTGGAAACAGTTGCCCTGCAACTTGCTTTGGTCTGATTGCTCCACCATCTTGTGTACCGTCCTACACCGAAGGATGCTACTGTGACAATGGCTTCATCCTCAGTGGGGAGGACTGTGTGTCAGTACCAGAATGTGGCTGTGTCTTTGAGAACACCTACTACAAAGCAGGGCAAGATTTCTACGCCGACAACCAATGCCAGAGGAAATGTACATGTGGTGCCGATGGTAGAACAACCTGTCAGGACAGCCGTTGTGGAGACAATGCTGAGTGCAAAGTGGTGGATGGAGTCCTAGGATGCCATCCAAAGGAGTTTGGACAGTGTGTAGCTTGGGGAGATCCACACTACATCACTCCAGATGAACTATATTACTCATTCCAGGGCACCTGCGCCTACATACTTATTAGGATTAAAAGTATTAACTTGGAAGTGACGGTGGAAAATGAACCCTATAAAAAAGTGGCAGTAACCAAATCAGTCATAGTGAGATCCGGAAAATATGCAATTCATTTGGAGAGAGGGAAAGGAAGGAGTGCAACAATGGTGAGTAAAATGACTGGTCACTTGGGCACTTTATATATTTCTTTCAATTATTCAACAATGATGGCTAATTGCACGCATATAATATATACGCATTGTGCATTTGTGTGTGTATATATATATATATATATATATATATATATATATATATATATATATAGTGGAGAAAATAATTATGTTTATGTTTGTATGTTTCCCACTTACAAAGAAATGAAGGGTTATGCCGCGTACACACAATCGGTTTTCTCGTTGGAAAAAGATATGACGGCTTTTCCGACGGGATTCCGCTCAAGCTTGCATATCCGTCGAATTGCTTCCGAGCATGCATAGAGATTTTGCGCGTCGGAAATGCCACAGACGATCGCATTTTCGGATAGGAACTTTTCCCGACCGAAAAATTGTGAGCATGCTCTCAATCTTTTGCTGGCTGGAATTCCGCCAGCAAAAGACCGATAGAGTATACACACGGTCGAAAAAATCTCATCGGTCTTTTGCGGGCCAAAATTCCGACCGTGTGTACGGGGCATAAGAGACAGAATATCAACCAAAAATCCAGAAAAAATACACAAAACAAATGCTATAAATTAAGTTGCAGTTCAGTGATGTAAAATAAATATTTGATCCCCAAGCAAACCATGGCTTATAACTTGGTGGAGAAATCCCATGTTGGCAAGCACAGAAGTAAGACGTTTCTTGTAGTTGGTGACCAGGTTTGCACACATCTCAGGAGGGATTTTGGTCCATCTTCTTTACAGATCTTCTCTAAATCCTTTTTTTTTGGCTGTTGCTTGGCAACTCCAAGTTTCAGCTCCCTCTATAAATTTTCTATAGGATTAAGGTCTGGAGACTGACTAGACCACTCAATGATCTTAAGGTGCTTCTTCCTGAGCCACTTCTTTGTTGCCTTGTCGGTATATTTTGGGTCATTGTCATGCTGGAAGACCCATCCATGACCCATCTTCAGTGTTCTGGCTGAGGGAAGAAGGTTCTCGTCCAAGATTTTATAATACATGGATCTGTCCATTGCCCCCCCCATGCATGTCACTCTCTTAGGTGAAAGATGTTCACAGTGCTTGCTGTGCCTCCTTGGATATGCATGTGACATATCCAAAGAGGCATAGCCTTTCATTCCCAAAGGAGGGGGGGTGTCTAGCAGCACATCTTTGGGAAGGGCACTGGCTAAGCCCTAAAGAGCCGGTGGGCCTCTCAATGACGTCACAAACTATATGGCACCGTAAAAATAGGATCAAGTGGTGGCAGGAGACAACAGGATCTCAGTGGGACAATGATGGATACTCTGGGTGGGTGAGTATCTGAAATGTGGGCAACACACTATCCAGTAAATGGGGTAAAAAAAAACAACAATAGGGGAGGGCAAAGATCCACTTTAAACAACTTGTTAAATGTAGAGTTCTGCCTGCTACTTAGGGTAAATGTGATTATTTTCATATAAGGTAGCACGTCTGCTGTTGACTTACAGTCACTTGTGGCCAGGCTATGGACATTAAAGTATGCACATAAGCAATAAATGCTCTTTCAAACAAGCCTCCACTGACCCCCGTAGCTGCAGGAATTGTGGAGCAATTCATCCTCCAAGTTCACAGTGGGAGAAGAACTAAAATCTTAAATTGATCTCTCAGCGGCTCAGTTCTCCCCTCCAAGTACATATGTCTGTGTTTCCATGAAAAAAAAAAAATGTGAAAACAATTTTTTTTTAAAAAAGTCATTCGTTTATGATACTTAGTGCAAAGAGTTTGCAAACTCGATATCATTAGATTTGGATTTGTTTCTACTTTATCCAAATGACTAGTTGGTCTTTGTTTTTCCTTTCTCTTTTGCCTTTGAGCTGTCTTGGTATAGGTGTAATCTCTAGAGCACATGTGTCAAATGCAAGGCTTGCGAGCCAAATGCGACCCACCAGGCCATTTCATCTGGCCCTCACACCTCTCCTGCACCCTCCACCCCCACCTTATTTTAGTAGTTGGCAGCAGAGAGGAGGACAGAACTCCTCTGCCAGATCCTGCACTTTTACATGCAGTTATGGAGATGCTCATCTCTGCACCCCGACCCCCCCCTTGCCCATCTCAGCAGTAGGCACCGGAGAGGAGGACAGAAGTCCCCCACCAGATCCTGCACCTCTCTGTGCAGCCACAGTACTCCCTCATTTCCACTTCCCCTGGTCTCAGCATTCATCAGAATCGGGCAGCTAACTCCAGCCCTCCTCTGGTCCTCATCCAGACCCTGCACTTTCTGCTTCCCAGCTCACCACCAGCTTTTTCCCAGAGGCAGCACAAGGTAAGGGGGTGCACTTTTATGTAAAGGACGGTTGGGGACTCAACTTCTAATGGTGATGGGGCTCTTGACATCCAATGTAAGTGGGGGTGGGGTGCTCTGGACATCTAGTCTTACAGATATAACCGGCTCTTTGAGGGCAACCATAATGCTGATATGGACCGCAATAAAATAGAGTTTGACCCCTGCTCTAGAGAGTTTAGATTTGGCAAAAGCATTTCAGCGCCATCTGGCTTTATTTCCTTTTCACATTGCAGTTTCGAGATATTTCTACCGCTGTGCCAGCACTTGAGTTCAAAAGCATCAATTTTACGACACTCAGTGTTTCATATATTGTTCGACATCTATTTTTCTTATTTCCAATTTTTAGATAAATGGAGAGAGATATAACCTTCCCATCCAGTCTCAAGAGTTTTGGATAAACCGCCAAGGGAATAACATCATCGTTTGGACTAAAGAAGGGATCACAGTCATGTTTGACCAGCAGTATTATGTGTCTGTCTGGATACCGAGCACCTTCCGTGGATTAACCGAAGGCCTCTGTGGAAATTTCAACAAAAACCCCGGCGATGACATTCGCCTCCCGAATGGCACTGCCGTCAATGACGTAGCAGTTTTTGGAGAGTCCTGGTCAATAGATAAAGAAAGATCAAACTGCAGAGGATGCTCGGGTGATCAGTGTCCAAAGTGTGATCAAGCTGACTCTGCTCTGGCCAGTTCACCAACAAAATGTGGAATGATTTCAGATCCTCAAGGTCCATTCAAAGAATGTCTTCGCTTGGTAAATCCAGAAAATTATGTCAAGAGCTGTGTGTTTGATGTGTGTAACGGAGGTGGTGGTCAGGAAGCTTTATGCTCCAGCCTGCAAGCCTACACAGCAATATGCCAAGAGAAGGGTGCAAATGTTGGAGCTTGGAGGAACACCACCAATTGTTGTAAGTCCGGTCTTGCAAATTGACATACTGCATGTCTTTAGCTTATGTCTGAAACTGCCTTTGTCAGTGATCATCCCATCTCCATCCCTCCAAGTGTCTTTATGTTCTTAGCTAGTCTTTGATGGTTCTCTTTTATTCAGGTCATGGTATAGCTAATAGTAGTTAGAAAAATTCAACCAAGGTTCCACCAACATATACAACTCCTCTCTGGTTTTCAGCATTACAGAACATGTTCAGTTGAACTTGATTAACTACTACAGAAGGCTGTCTCAACCTTTTAACCCTAGAGGAACCCCAAAAATAATTTTCATGTCTGGAGGAACCCTTACTAAAACCAAATCATCAGGACTCAATAGGAACAATGCTCCTTATATTAGTGGTCAATAGGAAGAATGTCCCCCTTAAAGTGGTGTTTAGAATGCCACCCTTAAAGACAGCTAAAAAGATATTTGGTGTCATGCTGCTGGCTTTGCTAAGTGGTGCTGAACCTTGAACTCTGCAGGCATCATCAAATAGGTGGTTCATCAGCCACAGCTCAAGGAACCCCTAGCAACCTCTGGAGGAACGCCAGGGTTCCACGGAACCCTGGTTGAGAATGGCTGTATTACAGAGTCTTAGCTAGTCACTAACGGATTCTTGTCCAGTGACGTACTGGTACATCACTGGATTAGAAGGGTGATATCTTGGTCATCGCTGCAGCAATGATCAAGATATAATTTTTTAGGGTTGACAATCCCTTCAATGTAAAAGTAATCGTAGCAGCTAAGAAGCCAATGAATTGCTTTTACAAGAGGCGGAAGGGGGTCCCACCCTCCGCCGCTGCTGCCTTCATCAGGCTCTCTTGTGTGATTGGATAGCCTGGTGGGGATGCGACCAGCGTCATCTGATTCCTGGTACATGGGTTTCTAGCTATTACTAGATGCTTTAGAACAGGGGTCTCCAAACTTTCTAAACAAAGGGCCAGTTTACTGTCCTTCAGACTTTAGGGGGGGCGGACTGTGACCATAGGGGGTAGAATTTGTCCTGTGGGAGTAAGCAGTGCATTAGGGGGCGAACTAGTGCCCCATCATTGGCATCAGTGGGAGGAATAGTGCCCCATTGAAGGAGTCAAATGGGAGGAATAGTGCCCCATCATTGGTGTCAGAGGGAGGAATAGTGCCCCGTTGTTCATGTCTGTAACTGGAATGATGCCATTGTTGGTGTCAGAGTTGGTGTCAGTGGGAGGTATAGTGCCCCAAGGTACAAACAAGGCCAAGGATAAATCCAAAGGAAAAACTAAGCTTAACTTACCACCAGCCCGCAGACAATCAAATAACCTGTCTAACAGTATGCATTAAAAGCAGGGCTTTCGTCTTCACACGTTTGCAAATGCATGCGTAAGCCACAGAGCCTCATCAAGGCACCCTGGTATCTGTGGTACCTAACACTAACTTATAAGTGTCCCCACAGTGGAGGCACATGCATTCTGATGGATAGGTGAGAGCAGGTGGACTGAAGGGGAGCCACCCCTTCTTAAAGGTACAGGGGCAGACTGAACACCCAGCATATAGCACAATGGCTGCAAAGGTGTGAGTGCGCTGCCTGACCAAAAAACACGACGGTGATAAAAAAAATATGCCACTTATAGTGCCCCAAGGGCCTGATAAAGGCAAGTAAAGGGCCGCATCAGGCCCCCCGAGCCACAGTTTGGAGACCACTGCTTTAGAGGCCAGGGAGAGATATGGGGTCTAATAGACCCCATATCGCTCTAGAAAGAGGACCTTTCATAGTCCATGCTATCACAAGGGTTGCTGTTCATCCCTTCTGTCTGATAGCAATAAAAAAGATTAAAAAATAAATGAAGATAAAAAAAAAATAAAGATACAGTGTAAGGCCTGTCATGGTCCACACTATCACAAGGGATATTGTTCATTCCCTGTCATAGCAATAAAAGAGATTAAAAAATAAATAAAGATACAGTGTTAAAAAAATGTCTTGGTAGACTGACACATAGCTGCAAAGGGTGGACCAACTCAATATTGAACTCTACGCACTAATGCCCCGTACACACGGTCGGATTTTCCAACGGAAAATGTGTGATAGGACCTTGTTGTCGGAAATTCCGACCGTGTGTGGGCTCCATCACACATTTTCCATTGGATTTTCCGACACACAAAGTTTGAGAGCAGGATATAAAATTTTCCGACAACAAAATCCGTTGTCGGAAATTCCGATCGTGTGTACACAAATCCGACGGACAAAGTGCAACGCATGCTCAGAATAAATAAAGAGATGAAAGCTATTGGCCACTGCCCTGTTTATAGTCCCAACGTACGTGTTTTACGTCACCGCGTTTGGAACGATCAGATTTTCCGACAACTTTGTGTGACCGTGTGTATGCAAGACAAGTTTGAGCCAACATCCGTAGGAAAAAATCCATGGATTTTGTTGTCGGAATGTCCGAACAAAGTCCGACCGTGTGTACGGGGCATAAGACTGGGATGCCATTAAAGTTCATGTGCGTGTGAAGGCAGGCATCCCAATACTTTTGGTAATATAGTGTATATATATAAAAAATAATGTTTGGGGGTTCTAAGTAGTTTTCTAGCAAAAAAAAAAAATGTTATTTACATATAGGAGAGCAATGTCCGAACTGGAAGTGATTAAGGTACTGCTTGTGTTTTTTTTTTTGCCAGTCAGAAGCATTTCCCTTCACAGATTTTCTTCAACCAAAATCAATCATTTAGATATGGATAGACTTTGGTGAACCAATTTCTAGAATCTGTTGGAAATGCAACCATTCCCCCAGGCTTTGTTATCATTTAATGTTCTGCCGGTGTAGGATAATCCTTCCTTTTTGGGCCAAGCAAAGGAAGAAAACTTTGGAGCTTGGAGAAACAACTTACCATTAAAACAGATCTACTTTTTCAATGGTTTGATGATTAAGGCACACACTATAGATTCCAGTGATTGGATCACAGTGCAGAACCTTTCATACTCAGCCTGATGTATATAAGATTAGGATCTTAAATAATGATTACAGTATTTAAGCAAGCAATTCGTGACTTGTATGGTAATACATTTTTTTTTGAATTTTTGAATAATACATTTTTGTTACACTTTTTAAAATCTTTTGTATCTGATCCCCCGCAGCACTTTCCTGTCCAATCAACAGCCACTACAGCGTGTGTACCCGATCTTGTGCCGTCTCCTGCTATGGCCTCCTGGCATCCAGCTCTTGCCGTGAAGAGTGTTTCGAGGGATGTGAGTGTGACCCCGGCTACGTTTTCGATGGCGAACAGTGCGTTACCATGGATAAATGCGGTTGCATTTATAAGAAAAGATATTTGAAGGTAAAAAAAAAAGAAAAGAAATGCATTATTATTTTGGATTGGATAGCTGAAGGTGCAAACTCTAATCTGGTATCACCGTCCTTTTTTTTTTTAGGCTGGCGAAACCGTGCTAAGCGAGGGCTGTAGCCAAGAGTGTAGTTGTAATCCAATCTTTGGAGTGCGCTGCCAGAACCGGAGCTGTGCCGAGGATGAGATATGTCGAATTCGGGATGGTTTGAGGACTTGTGTCAACAAAGGTGAGAGCGGTCAGGGGAACTGGTGAAGAACTTCTACTGAAGTCTTAAAAAATTCATCTGTAAATGAATTGCATCAGCTGCACTTTTTTTTATTTTGACAAGAGTAGGGAGGGGTTAGACCCCTGACAATTAAATTTTGCCCCATGGGTCTCATTGGGGAGCTTTATCTTAACGTCTTATTTGAAAGACCCAACAGGAATCGAGAGAAGAGTCTCTCCATGAGGGAAATCCTTGGACAACTGTTGCTGAACTAGTGTCTCCCCTAGAAATGCGTACAAAGGAAAAATGTGTTTCTTTTCGATTTGTTCATTAAAGCGGAGTTCCACCCTCAAACTTATTTTTTTTTTTAAATCAGCAGCTACAAATACTGTAGCTGCTGACTTTTAATAAGGACACTTACCTGTCCAGAGAGCCCGCAATGTCGCCCCCCCGCAGTGGCCGATTCGCCCATTGACTCATCGTCTCGGGTGCAGGCGCCACTAAGGGAACCCGGAAGGGGAGCCCTCAGGCTTCACAGCCAGTTTCCTACTGCACATGCGGTGCTTTCTGAATGGCCCTGTCGTCTTCCGGGACACACACAGGTCCAAGAAGGCAGCGGGGGGAATGAGGAGGAGCCGAGACAGAAAAGGTAATGACGTACCTCGCCGCGCGAGGCTGGGTCAAAAGTACATCTTTGTACTTCATAGAAGGTAAGAAAAAAAATGTATATCCAAAAAACGAGGGGTGGAGGGGGGTGGTCTTTAGTTTAAGACCAAGTAGTAAAGTTGGGTAGAACTTCACTTTAAGTTAATCATTTTGTTTGCTCATATTCGTTATGTTATGGCGCGTACACACGAGCAGAATTTCCGTCGGAAAAATCGCTGAACTTTCGACCGTCAAGAACGCGGTGACGTACAACACTACGATGAGCCGAGAAAATGAAGTTCAATGCTTCCGAGTGTGCGTCGAATTGTTTCCAAGCATGCGTAGAAATTTTGGGCGTCGGAATGGGTACAGACGATCAAAATTTACTGATCGTAACTTTCTCCGACCGAAAAATTGAGAACCTGCTCCCAATCTTTTGCTGGCTGGAATTCCGCCAGCAAAAGTCCGACGGAGCATACATGCGGTCGCATTTTCGGACCATAAGCTCTCATCGGACTTTTGCTGGTGGAATTTACGCTCGTGTGTACGGGGCATTAGAATGATTCATTTTTGGAAATTGTTTCATATACGCCTTTATTTCAAATCGATTCAAAAATGTATTCGTTATTTTCAAATCGGTTCGAAATTTTGAGATTCGAATTTCGGAAGAATGCTACATTGGTTCTTTTATTTTATTTTTATTGTATTCTGTTCTATCCTCTTCTTTTTCTATTCTTTTATTTTTGATTCATTTTATTCTTTTCTATTCTATTCAGAAGCCTAAGTAGGAATCATCATCTTATTTCACTTTTACAGCTGACTGTATTTATTGCAATATGTTTCCATTTCCAATTCAAATTAATTTTTTCGAATTATAATTCAAAATCATTTTCAAATTTGAAAAATGGGTTTTGTTATCATTTCGATTCGTAACAAAACAAACCAGACATGTCTAATTTTCCTTCTATTCTGTTCTAGTGAAAACTCTAATGCCGCGTACACACGATCGGACTTCTCGTCGGAAAAATATATGGCGGCTTTTCCAACGGGATTCCGCTCAAGCTTGGCCTTGCATACACACGGTCACACAAAAGTTCGCTGAACTTACGACCGTCAAGAACGCGGTGACGTACAACACGATGAGCCGAGAAAATGAAGTTCAATGCTTCCGAGCGTGCATTGAATTGTTTCCGAGCATACGTAGGAATGTTGCACGTCGGAATCGCCACAGACGATTGCATTTTTGGATAGGAACTTTTTCCGACCGAAAAATTGAGAACCTGCTCTCAATCTTTTGCTGGCTGGAATTCGGTCCATGTATGGGGCATACACACGGTCGCATTTTCCGACGAAAAGCTCTCATCGGTCCTTTGCGGGCCGAAATTCCGATCGTGTGTAAATGTTTTGGAATTGCATACAAGTTTCACATTATTTTTCATTTTTAGATCCATGCAAATACAAAACCTGCCGTGCCAAGGAGAGCTGCAGAGTTGAGAACGAGGAAGCAGTTTGTGTGCCGGATTACAATGGTCTGTGCTATGCCTGGGGGGACCCCCATTGCCTCACGTTTGACGGCAAGGAGTATGATCACCAAGGCACCTGCACCTATGTTTTAGCACAGTACGCTGGCCCTGATAAAACTCTGGAGCCATTCAAGGTTACCATCAAGAATGAAAACAGAGGAACCCCAGCTGTTTCTTATGTCGGAAGGGTGAACGTGGTCATGTATGGTATCAACGTTACCATGCAAATTGGAGACTTTAATAAGATACGAGTAAGCTTTTTCCAACCCTTCAACTGTAATTTGTTAAAAGAAAGAAATACTGAAATGTTTTAAAGTACTCTTTAGTCAAAGTGGAGAATTTAGAATGGAAATTGTGGTAAATATTTTGGTTTTCTGGGAACACCGAATCCTGAGTTTGTAGCTTTGCAAGTCAGGTGTTCTCAACCCCTCCTATATAAACCTATTTATATTTTAGCATTGCTAATGTTATCTTAGATAAAGGGGAATAACATGGCGCCGACTCAGTGAAACAATAACGAATAAATATAGAGTGCAACATTCAAAAGTGCAATAATCAAATAAACGTTATATGTATTCTTACAAATACCTGTGCAAAAAATTCAAAGGCGCATCAAAGTGATAATAAGTACATGGAAATAAATGTTCAATCAAAGGTAGCAAAAAAATGTAAAAAATAATAAACAAAGTGCTTGTGCAAATAAACAGGAAACATCCAATTCATCCAAAGTGTTGTCACCGTCCGCTCAGAACTGTCCAATCAAGGATAACAGATAGTTAATAAAGTAAAGTGCTTGTGCAAGAAAAAAACGGAAGCCATCCAATTCATCCAAGTGTTGTCACCATCCGCTGTGTACCAATAGTTTGCCCCAGCCTCGCACCTCATCCAGAGACCCCCCCCCCCCCCGGGTTGAGTCAAGCCTCTTGTATAGATGGAACAATGATTCCCCAGCAATCAGTTGATTTCCAGAGGTATCCAAAACCGCTCCTCTATAGGGATCACTTCCTTGGCTCATCAAATACAGTTTATATGTAATGAAAGAAGGTGGGCTCCATAGCGCAGTAACCCAGTAAAATTTTTATTTAACCGATTGCCGACCGGCTCACGCCAAAATTCGTTGGCAGAAGGGCACATACAGGCATATTAACGTATCTGTACATTGCCCTTTAAGAAGTGGTTTGTGGGCGCACGCACGGCGCCAGCAGGGCACGCATCCGCCGCGAGTCCGCAGGTCCCGCGGACTCGATGCCCACGGGGATACCCGCGATCGACTCACGGGGAGGAAGAACGGGTGAAATGCTGATGTAAACAAGCATCTCCCCGTTCTGCCTAGTGACAGGACACTGATCACCGCTCTCTGTAATCGGGAGCGGTGATCAGTGTCGTGTCACACGTAGCCCGTCTCCCCCCAAAGTTGGAATCACTCCCTAGGACACACTTAACCCCTACAGCGCCCCCTAGTGGTTAACCCCTTCCCTACCAGTGTCGTTTGTACAGTAATCAGCGCATATTTAATCGCACTGATCGCTGTATAAATGTGAATGGTCCCAAAATAGCGCCAAAAGTGTCCGATCTGTCCGCCATAATGTCGCAGTCACGATAAAAATCACTGATCACCGCCATTACTAGTAAAAAAATAAATAAATTATTAATAAAAATGCCATAAAACTATTCCCTATTTTGTAGACGCTATAACTTTTGCGTAAACCAATCAATAAACGCTTATTGAGATTTTTTTTTACCAAAAATATGTAGAAGAATACATATCGGCCTAAACTGAGGAAAAAAAAAATTTTTTTATATATTTTTGGGGGATATTTATTATAGCAAAAAGTAAAAAAATAATGATATTATGATTTTGGTGTTTACAGTGGGGAATGGATAGGGAGGTAGAAGATGAGTAGAAAAGAGAACGATACCATGGAAGAAGAAAACAGAGTGAAGGAGAGGGAAAAGTGGGAAACCATAAAGGGGTAAAATAAAGGGTCTGTTGTTAGGTGGACATTTGGAATGGACTAGATAGGGAGAGCTTTTTGTTTGCTGCAACCCCAGTTCTGGCTCTTTGAACAGGTATGTATTGAGATGAGATTTAGCATGTTAGGGATCTCATATCAAAGCTCCTTGGAAAATGATACTTAACCCACAGGTTACTTTTTTTTAAATCGATCCATTGAGTTATTTTGCATTGTATTTCACATAATGTGTAAAGCTATGGGGTTTTTTTTGTGTTTTTTTTTAGTATGAACAAGAGTCTTGGGGTTTTCCAAGCATGCATTGTTCCCTCTTTGGACATAGTAATTTAATGAATATTCTCTTCATAGGTCAATGGTGAACTGACCAATCTGCCACTCACTCTTGCTGATGGAAGACTGAAACTATACCAGAGTGGAATGACGGCCATAGTGGAAGCTCAGAATAATGTGATCGTTAGCTATGACTGGAACTGGTTAGCTACAGTGAGCGTTCCTAGTAGTTATTACAATGCAACTTCTGGAATGTGTGGAAACTTCAATCAGGATCCAAATGATGACCAGAGAGGTCCTAATGGGGCATCACTATCATTAATCACAGACTGGATAAGAGAATGGAAAGAAGATGATCAAGATCCGTTCTGTTTTGATGTTTGTCCTGGGCATTGTCCAAACTGTGATGAGGAGAATAAGGCTCAGTATAGAGGTGATGATCAGTGTGGCTTCCTTCTTAAAGAGGACGGTCCATTCAGAGACTGCATCAAAAAAGTCAACCCAGAAAAGTTTTTGGATGCCTGTCTCTTTGATGTCTGTATGAACGATGGAGCGAAGACAATTCTATGCCAAGCTTTAGATTCTTATGTCAAGATATGCTTAAATGAAGGTGTTAAGGTTTACGATTGGAGGACAGCTACCCAATGCCGTAAGTAGAGCTCAATTTACTACTGCTGGGGAATTATTATAATTATTGCAGTGTTACTTTCTCTAGAGTTTCTGAACAGCGTATATTAGAATAAAGCTTTTTTTACAATGATTAACATAACATTTCATTTTTTTTTTTTCAATCTTTCAGCAATGGTATGTAACATTGAAAACAGTCATTACAACGCCTGTGGAAATGCTTGTCCAGCTACTTGCTCTGACAAAAACACCCCAGCCACATGCACAAAATCCTGTGTAGAGACCTGTGAGTGCAATGATGGAATGGTCCTTAGTGGGGATAAGTGCGTACCTGTTTCAAGCTGTGGCTGCAACCACAACGGGCGATATTATGAGCCTAACCAGTCCTGGTATGATGAGAAATGTAGCACACTTTGCCAGTGCGAGTCTAGTCTCGGAAAGGTGGTTTGCCAACCAAACAAATGCAAAACGACCGAGACCTGCGCGGTGATCAATGGAATACGAGGTTGTCATCCCAAAGCATTTTCAACCTGTACAACCCATGGAGATCCTCATCATGATACATTTGATAAAAAGAGATTTTCATTTATGGGCGCTTGCATCTACCAGTTAGTAAACGTAACCGATCCATCGTTGACCCACTTCTCCATCACTGTTGAAAATGAAAAGCGTGGTAACGCAGCTGTGTCCTTCACCAAAAGTGTGACCTTGCAACTGGACAACCACACCATGACCATGAGTAGAGATTACCCACAACAGATTATGGTATGGAATACCTATTCATGGTATAGTTTTAATTCATAGATGTAAACACTTTAGTATACTGGCTAGTGGAGAAAAGCAGAATGCTGTAAGTTTCTCAATACTTTGGGTGTGTCTGTCCTTTATGAAATTTTTGCAAAATGTTGGGTGGAGGTACTGGATGCAAAAGCTGTTTTGCATTACCATGCAGTATAAAATCTGTTATGTAGAGTGCAATGGTTGGGTAGCTCTCAAACTTTACATGGTATTAAAGAGGCACTTCAGATAAAGGAAGTGTAGTGGAAGAAGAAACTCCACAATGTTTGGGCATCCCTCAAACATTACATGGTATTAAAGTGGCACTCCCAATGAAATCAAGGAAGTGTAGGGGAAGTAAAACCTCCACAATGGTTGGGTAGCTCTCAAACATTACATGGTTTTAAGGAAGCACTTCCAATGAAATCAGGGAAGTGTAGAGGAAGTAGAACCTCGAAATTGGTTGGGTAGCTCTCAAACATTACACGTTATTAAAGAGGCACTTCTAATGAAATCAAAGAAGTGTACGGGAAGTAGAACCTCCACAATGCTTGGGTAGCTCTCAAACATTACATTGTATTAAAGAGGCACTTCCGATTAAATTAAGGAGGTGTAGGGGAAGTAGAACCTCCACAATGTTTAGGTAGCTCTCATACATTACACGGTATTAAAAAGGCACTTTCAATGAAATCAAGGAAGTGTATGGGAAGTAGAACCTCTACAATGGTTGGGTAGCTCTCAAACATTACACGTTATTAAAAAGGCACTTTCAATGAAATCAAGGAAGTGTACAGGAAGTAGAACCTCCACAATGGTTGGGTAGCTCTCAAACATTACACGTTATTAAAAAGGCACTTTCAATGAAATCAAGGAAGTGTATGGGAAGTAGAACCTCCACAATGTTTGGGTAGCTCTCAAACATTACACGGTATTAAAAAGGCACTTTCAATGAAATCAAGGAAGTGTATGGGAAGTAGAACCTCCACAATGGTTGGGTAGCTCTCAAACATTACACGTTATTAAAAAGGCACTTCCAATGAAATCAAGGAAGTGTGTGGGAAGTAGAACCTCCACAATGGTTGGGTAGCTCTCAAACATTACATGGTATTAAAGAGGCACTTCCGATGAAATCAAGGAGGTGTAGGGGAAGTAGAACTTCCACAATCGTTGTGTAGCTCTCAAACATTACATGGTATTAAAGAGGCACTTTCGATGAAATCAAGGAAGTGCAGGGTAAATAGAATCTCCACAATGGTTGTGTAGCTCTCAAACATTACACGTTATTAAAAAGGCACTTTCAATGAAATCAAGGAAGTGTATGGAAAGTAGAACCTCCACAAAGGTTGGGCAGCTCTCAAACATTACACGTTATTAAAGAGGCACTTCCAATGAATTCAATGGAGTGTACGGGAAGTAGAACCTCCACAATGATTGGGTAGCTCTCAAACATTACACTGTATTAAAGAGGCACTTCCGATGAAATCAAGGGAGTGTACGGGAAGTAGAACCTCCACAATGGTTGGGTAGCTCTCAAACATTACATGGTATTAAAGATGCATTTCCGATTAATTCAAGGAAGAGTAGGGGAAGTAAAAGCTCCACACCATTGGTTTTAAAGTCCAAAAACTATTTACTTCATCATAAGAGTCCAGGACACTTTACACTGAAAAAAATACTTATGGACTCCACAAAAATAAACATGGCAGGCCTACTTCTCCTTTAAGTCTTGATTTCTAAAGTTTTTCTAATTCCAAAGACATGCCAGAGTACATTTATAGATTATTATTATTATTATTATACAGTATTTATATAGCGCCAACAGTTTACGTAGCGCTTTACAACTTGAGGGTAAACAGTACAAATACAATACAATTTGATACAGTAGGAATCAGAGGGCCCTGCTCCTTAGAGCTTACAATCTAAGAGGGAAGGTCAACAGATACAAAAGGTAATAACTATGGGTGATGTGCTGATTGAGAAGATAAATGTACAGTTGTTAGGTGGGGGCTCTGAAGAGATGAGTTTTCAGGGATCGTCTGAAAGTGGATAAAGTAGGAGAAAATCGGACGGATTGGGGTAGGGCATTCCAGAGGATGGGGGAGGCTCTGGAGAAGTGAAGGTGCTGGGTCTGGTTGACCATTCTGCAACAAATATAATTATTATAGTTGTGGCTGCTGGTGTGGGGACGTGCCGCCCACGTTATTAGAACAACCAAAAAAAAGCTATTGTGCAAAACCCACAAACAACCACCAAAATGGCCAAATTAAGTGTGCAAGTGAATACTTTTGGCCCTCAAATTGACAAGCACCCCATATATAGTTCCAAGCAATATTTGTGCTTATAATAATTTTAACACAGGTGGTAGCCCCAGGAAATACATGATGCCTTCCACTCTAAAATGATTGATCACGATTTAGGCCAATTTTATCTAGATGTAATCCTTTACCATTTTCTAACACCTAAATTTGCTGTTAACCCAACCTAATCCCTAGAACAAACTGCTGACCTAAGTCTAACTCTAGAACAGGGGTCTCAAATGGGTGGCCCTCCAGCTTTTGAAAAACTACAAGTCCCATCATGCCTCTGCCTGTGGGAGTCATGATTGTAACTGTCCGCCTTGCAATGCCTCATGGGACTTGTAGTTTTGTAACAGCTGGAGGGCCGCCAGTTTGAGACCCCTGCTCTACAACATATCTTTCAACCTTAAAACTTACACCTTTAATCTGAGCAAACCTCTAAAGTTAATAAAAACCCAACCCCACAGTCAAAACCCTCAACCCAAAGACCCCTAGACCTAAACCTAAACCTAAACCTGACATGCATGGCAATGAAACAGTTTAAAGGCCTTTTCACATGAGCTTCAGCTTGTATAAGAGCAGTGTGAACAGAGAGCTTTGACAAAGCATTTGCAGAGCTTTCAACAAACTTTGTTGAAGCTTTTAAAGCATCATTCAGCTCCAGTTTGTAATTCTTGAACACAGATCCTACTGGCAGTGCTGATTGCCATTTTAAGCAAGCTGCTAGCAGGCTTCAGCAGGCTTCCAACAAGCTTAAGGAAGATCTGAAGCCTGCTAGCAGCTTGTTTAAAATGACAATCAAGGCTCCCAGTAGGATCAGTGTTCGGCATTTACAAACTGGAGCTGAATGGTACTTAAAAAAGCTTCAACAAAGCTTGCTGAATAGTCTACAAATACTTTGTCAAAGCTTGTTGCTCGCAGTGGGGGAGATTTACTAAAACTGGAGCACTTAGAGTCTGGTGCAGCTGTGGATGGGAGCCAATCAGCTTCTAACTTCAGCTTGTTCAATTAAGCTTTGACGATAAAATCTGGAAACTGATTGGTTTCTATTTCGAGCTGCACCAGATTTTGCACGCTTCAGTTTTAGTAAATCTCCCCCCACTGTGTGAAACAGGCCTTTCGGTTTAATGGCAGCCCCCGTAGGTGTGCACAGCTTATTGCATTAGGGTGTGCACCCAAAAGACCAAACACACATGCATGTATATATATATATATATATATATATATATATATATATATATATATATATATATATATATATATATCAGTAGGGCAATGGACAGTGTCAACAGAGCAGTGGCCGATGTCAGTAGGGCAGAGCTTGGAGTCAGTAGTTTATTTTTTATTATTTCTCATTATTACTTACCATTTTTCAAATTATTTTTTTACAATATTTTTTTATAATAATTATTTTATTTTTATTCTTTTTACAACTTTTTTAGGAGCCCCATTGGAGAACGTTGATGAAATATCAGGGGTCTAAACAGACCCCTGATGTCTCACTATTGAGACAGAGAAAGGGACTGAGGACAGAGATTCCACAGTCCCTTTTTCTGCAGCCAAGCATCAGGGGGAATCTGCACAGCACAGAGTGATTAGGATGTTCCCAGGCACACCTGGCACACCCTGTGCACATGCCTATGGCAGCCCCGCTAGCTCCTTATATGTACTTTCCTTTCGTTTCCCTGCTCCTCTGTTCAGCCAACAGGATACCCGGTGCATCTTATTGACTTCCACCTGACTTTTCTACAAACCATTTCAATATTTTGGGGCACCTCAAATTGCAAAAGCTCACTATTTTTATTTTCCAAGGCCATGCTAACAAGTGAACATGTAACAATAACGTTCATTAGCAAGAACTAAAAGCTAAACTTATTTATGATATATTTATGAAAACTGTAGCACTCAGAATCTGGTGCAGCTGTGCACATTGGTAGCCAATCAGCTTCTAACTTCAGCTTGTTCAATTAAGCTTGGGCAATAAAACCTGGAAGCCGATTGGTTTCTGTGCAGTTGCACCAGATTTTGCACTCTCCAGTTTTAGTAAATAACCCCCATGGTCTCTTCTCTATGTATATAGTTAGTGTTTGGGAAATGTGGTCAAAATTGTTCAGAAATTGGACAGACATTTTGCTGCACTTGTTAGAAGAATTACTGTTTTTTTTTTTTTACATAATTTAGAAAATTGTCTAAAAAAAATGAATCCTGTTTTCCTGCTTTTCTCCTTTGTGCTAAACATTACTATTTCAGCTTTAACAAGCCATAACTTGTGTTTGTATGAACATTTTCTTAGGTTGATGGCATATTGAAGGACTTGCCCTACATTCATGAACCAACAGGAACCAGAACCTACTACTCGGGGGCTCTTACTAACCTACAAACACATTTTGGCATGGGTTTAAGCTATGGCAGTTGGAATTATGTACGTGTGACCTTACCAAGCACCTACACAGGCGCCGTTAATGGTCTTTGTGGCAACAACAATGGAAATCCATCTGATGACTTTGTCAAAAGAGACGGGGTGACAGCCAAAAATGCAAAGGAATTTGGAGACCACTGGAAAGTTGGAGAGTTTGCTGGGTGTAATGATGAATGCGCCGACTGTCCACAGTGCAAAGATGAACAAAGAGAGGTCTACAAGAGCAACCAGTACTGTGGCCTTCTCATGAAGTCTGATGGACCATTTGGGCAATGTCATGCCTCCGTTGACCCAAAAGCTTTCTTTAATGACTGTGTGTTTGATGGATGTGAATACAAAGGTCTCCAGTCAGTTATCTGTGATATCATGGCTTCCTATGTTCTTGAGTGTCAAAGGAATGGATCCACAATTAAGGATTGGAGAACACCATCTTTCTGTGGTAAGTCACTTTATAGAAATAAGAACACTGCTGTGTTTCCAATTTTGAGAAGGACGTGAGTATGCAATCTAGTGTACTCTTCCAAGAAATGGAACTCGCTCACCGCTCCAACTGCCCAATAGCCACCAGTCACTGTTAAAGCGTGAATCAACCTAGTAGATCCTTGAACTTGGTCTTTCTACCTGTGAAAGTATCCAGGTATTGTTTTCTAGTGTGCTGTGTGCTATGTCAAGAACAACTTTCCTGTAGCTTCCTCTGCTCTGGCAGGAAGTTTGGAAAGCATTGTGGACTATTCTAATAGCTCAATATTGGGTTATGACCCTGAGCATGGTGTTTAGAGACCAAACAAGGATATATCCATTAAAGGAACCAGAAAGATCAATAGAAAAATTCTACTGTTTTCCTAAATCATTTCCCCCACACAGCCAGGCAAAAAAAAATTTCCACACACTCCAGTTGGCTCAAAAAAATAGTCTAGGCGTTTTGGTTTTTGGTGTTTATTTTGGAAACAAAGAACTTTGATAGGGATTGGGGGTACATGGGATGCCCCAAAAATGAATAAACCTGTAAACAAATGAATGAGGAACTGCTAAAGTCTCTGGCTGCTAAAGTTCAACTGAACTGTGCTGCACACGAGTGGGAGTAATGGGGCAGCTGAAATAAAGTTCCAAAAATCAGTAATGAAGAGTCATCTTCTGGCTGTATTGCATGGTACCTGGCTGCTCTAGACCTAAAGTAGAGATATAATGGGGTTCTCCTGACTGTCTTGCACTGCACTAAAGCTGTTTCCTTTGGTCCCAGACATGTGTGGTATTGCACTACTATCCTCTCTGTTGCTTCAGGTATGATGGCTGGTGTTTACTCACTCAGTCCATTTAGGTATCTCCTAGCATCCAGAAAGCTGCTGCACTGGCTTCTCTGCTGAACAGGCTGCTTCTGGCGTGGCTTGAAGTCTGCAGCTAGGCCTAGCTGAGACACAGGCTGGGTGATATCCTCAAGCTTATTTCCTCTCTCTCCTTTCTCTCTCTCTCTCTCCTCTGTCCCAGGGGGCAGAGGCCCTAGCACAGAGGTCACCTTCAGATGGTTAAACCCTGGACTCTGCTCTCAGATTGCCAGACTTCTGAGTATTTATGAGCTGTACCCCACCTTCTGGGCCTTGCCTCCCAAGGGAATGGTGGAAACTCCATAAATATTCAGGCTGCAGCCTCGGTCCCTCCACCTACTAGGTTCAGGAAATATCTACATAGTTCTAGAAGACAGGGGGAACAGAGCCACAACTTTTGAAGCACTGCACAGCCTCCTAAAAAAAATTAACACATTATCCTCTGCCTGTAGAGGAACTACATTACATTTACCCACTCTAGCAACAGTGAGGGTGTTACAAATTCAAGGTTTTTAACTTACGCTTGATCCAAGTGCCGATTTGTCCAAGAACATAAAATGCTATGTGCTGCATACACTTGCCTGTAGTTGGTTAGCTAAAGATAATCTTTAATTTACACCCCACCTTTTGTATTCTCAGACATGACCTGCCCTTCAAACAGTCATTATGAGCTCCTCGGAAATGGTTGCCCTGCCACCTGCTTTGGTCTGACTGCTCCAACATCTTGTGTGCCGGCTTATACTGAAGGATGCTACTGTGACAATGGCTTCATTCGTAGTGGTGGGGACTGTGTGTCAATGTCAAACTGTGGCTGTGTCTTTGGTAACACCTATTACAAAGCAGGGCAAGAGTTCTACTCCGACAGCCTTTGCCAGAAGAAGTGCATATGTGGTGCCAATGGCATAACCACTTGCCATGACAGCCCCTGCGGAGCCAACGCTGAATGCAAAGTGGTGGATGGAGTCCTAGGATGCCACCCTAAAGAGTTTGGACAGTGTGTAGCTTGGGGAGATCCGCACTACATCACTCCAGATAAGCTTTATTATCCATTCCAGGGCACCTGCACCTACATACTTTTGAGGTTGAAGAAAGATAATGTTGACTTTGAAGTAATAGTGGACAATGAACCATATGGCGATGTGGCAGTCACCAAATCTGTCACAGTGAGAGTTGGAGATTACACCATTCGCTTGCAGAGAGGAAGAACTTGGAGCTCATTGGTGAGTATATTGGTTCAATTTCAAATATGGTTCTTTTAATTAAACCACAATTGCAACTAGGAGATGCCATACACATTGCTCAGCATATTGAAAAAAAACATTACAGGGCATGCATCTTTTCCTACTAATTAGACTAAAAGTAACCAAATCTTGGAATCTTGCACATACAGCAAGGTGGCACTTCAGACTTATTCCCATTAGAATGTTCAGGTGTGAAAGAAGATTATCACCAAGCACAATGTTGTGTGTGCCTTCAACCAGATTTCCATCAATAGAGCCTGTAGGCCCATAGTCTTTGACAACCAAACCAACTCCCCTCTTTTAGGTAGACATGTGCAATTCGTTTAGTTCCAAATTCGTTTTTTAACGAATTTTGACAAATTCGTTAATTCCGAAATGTCCGAATTTTCGAATTTTTCAATTTCCGAAATTTTCGAATTTTCGAAATTTTCGAATTTCCGAATTTCTGAAATTACGAATTTCAGAATTTCCACATTTCCGAATTTCCGAAATTCTGAAATTACGAATTTTCAAATTTCAGAATTTCCGAAAATTCAAAATTCAAAATTTCGGAATTTCGGAAATTCAAAATTTCGGAATTTCGGAAATTCGAAATTTGAATATTCGAAATCTCATAAATTTAAGAATTCTAAAATTTGGAAATGTAAAAATCCAAGAATAAGAATGAAAATCTGAAAATTCAAAAGAATGAAAATCTGAAAATTTGAAAACCAGAAAATCGAAAAATAATAACTAACTAATAATAAATATTAAATTATAGGTATTGGAATTTCCTTTCAAATTTGGCTGTTAGTGAATGTAACGTTTACGAATTTATCCGAAGTTACAAATTATTCGAAATAACAAATGCCGCATCTAAACAAATGGAACGTAATGATCTAATAATAATAAATAACAATAATAATAATAAAAACTTTTTACTATTATTATTTATTATTAATTTGTTCCATTCCATTTGTTTACATGCGGCATTCGTTATTTCATGTAATTCGCAACTTCAGATAAATTCGTACTTGTTACGTTCACTAACAGCCAAATTTGAGATTCCAATACCTATAATTTAATAGTTAGTTATTATTTTGAATTTTACTGATTTTATTTCTTTTTTTCAGATTTTCAGATTTTTGAATTTCCGAAAATCTGAAAATTCGGAATTCGAAAATTGAAAAATTCGGAAATCCAAAAATTCGAAATTCAGAAATTCGCAAATTTGAAAATTCGAAAATTCAGAAATGAGGAAATCCAAAAATTCGAAATTCGAAAATTCGGAAGTTCAGAAATGTGAAAATTCAGAAATTCGGAAATCCGAAAATGTGAAAATTGGAAATTCAGAAATTTGGAAATTTGAAAATCTGATTTTTTGTTTTTCCGTATTTCTGAATTCCGAATTTCCGAATTTCGGAAAAAAGCAAAAAAAGGAATAAAACAAAAACAAACAAATTTTCTCAGTGCACATGTCTTACTTCTGTTAGATCACTTCTGTTATACAGAACATGTTTTATGATTCTAACCTAACTTAGAATAATGTGACCGTGTGTAAATAAGCACATATACTTTAAGATGACTATTTCAATTACTGTAGGGAATATGTGTAGCCAATGAATATGCAGAGAAAGTCTTGCTCTCTGCCTTGGCTATTTGAGGTTTGGAATAAACAGCTCAATAATATCAAGCTGTATCAGTGGCCAACTGCCTCTGCAATTAAGCCCCGAAAAGGGCAAAACCCATCTGAGGTGTGCTCTACCCAGACTAACAGGAGTTGAAGCCATCTTTTGCTCACTTTATTCACATTTATGCAACGGGGAGTTAGTGTCTATGTGCAGAGGACCGCCATTTTGTTGAAGCCTATTAGAGCCTGACAAGCCAATCCTGCCTGTCTTGCACCAGTCTATTCACATGATGATCCGATTGATAACGGTTTGGTGGCACTCAAGTGGTACTATTTTTGATAACATCACTATTTTCAATGACTTCACACCCCCCCCCTTTTTTTTCCACAAATAGAGTTTTCTTTTGGTGGTATTTAATAATCTCTTCAGTTTTTATTTTTTGCGCTATAAACAAAAAAAGACCGACAATTTAAAAAAAAAAAAAAAAAAAAACAATATTTTTTACTTTCTGTTATAAAACACATCCAATAAAAAAATGTAAAAAATAAAATTTCTTCATCAATTTAGGCTAATATGTATTCTGCTACATATTTTTGGTAAAAAAAAAAAAATCCCAATAAGCGTATATTGATTGGTTTACATCTACAGACTATGGGAAATTTTTATGGCATTTTTATTTTTATTTTTACAAGTAATGGCAGCTATCAGCCCCAGGACCCAGAACAAGCTGCGATGTACCTGTACGTTACTTTGCTCTAATGAACCGCCCTGCCACAGTAAAATTACGTGGGGCGGTCCGGAAGCAGTTAAAGTGTATGTCCATCCTATTTTTTTTTTTTGAGCTGTAAATAGGCTGGACACACACTTTTTTTTTTGGATAGTGTGGGTGAGAGTTAAAATTTCTTTCAGGTTTTTATATCTGGCAGGAAATTTGAAGATAAAACTGCCACTCCACTGGTAGAAATCTAGAATAATTTCATATAATAGTCTAATGCCCTGTACACACGGTCAGATTTTCCGACGGAAAATGTTCGATGGGAGCCCTTTGTCGGAGTTTGTAGGCTCCATCGGACAGTTTCCATCGGAATTTCCGTTGCACAAAATTTGAGATCTGGTTCTCAAATTTTCCGGTAACAAAATCTGTTCGCGTAAATTCCGAGCGTGTGTACAGAATTTCGACGCGCAAAGTGCCACGCGTGCTCGGAATCAAGCAGAAGAGCAGCACTGGCTATTGAACTTCCTTTTTCTCGGCTCGTCGTACCTGTTGTACGTCACCGCGATCTTGAGGTTCGGAATTTCCGACCAACTTTGTGTGACCGTGTGTATGCAAGACAAGTTTGAGCCAACATCTGTGGGGAAAAAAACATGGATTTTGTTGTCGGAATGTCCGATCGTGTGTACAGGGCATTACACAGTCCAGGGGCTGCAATGGTCCTCCCACATCGGGGTGCTAAGGACCGTGTATATCACCTGTTCCGGCTCAAGGTCAGCATCTATATATACAGTCCTCCACACTTTGACAAAAGGGGACCTTTGCAGCCTCTGAAACACATTGGGCCATCTTATTGAACAAAAAATAAAGCTTATTTTTAACTTTTACCAATGGTGTGGTACTTTTTTTTCTTTTATTAAAATCTTTATTTTTTTTGGTACCAAGAAGTAAGGTACAATTCAGCTTTGTAGGCACGTCAAGATTAAATTTCTACATGGCTATAGAGAAATAAATCTTAAAAAGAAAATTTTACATCTTATGGGTATGGAAGTTTTGTGGCCATAACTTCCATAATATAACGTAACCAGTAATGGTAATGATGGTGATCACAATTCGTTTTTTTCCACATGATGTTGACTTAAAAAAAAAATCATCATCTTTCAAAAGTACCTCAGTTAAAAAGTGTGAATATATAGCATGTTTTGCTAATTTTGTAAAAATATATATATATTTTTTTTTTAGATCAACGGAGAGAGATACAATCTTCCTATCCGCTCCCAAAGAAGGGAGTTTTGGATAAGCCAACAAGGCAACAACATCTTCGTTCAGACTAAAGACGAGTTTACAGTCATGTTTGATCAACAGTATTTTGTTTCACTCTGGATACCGAGCACCTACTCCGGTTTCACTGAAGGCCTCTGCGGAAATTTCAACAACAATTCTAAGGATGAGTTCCGCCTTCCAAATGGCAAGCTCGTCAGTGACGCAGCAGTATTCGGCGAGTCCTGGGTAGCAGCCAGAAAGGGAAACGACTGCAAAGGGTGTTCTGGCGATCAGTGTCCAAAGTGTGATGAGGCTGGCTCCGCTATGGCCAAATCCCCTACTAAGTGTGGAATGATTGCGGATCCTGAAGGTCCATTCAAAGACTGTCACCGCCTGGTCCAACCGGCTATATATGTCAACAGCTGCGTCTATGACATTTGTAATGGGCGTGGTGGCCAGGAGGCCTTGTGTGCCAACCTGCAGGCCTACACAGCTTTGTGTCAAGCAAAAGAAGGAAAAGTTGAAGCTTGGAGGAACCTAACGAGCTGCCGTGAGTTTTTTTCTTGTTTTTGCTTTTTTAATTAAATTTACCAAGCCTTGAAATCGATTTCTCCTACAAACCATGTCTTTGTTCCACAATCTTGCATTGTGTTGGTTTTAGCTTGCCTTTAATTGGTACTATTTGAGCAATTCTTTTCATTCCACTGCTGTGCACAGGGTCAAAACAAGTCAAGGCAAAGGCTTTGTAAGTCTTCCAGTGTTGCTAAGGTGTCTGTGACACATTCTCATATTACAAAAGGGTAAAGAATACTGCTTTAGCAGCCTACACAATCTGGTTGGTTCATCATGGTTGCTGTCTATGAATGTTTTTTGTTGGTGGAAGAGTGTAGTGTGTACCTTAAATTCACCCACTCTCAGTCTGAACACCTAGGGCAGGGGTCTCAAACTGTCCCTCCAGCTGTTGCGAAACTACAAGTCCCTAGAGGCATTGCAAGGCTAACAGTTACAAGCATGATTCTCACAGGGATGATGGGACTTGTAGTTTCGTAACAGCTGGAGGGTCACCAGTTTGAGACCCCTGACCTAGGGTTTCCTTGTGCATCTTGACATTAGGCAAAAGAAAAGAAACTGCATTATCAACTCCAAGTGATCTATAAGAGCAGCAACTCTGCTGTGAGATAAACACAGTCAATAATACACAATTATAAATAGAGCTGCGCTGAAACAATTATACAATTATGATAAAGAGCTGCGCTGAAACGCCAATACAAATTATTATATATGAATCTAATAAACAGTCCAAATGATAGAGAAAAAGGTCTTCATGTGAAATGACCAAAAAAGGCATTTATTAGATATTGCCAAATCGCCAGTGCAAATATTGAAAAATAATTAAAAGATATATAGTTCAAGCCCCAGGATGACATCAGCATGTGACGAAATGCATCGGGTGGAGCGACGTGCTGACGTCACTACACTTCTCTGATCCCGGGAAGCGTTCTTGTATTAGCCGGCCAGCTTGTGTTTTCCCCAAATGCATTTTTAATGATTTCTGGATATAAGTGCAATTTTTTTTGTTTTATTAAAGTTTTATATTGTCAGAAACTATTAAATCAGGCTAAAGCAAAAGTACAGTTAAATCACACTTGTGTAATAATAAAGGTAAAAAGAACAAATGTAGCCAAAGTTCAGTAACCGGAACAGATAGTCAGCCAAGCCAGAAGTCAGGGATCAATGTAGTGGAACAGCAAGCAGGATCTGGAGCCAGAAGGGATGTCAGCAAAGCTGGTCTTTAAACAGGAACGCAGGAGATAGTTTCTTGTGATGTGACCAAGGCGACGGCAGAGCTCCTCTGAACTGGACGGTCTATGTAGGCAGGACTGACAAGCAGGATCATCAACAGCTGAGTAACTGTGGAGAGAGATGGGAGCTGGCAATTAGCTGACAGCTGAGTGGCCAGCTCAGAGAAGAAGGGACTGAGCCCAGCCCTGATGTATATGTTTTTTACACTATGGCCTTATATTTTGGGGGGAACTTCGATGAGTGTGATATCCTGGGGGTGGATTCTGTGTCGTGGAGGGCTCCAGCCGATATTGAGCAGAACTTGTTGCTGACCCTTTGCCTTAGGAATCCACACATGGTGGGAGTTGCCATCTTCATACCCCTCCTGGATAGATAAAGGCCCTGGGTGTGTATAAGCCACAAGTGTCTTTGACCTCTCATTATAGGAGGTCCATATAGGTTGGTATCTAGCATTTTATATGGTGGAGGTCACACTTCAATTAGGGTGTTGGATGGTGTCAAAATCACCGGAAGGATTCCTCTTATCATAACTTGGACTATATATCGGTTCATTATTTTTCACTATTTGCTCCTTGTCATTAGTTCTGGTTAATACAAAGAGGGCAAGCTAACACCTTAAAGCTTTATACTCTTGTGTGGATATGGCATTTGTCTTTCCTAATAGGATACTAGAGTCAACCAGTTAACTGGGGTAGAAGCTAGTGCTGTACAAGTCTGCTGGCCTGAAAGGGGTGAAGGTGGAGTAAGTCTAAATCCATTCATGGCTAAGGGACAGTATTGTGTCTAATTGATTAGCAGTACCCTTACTTTGACATGGAAGGGTTCTGTGTTGGATTCCTGGCAAGGATCCCAAGCATGGATTTTGTATTTTCTCCTTGTTCTTGTGTAAGTTTCTCTCTAATGAGTTATTGGGAGTCCACTCTCAGTTGGCCTACACTGAGCATTCATGTGCAGGCACCTAAATAGTCAGCTAGGCTTTGGTCCACAAAGCATTAAAGGAATTTATTATATAAGTAGATTTCAGGAAATTATTCTGGCGTTACTCAAAATATACGCATATAGCTACAGTGATTTCAATTTTAGCAATATTTGAATAAGCCAGTCATTTTCTTCACTTTGCTTCTGGAATAACTTTGTTTATTGCCCTGCAGCCCTTACCTGTCCACCCAACAGCCACTACAGCCCTTGTACCCAATCCTGCAAATTCACCTGTCATGGGATTCTGGAACGCAGCTCTTGCAGTCAAACATGTTTCGAGGGATGCGAGTGTGATTCTGGCTACGTCTTTGATGGAGAAAATTGCGTTACCCTTGACAAATGTGGCTGCATTCATAATGGAAGATATCTCAAGGTGAGAAAAGAAAGTTGTACAATAACCTAAAGGATTGTTAATGCTAATCCAATAACGCCCCCCCAAAAAAAACTAGGGTGTAGAAAACTCACTTAAATGCAGCAATGGATTAGCAATGGTTACATTGGTTCTCCATATAATATGGAAACTTATATTTTTACTTGTAGGACTAGAAAGACTTATATAAGCAAAAAAAAATAGATTTTAAGTAAAGGCCCCTTTCACACAGGCGGAACGATTGAGTTCACCTGTCAGTTTTTTCAGGCGGACCCGATCGGAACCATCCATTGCCCCTCTATGGAGCAGCAAGTGTCAACGGACACATGTCCACTGACACCCGCTGACATCCGACCTGATCCCATCCATCTGACAAATCAAATTGGGTGACAGTCAGATGTAAACGGACAGGCGGTACATTTACAGCCAATCGTCCATAAAGGAGAGCGGGCTGTGTCTGTGTCCACTCTGCATAGGCTGAGCAGACACGGACCTGCCATCTGCCTGCTCAGTGGGGATCAGCGGACAGATTCCCGGCTGAGCAGGCGGATCCGCTTCCAGAGTCCACCCATGTAAAAAGGTCCTAAGAGCTACTTACAGCATTCACAAGCATATTGGAATATTTTATATGGTGTGGGGGGATTAGACTTAATACAGGGACAAACTCACTGTTTATTTAAGAAAACATCAAGTTTATTCCACAGGATATTCCCAAACAGAAGAAAACCATCTTGCCATCAATCAAACAACAATAAACTTCTGCTCTACCAAACCCTACTATGTCCATAGACTGACCAGTCCGTGGTCTTGTAGTAAGTGTCCTTACAAACGTAAATCCTTTATATCCAACATCAGGGATGAGCAGCCATGCTCCTAGATGTCTCCTCACATGGAGACACACTCTATCCCCGAGAGTTAGGACCACCTGCCTTAATCAAGACCTGAAAAGAAAACCTTAAACTGCGGTCCACGGACTTGGGAGTCTGTCCCACCCGGATCTCTATCAGACTCCCAATAAAACCAGCCCTGGAATGGACATTACCAATACAGGGTAAAGAACTATCATTCTTTACCCCAAAGTCTTTGCTGGAATTATCTTAGATTGCAAATCTGTTGGTAGCCTTTCAGACTGACATGGTAATGAGAACATTTACAAAATATGTAATTTGGGTGAGCTAAATGTCAGTACAAAGGCATTTCCATCTCGAAAACATTAGCCATTCTGCATTTAATTTTACTTAACATGACTCTATCAAAAGGAAAGTATGCGGACTGTCATTGTTGGTCTTCTTTTCTCATTTCTATATTTGTTCAAAGACACAGAAAGCATTGCACCCCACATCAGCATGACAGCCAGATAAGTAATGTGACAGACCCAACCAGGACAGCAGCTTTTGGAAAGGACTGCAGAGTAGCCTCTTGCCTACTGACTATAGGCCCTGGCTTTTAAGGGGGCTCTATTTTTGGGAGGTGTGTGCCTGGGGAACCCTTGAAGTGATCTTGCTTCACTTGGAGAGCCTCCAACTAGAGCTTCCGGCAGATCGCGTCTCTCAATTCCAGCACATCCTGGGAAGAACCAGGCTCTCCGTACTGGGCCAGCATCTTTGGCATTCACCACTGGAACTCCAAGTCCATGGTGACCAGCTCCTGGAACACTCCTTCAATATCACCCAACACTGGGTCCTGGCGGTGGTTTGGACTGCCCGTAGGGAGGAAGCAGATCCCACCACTGCCAACCAAATGTGACGGGCCGCTTGGCACCCATTGGGTGCTTCCATCAGTATACAGCTTCCTGCAGTCCGGAACCAGGAACCAGGTGTTATAGCAGAATATTTCAACTAAGCTAATGTTGTCTAGATCTTAGGTGCAAAATTTCGCTATAATACCTGTTTCCTGGTTCCAGGCTGGAGGAAGCTGTATACTGACGGAAACACCCACGAGGGGTGCCAAGCAGTCTGTCACAAGTAACATTCTCAAAGACACTTCAGCAATAGAAGCCCCTTTTCCAATCACAAAGTCACTTTTGCCTAAAGTAGGTCTTTTTCATGATAAACCTTGATTAAAAATGTTTTCTTTCCTTATTGTCTCCACAGTCCAATGAATCCATACTGAATGACAACTGCACCCAGGAATGTACTTGTGATCCATCCGGGCACATCATCTGCTTTAATAGGACCTGTGCCGATGATGAGAAATGTCAGCTTCTGGACGGAGTGAGGTCTTGTGTCAGCACAAGTAAGTAATAATCATGTCTACCTTCACCCAAAAGTAGTATGTCAAATTTGTGTGGATGGCTGCCAAGCCTAATCGGACATTAGATTCTTATATTTCTCTGTGGACTCCAATGGCAGAAAACACTGAAGAAAAGACCGAAGAATGAGGCCAACTAAGGGGATTAGTGAGTATCAACATGGCATTGTCATAGCAACTCACCCATTCACGTAAAATATCTGCCCTGCTGTAGCTTCTCTGGCTGTTTGCTCAGATGGGGACAAAAATGTATTTAGTCTACATAGAGCCTGGCCTCAATATAACGGAAAACTGATGGGTTTTATTGGAACATCAAACCAACCAACATCACTGTACAACCTTCCTAAGGTTCTTGTCCACAAAATAAAACAAAATAAAGTAGACCTTTATAACAGCAAATGGGTGGCCGCCATCAAACCAACACTCTCTAATTTAAAGTGGTCATAAACAATTACATAAACCCAAAAAAGCCTCACGTGATACACAGAGACTAAGCAAATCCCCCCTACATAAATTGTACGTATGTGCTTATCTTCAACCCTCCCTCCTCTACAGCCTTCTAAAGCACACATTTTACATAGCATTTCTGATCCTCAGAAGGCAGGGGTTGGAGATCTGATGTCACACACTGCAAAGAGAGGCAAACTGAGTGTATTATGAGAACTGAGTGGAGAGAATGGACACACCCCCTTCTACACAGATAACAGGGAATCACAATGATCACAGGCCATGTGCTGGAGCTCTTCTCCCGCATCAGCCTGGATCCCTTGGAGTCAGCATCAAAATTGACTTGTGCAGATAGCAGAGGAATGAGAAAGGAGACAGAAATCACATTAAGTGCTTTGGAGTGAGGCAAGTACACACTATAGAACGATATGCTTTGTTCCTCTTTCATTTCAGAGGTTAATAACCTCTAAAAGGATTAAAGTGATTCTAAAGGTCGTAATAAAAAAAATAATAAAAAAAGACACATATTATACTTACCTCTGTGTAATGGTTTTGCACAAAGCAACCCCGATCCTCTTCTTTTTGAGTCCCTCACCAGCACTCCTGGCTTCTTTCCCCTGCCGAGTGCCCCCATTAGCAAGCATCGCTCCTGAGCCATACTCCTGTAAATGGACATTGTCTATTCACGCACAGAGCGTGGTTCGGCCCCTCCCCCGCTCTCTCCTCATCAGCTCACTGGGTGTAATTGACAGTAGCTGGAGCCAATGAGGAGAGAGAGGGACCAAGGAGAACCACTGGTCCTATGCACATCTCTGGATCACGATGGGGCTGGAGGGTGGAGTTTCACCCAGAAGGTTTTTTTACCTTAATGCATAACAAGCACCAGGGTTAAAAAATAGATAGATAGATAGATAGATAGATAGATAGATAGATAGATAGATAGATAGATAGATAGATAGATAGATAGATAGATAGATAGATAGGGAATATAGATTGGGTAACACTATTTTGCTTCTTCCATAGCATAAATAATGAATAGCAAGGCAATTAGCAGCCCACATGTCAAAGACAACATCTATCTATCTATCTATCGCTGCACTGTTCCCTAAAACTCATTCTTCACCTACTGATTCATTGCACTTGTTCTCTGAAGTTTCTTATTAGCCTAAGACATGTTAAAATCTTTTGTTTTATGGTTTTGCAGATCCATGCAAATCCACGGCCTGCCGCCAGAAAGAGACCTGCCAAGTTCAAGATGACAAAGCAGTTTGCATGCCAAATTACGCAGGCCTGTGCTGGGCCTGGGGTGACCCCCATTTCCGTAGTTTTGACGGCAATGAATTTGACTTCCAGGGCACCTGTACCTATATTTTGGCTCAGCATATCGGATCCAACAGCTCTTCCCTGGAGCCATTTGAGGTCTCCATCAAAAATAACAACAGAGGGAACCAAGCGGCTTCTTTTGTCAAGTCGATGAAATTGAAAATCTATGAGATGGAGATTTTAGTCCAACTTGGTGATTTCCCTACAATTCAAGTACGTGATTGAGATTTTTTTTTTCCTCTATGTTTAATTAATATAGGTAGGATGACCTGCTACATGAACAGAACATTTATTTAGAAGATGTTTAGTAGTTTATTTGTATTTTCTAAGGTTTATCAAACTAAATTTGGTATTGCTTTTTTGTGCAATTTTTTCTGGCCTAATAGATTGACAAAAAAGACTCATTTGGGGTTCATTTACACTCGCTTTGACTTTAACACACATTGAAGCACCTACCGCTTCAACTTGCTTTTTTGATGAGTTTTTGATGCTTCAGTGATGCTTGTTTGAAGCTTTAACAAAGCTTGGCAATGCCCTGAGTGTGTTGATCTTCTATTTGTTTTAAAGAACCCCCGGCTCACTCAGCATATTCCCAGCTCATTAGTACCCCTGTTCAGCAATCCCCCTGCATATTGGTACCCTTGTTCAGCAGATCCCCTGCTCAGTAGTACCCCCAGCTCTGCTGATCCCACACTCATTAGTAACCCCCAGCTCTGCTGATCCCACACTCATTAGTAACCCCCAGCTCTGCTGATCCCACACTCAGTAGTAATTCCCAGCTCTGCTGATCCCACACTCAGTAGTAACTCCCAGCTCTGCTGATCCCACACTCATTAGTAACCCCCAGCTCTGCTGATCCCACACTCAGTAGTAATTCCCAGCTCTGCTGATCCCACACTCAGTAGTAACTACCAGCGCTGCTGATCCCACACTCAGTAGTAACTCCCAGCTCTGCTGATCCCACACTCAGTAGTAACTCCCAGCTCTGCTGATCCCACACTCATTAGTAACCCCCAGCTCTGCTGATCCCACACTCATTAGTAACCCCCAGCTCTGCTGATCCCACACTCAGTAGTAACCCCCAGCTCTGCTGATCCCACACTCAGTAGTAAGTGTTCTGGTCCCCCACCTCTGCCACTCAGTCCTCCCGCTCAAGTCCCCACTCACCTTCTGCTATAGCGTTCCCATGTTACACACTACGTGAGCAGTGTGCTAGTTGCTCCGCTTCAGTCTGAACCCCACTCGGTTTCCTGCTGCTCCACGCTGCACCCCAGATGTGACATCTGTACCAGACACTTCCAGATTATACACATGAACCGGAAGTGACTGCTGATGTCATCTTACCAGTTCACTTGTTGATTTCCCAGTGCATCCTGGGATATCTCATGCCTGCAATACCTCCAAAATAAAGTGAAGCTAACACTGAATAAAAGCCCCTCAAAAGCTTCAGGTACTGTTAGTGAGCATTGTCATAGACTTCTATGGAGGCTTTGGAGACGCTTTGAAGCACCAAGAAAGTGGGATGGAGTATTATTTTGGAAGCGGCGAAAAGCAAATACAACATGTGAACAGGACTGTAAGGTAACCATTTTATTTAGGAGCTTTGATTAGCATTCAGAGTGCTCTAAAAAAAGCTTATCCCTTATCCAATGCCACATTTTGAAGCAAGTGCAAACCAGCCCTTAATCTCCAATTTTTTTTTTTTACAGTAGTTCGATATTATCCCTGAATAGTACTTTGGTATACATTCATATACTGTATTGTTAACATAATTGTTGCCTATTTATGACAAAGCATATATTGTTCTGTTGACTTACTATGTCTTCTTAATGCAGGTCAATGGTGTAAAGACAAATCTTCCGATTAGTCTCAGTGATGGGAAGTTAAATGTGAGTCAAAGCGGTTTAAACGCTATTATAAAAATAGCTAATGGAATCATTGTCACATTTGATTGGAACTGGTACTGTACAGTAACTATTCCCAGTAGCTATTATAACCTTGTATCTGGATTGTGTGGAAACTTCAACGAGGATCCAAAAGATGATCAAAAGGCACCCAATGGAACAATAATCAGCTCCATTATAGACTGGGCTTCAGAGTGGAAGCTTTATGACCAAGATCCATTCTGTTTTGATTACTGTCCTGGTGAATGTCCAGTATGTGAAGAGGAGAAGAAGCTCCAGTATGGCAGCGAGAAGGCTTGCGGCATGCTGTTTAAAAAGGATGGTCCTTTCAGAGATTGCTCTAAGAAAGTCGACCCCAAGAAGTTTTTCAATGCCTGCCTATTTGATGTCTGTATGAATGATGGAGCACAAAGCATTCTATGTCAAGCTCTAGAGGCCTACTCCACCACCTGTTTAGGCAAAGGTCTTAAGATATACGACTGGAGGACACCCTCTGGCTGTTGTAAGTCCATTGATTTTATTTTTTATACGTGTTCTCTGAAAACAATAAGTAATCAAAAATGTAGGGAATAAACTTCATTGACGAACTTAACATATTTTGGGGCACAAGCATTTGTGAAAATATATCCTTTGTAAGCGTGGTTTTGAAATCTTGTACAACCACATACGAGGGTTCTTTAAAAAGTTTCTGCACTTTTTTAAAACTCTTTTTATTAGGAATTTCAAAAACAAATTACATAATTTTTCTACATAGTCACCTTCATTTGGGATGCCAGAAAGACTAGTCACATGACACTCTGATGAGAAGGAAGTGTCACCAGCACACCAGGATCCCCAAAATTGGGTCCAAAATTTTAATCACATAGTATCAAAAAAATAAATAGAAGCAATGTTTTGGAGCCACGCAGGACCCCTTCATCAGTCGTTGGTCATTTCAGCACTCAATTTAAGATACAGCCATTTGTGCAGGTACGTGTGCGTTGGGAGTATTGCATTGGAGGACATGACACTCTCAGACACGAACAATTACCACTCCTCCTGCCCTCACCATTTTCAACAAACATATAAAAGTGGAAACTTTTTGAAGACCCCTCATGTATTTGAAATAGACAAGTAAGGGCTTCGCTCCAAGGCTGACAATGTGAGCTTACAGATGAACCAGCCGTGGGTTCCCAGGCCCACTGGGATGTGTCCCACCCCAAAGTAATATGCCAGTATTGGAAAAAAAGAAATGCTTTAAAATGATTTTAATGTACCTAAAGCGGCGTTATAACACACTGTCTGCTATGGGGGCTAGGGTAGGAATGGGCCCCATTAAGTACTTTGTTAAGAAAAATTAAATTATGAAGTTTCCAATATAAAATGTCTGAAATCAAACATCAAGACATCCCTAGTTATAGATCCTCCTCTATGCAATAAGATCTGTCTCAGCAGTGTAGATGCGTTGATTCTTGGATTTCTGCTACAGGCTGAAATTAACCCTATATGCCTAATTTAACCAAAATTCCAGAGTGTCTTCCGGGTTAAAACTATATATTAGATCTGAGGGTCATCACAGTTGACACTTCCAGCTAGTTCAGAAAGAGTTCACTGGGGGGAGTTGACATCAAACCTTTTTTATGGGCTCCCATGATTCTTAGTTACACCACTGATATGAATAGGGAAGGAAACATTCTGGGTGCCTCATATCCATCAAAACCCAGCAGTATCCATCCAGGCTATGCCCCCGACATGTATTGCCCTGCCCATGGGGCTTAGTCATAGAGGTGACTCCATGACTAACCCTCATGAGCGTGGCTTAGGATGTGTGGCACCTGGAACGTTCCCTTGCCTATGCTTGTAATTATTGAGCTGAGACAAGCTCCTTCCTAGACTGCACTCCAAGCGTGTGATACTGGACTTGGATACATAGGAGCCTGGAGCGGCATCTCACATCTTTAACTACCTGCCGATCCCACCGCCGTCATAATACGGCGTCAGGTTCGCTCCCCTGCACAAATTGCTATAGCTGTACGGCGGGTGCTTTAAGGGGTATAGGGGATGCAGGCCCCCTCAAGGTCTGCCGGGCACCTGCGATCGCTCCTGAGAGAGGCAGAACGGAGACCTGTCAATGTAAACAGATAGATCTCAGCACTGTCAGGAGAGAGGAGACAGATATTTTGTTCCTACTGATTAGGAACAACAATCTGTCTCCTCCTCCAGGCAGTCCCTTTCCCCCACAGTTAGAAACACTCCCTAGGACACACATTTATACCCTTGCTCGCCCCCTAGTGTTAACCCCCTTCCCTGCCAACAACATTTATACAGTAATCAGTGGCTATTTGTAGCTCTGATCGCTGTATAAATGTCAGTGGTTACAAAAAAAGTATCAAAAGTGTCCAATCTGTCTGCCACAATGTCGCAGTCCCGCTAAAAATTGCAGATCACCGCCATTACTAGTAAAAAAAAATGAAAATGCCATAAATCTATCCCCTATTTTGCAGACGCTATAACTTTTGCACAAACCAATCAATATACGCTTATTGTGTTTTTTTTTTTTTTACTTCCTGCTGTATCCCAAAACAGGAAGTTAGGGTAAATATGCCCAATGGGACATCGAGGGTAAAAAAGGGAAAAAAACTGACAGAGGATTTAACCATCCTACACTAAAACGAAGCAGAAAAAAGTATTGACTGTAGATATAACAATTATATTTTTGATTTACAAGGTTTTTTTGATTTTCATAATAACTTGATATTTTGGATTCTCTTCCAGCCAAGGTATGTGGAGACACAAACAGTCATTACAATGCTTGCGCCACTGCTTGTCCTGCCAGCTGTGCCGACAGAAATGCCCCAGCCAAGTGCACAAGACCCTGCATAGATACTTGCGATTGCAATGCAGGTATGGTCCTCAGTGGAGATAAGTGTGTTCCCATTACCAGCTGTGGCTGCCAATACAATGGTCAATATTATCAACCCAACCAGTCTTGGTATGATGAGCAATGTGCTGTCCTCTGCAAATGTGACCCGATTTTGGGAACCATAGACTGTCATTCAACTAGCTGCAAAGAGACTGAGACCTGTAGGCTGGTCAATGGAGTACAAGGCTGTTACCCAACCGAATATTCAACTTGTACATCCACTGGGGATCCTCATTACCGCACTTTTGATGGCAAGAGATATCCATTCATGGGAAGCTGTGTCTATCAGTTGGTGAAAGTGACATCAAATGACTCGTTCCTGACTCCATTTACTATTAACGTCGTGAATGACCACCGAGGTAACAGAGCTGTGTCCTTCACCAAAGATGTGATCGTGGAAGTCTACAATAAGACCATAACCATGAGTAAAGACTACCCAAGACAGATCAAGGTAAATACTTGGTAATTTTTTTTATAACTGTTGAGGGAAATTGCTAAATTTTATTGGGGAAAACTTAACTATCAAATCAGTGTATAACAATTTACAGATTACAAAAAAATGTTGTACATAAAATGAAGTTACATAGTAGGTGAGGTAAAAAAAAGACGCAAGTCCATCAAGTCCAACCTATGTGCGTGATTATATGTCAGTATTACATTGTATATCCCTGTATGTTGTGGTCATTCAGGTTCTTATCTAATAGTTTTTTTAAACTATCGATGCCCCCCCGCTGAGACCACCACCCGTGGAAGGGAATTCCACATCCTTGCCGCTCTTACAGTAAAGAACCCTCTACGTAGTTTGAGGTTAAACCTCTTTTCTTCTAATTTTAATGAGTGGCCATGAGTCTTGTTAAACTCCCTTCCATGAAAAAGTTTTATCCCTATTGTGGGGTCACCAGTACGGTATTTGTACGTTGAAATCATATCCCCTCTCAAGCGTCTCTTCTCCAGAGAGAATAAGTTCAGTGCTCACAACCTTTCCTCATAACTAAGATCCTCCAGACCCTTTATTAGCTTTGTTGCCCTTCTTTGTACTCGCTCCATTTCCAGTACATCCTTCCTGAGGACTGTTGCCCAGAACTGGACAGCATACTCTAGGTACGGCCGGACCAGAGTCTTGTAGAGCGGGAGAATTATCGTTTTATCTCTGGAGTTGTTCCTCTTTTTAATGCCAATATTCTGTTTGCTTTGTTAGCAGCAGCTTGGCTTTGCATGCCATTGCTGAGCCAATCATCTACTAGAACCCCCAGGTCCTTTTCTATCCTAGATCCCCCCAGAGGTTCTTCCCTCAGTTTATAGATTGCATTCAGATTTTTGCCACCCAAATGCATTATTTTACATTTTTCTACATTGAACCTCATTTGCCATGTAGTTGCCCACCCCATTAATTTGTTCAGATCTTTTTGCAAGGTTTCCACATCCTGCGGAGAAGTTATTGCCCTGCTTAGCTTAGTATTGTCTGCAAATACAGAGATTGAACTGTTGAACTGAAATTGTTGGAGATTGTGTAATGCCCCGTACACACGATAGGATTTTCTGATGGAAAATGTGTGATAGGACCATGTTGTCGGAAATTCCGACCGTGTGTGGGCTCCATCACACATTCTTCATCGGGATTTCCGACACACAAAGTTTGAGAGTTTGCTATAAAATTTTCCGACATCAAAATCCGTTGTCGGAAATTTCGATCGTGTGTACCCAAATCCGACGCACAAAAAGCCACACATGCTAAGAATAAATTAAGAGACGAAAGCTATTGCTATGGTCCCGTTTATTGTCCCGACATACGGGTTTAACGTCACCGCGTTCATAACGATTGGAATTTCCGACAACTTTGTGCTACTGTGTGTATGCAAGACACGTTTGAGCCAACTTCCGTCTGAAAAAATCCATGGATTTTGTTGTCGGAATGTCCGATCAATGTCCGACCGTGTTTACGGGGCATAAGAGTTTTAGGTTTAATATCCGCTTATGTTACATGGCAAGTTCACCTAAAATGCAGATGTAGATACTCAAAAAGTCGGATCTCCTTGCCATAACTCCTGTCCTGTTTCCCGTCCACCTGGGAAAACATAAAATCCCAAATTCACTGCGGGATTACATTGAGGCTCATCAATAGATCAAATAAAAATAATATAATGTTTTAAGACTTTTAAAATCCTTTGAGAGATTAGGGAAGGGTTAGATCCTCTGTCCCCATTGAGGTGATTCATTCATTTTTAATGGAGGAGGGGCTCACCTTTATTTACCTTGTATTAATACATGTTTCATTTTGAATTTATTCGTTAAGTTAATAATTCCCTTTTGTCACCAAAAAAGAAAAGAGAGAGGAAATTTTACAGTTTTCAGCAGAACAAGTGGTGAGGGAATATCTTCTAATGGATACATTTCTCAAGTTGGGATTTTCCTCACTTTGGGGGATTTCATTGAACATCCGGTTGTGTCTCTGGAAGGAAGTAAAGGAAACATTTCCCAAATGATACAAAGAAACTCACCCTATACAAATACTTGAATGTTTAATATATGGCAATTTACAGAGAACAATTCTTTTTTCACCTAGGTTGATGGAAACCTCGTTGACTTACCCTACTATTGGGATTCACCAAAGATCATGTCATTTATCTCGGGAAACAACATTGTGCTCAAAACTAACTTTGACATGACATTGACTTACGATGGATGGAACAACGTGAATGTGAAACTCCCAAGTACCTACAAAGGGGCAGTTCGTGGACTGTGTGGCAACAATAATGGAAACTCCTCAGATGACTTCGCCTTGGAAGATGGTACAGCTGCCAGAACTGCAGATGAATTTGGGAACCACTGGAAAGTGGGAGAAGTGGAGGGATGTAAGAGCATTTGTTCTGATTGTCCAATATGTACCAAGAAAGATCAAGAATTCTACAAGAGCGAACGTTACTGTGGACTTCTCAAGAAACCTGATGGACCATTCAGCCAGTGCTACAAGGCCATTGATCCAACTCCTTATTTTGACAACTGTGTGTTTGATGCGTGTGCATACAAAGGCCACCAGTCTATTGTCTGTTCCAGCATAGCTACGTATGTTTCAGACTGCCAAAGGAATGGATCTGATATCAAACCTTGGAGGAAGCCATCATTTTGTGGTAACTTTTTGTTTATTTTTCTGCTTATTTAAGATCAAAATATTCCAAAACTGTGAAGCTGAATTTAACCCATAATGCTTTTTGACTTATAGCAGTGGTCTCCAAACTGTGGTCAGGGGGCTGGATGTGGCCCTTTGTTTGCTTTTATTCAGCCCTTGAAGCACTATGTTATCCACTGACACCAACAATGGGGCATAATTCCCCCCACTGACACCAACAGTGGGGCACATTTCCTCCCAAAGACACCAATGATAGGGCACAATTCCTCCCAATAACACCAACAATGAGGCACAGTTCCTCCCAATGACACCAATGATGGAGCACAATTCCTCCCAATGACACCAATGGTGGGGCACAATTCCTCTCACTAACACCAAAGGTGGGGCATTGTTTACGTGCAGAGACATTTTCTACTCCCAATGGCTACTTTCTGCACCCCCTACAGCAGTGATTCTCAACCAGGGTTCCGTGGAACTCTAGGGTACCTCCAGAGATTGCTAGGGGTTCCTTCAGCATTGGGCAATTTCTGCCTCTCAGATAAGTTCCCACTGACAACATTGATCTTTTTAACTATCTGTAAGGAGGTAATTCTTCCCAATGACCACAAGTGTAAGGACCATTCTTCCCACTGACCATCACACTAATGTATCATGAGTAGATTTCTAATTTTTAGCAGGGGTTCCCTGAGGCCGGAGAACTATTTCAAGGGTTCCTCTGTGTTTAAAAGGTTGCCCTAAAGTATGAAGGACAGTAAACTGGCCCCTTGTTTAGAAAACTTGGAGACCCCTGCCTTATAGGATAAAGTGGCCTGGCTGTTCTTGTCAACTCTCAGTCATTAATTTTACTGCTAAGGAAATGCCATTGACGTTGAACCATGCAATACCAATTTTACTCTGTGAGGTTGTTTCTCCATATTTTCCAACGAAAGGTTGTTTATTCACATTTAACTCTTCTTGTTCTTTAATTATAAAGGCTAATCATTGCTTATCTAAGTAGCTTCTTCAGATCCAATCCTTCACTACTCATTCATGGAGCTTCTCAGTTCAGAATGAATTTGAATGAGAGGCGAACCTTCCTTAGCATTGCCATGCAAAGTCCGGCTGAATGTGACTAACTACTGCTGGATAGACATGCATAAATGAGAACCTCCACAGGCATACTCTACAGCACTGCTATAAGGGTAGAGAAGCCAATCACCCAAATAACAATATGATCTTTAAGATATCACCTCTATAAAGAACTAAAGCAACTCATTGTTAAAAAGTATAAGTCCAGGGATAATAATTATTTTCAGTGTTAGTAGAACACAGTGGAGGCTGGTGCTCCCTTTTTTCAAAACCAACCGACCCCCCCTCCCCCGTCACTCGATCGTCAGCCCACCAGCCCCGCACTTACCCCATCTAGGTCGCAGGCAGCGCTGCCTTCCCTCGGCTTACGGCTTCACCCTGCACCTCCTCCTCCTCGGCTTCTTGGCTGCTTCCCCTGTATCTTCTCCTCCTTTCCTTGGTGGCCAATATGATTGCTTCTCCTCTCGGTCAATCAGGAAGACAATACCAACCAAGATCTGTTGTCGCATGGGAAATGCTGGAGCCATGAAAATAGGCTAAAACTTTATTCTTTAGTAATACAGGTGAAAAACAGCCATAAAAAAACAACTTGTTTCAGCCATGGGGCCTTAATCAGGGCTGAGCCATGGTTAAAGTGGTTCTAAAGCCTCAAGGTTTTTTACCTTAATGCATTCTGTGCATTAAGGTAAACAAAAACCTTCTCTGCTGCAGGATCCCCCTTAGTCAACCCTTACTCATACTTGAGCAACGTGCACGAGAGCAGCAGCTCTCGCCGCTGTCTCCTTCCTCATTGGGCAGACTGATAGCAGCGGGAGCCATTGGCTCCCACTTCTGTCAATCAACTCCAGTGACAAGGGAGCTGGGGGTGGGGCCGAGTCCATTGACACAGACAGCGGGGCTAAGCAATTTCCTATTGGAAATTTCCTATTGGGGACACCAGCAAGAGAGGAGGAGCCCGAAGCTCCGGTGGGGGACACTGAGAAAAGGAGGATCTGGGCCGCTCTGTGCAATTTTGTTGCACAAAGCAGGTAAGTATAGACATGTTTGTTACTTAAAAAAAAATATATTTTACATCCACTTTGTGACCTGATGGCCGAAACACATTTGATTTTTATTGCTGTTTTTCACCTGTATTAATAAAAAATAATGTTTTAGCTGATTTTGGTGGTGCCAACCTTTCCCTTTCTACCTTGAATGAGTATAGAGGTTTGCTGTTTTCCTGAGGTGGATGAGAAATGACACAGGAGGTAGTAGCTCAGATGCACCTGTTCTAGATCTATTGTTGTAGGTGGGGCATCTACTGTTGCTGGGAAGAATCTATAGTTGCCTGGGGGGAGGTCTATTGTTGCTGGTAGGAATGTATTGTTGCTGAGGTGAATCAATTGTTGCAGGTTGGACATCTTTTGTTGCTGGGAGGAGTCTATTGTTGCTGGGAGGTGTCTATTGTGACTGGGGGGTGTCTATAGGTTACTGGGAGGTGTCTAATGTTGTTGGGGGGTGTCTATTGTTGCTGGGAGGTGTATATTGTTGTTGGGGGTGTCTATTGTTGCTGGGAGGTGTCTATAGGTTACTGGGAGGTGTCTATTGTTGCTGGGAGCTGTATATTGTTGCTGAGGATAATCTATAGTTGCTGGCAGGAGTCTATTGTTGCTGAGGTGAATCAATTGTTGCAGGTTGGGCATCTTTTGTTGCTGCGAGGTGTATATTGTTGCTGAGGATAATCTATAATTGCTGGCAGGAGTCTATTATTGTTGAGGTGATTTAATTGTTGCAGGTTGGGGGTCTTTTGCTGCTGGGAGGTGTCTATTGTTGGTGGGAGGTGTCTATTGTTGCTAATGATAATCTATAGTTGCTGGCAGGAGTCTATTGTTTCTGAGGTGGATCTATTGTTGTGGAGGTGGGGAATCTGTTTGTGCTGGGAGGTGTCTATTGTTGCTGGAGGGTATCAAATTTTTCTGGGAGTGTCTATTGTTGTTTGGGAGAATCTATAGTAGTTGCTTGGGAATCTATTGTTGCTGGAGAGGGGGTCTACTGATGCTGGGGGGGGGGGGTCTACTGATGCTGGGGGGAGGTCTATTGTTGCTGGTTACATTTATTTTGCTACCTTTCTTGTTATCATTAACACATTCCATGAAAGCCACTTAGCACCACAAAATTCTACTTAGTTCTGTGTTCTCCTAAAGGAATGGTATTGGGAGGTGGATGGGGGCAAGGATAAGGGGCAGTGCTTGGCGGTGTGTAGGGGGTGGAGACAAGGGTGATTTGGGGGAGGGAGGAGTACCTGCAACGGTTCTCTGGGGAGCATGCCCTCCTCTCAGTGATGTGTGCTGCAAATGTTACCCACTGGGCCAGCAGAAAAAGATACAAAGCAGAGGCTGATTGGGCACTTGACCATATTAAAACAGAAAAACGGTATGTTTCTTCTACATTTTTTAAAGAGTTGTTGGATAGCAGATTTGGGCTAATAATGCATTTCACACACATGTTTATTTGTATTGCCTATACAAATACATTCATTTAAAATGTTTCATATCTATTTTGCAGAAATGGATTGCCCACCAAATAGTCAATATAAGCTACTAGGAGACGGATGCCCTACTACTTGTTTTGGCTTTATTCCTCCACCGGCCTGTGAGCAATCCCACACTGAAGGCTGCTACTGTGATAATGGTTTCATTCTCAGTGGAAAAGACTGTGTGCCTATTTCAGAATGTGGCTGTGTCTTTGAAAACAACTACTACAAGAGGGGGCAAGACTTCTACCCCGACAGCCTCTGCCAGAGAAAATGTACATGTGACATGCACGGTGTGGTCACCTGCAATGACACGTCCTGTGGCCCAGAGGAAGAATGCAAAGTGGCCGATGGATTCTTGGGTTGCCATCCCAAACAGTTAGCCCAGTGTATAGTCTGGGGGGATCCTCATTTCTTGACTCCCGATGGCGTGAAGTATGAATTCCAAGGTACCTGTTCCTACAGACTTATCAGAGTGAAGAAAGGTGGAGTCAATTTCAAGGTCACGATAGATAATGAGCCATTCGGTGGAATGGCAGTTGCTAAATCTGTGACTGTCACCATTGGAGATTATGTTATATACTTGGGAAGGGCAGGAACCTGGAGTGTTTTGGTGAGTCCATTTTTCAAGTAAAAGGTTACTTTAGAGAAGATAACATTTACCTGATAGCTTGTTTGAATGCTAACATCAACCCGAACTTGTTTTTCATTTTTTAGAGCAATTGTGTAATAAATATTGTTTTTTTTTTTCCTACAGAGACGTATTAACGTAGGGGCTATGGAGCTGCAGCTCCAGGCCCCTACCCTAATATAGGCCCAACCAACCAATAAAAAAAGAACAGGCTGCACAAAGAAAGCAATGGACTCCCCTGACTGGCCCGCATTCCCGCACGCACCACCTGGGCCGGGTAGCGGGATTAATAATGGGCGCTGGGCAGGCAGTCCTAACGGAACTGCATGAGTCCATAATGGTGCATAAGTCCAGTTCAGTGCAGCAGTACTGTGAGCCCAGGCCGATGATCACATGCCTGATGAAGGGTCCTAGTGCAGTCCCGAAATATTGTCTTTTTATCTGATCAAGCAATAAAAAAGGAGCTTTGCACTTTGAAACAAGCTTGTGCTGGCGACATATCTTATCCATGTTATATACCAGTGATGGCAAACCTTGGCACCCCAGATGTTTTGGAACTACATTTCCCATGATACTCATGCACTCTGCAGTGTAGTTGAGAATCATGGGAAATGTAGTTCCGAAACATCTGGGTTGCCAAGGTTCGCCATCACTGTTATATACCATGACCAGTCAGGAGTTGCAGAACCCTCTTAACCATATGGTTTATACCAATATGGTGTACCAAAGGAAGCCGGTGTTATGACACACCCCCCAGGGGGTGTTTCCTAGAAGAGGAGTGAGATCTACATGATGGTAGATGAATAGATTTAAGATGGATTCAAGCTGAGTATTGCAGTGAAAGCAACATTTTTTATTTATGAGAATGCAGACCATTTTATTTATTTATTTGTTTTTATTTTTTTATTGTTGAGATTAAAGGCCAAGTGAATTCTAACTTTAGCATAGACTGGGTTTCTTTACCACCTATTTAAATGATTTTCATTTTTGCTTGGTGTCGCTCTTTAACCCCTTCATGCCTAAGGGTAAAACAAAGCTTAATTCCTAAGTACAACTTTGCAACTTTGACATGTGTTGGTAAAACCGTACATATCATCACAACTACTTTGTGCATCCAGGTGGATTTTCAGGACAAGTTGGGCTTTTATTCGGTGGTAAATGGTAATGGATATCTTCAGATTTTTTTTTTTTAATTATCACAGGAAAACTGGACCAAAATAGTAATTTTTTTTTTTAAAAAAGTAACTATATATTTCTTGTTACTACCATAACCTACCACCAAAGAACAACCCAAAATAAGTTCTCCTGACCATCGCAGTGATACCACATATGTGTATATTATTTGTTGTTTGTACCCGTAGTACGGCCCAGAAACAATAGTGCCCATTTTGCCTTTTTTATCCTGCCTAAAACATACCGACACTAACTGACACTGATACTAATTGAAAAAAAAATCATGCCCAAAATATACTGAAGAAAAGAAAAAGCTGCGCAAAATTATTAAAGTTAAAAGTGAGTGAGTAACCATGGTGAAACGAGAAACTGGTCAGTGTCCGGACATAGATCCAGCAGCAACAACTCTCTGTAGTTACACCGAAGGCGAGCCAGGTGACCTCAAATCAACGGGTATACAGGGCAAGGCACCGATCAAAAACCCAAGAGAATGGAGAGAAGCTCACCATAGTGTAAATCAGGCTATTATAGGTTTATTAAAAATTAAAAGTTACACTTACACGAAACTGAAGATAAAACATCCATAAAAAATTGCTGGCTGGCTTGCAGGCACCCGTCTGCACACAAAGTGCACCGCGATGACGTCAGCACGTCAACCTCCCGACGTACATTTCGTCTCAAAATGTCGTCTGGCGCAGCTTTTTCTTTTCTTCAGTATATTTTGGCCATGATTTTTTTTTTTGATCGGTGCCTTGCCCTGTATACCTGTTGATTTTAGGCCACCTGGCTTGCCTTTGGTGTAACTACAGAGAGTTGCTGCAGCTGGATCGATGTCCGGACACTGAACAATTATACAGCCTTATTTAAGCTTGCGCTCCAATAAGCATGCATTCTATGTGGTAGACGATCACATCAGAGAGTGGTATCTTTGCATTAATTCATTATTTCACCTTCACTGTTATCACTGGACCCATATCACTGGACTGTTTAATTACTTATTGAGGACTTTTTATATTTATTGTTCTCAGTGGTATCTAGATTGTTTCTCGTTTCACCACGGTTACTCACTCACTTTTCACTTTAATAATTTTGCGCAGCTTTTTCTTTTCTTTTGTATTCATTGTTTTGTGTATATCTCACAATTTTGAGCTGCAGCTGTTTCTTTATTGGTTTTATTTAAGTTAGGTAGCGCTGTATTTTTTCCTATTTCATCACAAAATATACTGACCCTGACAATGACCTTTGATCCTTACTTGACCCAAACATTAACCCCGGCACTCTCCTAGATCAAACCTTGATCTAGAAATTCTCTCTCTATTTTTTATTATATTTTTATTATTATTTTTTTTACACAGTTTTTTTTTTATCTCTAGACATGTGCACTGCCGAAAAATGTGTTAGTTTTCATTTCATACTTTTTTTGTTTTGTTTTTTTCGGGTCATTCGTTATGATCGCAATTTGAAAATTAGTAAATTTGTAAATTCGAGAATTTGTAAGTTTGCAAATTCGAAAGTCCTTCCGGACCTTGAGAGGTTAATTCATTGTGTCAGAAATCAGCAGCAGAGATGGCCACATCTGCATAGCTACACTCAGGAAACTGGAACCAGACCATATTTATTTAAAGTAGGATATATTAATAGTAAAACAAAAGACATCCAAGCACTGGCAAATAGCAATCATAAAAACATAAATGAATAAACAACCCAGTGACAAAATACTTAACTAAACGACCCAACAAAAAACAGAAATCCTGACTGTCAAACTAACTATACACAATATTTTCAAAAGAGGAATGCAGGAAAGCATGATAAAGCTGGAGGTACAGGGAACATATAGGAAGGGGTACCAAAACTAGTATCAGGAACAAAGGGGAGTAGGAACAGGGCAGCAGGGTTCAGGGTAAAGGTACTAGGCAGAGAGAACGATCACAGAGCAGAAACAGGATAACAGCTAAGAGTATCTGGCAACAAGCAAAACACTGGGGCAAGGTGTAACAGCAGAAGAGGGACTAAAAACCCTTCCAGCGGCCGGCATCAGGTGGAGACTGATTACTGGGATCTGCTGGCTGCTGGGAGACACCCGCTGGTGGACACTGGAATTACAACCTTTCCTTGCTGGAAGGCACAGTGCCACCAGCAGGTGATCCAGGTCCTGACACATTGATTTCAGTGAAAGTGAAAATGTTACTTTGGTGCATTGGAGTAAACTGGAGGTGAAATTTTGCTAACATTTTGCCTTTCATTCATACTAGTCCTTATAAGTTTGAAGAATTTGTAAATGTTGCTGTTGTGACCCTCATATTTGCTGCTTTGTGTAAGATTATTTCATTTATTACCATAGGATGGTTTGTGAACACCCACATTATATATTTCTTTTTGTATCATAATAAGATTTTTAACGTCTACTTTAATGTGTATATTTCAGATCAATGGAGAGAAATACAATCTTCCATGCCGTTCTTGGAACCATGACATCTGGATTAACAAAGAAGGAAATAACATATTTGTTTATTCCAAATTTGGCTTTGTGGTTATGTATGACCAACAGTTCTTTGTTTCAGTCTGGATCCCAAGTTCCTACTCAAACCTCATCGAAGGTCTCTGTGGCAATTACAACAAGAACCCTAATGACGACTTCCGTCTTCCAAACGGATCCATTGTCACTGATAAAACAGTTTTTGGTGACTCTTGGACTGTAGCTCGGCATGGGTCGGACTGCAAAGGATGTTCTGGAGATCAGTGTCCAAAGTGTGATCAAGTTAAATTTGCTGATGCCAATTCAACTTCCAAGTGTGGAATGATTGCAGATCCTCAAGGTCCATTCAAGGCATGCCATCAACTGGTCAAACCCGAAATATATTACCAAAGCTGTTTGGTGGATGTCTGTTCCGGACGTATAAGCCAGGAGGCCTTATGTGCCAGTCTGCAAGCCTACACAGCGTTATGCCAAGAACAAGGAGCAAAAGTAGGAGCTTGGAGGAACATCACTAAGTGCCGTAAGTCATTTATAGAGTTTTCGATAGATTATGTTTGTTGTCAATTAGTAAACGAGACCATCAGGAAATGAGCATTTTGCTGCTTCATATATTAGATGTTGTTGTTATCCAATGATTATTATATGTATTAGTATTTAAAGTCCAGATAATGAAGGTGCATCAAACTAAAAGGTGTCCTACAGACCTCTACAAAGAGGTCAGTTCTTCCACATGCAAAGCAAGGCTCCCACTCTGCAGTATGCTGGCAGGGAACAAACTTTTCTACTCGAGCTGTGGCTGCTTTCTCAATTACACAAAATGCAAAAATATTGTTTTGATGCACCTGGATTATAAATAAATTATTTAAACTAAAAGTTCAGTTGGCCTTTAGGTGTACACACTGTGGTGAAGCTTTTCTCTAGTTGAGGTGAGGAGGAAAATATTGTAGTAGTGATGAGTAAATTAAAACTATTTCCATAGTTTACCAGCTTGGACCAATGTAACTATACATATACTGGAGTTTACTTAACCCCTTCACACCTAAGGGTGAAACAAATATAAATGCTTAAGCACAATTTTGCAACTTTGACAAAATTGTACATATTATCACTACTATGTGCATCCAGGTGGTTTATACCCCGTTTTTTTTTTTTCAGGGCAAATTTGGGCTTTTATTTGGTAGTAAATGGTAATTGATATCTCCTAATTTTTTATTATCAAAGGAAAACTGGCCCAAAATATTTTTTCAAATGTAGCTGTAAATTTCTTGCTATTACTATAACCTTCCACCAAAGAACAACCCAAAATAAATTCTCCTGCTCCTGATGACTGCAGCGATACCACATATGTGTATGTTATGCCGCATACACATGAGCGGACTTCTCACGGACTGAACTCGGAAGGACTTTTCAACGGAGTTCCGATGAAACGGACTTGCCTACACACGATCCCACCAAAGTCCAATCGTTTTGAACGTGATGACGTATGACCGGACTAGAAAAGGAAGTTCAATAGCTAGTAGTCAATAGCTGCCCTTGCGTCGTTTTTTTACAGACGAACGTTTTTTTCGATAGGAATCGAGTCCGTCGGAAAGATTTGAAACATGTTCTATTTCTAAGGTCCGTCAGATTTTTCAACAGAAAAAGGTCCGATGAAGCCCACAGATGATCGGAATGTCCGACGAATTCCTTCTGTCTGACACGACCTGCCGCTCATGTGTACACGGCATTAGTTGTTGTTTGTACCCGTAGTATGGCCCAGAAACAATAGTGCTCATTTTGCTTTTTATATCCTGCATAAAACACACCAACACTGACACTAACTGACACTGATACTAATTAAAAAAAAAATGCTATCCAAAAAAAAAATGCTTTCCAAAAAAATACTGACCCTGACCTTTGACCCTTACCTTGACCCAAACACTAACCCTGGCACTGGCCTAGATCAAACCTTGTTTTAGGTTTTTTTTTTTTTTTTATTGGTATTATTTTTTTTTTTCACACACGTCTTCTTTTTTTGTTTTTAACTCTGCTATGAGAGAGAGAGAGAGAGAGAGAGAGAGAGAGAGAGAGAGATACAATGCATCTCTCTTCTCCATTCACAGAGAAAAAAAAACGCAGGGGCGGGCTTCACAGTGACTGATCACTGTAGTAGCCAAGCAGAGGCCATCACAGGGATCAGGTGATCGGAAATAAGGAGTTCCGGGTCCTGATCATTATTACAGTGCCCGGGACTCTTCGTGAGCTCTCTCTCTCTGTGCTGGGAGATCCACAAATATGCAACCCCAAAAAAAAAAGGCCCAGTCCAGTGAGGCCGCATATCTGTGTTAGGTCAGCATGAAGGGGTTAAATGTGTATGGTAAACAGAAGATATCCCTCCTAAAAGAGAAGTAAGGCTTTTTTTTTTAAGAATCATACTTACCTAGGTGGATACAGCATTGGGCGGATGCTGCATCTGTCCCCCGCCGGCTCTAAGACTGAGAACCGAGCAATCAAACACCGCTGATCACTCGGTTCTCACAGCTCCCTGAGCAGAGAGCTGTCAGTCATCGCTCTCTGTTTTGTCCCCCCCCCACGTTCACTGCAGCGCTAGGCTGTGGAGGGGGTGGGAGCGGCCGTCTCAGTCTCTCAGTGGCTCGCTGAGAGGCAGGTGCCGATACAGGCATGTGGGCAGATCCCAACTCCATTGTCGGGATCTTGCCCAAGCGTAAAGTAGCTCTGTGACGTCAGCCAACAGCAAGCTTCAGCCCACTCTCTGCTGAAAATGGGTGACAGGAATGCAGTATGAACTTAACTCCTGTGATCTATAGGAGAAGTACAGCCAAGCGAGCTTTCCCTGTACCTCTCCTTAATAATGACTAGCATGAATTATTCGTGTTCATCATCACCATAACCAATAGGGAGTCTCTCCTCTATTGCCAAGACTATGAATCCAAACATGAGCTCCAAGAAGATTCCAGCTCATGAAAGAGTAAGCAGACAAATGCCCCTCATAGTGTAGTAACTTTAAATAATATCAAAGTTTAATAAAATCACACTTACATAGGTAGTATAATAAGCATGTGCATATGAGTTAAAATCACCCAGTTAGCAGATTCCTAATAATTCCGGTTAACTTCTGGTATGCTTCCGATATGCGATGATGTCAACTGGAGGCTTCGTCCTACGTGTTTCGTCATCAAAAGGCGTCTTCTGCGGCATCATCCTATCGGCACATGCAAATTAAGCTTTTGATTTGTCGCAAAACACTGATATACTGTACCTTGCCTGTGGGATCCCCCTAGAATATGGAAATTACTGGTGTAGACACCAATACTTCAGTGATGCCCACTAACTTCCATGTCAAGTGGTTGCCCTTCCGCATTATGAGCACAGGAGGTTGGCTGCTCAAATTGAGCACCATTCAAAGGATGCTTTGCATTTTCTCTGTGAATGCAAAGAATTGATTGGATGAGGTGGAGACTGCGACATCCCTGCACCTCCTCTCCACTTCGTCCAATCAGAGAATGCTCTGCATCCATTTAGAAAATGCAAGGAATTCTCTGAATGACACTTATGCTGAACAGCCGACTTCCTCTATTCAGAATGCAACAGGGCAGCCGCTTGACATGGTACTCAGAAGCTAAGGGAGATCACTGGAATAGCGTTGTCTTCTACAGTGGTTTCCACCAGCTTCTAGAACAATCCTACAGGTATCTACATACTGTAGTTGGTCCAAGCTGGACCAATGTAACTATGAAAAAGTATCCATACCTAAAAACTCTTCTTCAAGTCAGAACTCAAGTTTTTTTTTTTTTTTATTGACCAACTTTTGCTAAAAAATGTTTTTTCCTTGGCCATCGCTTGAAAAATACCAATGTTCTGTTGTATTTTACAGCACTCTCATGCCAGAAGAACAGTCACTATGAGCTTTGCACTCGGACATGTGACTTCACATGCCATGGGCTCCTGACGGCCAGCACCTGCAGCGAAAAATGCTTTGAAGGATGCCAATGTAACACTGGCTTCATGTTTGATGGTGAACAATGTGTATCAATGGACAAATGTGGATGCACTCACAATGGAAGGTACCTAAAGGTAAGCTATAGTAGAATCTGATCACTTTATGGTGTTGTCTGTTACCTTCAGTGATTCAATTAGTTCAGTAATTATTATGTACATATGTAGTGTCAACTAATTACACAAGCCATTACAGAGAACCTTTTTTAAAATGGATGTATTACAATGTAACTAGTATTACAGTAACACATTGATGCTGCTATCAGTATGCTACTAACGTTTTTTTTTTATATACCTCTTACATGTTCTATTGCTACAAAAGTGTATGAATGTTGTAAATCCTACATTTATTTTTGTAAGATTGTTGCAAAGTTTCTTACCTGGAGATTCCCAAGTAACAGGGCTACCAGTTGCAGGCTGACAACACTGAACTGTTGTCTTACAATAACTAGCAGGCTTGCCAGCCTGCCATGTAAGCTTCCTTTGGTCAGCCATTGAGCTGCCTATCTGATGTACTTGATAGGTAGCCCAATAAGCATTTTTAATTTTTTTTTTCTTGTTCAATAATTTTATTTTTAAAAGATAACAAAACACGCAAGACCACAAATAGTTCAATAGTAGTTGGGGTTTTTTTTGCACATGTATTTGTTACCGATATCATCTCTATATACAACGTTAGCAAATTCTATGTTGACTTTTTTTTCGGAAATCACAGGCCAATGAATCATTGATCTCCGAGGATTGCTCAAATCACTGCACCTGCCAGTCAGGAACTGTGTCCTGCATCAATGCAACTTGTGCAGCCGATGAGGTGTGCCAACTGAGAGACGGAGTTCGGGGTTGTCAGCCAAGGGAGTCCCAGTGCACACTAAGTCGTGACCGCCATTTTATTACTTTTGATGGGGTCTCAGGGGAGTTCCCTTTGCATGGGTCATATATATTGTCTTCATCTTTCAACACAAGCGAGGACAGGAAGTTTATAGTTGTCTTTGATGCCCCCAAATGTGGCGGAAAGCTTGGAAAGAGATCATCGCTTCAAGTATTTACTGTTTATGGTTTGATCTCAGTCAACGAAGATCGGGAGGTCTGGGTAAGATTTTCTTGAGAGTTTATTAATGTACAGTATATGTAAACCCCAATCACCGTGAACTCCATATTATGGATTATACGTTTCAAAATTATGCTTTTAAATAGATTTCTATTTTAAAGAGCTTTTTTTATGTTCAACCAAAGAAAACATCTTCTTTGATCCCCCATGATGGACCTCAGCTGGTCTCTGAGGCTGATAAATACGAACATCACTCTCTTCTGCTAGTTACTTTAAGACCAGGCTTTTTCTGGCACTTTTTGTTTACAAGTTTAGATCAATATTTTTTGCTAGAAAATTACTTAGAACTCCCCCAAACATTATACTTTTTTTTTTTTTGGCAGAGACCGTAGAGAATAAAATGGCGACCGTTGCAATTTTTTATGTCACACGGTATTTGCGCAGTGTTTTTTTAAACGCAATTGTTTGGGAAAAAATTAATTTTAATGAATAAACAAAAAACACAATAAATCCCCCCAATTTTTTTGTGAAAGATGATGTTACGTTGAGTAAATAGATACCTAACATGTCACACTTTGACACAAATTAGGCACGCTCGTGGAATGGCGACAAACTACCGCACTTGAAAATCTCCACATGTGACATTTTAAAGAAATTATTGCTCTCACTCTAACATTTGCGGCAATACCTCACATATGATATTACTGTCCGTCCTGCTGTATTGGCCTCTAGGGGCAGCATTGTCCATGTATCATGTCTCTATATCGTAGGTCAATCTTCAATCTTAGCTGGCCCTTTGATCTTTTCACCTTCTGTAGCAGGACATTCATCAATCATCTTGTCAGCTATGGTCCCTTTCAAGTTTACATTATAGCAACAGATGGTCCGGAGCCAAGGTTCCAGACTGCCCCCAGGATAGCTAATGCTTTGATTGTATCAACCAGAAAGAACGTCAGACTTTTACCCTTTAAAGCCATGGAACTGCAAGTATCAGCATGGCCGATCTTTGGGAATAGGAAACAGATATGTAGAAACTCCAGAAATATGACATTAGACCATGTTGCCTTCCAACAATGAGTTTGTTTCCGCACCTGAGCATGGAGGGATGGAGATGCTTTAATTTTTTTTTCCTATTTCTTTTACTTTATATTTTTTATTTTTACACTGTCCCGTTATTTTTTAATTTTTGATTATCACTTGTATTCCTATTACAAGGAATGTGACCATCCCTTATAATAGATATAAGGATGACAGGTGCTGTTCTGGAGAGATCTGGGGTCAAAAAGACTCCAAATCTCATCTTTAAAAGCAAAAGATCAAAAAAACTGTTGGGTTGTTTCTCGGGAAAACCAGCGGAAATGGTAAGCCAGAGAAACACCAGTATGCAGAGGGAGGGGAGGGGGACGTCTCCTCCTGCCACATCGGAAAGCGTGCCAGCAGCTCATGAGCCACTTAGACTGCTTTCATGAGAAAGCCAAAAAAATGATACAGGGTTTTGGCTGATATCTTCAACCATAATCTTGGTAAACCACTTGCAAACTGCAACGTATATATACGTTTTTGCTGTCGGCAAGTGGCTAGAGGAAACTGTTGGTGTATTTTTCATTATACAAACTTGACATTCTTTGATATGGTTTTTGCAGTTGAACGGATGGGAGCTGAAAGGCAGGACTGAGCTTGGAGATGGTGCCGTCAAGGTTAATGCTTCTGAATTCAACGTAACCATTGAGCTCCGCGGCATGCTAACTGTGATCTTCAGCGCCAATGATGAAATCAAGTTGATTGGTAAGGAAGACATAGCTGGAAAAGTAAATGGGCCTTGCGGGAACTTCAACAGAGATCCCAACGATGATCTTCAATTAAAGAACGGTGAACTATCCAGAGACATTGCCTTCATAATCCAATCCTGGGCTGCAAAACACCTCTCCACATGGTAAGACCACCAAAACATCCTTTACCGAGCTACAGTAATATTCAGACTTATTCCTAGTTCCTGCTGAACTCTAGGCAAATAGCCAAATGTACAGAAAAAAAAACCTATGGAGGGAGCCGTTCAGTATTTGTATTCAGTGGCGGCCGCTCCATTAGGGGCGCAGAGGCACCACCCCCCTAATCCATGCGCCTGGCCCCTAATCTACATGCAGGGCGCTGAACGCATGGATTTCTATGGGGTTTTTTTTAAGCACATGATTAGAGCACAGGCTTCCAATTTGCTTCAGAAAAGGGTGGGCTCGGGGCGCAGAGCAATGCCCCCCGAGCCCACCCACTTGTGTGAAATAACAAATTAATATTCACTATTGTCTTCCTGATTCTCTTCCCAGCCAATCAGGAAGCGGGTCTTAAAGAGGTTTTAACCCTTTCACCGCCAGAGCCTTTTTTTTTTTTTTTTTTGCGTTTTTTGCACGCATGTTTAAAAAATCATTTTAGGCCTGACGATTATACAAAACCCACAATTGTTATATATTTTCTGAAAGCAGACACCCTAGAGAATAAAATAGTGGTAGTTGCAATTTTTTATGTCACACAATATTGCCGCAAAGGAATTTTAGGGCAAACAAACGCAATAAATTATCCACATTCTTGGTAATATATAAAAGACGAGGTTGCACCGAGTAAATAGATACCCAATATGCCAAACCTTAAATATATGTGCACCCGTGAAATGGCGGCAAACTTCAGCACCCTATATTTTCTATAGGCAGTGCTTCAAAAGCCACCGGATTGACATACTAACCTGGTGGCGAAAGGGTTAAACCCCAGAAAAAAAAAACAGTAAGACAAAGGCATAATGAGCTAGTATGCAATACATACTAGCTCATTATGCCTTTGTCTTACTAGGTTTTTTTTTTGCTTTTTTTTTTTAATTTAGAGCACCAGCTGCCACTGTTTGTATTGCTGTCCCTCCAATTCTGATTTTTAGATAGAGTAATGGAGGGTTATAACCCCCGTCAGTTTGTTTTTTTTTGTCGTCTGCATCCCATTGGAGAAATTTGCTCTCACTTCCTGTTGCATAGCCAAAAGGAAGTGAGAGGAAATCCCTGTAAATGAAGGGTGTTCCCTGGGAAACCCCAGGGCACCAGAATTAGTGTCCCCCGTTGGAAGATTTCCCCTCTATTACATTTCTGTTGACAAACCAAAAAATGTGGGGTTTTCTTTTACTTTCACCTTGAATGATAATGGTAAACAGGAGAAATAGAGAGGATAGATCTCCCTAACAGGGGGCACAGACAGCAAGAAAAATCTGACAGGGGTTCTAATCCCTCTCCACTCTATCCAAAACCAAAAAAAAATATGTTTTGCCTTTACTTTAAGAAAAAGTTTTAAGATTCTTCCATTTGGCAGATTAGACAATGAAGAGAAGAGGTCTCTTGTAAAAGCCAAATGTCATGTCATCATAGCTAAAGTTATAGACATTAGTCTGATTTATATAAATATTTTAAAACTTTTGAAATATGCCCTGCCCCCCCCCCCCCCAAAAAAAATGTTCCTTTTAGTTATACTTTAAGGGGAAACAATAACAATTTTTGATCGCCTTTTTTTTTATTTGGTAACATATGTACATATGGAATATTTTATGTTTTTATTTATATTTTATAATGTATTTTTCTAATTTTATAATTATTTTATAATGTTTTATTTATACACTGTTATTGTATAAAGAAACAATAATGACAGGGTACAAATATGACTCTCTACTCTTTTTTTAAATTTGGTAACATATGTACATATGGATGTTTTATGTTTTTATTTATATTTTATAATTTATTTATCTAATTTTATAATTATTTTATAATGTTTTATTTATACACTGTTATTGTATAAAGAAACAATAATGACAGGGTACAAATATGACTCTACTTTTTTTTTAATTTGGTAACATATGTACATATGGAAGTTTTATGTTTTTATTTTATAATTTATTTATTTAATTTTATTATTATTTTATAATGTTTTATTTATACTCTGTTATTGCATAAAGAAACAATAATGACAGGGTGCAAATATGACTCTCTACTTTTTTTAAAAATTTGGTAACATATGTACATATGGATGTTTTATGTTTTTATTTATATTTTTATAATTTATTTATTTAATTTTATAATTGTTTTATAATGTTTTATTTATACACTGTTATTGTATAAAGAAACAGTAATGACAGGGTGCAAAAATGACTCTCTGCTTAGGAATCATGCAGGGCTTTCTAATAAGAATGCCCAGCACTGACTGTTTGCTTTAGTGCATCCACTAAGGAAAGACCGACTAAAAAACATTATTTTTTTTTTTAACAGATAGAGAAAGTGGTTGAATCTGTCAGGCCTAATTGCAGGGTGTATCCCACGGGAGAGATTTCCCCTCATTTCCTAGATGTATAAGAAGTGATTGGAAATTTCTCCATCCACAAACAGCAAAAAAAAAAAAAAAAACTGTAAAAAAATTGGGAAGGGTTTGGTAAAAATGGTCAGGTTGTTATTAATCTGCCTTTTGGGTCTAGTGACGAGAAGGGAAGATTGGTGAAGGGGTAGACAGTCAAGAGGCCCAGCAGGACATCAGCAGCAAAAATTAAAAAAGTAAGAAAATATCCTGGTTTTATTGTATAAACTGAAAAAGCTGTTAAATAAAGAATTTGTCAAAAAAACAAAAAAAAAAAAACACAGAAAGGAAAAGAGAAAATAATTTCTTTTTCTTTTCTGCGTTTTTGTTTACTTTTTGCAAATTGTTTATTTACCAGCTTTTTCAGTTTATACAATAACTCCAAGATATATTCTTAACTTTTTAAGCAACAAACATTTAAAAAGTAAGAAAACATCCTGGTTTTTGGTACAAACTGAAAAAAAAAAAAAAAGAATTTGCATACAAAAAAAAACAACAGAAAAGATAATGATATTCTCTACCCCATTAAAAACAAACCCCCAAAAAATTAACCTTACGTTAACAAATCATAAACAGTATTTGTCAGTAAAAGCAACATCTAGTGCTATGACACAATAACATTAAAATGTCTTCTAATTCTAATTCAGATGGTCTACAGATCCTTATTAAATAGTTACATAGTTAGTCAGGTTGAAAAAAGACACAAGTCCATCCAGTTCAACCACAAAATACAACTAAAAATGTTTTATTTCTCACAACAATTTATAATTTCATTCTGTTTCTTTCTTTTTTTTTGTCCAGCATGGCGTGAAAAAAAAAAAAAACAATATTTTTATTCTTCCTGCAAAAGATTCAAAAGTAAATTCATCTTCATATATTTTTTTATAAGAATTCTCAACTTTGAAATGCAGAGAATAAAAGACATACAAGACATGCATTGATTGGAACAACATACTCGCCAAGCAACTGTTTGTACCTAATACTGCTTTACTTGTTTAAGAAAAAAAAAAAAAAAAATCTTGATAATATGTCACTAAATATATAGACGTACCGACTGTGAAAAATGTTGCAAATTGCAAATTTATGGAACCAAAACAACTAAAAAATTTTATTTTTTTTTTTATTTTTATTTTATTTTTTTTTATCATTTGAATTTCAATGCATAAAAAAAATAAATAAATACTTGTTAGCAGGAACTCTGCTCCACTTAAAAACTGTCATAAACCAAACCCTTTATATTTTGAGGTATGTTTAACAAAATCTACCATTAATAAAACACAATATCAGTAAAATGATTTTTTTTTTTTTTTGCCAAAACACAGAATACGTTTAAGTCTAATTTATTGTTCATAATTTATCTTTAAGTCAACTTTGCATCAATCTTGCTAACTTGCTTCTACATTTCTACAGCCTACAAACTTACTAAAAACATTTTGTCTATTTTAAACACAATAAAACTAATTTTATCAAAAGCAGTGCCTTTTTATTTATTATTTTTATGTATTTATTTATTTATTATTCAGACTACAGGAAACCTGTTACAAAAAAAAAAAAAAAAATCATATTTGCAAAACAATTTTTTTTTTTTCACTTACATCCTACTTCCTATGGTTAAAGCCCAACTCTAGGCGCAATAATCCCAAGAGGGTTACAGCAATAATATATTTCCTCCTCCTATCATACATGCAAATATGCAATATGTATGCAAATATATATTATAATATAAATATATATATAAACATTCGGTTCACGCGTAAGACAGTCGTGGATCGCAGAGGAAAGCTGTGCATCCCTGTTCTTCCATTTCAGGAATGAATCAGGGCCGAATCTTTGCCTGAATTAGGCCCAGGAACGGAGCCAAAGACGCTCCGCAGCCGCCCGGTCACATTATCCTGTCATGCAAATTGGAATGCGCATAGGTGTGAACCCAGCCTAAAGCACATAAACTATTTTAACTACATGTCAACTATAACAGCTAGCAAATAATCGACAACAGGAGGTATCAAATATCAATAGTATAAAAATAGTAAAAAGTAACTGTCCATGCAATAGCAAAAAATCCTTATCATTTAGAGCAGCCGTTCCCAACCAGAGTTCCATGGAACCCCAAGGTTCCTCTAGAGGTCCCCTTCAGCTTTGGCTAATTTGCTTCCCATTTGATGGTGCCTGCATAGTTGCCTTAGTGGCCAAGGCCACCAGGCAGAGCCAGAGCCACAATGCCAATGATCTTTTTAGCTTCCTGTAAGGGTTGCATTCTGACCACCATTGTAATGGGGGCCTTCTTCCCACTCAAAACCAATGTAAGGGGCCTTCTTCCCACTGATCACCAATGTAAGGAACATTCTTCCCACTCAAAACCAATTTAAGGGGCCTTCTTCCCACTGATCACCAATGTAAGGAACATTCTTCCCACTGACCACCAATGTAAGGGGCCTTCTTCCCACTGATCACCAATGTAAGGAACATTCTTCCCACTGACCACCAATGTAAGGAACATTCTTCCCACTGACCACCAATGTAAGGGACATTCTTCCCACTGATCACCAATGTAAGGAACATTCTTCTCACTGATCACCAATGTAAGGAACATTCTTCTCACTGATCACCAATGTAAGGAGCATTCTTCTTACTGATCACCAATGTAAGGAACATTCTTCTCACTGATCACCAATGTAAGGAACATTCTTCTCACTGATCACCAATGTAAGGAACATTCTTCCCACTGATCACCAATGTAAGGGGCATTCTTCTCACTGATCACCAATGTAAGGGACATTCTTCCTACTGATCACCAATGTAAGGAACATTCTTCTCACTGATCACCAATGTAAGGGACATTCTTCCTACTGATCACCAATGTAAGGAACATTCTTCTCACTGATCACCAATGTAAGGGACATTCTTCCCACTGACCACCAATGTAAGGAACATTCTTCCCACTGATCACCAATGTAAGGAGCATTCTTCTCACTGATCACCAATGTAAGGAACATTCTTCCCACTGATCACCAATGTAAGGAACATTCTTCCCACTGATCACCAATGTAAGGAGCATTCTTCTCACTGATCACCAATGTAAGGAACATTCTTCTCACTGATCACCAATGTGGGGACATTCTTCCTACTGATCACCAATGTAAGGAACATTCTTCTCACTGATCACCAATGTAAGGGACATTCTTCCCACTGACCACCAATTTAAGGGACATTCTTCTCACTGATCACCAATGTAAGGAACATTCTTCTCACTGATCACCAATGTAAGGAACATTCTTCTCACTGATCACCAATGTAAGGAACATTCTTCCCACTGATCACCAATGTAAGGAACATTCTTCTCACTGATCACCAATGTAAGGAACATTCTTCTCACTGATCACCAATGTAAGGAACATTCTTCCCACTGATCACCAATGTAAGGAACATTCTTCTCACTGATCACCAATGTAAGGAGCATTCTTCTCACTGATCACCAATGTAAGGAACATTCTTCTCACTGATCACCAATGTGGGGACATTCTTCCTACTGATCACCAATGTAAGGAACATTCTTCTCACTGATCACCAATGTAAGGGACATTCTTCCCACTGACCACCAATGTAAGGGACATTCTTCCCACTGACCACCAATGTAAGGGACATTCTTCTCACTGATCACCAATGTAAGGGACATTCTTCTCACTGATCACCAATGTAAGGGACATTCTTCCCACTGATCACCAATGTAAGGGACATTCTTCCCACTGACCACCAATGTAAGGAACATTCTTCCCACTGATCACCAATGTAAGGAACATTCTTCTCACTGATCACCAATGTAAGGAGAATTCTTCCCACTGATCACCAATGAAAGGGACATTCTTCCCACTGACCACCAATGTAAGGAACATTCTTCTCACTGATCACCAATGTAAGGAGAATTCTTCCCACTGACCACCAATGTAAGGAGCATTCTTCCCACTGACCACCAATGTAAGGCGCATTCTTCCCACTGACCAGTGGTGAATTGGTTTAATCAGGGGTAGCCTGAGATCTGAAAACTTTTGCAAGGGTTCCTCTCTAGTAAAAAGATTGGGGAGGGCGGATGTAGAGTGATCCGTGTAATTGGTTTTATGTTCCGGCATGTAGATACGTAAGCTGAGCCAATCTGACCTGCATCAGAGGTTGTATAAACTTCACTCTCCTGAAATGGGAACATTATAAGTCAATAGACTTGGCTCGTGTCCTCATATCGGTCCTCACACCACCACCGGTCATCACGGTACAGTTAACCGCTGATAACAAAAAGTCCAATTGCCTTTATAACAAGTAGATTTTTAGTGGGACAGCTGTATAAACCTAAACAATTCAAAAGATTCATCAAAGCAAAAAGCAAATGAGGCAGAACGCGATGAAAGGTAACAATCTGTATACTTTGAATTACTGGGATCCTATTTATTATAGGTAGACCTTTGATAGCCATGACTTTTTTACATGTTAGTTTAGGATATTTACCTTCAAATGCTGAGTTTTCCGGGAACTTGGTTCTTTTGTAAAATTATTGTTTTTTTTTTTCCACTTTTTCCAAAATAATTACTTTTGAACAATTCCATGTTTGGTTTGGTGTCTGCATTACAGTTTACAGAGATGTAGTGGGAGCTCGACATGAAAATATAGATCTTAAAGTGTTACTAAAGGCAAAATGTTTTAATTTTTAGTTTTGAATAGAGTGGAGAGGGATAAGAAGCCCTGACAGGTTTTTATTGCTGTCTGTGTCCTCGTTAGGGAGATTCCCCCTCTCTATTTGTCCCGTTTACCATTATCATTGAAAGTGAAAGTAAAAGAAAATCCAACATTTTGGGTTGTCCCCACAAAAGTAATAGAGGAGAAATCTTCTAATGGGAACACTCGTTCTGGTGACTTGGGGGTCCCCAAGGCGTTCCTTTAATTTACTTTTACTTCCTGTTTTGGCTTTGGACAGGAAGTGAAGGGAAATCTCCACAATGAGACAGAGAGGGCAAAAAAAAAATCTGACATGAGTTACTACCCTCATTTACTCTATCCAAAATGGAAAAAAAGTTGTGCCTATAGTTCTATTTTAAGTGAGGCACATAGTAACAGCCTGTACAGTGAAAAGATATTCAAACCAAGGGGGGGCAGATGATAGTAGGGTGGGGGTCTCCTAAGTATTCCCTAGCTGTAGCAGAGGTGGTGGACTTGGCTGAACTGAGGCAGGGGTGGTGGGCTTGGCTGAGCTGTGGCAGGGGTAGTGGGCTTGGCTGGGCTGTGGCAGAGGTGGTGGACTTGGCTGAGCTGTGGAAAGGGTGGTGGGCTTGGCTGACCAGTGACAGAGATGGTGGACTTGGCTGAGCTGTTGTAGGGGTGGTGGACTTGGCTGAGCTGTGGCAGGGTTGGTGGGCTTGGCTGACCAGTGGCAGAGGTGGTGGATCTGGTTGCGCTGTGGCAGGGGTGGTGAACTTGGCTGAGCTGCAGCAGGGGTGGTGGACTTGGCTGAGCTGTGAAAAGGGTGGTGAACTTGGCTGACCAGTGACAGAGGTGGTGGACTTGGCTGAGCTGTGGCAAGGGTGGTGGACTTGGCTAAGCTGTAGCAGGAGTGGTGGGCTTGGCTGACCTGTGGCAAAGATGGTGGCTTTGGACAAGAAGTGATGGGAAATCTCCGCAATGGGAGAGAGAGGGCAAAAAAAAAAAAACTGACAGGATTTATTACCCTATTTACTCATAAAAAAGGTTTTGCCTATAGTTCTACTTTAAGTGAGGCACATAGTAACAGCACATACAGTAGAAAGATATTCAAACCAAGGGAGGCCAGATGGTAGTAGAGTGGGGGGGTCTCCTAAGTATTCCCCAGCTTTGGCAGGGGTAGTGAACTTGGCTGACCTGTGACAGAGATGGTGGACTTGGCTCAGTTGTGGCAGGGGTGGTGGGCTTGGCCGACCAGTTGCAGTGGTGGTGGACTTGGCTGAGCTGTGGCAAAGGTGGTGGGCTTGGCTGACCAGTTGCAGAGATGGTGGACTTGGCTGAGCTGTGGCAAAGGTGGTGGACTTGGCCGAGCTGTGGCAGGAGTGGTGGGCTTGGCTAACAATTGGCAGAGGTGGTGGACTTGGCTCAGTTGTGGCAGGGGTGGTGGGTTTGGCTGACCTGTGGCAGAGGTGGTGGATTTGGCTGAGCTGTGGAAAGGGTAGTGGGTTTGGCTGACCTGTGGCAGAGGTGGTGGACTTGGCTGAGCTGTGGAAAGGGTGGTGGTCTTGGTTGAGCTGTGGCAGGGGTGGTGGACTTGGCTGAGCTGTGGCAGGAGTGGTGGGTTTGGCTGACCTGTGGCAGAGGTGGTGCACTTGGCTGAGCTGTGGAAAGGGTGTAGGGCTTGACTGACCAGTGACAGAGGTGGTGGACTTGGCTCAGTTGTTGTAGGGGTGGTTTAACTTGGCTGAGCTGTGGCAGGGGTGGTGGGCTTGGCTGACCGGTGGCAGAGGTGGTGGACTTGGTTGACCTGTGGCAGAGGTGGTGGACTTGGCTGAGCTGTTGAAAGGGTGGTGGGCTCGGCTGACCAATGACAGGGGTGGTGGACTTGGCTGAGCTGTTGTAGGGGTGGTGGACTTCCCTGAGCTGTGGCAGGGGTAGCGGGCTTAGCTGACATGTGTCAGAGGTGTTGGACTTGGCTGCGCTGTGGCAGCGGTGGTGAGCTTGGTTGGCCCTCTGCTCCCATGTGCACCCTGGAATAGTCCAAATAAGCCCCAGAACGTCAAGGAAGGAGTGGGTCAGTCCTGTCATTACTATAGCCTACTGACTGAGGAGTATGAAAGTAGTCAGTATAGAGTCAGAAGGGATCCCAGGACAGGGAAATATTGGAGAGAGCATATAAGTTGGGCAGATAGACATACAGAGGGCAGGGGGGTGTAGTGTGTGAAAGGAGCGATTAGGGTAAAGGGATGAAACTGAAAAAAAAGGGGAGGGGGGTTCCACACCTGACAACCTTTACACAAACAGTATTCAGCCTCCTGGCCATAGAGTTGTCCAGCTTGGGTTGCACAACACTATAGCTGTCTAAGCATCGTTTCTTTTTGTTCAAGATAGTGACCCACTCACTTTACATCAGATGTCAGTCTGGTCTATAAGGTCAGATAGGTTTGGGCTCACGCTCATTGCATCCACACACCTTCTGCTCCTGCAGTAATGGCATATAAAAGTAATGGCAGAAATGGCATGTAAAAAATCTGACAGGCTGGTTGTATCCAAATGAATCAACGAATCAGCTTGGGTACAACCAGCCTGCCCATAAATGAATCAAATCTCACCAAGTCCCTTATGTTGAGGGCAATTAATATACACTAATATATATTAAAATAAAATCTTCGTTTTACTTGTGATAATTACAGTATATTTGTAAGCCAACTAAAAATACAAATCCTAATGTAAAAGAGCAAAGTGTTCCCAGGAATGCCAATTACATTTTCTGTCAATTACTTATCTGCAAGCTCTGATGAAGTCAAGGTCAGAAAACAATTAACAATAGCATCATGCATCGTGCAGATTTCCCACAATTGATGAATCTATTTATAGAGATCAAAAAGAGAGAAGATACATTGTAACAATGCGGGCATGTACAGTCTATTCAAGTTCCAGCATTAACAAAGGTACGGTCATCACCTGGAAATGGAAGCTCCATCCTATTGGATGAAGGAGAATTCAATGTCTCTTTATATAAAATAGTAACAGAGGAAGAGATGTGCATTTATACAAAGGTACCGGAGGCTGGTGAGTTGAAAAAATGTACTTCTAAATATCGAAAAACATATATAATTATCTATCTATCTATTGATCTCATATCAATCTATCTATCTATCTATCTATCTATTGATCTCATATCGACCTATCTATCTATTGATCTCATAACGATCTATCTATCTATCTATTGATCTCATATCTATCTATCTATCTATCTATCTATCTATCTATCTATCTATCTATCTATCTATCTATCTATCTATCTATCTATCTATCTATCTATCGATCTCATATCGATCTATCTATCTATCTATTGATCTCATATCGATCTATCTATCTAGTTATCTATCTATCTATCTATTGATCTCATATCGATCTATCTATCTATTGATCTCATAACGATCTATCTATCTATTGATCTCATATCGATCTATCTATCTATCTATCTATTGATCTCATATCGATCTATCTATCTATCTATTGATCTCATATCGATCTATTTATCTATCTATCTATCTATCTATCTATCTATCTATCTATCTATTGATCTCATATCGATCTATCTATTTATCTATCTATCTATCTATCTATCTATTGATTTCATATCGATCTATCTATCTATCTATCTATCTATCTATCTATCTATTGATCTCATATCTATCTATCTATCTATCTATCGATCTCATATCGATCTATCTATCTAGTTATCTATCTATCTATCTATCTATTGATTTCATATCGATCTATCTATCTATCTATCTATCTATCTATCTATCTATCTATCTATCTATCTATCTATCTATCTATCTATCTATCTATCTATCGATCTCATATCGATCTATCTATCTATCTATTGATCTCATATCGATCTATCTATCTAGTTATCTATCTATCTATCTATTGATCTCATATCGATCTATCTATCTATTGATCTCATAACGATCTATCTATCTATTGATCTCATATCGATCTATCTATCTATCTATCTATTGATCTCATATCGATCTATCTATCTATCTATTGATCTCATATCGATCTATCTATCTATTTATCTATCTATCTATCTATCTATTGATCTCATATCGATCTATCTATTTATCTATCTATCTATCTATCTATTGATTTCATATCGATCTATCTATCTATCTATCTATCTATTGATCTCATATCTATCTATCTATCTATCTATCTATCTATCTATCTATCTATCTATCTATTGATCTCATATCGCCCTATCTATTGATCTCATATCGATCTATCTATCTATCTATCTATCTATCTATCTATCTATCTATCTATCTATCTATCTATCTATCTATTGATCTCATATCGATCTATCTATCTATTGATCTCATATTGATCTATCTATCTATCCATTGATCTCATATCTATCTATCTATCTATCCATTGATCTCATATCTATCTGTCTATCTGTCTATCTGTCTATCTATCTATCTATCTATCTATCTATCTATCTATCTATCTATCTATCTATCTATCTATCTATCTATTGATCTCATATCTATCTATCTATCTATTGATCTCATATCTATCTATCTATCTATCTATCTATCTATCTATCTATCTATCTATCTATCTATCTATCTATCTATCTATTGAGCTCATATCTATCTATCTATCTATCTATCTATCTATCTATCTATCTATCTATCTATCTATCTATCTATCTATCTATCTATCTATCACCATTAAATATTATTCCTTTTACAAAACTTTGTACAATATGTTGCTAAAACTGGAGAGTGCAAAATCTGGTGCAGCTCTGCATGGGAGCCAATTAGCTACTAACTTCAGTTTGTTCAATTAAGCTTTGACAAAAAAATAAAGCTGGAAGCACCAGTTTTTGCACTCTCCAGTTTTAAAAAACATCAACCCCTATGACTTGCACCTAAAATTAATAAAAACATAAATAAATGGATTTTTATACCTTTAAGGGTTTAGGATCTAGTGCAGTGATGGTGGACCTTGGCAGCCCAGATGTTTTGGAACTGCATTTCCCATGATGCTCAAGCACTCTGCAGTGTAGTTGAGCATCATGGAAAATATAGTTCCAAAACATCTGGGGTGCCAAGGTTCACCATCACTGGTCTAGGGGATTGGTGTAGTTGAGTCTCTTTGAAATGACCCTCATCTAGCATATTTCCTTCAACAGATTTATTATTATTATTATTATTATTATTACTATACAGGATTTATATGGCGCCAACAGTTTAGGCAGTGCTTTAAAATATAAAAGGGAGACAATACAGTTATAATACAATAAAATACAAGAGGATTAAGAGGGCCCTGCTCAGAAGAGCTTACAATCTAATAGGGTGGGGCAGGTGGTACAAAAGGTTGTAACTGTGGGGAATGAGCTGTTGGAAGTGGTAGGAGATTATGAGAAGTTCCGCTGATAGCCTGCTCCTTCCTATGCTTAGGTGTGAGTGGTACATCATTTACAGGTTGGGTGATGGTTTGACATTAAGTGAGTGGTGCAAGGATTTACATTTACTCTTATATGTCCTCCAAAACAAAAAGAAGGAATGTCACACCAGGAGAGGTACGCAACCTTCCAATTAATTGTAAGGTTATCTAGATCAGCGGTTCTCAACCTCAGTCCTCAAGTACCCCCAACGGGCCATGTTCTCAACCTCAGTCCTCAAGTACCCCCAACGGGCCATGTTTTCAGGTGTTCCATTACTTTTCACAGCTGCCTTAAAATCAATAGCAATGCCATGGTATTAATAAGAGCTATTTTATCTAAGGGAAGTTCCCAAAACATGGCCCGTTGGGGGGTACTTGAGGACTGAGGTTGAGAACCGCTGATCTAGATAACCTTACCATTAATTGTAAGATTGCATACCTCTCCTGATGTGACATTCCTTCTTTTTTTTTGGGGGGGGGGGTCATCCTTCACCACGGACTTCCATGCCAGTTGAGTTTTGAGGCATACAGTGCTTTTGTAAGCAACCATGATGGGGAAGTTGTATAGCATTTTATGGATTTTTCAATAAAGTTTTGTTGCTATGTAGGTATGTGTTCAGATTGATATGCAGTATATCATGTATTATATTTAAATAATATAATACATAATGGAGGACAGATGAGATGGAACCCTATGCTTTTCATTAAGCTTTCGGTCAACTTCTTCTGGAGTGTATTCAAGGTGGTTGCTCTAATATAAATATATATTTATATTAGAGCAACCACCTTGAATACACTCCAGAAGAAGTTGACCGAAAGCTTAATGAAACGCATACATACATATATACACACTATATTGCCAAAAGTATTGGGACGCCTGCCTTTAAACAAACATGAACTTTAATGGCATCCCAGTCTTAGTCCGTAGGGTTCAATATTGAGTTGACCCGCCCTTTGCAGCTATAACAGCTTCAACTCTTCTGGGAAGGCCGTCCACAAGGTTTAGGAGTGTGTTTATGGGAATGTTTGACCGTTCTTCCAGAAGCCCATTTGTGAGGTCAGGCGCTGATGAGGAGGCCTGGCTCACAGTTTCCCTTCTAATTCATCCCAAAGGTGTTCTATCAGGTTGAGGTCAGGACTCTGTGCAGGCCAGGTCAAGTTCCTCCACCCCAAACTCGCTCATCCATATCTTTATGGACCTTGCTTTGTGCACTGGTGGGCAGTCATGTTGGAACAGGAAGGGGCCATCTCCAAACTGTTCCCACAAAGTTGGGAGCATGAAATTGTCCAAAATGTCTTGGTATGCTGATGCCTTAAGAGTTCCCTTCGCCGGAACTAAGGGGGCCAAACCCAACCCCTGAAAAACAACCCACCACCATAATCCCCCCTCCACCAAATGATTTGGACCAGTGCGGCTTCCTGCATCGCACCTGAATCACACAGTAGTTCACACTGCCCTATGAGAACCGCTGGGAATGTCAATACAAAGTTAATGACACCTCCAGATCGGTTCACATATCGCATTGCGAACTGTCAGTTCGGACATGAATCGGATCGCATGGGTGCGAAAAAGGGTCCTGTACAACTTTGGTCCGAACGCGATGCAAATTCAGCCAAACAATCTACAGTGCAGTGCGAATCACATGCAATATCTCACAGTGCACCAGTGTGACCCGGCACTATCAGGGCTTGTGCATTGATTTTGAATGTAGTTGAACTCAAAAGAATTGCAATAACAGTTTTATATAAAGTATGTAGAACAGGATCTGTTACTGATAGTTTATGCAGCATGGATCTCTATGCTGCAGGAGTCCAACCACATTTCTATTATTATGATACAAAAGTCCTGATGTAGGGGGATTGTCTGACTCTGAACCCCCCTGAAATGTGTTGGTTTGTTTCCACTGATTTTTTTTAAAGAAAACATCACTTAACCACTTCAATACCGGACTATAGTAATATGATGTCCGCAGATGGGATCTCCCATCTTGGGCGGGCTTCGCATGACGTCCTCGGCTTCCGGCCGGCATAGGGGGCGCACGCAAGCCGCGTCACCGCGGAGACAATGCGCGTGCCCGGCGGCCGCGATGTCCGCCGGGCACCCACGATCGCTCGTGACAGAGTCGGGATGTGGATCTGTGTGTGTAAACACACGAAACCCGGGTCTGTCAGGGGAGAGGAGACAGATCGTGCGTTCCTAGTATGTAGGAACACCGATTGGTCTCCTCCCCCAGTCATTCCCATCCCCCCACAGTTAGAATCACTCCCTAGGTAACACATTTAACCCCTTGATCGCCCCTTAGTGTTAACTCCTTCCCTGCCAGTGACATTTATACAGTAATCAGTGGCTATTTACAGCACTGATCACTGTATAAATGTCAATGGTCCCAAAATAGTGTCAAAAGTGTCCGATCTGTCTGCCGCAATGTCGCAGTCCTAATAAAAAACGCAGATCACCGCCATTACTAGTAAAAAAAAAAAATAAATAAGTAAAAATGCCATAAATCAATAACCTATTTTGCAGTAACTTTTGTGCAAACCAATCAATATACGCTTATTGCGATTTTTCGACCTAAACTGAGGAAAACATTTTTTTTTTTATATTTGGGATATTTATTATAACAAAAAGTAAAAAAGACTGTGTCATTTTCAAAATCGTCGCTCATTTTTTGTTTATAGCGCAAAAAAATAAAAACCGCAGAGGTGATCAAATACCACCAAAAGGAAGCTCTATTTGTGGGGAAAGAATTATCAAAATTTAATTTGGGTACAGCGTTGCATGACCACGCAATTGTCATTCAAAATGTGACAGCGCTGAAAGCTGAAAATTGCCCTGGGCAGGAAGGGGGTGAAAGTGCCCCGGTATTGAAGTGAGTAAAGTTGATCCAGGGAACATCCGATTGCCGCTTGGGGGATTAGGAAGGAATTTTTTCCCCTGCCGGGGCAAATTGGATCATGTTTAGGAGTGCTATCTGCCAGGGGAGTGGAGGATCATGTAAGTAAAACGGTTCCCCCTAGACAAAACAACCTCTGCAGTACCAGTGCAGCCCTACACCAAGGCATCATTTTATATTTTCCTTGAGTTGGCCTCAAAATAATAATATAATGAATATATTTAGATGATTGTTTCAACCTCACTTTATGCTTTTAGTAAGTCATCCATGTACTAGGCACATGGTCAAGCAGTTGACAAGAAAAGCCTTAGGGGACCTCTAATCTTTGACTCATAGAGGCAAAAACTCTGGATCTGACAAAACAAAAAAAGATAAATAAGGACTTACTATTACCCTGTTTCCCTGAAAATAAGACCTAGCGTGATTGTCGGTGATGGCTGCAATATAAGCCCTACCCCCCAAATAAGCCCTAGTTAAAGTCCTTGTAGGTCTTATTTTCAGGGTAGGGCTTATTTTCGGGGAAACAGGGTAGGGCTGATTTGGGGGGTAGGGCTTATATTGCAGCTATCACTGACAATCACGCTAGGTCTTATTTTCGGGGAAACAGGGTAGTAGTTGGCCACATTCAACTGGAGTGTCATATGCATACCTCAATATTTATAACTTTTTGAGTTATGGCCAAAAAATGGCCAAAAAAATCAGAAATCTTGGACTTCAGGACATTTTTTTTTTTTTTTTTTTTTTTAGTTGTAACCTTATATTTTCTTATTAGGTGGGATTGTTCAAATGGAATCCAAATTATGGAGTTCTCTTCTTGTCTGCATGATGTGTATGAAGATCTGTAAGTGTTTGTGTTTTTATTTTATTTCTACCATACACTACACAGTCTGAATGCATAATCTTTTTAACAAGAATCTTCATCCTTTTAATAAAATACAAAAAAAAAATAAAAGTCAGCAGCTGCAAATACTTTTGCCTTTAGGTAATCCAACTGGAAGTGGGAGCGGGAACCCACAAAAACTAGGTATCAGCTTCACCCCCCCCCCCCCAAACAATGTCCAAAAGTAATAGAGGAGGGGGAGAGGAGAACAAAAAGCGGAACGTCCCTTTTAGGTTGAAGTTCTTCTTTAAGATCTGCCAGCAACTATGTAGCGCAAGGACCTGAAGAATTGGATACTATTTGACAGATTGTTTAGGCTTGGTAAATTTAACCACTTGACCTCCGGAAGGTTTTAACCCCCGTCATGACCAGGCCATTTTTTGTTATTTAGCACTGTGCTATTTTTAACTTGCAATTGCTCGATCATGCAACACTGTACGCTGATGAAATGTATGTATTTTATTTCACTCAAATAGAGCTTTCATTTGGTGGTATATGATCACCACTCGTTTGTTTTTTTTTGTCATCAAAAATAAAAAAAGACCAAAAATTAAAAAAAAATCTACTTTCTTGAGGCCTGAAAATGCCAAAACAGTACAAATGCCTCCCCAAATGACCCCTTTTTGGAAAGTCAACAGTCTGAGGTATCTAGAATGAGGCATGATGAGTTTTTTGAGGGGGGTGATCAGGGAATTCCTTTACACTATTATTGGTTATAACAGTGATGATCACTGTTATGTCGCGTTCACACGAGCAGACTTTACGGCAGACTTGGTCCGGCTGACCGGATTCCGTCGGACAATTCGATTGTGTGTGGGTTCCAGCTGACTTTTTTTTCCCAAAAGTTCGACGGACCTAGAACTCGAGTCCGGTCGAAAAATCCGCTCGTCTGTATGCTAGTCCGACGGACTAGAACCGACGCTACGGCAGCCATTGGCTACTGGCTATCAACGTCCTTATTTTAGTCCGGTCATACGTCATCACGTACGAATCCGTCGGACTTTGGTGTGATCATGTGTGTCCAAGTCCGCCCGTTTGTAAGTCCGGCACACCTACACTACAAAGTCCATCGGAAAGATCCTCGGACCAAGTCTGCGGTAAAGTCCGCTCGTGTGTACGCGGCATTATAAGCAACAGTCATGAATGAACCTTGATGGAGGGAGTCCCTTAGATTCTACAAAATGTGTTGGCTTTTTTTATGACAAAACAGGAATAATTAGACTCTAAGCAATTGATGTGGCACTCCTTTTTTTGGGGGGGAGTCTCTTGGAAAGTTTTGCTGTCTATGCCCTTGTTGAGACAGATGGGGAGATTTCCCATCACATCTTATCCAAGTAACAATTGTCAGGCAGTGCAGGAAGTGAAAATTCCTCAGCAAGGACGCAGACATATTTTAATTCCTTTAGGAGTTGTAGCCGCCCTTCTCTACTTCACCCAAAACAAAACCTAATACATTATCCCTTGTTTTTTTTTAAAGGTCATTGCGTTACCCTGCACATTGGACACGAATTTATCACAGCCTTCCCTCAAAACTCCAATAGTAGCTTAGCCGATGCTAAATTTGAACTCACTATCACTGCCTTCAGTGCCTTAACCACTGTCAGAGTCTCTGTGATCAACAAAAATTACAGCCAGAGTGCAACTCTCAAAACCGGAGAGTCAAAGACTTTTTCATTGCCGAAGGACATTGAAGTGGTTGGCTCAGGTTTCTCCAATTCCTCAGTCTTAGTCTCTGCCAACCATGATATTTCAGTGATCATGGTGAGTTCAAAGACCAATTCCTCTGACCGTACTGTGGTGCTTCCAGTGGACCAGCTGGACTACACCTACTACATTGTTACTCCGGGTGAGGAGCCTGTTGAAAATTTAAAGGAGTTTGTTGTTGTCAATTATGATATGCCCTCCAAAGTTTCTATCTTTGTCAATGGGTGGGTCATGTTTGACGGAGCTAATATTACTTCAGATCATCCTCTGGTTATGGACCTCAGACCTTTTCAGGTCTTCCAGCTACAAAGCTCAAGAGACCTCTCAGGAATAAAGGTTTCGTCAAGTAATCTGGTGGCTGTGCTTAGCGGAGTCACCTGCTCTTGGAGAAATGGACGCTGTGATCATGTCAATGAGCAGCTGAATCCAGTGTCTAACTGGGGGAAAGAGTATTTGGTGGCTCCCATACCTTACCAGTACCGGTATGATGTCTTGTATGTGACGGCTTCTCAGGACACAGAAATAAATTACACATCAATCCTTAAAAATGACAGCATTGTACTTCACGGTGGGGATGTTATAACTCTCCGGATCCACCACAATGAACCCATAGCAATCTCTGCAAATGTATCTCTCCAGGTTTTGTATTACTGCACTGGTGGTGTAAACAAAAAAAACAAATTTGATGCCTTCTTTACCACACTTCCTGACGTTTCCAAGTATTGCATGAAATACTATGTTTATGGTCTTCAGAACATCACCAATGCAGTTCTGATTACGACCCTGACATCCAGCATTTTGGGGATTAAGTTCAACAGCATGAGCCTTCAATCCATCAATTGGAGACCAATTCCCAGGACAAAATACTCCTGGGCCCTGTACCGCTATGGGCAAAGGTACAGGACTCACATCGTGAGCCATTTAACATCAACGTTATCTGTGTTGAGTGTTGGCATTTCACAGCAGGAAAGTTATGGACTGTCTGGAGTTTGTTTTATGAGTAAGTTAATTTTCTATTTTTCTGTAAGCTTTTAAAGGCTCAATGTTTTTTTTTACCTTCATACATTTTATGCATTAAGGTAAAATGCTTTCTCTGTGCAGCAGCCCCCCAATACTTACCTGAGCCCCACCGTGATCCAGTGATGTACACAAGAGCCTCGGCTCTCTAAGGACTCTCCCTTCTCATTGGTTGAGACAGCAGTCGGAGCCATTGGCTTCTGCTGCTGTCAATCACAGCCAATGAGCCATTAAGGAGAGAGGGGGGGGTGAGCCACGGCTCTGTGTGAATGGAGTGTTGCTGCGTATTAGGTTGTATGCATCATAAAGATGTGCCACCAAACAGGCAAGTTAAGGGCATCCATCATGCATGGTATTTAAAGGTATTTTGCATTGTTAACGTTTCACTTTAAGTGTTACTAAATCACTGCTCCCCACCAAACTTAATTTCCTAAACTTTTATTTTTGCTTGGTACATGTCCCCCATAACCGTGCCCAACCTTCCATGCTGTTTGATCAAAAATACCTTGCCTATTAGCCTATGCATTCCACATTAATGTTTTTAACATTTGACTCTCATTGACTTCAATGGGTTTTGGGTTCTGCACCCTGAACTTTATTAGTGTTCACTGAACCTACTCTGAACTGAACCTAGGTTTCACGGTCAGGGGTCAGGCTTTGAGACCAGTAGCTAAAGCGATAGAAAGGCTCTCACCAACCAGCTGGAAAAGCACATAAGCAGGTCAACCCTGGCATGTCAGCATCAAGTGGAAGCCTAGTTGAGGAACATTCGAAAGGTTGTTAAGGAGTAGTAGTGGAGATAAGGACAGCTCCAGGTACAGAAAAGGGCAAGGCATCGGTTGGAGACAGCACAATATTCTGGCAATCAGGAAGTGCAAAGGCATGGCTTAAATAGGAAGTTCATGGGAGGAGCTAGAGAAACAAGATATAAGGCAAGGTTGTCTAAGAGATCAGGCAAGAAACTTTCCAGAATCCCAGGTGGCACAGCTAGAAGAGCTACTGCCAGACGCAGAAGAGGTTGTGGGTTCACGTCCGGTATGTTTGGTTCATCATTTATTCTCCCACTTACATTTCCCTTTTAGAAGATCTCTGTATTGTTTCCCTCTTCACTGCACTTCTCTGAACCCTCAGTTATGAAGTGTGCACTTTACAAGTGGACGTGATCGGATGTGTTGGGCAGTGGCGGGTGCTCCATTATGGGAGCAGGGGCGTTACCCCCCTAATTCATGTGCCTGGCCCCTAATCTACATGCAGGGCGCCGGGCGCATAATTTTCAATTTTTTTTTTTTTGAAGCACACGATTAGAGCCTAAGGCTCTAATTAGCTTCAAAAAGGGTGGGCTCGGCGCACAGAGCATTGCGCCCTGAGCCCACCCAGTTGTGTGACAATAGCGAATTAACATTCACTATTGTCTTTCTGCGTCTTCTCCCGGCCAATCAGGAAGCAGGTCTTAAGACCTGATTGGCCGAGAGAAGAAGCGACCGTATTGGTCGCAGGGGGGAAGCCAGAGGTTTTAGAACCAAGGGGGAAGCCACCGAGGAGGAGAAGCAGGATGAAGCCACCGAGGAGGAGAAGCAGGGGGAAGCCGCCGAGGAGGAGAAGCAGGGGGAAGCCTACGAGGAGGAGAAGCAGGGGGAAGCCTACAAGGAGGAGACACAGGGGGAAGCCGCAGAGGAGGAGATGCAGGGGGAAGCTGCCGAGGAGGAGACTCAGGGGGAAGCTGCCGAAGAGGAGAAGCAGGGGGAAGCTGCAGAGGAGGAGACTCAGGGGAAGCCGCCGAGGAGGAGATGCAGGGGGAAGCTGCAGAGGAGGATACTCGGGGGAAGCTGCTGAGGAGGAGATGCAGGTGGAAGCCGCCAAGGAGGAGACGCAGGGGGAAGCCGCAGAGGAGGAGATGCAGGGGGAAGCCCCGAAGCTGCCTGTGACCTGGATGGGGTAAGTGCAGGGCTGATGGGCGGATGGGCGAGCGATGGGGGGGAGTGGTTTGCCGATTGACCGAGCAACGGGGGGGGTGGTGGGGGGTTTGACTGAATGGGGTGGGTGGTTTGTTTGCCCCCCCAAAGAATGAAGCACCAGCAGCCACAAGTGTTGGGACTACATACCCCATGATTCCTGGCATGCTGAACATAATGAGCATGTGTGTGCTGACCGAGACAACACCTGAGCACAGCATGGAGCAGCACGTAATATTACAGTTATAGTTGAAATTGTGTACATCAGGGGAGGCTACATTGGGCCTCCAGGGAATCCCTGTAAGGCTGTGTGGCTACACATTAATACAATACACTCAATCTTCACTGGCTCATTATGCTTCAAAGACAAACTGCAAAAAATCAACAGGAAGCTAAAGCAATAATATATATAGGCTGCTAAATTTATATTTCATTATAGAGGTTTCATGAATGAAATGAACAGATCTTCAGAGATTCCCAACTTCAAAGTTTAAGGTCGGTGCAATAATTATTTTCTTTCCTTTTTCTTTTCTTCTTTTTATTGAAGGTAAAAATCCATGTGCCAGTAAGCGTTGCAGAAAGATGGAATCCTGCCACGTTACCCAAGGGAAACCTCTCTGTATACCAATCAGTGAGGCCATCTGCCAGATCTGGGGAGACCCTCACTACCAAACTTTCGATGGACTCAATTATGATTTCCAAGGAACGTGTACTTACATTGCGGCCAAGACATGTATGGATCTGCGAAACGGAGGTGACAACACCTTACCAGAATTTACCATCACGGCAAAATATAATAACCGAGGATCGAGGGCAAGCTCTTACATTGAAGAGGTGTCTGTGCATATCAATGAATACAATATCACTTTTGTGCAGTATGAATTTGGATTTGCTAGGGTAAGTGATTTACTGTATTTTTTAAATTTTTTTTTTTATCAGATTTTATTTAACAAAGTTTTCAATTTTACAAAATACAGACATATTATACAAAACACAATTCACAAGACATCACAAATTTTACTGTATTAATTAAATATATTTAAGCTGAACTTCAGGCAAAAATATTCAGATAAAATACATATCTGGAACCGGTTGTACCTGCCAAAGGATTTGTAATTCTGTCAATCCAGTCCTAAGATTTACTCAGCCCTATTCCACAACACAACCAACCTGGTGACTTGACTACCGTGTTTCCCCAAAAATAAGCCCGGGTCTTATAATTCCGCGTACACACGGGCGGACTTTTCAACTGACTTTTTGACGGACTTTCCGACGGACTTTTGAATGAATGGACTTGCCTACACACGATCAACCAAAGTCCAACGGATTAGTACGTGATAGCGTACGACCGGACTAAAATAAGGAAGTTCATAGCCAGTAGCCAATAGCTGCCCTAGCGTCGGTTTTTGTCCGTCGGCCTAGCATACAGACGAGCGGACTTTTCTATCGGACTCGAGTCCGTCGGAAATATTTGAAACATGTTTTATTTCTAGGTCCGTCAGACTTTTGGGGAAAAAAAAGTCAGCTGGAGCCCACACACGGTCGAATTGTTCGCTGGAGTCCGGTCCGCCGGACCTAGTCCGTCAAAAAGTCTGCTCATGTGTATGCGGCATAATAATTTTGGCAACAAAAGACACAGTAGGGCTTATTTTCGGGGTAGGTCTTACCATGTAATGTGCTGTCTTCTCTCCCCCTCTCTCTCCCTGCCTGACAGGAATCCCCGGTGTGAACTGAGTTAAAATACTTGTAAAAGCCTATAATCCACTCTATTAAAGTAGTATATAATGTACAATGTGTGCGTTTCTATAATATAATTGTGCCAAATACCTTCGTTATAGCACTACTCTGCGCTTCTTTGACCCGCCGGAGCTCTCTTCCCCGCAAGTATATTATAGAAACACACACATTGTACATTATATAATACTGTAATAGAGTGGATTATAGGATTTTACAAGCATTTTAAACTAGGGCTTATTTTCGAGGGTAGGGCTTATATTGCAGCCCTCCTGGAAAATAATGCTAGGTCTTATTTTTGGGGTAGGTCTTATTTTCGGGGAAACACGGTATATGCTGCTACAGTTAAAGCAGGTAAAGCAGAACTACATTTTTTTTGTTTACTGGTTTTGCACAGAGCAACCCCAATCTTTCTCTTCTTGGGTGCCCCGCAGGACCTTCTGGCTCCTCCCCCTACCTAATACCCACCATAGCAAGACCCTTGCTATGGGGGCAGTCATGTAGGCTTGTCCTCAAGCCGCCTCTGTGTGTCCATAGACAGTGGGGACATTTATCACAAATATGTAATAGGGTAATTCCCTCACTTTGGAGATATTTCTGCTCACTTCCTGTTGCATCTCCAGGACAGGAAGTGAAAGGATGGCAAAAAATTTAAATGACAGGGGTTGTACCTCTCCTCTACTCTCACCAAAAGGAAACAATCAGTTTTTGCTAAACATAAACTTTTAACTATAGGCCAAATAAAATGCAACACATAAAATAACATTTGCCATGAGAAAAACATACTCATCTTCACTCATTTTTAACCACCACTGTATTTTTTTTTATTTATTAGGTGAACAATATCAAATGGGGTCTTCCCATATTTCTTGATAATGGAGGTATACGCATCGTGGCCACCGGTTTCCATGCATTACTGGAGACGCACTTTATTCGGATACGATACGATTGGGATGTCTTCTTATTTATCAAGATCCCCAGCAGCTTCTTCGAGAATGTTTGTGGCTTGTGTGGCAATTACAATGGTAACAAAGATGATGACATGGAGACCTCTGCTAGAGCCCTAGTCTCTAATGTGGTAGAGTTTGGTAAGAGTTGGAAAGTGAGAGAAGAATGTTCCGGTTGTCGGGATGACTGCTACGGGCCTTGTCCACCTTTCTTACCGGAGGTTGGAGCGATATATAAAGCTCCAGAATTCTGTGGAATTATGAGGTAGAGTAAAACTCTGAAGTTTCCAAAGCTCTTCTAGATAATCATTCTTTAAGGCCCTGATACCCAACAAGTGGGCTGCACGTGGCTTCCCAGCACTCAGGGTGCATTCCACTGGGTTTCAGACTTCTAATCAAGTATAAAGCCCATCATGCTGTGCGCTGAGCAATAGCCTTGGTCCAGCACTAAGCCCAGGAGTTAAATTGATCAGTTCTTTGACTTTTGCTCTTGCTACTGAGCGCTCTGCTGAAGTGTTGTAGCAGTAAGTGTAAGTACAATGCCCCATTAGAAGGTAAGTGATGTCACAACAGTACCTGTTAGTACAGAAACCCTGGTGAATCTGAAGCATATGAATTTTGTCATATTAAGTATTTTTACAGATACAATGTATTATCTACAGTATCTTACAAAAGTGAGTACACCCCTCACATTTTTGTAAATATTTTATTATATCTTTTTAGGTGACAACACTGAAGAAATGACACTTTGAATGACACTTTGCTACAATGTAAAGTAGTGAGTTTACAGCTTGTATAACAGTGTACATTTGCTGTCCCCTCAAAATAACTCAACACACAGCCATTAATGTCTAAACCGCTGGCAACAAAAGTGAGTACACCTCTAAGTGAAAATGTCCAAATTGGGCCCAATGTGCCAATATTTTGTGTGGCCACCATTATTTTCAAACACTGCCTTAACCCTCTTGGGCATGGAGGTCACCAGAGCTTCACAGGTTGCCACTGGAGTCCTCTTCCACTCCTCCATGATGACATCACGGAGCTGGTGGATGTTATGCCACGTACACAAGGTCGTACTTTTCATCTACAAAAGTCCAACAGACGCCGACGGACCAAAGCTGGCTGACAATCCGATCGTGTGTGGGCTTCCCCGGACTTTCAGCGGACTTTTTCAGCCGCAAATCTGACGAACTTTAGATGTGAAATATGCTTCAAATCTTTACGTCGTAACTACGCCGGACCTAGAAATCCGCTCGTCTGTATGCTAGTCCGACGGACAAAAACCCACGCTAAGGCAGCTATTGGCTACTGGCTATCAACTGCCTTATTTTAGTCCGGTGTACGTCATCACATATGAATCCATCGGACTTTTGTGTGATCGTATGTAGGCAAGTCCATTCATTAGAAAGTCTGCCGCAAGTCCGCCAAAAATCCGCCAAAAGTCCGTCGAAAGTCTGTCGGACGGGCTGTTGGACTTTTGTAGCCGAAAATTCCGACCATGTGTACGCAGCATTAGAGACCTTGCGCTCCTCCACCTTCCGTTTGAGGATGCCCCACAGATGCTCAATAGGGTTTAGGTCTGGAGACATGCTTGGCCAGTCCATCACCTTTACCCTTAGCTTCTTTAGCAAGACAGTGGTCATCTTGGAGGTGTGTATTCCTCACCTGGTTGCCGCCACACATGCTTGACATCATCTGAACCAAATACGTTTATCTTTGTCTCATCAGACCACAGGACATGGTTCCAGTAATCCAAGTCCTTAGTCTGCTTGTCTTCAGCAAACTATTTGCTGGGCCTTCTTGTGCATCATCTTTAGAAGAGGCTTCCTTCTGCGACGACAGCCATGCAGACCAATTTGATGCAGTGTATGGCGTATGGTCTGAGCACTGACAAGCTAACCCCCCACCCTATCAACCTCTGAAGCAATGCTGGCAGCACTCATACGTCTATTTCCCAAAGACAACCTCTGGATATGACGCTGAGCACGTGACCTCAACTTCTTTGGTTGACCATGGCGAGGCCTGTTCTGAGTGGAACCTGTCCTGTTAAACCGCTGTATGGTCTTGGCCACCGTGCTGCAGCTCAGTTTCAGGGCCTTGGCAATCTTTTTATAGCCTAGGCCATCTTTATTTAGACCAACAATTCTTTTTTTCAGATCATCAGAGGGTTCTTTGCCATGAGGTGCCATGTTGAACTTCCAGTGACCAGTATGAGAGAGTGAGAGATAACACCAAATTTAACACACCTGCTCCCCATTCACACCTGAGACCCTGTAACAATAACGAGTCACATGACACTGGGGAGGGAAAATAGCTAATTGGGCCCAATTTGGACATTTTCACTTAGGGGTGTACTTACTTTTGTTGCCAGCAATTTTGACATTAATAGCTGTGTGTTGAGTTATTTTGAGGGGACAGCAAATTTACACTGTTATACAAGCTGTACACTCACTACTTTACATTGTAGCAAAGTGTCATTTCTTCAGTGTTGTCACATGAAAAGATAGAATAAAATATTTACAAAAATGTGAGGGGTGTACTCACTTTTGTGAGATACTGTACATTGATACACTGGTCTAAGCTGGACCAATGTAATGATGTATAACTTGCCAATGACTGGAATTACTATTTTTGATACATCCTTTATTTAGAGAAGGGGTTATTCACATGCAGAAAATGAACAAAGGCTCTTCACCATAAAGTCGACAAGGGGTTTACTCACTTTTGTGAGATACTGTGTATATATATATATATATATATATATATGCAAAACAGATTTTTTTTTTTTTTTTTAGAATAAATATATATTTTCTTTTCATTGAGCAGCCAGTTCTACGGACCCTTTTACTGGTGTCATCCGGTTGTAAACCCAGAAGTGTACGTCAACAGTTGTGTTAATGACATGATCAGACATAGTGGGTACAAGAAGGTCCTTTGTGAGGCCATTGCTGTATACTTAGTAGCATGTCACGTACAAGAGGTACATGTTGAAGAATGGAGGACAGAAGTTGGATGCGGTGAGTGTTCAGTTATACTTTCTTTATCAAGTAAGAATGACGTACAGAAACTCAATTTCCATTCAAATTTCAGGGTTGACCATTCATGATAAGTTCCCATAGACATCACTGATCTTTTTTAGCCATCTGTAAGAAGGTCATTCTTCCCAATGTTTACAAGGGTAAGGGGCATTCTTCCCACTGACCATCATGCTTATGCATCATGAGTTGTAAATATAGTAATTTGTAACAGGGGTTCCCTGAGACCAGAAAGTCATTTCAAGGGTTGCTTTGGGTTGAAGAGGTTGAGAAAGGCTGACCTAAACTATCCATTCAATTTATATCCAAAGGCTTTTGCACAACTTATAACATATTTGACTACCATCATTGTTTGAGTTTTGACCAGAGACAAACTGGAAGCAGATTACTCCAAACTTCTGCAGAGGGTCTACAATTCATGAGAGGACTAGAATAGCTTGAGGTAGTATTAGAGCTAAAAAAAAAAACTAAAATTGTATTATTACTTTCCAGAAATAAAATGCCCAGAAAATAGCAGGTATAATCCCTGTGGGGATCCTTGTCCTGAGACCTGTGCTGGGGAGATTTCTTCCTGTCAAGGACATTTGCCATGCATGGAAATGTGTGAGTGCAATCCTGGATTTGTGCTACATGAAGATCATTGTATCCCCAAGGACAAGTGTGGCTCCTTCTGCAGAGGTCACTATTACCCTCCTAATGAAACGGTGTGGGGGGAGGATGGCTGTACTCAGAAATGTTGGTGTGAAACACAGACAGTTAAGTGTTCAAATGGGCAATGCCAAAATGGAGAGGAATGTGCTGTGAGAGATGGCATTAAAGGCTGCTACCCTACTGGCTACAGTCAGTGTTCTGCCTTTGGGGACCAACACTATGTTACGTTTGATGGAGCACACTTTGATTTCCATGGAACATGCAGATATCATCTTACGGGATTATGTGATAAGAGTCGAGACCTTACAGAATTCTCAGTTGACATATTGAGCAGAAACCAAGGTGTTAAAGATGTTTCTTTTACGAAATCTGTGATGGTGACCATGTATGAGTCTGAGATCCTCCTCAGCAGAGGAAACAAAGGAAGAGCTAAGGTAAGAAACATAATGATGGAACCCACCTGCAAACAATTTAATACACAATTTTCTTTGCAAACATCTGAACATTTTGAAAGAATACTGTGGGATCTTTTGATCCTTGTTCATACCATGTCTATTAAGCAATTGTCTTCTCTGTGCCCAGTTCACATCATACCTGTATGCTGTTATGCATTGCCAGGACAAGGTCATCCAGCTCCCAGGGCAAGGATAGCGAATTGCCCCCCGTCAGGTGTAATCCTCAGTAGAGTCCCCTTTAACATTAGGTGTCCTCAATAAAGTCTTTCTTTACATCAGGTGTCCCCAACAGAGTCCCCCTTTACATCAGATGTCCCAAGTAAAACCCCCCTTTACATCTGGTGTCCCCAACAGAGTCCCCCTTTATATCAGGTGTCCCCAATACAGTCCCGCTTTACATCAGGTATCACCATGCTTCCCAGTTGTTGCCCCCCTCTTTCCCCCATGTACTGGCAGATCGGTACTCACTGGAACTAGGAGATCAGTACTCACAGCATCTCCTTCCTCTCTCCAGTCATGTGACAACTCATATGACCGGAGGAAAGAGCTGAGTCTGAGCACAGTTCTCGGTCTCAGCACCAGTTCTTTTCCGCCCCATGCAGGCTGGAGGGAGGAGAAAGCTTAATGCTTGCCCCAGCAGCAGCTATTGGCCACTGGTCCTTCTGACAGGAGTGACACTGCAATCACTCTTGTCAGTGAGAAGCAGGACAGGCGACCAACTTGGCAGCACCTGCGAGCCCCCCCCGTCCCAGCCCTGCTGGTATGTAGAAAAATGCAGCTTATTGGACATTGTATGAACAAGCCCTTAAGGATCTAGTAAAGACCTTATCTTCAAAGCCTATCTTCCCAGATTTAAGACAAAGCCTCTAGCAGTTGAACATTGACAAATGATAATCCCATATGCCCATCTGACAGTAGAAAGAATCATTGTTAGTTCTGACCCCTTGCACCCCAGTTAATTGATTTTGTGCATACATTAGAGCACCAGTACAAGCAAATAAAATAACACTTTTTATTTTGGGGGCATTGGCCGTCTCGAAGGAAAGAATATCTATCTTGTGTACTGGCTGGATTGGTCACTGGTTCTGAGTGGGTATTTGTGTGGGCAAAAGGGAAGGAATGCCTTCCGGTGGATAGTGTCCAGTGATGGATGGTGGTAATGGGCCCTCTCGGGAATTGGGCTGCTGGCTTTTCTGTGCGACCTTAAGGTCATTTCAGCATGTAGACAATTAGATAAAAAGAAATGAGCGTCCGGTGTCCAGAGAAATGTGATTTATAAAATATAGTTCATGGGCCTTTATTAAAATTTAGCAAAAGGTACATCAAGCCAACACATTTCATGGGAATAGGCTCCCCCTTCTTCTATTTGGTGGGAACAATTCCAATGGTTATGTTGGACCAAGTTTTCTGAATGGCAGAATGCTGGCTTTAGTTGTGTAGGCAGCCAAGTTGGCTTGATGTACATGTTGCTAATTTTTGATAAAGGTCCATTAATCATATTTTAGAAGTCACATTTCTCTGGACACCGGGTGCACCTTCCTTTTTATCTAAGTCTACTGGAAAGAATAGTCATTCTTTGGAAAAATTCTAAACCTACAGATGCTTCCAAATCTGAGTGTTAATGGCTGGATCAGGTAAACATTCTCTAATCTCCTAAATATCATGGATGTCTTCCTTACTTTTCTTTGCAGCATATTTTTTATTCATTTTCACATTTTAATACTTGTTTTGTAGGTAAACGGTATATTATTTAACCTCCCAATAAGCCTGTATGATGACCTCATTCAAATATTTGTGGATGGATGGAACGGAGTCATTTTGACAAAATTTGGCCTTAAGGTGACCTATGACTGGCACAGTCATGTAACAGTTGCCCTTCCAACTTCTTATTCGGGTGCCGTTTGTGGTCTATGCGGTAATTTCAATAGCAATGCCCAGGATGACATGACAATGAAGAATGGCGACATGTCATATAATGTCTCATCCTTTGTGCAAAGCTGGAGAACAACAGAGAACCAGGAAGGGTGTCAAGAACTGGAGCCCACGTCTTGCCCTCAAGTCATTGAAAAAGTTCAAAGACAAACTCTATCAGAATGTGGGGTTATTTTGAAAGAGGATGGACCTTTCAGAGGTTGCCATGATTATGTAAACCCTGAAAAATACTTCCAGAAATGCCTCAATGATTTCTGCTTTTATTCAGGAAGGCAAGATGTTTACTGTAAGGTGATCGAGGCTTATGCTGCTGCTTGCCAAGCTGTGAATGGAACTGTTGATGGCTGGAGAAAAAATGTTTTTTGCAGTGAGTACTTTAGCTCAACAAACCTTATTTTTTTATTTACCTTTCTTTGAGGGATTGGAAGTTGGTAGCACTTACCAGACAATGTTATTATAGTTGTTGTAAAACCTTTCTGTTAAGTTTGTCCTTTATCCAAATAATGGCTTTTATTGCGCATTTAGGTGGTTTCCTACATTTAACATAACTCAACATATATATCCACATGGGCAACTCAACAACAGTTACCCTAGTCCAATATCCAATCACCTGTAGGTGGGGTGCAGTGCAGTTGTGGTGGCAATAACCAGGGCCGGGACAAGGGGTGGGCAGGAAGAGCATCTGCCCTGGGCACTGTGATACCATGTGTGGTTGGGGGGCACCACAAAGAGATTGGGGGGGGATTTGTGTTGGAAGGGAAAATTGGGGGGGGGGGCGGCTGGAGATAAGAATTGTTCTAGGAGGGGAAATTTGGGGATTTGGGAGGTATTTGTGCTGACAGGGGAGATGGGGGGGAGGATTTGTGCTAGGATGGGGTACTGTGTAATGGTGTGGGGGATTAGTGTTAAGAGGGGATATTTGTTTTGGAAGGGAGATTTGTGGTAGTGGGAATGATTGGGGGGCATTTATGTTTGGAGGGGAATTTTTTTTTGGGGGGGTGGGATTTGATAGGGGATTGGAGGAGGAGAATCTGTGCTGGGAGGGGGTTTTTGGGGTTTGTGTGGGGGGGGGATTTGTACTCAAAGGGGAAATTTGAGGGATAGAGGATTCGTGCTAGGAGGAGAGATGAGTATTTGAGTTAAGCACACATAGTAGCGCTCTATTTTTTGGAAGGGGGGATTTTTGCTGACACATAATGCTCATACATCTTGGGGGGGGCGCAATTTGGCATGCTCGCCCTTGGCCCTAGCCGGCGCTGGCAATAACACACACAGTCCAAGCGCGATGAAAGAACTTGTAATGAAATGATGCAAACACAGTTCACAATAAACCCAGAGGGAAGGCAACCCAGCTGGGAACACTCACAGGTCCAACGGCAAGTAGAGAGCAGGTTTCAGCCAAAATGATAGCACCTGTTAGCAGGAGCAGAGTGCAACAGGGCCATCCCATGCCCAAGTGGAAAGATGTCCAGAGAAGTTGCAAGTCCTACTCTTTCCCTCCTCATCAGGAACCTCTCCTTGCTGCTAGTTCTGTCCCTAACAGTCTTGGTACCTGTCCCCACTCTACTCCCTTGGAAAATCCATGCCGAGCCTGAGAGCCAGGACCTTAAATAGGCTCTGCCTGACCCACGATGGCTACTAGAAACACATGGCAGCACCCAATTGGATAGCTTCCCCAATGACCCAGGAAACCATAGAGAAACCATGTTCCTCTAGACTTCCTCTCCAACTGCAGTGCCACTGTGGAAGAGTGCCACCTGCAGTGGAGAAAGTAGACTGCACCTGCCTACATACCTGTCACAGTCTAGGATCAGGATCAGACTGCTGATGAAAGAACAAATAACTTTGAGGGCAGGTCAGGTTTGGTACAAAGATAGCAAAGCAGATGCCTAGTCAATATGTTAAGCCGGTGTTGGAAGCTAGTGACATCAAACAAGAAAAGGAGACCACCAAAGAGCTGTTGGTAGATAACCAAGGCTCTGGTAGCAGTAGATGGGATTAGTGGTATAATAGGAAGCAACAACAAGCAAGATATTGACATAAGCACAGGAATTTGGCAGGCAGGAAGTGCAGAAATGTAGCCTAAATGGCAAGTTCAGGGGTGGAGCTACAAAGCTCAGCTTTTGGGTTCAGGTCCTGACATCACAATGGTATCAAATAAGCTTGAGGGTAGGCCAGATTTGTTAAAAAGGTAGCAAAGCAGATGTCTAGTCAATATGTTAAGCTGGTTTTAGAAATTTGTGATATCAGACAAGAAGAGGAGACCACCGAAGAGCTGTTGGTAGATAACCAAGACTGTGGTAGAAGTAGATGAGATAGTGAGATATTGACATAGGCACAGCAATCTGGCAGACAGGAGGTGTAGAAACGTGGCTTAAATGGCAAGTCCAAGGTTGAAGTTATAAAGTTCAGCTTCTGGGTTCAGATCCTAACATCAACATGGTATTATAAAACATGCCAAAACTAATATTGATATCTGAAAATATGGCAGGGGTTATGAAAGTGCAAATGAATGTTTTTAATGTGCATTTGAACTGAGGAAGCTACTCAGATGATTGGTGAAAGGTCTTCAATGTTAAATAACAATTTCAAATAAATTCCACCGTATGCAATGAGGCTCACAGAGGTTCTCTCAGCTGAAAGGAAGTTGGCGGGCTTTAGCCATGACACCGGAAAAGTCGGGCCCCACAAATATAGTGAAATAGAGAGGCAAACGGGGCTTTTTTTGAGTAATAATCAAAGTGTGGTTCATTTTGTGGTTTCTGCTTTTAGGCACCACTTTTACTTTTAAAAGTTAATAATAAAGTACAAGTTTAGTTCACCCTAAAGTGTATGAATAGCCAAAATTTTTTTTTTTTTTTTCACAAGAAAATAGCCAAAACTTTTTACACTTGCCTGCCCTGGAACTGCACAGACCTCCTCATCTTGGGTCTTCCACTGGTGCTCTTGGCACTTCCCCTCCACTGGGCTTTCTATGGGGGCACTTGCGCAGTCTATTGACACAGACAGCGGGATTAGGCCCTACCCCTACTCCCCAGTCACTAGCTTTGATTGACAGCAGCGGGAGACAATGGCTCCCATTGCCTACGCAAAGCCCCAGAGACCAGGAAGTGAGGGGAGAAAAGAGCTGCAGACAGGAACAGCACTGGATCAAATGAAGGCTCAGGTAAGTAAAAGGGTTGCTTTGATGAAGGCTTCTTAGCCGAAATGCGTCAGAGTATAGCCTGTACCTATGTACCCATGTAACCAACAAAAGACTTTTATTCAAGAGCACCTGAGTTGCCAGCCCTTATTGATTCAAGTATTGTATTTGGGGCCTGAACGTCCTGGCTAGAGTGCCAGATCACAGCTCGTGGACTTTCATATTGGCAGTGGAGCTGGGGTAACATTTTGTTTCTCTTAAGTAAAAGGGTGGGGTAGAAGAGGCTGGTGACTAAACATTTTTTACCTTTTGTACCTTTTACATTTGTTGTATTTATTCGCTGTCTGGGTCTCACTGGAGGGGGCATCCCTTTGCTTCCTATCCTAGAGATAGAACAGAAAATGAGGGAAACGTTTACCAAAGTGAGGAGAAATCTTAAGATTTCTCCTCACCTCCTTCTCTTGTAATAACTGTAATAGTTTGAAATTCCCATCATTTTGTATTAACCACTTATTCATTTTTTACTAAGACTTTATTTTAGGATAATATACGCAAGTACGTTTCCTTTTTTTGTTTTTCTTTTGGAAGAAACCTGGTGTCCACAAGACAGTTACTACACACTCTGTTCCATCGAGTATCCAAAGACCTGCAGTGGCACAAGATCCCCACCTGGATGTAATGGCTTCTGTAGAGAGAGCTGTGTTTGTGAAGATGGCTACCTCCTCGATGTTGACCACTGTGTTCAAGTTTCTGAGTGCGGCTGCACCATAAATGGTGCTTACTACAAAGTCAACGAGGAATTCTACCCAACCCTAAACTGCGATGAGAGGTGTGTGTGTGAACCTGGGGGATTGGTCAAGTGCCTCCCATTTGCCTGCAGCACTCACGAGGTTTGCAAAGTATGGAATGGAGTTCAGAAGTGTCACCCAACTCAAAGTGCCCTATGCTCAGTTGCTGGCGGGTCCCACTACCGCACTTTTGATGGAATCAGCTACAACTTCCAAGGAAACTGCAGCTATGTGCTAGCACAGAGCTGCTTCCGGGATATGAGCTTCCTTGAGAACTTTTCAATCTTGATGTCAATGAGCTCTACTGAGACAATTACAATTTTTCTGAATGATGTGAAGATATTGTTAATTCAAGGAAAATATGGAACAGTTGAGGTAAACAAAATGCCGATATAAACAAATGTTCTCGATTAAAGGGACCGAAGGCTTTACTATGTGTTCTGTGTGGGCATGTTACACTAGAGCAGGGGTCTCCAAACTTTTCAAACAAAGGGCCACTTTATTGTTGTTCAGACAAGGGCCGGATAAAGGCTAGCAAAGGGCCACAGTTTGGAGACCCAATGCACTAGAGAAAGGTTCATGCAAAACGACAAAGTTGTTTCATTTTAAGGCAGTTGATACAAAGATCAGTAGCAACAGATAGACATGTGTGATTCTTTTCGTAACAAATCAAAATTTTCGTTATTCGGAGATTCAAATGTATCCAAATTTCTGAATCATGATAGTAACAAACGTCAACGAATCTGAAGTAAATTATAACAAAACCAATTATCCAAATTTAAATGTGAAAATAAATTTGAAAAATTTGAATTTGAATAAAAAAAGAATTTGAATTTGAATAAAAAAATTAATTTGAATAAAAAAATGAACTTGAATTTAAATTAAAAAAAATCATTTGAATTTGAATTAAAAAATTAATTTGAATTAAAAAATTAATTTGAATTTGAATAAAAAGACAAATTTGAATTAAAAATGGAAACATATTGCAATAAATACAGTAAGGTATAAATGTGAAATAAGATGATGGTTCCTTAATCGTTTCCCAGTAGACATGTGCAATTCGTTGTGCTACGAATTAGTTTTTTAACAAATTTCAATAAGTTTGTTAATCCGAATTAACGAAAACCAATTTAGTGAATTTTCCCGAATATTCGCAAATTCGAATATTCCAACATTCGTAAATTTGAAAATTCATAATTTCGAAATCCGAAATGCGAAAATCCCAAATCTGAAAAAATAACTAACTAATAATAACTTAACTATTACTAACTATTAAATTATAGGTATTGGAATTTCCTTTCAAATTTGTCTCTTAGTGAACGTAACGAATAAAAATTTAAAAAATCTAAACGAATGGAACATAACAAATTAATAATAATAAATAAAAATAATAATAATAAAAATGTATCATTATTATTTATTATTAATTTGCTCCGTTCCATTTGTTTAGATGCGGTTTTCGTTATTTCGGATAATTTGCAACTTTGGATAAGTTTGTATTCGTTATGTTCACTAACAACCAAAAAATATGTAGAAAATGGGATTTTAAAGGTACCCCTGATATAGGAAAAGACATTATCTACTAAAAATATATCAAATATTTATTAAAGCAGTTTTACAAAAAAATATACGATAAAATGTGAGAACAGTTTTACATTCACAGTCAAAGGTATACATCCTCAACCTAATATTGACAATGAAAAAAACTATGGTCACCAAGAGTTCAAAGCATAACCACGTCCACATAATTTCAACATGTTTCGCCCAGAAGGCTTCATCAGGAAAATGGATGAGGCTTTTCAATTATTCAACAACAATATTCACGATAAAAACAACCTTGGATGTTCAAAAGAGAAAGAGAAAAAAAAGGTAAATACACAGAAAAAAATACATAAAACATTAACATTTATGTAACTTGAAAGCTCTTTAGCTTGTGCAACCATAACTCCACCAAAACCACCCTCCAGAAACAAAAACAAAAACAGGAACAAAAAACATCCCACCCCCCATCCCACTGCCCCCCCCAACAAAAAAAAAAAAACAAAAAACACCCAACAACCCCATCACACAGGCTCACACCCAACCCTCCCCTAATACTCCCACCCAACACAACCACCGCGTCAACTCCATACCTCTGTAATAGAGTTCTGGGGAAGTCGCAGGATACGAGGCGTCAACTGAGAGAAGAGGGGAGGAGGGGTGCCCCCAGAAGTGACTCCCCCCTGTGTAGTCCAGATGGATGCCTGATCACCCGTAGGGAGGGATGTATATTCACATGGATGAAAATCATCAAAAGCAAAAAGGATGATTACGGTATCTGTAACAGATATCATAGATAATAAAATTTCACACATATTACGGGTGAAGAGAGAGGTAGACCACAAGACAAACTAGACAGTGGACACCACTCACCAACCCCCGAAGAGTATTTGTATTGGGAGCTCATGAGGACTGAATGGCACAATATCAATTGTAAAAAAGCTCCTGTGTAGGTGAAGACAAAGCTGCTCCACAGTTTCTGAAAAAGTATATAAAAAAAAAAAAAAATGCATGTAGCTATATTAAACTTCAATGCGACGAGGAACATATGTACGCTGCAATTTTAAATCTTCAAGAGCACCTGCTCACCTTGAAAAGATATCACATCGTTATGTTAGAAGCTACGACACATTTCTATTGGCGCTGCTAAAGGGGCACCCTAAAGTAGTGGGCCACAAAAAATAGTCACTTCCTATGAAAAAAAAAAAAAAAAAAATAATAAATAGATTTGTTTGAAAGGAAATAGAGCACCAAAAAGTGGTGCTTTAGTTTACAATTAGACATATCACAGAGTGTTGAACCGACTAACGGTCAATGTTTAGTTTTACCTGGTGCCGGCGTCCATGTTTAGCATGAGCTCCCTGACTGCTAGCAAGCATCTGAATGTGTGGGGTTTAAATATCCCTCCCCATGGCCCCAGAATGCTGTGCGTGTCATCACACTGCACTGAAGCCAAGTGGACGCAAAGAGGAGGCTCCTAGTCCAAGGACTAATGACCCGGAACCGGAAACGACAGACAGGAAGTAAAACTACTTCCTGTGTGCCCAAAACAGCACTAAGACTCCCTTTGGAGACAGTGCTGAGCCAAGAAGAAAAACTTGGACAGTTGGAAAGATGGCTGTGGGATACGGTTATACCGGTATGCCAAGGACTATAAGGAGACCACAAGGCGGGCGCATACCGGGTTGGCAACCCCCAGGAAAGAAAAGCCCAAGGGGGATGTGTGTTCAACCTAGTATACACCCTTGGGCGTCCATACGGGGATCAAATGGCACTGAACTAGGGGGGGTATAAACGAGGGAAAATAGAGCCTGGGGAGGGGTAAAAAAAAAAAAAAGGGAAAGGGGGGTTCCCCAAGGTTTGGGTGTGGTCATGATTGCACATTACAATGATTTGTCTACAACATTGCACCACTAATTTACATCCACATATGAAAAGCTGTATCAATATGCATATCATTGCAGCTGACTCAATATATGTTAGTATCCCTTTTCTAAAAGATATATTGTTTCTAATAGAGGCAATTCTGGCCTAGACAACTAATCCAGAATTAGTCGCGAGAGGAATAGTAAACGTCTGGTGATCCCATGATGTTCAAACGCAGTAAATGTTAACAAAACAAGGGAAGGGAAGACACTCAATGGGGCACATGCTCCCAAGGAGACAGAAGTGACCAGATCACAAAAGGGGGGATATTTATAGAAAAGGCTTATAACTAATCCCCTCATTGAGGCCGGGGGACCGAGTAGCCTGTAAACAATAGCTCCATCTCGTCTCCAATTGGAGAAGTTTATTATCTACTTCACCTCCTCGTTCATGTTCTGGTATGTGTTCAAGGCTAAAAAAGCCGATAACTTTTAAATCGAAATTGTGGTATAGCCCCACATGGCGGCTAATAGGTGTTTCCATCCTATGTTTGGAGATAAGGGACACATGGTCCCTGATTCTACAAAAAAGTGGGCGCTTAGTTTTTCCCACGTAAAATGCCCCGCAATGACATTTCATTAGGTATATTGAACCAACCGATTGACAGTTTGTTCTATGTTTGGGGTCCAGATGTTATTGTTGGGAAGGGTAACATTGTTCCCTTCTAAAATGAAGGGACAATAGTTGCATCTGCCACAAGGGTAGGTGCCTGGTGATTTAGACTTGAGTACAGTCTGATTGCGATAGTGGCTACTCACTAGACTATCCCTCAAGGAGCGAGAGCGTTTGAAGGTGATCTCTGGATAGGGTCTAACGAATTTGGAAATTTTTTGATCAGCTGCCAATAGGTACCAGAACTTTTTATAGATATGCATGTTGTCTATTATATTTGGTAATCACTCTTGTTGATGTTGATACTTTATCTCGTCTGGGTTTGTATAGCAACAGTTGTCTATTCTTGTTTTTTACCCTGTTGAATGCTTTTTTCAGACATGTTTTACTATATCCTCTAGCTAGGAGGCGATCGCGTAGCAGGTTTGCCTCCTTTTGGAAGTCTGTATCCAATGTGCAATTGCGTTTCAGGCGCAAGAATTGACTGAAAGGGATGCTTTTAATTAGTTTTTCAGGGTGTGAACTGCTGGCATGCAGTAAGCTGTTGCCTGCTGACGGTTTGCGATATAGTGTGGAACAGAGCATTCCTGTTTCATTTATAAAGATCTCTACATCTAAGAAAGTAATTTTTGACTGGTCAAACGTGTAAGTAAACTTAAGATTGTATGTGTTCACCTGTAGACCCACCAGGAACTCTAGTAGTTGTTCTTTTGATCCTGCCCACACCATAAAAACATCATCTATGTATCGATGCCATGATACAATCTTACCTACAAACTCTGCTTTGGATTCATCAAAGAAAAGGTCTCGTTCCCACCCCCCCAGGTACAGGTTTGCGTAGGAGGGGGCACATTTTGCCCCCATTGCCACGCCCTGTACCTGGAGGTAGTGGGAACCCTTAAACACAAAAATATTGTGTGTAAGTATGAAATTAAGAATTTCAATCACAAATTCGTTATACTTCCACGAGTCAAGATCTCGTTCATTCAAGAATTCTCGCACAACCTCCACACCTCTGGTATGGGGTATGGAGTTGTACAAGGCCTCTATATCGATCGCAACTAGCCAACATCCCTGAGGTAGCTGTAATCCATCCAATGTTTTCAATAACTCAATGGTATCCTTAACAAAGGAAAAAAGTCCCTTTACGTGGGGGTATAAATACTCGTCCACTAGTTGGCTGGCCTTTTCTGTCAGGGATCCGCACCCCGAAATAATCGGTCGGCCTGGGGGATTCTGTAGGTTTTTGTGCTCTTTAGGCAGTGCGTAGAATGTTGGAGTCACCGGATTGGTAGAGTCCAAGAATTTTAGTGTGTTAGAGTCAATGACCCCTCTGTAGTGCGCCTTAGCCAGAATGTCCTTATAAAGTTTCATGTAATAATTAACGTGAGATTTGGGTACTGGTCTGTACCAGTCGGTATTACGTATGATATCAAAACACATTTGCTCATATTGTTTTGTATCCATCAGAACGAGGTTGCCACCTTTGTCGGATGGTTTTATTACGATGTTTTTATTAGACCTCAAGTTCTGTAATGCCTTTTTTAAGTGTTTAGATAAATTGCCCGGAGGGCCAGTTAGCCAGTTGGTAGCTTCAATCTCTTTAGTGACCTGGATCACAAAGGCCCACAAGTTAGAATTTCCCTGTAGGACAGGGAAGGACTTGGATTTGGGTTTATATGTCTTTGGTGTCTCAAAGGTTATTCCAACAGAAGATATGGAAAAAGGATTATAGGGGTAAAGGGGGTTGTTGGATGGACCAGCCCCCTGATTTACAGGTTGGGAGGTCTCTGATCCAGGTGGGTTGAATATCCAACCCGCCTCCTCGGGATTGCTCTCCTCCCACAAATCCATCAAATCCTGAAGGGCTCGTAGGTCTTCAAAAGTAACGCCTTCTAAATTGGCATTATCTGAGTTCCGGACAGAAAGTGAGACCTAGCTCTAACGGATGAGGAGGCAAATAAATTTGAACTGATCAAGGATCTGCACCTCTTTGCCAGACGCCTCATGTACAAAATCCTATATGACAAAAATCCGAATGACGTTGAGATAACGAACGAACTTTTATTGTATATTTTTTTGTAAAACTGCTTTAATAAATATTTGATATATTTTTAGTAGATAATGTTTTTTCCTATATCAGGGGTACCTTTAAAATCCCATTTTCTACATATTTTTTGGTTTACTACTTCAGGGATGATGGTACATATATAAAAAACGTTTATAAACACTGATCTCTACCCATATAGCCTTTCACTAACAACCAAATTTGAAAGGAAATTCCAATACCTATAATTTAATAGTTAGTTATTATTAGTTAATTATTCTTTTGAATTTTCAGATTTTCTTTCTTATTTTCAAATTTTTGAATTTACGAATTCACGAACTTATTAATTTACGAATTCTCGAATTTACATTCACTAACGGCCAAATTTGAAAGGAAATTTCAATGCCTATAATTTAATAGTTAGTTATTATTCGTTCGTTAGTTAGTTATTCTTTTGAATTTTCGGATTGGAATCAAAATGAATGACCCGAAAAATGACAGAAAAAAAAGAACAAATGAAACGATAAATGAAAGCAAACACATTTTTCGGCAGTGCACATATCTATTGGCTGCTTTATAGAATAGAATAGAAAAGAATACAATAGAACAGAATATAATAGAAAATTAAACAATATAATAGAAAAGAATAGAATAAAATATTAATAATAATATAGAATAAAACCAAATAGAATAGAATATAAAATAATAAAAGAGAATAGAATAGAGTAGAAAAAAATAAAATGGATTAGGAAAGAGCAGAATACAAAAAAATAGAATAGGCTAGAAAAGAATAGAATAAAATAAAAATAGCCGTCTTCTGAAATGAAAATTTCAAATAAATTTGAATTGATTTGAAAATAATGAATATACGAAATGAATACAAAGATACTAAACAAATTACAAAATAGAATGAATCATTCTACCATGACAAATATGAAGAAAATATTTACTTAACGAACGAATAGGAAACAAAACAAATCTTTCCGTTGTGCATATCTCTAGCAGCAGATGCAAAGAGGAGCCAAAACTTTTATATCATTTTGAACCAAGCTGGGGTGGTTTTTTTTTTTACTGTCTCTGTTCCTATTGGGGAGATTTCTCCCCATTTCCTGTCTGGGGTGACAGTAATGGGAAGTTACTCTAAAAAAGGACAAAAAACACATTTTTAGAAGAATGAGCAATTTGTCCAAATTTCGATTTGTATGGAAACGAACCACGCATGTCTACAAAACTGTAGTCTTTCTAAATCCAATAAGAAGTACAGTAGTATTAGCGGCTGTGTAAAATTCTGCAGAATATTTGGGGGTTGGTTTACTAAATAATTTGTTCACTTTTCAAGGGAAGTTGCTTTTTGCAAGGCCATTTTAACTTTGCCAAGTAAATGAGGTGAAGTTTTGCTTACTTCCATCATCCAACTATGTGTAAGCAAAAGCTCTTTTTTTTTTTGCTTGTTTTATTTTTAATTTTCTTTGCATGTGATTGGTTATTCTTTGCAAAGCAAAATTTCTCGCATTCACTAAGCTCTTGAGAAAACTCCCTTATAAAGCGCAATTTCCCTTGCAAAGTGAACAGCCTATTTGCCTTTAGAAAATTAACCCCTTTGTGTCTACAGTTCCGGTCTGGCTCAGTGTATACTGTACATCGACAGCCAATACAGAAACAGGAACCAATGAGTTTACCTCCCAAAATATTTTAACAACTTATTTCTGTCTTTTAGGTGAATGATATCGTTTACAATCTCCCATTGGATCGGCAGGACAAAGGCTTCTGGGTTCACCAGCATGGCATAAGTGTTATGCTGAGCACTGATTTTGGACTTCAAGTGTCCTATGACCTGGCCTCTCAGGTTGTGGTTAATATCTCCAGCAGTTTCCATGAGCAGATGTGTGGCCTTTGTGGTAACTACAACGGAGACCCCGACGATGACTTAAGACTTCCAGGTGGATCACTGGAGATCAACACCACTGCCTTTGGGGAGACCTGGAGGGTCCACAGTCTGGGTTTGCCATGCCAAAGCAAATGCCAGGGGAACTTCTGTCCACAATGTCAACACAAAAGCATTTATGGAGGGGAAAAGTACTGTGGCATGTTGCTTGCCGCCAGTGGACCTTTCAGCACTTGTCACAATCACGTGGACCCCCTAGGGTTCTTTAGCAACTGTTTGCATGACCTCTGTCAAGCACACGGTAAAACAAATGCATTGTGCAACAGCCTTCAAAGTTACGTGACTGTTTGCCAACATATGGGCATTACTGCCATGAAATGGAGAAGTAGCAAAGTATGCCGTAAGTCTTGGAATTTCTTGGAATTTGTGCACTTTCGAGGGGATAGATAAATGCATGATACCAGTGTGGGCCTAATTCTTAAAAAGCTTGCTTGTCTGGCTTTCTCTTACTTGAGATCTTTCTAAATCACTGGCCTGGAAGAAGTGAGCAGCCATGTAAGAGGAGCTTTCTGGTTGGCTAGTTTTGGCACCAAAGCATGAGTCCCTACCCCCGCTCCAGCCCTGCTAAAACACAGTCCCTCTTCCTGAGGCTGAACCTCTTGCCATCTTGTGCCCTGCTCCTTGACATAGTCCTCCACTGATCTGGAAGAAATGAGCAGCCATGTTAGAGGGACTTCCTGGTTGGCTAGTTTTGGCAACAAAGCATGAGTCCCTACCCCGACTCCAGTCCTGCTAAAACACAGTCCCTCTTCCTGAGGCTGAACCCTCTGCCATCTTGTGCCCTGCTCCTTGACATAGGCCTCCACTGAGAGTGTATGCTCCTTCCTACATGTCTTATATATATACAGTATCTCACAAAAGTAAGTACACCCCTCCCATCTTTGTAAATATTTTATTATATCTTTTCATGGGACAACACTGAAGAAATGACACTTTGCATTTAATGTCTAAACCGCTGACAACAAAAGTGAGTACACCCCTAAGTGAAAATGTCCATATTTGGCACAAAGTGTCAATTTTTTGTGTGGCCACCATTATTTTTCAGCACTGCTTTAACCCTCTTGGACATGGAGTTCACCAGAGCTTCACAGGTTGTCACTGGAGTCCTCTTCCACTCCTCCATGATGACATCACAGAGCTGGTGAATGTTAGAGACCCTGTGCTCCTCCACCTTCCGTTTGAGGATGCCCCACAGATGCTCAACAGGGTTTAGGTCTAGAGACATGCTTGGCCAGTCCATCACCTTTACCCTCAGCTTCTTTAGCAAGGCAGTGGTCATCTTGAAGTTGTGTTTGGGGTCGTTATCATGTTGGAATACATGTTGGCCCAGTACATGTGCATTTATGGCTCCCTCAAAAAACTGTAGCTCCCCAGTGCTGGCAGCACTCATGCAGCCCCAGACCATGACACTCCCACCACCATGCTTGACTGTAGGCAAGACACACTTGTCTTTGTACTCCTCACCTGGTTTCCGCCACACACACGCTTGACACCATCTGAACCAAATAGGTTTATATTGGTCTCATCAGACCACAGGACATGGTTCCAGTAATGTGTCCTTAGTCTGCTTGTCTAGTCACTTGACACCGGGGAGGGAAAATGGCTAAATGGGCCCAATTCGGACATTTTCACTTAGGGGTGTACATCGTAGCAAAATGTCATTTCTTCAGTGTTGTCACATGGGGTGTACTCACTTTTGTGAGATACTGTATATATATATATATATATATATATATATATATATATATATATATATGGTCTTGGTGTAAAATTGGGATTATTTTTTTTTTAAATAAATTTAACATGAAGATTGTTTATCTCATTGTAGCTTAGTCATGTTTTTTGATGTTTCCTTCTAGCTCTAAACTGCCCCCAATACAGTCATTATGAAGCTTGCGCTGACACGTGTACTACCACTTGTGCCGGGGTTGTGGCCCCTATGCCTTGCCCCATTGGATGCTCTGAGGGTTGCCAGTGTAATGATGGTTATTACCTTGACCGAGACCGATGTGTTTCTCTGGGCCAATGTGGCTGTTACATCGAAGGCCGATATTACACGGTATGTATGAATGGTAGTTCATATGGACACAAATTTCAGTGTTGACCATTGTTCCACAAATTGTTCATTCTAGGAATTTATGACACATTGGGGTTTATTTGCTATTGGTAAACAGATTCTTCATCAGAGAGAGAGAGAGAGAGATCAGAGAGAGACATCAGCAAGAGAAATCAAAGAGAGAGACATCAGAGAGAGAGAGATCAGAGAGAGACATCAGCAAGAGAAATCCAAGAGAGAGAGAGACATCAGAGAGAGTGGGATCAGAGAGAGATATCAAAGACAAACATCAAAGATCGATACATCAGAGAGAGAGAGAGAGATCAGAGAGAGACATCAGCAAGAGAAATCAAAGAGAGAGACATCAGAGAGAGAGAGAGAGAGATCAGAGAGAGACATCAGCAAGAGAAATCAAAGAGAGAGAGAGACATCAGAGAGAGAGGGATCAGAGAGAGATATCAAAGACAAACATCAAAGATCGATACATCAGAGAGAGAGAGAGACTTTAGAGAAAGACAGAGAGAGAGAGAGAGAGAGAGAGAGAGAGAGACATCAGAGACAGAAAGAGTGACATCAGAGACAGAGCGAGGGACATCAGAGAGACGGACAATAGATGAGAGACGTCAGAGAATACAGAGAGAGACTTTCTGTATAAATGGAAGGGGAATAATAGCGAAGAATATTGTGAAGTTAGATCTCCACCACACAAGTTTGGTGCTAGGCCACACCCACAGTTTGGCAGATTTATGAGGGCTATAACCCAGGATGACTATTTGAGACATAGGTTATACCAACATTATCTACTAAACTGTGCAAAAGAATAATGTTTTGAGGTTTCGGGTTTACAACCACTTTAAGTCATGACAAATTTAGGAACCTACGCTAAATTTATGAAATAATACTTTTTTATACATGATAGATAGCAGTCCATGTTGTAGTATAGTATATTTCCTGAGCTCACGGTTTTATGTTGCCTAATTTGAAGACTTCAATACATAGGCAACTGGCTAGTGAAAAGTGAGATTATTGACGGCTTACATCACATGACTGGCATAGCAAGTGTCAGCAGCGGTCAGTCTTATCCGTGTGGCATGTCGTGAGTGCCACACAGGCTACCAAAGTGAGTTGCATCAGGCTGAAGCAGAATGGAGGTAACATTTTGAAATTTCAGAAAGTTGAAGTGAAGTAATTTAGTTACAGTATTTTGTTACAATGTAATAGAAAGGACCGCTTTTATTGAAAACATACAGAATAATTGTAACAAAACTATTATTTTTGTCTGCACAGGTCAACAAGACATTTTTGGTGGATAACTGCAAGCAGATCTGTAGGTGTCACTTGGGAAGTGTGGTAGTATGCCAGACCCATGTTTGTCAAGGAGAATGTATAAAGAAATCAGACAGAACATTCATATGTGGAATGTTGACAGAGGAGGTCAATACCGGTTAAATGGAAGAATTTTCCTCCACCAGTCATATTCAATAATGCAAAGAGCCAGGTGGTAAGAGCAGAAATCTGGAACAAGATCTCACATATCTGTCCACAGTGGCCATATATATTTTTTACACACACAATTCATTATCAATGCATAGATTTTTAATTTGTAATAAATATGCCATGAATTAGTGATTAAACTCTGCAAATTATAAATTGTTGATTTTTTTTTTTTTTTTTACGTTTACCATAAAATAGTTTTAAAAATATGTAAACCCAACATTTCATATTCCTGATATGTGCCTGCTGTATCATGTACTTTGTCTGAAAAAGTGTCCTGTTCTCTTTGTATTGCTTCCTTTGTGTAAAATCCTTGGTTTTCCTACCACTCCCTCTGTTTTCCTATTAAAAACTGACTACTCTAGGCATGAGAACACAGTGTGGTCAGTTTTCCGGCTGTGCTGGGAACTCAGTCTGCTCTCCTCCAGTGCTCAGACTTGTGCTGACACGCCCCCTCTTCTGTACAGCCATTTACTGTGAAGACCAAGGAGCTGCTGTTTCTCTTCCCCCAGCTCTCTGAGCTCCTTATGCAGCTGAGAACAGAGGGTATGTAATCATTTATAAAAAGGGGGAAAAAAGGCATTTATCATGTTTTTATATGTATACACAAATTGTTTACCTTTCGTTTCTATTATATTCTGAATTGGTTGTTTTACAAGGTGATATTTCACATAGACTTTAAGGAAAATCTAATGTATTCCTTTTTTACCATTACAACGTTTTTTTTAATTTGCCCTTTTTTTGGTTATAATATCATTCACTCTTGTGCCCTTTTGATTGTGAAAAAAAAATGGAAAATTGTTTTAAATACTTACCGTAATTTTCCTTTCCCGATGCCAATCCATGGAAGCATATATATGATATAGCTCCACCCTTATCTCCACCCTCAGGACCAGTTTAAATCTATAAAAGAATATAAAGAGAGACCCCCCCATTCTCTGGTAAAATAACAAAATCAAAAGGGAGGGTCTTGTATATTGCTTGCCATGGACTGGCGTCAGGAAAGGAAAATTACGGTAAGCATTTGATACAAATTTTCCTGACACCAACATGACAGCATATATGTGATACCTAACAAGCTAAACAGGAAGGGTTATAATGTGTACAACTTAAAGAGGAGTTCCACCCAGGGGGTCCAGTAAAAAAAAAAAAAAAAATTAAAAGTCAGCAGCTACAAATACTGCAGCTGCTGACTTTTAATTGGATACTTACCTGTCACTGGGTCCAGCGATGCGGGGGATCGAAGCCCCGCTTGTCTCCCCCTCTGTTCAGCGGCGCCCGCATTGCAACTGTGGGTGCCGGGCTGTGGCTCCATGCGCAAGCGGCGCCGCGCGCCGTGATTGGCCACTCAGTCACCTGGGACCTGTAATGGGTCCCAGATGATTGACAGGAGGGAGGGAGGGAGCAGAGCTGAGCCCTTCCTGTGCCAAGGGGGAAGTGATGTCACCAGCCCAGGCACTGGAAGGGGCAGACTACGAGGGACCCCCTAGCAACAGGCATTTAGAGGTAAGTTAAAAAAATATATATCCAAATTTTTTTTGTTTTTTGTTTTTTAGGATTTTTCATGTATTTTTGCTTTTTGGGTGGAACCCCACTTTAAGTAAAAAAGGAAAAATACGATCAAGACCCTAGGACTAATGGAAAGGAACACCAAAGGCAGAGAAACACATACAGCACAGACCCCAGCATCCAAACACCAACTCAGGTGCACCATGTAAGGTTCCGCTGTTAGAGAACTCCTCGGTCCCAAAAGACCAGCAGAAGGGGCTCCCCACTTTGTTAGCACGCTTAGCAACCTAAGATGTGGGACTGCACCTAGGAAAGAAAAATCTCAGCCACACTGTACATGCCCAGCTTGTAACAAGTAAATAGCAACCTCAACCTGACTCCATCCAGTCCTCCCCCAACATGTTTCGCCTTACCCACAGATCTTAGTCATGGAGGTAAGCAGAATACCCTAAAGCCGGCTTGGTACTACTGGACTTGTTAAACATTTTAGTGCTTTTTTCTTCCACATGAGCTAATTTGAGACAAATGCTGATCCTTACCTTCATGACTAAGCCCCGTGGGTGGGGCAAATCATGTTGGGAGGCGTAGCCTGGGTGGAGTTAGGCTGAGGCTACTATCACTTATTACATGCTGGCCTTGCATGGTGTGCGGTGGCTGAGGTTTTTCTCTACTTTTTCAGTAGATTACATGGAGTCAGGGCGGCCTCCTAGCCTGACTTCAGTGGAACACACTGAATTGGGGACATAGATCCCAGAGCGGAGACCCTAAAGTCGGTTTAGGTTCACTGCTCCTAGAAAAGACTGAACTTAGGCAGACTCTGAATCAGTTGGCAGGTAGCAACTTACTGCAACATCACGGTCTTGCAGGTGTAGATCTTAAGGGAAAAAAGGAGAATGGGGTGGGTGTCAGGGCTGGGCTCAGCCCTTCCTTCTCTGAGCTGGCCGCTCAGCTGTTGGCTAATTGCCAGCTCCCATCTCTCTCCACAGTTACTCAGCTGTTGATGATATCCTGCTCGTCAGTCCTGCCTACTTAAGCCGTCCAGTCCAGAGGGTCTCTGCCTTCGCCTTGGTCAGCATCACAAGAAACATCTCCTGCGTTCCTGTTTAATGACTGGCTTTGCTGACATCCCTTCTGGCGCCAGATCCTGCTTGCTGTTTCACTACTTTGATCCCTGACTTTTGGCTTGGCTGACTATCCGTTCCGGTTACTGAACTCTGGCTATGTTTTGACTATGTTTGTTCTTTTTACTTTTATTAATAAATAAGTGTGATTTAACTGTACTTCTGTCTCGGTCTGATTTCATGGTTTGTGACAGTGGGTCTCTCTTTACTTCCTTTTATAGATCTAAACTGGTCCTGTGGGTGGAGATAGGGGCGGAGCTACATATGTATGTTGCCATGTTGGCGTCAGGAAAATCGAATTCAACTAGGAATAATGCTTTAGGTCCTCCTAAGTGAGTTCACTCAGGTCTGTTACAATGTTATACATGCTTTCAGGCTGCACGGTTTTCAGTCTTCTATGTTTTGGACTGTCATAGGCACCCATATAGCAAAAATAATCACCAGCTCTTTTTAACCAAATTTTCATGTAGGCTGTTGTGCATTTTTAGGACACCTTAGCCTAAAGTCTTTGCTCTTCCCTGCTTTACGTGTGATGAAAATTAAGAGACGGTCAAAAAACATTTCCAAATACCAGTGTGAGTTTTTTCCTTCAGAAATTTTATAGGTGGTCATTTTATAAAATCCAAATAAAACACTTGGGAAAAAGTTTATGCAAGCATAATTTTTATTTTATTCCATCATTTTTTAATTTATTTTTGCTTCTCTGGTAATGACAGAAATTAGAAATGCTGGGAAGTTTTAGGAGATTGATGTGCAGGTGGGAGGGAGATAAGGGGCCATATTGGATTACATGGAGATTCTCTGTTTCAAGGTTATTTTCAGGGTTTATTGGAGGTTAGACTGGTGACTTGGGTCCCACTGTAAATACAAAGAAAATAAGGAAGATTAAAATTAAAGAGACATTCCTTTTTTCAAAAAAACACTGCTCATATAGTCAAGGGGTGCCTCGGTAAGGTGCATTACATCCCTGGATCCAGCAGGCTCTGATGTTCTAAAGCACCAAACTGTGGGTGGTCCCTCTGTGTCATCACATGCAGAGAATCAGTTGAGTACTGTCCATGATACTTTTTTCATTTGCAGTCATCCAATTTTTTTAAGACAAGTGTAGAACCCTGATCCTGAACAGGGCTGCTCATAAATTTAGTCTGCTAGGTGGTAACTAGCCTGGCTAACTGCTATGTCTCGTACACATGGTCAGATTTTCCGATGGAAAATGTGCGATCGGATCGTGTTGTCGGAAAATCCGACCATGTGTGGGCTCCATCGGACATTTTCCATTGGATTTTCCGACACACAAAGTTTGAGAGCATGCTATAAAATTTTCCGACAACAAAATCCGATCCTTTAAATTCCGATCGAAAGCAATTGGCTATTGCCCTGTTTATAGTCCCGGCGTACGTGTTTTACGTCACCGCGTTCAGAACGATCGGATTTTCCGACAACTTTGTGCGACCGTGTGTATGCAAGACAAGTTTGAGCCAACATCCGTCGGAAGAAATCAATGGATTTTGTTGTTGGAATGTCCGATCAATGTCTGACCGTGTGTACGGGGCATTAGGGTGATCCACTGACTTTTGCCCTAAACCTGAATTTGGTGCACCTCCCTCTTGTGTCCTTAGGTGTCCTTAGGTGGCATTGTCGCCTGTGGCATTAGAAAGACAAGCAGGGCCGTCTTTGTTGGGGGGCCCTGTGCTGCCCACCCCTTGAGCCCCATGCTACCCGCCGGAGTTCGGTCACCTCCGGTGCTGGTCCCATGCTGGCTGCTCGCTAGTGTCTCTTGGAAATACAGAAGCGCTGCTTCTGTATTTCCAAGTGACAGCGCTCCTCTCCCGGCAGCCGCTCTGATCATTCTGGTACACACATGATCTATGAGAACAGAGGAGGAAGGGGGCGGGGAATCTCTACAGAGGAAGCTGCCTCTGGAACTGGCATGCTTGCGGGTGTAGATCGGAGGACAACAGGCTGTAAATAGCATTTGGGACAGAGGAAAACTCTGTACTGGAATGGGGAGGGGGGGACTTTGTGGGAGGAGAGTCTTGCCTTGTACTTGGGGGGGGGAGTGGAGCGTAGAACTCTATACTGGAATCTGGGGGGGAGGAGAGCCGTGCACCCCTGCACTCTGCACCCACCTCACCCCCTGCACTCTGCACCCGCCTCACCCCCTGCACTCTGCAACCACCTCACCCCCTGCACTCTGCACCCGCCTCACCCCCTGCACTCTGCACCCACCTCACCCCCTGCACTCTGCACCCGCCTCACCCCCTGCACTCTGCAACCACCTCACCCCCTGCACTCTGCACCCGCCTCACCCCCTGCACTCTGCACCCACCTCACCCCCTGCACTCTGCACCCGCCTCACCCTCTGCACTCTGCACCCGCCTCACCCCTGCACTCTGCACCCACCTCACCCCCTGCACTCTGCACCCGCCTCACCCTCTGCACTCTGCACCCGCCTCACCCCTGCACTCTGCACCCACATCACCCCCTGCACTCTGCAACCACCTCACCCCTGCACTCTGCACCCACCTCACCCCCTGCACTCTGCACCCACTCCACTCCTGCACTCTGCACCCACATCACCCCCTGCACTCTGCACCCACATCACCCCCTGCACTCTGCAACCACCTCACCCCTGCACTCTGCACCCACATCACCCCCTGCACTCTGCACCCACCTCACCCCCTGCACTCTGCACCCACTCCACTCCTGCACTCACCTCACTCCTGCACTCTGCACCCACCTCACTCCTGCACTAAGCACCCACCTCACCCCTGCACCTAGTGCACCCTTGCACATAGGGTACACCTTAACCTTTCACTCTGTACATAGCTCACCCCTGAACCCAGCACTCTGTATGTAGCACACCCCTCAACCCTGCACTCTGCACGTAGCGTACCCCTCAACGCAGCATTCTGCATAGCGCACGCCTCAACCCAGCTTTCTGCACATAGCACACCCCTCAACCCAGCATTCTGCACATAGTGCACTCCTCAACCTTGCACTTTGCACCTAGCACACCCCCCCCCAACCCTGCACTCTGTAAATAGCTCATCCCTGCACTCTGTACCAGTAAATGTATGGATGCAAGTAGTGTTGCACTGATACCAGTATCAGTATCAGTGCTGATACTAAGCATTTGCATGATGTACTCATGCAAATGCTCCGATACTGATACCGATACCGATACCTTCAAGTCCGCAGACTGTAACTGTAACCGCAGGCAGCCACTTGTACCCAGTATATGCAGCCACTGAGCCCAGTAAAATGTAGCCACTGTACCCGCCGACCCCCCCACTTGCAGGGGTTGTGGTTTTGGCAGCCCCCCGCGGATTGCAACTCGCGGCTCTGGTAGCACCCCTCCCCAGGTCCCCCGCATGTGCGACTCAGAGAGAGAGCCGAGGGGACTTACCGTAGCACTGCAGCAGCTCCTCTCAGAGCGGCGGCAACCTCCGCTCCAGCGCGTGTCTCCTCCGCTCCTCTTCCTAAGCGCCAGGCATCCAATAGGGCTGCTCGGCACTTTGGCCAATCAGGAAGCAGGTCTGATGCCCTGCCTCCTGATTGGTGGGGAGGAAGGTTAGTGTGGAAATAGCTAAAATTCATTTGCTATCGTCACACAATTGGGTGGGATCAAGGCGCACTCTCTTCCCCCATGAGCCCACCCTATTTTGAAGCCTATCAGACCCTTTGGCTCTAATCAGGTACTTCAAAAAGTACCACCCCCTCCCGGCCACCCATGGGAATCCATGCGTCCTGCATCTCGAAAAGGACTGGGCGCATGGATGGGGGGCAGCGCCCATGCACCCACAGTGCACTTGCCACCTCTGGTAGGGTGTAACATAGCACATGAGATACTGAACAATCCTTCCTATCGTGATTTTGTAAGCAGGTACCTTGATTAGGTCACCAAGGAATTTGGCTATACGGTCTTAATTCTATCTGTTAATGACAGCACGATCACATGCAGAGTGAGCCCACCTGGTGCATGCATGCGTGTTGCCAACAAGGACCATTTTAAATGTCCTACTAAGAACAGAAGGTGCCCCGACCTGCCATTCAATTACAACAGCTGGTTGTGAAATGGTTAAATTAGATAGTAGAAGATGTTCTCAACTCACCAACCATACAGGTCTCTTCCTCTCCAGGATATCACAAGCTGAAGGATGTCATTGGCAATTTTCCCATCCGGAGTCATCAAATCATCCTCCATTAACCCGTTAAAGTTTCCACAGGCTCCACAAAGATCTTCCAATATTCCGGTGATGGTGACCTTCAGCTGTCCGCCATCACTCAGCTCCACTCTTAGATGCTGAGTGATCTGAGCGGTGATGATTGCAGCTTTGAGGTTGATATTTATCATCTCAGATACCTTAACTGGAAGTGGCTTTAAACGCCCATTCACCTACAAATATGGAAAAGAACCATTACATCTAGATATTTCAAGCGAATCAAGCAAGCTGGCAAATAAAATATTTTTTTTTTTTACTTCAATTGGTTTATATTGAAATGTTTTCAAAGGTAAATACAAATAACAATGTGGACATTGTACGTCGTGCAGCGACATTGCTAAACTTGTAAAGTGAACATGAGAAACTCATTGTTAACTAACAGATTAGCTTGATTGTCATATTGGAAGCTGACAATGTTATCGTCGCTCTCCTCTCCTGCCCTGACACCCCAAATGGGAGCACTTTTGTGGAGGAGAGAAGACCCATTGTGCATATACTTGGTATGGCTATTGACTCTTGTAACCTTCTATGGTAAAACGTACAGTGTATATACAAACAAAACCTGTACGGACCATTCATATTGCTCGGTCAAGAAAGAGGTAAGCATTAGATGTGAGTGTTACATGGCTGTCGCAGTACTAGACCACCTTGCCTATGGTTTCCATGCTTCTCGAGTCTTGGCGGCCTGACCAATGCTGGCCGCCATTATTGTCTCAAAGCTGAAGTGTAGGTTCACTAGGTCAATAGTGTGTGCAATGGTTTGGGGTCTTGTCAGCCATCCATAGTCTTGTTGTACTTAGTCTGGTGGCCAAAAGTATGTGAGTTGTTACATGTCTGAAGGGTTGGGGAATTTTCTTGATGTTTAGATTTAGTACTGCAAGTTCGGGCCGAGGGGAGTATTGTGTGGTTGGTTATGTCTGAGATGATTTTGAAGATATTTTCCCAATAGTTCTGGATATAGGTGCATGTCCAGAATACATGAAACATGTCCCCTTTCTTGGCTTTACATCTCCAGCATGTGTTAGGAGTCTGGGGGTTAAATGATGCCAACTTAGCAGGTGTCCGATACCATCAAAGCAATATTTTCTGTGTGAATTCCCAGAGGGCCGCAAATAAAATTCTTCACCATTTTTCCTTTCTCCTGCTGTCCCCTCTGAGTTATGTTCTTCAACTGATTTGTCATATTAAAGTTCTTGTTTAGTGAGTGACGCTCCTGTTCACATAAATGTGAGCTATATGGCTCCAGTTCTCATTTGGACTTTATCTTTTAACATCTTCTTCTAAAGATGAACTCCAGGGGTGCCTAGTACAAAAGTTCAAATTCCTCAGGGGCAGTGGCGGCTGGTGGGTTTTTTGTTCGGGGGGGGGGGGGGGGCGGTGGCAAACAACCAACCCCTCGGCGGCGTGGCACTAACAACTACTCCCTTTCGAAAATCCGGAAATTCGAAAATCCAAAAATAAGATTGAAAATGCAAAAATTCAGAAGGACTAAAATCCGAAAATAAGAATAAAAATCCGAAAATATGAAACAATAACTAACTAATAATAGCTAACTAATAATTATAACTATTACTAACTATTAAATGATAGGTATTGGAATTTCCTTTCAAATTTGCCAGTTAGTGAACGTAATGAATATGAATTTTAATCCGAAGTTACGAATCCAAATAACAAATGCCGCATCTAAACGAATGGAACGTAATAAATTATTAATATTAATAATAATAGTAATAAAAATATATTATTATTATTTATTATTACTAATTCATTACATTCCATTCATTTTAATGCGGCTTTCGTTATTTCAGATAATTCGTAACTTCAGATAAATTCATATTCGTTACGTTCATAAACAGCCAAATTTGAAAGGAAATTCCAAGACCTATAATTTAATAGTTATTATTAGTTAGTTATAATTTCTGATTTTAGGATTTTCGAATTCTCAGGTTTTTGAATTTTCGAATTTCCGAATTTCCGAATTTATGAAATACCATATCTAAACGAATGGAACATAACGATTTCAAATTTTTCCGAAGTTACAAATTTATTCGAAAAAATGAATTTCGATCATAACGAATGACCCGAAAAACTTAAAAAAAAACAAATGAAACTAAAACGAAAACAAACACATTTTTTCGGCAGTGCACATGACTAGTTGTCTATGAGTAGTGTGAGCCCAGGATGGCTCAATGATGTGCCCCCCCCCCCCACAGAGCTGGTCCAAAGCTGCCTTGGCTTACAGGAAGTGTGTTGATTGACAATTGACACAAAAAATACAAAACGCTATGCAGCCCCTTAAAATATAATTCAATGTGTGTGGTCTCCTGCATTACTGGAGGAGTGAACATATACAGTATAAGTATCAGGGCTGGGCTCCTTCTCTGAGCTGGCCACTGAGCTGTCGGCTAATTGCCAGCTCCTATCTCCCCACAGTTACTCAGCTGTTGATGATCCTGCTCGTCAGTCCTGCCTACTTAAGCCATCCAGTCCAAGGGTTCTCTGCCTTCACCTTGGTCAACATCGCAGAAACTCCTGTGATCCTGTTCAAGACTGGCTTTGGTGACATCCCTTCTGGCTCCAGATCCTGCTTGCTGTTCCACTACATTGATCCCTGACTTCTGGCTTGGCTGACTATCCGTTCCGGTTCCTGAACTCTGGCTATGTTTTGACTACGTTTGTTCTATTTACTTTGATTATTAAACAAGTGTGATTTAACTGTACTTCTGTCTCGGCCTGATTTCATGGTTTCTGACAATAAGCCCTGGGCTTGGTGGAGTAGGTAAAGTGCTGGTGAACCAAACAGAGCCTGACATTCCCAGAAACTTTAAAGGCAACTTTTAAATGTAGCAACAGAGTCACCTTAAGGTTTATTTAGCCTTAAACACAGTGTTAAATCAAGTAAAAGCTCTCAGATAGCTTACCCATACTTCCTTTTCCTTGGATATGGACACAATGCCAGTTGAAGAGAAGACATGGATCCTGGCCACTGCATGGATGTCTGTGCCACAGCTTTGAACGTCTGCCACAACTCTGAACCAAGTGTCACTATCCATATTGCAGATAGAGACCACCACAATAGGACCCAGAGGCACAGGTCCTCCTGATGTCCTATCGAAAGTAGTGAAGGTGTTAGCCTTGATCTGGCAATCGCTTTGTATAGTGTAGCAGTTGCGCACTCCATTGCGGATTAGGCAACGCTTGTTGGCCTTACATGACATGGGTCTGCAGAGGACCCCTCCATTATGGCACTTACATTCTTGGGTACAGTCTTTGTTAATGTAGGACTCACCCTCCTGAAGAAAACAAAATACATGAGGATAACTTTAAAGTGTTATAATATAAACCTTAACAGAGAACTTCTCTTATCTGCTCCCATTTAGTCTATTCAAGAGATCATTGAAAGTATTTTTTATACTGTTATATCTGTCCAATAAACGTAAAAAGATATAAACAACTCTTTATATTAGGATATAGACAGCACAATCATCCTCAGTGATATACACCGATGTCCTCAATAAGTATTGTGTAAAATATTTTGTTAAATTAAAATGTAATAACATTTTTTTTTAATTATCAAAAAATTTCTTCTATGTGAATAAATTGCTCGGTGCTAAATTTAATCAAAAGGACAAATGTACATTGTGACCAAATGTGCTCTCTTCTCCATGCCCCTAGTGTACATGCCGCACTCACCAGATTTTGATAACTGCTTAGTAAAAAATGAAGTCAAATTGAGCTTTGTTGCCGGTGTGTCATGCGTTGAATCCTAAAGACATTGCACATTGCTGATGAAACGCGTAGGTTGGGGGCTTTCGGTGATGTCACTTCCGCTTTCTGGAACGCATCCAGCAGAGCAAGGCGGTGGTTTCAGGTACATTTTAGCTTGAGCTCATTTTACCTGTCACATTCTGCCTACCAATTGAGGAATTGGAAAAGCCACAAATGCTGAGAACACACTGGCTGGAACTTAAAAAGACCAAGAACCACAAATAACCAGACGGGGGACCTAATGCATGATACACTGGCAACAAAAAGCGCAATTTTATGTAAAATGTAATTTTAATTTCATTATGATTTGTTTTGCAATGACAATAAATCTTATCTTATCTTATCTTATCTTATCTTATCTTATCTTATCTTATCTTATCTTATCTTATCTTACTTCCTTTTCTTATTAAGGAGTCAACAACATCTGGTGAGTGTGGTGTGTACACTAGGGGCACAGAGGAGATAGAGCATTTGGTCACAGCGTATGTTTGTTCTTCGGATTGAATTTTGTGCTGAGCACCTTGTTCACATGGAAGAACTTTCATAATAATTTCACACAATAATTATTGAGGACATCGGTGTACATCACGATGGATGATAGCACTGTCTGTATCCTAATATAAGGAGTTCTTTATACAGTTGTGGCAATTTATGTCTGATTGACTGCAGCTTTCAAATTTTGGATATTTTTATTTGTAGTGGTTTAAGTAATTGATTGTTCACAAAAAAATGTGTTTATACATCTCACATACTTTAGCAGGTATATTATAATATTGAATGTAAAAAGATACCTGATAATCCATCTAGAAGTCCCTCCCTCCCTTCCTTCCTCCCTCCTTCCCTTCCTCCCTCCCTCCCTCCCTTCCTTCCTTCCTTCCTTCCTTCCTTCCTTCCTTCCTTCCTTCCTTCCTTCCTTCCTTCCTTCCTTCCTTCCTTCCTTCCTTCCTTCCTTCCTTCCTTCCTTCCTTCCTTCCTCCCTCCCTCCCTCCCTCCCTCCCTTCCTTCCTTCCTTCCTTCCTTCCTTCCTTCCTTCCTTCCTTCCTTCCCTATTCCCCCATTGTTTATCTCTCTTCATTTCTTTATTCCTCTTCTATTCCTCTTCCCTTTCTTGCCCTCTTGTATTCAGCTGTAGAAAGAGATCCTCACCATGAGATATCTTCCATTGAAGACACAGCCACATTTTTCCATGTGGACACATCTTTCCCCATCATACATGTAGCCCGCGTTGCACATACAGCCCTCGAAGCACGAGTCCAAGTGTCTTATGTCAGCAGATAACATGTAGCATGTGTTCTCATAGGTCCGGGTGCAAGGTTCATAGTGGCTGTTCTCTGGGCACTGCATTGCTATGGGAAAAATACAGAATTCAGATTTGTGTTTGGTTAGTAGAAGGGCACGGGGCAAATACATTAAGTACAAAGGGCAGTACTCCTAGTAGCTAATTAGAATTCGTTCTGCACTGATCTGACTGCAGGAAACGTAATCTCCGATTGGTTGCTATGCACGTAGAAACATAGAGAGCTGTCATTACCGGTCCAGTGTAAACAATAAAATCATATACATGAGCCCATGGGATTGAACATACAATAAAGAAAGTCCCAAAACATAAATGTGAAAGACGCTTCATCCACAGAATGTGATTCCTCCTCCCTCAACTAATCACCTCAATGATCCACCACCAACATTTTTTTTTTTTCTTATGTATCAGGGAAATATATTTTTGCAATGAATTTTTTTGTGTCGTTTCCCTTTTATGTGTAAATTTAAATTTACACATAAAAGGGGGCTCAACTTCATATATTCTAGTCTTGACTGGTGTTTTGAAACAGGCTTCTCCTGGAATGGAGACTTGAGTTTTATGGGAGCCAGGCCAATTTCCTATGTTTGTGGAAAGCTGTATGAGATACTGAGGCTTGGTTGCACAGCATACCATATCGAAGGTTGGACCAGTATTGGCTTTGTTTCCAGTTCTGGTTCCCCCTCCCCTGTTGATTTTTGGAGAAAGCAAGTGTGATGACTTAGCGTGGCTTTCATGCCACGTCTGAGCCTTGGGACTGATTACTGGTATGCAAATGCTTTTACTTTTTATCTTGTGAGTACATTGGCATATTTTAATAAAATCTAGCAGTTTTCACACTGTGTGATTCTTTTTATTCTTTCTTTGTACTGTGGTGGACCCTTGCAATTTGGATGATGGTGATTACTAATGGAATAATCAGACAAGAGGAGGGTTGCCCCATCCTGGATGGAATTCCATACATATCATCACAATTTTTACTCCCCTGAAGTCAATGTATTCTGGTAAGAGTATTTGATAGAGCGCTTGGTGGTGGATCACTTAGGTGATAAATTGAAGGAGGAACAATCACATTACCTTGGATGAAGAGTTTTTTTTTACATTTTATCATTTTATGCTTTGGGACTTTCTTTCTTTCACTTTTATGGACTCACGTATATGCTTTTGGTGTTCTGCTTTTTTGGCTCTATTAGGGCTGCACTTTACCATTTCCCCCCCCCCCCATAGGACATCATATGACGTCCTAGACTTGAAGAGGAGACATCTGGATGATCATCCAGAAACCTTTCTTCTAAGCCGGCAATTCCCTCTAATGTAAAAGCCTAGTGGCTGATTAGCTGCTGCATTGCTTTTACAGGCAGCAAGAGGGGGGGTGGGGGGATGTACCACAGAGCTGTCTGAAGACCGGATGGTCCCTGGGCAACTCTATGATCCTGGGAGTCTGGAAGCAGCGTGATGCCATCACTTCCTGCTTTGGCAGATGTAAACACTGCAATTTTTTTTCTGGAAAGCAGAGATCAATTTTTTTTTTATCTCAAGCTTTTCAGGGTAGAGGAGATATCTGGGGTATCTAGACCCCAGATGTTTCCATGAAGAGGACCTGTCATGCCTTATTTCTATCACAAGAGATGTACATTTCTTGTGATAGGAATAAAAGTGATCAGGAAAAACAAAATTAAGGGACAGTGTAAAAATAAAATAAATAAAAATAAAATAAATAATAAAGCTCCCCCTATCTCCTCGTAATTGCACGCAGAAACGAAGGCATACGTAGGTCGCGCCTGCCTATGTAAATGGTGTTCACACCACACATGTGTGGTATCGCCGCTGCTCTTTTTATTCCATTGTAAAAATTACTCAGTGTTCATTTAGCTTGTCTGCATTCTACAATGTAAGTCAATCAATGTTGCCTATCCTTGACACTCAGACCCATGAAAAGGATCACTGATTTTATGGTCATCCAATGTTGCTTATCTTCTCCTCTTTGACATATAAGAAAAGACCACCAATTTTACAGTCAAGCAATTTTGTTTGTGCAGGACTTACGACAAAAAGAAGATGTCCGCCACCCAGAAATGGTAACCCCAGCATGGTTACAGGCAGAGGTGTAGGCTTGGAGGCTAATGCAGAGGATGCCGTCCTTCCCCTCAAGCAAAGCAGCATCAAAAATGCAAAACTTGAAGTACAGTTCAGCCCGGATAACCGAGTGGCATGGCTGAAATGGGCCCTTGGGGTCAGTAATCATGCCACAAGAATCTTTGGCCATATAAAGTTTCATTTTCTCAGTCAACCCTTTAAAGCATTCCGCATCCTCACAACCGCCATCACATTCCTCATAACTGGCATTCACTTTCCAGGCTTGTCCAAAATCTTTTGCTTTCTTTGTGACGCGAGCGTTAGGAAGCTGGAAGTCATCATTTGGATTTCCATTAAAGTTGCCACACAGACCTCCCATTATTGCCCTGTAGGTATAAGGAACCTGGAGTTTCACATGGTAAACCGTGTCATAGAGAAGTTCAAGACCAAAGTCAGTTTGAAGGACAACATTGCTCCCTCCTTGGTGTATTACAATTTTGCCATTTAGAAGACTCAGTGGCAATTTTATGACCTCTCCATCAACCTGGTAAGCAAAAAAATTAGTTGGCTAGGTTATACAAATGGGGCATATATCTAGAAGTTCAAACACATAGTCTAAGAGGGATAACGAGACATCCACCATTAATTGACCTTACCGGTCAGGTCAGAGCTGGTGCAAGGATTTTTGACACCCTAGAGGAAACCTCATTTTGCCTCCACGCTCTTTGCCCTGCCCATGTATACCCCACATTTTTAATATAGCGTCCATCAAATGCAGCCCACCAGCGCCTATCAAATTCAGCCTCACCAGTGCCCATCAATGCAGCCTCACCAGCGCCCATCAAATGCAGCCCACCAGCACCTATCAAATTCAGCCTCACCAGCCCATCAATGCAGCCCCACCAGTGCCCATTAAATGCAGCCTCATCAGCGCCCATCAATGCAGCCTTACCAGCGCCCATCAAACGCAGCCTACCACCGCCCATCAATGCAGCCTCACCAGCGCCCATCAAATGCAGCCCACCAGCACCCATCAAATGCAGCCCACCAGTGCTTATCAAATTCAGCCTCACCAGCACCCATTAAATGCAGCCTCACCAGCGCCCATCAATTCAGCCTCACCAGTGCCCACCAAATGCAGCCTCACCAGCGCCCATCAATGCAGCCTCACCAGCGCCCATCAATGCAACCTCACCAGTGCCCATCAAGTGTAGCCTACTAGTGCCCATCAATGCAGCCCATCAGTGCCCATAAATGAACGTTTGCTTGCTCCCATTAATTTAAGAGTTGGGACACAGACACAGGCCACTGCGCCTCTGAAACTGTGTGAATGGAGTGATGGCTGATTGCTAATGCTGAGACTTAGGTGCTTGCTGCAGAGAGAAGAGAGTAGGAACACCAGTGGCTAGGCGCCCTAGGCAGCAGTACACCCTAGGCGGCTGTCTAGTTTGCCTAGTGGTAGCACCAGTCCTGGGTCAGGTGTGCATAAGACATTTGGCTGTACACTGTAGATATGTTTTAGTTTTCATCCCTAAGTTCAACTTTTAAATGTCGAGAATGTCCTTCACTTTACAACAAGACCGTTTCTACTTCTTTTATGTATGTGGAGAAGTGTATGTGACCAACACACTGGAGGGAGGTGGCTTGGGGGCTGCGGGAGAGGTGGTGGAGTGATTCCAAAACATTGTAGTGCAGCACCTCTTAAGTGACTAAAGTATCTCTACGGTAATAGATGGGGACAGCAGAGGATGCATCTAAGTGTAGCAGTATAAAAACGAATTTGTTCACAGGACAATTGGCAATATACACAACAATGTAGTGATATCAGGCATATACATGTAGAAATTGAATTCAGGTTCAGCTTCCAGGAATAGACCTTCAAAGAACAGGAAGAGCTTTCTTGAAAGGTATTGCAGCACATGTGACTGTAATGCAAAGGAGACACTACCGGGGACAGCAGACTAAGTGTAGCCATAGGTGAGCGAAAAGCAAACTTTTTAAATATTTATTCCTTAAACTTTGTAAATAGCATATCACAGAAGTAAAGGGCTAAGAGCCTTATAACATGTAGGTCTTCCGTTTCACGTGGGTTCAATCGCCCATTGATTGTTCAGTAGGAGAGCTGAGCTATTGGTTTGAGAAAGAGGAAGCCCTCCCTCAAAGCATCTAACCACACCCATGCATGTGACATCTCTTCCTGAGCCACGTGCTCTCCACCATTATTTTGTGGTCTCCCAGTGCTCTCCAGGGCTCCCATCCACATCCACAGGCTCCAGAGACAGCTGAACCCCACTCAACCTATATCTGGATGATTAATGGACAATTTGACCCACATGAAGCAGAAGACCCACGTGTTATAAGGATCTTAACCCATTACTTCTGTGAGATCCTCTTTACACAGCTTGTTTTTCATTCACGTATTGCTACACTTAGTCTGCTGCCCCCAGTGGTGTCTCCTTTGCATTACAGGCACAAGTGCTGTAATCCCTCCTAAGAGACCCCATCCTGTTCTGTGAAGTTGCATCCTGTCAGGGCTCGCTCAGCCCTTCCTTCTCTGAGCTGGCCGCTCAGCTGTCGGCTAATTGTCAGCTCTCATCTCTCTCCACAGTTAACTAGCTTTTGTGGATCTGCTCGTCAGTCCCGCCTACTTAAAGATCTCCAGCTCACTTCATTCCTGCCTTCGCCTTGGTCACATCACAAGAAACCATCTCCTGTGTTCCTGTTTAAAGGCTGGCTTTGCTGACATCCCTTCTGACTCCCTATCCTGCTTGCTGTTCCCCTACTTGGATCCCTGACTTCTGGCCTGGCTGATTACCCGATCTGGTTACTGAACTCTGGCTTGGCTGACTACCCGATCCGCTATGCTTTGACTACGCTTACTCTATTTACCTTTTTATTTTTATTAATAAACAAGTGTGATTTTACTGTACTTCTGTCTCGGTCTGGTTCATGGTTTCTGACACATCCCCAGAAGCTGACCCTGAATGACGTGTCTACATGTACAGTATATGCATTGTAAGTTGCCAATTGTTGTGTGAATATATTAGTTGTTATATTGCTACATTTAGATGCACCCTCTGCTGTCCTTATTTCTACTTCTTTTGCATGCATCAAGCATGGGGAATTATTTTTTTTTTATTTCTAAGCAACATATATTTGGGCTACAAATAAAGGTGGAAACCACAAATGGAAAACGGGAAATTCAAAATGGACCCGTGTTTTGTACCTCCTCTTTCTGCATTCATCATAATACTGGGCCATTAAAAATCAGTTACTTGGTTAAGGTCTGTGACATGCAAATTGAGTAGATTTGTTTCACAATTTAGTTCCAACCATTGTCTCACCATCTTATTTCTCACAATATCCAATTGTGTCACTTATTTAAACAATGGAACCACCAAGCTTAGCTTTTTTTTTTGCTTTTTTTAAGATTTAAGTTTGAGGGGTGTTAAGCATTAAAAGTATATATAAATTAAAGTTTTTATGCATACCTTCACTTTCCACATGTGGCCCCTCTCGATTTCAACAAAGTAGTTGTATACAGATATTGCAACTTTTTTGGTCACCGACACTTTCAAATTTCCATACTGCTCATTTTGTACCATGACTGTAAAAGGTTCCAGCTTGGAGTTATTGATCACCGTTTTGGCAAAAATGTACGCACACGTGCCTTGGAAGTCATAGACAAAACCATCGAAGGTCTTATAATGTGGCTCCCCAGAGACCACGCATTTACCATAACCTTCTGCAAAGCAACCAAGTGCTCCATTGACCACTTTGCACTTCTCATTGGCACTGCAGGAATGCGGTGTGCATTTGAGGACACCTCCCGACCCGCACACACACTTCTTGGTGCACTTGTAATTTGAGTAGAAGGTCTCATGCTTCTGTATATATCTACCATGGTAATTGCAACCGCACTGCGATATGGGAGTGCATTTATCACCATTTAAAATAAACCCGTTGTTGCAGTAACAACCTTCTTTGCAAGTAAATTCACAGCCAGGTGGGGGGCTAAGGCCTTGGCACGTGACCGGACAGGCATTACCACAGAGTTCATAGTGGCTGTTCTCAGGGCACGAAAGAGCTAAAGGAACAAAACAAATGAAATGAATGAGTACATAGCTAGCTTTAACATCTCCAAAAATAAAAAGCAGTTATGAGATGGATTTAGAGCCAAAAGGAAATCATTTTGACCCTGCGTCTCCCCCTTGGCACACAAGCTAAACTCCTTCCATGTAGACAAAGTCGGCAACCATGAGGATGAATAAAATGTCTCTATATTTCGTCCAAGGAGTACACATGTTCAAGACCAACACTAATGCCGCGTACACACGAGTGGACTTTGTGGCATACTTTGCCCGGCGGACTTTTCGACGGACTTTACGACGGACTTTCTGAATGAACGTACTTGCCTACACACAATCAACCAAAGTCCGACGAATTCGTACGTGATGACGTACGACCGGACTAAAACAAGGAAGTTCATAGCCAGTAGCCAATAGCTGCCCTAGCGTGGCTTTTTGTCCGTCGAACTAGCATACAGACGAGCGGACTTTTCTACTGGACTCGAGTCCGTCGGATAGATTTGAAACATGTTTCAAATCTAAGTCAGGCAAACTTTTGAGAAAAAAAAGTCCACTGGAGCCCACACACGATCGAATTGTCCGACGGACTCCGGTACGCCGGAAAAGTTTGCCGGAAAGTCCGCTCGTGTGTACGCGGCATTACGGGTTTCAGCCTATCAAGGCCTTATTCATAGTCAACTATCTAACTATGAGTAAGGCCTTAATAGGCTGAAACCTGTTAGTGTTTGGCTCTGTTTGGAACATGTGTACTCCTTGGACGAAATATCGAGACATTAGTTCATCCTCACCTGGTTGCCAACTTTATCTACATGGATGGACTCTTGTGTTGGAAGGCGGAGACCACAAGTCAGGCACGGTGAGTGGAAACAGAGAGCTCTTGCCGGCCCTGATTGCATGATTGGGTTGCAGTGCCATTATTGTGCATGTGCGTTTACACAAACTATACTGTCTTAAAATTAAAGTATAACTAAAGGCAAAACTTTTTCGTTTTGGATAGGGTGCAGAGGGATTAGGACGCTTGTCAGTTTTTTTTATAGCTGTCTGTGTCTCAGTTAAGGAGGATTACCCTCTTTATTTGTCCTGTTTAACATTATCCTTAAGCCTAGGTTCACATTGATGCAATATGGCATGTCAAATCGCATGCCAAATTGGTGGCATTTGCCGGCAATGACACCGTCCGAATCGGTACGACGCCACATTTGCGGCACCTCGCCAATTCCCAAAAGTAGTTTCTGTACTACTTTTCGTGACTTCCGGGTGTGATTTGTATAGACATCTGTGCAGCAACCCACACAGATGTCTCTGAAATCGCCCCCGAAGTCGGACTGACATGCGGGCATGAAATCGTGTAAGTTCAGCTGAACTCGCACTATTTCAATCCCGCTGTCAGTGTGAACCTGGGCTGAAAGCAAAAGTAAAAGAAAATTCCAAATTTTGGGGTTTCCCCAGAAGAGAAATAGAAGGAAATCTTCTAGTGGTGACACCAGTGCTGGTGACCTGGGGGTTCCCAAGGAATTGCCTGAATTTGCAAGGATTTCCTCTCCCTTACTGTTTTGGCTATGGGACAACAAATTAAGGGAAGTCTCCACAATGCACTCCTGTGACCCGTATTTAGTCAACAGCGGGCTGAAGCCCACTATTGGCTGGCGTCACAGAGCCAGTCCAGGCTCTGAAAAGATCCAGACCATATGGTCAGGATCCACACACACCGGTTGGTGAGTTGAGCTATGGAATGTTCTGTTTTTGTCTTTCATGTGTTTGCCCTTCCATGTGCAGCTGGCTCAGCCTATCAGCAAGCCGCTGAGAGCTTAATCCAGCCCCCTCCACACCCCGGCACTCCAGTGAGTGCTGGAGGGGCAGAGCAGAGAGCCAGTGACTGACAGTCTCCGGCTCTTTGCTCACCGAAGGCTGGGAACTGACTAACTCTGAGGAAGGGGGTGCATCCCCCCTGAAACATATTAGCTCTCCAGCGCAACGGAATTGTATGTCAGGCTACACGATTCCTGCACAGGTCTGTGTTTGGTTTTATATCATGCTTATATATCCTCTACCTTTTTGATTATTCATTTTGCTTTGATTTTATTCTGATTTTAAATATAATAAATCCCTGGTATTGCACTAGGCTTGTGTGCCCTCCTGTGTCCTTTTTTACAGTCATTAACTAGATCCCCTGATCTGAGGACAGCTGCACTGGCGGGGCATAACCATAGGATGTTTATCTTTTTCTATTGCCACTAATGGTCTGCTGTATTTTCAGACGCCATAGCAGAACTCTAAGCGCTGAAAGTGATTGTGTGTCAAGAGTAAAGGAGTTTAATAGAACCCTTTTAAGAGCATAAAATGGCTACTTTCGCCAAAACATCGAACTAAAAAAATTTACATAAAAAGCACTCCAAATTCCAACTTACGGCAGAAAGAATCAGATCTCCAGGCATGAAGTGTGACGTAAGCAGCCTGGCAGGAAGCCACATAGGCAGATATGGCATTACAGAATGAAGATGGGTGGCCGTGGTATTGGCAAGCATCAAAAGTGCAATCCTCGAAGAATGGTGTATGGTCAATAACAGAGAAACATTTAGCAAAAGGTCCTTTGGACTTGGTGATGAGCCCACAGTATTGCTCCCCAGCATAATGTTGTTTCTGGCTGTCTGTACATTGAGTACAGTTGAGGATACATTCTGAAGTACAGCCAGGAGTAGTAGAAACTGTCCAGCTGTTTCCAAAATGAACTGGATCTGATGTTGATTTTCTATTTTTCAAAATGAAGTCATCTCTGGGATTTTTGTTGTAGTTGCCACATAAACCATTAAGAGAACCAGAGTAAGTAATCGGGACAGTCACTGCTGCCCTATCGTTCCAGTCGAAGGTCACACTGACACCGAAATCTGTCTTAATAACTCCAATATTTCCACTAATGTATGAGACAATCTTACTGCCTTGGTAAATAAATGGTAGGGAACAGGCAAGGCCATTGACCTGAAAGTCAGAGAAGCAATTTTGTATTAATATTATGCAAAACCTTAAGATGTACTTGTGGATTGGACACCAAAAAACATTCAAATGGACCTCTATGCCCACAGCCATTCTACAAGAGGTCATAGCTTTAAATAGAAATTAAAAAGTTTATTTTTTTAATTTTAAGATAATGGTAAGGCGTATAGGCAATAGGAACGAGTGACTATTAGGATAGAATAGGAACGTCACTCATAGTGAGGCCTGAAAGGCGTGCACCGCTGCCATTCTATCAGGAAGTGGTTTAATTTCTGCCTGGCTATTCACTATCTATAGCGAGGCTTGAATGGCACGGGTCACCGCCATTTTAACATTCAAAAAGTGGCTACATTCCTTTGGCTAATCACCTGCAGGTTTGTGTCTTATTGTTGGGGGTCTTTATCTATTTAAACGCAATGGCTGCAGTATGGCTACACCCCAGATGATGCCTTCTCAGATGAAACGCGTTGGGTAAAGCCTACTGATGCCATTGTGTTAATATTCCAGTCAAACAAGTGCTTGTATCTACTCAAATGTGAGTGTTTCCTATCACTTTTTAAATAAATCTTCCTGTTAAATGGATTCACACTATGTGGAATTTTTATTTAATTTATGGTTAACCTGTGAACCCATGCAACGGATCCCATCTCTGAGTTTTCCCCTGTGTGTGTGCCCTGGAGGAAAGTGTGAATACCATCTTTCGGTGTTAAACATCCTTGACGTTCCTTTGAATCGCTGCATTGTCACCGCAAAGCTCTGACAACTCATTTGGCATATGCCTTTTTGAGTCCATATGCTTCGGTAAGCCTCAGTTTTATCGGTGGTGGTTTCTCCCACTATTCTACCTTCATGCAGCATTTTTTTATATTTAGAGGTTGATATCTACTCACCTGGCTCAACACTTCAACACTTTTGTTTCTTTTCAGTCACTTTTCACAGTATGGACTTTAAATTCAAATTGTATAAATTTTGCACTCTTCGTTTCGTGTATATTTAATTATGTTTGCACATGTTCAGAGTGTTTAACATTACTCATTAATATATGGTCCAATACTAAGACCATTCTCATTTAGCGCCGCACTTTTTATATATATAATAGGAACGGGTGAAAATTACAGTTTTTGTTTTGTCAAAATTGCGAGATTTCGCCAAAAGGTTGCCATATTTGCAAAGAGCTTGGAAGTCAGTTCATAAGGAGAAATTAGGAACATTTCTGATGGATTTTAAAGGTACAATGAGCTTTAAAATGTTTCTTATGCCACGTACACACGACCGGTTTTTCCATCGGAATTAACTCTGACGGTTTTTTCGACGGAGTTCCGCTGAAACGGATTTACCTACACACGATCACACCAAAGTCCGATCGTTTAGAATGCGATGACATATGACGGGACTAGAAAAAGGAAGTTCAATAGCCAGTAGCCAATAGCTGCCCTTGCGTCGTTTTTGGTCCGTCGGAATAGCATACAGACGAACGGTTTTCCCGATAGGAATTGATTCCATCGGAAAGATTTAAAACATGTTCTATTTCTAGGTCCCTCAGAATTTTTGAAAAAAAAAAGTCCGATGAAGCCCACACGCGATCGGAATGTCCGATGGAATGATTCCATCTGACCTTTTCTGCCGTAAAGTCCGGGCGCGTGTAAGCGGCATAAGGGTCAGGGAAGCTTCTTTTAACCCTTTTTGTAAATGAAATAAAGTTAGCTACACTAGATAACCACCCCCCCCCCAAAAAAAAAACACGCTCTAAATAAATAAAAAATAAGTAGATTTTTTTTTTCAAATACATGTTGTCTAAGAAGCTCAATTAGCAAAATTAAGAATTTTGCTGATGATTAAATCACTAATTTCATGGCAAAATCAAATCAGTTTTGTTGAAATTATACAATCATTCCTTATGCAAACACTTTTACCATCCATCCCTGTCTCTTCCCAGAAATAAAACTCTTAAAAGAAAAAAAAGGAAAAAAAAAGTGCTTACCAAGATTTGTTGTGGAAATTTCCTGTCGAAGGTCCAAAGCATCTTGTAGACTGACAGAGTGATGACTTTTACGTGGGATACAGATGGGTTCCCCCTATTTTTGCCCTCAAAGTAGACAGTAAAAAAGGGTAATGAAGGATTCGCTGAAGCCAAGCCAACAAGCTTATAGGTGCACGTTCCCATGAAGTCATATTTTTTGCCATCAAAAGTTGTGAAGTGAGGGTCTCCTCTAGCCAAGCAAGTAGAGTAGCTAACAGGTCGGCAACTGCGCACTCCTTTCACTACTGTACACTGCTCGTTTTTTTTGCAGCTGCTCTCTTTACAAACCACCATTCCCAAGGACGGGTCGCTCTTACAATGTACACGGCATTCGTCGTCAAGCCAGAATTCTTTATTAGGTGGGTAGTATGCGTCGTTGAATGGAAAACCACAACTTGACACAGGAACACACTTATCAACACTAAGGACAAAATGCTTGTTGCACTGGCATGTCTCCACGCAGCGGAGTGGACAGTGGAATGGCGCAGTGCGGTCTGTGCATGTAGCTGGACAAGCGCTTCCACAAGCCTCATAATGGCTGTTTGCGGGGCATGACACAGCTGTGATAAATATAATAATAAAATTAGTTTTTGAATGCTTTATCCACAACTAAAATATCAGCATCTTTGGGCTGACCACATAGTTTTGGCCATATAATGTGTAATATACAGTATATTTATATATATATATATATATATATATATATATATATACACTATATTACCAAAAGTATTGGGATGCTTGCCATTACACGCACATGAACTTTATTGGCCTCCTAGTCTTAGTCCATAGGGTTCAATATTGAGTTGGCCCACTCTCTGCAGCTATAACAGCTTCAACCCTCCTAAATACCACCAAAGAAAGCTCTATTTGTGAGCAAGTTTGGGGTGGAGGAACTTGACTGGCCTGCACAGAGTCCTGACCTCGACCCGACAGAACACCTTTGGGATGAATTAGAGCGGTGACTGCGAGCCAGGCCTTCTCATCTACATCAGAATGGTCAAACATTCCCATAAACCACACTCCTAAACCTTGTGGACGGCCTTCCCAGAAGAGTTGAAGCTGTTATAGCTGCAAAGGGTGGACTCAACTCAATATTGAACCCTACGGACTAAGACTGGGATGCCATTAAAGTTCATGTGCATGTAAATGCAGGTGTCCCAATACTTTTGGTAATAAAAACCTTGTGGACGGCCTTCCCAAAAGAGTTGAAGCTGTTATAGCTGCAAAGGGTGGACCAACTCAATATTGAACCCTCTGGACTAAGACTGGGATGCTGTTAAAGTTCATGTGCATGTAAAGGCAGGTCTCCCAATACTTTTGGTAATATAGTGTATATATACTGGAGGTATGTGTGTGTTTAATGTTGATGTATTACACTGCCTTATTTTGGCTCATTACTTACCACATCCTGAAGGAGTTCTCCAGTCATAAATTTTAACTCCACTCTTTCTGCAGATGCTATTGTAGGCACTAAGGGCATGGCACACTAGTAGTTTGGCACCTTTATAAATGCAGGCATCATACAAACAGTTATTGTAGAAAATTTCTGGACTTATTTTGTAATGGCACTCCCTGAAGGGTCCGTTAATGGCCTTGATGATAAGACCACATTGTTTGTCATTGCCATACGGTCTTTTCTGGTCATCATCACAAGTTGGACAATTGCCTTCTGGGCAGAGGTCAAAACAGAAAGGATCACGGTCATTAACTTTCCAACTTATGGCCCAGTCTATAATGGAGGTGACAACTGTATTGTTTGCAGTCATCATCTCATCTTCAACGTTGAGGTTAAAGTTTCCGCAAAGGCCTTTGGTAAGGCCAAAGTAGCTGCTAGAGAGTGTGACCACCGCATACCAGCTTAATTCATAGGACACATAAAGACCAAAATCTGTTTGCACTAAAGTACTGAAGCCACTGATGCTTGCTGAGATCTTCCCATTCAATAAAGTAATTGGCAAGTTGACAGCAATATCATTTACCTGAGGGAGAAAACATATGGTCAACTTAGACATTTTTGTTTTGTGCAAAGTTATTAAAAGCTCAACTCCAAATGTTGTTCCCTATTCCTACCCCTCCCCCCTTTTACCTCTCCTTGCACCTGTTTTAACACATTCCTTTAACATACATACCTTAATTCCAGTTGTCTTCTTGTTGGTCAGGGGGCAATCTTGGTCCTTCCTTTATCTCTACTGTTGGAAATGGGTAGTGCTCACTGCTCGAACAGCCCTGCTGATGTGTGGGCCTTGTTTTACACAGCATTAACTTTTACTCTGGCTGTACATGGAAGAATCCCAAGCAGTTGCTTCCATGAGGGTTGAGTCTTACAGGAATTGGGTGGAATGATGCTGTCAGGACCCAGTTCGGAACCTAAGACCTTTGCCATGTCTGGCAATGTCTCTGCTTGCTGAACCACCTGAGATACTTGATAGCACCCTATCTGATCCATTGGAACCTTGAACTCTTTGCTCTTTCCATGAATTTCCTGATTTAAGCCATGTCTCTGCACTTTCTGTTTTGCCAGATTATTGTGCTCTCTCCAGCCAATATCTTGCTCATGTCACTCCTTCTGCTGTCCATATCTCTGCTACCACTTGTTACCAACATTTGGCTTGTTCTTTGACTATGCTTCTGCTTAATCCGAACCGGCGACTACGAGTTAGCAAACTTTTGCTTGTTTACTGACCACGCTTTCTGCTTGATCCCTACTTGCGATATCTTTTACCGGCCCACGACTTGCTCACCTTCTTATGGGGTGATCCTGGGGACCACAACCTGGTACTAAAATGCAGCAAAACCCATGTCCACCATTAAGAGCTCTGGTGAACACCAGTTAGTGTTCAGACTCCACACCTCAGGGCGATGCGTCAGGGTGACCCGCTGCTGCACTTATCCAGTTGACCAGTGGTAGCCTCTCTACTGCTATAACTACTGGTTTCAGAGACTAACCCTGGACCTTGACAGATGTAGCACGTCTACAGGTCCAATGGACATAGGCGGGCCACCAGGTTTGGAATACATTACAGAAGAAAGCACTGGAGATGGAGAGTGGTGTCTGAGAATTTTTTTTTCTTCATGGACATAAAAAGTATTTAAAAAATTGAAGTTGGGTTTTAAAGTAAAATAAAAAAAAAAAAACTTTTAATGATGCATAGAAGTTCTAAAGAAACCTTACCCGAACTTTGCCAAATTCACCCCTGACAATGGAGACCTTATATCCATAAGCGTAAATGTTAACGTGTCTGACAAATGACACCGTTTGGCTACCTCTGTTCTCATTCTTCTCTTCCACAGTAAAAGGTATCAGTCCATCGATCTCACCATCATACTTAGATAGGACATACGTGCATGTTCCTTGGAAGTCAAAGGTGAAACCATCAAAAGTTCTAAAGTGAGGGTCACCCATGGCCCAACAGGTGCCAATAAAGTTTGGCTCACAGACAGGATTGCCATTCCTAACTTTGCAGGTTTCTTGAATCCTGCAGGTAACAGATTTGCAGGGATCTAAAAACAAAAAAAACAAACAAAAAAAGACAGAACAAAATGCTTTATGTTACTGAATTGGTTATTGGAAGAGAGAGCGATGGGGGTTCTAGGAAAATGCCCTGCTAGTACTGGAATTTAATGGCATGACTTGAGACAAAAACTATTATAATAAAAAATATAATTTTATTTATAACATTTTAAAATTCAAAAGAGATTTAAGAGAATGCACAATGATATAAAAACACCAAGAGATTGTACTGTGATATGATACAATAAACCTTCTAACACCTTCTAATGTACTTATATCATATAAGCTTGAGGTGTACAGGTAGCTCAATCCTCCAAGGGTCAACGCGTTTTGCTGAATTGCGTAGCTTCTTCAGGACCCATAGGTTGAGTATCATATTAGCGGCACATGGCGGAATGTTAGTGGCATCAAAATGTTTGTGGGCCAGACACAGGGGTTATGGCTCCTTTATTATAACCTAAGGCATGTGGAAAACAGCCTTTTTAATGGGTGGTTTTTGATGTATAACTTCCAGGGTTTTCCTTAGATGTATGTAGCTGTTAAATAGTGTTTTAAACACCCAAGGGGGGCTATGTACCAAATAGATTCTCAAGGATCTCCATCTATACAGGGGTTTATGACCTAAAGATAATCCTCAATAGATATGTGCAATTTATTTCATTCTGAATTAGGTTTTTAACGAATTTCGACAAATCGGTTAATTCAGAAATATCCGAAATTGCCGAAAAAATGTTTAATGAATTTTTCGAAAATTTTTTTGAAAATTCGGAAATTTTGGAAATTCGAAAAATCCGAAATTTTGGAAATTCGAAAATCCGAAAATAAGAAAGAAAATTCAAAAGAACGAAAATCCGAAAATTCTAAAATCTGAAAAATTACTAACTAATAATAACTTAACTATTACTAATTATTAAACAAATTATAGGTATTGGAATTTCCTTTCAAATTTGGCTGTTAGTGAAAGTATCGAATAGGGAAGTTATCCGTAGTTACAAATTATCCGAAATAACGAATGCCGTCTCTAAACGAATGTAACGGAACAACTTAATAATAATAAATAACAATAATAAAAACTTTGTATTATTATTATTATTATTATTATTATTATTATTATTATTAATAAAAAATTCATTCTGTTCCATTTATTTAGATGCAGCATTCGTTATTTCAGATAATTTGTAACTTTGGAAAAATTTGTATTCGTTACGTTCACTAACAGCCAAATTTGAAAGAAAATTCCAATACCTATAATTTAATAGTTAGTTATTGTTAGTTAGTTATTATTTAGAATTTTCGGATTTTCATTCTTTCAAATTTTCAGATTTTTTTCTTATTTTCGGATTTTCGAGTTTTCGGATTATCGTATTTCTGAATTTTGGAATTTACAAATTTCCGGATTTTCGAATTTACGAATCTACGCATTTACTAATTTTCGATCACAATGAAGGCCCCGAAAAACAAAAAAAAAAATGAATGAAACAAAAACAAACACATTTTTCGGCAGTGCACATGTCTAATCTTCAAGGAGAAATGTTCACTGAGATATCTATTAGTCAAAAAACATTGGGCAGTCACTGTGTCCCCCCCGCAAGGCACACAAAATGACGCCACCAGCGAGAATCGGTTATTGGTTACTTTTCCCCACATTTTGAATAGAGTATGTGATGGCTAAGACCACTTTCAGCTTTTTGCTTTTTTTTTGCTTTTTTTTTTACCATTTCTGTCCATTGGGTTGAGTTCCTTTTCCTTCCCTTTACTGTCCTATAGACACAGGAAATCTCTCCCAAAAATGATAGATCCTTATTTAGATTGTTGCCAAGTATCCCCATTAGAGGATTTTGCCTCTTTTCCTATTCTAGTGACAACTTAACATTTTGAGATTTTTTTTGGCTTTCTTTCCTTGTGACAATGAACAAAAATATTTTTCTACATTTTTCTCTCCAGTCCTAAATGTAATACATAAATAAAGAAAATGGATGTTTATATTGATCATTATCAGTATTTAATGAAATGGCTTACAGTGCTGGGATCCATGTTGCTATTATTCTTATAATTACCTATATTGATGCAGGCCACAACTCTGTTTATTATTCTACATGTCTCATCTGGGCCACAGCTGGTCGTCTCACAAACCAAGACCCCGGAAGTATCGCATGTGCAGACTTGACTACAGTCTTCGGATAGGACCTTTTCCTTTGGCTGATTTCAATAAAAAGAAGAGAGATAGAGAGAAGGAATGTGCAATGAGTAGGGCTTTTTTTCTCAGAGAATAGGTGCAGGAACTTCCCCCCTTCTAAGACACCCCTTGTCTCCACCCCCTACCAACCTCTGAGCACACTCCCTTGGTTCCACCCCCTACCCACCTCCGAGTGCTGTCCCGTGGTTCCACCCCCTACCCACCTCCGAGCACCGACCCTTGGTTCCACCCCCTACCCACCTCCGAGCACCGACCCTTGGTTTCACCCCCTAACTACCTCCAAGCACTGACCCTTGGTTCCACCCCCTACCCACCTCCGAGCACCGTCTCTTGGTTCCACCCCCTACCCATCTCCAAGCACCGACCCTTTTAGAGAATACACAACCAAGTTTCACTCTGTGGCGCTAAGTCATTTGTATAGAATTTGTTAGCAGCAAAATAGATCCCCTGCAGCCAGCAGCAACAGAAACCCCAGCAACAATAGTTCCCTCAGACAACAATGCCCCCCTGCAACAAAAATCCACCCCAGCAACAATAGACCCCCAGCAGCAACAACAAATTTCCCAACAGCCAGCATTAATAGAATCTCCAGCAGCCAGCAACAATAGACATCTCTCTCAACAGTAGATTGCTCTCAGCAACAAGGAACCCCCCAGGAATATAAAACCCCCTCCCAGCAACAATAGATCCTCCACCAGCAACAATAGACCCCCAGCAGCAACAACAGATTTCCCAGCAGCCAGCAACAATAGACATCTCTCTCTCAACAATAGATTCCGCTAAGCAACAACGGACCCCCCCAGGAATATAAAACCCCCTCCCAGCAACAATAACAATAGGTCCTCCACCAGCAACAATAGACCCCCCGTGCAAAAATAGAACCCCGCCAGCGTAGTCGCTATAGACTATAGATTCCCCAGCGGTAATCATTAATAGACCCGGAAACTGCGTTCCCCCACGTTCCCCCTGAAAAAAAAGCCCTAGCAATGAGTATCTAAAACTTCCTTAAATTATACTGTACTCCTCCCTCCGGACGTCCCTTCAGTCTTGCACAGTTGTAGCGACTCTTCTCCTGGACTGAAATGTAGACATGTACAATTTGTTTCATTCTGAATTAGATTTTTAATGAATTTCGACAAATGGGGGGGTTTGCTGGGGGTGTTAGTGCCACGCCACGCACGAGGGGGGGGGTAGGGGCAGTTGTGCTAGTGCCGCTCTGCCAACGGCCCGAGGGGGTTGTTTGCCAACAAAAAAAAAAACCCCACCAGCCTCCACTGGCTGCCATATATCTTAATTAGTGCTGCACATATATACCTTACCTTTTTTTTATGTCAAATTTTTTTTATTTTGAAGTGTAACATACATATACATGCTTAACATCGGACAGATGAGGTGCATTATGTTACACAATGGGAGTAATTCCAAAGAATCTAGGAAGAACTCCGCAAGCTAGCAATGTGAGCAGTTTATCAATTTCATCAGAACATTGCAAATCTATAAAGTTGTTGTCGAAGCCCAATACATTTACACTATACATGCTGTAGATTGTGTTGGGCATCCGAAGAATAAACAGTTAGAACTTTACTGTGGTGAGATCAAGGCGGACCAGGGGAGTCCCCTCCTAGGCCCGGCACCCCCAAGGGGATCAAGCTGTGCCAGGCGGGGGTCTCAACACCAGAACCAATCCCTCCATCCCACTACGTGACATTAGTTGAAATAATTTATTCAGGTAATTCCTATATGCGACTGTAACGAAATGTCCCACACTCCGCTTGAGTGCTTTCATCATATACCACTTCCTCCCAGTCTGAATATAGATATCAGATCTTCCAACCGCTCACAAGCACAAAACAAGACGATACTTGTTTCGTTGCTGAACATGGACTGTTCTATTTGAGATGACACACAAATATATACAGCAGGCTTACAATAAAACTGTAACCAGAAACCTAATTAACACGAGCTAGTTATCTAATCATTTACCCAGACTAGATGACTCAGAGATATGACCCCTCAGGGTAGACTTCACGTCTCCTAGCTCACCGACTATACAATACAGATTATCATAAACATCAACACAGAACTCCTTCATACAATAGCAGGATTAATTAGCACAAACAACAATGGGTGAAATACTCTTAGAAGCCACACTAGTAGACAACAGGAGACCCAGGGCTTTCCAGATCTCATTAATTAGCATTCCTTTCACATACATCTGCTATATGGGTCCCAAGCATCAACACCAGAACCAATCCCTCCATCCCACCATGCGACATTAGTTATAATAATAATAATAATATAATAATAATCAGGTAATTTCTATATGCGACTGAAACTCGCAACTGTTAACTTCCATATAAACTTCTGTCATCCTACTTATTAAGGAGATCATTGAAAGAGAACAATAGGATAGAGTAGGAAGTATAAAGAAAGAAATAAGAGGAGAGAAAGAAGGAGAAAGGGATTGAGATTGTCTACCATTAAGTTTTGGGGGAGATACCTTACCTTTTTTTACACAATTGTCCTTTGTGGTGCTGGCTGCTGTCTTTATTTTTGTTGGGATGGATATTACCACGGTTAATTTTATAAATGTAACTATGACCAACTGGGGATTGCCCTAACCCCACCCACTCCATATCTTTTGTGTTCCCAAGTTTTCAAAATTTTAACAAATGCAGCCAAACCTACACCTTTACCTTGTAGTACCTTCCGTTTTCAAAGCAGCCACACCTGTCCATCGGAACACAACCTTTCCCATCAAAGAAGTAGTCATCATTACATGAGCATCCCTCGGAACCATAGGAAGGCAGCTTGTCTGGGTCGGTAATTCTGGCACAATGCGTACTACTGACATCAGATGAAAGATGGTACTGACTGTTGGGTGGACAGTAGAGGGCTGTTTAAAACAAAAATCAACATAAAACACAGAGTTTTAACTTTTAATATTTTGGAATTATCACAATATCATAGTAAATTTGAATATTCTTAAATTCGTAAATTTGAATATTTGAAAATCCATAAATTCAAATATTCATAAATTTGAAAATTCGGTAATTCGGAAAATTGGAAATTAGAAATTCGGAAATCCGAAAACCCAAAAATTTGAAAATCTGAAATAATAACTAACTTATAATTACTTAACTATTACTAACGATTAAAATATAGGTATTTGGAAACTCCTTTCAAATTTGGCTGTTAGTGAACGTAACGAATACAAATTTATCCGAAGTTACAAATTATCCAAAATAACGAATGCCGTATGTAAACGTATACACATAAGGGCATAGAGCTTTTAATTGCATAGGCTATCTGCTAGCATACCACCCTGTGAGTAACGTATCAAAGTATCAGATTCAATTTAGGGATTTGCAGTTTTGGTTCTGTTCAGGATCATTCAAGGAAACAAATTTGGGGATATGCAATTACATTTTTGGTGCAGGCATTGTTATGCCAGTTTTGTTTTGAGATGTTGGGAGAAATGCATGAGGTGTAGAGCGAAACATACCCCTTGTTGAGTCATAGCTACAGCTCTCCAATCAGCAAAGCTTAGTAGACACCTACAATCCGTTTAGTTCCAAAATCTTTTTTTTTTAACAAATTTTGACAAATTACCTGACAAATACCTGCAGCTGCAGGTATCTCCCTGGGGTACAACCACTTGAGCAAAATGACATACCGGTATGTGATTTTGCGGCAAGTGATACTTTTCTAAACAGATATGCTGCACAATTGTAGGAAAAACAATTCAAGACATGCAACACACACACTACCTATCTATAAAATAGGAATACGCTAAAACGTACTTAGCTCAGGTTATAGCAGCTTCACAATCTCTAAAGGCAACCAGGACTCCTGAAAATGTGAGCAATTACAGAAATCGAGTGCTAGCGTAATCCTCAGGTGAAGTTTCTTCTGGCACAGACCTTCCTTGTTGTTATGTTATTATGAAGTCCTTTCAAACTGCTAGTGCTGCTCCTTTACCCTAAGCACATGATTGTGTGTCCAAGTCCTTTTTTTCCCTTCCCCTACTTCTGGTAGCATCACTTCTTGGCCTGAGCTCATGAACCAGTCCAACAAGTTCATTTGCACACGAAGAGGGGAAGCCTATCTTCTACCTACAGTATATTTATGCATTATGCATTTATATTTTTATCAAAATCACTAAAAATAGCGATAGCAACACATATCTGGAATGTATTTTGTTCACCTAAATTGACGTTGATGTTGGGTCAAAAAATAAGAGCTGTTTTGCCTTTTTCCAAACCATATTTTAAATGAATAAATTCTCACTGTATTTTTTTATTGAATGCATCTTACTTACGGCAGAATGTTTCAGTCCTCCATTCCTTAATGATGACGTCAGCCATTTGACATGCTGATACATAACTTTGAATACTCTGACACAGAATTCTTAGATCTCCCAGACTGGAACAAACGTCCAACACACAATTGTTAAAGTAAATATCGGGACTTATAACAGGAAAGCAATAACTTAATGCCGGAGAGGATTTTAGGAAGCCGCAAAAAAAACTGGACTCTAAGACTTTTTTCTTTTTGTTGTCACAAACTGAACAATTGTTTCCAGGATTGCCACACCCATCATCACACTTTTCTTTGGTAATTGGCAACTTCCAGGATGCTGCAAAGCTAATGACATCTGGGGCTATGGTCTTATCTGGCAGCTGATAGTCATCCTTCTTTTCACCATTGTAATTGCCACACAAACCGCTTAACCGTGCCTTATAATTCCCTGGAACTGTGACCACCAAACTATAGACCAAGTCATAGCTGAGCTCAACGCCAAAATCTGTCTCAAAGATTACTTTGCTGCCATGCTGATAGGCTCTGATCTTGCCGTTTTCCAAATTTAATGGTAGATTGTGCCAAAGGCCATTGACCTAAGGAGAAAATGGATAGACTTTCGAGGAATGTAGAGCAGTGTGTGCAGACAGAACCGGTAAAATTGACATTTTGAATATGCTATATTATTTTTAAGAAAAAATTAATACAGAAAAAATGACTACACCTAAACCCATTTCATTTTTGTATGGGACTCATGCATCGAATCACTAGATACATTCATATATCTTTCCTTGTTACTGGATGATATATTTTATTTTGATTCAACTTTTTTGTTATTACTATACATGAAAAGTGTGTATATTTTCAATAAATAGTTTATTGAAAATAAAATAACTTTCAGGAACTCAAATGATGTCCACTGCAGGACTGTCAGTGCACCAACAGCAAGAGAAGGGCTCTAGGACCCAGCATCTCTCAGGAACACCAACAGCAGGAGAAGGACTCTAGGACGCAGCATCTCTACCAGCACTTCACATGGGTCCTTTATAAGGAGGTCTGCAGTGGCTGCAGTTGCTGGTTGATCTTTGGCTCCTCCAGTGCGTTATCTCTGTGATATTTCTGTTCCTGTGTCTCCTGTTTCTGACCCGACTTGTCCTTGACCTGTCTTCTGCTAGCTTCCTGTGTTCGACCTCAGCTATCCATCTGACCACGTCTGCTCTGATACCCACCTGGCTCCTGACCTCGGCTATCCAACTGACCACGTCTGCTCTGATACCCATCTGGCTCCTGACCTAGGCTTCCTTCTGACCACGCTTCAGTCTCAGCATTATTAGAGTCCTGAAACACCTCACAGGCGCCACCTGTCTGCTGATTCTATGCCAGCACACCAGCTGTACTCTGGAACCTCCTGCACACAGTCCAGCAGGTGACCTGTGCTACTTTGGGCCTAACCCCTTCTATTTTCACCCTCAGGGGAGTCTGCAACTTAGCCGCAAGGGAAGCCTTCTCTCTCTCCATTGGCCTTCAGCACCACGACCCTCTGAGCACACCTTCCTTTTCCACATGGCCATTATGGAGATGTCACTTTTTTTCAGTTGGGCAACTCAATGGGGTTGATTTACGAAAACTGGAGAGTGAAGAATCTGTATAGAAACCAATCAGCTTCCAGCTTTTGTTGTCAAAGCTTAATTGAACAACCCGAAGTTAGAAACTAATTGGCTACCATGCAGAGCTGCACCAGATTCTGTGTGCGCCAGTTTTAGTAAATCTCCCTCAATGAATCCATTAAGCAAGTGTAACGCCATCATTTATATTTGCATGTTCCTGGGGTAGGTTTATTTAATTATTCCAGTTGGATTACAAAATGCACCTCACTGGGGCATAGTGTGCCCTTTTTAAAGCCATCTCTCAGGGGAACAATGGCTATGGCTCAGCGTGTGTCACGATTTGGCTCATGTGGAAGAAAAAAGCAATAAAAAGGTACAGTATAATACAGTCCAGTTATAGCTAAGCCGACTTTAGGGTCTCCAATCCAGCAGCTACTGCAAACACACAAATCCCCGTGCTGTCAGAGGAGAGGAGACATGCCGTTTGTTCCTAGTAAGTAGGAACAGCGATATGTCTCCTCTCCTACTCAGTCCTATCCCCATACAGTTAGAACACACTGAGGGAACACACTTAACCCCTTGATCACCACCTAGTGTTAACCGCTTCCCTACCAGTGTCATTTTCACAGTAATCAGTGCATTTTTATAGCACTGATCTCTGTATAAATGTCAATAGTCCCAAAAATGTGTAAAAAATGTCTGATCTGTCCGTTGTAATGCCACAAAAAATTGCTGATCACCACCATTACTAGTAACAAAAAGATAAAAGTAATAAAAATGCCATAAAAATGCCATAAATCATTCCCATAGTTTTTGCACAAAGCAATCAATATACGCTTTTTGCGATTTTTTTTTTTTACCAAAAATATGTAGAAGAATATATATTGGCCTAAACTATATGAAGAAGTTTGTTTTTTAAAAACATTTTTGGGGATATTTATTATAGCAAAAAGTAAAAAAAAATGTTTTTTTTTTTTCAAAATTGTCGCTCTTTTTTTGTGTATAGTGCAAAAAATAAAAACCACAGAGGTGATAAAATATCACCAAAAGAAACTCTATTTGTGGGAAAAAAGGATGCAAATTTGGTTTGGGTACAGCATTGCATGACCGCGCAATTACCAGTTAAAGCGGCGCAGTGCCAAATTGTAAAAAAAAGTGCTCTGGTCAGGAAGAGGGTGAAACCTTTCCGGGGCTGAAGTGGTTAAAGTATTGAGGTTCATTCTACCATACCTTAATTCTTTCATTCACGTCTTGTAGCAAAAATACGATGTAACCATAAACGGATACAGCAACCACCTTGCTTACAGCAACCAAAGCGTTCCCCAGTTTCTCATTTTTCACAGCGATGACAAAGGGTATTAAATTGGGATTAGATGTGTTGGCTTGGACAAGTATGTAGGTGCAGGTGCCTCTCAGATCGAAAGCCAGACCATCAAAAGACAAATAGTGGGAACCACCATGTACGGAACACTCAGCTGATCCAACTGGTTGGCACTTCCTGACTCCTTCGATGAGTCTGCACTCCTCGTGCGGCCCACAGGAGAAAGGCTCGCAACTGATCTCCCCATTCTCTGTACAACTGCACCGCTGGGTGCAAAACTGATTGAGAAATTTTTGACCAAGTTTGTAATAGATGGTCTCGTAAGTGCAGCCACACTGGGCGATGGGGACGCAGTCATCGCCATCAAGAATAAAGCCTTCATCGCAGACGCAACCCTCAGAACACGTTGGGTCACAATCCAGTGGTGAAGAAAGAGTAAAACATGTTGGGGAGCATCCAGATGCACAAATGTCATAGTGACTATTTGGACCACATTTTGGACCTAAAAAATAAAAACACAGGAGAACTTCAATTTTCTAAAGTGAAATGTTTCCACCTGATTAAGGAAAAAAATGAATATACATTGACAAGTCTTCGCCTGTGCAAATCATTTGTTTTATCAAAAGGGACTGAAGTAAATCTATCTCTGCTCTAGAATTCCTTCTTACTGCCCTTTGCACAAATGCCAGCCCCCCCCCCCCAGTTTTACATTGCCCCACCATTTCTGCATCTGCCTACCATGCTTTTCCTTGGCTATTCATTTGAAGGCACACCACTAAAAAAAAAGCAAGACACTGGACACAGGTCTTTTATCAGTCGAAACAGGTCTTTTTTTAAGCGTAATGCTTGGATTTGGCAGCTCTCCACAAAGCAGGGGGTCCCCCTAGAAATAATCGTCACCCAAATTATGAAGTCCAAGTACAGTGGAACCTTGGTTTACGAGTAACGCGGTTAACGAGCGCTTTGAAAGACGAGCAACTTTTTTTAAATTTCTGACTCGGCTTGCGAGTGTTGTCTCACAAAACGAGCAGAATTCAAGCTAATGTGGTGCACAGTACCACATTTGGCCAGAGCTGTGGGGGCCCTGGGGACACTTGGAACCATTCGGAGCCTTTCGGAAATACTCAGAATCACTCAAAAATACTCTGAAACACTTGGAAATACTCCGTTCCCGAGCCTTTCTGAGGCTTTCCATTGAGTTGTTCCCGAGTATTTCTGAGACTCTCCGACCCCCCCCTCCTCTGGCCATATGTGGTATTGCATGTAATAGAAGTCAATGCGGAACAAATTATCTTCATTTCCATTGACTTCTATGGCGAAACTCGCTTTGCTATGCGAGTGCTTTGGATTACAAGCATTCTCCTGGAATGGATTATGCTCGTAATCCAAGGTTCCACTGTATAGTTGATAAACTATCTGCATATATAAAAAATGTAAACATGTGCTGTGATTAAATAAAGGCAAACCTATACATAATAATCCAATCCAATCCAATCATGTGATTAAATAGGAGCAATACTATGCATTAAAGTCACACAGCCTCCTTTCCCAGTCGATGCCTTGTATGGGGGAAATGCGTCGGGTGGAGCTACAAGTCTTGACGTCACCACACATCAGCTAGCTGGCTTGAGCCATTGCTGTTTTGAATACTGAATACCGTTTTGTTGGACGTCAGCGCCCACAAATTTTGAATAAAACTCTTAAATCAAGTACTGCACTATGAAGCCTCTTCTTTCCATTTGTATAACAATTCCCACGAGTGGAGTCCACCTTCAGGAAAGCCCAGTACATATTTACATTTAATCACAGCATATGTTTGCATTTTTTATATATGCAGAGAGTTTATTTCCCATTGATTTTGGTTGTGCATTTTTATTTTTTTGTACATTCCTACGAGCTGAATATTCAGTTTTTTTTTTTTTTTTAGATGCAGCACCAATTAAATTGTATTCACTTTATATATATATATATATATATATATATATATATATGTATATATATATATATATATATATATATATATATATATATATATATATATATATATATATATCATTTTTTATATAATTTTTCTTTTTGGGGTTTAGCACAGATATCCTCCTATATCTACCAAGTATAGTTAAGCCTCAAAACAAACATTCTAGGAGTCCAAAAACTGTATTGTCTCCCACAAGTGACGACTAGAAAGCAAAGGGCAGCCAACGTATCTCAGGTGCCAAAAAACGTTCCCCTTCGTTAGGGCTTTGACAATGTGTCAAAAATGATCTTGTGGACTCACAACAAAGCTTCTGAATATATAAAACGAAGCCAGGAGATAGATAAATGAGTGATCATGCCTGGGTCAGTGGCAGAGCAATGTACCACTTACACAGACCCAATCACTCATGGGCTGGCTGCCCTTTGCTTTCTTGTTACTTGTGGAAATAAAAAAGTACTTTGGACTCTTAAGGCATTTGTTTGGGCAATCTTTTTGGCTTAACTATACTGGGTGTAATCTTGGCATTCTACCCTGATTCCATTAGGAACACCCTATTTGACATATACTTTAAAGTGTATGACCAGGCAATGCCCACATTTACCCCCCTAGACCTTTGTCTTCCACTTTGGAACATGTCCTAGGCTTACATTATATATTTTTTATTTTGCTTAGTTCGTGTATACTGCACATTTTTTTTTTTTACTTATTTTTTACCTCCTATGACAATATAATCAGACTTCTAAAGCCATTGCTACCTCTGCTGGGAGCTCAGATCCTTCTGATTTAGGCATTAGACATACTAAATATTCATTGGCTGTTGCAACACACCTGTGTGGGCTTCAGATTCATTGCTCTGTGACCCGAGCCCACCCTATTTTAAACCTCTGGCTCTAATCAAGTGCTTCAAAAAGCACCTCCCGCCCACCCCCGTCACTGGAATTCATGCGCCTGGCATCCTGAAAGGGGCTGGGCACGTGGATAGGGAGGGCGGCGGCGGTGGATAGGGGAGGCGGCGCCCGTGCCCCCACAATGGACGGACCGCCCCTGTTGCCCAGACAGAGAAATGAACATAATTTACAAGTCTTAAAAAGATACAATAGTATCAAACTTACTGCAAAATGTGTCTGATCTCCACGGGTATACAAAAGCTCCAGCTTTTTGACAAGACAAGACGTAACTGGCTATGGCCTGGCACAAGACAACTTGCCGTTTTTTGTAGAAGCAAACATCAAACACGCAGTCCTTAAAGCTGCCTTCTGGGTCCAACACGTCATGGCAGGCATGAAAAGGTCCATCTTTATCTATTAGGACACCACAATCAGATTTACTGCTGCGGTACTCTTCTTCCAAATCAGTTTTTTTACGGCAGTGGGCCTTATCAAGATCAGTGCACCCACGTAAGGTTTCTACTTTCCAGCTTCGCCCAAAGATTGCCGGATTGGAGGCGATCTGACCATCCTTCATTAAAAACTCATTTCCCTTTGCACCATCAAAGTTGCCACACAGACCACAGAGCTCTCCAGCATAGGTGCCCGGGACTGAAACAGCAAACCAACTGTTCCAGTCATAGGAGACCTTTAAACCGAACCTTGTCTGGAGAATAGCATTAGAGGATGCTCGATAGATAGACACCTTGTCCATACCTTTGTAAACTGCAAAAGGGAGGTTGATCAAAAGCCCGTTCACCTGTAACAAGGATAGAAGAGATCAGACAACAGTTGAAAAAGCTCTGTACTTTTCTAAAGCCACTGAGATGCTTCCTGATATCAGTTTGGGGGCATTTAAAGCTCAATCAGTATCAAATGTGGATGGAGCTAGAATGAAACACCTATTAAGGCACCATTCCCTTTGGTAATGCAGAAGAAAAAGTATAGAGTTCTTCTATCATCCAGGAACCTTCCACGGATTAAAAGAAGACTCAGTAATGAAAGAGATCTTGGTTGTACCAAAAAAAAGGAGTATTATACATTAATTATACATATTAAACATATTAAAAATACATGTATGCTATCAACTATATCATCAAATATTCAAATTTTTGTTTCAAATGTATACAATCGTCATTGCACAAAAGAGTGGAACATCAACGCGTTTCGTATAGCTTGCTTCTTCAGGATTCACACTCACATATAAACAGTCGATTGGCTTCCAACATATGTAAAAAGCAGAAAAGGAAGAAACATGATCTGGATTACATTAGTTAACCACTTAAGGACCGAGCCTATTTTTCAGATTCAAAATCATTTTTTTTTGCTAGAAAATTACTTAGAACCCCCCAACATTATATATTTTTATACAATTTATATATATATATATATATATATATATATTTTTTTTTTTTTTCTGACACCCTAGAGAATAAAATGGCGGTCGTTGCAATACTTTCTGTCACACTGTATTTGCTCAGCGGTCTTACAAGCGCACTTTTTTTGGAAAAAATACACACTTTTTTGAATTAAAAAATAAGGCAACAGTAAAGTTAGCCCAATTTTTTTTTAAATTGTAAAAGGTAATGTTACGCTGAGTAAATTGATACTCAACATGTCACACTTCACGCCCGCTCGTGGAATGGCGACAAACATTTACCCTTAAAAATCTCCATAGGTGAAGTTTAAAAATGTTTACAGGTTACCAGTTTTGAGTTACAGAGGAGGTCTAGGGCTAGAATTATTGCTCTCGCTCTAACAATTGCTGCAATACCTCACATGTGTGGTTTGAACACCGTTTTCATATGCGGGCGCTACTCACATATGGCCTCGCTTCTGCGCGCAATCTCGTCACGGCAGGACGCTTAAAATTTTTTTTTTATTATTTATTTTACTTTTTATTTTTTATTTTGACACTGTCCTTTTTAAAAAAAAAATGGGTCACTTTTATTCCTATTACAAGGAATGTAAACATCTCTTCTAATAGAAAAAAGCATGACAGGTCCTCTTAAATATGAGATCTGGGGTCAAAAAGACATCAGATCTCATATTTACACTATGCAATAAAAAAAAAATAAAAAAAATAAAAACTCTTCTTTAAGAGCATTGGGCGGAAGGGGCCATCTTCCCCTCGCTCAGCAGCCAGCCAAACATGGGAGAGGATGTGATTGTCTCTGCCTCTACCAGTGGCTCCGGTAAGCAGCGGAGACCACCCGAGTGTGGCGGGAGGGGGAAGGCCCCTCTCCCACCCCGATAAAAGTGATCTTGCGGCGAATCCGCCATAGAGACCACTTTTATCTGAAAGCGGACCGCCCGCTGAAGAAGAGGATACCGGGGTTATGGAAGCTTTCTGCCATAACAACAGTATTCCTCTTCAAACAGCCGACGTATAATGAGGGTGGGTGGTCCGTAAGTGGTTAATTTTGTTTGGTCTTTTTTTGGGGGGAAGGGGCAATTATGCCCCTTACATATGTGAAGGATCCCGTTTCTTCCTTTTCTGCTCTTTATATATGTTGGAAGTCAATCAACTGTTTATATAGGAGCCAGGATCTTGAAGAAGCGAGCTAGGCGAAACGCGTTGACATACCATTCTCTTGTGCAATGATGATTGTAGACATTTGAAACAAAATTTGAATATTTGATGATATAGCTGATTGCATGCATGCTTTATAAATATTTTTAATATCTGTATTAAAGATTTTGTACCTTTTATATAATTGATGTATAATAGTCTTCTTTTTATCCGTGTAATGTTAATGAATGGTAGAAGAGCTCTATCCATTTTTTCTGCACTTAAAGCTGAACTCTAGTCATATATAAATGAGCAATTTGTTTCGTTACGAATTTGTTTTCGGACTAAATTCAGCATATTCGCTCATTCGGGAAGAATCCGAATGAAATAAAGACTATTTTGACGAATGCGTACGAAAACGTAGAACGAAAACCCGACAGAACGAAAATCAGAAAGAACGAAAATATGAAAATATGAAAGAACGAAAAATGAATCAACCTAGTTTAACGAATTGATTACATTCAGATAATTTAGTTTTTTGTATTTTCTATTATACTTAAATTATTATAGTATTTATTATATTATTATCTGAATGTAATTATATTATTATTTATTATTATACACTATTAAATTATAGGTATTGGAATTTCCTTTCAAATTTGGCTAAAGTAACTGTTAGTGAACGTAACGAATACTAATGCATCTCGAAGTTACGAATTATCCGAAGTAATGAATGCCATTCATAACCAAAATAAGCACATTTTTCAGTAGTGCATGTGTCTATAAATGACTAAAATAATGCATCTCTGTGATTACCTAAATCTGACTCCTTGGTATCAACCTCTTGAAGTTGTTGGTGGTTTGTAAAATATGCACTTCATTTATGGGATGATAAAATATCAAAGAGCTTACCAGAATCTTTCCTGGATAACGCCAACTGATTATCACAGAAAGATCATATATCATCACCCGTACTTCTGTAGGGTAAGAGACCAATCTATTAGCTCTGTTTTCATTTAGGACATGGACTTGAAAGTCCACCAGATCTCCAGTGTTGTTACAGAGTCCTACAAGCAGGTAGACACAGGTGCCCTGGAAGTCATAATGCACACCATCGAAGGTGCGATAGTGTGGCTCTGTTGATACTGTACAAGTACCATAAAAGTTGGGATAGCAGTCTTGGATACCATTGACCACTGTACAGGTCTCAGTAGGCTTACACGTAGTATTTTTACAATCCACATTATTGGTGTTCGGGTTACAAGTACATTGTTCTCCACACATGTCATCCCTCCAAAATGTTTCATTTGAGGCATAACGTTTTCCTTCGAAGATGCAGCCGCACTCGTCTTTGGGTATGCACTTTCCTCCATCCAGCACAAATCCATCATCACATTGACAGGTCTCGATGCACGATGAGGAACAGGATGATGGCTTGATGGTGGCATCATCATTGCATGTTGGATTACAAGCGTTACCACACTGTTTGTACTGACTGTTGGCAGGACACTGCAAAGCTAAGAGCAAAGGCGGTCAGGTTCACATAAATAAGGAAGAAAAAAAAAGAGACAAAGACATTCTGATGTGCCTTCATATGTTGCCTGCTTATTTTGGGTGAGGAACTCATAAAGTGGTTAATCTAGAGAGAGTCAGGAAATTGGCATGTTCCAAAGCAGGACAGCAATGGCATCCTAGTTTTTTTTTTTCCTCATGCACTTTACATCAAATTTATCCTAAATATATTTTTCTTGCTCACCCTTTTTCAGGCATGTCACCAACACATACTGGAGCATGGTTAGTCAGACCTATAGTTCTCCAAGCAGCCAAGCTCACACTTCCTGCTGATTGCAATGCTGTAGGTCTGACTCAATGGATGGTGTCTCAGACCGCAGTAAAGAGACCGCTGCTCTCACACAGAGAACTGAAGTCTTTTTATACATTATACTCCAGAAGATTTGAGCTTTCTTCTATGTTTGGGGGAGACATATATGCCATGCTACTAAACTGATCTACTACTATACATCGTTAAACAGCAGGGTAATGGATGCTTATTTCTGCAGCATCATTTATCAATTTTTTCTGAACCAATGAAGAATGCTGGAAACTGCCAGGGGAAGGTAGAGGAGGGAGTTTTCAGTCCAGATTGAATGTTTATTCCATTGGCAGTGTGCTAGAACAGGTAAGATCTGTGCCAGCAGCTTCCCTGCACTGCTCTTCTTCAGGAAACTCTTTCTGTATTGTAGATTACTTCCCTTGTATTGTGCCCCCTTCTGACCCACACTCTCTGTGCCCTCCCGAGCCCTATACTGTGCCCTATTAATCCCCACATACTGTGCCCTCAAGACCCCCCTGTACCATTCCCTGCTGCCCCCCATACTGTGTCCTCCTGACCTCTGTACTGTTCCCAACTGACTCCATGTACTGTGCCCTTTTGACCCCCTGTACTGTGCCCTGATGACCCCCCTTACTGTGCCATACTGACTCCCCTATACTGTGCACTCATGACCTCTTGTATTGTGCTATGGTGACCCCCATACTGTTCCCCACACTGCTGACCCCTGTACTGTACCCAATACTGTGCCTAATTGCCCCCCCCTGTATACTAACCCCTGTATTGTGCCCTGCTGACCCCCCTGTACTATGCCATATTGCCCCCCCCCCTGTATTTGTGTTGATTAGTCTTTGATTTATGTCATTTTTTCTCATTGTTTATAATCTATTTTATTGAAAGTACTAATACATTTATGTTTAGATCTAGCAACTATTTACACTTTAATTCTTGAGCGTAGGTGTGCAAATAGGGGCAGCCTGGTAGGGGCCTCAGTGTATTACTTTACCCAGGGGCCCGTGATGCTATTAAAGGGGTTGTAAAGGCAGAAGGTGGATTCTATTAAGATAAAAAAAAAAGCTTTTGTGTGTAGCAGACCCCCTCAGCCCCCCCTAATACTTACCTGAGCCCCATTTCTATCCAGCAATGTCCACAAGTCCCTTGGCCATCCAGGCTCCCGCTGCTGTCAAACAAAGCCAGTTAGCCAATCAGGAAAGAGAGGGGGCGTGGCTAAACCACAGCTCTGTGTCTGAATGGACACGTGGAGCTGCAGCTCGGCTCGGGTGCCCCATAGCAAGCTGCTTGCTGTGGGGGCACTGACCAGGAGGGAGGGGCCAGGAGCACAGGAGAGGGACCCGAGAAGAGGAGGATCTGAGCTGCTCCGTGCAAAACCAACTGCACACAGGAGGTAAGTATAACATGTTTGTTATTTTAAAGAAAACAAAAAATGAGGCTTTACAATCACTTTAAGATGGGATTTATGAGATGTCCAACAAGCGTATACAGTTATTAATTCCAGTATGTGAAAGCAAGAAACATACTATATATGCTAAAATGGCCAATATATCATATTGTACAATATTTATGAAAAGTCCTAGGTAAGCAGAAGTTCCCAAACTATAAAAGAAAAGCAAAGTGAGTAAAGTGTCTATGTATAGCTTCATATTCTCTACTCAAATAATAAGATTTTGGGTCCTACCTGTAATGCCATACGTATTATGTTCGAAAAGAACAAGTAACTTTTGTCGAGTTTTTACTTACGACATCCAGCCAGTGTTCTCCAGTCTCCAATCTCAACATTATTTCTTTGGCATATAGAGGCGTACGTTGCCAGGCTCTGACATAAAATTTTCTTGGATCCCCCATTCAAGCATACATCATATACACAATTGTCTACAAAAATTTTGGGGTCTCTTGCTCCATGGCATTGGCTGAACGGGCCGCCCTTTGCAGAAATGAGCCCACATTTTTGGTCATCCAAATAGATTTTCTCAACGCCCGATGGGCAGACTTTGCACTCTCCATTGCAATCGTGCCAACAAGAGTTATCTCCATCGTTCACCTCCCAACTTTTGCCAAAATCAGGCGGACTAGTTGCCTGAGTGCCAGATGGTGTGGCAAAATCATCCGAAGGGACCTCATTGTAGTTGCCGCACATTCCGCACACATTCTGGAAATAGCTGCTGGAAATATATATGAATAATATGGAGTTCCAGTCATATAGGACATTTAACTGGAAATCGGTCACAATACTCAAGAAGCTGCCAGACTGGAAAATGTAGATTTTATCACTGATTAAGGGAAGTCCTTGACGTTTATTGTTGACCTAGAACAAGAGGGATATAAGAGAAAAATAATAATATGATGGCCTAAAAATATGGGTATACTCTCCACAAAACTTAATATGGGTAAAAACCTCAAGAAATAAAGTCCACGGTCCACATAAAAAAGTTCATAAAATCCCGGTGGTATTCATATGTTATCGCACTCCCTTTGGCAGCTCCACCTGAGGCAGGAACGTGTCTCTGAAAGCTCAGAAAGGGAACACAATGGGGTGCCTGCTAAGTGTAGCATAAATAAATATTTTATTGATACTAAACAGCCAAGTGCCAACTCACACGACAATAAACTCAACTATCTGCAGCCATCTGTAAGGTGTTGAGGTGAACCCGCCTGGAGAACCGCATATATCAGTTGCAGCCAGTAGATGGATAAATGAAGAGCAGAGTCCACCAATCCCAGAAGAAAGGAGAAACCCCCCTGAAGTGTTGAGACAAATATTATATCAAACCTTGGCGGGCCTGTTGCTATTAATGCATTTAGGGGCTCTATTGGCTCTTGAATTTTGAATTTGTTTGACAAAGGAGCCAACAGAGTTCCAAAACATGTTAATATAGCAACAGGCCCGCCTAGGCATGACGTTGTATCCCTTTCCAAACTCCAGGGTGGTTCCTCCTTTCTTCTGGGATCGGTGGACTTGGCTCTCCATTTACCCATCTACTGGCTGCACGCTATTAACCGCTATATGCAGTTCCCCAGGCAGACTGACCTTAGAGGTGGCTGCAGATAAGCGAGTTTATTCTATTGTCGTGTGAGTCTGCATTTGGCTGTTTAGTACCAATAACATATTTTATTTTTTTTATGCTACACTTGTGTTCATTTTCTGTGATTTTTCAAATACATTTATTCAGCTGCACTATATGGCCAAAAGTACAGGCCCAATTTGGTGTAGAGGAACCAGGGTGGCCTGCACAGGACCTCAACCTTGCTGAAAATGTTTGGGATGAATTGAAATGCAGTTTGCAAGCCCGGTCTTCTCATCCTAACATTAGTACCTGACCTCACAAATGGGCACAAATTGCTACACACACTCAAAAATGTTGTGTAAGATCTTCTCAGAAGGAAGGAAGGAGGCTTCTAAAACTGCAAAGGAGAGCCCTACTTCATATTAATGTCCATGGTTTAAATTGAATGTCCAAAAAACTCATACAGGTGTTATGGTTGGGTGTCTGCAAACCTTTGGCCACTTTGGATATGCATAAGCTTGGTCACTTACCTTTACAAACCCAAAGTCATTTCTCACTACATTTATAACAATATTTTCTTGAGGGTATAGAATCTTGACAGTCACATTACTGACATAAGAAACTTGAGTGTTGCCTCGGTTTTCATTCTTGGCCTCGATACTAAAATTGGTGAGGTTGCTGTCATTGCCGCAAGTCGTGACGATTGTGTAGGTGCAAGTGCCCTGGAAGTCATAAGAGAGGCCGTCAAAAGTTTTATAATGAGGGTCACCGACTGTGTGACAATTGACTTCGGAGACTGGCACACAGGTAGGTATTCCATTGACCATTTGGCATTCTTCTCTGGCTCGACATTGTTTATCGTTGCAGGGTGGCTTAGAATAGACTGTGGTAGATGTAGTTGATTTTATTGTCTGCAGTTCTGTAGACAAAGTTTTGTAATGGATGGGCGTTGTAGTTGTTGTTGTTGTTGTTGTTGTTGTTGTTGTTGTCTGCGGTTCTGTAGATAAAGTATTGTAATCGTTGGGTGTTGTAGTTGTTGTTGTCTGCAGTTCTGTAGATAAAGTATTGTAATCGTTGGGTGTTGTAGTTGTTGTTGTCTGCAGTTCTGTAGATAAAGTATTGTAATCGTTGGGTGTTGTAGTTGTTGTTGTTGTTGTCTGCAGTTCTGTAGATAAAGTATTGTAATCGTTGGGTGTTGTTGTTGTTGTTGTCTGCAGTTCTGTAGATAAAGTATTGTAATCGTTGAGTGTTGTAGTTGTTGTTGGTGTTGTCTGCAGTTCTGTAGATAAAGTATTGTAATCGTTGGGTGTTGTAGTTGTTGTTGTTGCTGTCTGCAGTTTTGTAGATAAAGTATTGTAATCGTTGGGTGTTGTAGTTGTAGTTGTTGTTGTCTGCAGTTCTGTAGATAAAGTATTGTAATCGTTGGGTGTTGTAGTTGTAGTTGTTGTTGTCTGCAGTTTTGTAGATAAAGTATTGTAATCGTTGGGTGTTGTAGTTGTAGTTGTTGTTGTCTGCAGTTCTGTAGATAAAGTATTGTAATCGTTGAGTGTTGTAGTTGTAGTTGTTGTTGTCTGCAGTTCTGTAGATAAAGTATTGTAATCGTTGGGTGTTGTAGTTGTTGTTGTTGTTGTCTGCAGTTTTGTAGATAAAGTATTGTTATCGTTGGGTGTTGTAGTTGTAGTTGTTGTTGTCTGCAGTTCTGTAGATAAAGTATTGTAATCGTTGGGTGTTGTAGTTGTAGTTGTTGTTGTCTCCAGTTCTGTAGATAAAGCATTGTAATAATTGGTTGTAAGACTGTTTGTAAATCATTATTTTCTTGCTTAACAGATGTAAATAACCTTGTAACAAAATGCAATAATACAACTAATAGTATGTCTTTGTGATTAAAAACATCAGTAAATGATAGAGCTGCAGGATTCTGGCCAAAATGAGAATCACAATTTTTTTGCTTAGAATAAAAAGATCACGATTCTCGCAATTTAAAATCTTTCACATTATACAGAAAAAAATGGGCTAACTTTAGTTTTTTTTTTTTTAATTCATTAAAGTAATTTTTTCCACAAAAATTGCATTTGAAAGACCGCTGCGCAAATACAGTCTGACATTAAATATTGCAACAACCACAATTTCACTCTCCTGGGTCTCTACTAAAAAAATATATATAATGCTTGGGGGTTCTAAGTAATTTTCTAGCAAAAAAAAAATGATTTTAACTTGAAACCAACAAACGTCAGTAAAAGGTTTAGTGTTTAAGTGGTTAAACTTTCCTCATTTACACACAAAGTCTATTCCTTTGACAAACTGTTACAATGTTTATACTTAAGTTTCACTGCTAAAGAATGTTGTGATTCTTGGCAGACTGCCTGTTTTCTTTTTTTTCCTCCTTTCTTTTGATGGCTGTGACTTCAGAAGAGCAGAGAGAATTCTTTGCATAGCAAGAATCGTGAAACACTTTTGTCAAGATCGCAACGAGGAAAAGAATCGCGATAACGATTCTTGATGATTTATAGTGCAGCTCTAGTAAATAACCATTGGTTTGTTTCAACATTTTTTTTTTCATTGAACATTATTATTTAATTAAATGGTTTACAACTCTATGATCCATGTTACTGTTATTGTTATTACCTATATTGCCGCAGGTGACAACTCCATTTATTATCTGACATAATTCATTTATTCCACAGCTGGTACTCTCACAGACCAAGATGCTTGATGGATTGCATGAGCATATTTGAGTGCAGTTCTTGGATAAGACATGTTCTTCCAGCTGATTTCAATAGAAAGAAGAGAGATAGAGAGAGGAAATGTGCAATGAGTATTCTTCAGGTCCATCAATTATTCTATATTATTGTTTAGTGTTGGGTAAACGGTCTGGCCCAAACATAAGTTTGGGCCGAACATTGGCCGTTCTCCCCGTTCGGGGGGAACACCCAAATTTGCAGAGGGTTCGGCGGGTGCATTCTGCACCCCGATTGGGCAAAGCTTTGCCCAATCAGGGCGCAGTAAAAGCTGGTTGTTAAGGAGCGGGGCTGGATTCCGATAAGCCCCCCACCCGCAGACACCCACAACCACAGCCCAGGAATGTGGGGAAGAGCCCCTTGTCCCCATCATGATAGGGACAAAGTGGTTTGGGGTGCACCCCCAAGCACCCCGCTATGTTAAGAGCGTGTGGCCTGGTATGGTTCAGGAGGGACAGGGGGGCTTGCTTGCCCCTCTTTCCTGACCTGTCAGGCTGTGTGCTCAGATAAGGGTCTGGTATGGACTTTGGGGGGACCCCACGTCATTTTTTTCTTTCTTTTTTTCTTTTCAATAGCTGGGTGCCGGCAATTGCAATGGCAAGTCAATTCAAATGTGATTTGACTTGTTTTTGTTTTTCTTTAGAAATGTAATTTTTGCTGCAGCAGGTTCTATACATGGTGTTCCACTTTACAGGCAGAATTAGGGGACCCCCAGGCACTATATTTAAAGAAATTGTTCCGTTTTATTGTTGCACGTTATGCATCATTAAAATCACTGCTCCTGGAAAAAAAGATTGTTTAAAAAAAATTGCATTGATACATGTCCCCCAGGGCAGTACTCGGACCCCAATACCCCTTTTATGGCCAATTACGTTCATATAAGCCATCAAAATGGGCACTTTTGATTTTTCCTGTTCAGCTCCCATAGACTTCTATGGGGTTCACCGTTCGGGTTAGAACTTTTCCCCTATTTGGGAGTTCTGCTGCGAACCGAACAGGGGGGCGTTTGGACCATCTCTATTGTTGTTGTTATTATTATTATTATTATTATTGTTATTATTATTTTTGGCTTGGAGTAAGAAAAGGTTAGTGTGTATTTGTCCCCACTGGGAAAATGAGAAAACTTTCACATGGTTACAGTGTAGAATGATCGCGCTATTGTCATTCAAAGTGTGACAGCACTGAAAGCTGAAAAATGGCCTGGGCAGGAAGGGGGTGAAAGTGCCTTGTAGGTAAGTGGTTAAGCACATGATTAGAGCCAGAGGCTCTAATAAGCTTCAAAAAAGGGTGGGCTCGGAGCGCAGAGCACTGCGTTCCGAGCCCACCCAGTTGTGTGATAATAGCGAATGAATATTCGCTATCGCCACACTGATCCTTCTTCCGGCCAATCAGGAAGTGGGTCTTGAGGGTCTTGTCACCCAATCGGCTGAAAGGACAGGTGATCCTATTGGACACCTAGAAGGAGGAGGGAGGAGACGCACAGTGGAAGCCGCCATGACGTAGAAGATTAGGAGAGGACACAGGAGCCACCGCCCACCTCCGTAGGAGCTCGTAACCCGCCTGCTGCTACCTGGATGGGATAAGTGCCGGGCTTGATGACCGTCTGGGGGGGTGTGGGGGTGACCCAACCGCTGACCAACTGACTGACCTACCTGGAGCATAGTTGTTTGCCGACCCCCTCAAAAAAAAACACCAGCCGCCACTGCCCAGTCCTCCTCTTTTTGGGTCCCCCTTCAGCGGTCCTGGCTCTTTTGCTATGGGGGCATTCGAGCAGGCTTTCCCCCAAGCCACGCTCCTGTGAATGGACATTGTCCATTCACACACACAGAGTGTGGCCCAGCCCCACCCTCTCTCTCATCTCATTGGCTCACTGGCTGTGATTGACAGCAGCTGGAACCAATGGCTCCCACTGCTGTGTGAGCCAATGAGGAGAGAGAGACCCGGGAGAACAGCTGCTTTCATACACGTTGCTGGATCAAGATTGGGGCACAGGTAAGTATGAATGGGGGGGATGGGGGAGTGAGCTGCACCCAGAAGGTAAAAAAACCTTGAGCCTTTAGAACCATTTCAAAGTTACCCTCTACAGTATCTAATCATTTGATCGATCACCCTACCTGTTATACAAACCTTGTAATAAATTCCATTTTCAAAGCAGCCACACTTGCCCATCGGAACATAACCTTTCCCATCAAAGAAGTAGCCATCATTACTTGTGCATCCCTCGGAACAATAGGAAGGGAGCTTGTCTGTAAATCTGGTACAATGTGTAGCAACGACATCAGAACAAAGATCATATTGGCTGTTGGGTGGACAGCGGAAGGCTGTTTAAAACAAAAATCAACAGAAAACACAAAATTTTAAGTTCAAACGTTTAAAGCTGAACTCCAAGAAAAACAAAAAAATCCTTTCTTTCTGTGGGGCTATTCCTTCACTGCAAGGATTACATGTTTGTTTACAGTATGTGGAAGGTACCGGGAAAAATATTTACACAAAGCCACAATTTTTCATTGTGCAACATTACGACCTTCTAGCTGCCGACCTTCTAACAATCAATGACATCATCGGTTGATAAGGAGGATGTCAGTCATGTGCATAACATCCTTGTTTGACCCTCCCCTGCCTCTGTCCATCAGCTTTGGGGTCACATTAGCTCAGTGATGGAGAACAACGGAGAAAGAAAAACATTGGAATACTAGTCAGTACTAGTTTGCACCTCTTATGCCGCGTACACACAAGTGGACTTTGTGGCATACTTTGCCCGCCGGACTTTTCGACGGACCTTATGATGGACTTTCTGAATGAATGGACTTGCCTACACACAATTAACCAAAGTCCGACGTATTTGTACGTGATGACGTACAACCGGACTAAAACAAGGAAGTTCATAGCCAGTAGTCAATAGCTGCCCTAGCGTGGCTTTTTGTCCGTCGAACTAGCATACAGACGAGCGGACTTTTCGACCGGACTCGAGTCCGTCGGATAGATTTGAAATGTTTGAAATCTAAGTCCGGCAAACTTTTGAAAAAAAAAAATTCGCTGGAGCCCACACACGATCGAATTGTCCGACGGACTCCGGTACGCCGGTAAAGTTTGCCGGAAAGTCCGCTCGTGTGTACGCAGCATAACATTGGGTGTCCTACGTGTGAGGCTGTTGCGGCACTTAGAATAGTTTTTACATTTTAGAATGGGGTGCCTTAAGACAGTCCATAGTTTTAAAGGATGCCTCAAGACTGTCCATGATTTTGAAGGGTTCCTCGAGATTGTCTATAATTTTAAAGGGTGCCTTGACCAAAAAAAAGGTTGAGAAACACTGCCAAAGACATGAACAACCTTTACATTATAGGGGCAGTGTCACCACAAGGGAGGCTTTTTTCCCCCAAAGATAGGCCTTCATTTCCTCAAGACAGTGTATAGTTTTAAAGGATGCCTCAAGACTGTCCATGATTTTGAAGGGTTCCTCGAGATTGTCTATAATTTTAAAGGGTGCCTTGACCAAAACAAAAGGTTGAGAAACACTGACCAAGACATGAACAACCTTTACATTGGGGGGACAGTCTTACCACAAGGGAGGCTTTTTTCCCCAAAAATAAGCCTTAATTTGCCAAAACAGCACACTCTCATAGAAAAAAAAAAAAAAAAAATGCACAAAAAGGCATAGAGGATTTGATTGCATTCGCTGGTTGTCCTTTAACATACCACACTGGGCAACATATCACAGTATCAAGTAATTAAGATTTTATTTGGTTCAAATTTAGGGTTTTGGGTTCTGTTCAATTTAAAGTGGTATTAAAGATTTGGCTTTTTTTTTAAATAACAAACATGTCATACCTACCTGCTATGAGTAATGGTTTTGCACAGAGCAGCCCAGATCCTCTTCTTCTCGGGTCCCCCACTGGTGCTCCTGACTCCTCCCCCTTGACCAGTGCCCCCCATAGCAAGCCGCTTGCACTAGTGCTTGCTCACTTCTGAGCCCTGTTCTATGCATTCATAAGACACACAGAGCCGTGGCTCGGCCCCGCCCCCGCTTTCTCTTAATTGGCTCACTGGCCCGCTGCTGTCTCAGACAATGAGGAGAGGGAGTCCCGGTGATGCACACCACTGGATTGAGAGGATGGACATCACTGGATTGAGAAGAGGCTAAGGTGAGTATTGGGGGGGTGGGCAGCAAACAGAAGGTGTTTTACCTTCATGCATAGAATGCATAAAGGTAAAAAAACCTTCATGAAAACAGAAATGGAAGGCGCGCACACCTAGTGCATTACCAAAGATAATTTAATAATAAAAATGTTTAATATAAAAAGTGGGTACTCACAACATGCAACGCACAAAAGGCCATAAAAACAATGCATGAACATGCACAGAACTTGGGGTACAGCTAACGCGTTTCGGGGGTGCACCCCCTTCCTCAGAGCTAGGCTGAAGGTAAAAAACCTTCAGCCTTTACAATCACTTTCATTAGAGTAAATACATCAAATATAGGAGCCAGCAATTCGATTTTGGTTGCAATCATTGTTGCGTCAAGCATTTTTTTTTAAACATCAGGTGATTTACATGAGGTGCTGGGTATGTCACAGCTACAGCTCTCTCCAATCAGCAATGCTTACACTCCCTGCTGACTGGAGAGTTCTTGTTCCGGTTCAACAGGGGGCCTGTTGGACCTCTGCAAGGAGACCACTGCTTCCAGTGAAAAAGGTTCCTTCTTTGCAGCAGGATTATTACATAGCTGGTGAAGACTGGAATGTCGTGAAGGTCTCTCTTGCACCTCTTTCCCCGCACCACTGAAGGAGGAGACAGAGAGTGTGCGGGCATGGAGTGGCACGAGTGTTGGAGTAGCTGGCTGGTCATGTCCGCAATTTAGCTGGCTGGGGATGTCCGCACATTAGGTGGGTAGAGCTGTTAGTTGCAGTCCTCAGGACAGGATGCAGAAGCAGCTTGGCACCAGAGCAGGAGATGCAGATGCAGGACCAGGAGAAAGGCATTGAGGGACCAAATCGGCTGGAAGAGCAAGTCCTGGAAGCAGTCCAGGGTCGGTAAAAGCTGGGAAAAACAGTACAGAAACAGAAGGCAAAAGACAAGCAGGCCGAGGTCAGAGTAATCAGATGAACAGGATGGAGGCAGGAGAAGAAGTAGAGTCCAAGTGGAAGCAGGGTCATACACAGGTAAGCGGGTTCAGCGGATCAGGTCCCAGGAACACAAGGACAGGCTGAATTCAGCAACTGCTCATAGTGACAGACCAGTTTAAATAGGCCACTGGGTGCCAAGTACGCATGTTAATTGGCACGCATAGGTCCACACTGGTTTTCTGGGTCTGGGAATCCAGTTTACGTTACAAGGGGACAGGCTTTTCTACCTAGAATATGGCTGTTTCTAAAGAAAACAAACTGTAAGGGGTTGATTTTCTAAACCTGGAGCACTTAGAATCTGGTACAGCTGTGCATGGTAGCCAATCAGCTTCTTAGGCTGGCCATACATGGTCGAATTTCGAAAGAACTTTCTTTTGAAAATCAGAAAATTTGTGCGTTTTGTGATCCGATGGCACCACCGTTGATTTCGAAATTCGGCCAACCAAGTCTTCAATTTCACCTCATGTTGCTACAGAAAAGAATTTTCCTTTCTGGGAATTTTCTTTTTTTGCACATGCGCATTCCTTTTTCAATTACATTTCTCGCACGATTCTCCCATCATTCATTAGAAAAATCGTTTGTTTTTCAAAAAATTTCCAACATGTCCAATTATTCAAATTTGATTGCTGCACGAAAATCGGCTGTTGCTGCAGCCCACTAATGGTTCTAAATACGAATGAAAATTCTTAGATAAGATTTTCAAAAGAAAATTCTTTCGAAATTCGACGTATGTATGGCCTGCCTAACTTCCGCTTGTTCAATTACACTTTGACAATAAAACCTGGAAGCTGATTGGTTTCTCTGCACAGCTGCACCAGATTTCACACTCTCCAGTTTTAGTAAATCCCCCCGGCCAATTCTTTTGATGCGCCTGGAATGTAATTAGTTTACCTACACTGAAACTTCACTTGAACCAATAACAAGAACTGGTTTTCATTTTTTCTATTTTTTTATATAAATACTTTTTTTTTTACTGCATCTTACTCACGGCAGAATGTTTCCGTCCTCCATCCTTGAACGACAACATCGGCCATTTGACACGCTGATACATAACTCTGAATACTCTGGCACAGAATCGTTAGGTCTCCCAGACTGGAACACATGTCCAACATACAATTGTTAAAATAACTCTCTGGACTTATAATAGGAAAGCAATGACTTAATTCCGGGGAGGAATTTAGGAAGCCGCAGTAGGCATCAGACTCAAATTCTTCTTTCTTTTCGATGTCACAAACCGGGCATTCATTTCCAGGTTTACCGCATCCATCGTCACACTTTTCCCCGGGAATTGGTGCCTTCCAGGATGCGGCAAAGCTAATGGCCTCCGGGGCCATGGTCTTGTCTGGTAGTTTATAGTCGTCTGTCTTTTTACCGTTGTAATTGCCACACAAACCACTTAACTGTGCCTTATAATTCTCCGGAACCATGACTACCAGACTATAGACTAAGTCATAGCTGAGCTTAACGGAAAAATCTGTGTCAAGATTTACTTTGTTGCCATGCTGATAAGCTATGATCTTGCCATTTTCTAAATTTATTGGTAGATTGTGCCAAATGCCATTGACCTAAGGAGAAAAATTGGAGCAGAATGTAGCGCATTAGTTAGTATAAACAGAGCCAGTAAAATTGAATATGCAATACGCTTTTTAAAATTCTAATAAAACAAAGCCAGCTACACACAAAGCCATTTCATTTTTGTAAATAATTGATACAATGAATCAAGAGATAAATTCTATCAGGGACCCCAAAAGTGGGATTTTGCCTCAGGAACCTCTGACCCCCATCCTCTCTTTCCAAATGGTCTTTAAGAAGGTGTGGATTTTTTGCACTGAAGCCACCCAGCTAATCAATCAGGTAAAGGTAACACCATAATTTAAGCTTGCATGTTCCTTGGGCAAACCAAGCTTATAAGTCCTCTTGCAAACAGTCAATAAAAATCGAAATATACCTATACATACTTGGCTCAAACAGACCTTTTTTTTCGGTTGGAAAGTACGGAATACTCCATACCAGCATCTCCAGCCCTGGCCTTGTGCTCATCAACATTCTACTATCACTTGTGTAGCACCCCCTTGTGTACACAGTTGGGTAGTGTAGGCACATGTATTTGGGCTTCACTGCAGCCATTGGAGCCAGGATTAATTGGGGTCATTTACAGTTCAGATGGCAGGCTCTGAGGGCTGAGCCTCTGTCGCCTCCCCCTGGCTTCTGGAAGCTTCCAGAAAGTTCCAGAACTTAGGGAGTGGAGGGATGTACTGTAGATAGAAGCCTGAATATTTAGAGGAGCTTCACCAATCCCTGGGTAAGAACGGCCCAGAAGAGTGGAGAGTTTGCCATAAATGCTCAGGAGCCTGGCCATATGGGGAGAGAATCCAGGCCTGTTGAGGCCTGGAGGGGACCCCTGTGCTGGGTGGGCTTTGCCTCAAGGCAGAAGATGCCAGAAAGAGAGAGAGAGAAAGAGAGACGGTGTTCTGAGAGAAAGGAGAAAAAAAGCTGAGAGGAGCCCACGTCCCCCTTCAGCCTCATCTTGACTGATTGAGACACCCTGGCAAGCAAGCGGGACATGAACAGCAGAAGGACTGGGCAGAAGTCACCATTTATGCTGCAGGACTTAAGGGACTGAGTTGGTAACTTCTAACTGTTTTATCACCCAAAGGGGAGAGGCAGCCAGATTCAATACCCAGCTAGTCATTCGGAAGGGACAGTCATTGCCAACCTTCAACCCCTGCTTGGGATAATCTTGTGCTAATGTACCAGTGCTGGGATTGGTATTAGAAGTGCTGTACCAGTCTGCTGAAAGTAATTTCCCCTGGGAACACACTGCCGGAGTTTATGCTAAGAAGACAGTATAGCCACAGTGGTCCTCAAACTTCTTCTACACTTTTTAACCCCTAAAGCCTACACGGAAGATTGCAGCCAAGTACAATTTTCAGCTAGCTTTTACAGAGACAGTATACAAATATCCTCTACTTTGCTTGTGGTGTTCTCAGTTGAAGCCAGGTGCACTGGCATTTTCAGGAAAGACAACAGTCATTCTGGAGGAAATGCAGTCTGGGATTTTTTCTAGAAGTCTGTGATCACTCAAGTTGTCCTCAAAGTTCTATATTGACCAAGTTCTGGGCATCCCATAACCACCCTAACCCCATCCAACTTATTTACCCTAATAAATTACAAAGACAAAGCCCTTGGACTGTTTTTCTGACTATGTGTGTCTGCTAAAAATGCATGTTGGCTGGCTGTGCAGACAAAGAGGGGCCTAAAATACAGCAGCTCCTAAGGGGATAGTGCTACACAATTGTAAACAGAGAAACTGGCTGATTAAGTTTTCCACTACTTGCTTCCTCTGCCATCAACTAAATGGGGTCTTTCCTGCACACATGACAGTGAAAATAGGACAGAGTCTCAGAATCTTTCCATCATCTAAAAACAAAATAAAAACTTGTGTTGGTCTTTAAAGTATTGAGGTTCATTCTACAATACCTTAATTCTTTCATCAATCTCTTGTTGGAGAGACACGATGTAACCATAAAAAAATACAGCAACCAATGTTTTCCCCAGTTTCTCATTTTTCACAGTGATGTTAAAGGGTATTAAATCGGGATTCGATGTGTTGGTTTGGACAAGTGTATAGGTGCAGGTGCCATAAAGATTAAATGCTAGTCCATCAAAAGACGTATAGTGGGAACCACCGAATATGGAACATTCAGCCAATCGAATTGGTTGGCACTTCATGACTCCTTCGATGACTTTGCACTCCTCGTACGGCTCACAGGAGGAAGGCTCACAACTAATCTCCCCATCCTTTGTACAGCTGCACTTCTGGGTGCAAAACTGATTGAGAAATGTTTCACCAAGCTCGTAATAGACGTCCTCATGAGTGCAGCCACACTGGTCGATAGGGACGCAGTTATCACCACCAAGAATAAAGCCATCATCACAGACACAACCCTCAGAACACATTGGGTTGCAGTCCAGTGGTGAAGAAAGAGTAAAACATGTTGGGGAGCATCCAGATGCACAAATGTCATAGTGGCTATGTGGACCACATTTTGGACCTAAAAAAAAAAAACACAAGAGAACTTCAATGTCCTACAGAAAAATGTTTCCTCCTGATGAAGAAAAAATGACTATACATTGATGAGTCTTGGTTTTTCAAGTCATTTGTTTTATCAAAGGAACCTGGATGAATCTATCTCTATTGTTAGACTTCCTCCTTACTGACAACTGTACAAATGCCCCAGTTTTGGGTACATTGTTCCACTATTTCTACATCTCACCATGCTTCCCCTCTGCTATTCAGTTCACTTTACACCACTAAATCCTTTAAATGTGTTCTGGGTTTATTTTTAGGGACTGTAGTAGCAAGGCACTGGACACAGACCCTTAACCAATGAAATACACTTATGCGGCGTACACACAACCAGTTTTGACGTCGGAATACACTCCGAAGGTTTCTCAGACGGAACTCCGACGGAATTCCGCTCAAGCGGTCTTGCCTACACACGGAGCATGCGTCGTTTTTGATCCGTCAGAAGAGCATACAGACGAGCGGTTTTCCCGATAGGAATTGGTTCCGTTGGAAATATTTAGAACATGTTCCATTTCTAGGTTTGTCAGAATTTAAAAAAAAAAAAGTCAGATGAGGCACACACACGATCGGAATAGATGATGAAAAGCTTCCGTCGGACTTTTTCTCATGTGTTTCTCATTTTTTCTCATTCCGCTTATGTGTACGCGGCATAAGTCTTTATTTTAGGCTAATGTCTTGGGTTTGGCGACTCTAAACAAAGTGGAGGAGGACCAAGAGATAAGGGTCACCCAACTTGAAAGGTCCACATATAGTTAAGCTAAAAACAGTACCAAACGAATTTCCTACAAGTCCATAGTATTTTGTTATTTCCACACGTGACAACCGGGAAGCAAAATGCAGCTATTATAGCTTCTGGATTTATAAATCTAGACGAGGAGATAAATAAGTGAGTGATCATTCCGGTGTCCGCCACACAGCAATGTGTATTTAGAAGGAATTTTTTATGCTTTTTTTTGTCTCAATTATACTGGTTATATACTTAATACTCCAGTCTTCTTCCATTAAGAACACCCTATTCGACATACACATTACAGTGTACATTAAATTGTACTGCATGTCCAGTCAAATGTACCCCAAAATAGAGGCGTAACTAGAACCTTCAGGGACCCGGTGCAAGAAACAATAAAACCCAGGGACCCTTACTTCCATTGTGGGGTCCTTTGTTATCTTCCCACAAAGGGACCCTTTCACATGTTCCTCAGCTGGCCCCCTTCCTGCTATCTTGGGCCTCCCCATGGTGTTTTTGAAACATCAGGGCTTAATAGCAAGTGTGATCTTTGTGACCCTGGTAGTTCCGTCACTGCTCCCAAACCTTTGTATCTCCTACTAGAACATGTCCATGTTTCTTTTTTCTCAATACTGTAGTATGAAACAGCTGTTATTGCTCCTTGTGATATCATTACTTGCAGGGGCAGATTTCGTGATGTCTTTTTATACTGAATGAGGCATACCTTCAAAACTACCATAAACAGAAGTTAGGAGCTTATTGGATTTTTTACAGGTATTTTTCTATACTTAGCATTTTTTTAAGGGATAAAACATGGAAAATTGTGAATGTATTGCAAAGATTTATTTATTCGATTTTTTAAAGCACCCAAACATTGAACTGGACCGTGGGACAGGTGAGTTTCTGTTCATTAAAAGTCAGCAGTTAAACTTTTTGTAGCTTCTGACTTTTAATAAACACAGAAATGGGTGGAACTCCGCTTTAAGTTTGCCCTGACTTATACTTTAAGAACATAACACATTTTTAATGTCTTAAAGGTATACAATAGAATTAACTTACTGCAAAAATGATCTGTTCTCCATGGGTATACCTGAGCTCCAGCCTCTTGACAAGACAAGACATAACTGACTATGACCTTGCACAAGACATCTTGTCGTTCCTTGTAGAAGCATGCATCAAAAACACAGTCTTCAAAACTACCTTTGGGGTCCAACACGTCATGGCAGGCACGAAAAGGCCCATCCTTATCTATTAGGACACCACAACCAGATTTACTGCCGCGGTACTCTTTTTCCAAATCTGCCTTTTTCGGGCAGTGGGCCTTATCATCTTCAGTGCACCCATGTATGGTTTGTACTTTCCAGCTTTGTCCAAAGATTGTTGGATTGTCAGCGATCTTACCATCCCTCATTACAAACTCATTTCTCTTAGAACCGTCCAAGTTGCCACACAGACCACAAAGCTCCCCAGCATAGGTGCCTGGAACTTTGACAGCAACTCGACTGTCCCAGTTGAAGGAGACCTCTAAACCAAACCTTGTCTGCAGAAGAGCTTTAGAGGATGCTCGATAGACAGACACCGTGTCTGTACCTTTGTCAACAGCAAAAGGGAGGTTAATCAAAATCCCGTTCACCTGTAATAGGTAAAGGAGAAATTACAACACATTTTAAAGAATTGCGTATGTTGCTAAAGCCACTGAGATGGTTCCAGATATAGGGTTGAAGGCATTTAAAGATGAAGTCAAGTTCAAGAATACTCGTGACCTGACTCCACCTTACCAACCACTCAGTGTCTTCCACCCCTCTCTGCTGATCCCTCCATTGGCTCCCGCTCACCCAACAAATACAATTCAAAATACTAAGAGCAACTTACAAAGCCACCCACAACTCCGCCCCCCCCACTAGAGATGTGCACAACGGAAAAATTTGTTTAGTTTCATTTCAGATTTGTTTGTGAAGTTAAAGTGATTAGCAGGGCAATAACTTCTCCGCAGGATGTGGAAACCTTGCAAGAAGACCTGAACAAATTAATGGGGTGGGCGACTACATGGCAAATGAGGTTCAATGTAGAAAAATGTAAAATAATGCATTTGTGTGGCAAAAATATGAATGCAATCTATACACTGGGGGGAGAAGCTCTGGGGGAATCTAGGATGGAAAAGGACCTGGGGGTCCTAGTAGATGATAGGCTCAGCAATGGCATGCAATGCCAAGCTGCTGCTAACAAATCAAACAGAATATTGGCATTAAAAAGGGGATCAACTCCAGAGATAAAATGATAATTCTCCCGCTCTACAAGACTCTGGTCCGGCTGCACCTGGAGTATGCTGTCCAGTTCTGGGCACCAGTCCTCAGGAAGGATGTACTGGAAATGGAGCGAGTACAAAGAAGGGCAGCAAAGCTAATAAAGGGTCTGGAGGATCTTAGTTATGAGGAAAGGTTGCGAGCACTGAACTTATTCTCTCTGGAGAAGAGACGCTTGAGAGGAGATATGATTTCAATGTACAAATACCTTACTGGTGACCCCACAATAGGGATAAAACTTTTTTGCGGAAGGGAGTTTAACAAGACTCGTGGCCACTCATTAAAATTAGAAGAAAAGAGGTTTAACCTTAAACTACGTAGAGGGTTCTTTACTGTAAGAGCGGCAAGGATGTGGAATTTCCTTCCACAGGCGGTGGTCTCAGCGGGGGGCATCGATAGTTTAAAAAAACTATTAGATAAGTACCTGAACGACCGCAACATACAGGGATATACAATGTAATACTGACATATAATCACAGACATGGGTTGGACTTGATGGACTCTTGTCTTTTTTTCGACCTCACCTACTATGTAACTATTGCAACTATGTAAACCCTTGTTTGTTTTTTTGTTTTTTTAAATAACAAACATGTTATACTTACCTCCTCTGTACAGTTGGTTTTGCACAGAGCAGCACGGATCCTCTTCTTCTGGGGTCCCTTTTTTCCTGGCCCTTCCCTCCTATTGAGTGTCCCTCAGCCAGCAGCTTTCTATGGGGGTGCCCGAGCCGAGTCAGAGCTTTGTGTGTCCATTCAGACATGGAGCCCCCCGACCTGGTCCAGCCCCCTCTCTCCCCTGATTGGCTGACTGATTTTGATTGACAGTCGCGGGAGCCAATGGCGCCACTGCTTTGTCTCAGCCAATCAGAAGGAGTGTCTGGGACAGCTAAGATCCTTGCAGAGAGAGGGGGCTCAGGTAAGTAATTGGGGGGGGGGGGGGGGGGCTGCTACACACAGAAGGTTTTTTTTATCCTAATGCATAGAAAGCATTAAAATAAAAAAACCTTCTGCCTTTACAACCACTTTAATAATTTTGTTTCGTTTTGTTAATTTTTGTTAGAATGATTTGTTTTCTGAATTTGTTTCGTATATTCAGATCCGTTTTGTATATTTGCTATTTTCGAATTGAATTTGAATTTAGAAATTGATTAAAATTTGAATTTGAAAATGAATTTGAATTCGAAATGGAAACATATAAGCAAGCAATAAATACAGTAAGGTATACAAGTTAAGTAAGCTGAATAGGCTGCTGAATAGAATTGAAACATTCCTTTCTATTCCATTCTGTTCTATTCTATTCCATTCCTTTATTTTCTGTTCTATTCTGTTTCGTTTTACTCTATTCTATTCTTTTCTATTCTACTCTATAAAGCAACCTAAGTAAGAACCATCATCTTATTTCACTTGTATACCTTACTGTATTTACTACAATATGTTTCCAATTTGAATTTGGATAATTTGCTTCCTTATAATTTATTTTGGATTTGTTAAAATTCATTACTATTGTGATTTGGGAATCTGGACACATCTGAATCTCCGAATAACGAAAATTTTGTTTTGAATTTTGATTCGTAAGAAACCAATCAGACATGCCTACCCCCCCAGCTACATCACAAACCTTAAATTCTTAAAATACCAACCAAACGAATTGACCTCTCCCGTCTCCCCCCTATTCTCCATTTTTCCTCCCTCTTCTGCTTCTACTGTGTTACCTCTCACCTCTTATTCCCCCCCCCCATTATCTGACCCTCCCACCCCTTTTTTTATTTTTATTTTTATTTCTTCCCCTTAAGGCTCAGGCACCCTGTGTTGACCCTCGGCTCTGACCGGAGAGTTACTGTTTTTTTTACAGTTTATGCCTTAAAACATACCCCATGTGTGTTTTTTTATGCTGTTTTATGTTATGCCTACTGTTATATCCTCTGAGCTGAAATATTACAGCTGTATCCTTTCTTACATCTCAATAAATAACATTGTAGCAGGAAATACCAACCAAACTGTTCTATTTGCTCCTCACAAGACCTCCTGCTCTCTAGCTTCCTCATCAACTCGCATCCAGGATTTCTCCAGAGCCCCTCTCATACTCTGGAACTTCTTATCCTAATCTTCCCAACTCTCTCATACTCTATCCATCTTTAGGCGATACCTGAAACTCCATCTTTTGTGAAACTTTTGTGTTGAATTGTATTGTACAGTGCCTTGAAAAAGTATTTATACCCCTTGAAATTTTGTCATGTAACAACCAAAAAACGTAAATGTATTTTATTGGGATTTTATGTGATAGACCAACACAAAGTGGCACATAATTGTGAAGTGGAAGGAAAATGATAAATGGTTTTCAACTTTTTCTACAAATAAATATGTGAAAAGTGTGGGGGGGACATTTGTATGGCGCCCCCCGGAGTCAATACTTTGTAGAACCGCCCTTTGCTGAAATTACAGCTGCAAGTCTTTTTGGGGATGTCTCTACCAGCTTTGCACATCTAGAGAGGACATTTTTGCCAATTCTTCTTTGCAAAATATCTCAAGCTCTGTCAGATTGGATGGAGAGCGTCTGTGAACAGAAATTTTCAAGACTTGCCACAGATTCTCAATTGGATTTAGGTCTGGACTTTGACTGGGCCATTCTAACACATGAATATGCTTTGATCTAAACCATTCCATTGTAGCTCTGGCTGTATGTTTCGGGTCGTGGTCCTGCTGGAAGATGAACCTCTGCCCCAGTCTCAAGTCTTTTGGAGACTCTAACAGGTTTTCTTCTAAGATTGTCCTGTTTTTGGCTCCATCCATCTTCCCATCAACTCTGACCAGCTTCCCTGTTCCTGCTGAAGAAAAGCATGCCCACCACATGATGCTGCCACCACCATGTTTCAAGATGGGGATGATGTGTTCAGGGTGATGTGCAGTGTTAGTTTTCCACCACACATAGCATTTTGCATTTAGGCCAAAAAGTTCATTTTTGGTCTCATCTGACCAGAGCATCTTCTTCCACATGTTTGCTGTGTCCTCCACATGGCTTCTCACAAACTGCAAACGGGACTTCTTATGACTTTCTTTCAGCAATGGCTTTATTATTGCCACTCTTCTATAAAGGCCAGATTTGTGGAGTGCACAACTAATAGTTGTAGTTAGAGTCTTCACTTGGAAATGCGATAACCCTAACTACCAAGACCTGAGGTGTGCTCTGGTCTAGCTGGTCGGTACGCCTAATAGAGGGCATACCCTGGATAAAAGTATGTGAAAAATGTGTATGATGTATATGAAATAATGAAAGTCTGGGGGAACGGGAGGGTGGGAATCAGGAAGACGAGCCGACGTGGGACCTGACAGAGGTGGAGGGATTTATACACCCCAGACTCCTCCTACAAGTCCAGGCTGGCCTCCAGCCAGCCTTCTAACTTGTCCTGTGGACAGATTCTCCCACCTAAACTGTGGATCGCTGCAGCTCCTCCAGAGTTACCATGGACCTCTTGGCTGCTTCTCTGATGAATGTTCTCCTTGTCCGGCCGGTCAGTTTAGGTGGACGGCCATGTCTTGGTAGGTTTGCAGTTGTCCCATACTCTTTCCATTTTCAGATGATGGATTGAACAGAGCTCCGTGAGGTGTTCCAAGATTGGGATTTTTTTTTATAATCTAACCCTGATTTATACTTCTCCACAACTTTATCCCTGACCTGTCTGGTGTGTTCCTTGGCCTTCATGATGCTGTTTGTTCACTAAGGCTCTCTAACAAACCCCTGAATGCTTCACAGAACAGCTGTATTTTTACTGAGATTAAATGACACACAGCTGGACTCTATTTACTATTTGGGGGACTTCTGAAGGCAATTGGTTGCGCTAGATTTTAGTTAGGGGTATCAGAGTAAAGGGGGCTGAATACAAATGCCCCTCACACTTTTCACATATTTATTTGTAAAACATTTTGAAAACCATTTATCATTTCTCTTCCACTTCATAATTATGTACCACTGTGTTGGTCGATCACATAAAATCCCAATCAAATGTATTTAAGTTTTTGGTTGTAACATGACAAAATGTAGAAAATTTCAAGGGGTATGAATACTTTTTCAAGGCACTGTAACCGTATTGTCTGCCTTTATTTTGTAAAGCACTGTTGGCGCTACATAAATCCTGTATAATAATAATAATAATACAATATAAGAATCAAATGAATGCAGCTCTGCAATTACCTAATTTATTGTTGGTATTATAGGAGAAGTTTTTTCTTTTTTTTAAGATTCATACTTACCTAGGTGGATGCAGCCTCGGTCTCCCGCCAGCTCTAACATGAAAACCGAATGATCTAACACTGCTGATCGCTCGGCTCTCAGACCTCCCTGAGCAGAGTGCTGGTGATTTTCAGTCGCCACTGTCTGCTCTGCCCCCCCCCACTCACTGGAGCGCTGAGCTTTGGAGCTGGCAGGGGAGGCTGGCTAAGATTCTCAGCAGATCTGCCCCCAGGCATGTGGGTGGATCCCGACTTAATTGTCACGATCTTGTCCGCGGCTGGACCGGCTCAGTGACATCGGCCAACAGTAGGCTTCAGCTCGCTGTCTGCTGAAAATGGGTCACAGGAGTGCAGAACGAACTCCACAGGAGAAGCATAGCTTTGGCCATACTTGTCCTTTAACCTCTTGCAACTGGCGTTTTAGTTGCAAATGTTGGTGGTTTGTAAAATATGCAAATAAACAATTGTCCCCAGCAGAGGGGGGACCAAGAAAAAGTAGGGCTCCAAAGAAAGGCAATCTGATAAATTTAAATAATTAAACAAGTGTTTATTGTGGTACACAAATAGATACATGTAGACATAAGAGCATGAACCGATAATTACATTGCCCTGATAAAAATGATCGGTAACTAAAAACCCGATCAAAAAGATGACACAGACAGGGGGGACAAAAAACATATAATCAAAACTAACAAACAAACAAAGCGTCCGGACGTCTAGGCAATTGATGTCTGCGTAACCAAACAATAAAAAGTGTTCAGCATGTGCTGAGTAGGGTTACATGCCAGACATCAATCCCCCCGGGGGGTGGCTCAAAACTGAGTGGACAAGGAGAAAAGGGGGGGGGGGGAGGAAGGGAGGGAGTGGGGTGATGAAAAGGGGGGAAAAGAGAGGTGGGGGTACTGAAAGAGGGAGCAGACGGCCGTGGAGTGGGGCACTGGTGTAGGTCCTGTGATCAGGTACCAATCAACCTGTAGATGGAGAAGATGGGGCCGTTGCTGTGCTAGGATGGAGTTGGAGTAGCCGCAAAAAAGATGGTTAAGTACATTATCACTTCCGGGTCCTGTCTAGAAGTCCACAGCTACTGCCGTAGTGTATATCATCTATGCTGTACTCTGCTTGGTTGGATACAGCACATAGTATCAGGTGCTTCCTACGAGGTCTCCGTGCTCCTAAGAAATACTGCTGAGCACTGCTAAGGTGCATTGATGGCCGGCCATCTAGGTGTGCCTGTTCCCTCCTGCACGGCTGTTCCGTATGGCCGATCGGAACGCTCCCTCGGTGTGCGAGCCGGCTAGCCCCAACGGGGGATGACAGCGGGCGTGACGTCCGGACGTGATGACGTCAACGCGTTTCACAAAACTAGGGTGTGTAGCTTCATCTGGACGTGTAGGTGGCGTGCGAGGGCTCCCTTCCTTTTCCCTTCCCCCCCCCTTTTCTCCTTGTCCACTCAGTTTTGAGCCACCCCCCGGGGGGATTGATGTCTGGCATGTAACCCTACTCAGCACATGCTGAACACTTTTTATTGTTTGGTTACGCAGACATCAATTGCCTAGATGTCCGGACGCTTTGTTTGTTTGTTAGTCAGTTTTGATTATATGTTTTTTGTCCCCCCCTGTCTGTGTCATCTTTTTGATCGGGTTTTTAGTTACCGATCATTTTTATCAGGGCAATGTAATTATCGGTTCATGCTCTTATGTCTACATGTATCTATTTGTGTACCACAATAAACACTTGTTTAATTATTTAAATTTATCAGATTGCCTTTCTTTGGAGCCCTACTTTTTCTTGGTCCCCCCTCTGCTGGGGACAATTGTTTATTTGCATATGTTCAGGGGCTGTAGGGCAATCATAGATATAGGGTACACACTAGACACTCATTACATGGTTTAACAAGCCTCACTTTATCCAACTTGACTGTGGTTTGTAAAATATGCACTTCATGTGTGGAATGAGAAAATATCCGAGAACTTACCAGAATCTTGCCTGGGTAACGTCGACTGATTATCACAGAAAGATCATATATCATCACCCGTACTTCAGCAGAGTAAGAGACCAATTTATTAGCTCTATTTTCATTTTGGACATGGACTTGGAAGTCCACCAGATCTCCAGTGTTGTTACAGAGTCCTGCAAGCAGGTAGACGCAGGTGCCTTGAAAGTCATAATGCACACCATTGAAGGTGTAATAGTGTGGATCCCCTGATGCTGTGCAGGTGCCATAATAGTTGGGATAACAGTCTTGGATCCCATTGACCACTGTACAGGTCTCGGTAGGTTTACACTTAGTATTTTTACAATCCACGTTCTTAGTGTTTGGGTTACAAATGCATTGCTCCTTACACTTTTCATCCCTCCAAAATTTTTCATTAGGAGCATAATGTTTTCCTTCAAAGATGCAGCCGCACTCGTCTTTGGGTATGCACTTTCCTCCATCCAGCACAAATCCATCATTACATTGACAGGTCTCGATGCACGATGAGGAACAGGATGATGGCTTGATGGTGGCATCATTGCATGTTGGATTACAAGCTTTACCACACTGTTTGTAATGACTGTTAGCAGGGCACTGTAAAGCTAAGAGCAAAGGTGGTCAGGTTCTCGTAAGTAAAGAAGAATAATAGAGGCCAATACAGTTTTCATACCTTCATTGTTGCCTACTTATTTTGAGTCAGGAACTCATAGGTTATTAAATCCAGACAGAGACAGGAAAATTGGTATTTTCCAAAGCAGGAGAGCAATGACATCCCAGGTCTTCTCTCATGGGGCACTTTACATGGAATTTTACTAAATATATTTTTCTTGCTCACCCTTTTTTTTGGCATGGCACCAACACCTACTGTAGCATGGCAGTATCTTCCTGGTAAGTCAAACGCTGTAGGTCTGACTCAATGGGAGGTGCCTCGGACCATAATGGAGAGACCAATGCTCACACACAGAACACAGCAGTCTTTTTCTAGATCTTACTGCTGAAAATATTGAAGATATTACTGAAGATATTAACTTTTTGCTGTGTCTGTGGAAGATTTATAAAAAGACAAACAGCGAGACAAATACCACGTACTATTTTGAGCCAACCTGATTTATCTTTGTTTGCAATTGATTTTTATTTAAAAGTTTAACAAATTTCTTAAGATACAAATAATATACCAATCTAGAAAGATCCATGCACCCTTAAGGGTAACCAAGTGTCAGACCGTTATGACTATAATGCAAAAATCAATTTTAAAAGGTAAAGTCAATTGAATTAGGCTACTGCCTGCCTGGGCATATACGGAATAGTCATAATTACTATGTAGTATAAACTATTCAGGAATATTACTCCGAAACTCATCCCTGTAATGTTTGATCAAACTGTAGCGCCTACAGCTGAACTAGAGATCGGAGCACTTATCACCAAGGTTGATCTGGTATTTCAAGTCCCCTGTACGTAGCTCCCATATTGGCATTGAAAAATGAGAGGCTCCAGGACTCTCCATTTGCATCCATACGGTAAATATCATTGAGCTTAAAAAAGAAGAGAAGAAAAGAGAAAAAGGAAGGAGTGAAAAGAAAAAGAAAAGAGGTCAGAGGAAAGGAGCAGGAGTCAATTCCCTCGGCCTAGGCCCCCTACCTCCCAGTTCCGGGAACTATGGGGCTTGGAGGTGTATAATCCAGGGGGACCACACCTATCAAATCTGGCTTGTTTGTCCTTGAGGATGCTGGTCAATTCAACCTGATATATCTTTATATAATTTGAAGAACAACTACAATTTGGCTTTTATTATTAAATATATTAAATATGTGTTCCTTTTTAAACTTTAAAGCCTAAGTGCAATCAAAATTGAAAGCGAAAAAATCAGCACAAGTTGACGACGTAATTACGGTCAGTAGGATATGGCTCTTGTGCTGATGCCTCTTCCGTTAGGTGAAATTCTCCTCCATTAATCTTTTGGTACGGTGGGAGGTTAATAGAACTGTGGGAATTGTAACAGGTCCTTATCAAGAGTGCCCGACTATGCCAGCCCTTTCCGCCCCGGCCCCTGCATTTATAAAAGCCATACTATAACTTCTATGAATGAAACATGGTCTATGAACGGGGTTGCACCTTTCAATGATCCACCCATCCTCCATTCATAGATTGTTTTTCATTCATAGAGGCTGTATTACCGGCTTCTATGAATGGAGCAGCGGGATAGAAAGGGGAGGCATAGTCATGGTCAGGCACTCTTGATGAGAAGTGATCTAATCTTTCCTTACTGGCTTGTCTGGTGTCCTAGCAGCAGGCTGTTTTTCTAAAGGGGAAGGCCAGTTATTTTGGGACTGCCAGAACCCATCCGTTGCTGAACTGCAAACAGCCAAGAAAAATTATAATAGGAGGGAAACCGCATCCCATATGTATGAGGGGACTGATATCTCTGAGGTAGTTAGGGGTGGGGGGACATAATTTAATATTAAATGATCAAACTGTTCACTTTTCAAAAATTTGGAACTTGGATGATCAGCTCTCTCCCACTTTTGACAAGGGTCATGTTCTGTTTTAGCATGACTTTGCATCTGTGCATAAAGATATCTCTATGAAGCAGCTTTTCCCAACCAGGGTTCTGTGGAACCTTAGGGTTCCTCCAAAGGTAGCTAGGGGTTCCCTGAGCTGTGGATATTTGACTTCCTATTTTAAGGTGTCTGCATAGTTCTGGGGGTCAACAACACTTGGTAGAGTCAGTTGCATGAAGCCAACAACCTTTTACCTGTCCTTAGAGATTGCATTTTGACCACCACTTTAAGGGTTGCCTTATTCCCCATAACCACATATGTAACAGGCATTTTTTTTTCACTGACCACCAATGAATTGGTTTTAGCAAGGGTTCCTCAAGACCTGAAAATGATTTCAAGTGTTCCTCTGGGGTAAAAAGATTGAGAAAGACTGCTATAAAGACATGATTTGATCAGTTTAGTGTTGAGGAACTCAATTGGCCTGCACCGAGCCCTACTGAACAATTTTGGGAAGAACTAGGTCTCCTATTGCAAGCCAAGTCTTCTTATTCAACATTCATTCCTTTAGGCCAAATTGCATTGAAATCCCCACAGATGCACTCCCAAAATTTTGTGGAAAGCCTTCCCAGAAGAATGGAGCCTGGGAAGGGGGGGCAACTTTGTATACTCCATACTAATATCCATGATTTGGCATGTTTGACAAGCTTATGCATATATGGCCAAAAGAAGAATGAAGTATATATATATATATACAATATATATACTGTATATATATATATAATTTTGTGCAACCATGAAAAGTCTTGGGGTCTGCAGGGTTGCCAAGCTATAAAAAAAAGCAAAGTGAGTAAAGTGTCCATCTATAGCACAATACCCTTACACAATTAACAAAGATTTGGGGTCCTGTCTGTAATGACATCATTGTTATATGTAAAAAGAAGAGGTAACTTTTGTCAAGTTTATACTTACGACATCCAGCCAGTGCTCTCCAGTCCCCAATCTCAACATTATTTCTTTGGCATATAGAGGCGTACGTTGCCAGGCTCTGACATAAAAGTTTCTTGGAACCTCCATTTAAGCATACATCATATACACAATTGTCTACAAAAAAATTGGAGTCTATTGTTGCATGACACTGATTGAATGGGCCATTCTCTGCAGAAATGAGACCACATTTTTGATCATCCAAAAAGCTGTCCTTAAAGGCTGATTGGCAGAGTTTGCACTCTCCATTGCAATCATGCCAACAAGAGTTATCTCCATCTTTCACTCTCCAACTTTTGCCAAAATCAGCCAGAGTAGCTGCCTGAGAGCCAGATGGTTTGGCATAGTCATCTGAGGGATCCTCATTGTAGTTGCCGCACATTCCACATACATTCTGGAAATAGCTGCTGGAAATGTATACAGACAACATGGAGTACCAGTCATACAGCACCTTTAATTTAAAATCAGTCACAATATTCAAGAAATTGCCAGACTGGAAAATTTGGATTTTATTATTGAGAATCAAAGGGAGCCTTTGACGTTTATTGTTCACCTAGAACAAAAGGAAGAGAAAGAATATGTATTTTTCAAATAAAATCAATACTGATACAATATATCACCAAAAGTGTGTGGATGCCCCTCCAGCTCCATGGAGTCATGGTTTGACCAGTTTGGTGTGGAGTAACATGGTTGCCCAGCACTTGGCCCCAAACGTATTAAACACCTTTGGGATGAGTTGGAATGCTGATTACGAATCACGTCTTCTCATCCAACGTTCCCACAGACGCACTTCAAAATCTGGTGGAAAGCCTTGCCAGAAGAGTGGAGTCTGTTATAGTAAAGGGGTGGCTATTTCCATATGGTCCATGGTTTTTAATGGAATTTCCAACAAGCTCATTTAGGTGTCATGGTGAGGAGTCTGCACACTTTTGGCCACTTTGGTTATGCACAAGCTTGGTTACTTACCTTTACAAACCCAAAGTCGTTTCTCACTACATTTATAACAATATTTTCTTGAGGGTATAGAACCTTGACAGTCACATTACTGACGTAAGAAGTTTGAGCGTTGCCTCGATTTTCATTTTTGGCCTGGATGCTAAAATTGGTAAGGCTGTGGTCGTTGCTGCAGGTCTTGACAATTGTGTAGGTGCAGGTGCCTTGGAAGTCATAAAAGCGACCATCGAAGGTCTTATAATGAGGATCACCGACTGCGTGACAATTGGCTTCAGAAATCGCCACACAAGTAGGGTTTTCATTGAGCATTTGGCATTTTTCTCTGGCTCGACATTGCACATCACTGCAGGTTGACTTTGGAGAGTCCATGGCATATATTCCTGAAGATTAAACATTTTAATAATTGTCTGAAAGACTGTTTAAATTATACAGTATGTTGAATAAATCTTTTCTTGCTGAACAGATTAAAAAAAAAAAAACGTGTAACAAAATATAATAAAGCATTTATTATTATAACTTTGTGATTTAAAAATGTTGGTTTTGTTTCAACAGTTTTGGTCAATGAGAACTGTGATCCATCACATATGTAAGTGTCCCTAAGAACTCTGTTGGAATCTGATATAGAGAAAGATTAAAGTGGTTGTAAACCTTCGAGTTTTTTTTAAATAAAAGGAACAAACATGTTATACTTACCTGCTCTGTACAATAGTTTTGCACAGAGCAGCCCCGATCCTTTTCTTCTGGGGTCACCCGCCAGCACTCCTCTTCATCAGGTGCTCCACGAAAGCCGCTTTCCCTGGGGGCACCCATGTGAGCTACCTCCCGAGTCCATTGACACAGACAGCAGGAATGGGAATCTGCCCCACCCTTGCTCCCGTGTCACAGGAATTGATTGCCAGCAGCGGGGGCCAATGGCGCCTGCTGCTATCAATCTGTCCAATGAGGAGAGAGACAGCGGCTGGAGCCGCTGCGCTCGTGCACATCGTAAGAGTAAAGTACCTAACATTGTCAGTCGATCACGGTCGGGCCGGCCGGGTCACGGGGCAGCACCCCCCCGTCCGGTCGGTCAGTCAGTCGGGGGCCCCGCACTTACCCCATCTCATGGGCAGCATCATGGGTGGCTTCTCTCCAGGCTGTGGGTGGCTGCTTTCTTATCTCCCCTGCGTCTCCTCCCTCCTCCTGGTGGCCACTCCGATTGGATCTCCTTTCGGTCAATCGGGTGACGGGTCTCATGACCCACTTCCTGATTGCCCAGGAGGAGAATAAGCATTACCTTAGAGGATATTCATTTGCTATTGTCACACAACTGGGTGGGCTCACTGCACCCTGAGCCCACCCTTTTTTTGAAGCCCTTCAGAGCATCGGGCTCTAATAACGTGTTTCAAAAAAAAAAAAGAAAACCCCGATTGGAATCCATGCGTCCGGCGCCCCGCATGTAGATCAGGGGGCCGGACGCAGGCATGGGGTGGTGGCTCCCGTGCGCCCCTAATGGACGGGCTGTCACTGCTCTTCCCATTACATAAAGTACCTCTCTCTATCTTGACTTAGACTTTTTTTTTTGGGGTCTTGGGGTTGCCTCTTACTAACCTTCACCAACCCATGTCCAGTGGAACTGAATAACAAAAAAAAACAAATATTGCGTTAGAATCAAAATCAATAAAGCGTGAGATCAATTCAACATTGGAGGTGCAAACCTTGATGATAAAAGGCTGACAGATCAATCTTGAACTTGGTTATGTTTTTCTGTTCCTAGCAGTGCATAGTCAACGCGTTTCAGGACGTGTCCAGTGCCCCTTTCATCAGGAAGGTTGGCTGGATTCTTCCAATCTTAGAGTAATGTAATTCAAAACCCAATTTATATAAGTCTGTTTGTCAAGGTAACAGGTTTACACATAAGAACTGGACCTTAAAAAAAAATCAAAATTTCAGTCTTTGCTGCCTAATAAAGGTCACTGCAGGAATCGTGTGGCAGAACGTTTTTATTTTCTTAGAGACGTTTTAGACAGAGCACATGCTGACTATAAAGGCCATGAAATCCCTTCTGTTTTTAATTGAGATAAGGGATGCGGTGGTCAGCAAAATTTCTGAGCCGTTCAGTCCCTTAGGGGTCAGCCCATTAAAGTCCATTTGGGGATACTCTTTTCTTTTTGGTTTAGGGGTCGGCCCATGGCCACTATGGCAGCTTGTGGTGTCCACCAAAAAAAGAAAAGAGAGCGGCGGGGACACCCTTGTAGTGTAGTAAGTTGGTTGACTTAGAAATGATAAAGGTCCAACAGTTTGGGGGGGGGGGAGGGAAATAACTAGCATCATGCAACATGCAGCCTTCCATGTGCACAGGTGGAGAAAAATCCCCCGTCTCCACGCAAAATGAATGTGGTCACTCTCGATGCCACTGGGGTCCCAATCCTGGGTCCTTAGAGGGGTCCCCAAGCGGGTGTTGTAAACTAGGTGAGTTCAGGGTTTAGGGGTCGGTCCTTGTCCACTATGGCAGCTTGTGGTGTCCACCAAAAAAAGAAAAGAGAGAGGCGGGGACACCTTTATAGTGTAGTAAGTTGGTTGACTTAGAAATGATAAAGGTCCATCAGTGGGGGAGGGGAAGAAAAAAAGGGAAACCACTTGCATCATGCAACATGCAGCCTTTCATGTGCACAGGTGGAGGAAAACCCTGTCTCCACTCTCAATGCCAGGGGAGGGGTCCCAATCCTGGGTCCTTAGAGGGGTTCCCAGGCGGGTGTTGTAAACTAGGTGAGTTCAGGGAGAGCTAAAAAAAAAAAAAGCCCCTTGGTGATCTGATAGAGAGACCCCTGTAGACATCTATGTGGGAATCTGGCAATGAACTTCTGGTTCAAAGCAACTTGATGTTTATTTAGGCAGATGACACCGACTTATTCTTAAATAGATGACTACAGGCCCTCTGCTGATTGGCTCGCAACAGGGCTTTTTTTTTTTTTTTTTTTTTTTTTTTTTAGATCTCGCTGAACCCACCTTGTTTCACATTGTTGGTCAGGTCAAACAAAGACATGTCCATCAAGTTTCATAGGTGAGCGAGACTTACGTATGCATTCGCTTCTGCGTGCGAGATTGGTGGGACGGGGCGCTTTAATTTTTTTTCTTTCCTTATTTATTTTTTTTATTTTTACACTTTCTTTAAAAAAAAAAAATGGGTCACTTTTATTCCTATTACAAGGAGTGTAAACATCTCTTGTAATAGAAAAAAAAAAGCATGACAGAACTTCTTTAACCACTTAAGGACCAGTCCTCTTTTGTTAAATGTGTTGTTTACAAGGTAAAAACAGTTTTTTTTTTTTTTTTTTGCTAGAAAATTACTTAAAACCCCCCAAACATTATACAATTTTTTTTTCTAACACCCTAGAGAATAAAATGCAATACTTTCTGTCACACCATATTTGCGGTCTTACAAGCGCACTTTTTTTGGAAAAAATACACTTTTCTTAATTAAAAAATAAGACATCAGTAAAGGTAAGCCTATTTTTTTTTACTTTGTGGAAGATAATGTTAAGCTGAGTAAATTGATACCCAACATGTCACGCTTCAAAATTGTGAATGGAGACAAACTTTTACCCTTTAAAATCTCTATAGGCAAAGTTTAAAAATTCTACAGGTTGCATGTTTTGAGTTACAGAGGAGGTCCAGGGCTAGAGCTATTGCTCTCGCTCTACCGATCGCAGCGATACCTCACATGTGTGGTTTGAACACCGTTTTCATATGCGGGCGCTACTCACATATGCGTTTGCTTCTGCACGCGAGCTTGGCGGGACGGGACGCTTTAAATTTTTTTTTCCCCTTATTTATTTTACTTTTTTTTTTTTTTAATTTCTACGCTTTCTTTATAAAAAAAAAAATGTATGGGTCACTTTTATTCCTATTACAAGGAATGTAAACATCCCTTGTAATAGAAAATAAGCATGACAGGACCTCTTAAATGTGAGATCTGGAGGTCAAAAAAAACCTCAGATCTAACATTTACACTTAAAAGCAATAAAAAAAAAAAAATTAAAAATAAAAAGGCTTTTGTTTGATACTAAAAAAAAAAAAAAATCCCCTTTAAGACCATTGGGTGGAAGTGATGTTTGATGTCGCTTCCGTCATCCAATGGTATGGAGCTGAGTGGGGGCCATCTTTCCCTCACTCAACGCCATGCTTCAGAGATAAAATGACCCGATCATCTCCGCTGCTACCAACGGCTCTGGTAAGTGGCAGGGACCACCGGGGAGTGGCGGGGCACCTCTCACACCACTGATAACAGTGAGCTCGCAGTGAATCTGCTGCAGAGACCACTATTACACCTACCGGGTGTAGGTCAAAAAAAAAAACCAGAAGGCATTTGTAGCGCTGGTAGATTTTTAATCTACCGCTGATAGGTAAATCTAGTGGGTCGCTTATTAGAGGAAGTTAGATTTGCCTCTGTTCCAGCTTGGCTGAGTTGCGTGTAGTTCCACACTGTGCCAGTGGGTGTCATTGTCACCATGGGCTGGTGTTGGAAAGGCAACGTGTTGAAGCATATAAGTGCTCCTCTGTCCCGGAGATAACTCGGTGGAGGTGGTCCTCCGAGTTGCATTCTGGGAGAGGGTATTTATGGGACAGACGCCATGTTCTGAGGTTCGTTTTCAGCCACCTGCTGGCCCTCCTGGCTGAAAGGTATGTATTAAGAGTACCACCTTGTGGTCCTCCGTTCCGGAGGCCCACGTCGCTGCGGCGTGTGGGTGGGCCCGGAAGCCTGTCTGGGGCCTACCACAGCAGCACAGGAAGGATCCTGAGCTGTCTATCCTGAGAGAAGAAGCTGGACAACCGAGGAGATCCCAGGGGAGGACCCGTCATGGAGGGATCATGCAGAGTGCTGGTCTGGAGAGGGGCCTGGTGACTCGGTTGGAGGACGTATCCTGAAGTAGTCTTACTGCATAGTACTGCCAGGTTGGCTTAAAGGTTCAAGTACTCTGTCTGACATTCATCGCAAACCAATACATCCTGTGGCAGAGGATCGTACGGGTTTTATTTCAAACAAGTCTGTGGCAGAGACATTTGTTCGTGCTACGTACTGGCTGCTAGGCAAGTAAGAGAGGTCTATCCAGGCGGGCAAAGATTGAATCCCACAAGGGGAGCGCATTCAACTACAAATGTTCAATTCCAGAGAATGTTCTAAAGAATACTAAGGAAAGGTATTTGAGCTTCCCTGAAGCTTTCCTTCTGCCTCTTTCCTGCTACTTCTTTCATTTGTTCATTAAAGCATTGGAAAACATACTCAAGTGTTTGGTGCTTATATCGTCCAGAGGTAAACTCAACGGAATCCTAGACCCGGTGCCGGTGAAACAGAGGGAAGGAGAGTGAAGGTAACAGCCTGCTTTAAACCAGCAGCTCCACCGAGAGTTAGTGCTACACATTTATTTTAAAAAAGAATAGTACATCACAGGTACAGTACAGGTACTAGTGATCACAAATATATATAAAATATAAGTAAAAATGGATAAAAAAAGCAACGTGGGGAGCAAGCATAGAGAATCCGACGCGTTTCATCCTCAAAGACTTCTAGTGGGGCCATATGACCTACACCATATGGAGTCCCTCCATTTTCTTTTATCTCTATCCCGGTCCGATTGAGGCCTTTTTGTGTGCAACAGCAACCTCCAGAAGCCCCCCCGTGGGTGGAAGTTTGTTACCACGTTGGAGAACCATAAGGAACCAGGACTCTCTGGCCTGACCACCACAGATGAGGAGTGGAACTATCCCTCATAGAGTGACCATCTTCCAACCAATCGTAACCCTGTGGCACTGGGTCCACATACGCCTTATTGACTACGAAACGGTAAGTGGGTCCACCAAATCTGGTAAGAGTATCCATCTTATTCTTCTTACAGAGGATTTCTCCACAACTGCACAGTTATTTACACATTGTTTGTGCATCCTGTGTCCAATTGAAGATTTGCTATCAAGCATGGGATGGACACATTTTTTAATTTTTATTCTTTAGTCCCCTTCAGTGAACTTTTTTGTGTATCTATCACCTTTTCATAGGATGTCACAGTTCATGTTCCCTTTTTCTATCGTGCTACACTATATATTTTTAACTCTAACCCGGTAACCGTTACATTTTTTCAAAGCGTCGCCTATGGAGATTTTTAGATACCGTAGTTTGTCGCCATTCCACGAGCGTGCGCAATTTCAAAGCATGGCATGTTAGGTATCTATTTACTCGGCGTTTACATCATCTTTCACATTATACAAAAAAATTGGGGTAACTTTACTGTTAAGTTTCGTTTGAAAGACCGCTGCGTAAATACCGTGTGACATAAAATATTGCAATGATCACCATTTTATTCCATAGGGTCTCTGCTATATATATATATATATATATATATATATATATATATATATATATATATATATATATATATATAATGTTTGGGGGCTCAGGCATGAAAGGGTTGAGGTGACAAATGTAAAAAAAAATGTTTAAAGCGCCCCGTCAAATCACACATGTGAGGTATCGCCGCAATCATCAGAGCGAGAGCAATAATAATAGCACCAGGCCTCCTCTGTAACGCTAACCTGGTAACCGTTACATTTTTTAAAGCGTCGCCTTTGGAGATTTTTAGATACCTTCGTTTGTTGCCATTCCACGAGCGTGTGCGCAATTTCAAAGCATGACATGTTATGTATCTATTTACTCTGCGTTACATCATCTTTCACATTATACAAAAAAATTGGGGTAAGTTTACTGTTTAGTTTTTGTTTTGTTTTTTAATTAATGAAAGTGTCTTTTTTTTCCCCAATAAATGCGTTTGAAAGACCACTGCATTAATACCGTATGACATAAAATATTGCAATGATCACCATTTTATTCCCTAGGGTCTCTGCTAAAATATATATATATATATATATATATATATATATATATATATATATATATGTGTATATATATATGTATATATACATATATATATATATATATGTAAAATTTTTGGGGGTTCTAAGGAATTTTCTAGCAAAAAATACAGATTTTAACTTGTAAGCAACAAATGTGAGAAATAGGCTTAGACGTGAAAGGGTTAAAGGGCAAGGTCCTATGCTGCGTACACACGAGCGGAATGTCTGATAGAAAAAATCAGACGGAGTCCTTTCATTGTATAATCCGCTCGTGTGTATGCCTCATCGGACCTTTTTTTTTTCAAAAATTCTGACAGATCTAGAAAAAGCACATGTTCTAAATCTTTCCACCGGAACTCCGCCGGAACCAGTTCCTATCGGGAAAACCACTTGTCTGTATGCTGTTCCGACGGACCAAAAACGACGCATGCTCTGAAGCACGTAAGAGACAGAAGCTATTGGCTACTGGCTATTGAACGTCCTTTTTCTGGTTCCGTCGTACGTGCTGTACGTCACCGTGTTCTGGATGGTCCGACTTTGGTCGGACTTTAGTTTGACCGTGTGTAGGCAAGACCGTTTGAATGGAATTCCGTCGGAGAACCCTTCGGAGTTTAGTCTGATGGCAAAACCGGTCGTGTGTGCGCGGCTAAACACATAGGCAAGCAGTTTGTTTGGAAGGTGGTGGACCACTTCACCAGTGGTGCATACAGTCACAGTTGGCCACATACAGCACATGAATTTTGGAGGAGAAGGACTTTGGTGCAATATAAGTTGTGATTAACATGTTGAAGACATGTTTTGGTGACACATGGACATTTATTTATTTAATTTTCATATGGGTATTTAAAAAATGTGATTTTTTTATGTACATATATATGAATGTAAACATGAAATCCAAATGGTAAAGCATAAGAAACACCTGGGCAAACTTACCATCTGTGCATGTACCAATGGATCCATAACTGCTAATAGTATTCAATGAGAATCCATAAGACAACAGCAAGAACGGCGAAGAGGCAGTGAACGCAGACAGTTGTACGGAAAGACCTAATTCTACCGTGGCCCAAGAATATTCTGTTCCTGGCATTTTATTCCAAGATACATCTAAAAGTTTGCCACTGTTAAACAGTATGTTTGGAGTATCAGAGGTTATGGCAATGATCACGGCAAAGTTCAGGTAAGTAGTAATAGTTGATATGCTGTAGAAAGAGCAGTATTTGTTAACTGGTGGGACTGCCATAAAAACCTGACCGATCAGCCCTGCCAGGCCTTTTCCAAAGAACAACACTTCGATAATTGCATTGGCCGAGATATTAATTGGTTTCAGTGGCCCCACGTCAATCTCCAGCACTTCTCCGGCATCAAGGGTTGACTTGAATCTGTTTTTCAATCTTAGGTCTGAATAGTATTGCACGATTGTCCTCTGGGAAGCTAAAACGTAAGCTTTGTCAAGCACTGTTTTTGCAGTAGGCGCAACGATAAAGTTTGTACCCCAGCTAGATACCGGCGTCAGCTGTTCGTAGATGTGGTTGCAAGACAGCTTAGGCCCTATGCACGAGTGGCCACTCAGCACGGCTACAGGTTTCTGAGATACGATCCTGGTACCTGAGAGATCCTTTGTACTTTGGATTTGGATAGCCGCGTAAGAGGACAAACTAACGGTGAGAACCTTTTTAGGCCCATATTTCTCACCTTTGTAAGTGACCGTTACCGCTAGGTAGATATACACAGTGGTGGACTCTTCTGTACTCACCACCGCAAACTCCTTAAATCCACCAGTTAACCCTGACGCTAATCCTGACTCTAACCCCAACCCTAACCCATACTCTTTCCCTGAATCTTTCCCTGACTCTTTTCCCGACTCTTTTCCCGAATCTTTCCCTGACTCGTTTTCATACTCTTTGCCTGACTCGTCTCCAGACTCTTTCCCTGACTCTTTTCCCGACTCTTTCCCTAACCCTAACCCTAACCCTACTAGCCTTAATCCTGATCGCATACCTAGCCCTTCATTTTCTGAAGGAGTCACTATGTAATACTCTGTTCCAAGCTCATGAACAGGGTACACAATGCTAGTATCGGAGCTCAGCCCTTTTTTATTTATGGACGAAACGGAAATGTCTTTGTCAGACTTGATGAGGATCACGTTCTTGGAAGTACCTACTCCTGACAACTCCATGGACAAAGGAATGGGAACTTTGGTGTAGATGGTTGAAGCTTTTCTGATCTGTTCGTTGTAGTATGAAACATCCTTTATCCAGACAGATACTTTTGTTCGTGAACTGTACGTGGTGATATGTAGCTCCAGGAATTCGGAGTTTAATGGGCCAGTCTTATCATTCTGCAAGAAAACTGTAACAAAGATTTTGCCACAAGAACTTGCTCTGCAGCAACCTAGAATAAAATGCAAAAAGTAACATGGTACGATTTAGGATTTGGAATATAGAAAATATTATAAATATATCATATTTAGGAGAGCTAAAACAACTAAAGCTTATCTAAACCCAAAAACAGAAATGGAGCTTAACCAGTTGTTGCCCACCCACAGTACATTTAATCATCTCACGCAAATCGCCGTACGTGCACGTCGGTACTTTGACCTTAATTACCGGGGTTACTACCAAACTAATATAACCCCTACCATAACCCCGGTATATTCAGAAACAGAGCGCGGTTCTCTTTGAGACAAAAGTGGTCTCTGCGGCGGATTCGCCGAAAGATCACTTTTATCGGGGGGAGCTTACCGGAGCCATCGGTGGTGGCAGAGACGATCGCGTCCTTTTCCCCTGTGAGTCTGGATGCCGAGTGAGGGAAAGATGTCCCTCACTCGGCTCCTCAACATTAAATGGCAGAAGCAAAGCCAAATGTCACGTCAAACATTTTAATTTTTTTTCTTGCATTTTTTCTCATGCATTTAAGTCTAAATGTTAGTTCTGAGGTCCGCTTTGAGATAACAGTGGTCTCTGCAGTGGATTCGCCACAAGCTCACTGTTATCGGCGATAAGAGAGGTGCCACACCCCCCCACCGCTCCCTGGTGAATAAATGAATGAAGAATTTGTATAGCGATACAAATGCAAACTGAATTGCCTCAAGGCCTGGTGGTCCCTGTCCCTGTCGCTTACCGGAGCCATTGGTAGCGGCGGAGACGAACGCGTCCTTTCATCTCTGAGGCATGGAGTTGAGTGAGGGAAAGATGAGCCCCCACTTGGCTCCGTACCATTGGATGACGTTTGACGTCGCTTCCGCCCAATGGTCTTATGCCCCGTACGCAATGTTCAATGGGAGCTTGTTGTTGGAAATTCCGACCGTGTGTAGGCTCCATCGGACATTCTCTATCGGAATTTCCGTCATACAAAATTTGAGATCTGGATCTCAAATTTTCCGACAACAAAATCCGTTTTTCGGAAATTCCAAAAGTCATTTAAAACTACTCGCAGCTATTGCATTGCTGGTCCCACAATACACATAGAAGTTCATTGATAAAAACGGCATGGGAATTCCCCACAGGGGAACCCCGAACCAAATTTTTTTAAAAAAATGACGTGGTGGGTCCCCCTAAATTCCATACCAGGCCCTTCAGGTCGTCACAGGGAATGCCACAGGGAAGTTCCGTCATGTCCCGTACGTCAGAGGGGGCAGGGTCACCGGGTGGCCCCGCCCCCTGTTGTTTAAGAACCGTCAGAAGAGGAGACGCGTCACACAGCGGGAGCCTCCGACCATGCCAGCATGGATGTGGAGCGGCCCGGAGAAGAAGATGAAGAAGAGAAGAAGAGAAGAAGAGAAGAAGATGAAGAGGAGAAGAAGATGAAGAGGAGAAGAAGATGAAGAAGAGAAGAAGATGAAGAGAAGAGCGGGAGCCTCCCTCCCTGCCATCATGGATACGGAGCGGCCCGAGGAGAAGAAGGGAAGAAGACGCCGCGGAGGAGATGCTGGACGAGAACACCGGAGGAAGAACCAGAAGAACCAGAAGAACCAGAAGAAGAAGAAGATGAAGGAAGATAGAAGAAAGAAGAAAGAAGAAGCATTTAAATAAAGGAATTGTCAAAAACTGTCTCTTGTCATTTTTAACATTTTTGACAGTTTTTTAGTTAAATGGTAGGGGTACTTTTGTACCCCCTTACCATTTCACACAGGGGGAGGGCCGGGATCTGGGGGTCCCCTTGTTAAAGGGGGCTTCCAGATTCCAATAAGCCCCCCGCCCGCAGACCCCCACAACCACCGGCCAGGGTTGTGGGGATGAGGCCCTTGTCCTCATCAACATGGGGACAAGGTGTTTTGGGGGGCTACCCCAAAGCACCCTCCCAATGTTGAGGGCATTTGGCCTGGTACGGTTCAGGAGGGGGGGCGCTCTCTCGTCCTCCCCTCTTTTCCTGCGGCCAGCCAGGTTGCATGCTCGGATAAGGGTCTGGTATGGATATTTTGGGGGACCCCACGCCATTTTTTAAAAAAAGTTTGGTGCGGGGTTCCCCTTAATATTCATACCAGACCTGAAGGGTCTGGTACGGAATTTAGGGGGACCCCCACGTCATTTTTTTTTTAAATTTTGGCCGGGGTTCCCCTTAATATCCATACCAGAACTGAAGGGCCTGGTATGGAATTTAGGGGGACCCCCACGTCATTTTTTTTTTAAATTTTGGTTTGGGGTTCCCCTGTGGGGAATTCCCATGCCGTTTTTATCAATGAACTTCTATGTGTATTGTCGGACCGGCAATGCAATAGCCGCGAGTAGTTTTAAATGACTTTTTTTCCTTTGAAATGTCATTTTGCTGTCAGACTGTTCTAAACAAGGGAAACATGCGCCCCTTTACAGGCATACTATAGACACCCCCCAGCTACGAAATTTAAAGGGATATTACACTTTTATTGTTTGACTTTAAGCATTATTAAAATCACAGCTCATGAAAAAAACAGCCGTTTTTAAAACTTTTTTTTGCATTGATCCATGTCCCCTGGGGCAGGACCTGGGTCCCCAAACACTTTTTATGACAATAACTTTCATATAAGCCTTTAAAATTAGCACTTTTGATTTCTCCCATAGACTTTTAAAGGGTGTTCCGCGGCATTTGAATTTGCCGCGAACACCCCAAATTGTTCTCTGTTCGGCGAACTTGCGAACAGCCATTGCTCGAGTCGAACATGAGTTCAACTCAAACTCGAAGCTCATCCCTACTCGGAATCAAGCCGAAGAGCCGCACTGGCTATTGAACTTCATTTCTCTCTGCTCGTCGTACGTGTTGTACGTCACCGCGTTCCTGACGTTCGGAATTTCCGACAAGATTTGTACGACCGTGCGTATGCAAGACAAGTTTGAGCCAACATCCGTCGGAAAAAAAAAAACATTTTGTTTGTTGTTGGATTTTGTTGTCGGAAAAATCTATCATGTGTACAGGACATTAGAATGTGAATGTCTGTAGATGTAGGGATTTTAGTTTTAGGGTGGACTTACACTTTAAGTTATTCAAAAATTGGGACGTATCCGAATTTCTGAATCACAAAAGTAGCAGATTTCAACAAATCCGAAATAAACCCAAAATAAATGATAACGAAATGAATTATGCAAATTCAAATTCGGAAAATGAATTCAAATTCGAAAAAGAATTCAAATTCGAAATGGAAACATATTGCAATAAATAGTGTAAGGTATTAAAGTGAAATAAGATGATGATTCCTACTTAGGCTGCTTTTTACAATAGAATAGAAAAGAAAAGAAATTAACAAGATTAGAATGGAATAGAAAATAAAAGAATAGGTCCTGTCATTTTTTCTATCACAAGGGATGTTTACATTCCTTGTAATAGGAATAAAAGTGACTCAATTTTTTTTTTTTTTAAAGGACAGTGTAAAAATAAAAAAATAAAAAGTAAAATATATACGAAAAAATAAAGAAAAAATGTAAAAAGCGCCCTGTCCCGCCGAGCTCACGCGCAGAAGCGAACGCACATGTGAGTCGCGCCTGCATATGAAAACAGGGGTTCAAACCGTACATGTGAGGTATCGGCCCGATCGTTAGAGCGAGAGCAATAATTTGAGCCCTAGACCTCCTCTGTAATTCAAAACTGGTAACCTGTAGAAATTTTTAAACTTCGCCAATGGAGGATTTTTAAGGGCCAAAGTTTGTCGCCATTACGCACAATTTTGAAGCGTGACACGTTGGGCATCAATTTACTTGGTGTAACATTATCTTTCATAATATTAAAAAAAATGGGCTAATAACTACTGTTATTTTTTAATTAAAAAAAAAGTGTATTTAAAAAAAAAAAAATTGCTCTCGTAAGACGCAAAAACTGTGTGACATAAAGTATTGCAATAACAGCCATTTTTTCCTCTAGTGTGTCTGAAAAAAAAATTTTGTTTGGGGGTACTAAGTAATTTTCTAGCAAAAATTTTCTAGCTACAGGCATCATTCAGATATCCTTGTTTTCAGCCAGCGATTCTGTGCACCATAAGAATGATCATAGCGACAGTTACGCCACTTGATCGTTCTTACAAGTGATGGGAGGGGACACCCGCCGCCATCCCATGCTCCCGTGCTTCTCCGGACTCTCCCATGCCATTGGGGACCCCGGAGAAAGAATCGTCTGGCGCCGGATGACGACCAGTCATCTCTATGACCGTTGGAGGCCCGCCTGATGTCACGCCTGAGTTCCCGGAAGTAAACAAAGCCGAGATCGCAGCTGTCGGCATGAGATCGGTGAATTTTTTTTCTTAATCTCATGCTTTCCAGCCTGGAGGAGAGATGATGATCTTATTGACCCCGCACCTCTCCATAAAGAGGGCCTGTCATGAACAATTCCTATTACAGGGGATGTTTACCCCTCCTGCCGCCATCTGGTGCTTCTCCGGGCTCTCCTGTGCCACTGGGACCCGGAGAAAGAATCATCCAGTGCCAAATGACGACAATAGAGATTTCCAGCGACCAGATGGTCATCAGTCATCTCTATGACTGTTGGAGGCCCGGACGCGACGTTATGACGTCACGCCCGGGTTCCCGGAAGTAAACAAAGCCGCGATCGCGGCTGTCAGCATGAGATCGGTGAATTTTTTTTCCTCGATCTCATGCTTTCCAGCCTGGAGGAGAGATGATGATCTTATTGACCCTGCATCTCTCCATAAAGAGGACCTGTCACGAACGATTCCTATTACAAGGGATGTTTACCCCTCCCACCGCCATCCGGTGCTTCTCCGGACTCTCCTGTGCCACCGGAGACCCGGAGAAAGAATCATCCAGCGCCGGATGATGACGATAGAGATTTCCGATGACCAGATGGTCAACGGTCATCTCTATGACCATCGGAGAAGTAAACAAAGCCGCGGTCGCGGCTGTCGGCATGAGATCTGTGAATTTTTTTCTCTCGATCACATGCTTTCCAGCCTGGAGGAGAGATGTGGGGTCTTATTGACCCCGCATCTCTCCATAAAGAGGACCTGTCACGAACGATTCCTATTACAAGGGATGTTTACATCCCTTGTAATATGAATAAAAGTGTTAAAAAAAAAATGTTGTAAAAGAAAGTAAAAAAAAAAAAATAAAGTAAAATAAAAAATAAAATAATAAAAAAAAAGTTTAAAATGCCCCTGGTAGCTCGCGCCCAGAAGAGAACACACACGTTAGTCCCGCCCACATATGTAAACGCCGTTCAAACTACACATGTGAGGTATCGCCGCGTGTGTTAGAGCGCGAGCAACAATTCTAGCACTAGACCTCCTCTGTAACTCTAAACATGTAACCTGTAAAAAAATTTTTAAAGCGTCGCCTGAAGTTTGGCGTCATTCCACAAGCGGGCGCAATTTTAAAGCATGACCTGTTAGGTATCTATTTACTCGGCGTAACATCATCTTTCGCATTATACAAAAAAATTGGGCTAACTTTACTGTTTTGTTATTTTTTAAAATCATAAAACTGATTTTTTTTTTTTTTTGTTGCGCAAATACAGTGCGAGATAAAAAGTTGCAATGACCGCCATTTTATTCCCTAGGGTGTCTGCAAAAAAAAAAAAAATATATATATAATGTTTGGGGGTTCTGAGTAATTTTCTAGCAAAAAAATTTCGGCCGAAGGGGTAAAAGCTTCCAGAGCTCAAGTAGAACTAAAGGCATTTTTTTTAATGATATATATGGGAATATATGTCCCATGTCATGTGATCCAGTCAGTAACTCTTATCTTAGGAAGGCTACACTTACTCCTGCACTGTGTCTATGGAGGAAATATTTAGCCACCCTTGGACAACAGCGTTGTCACCCCATGGAGAGGGTAGTGTTAAATCGACTAGTAGACTTTGATGGACTTTACTAGACAGGTGCGGTTCGTCTCGTTCCGAATTGAAATGCGGACGAATTTTCGTTTTTTCAGGAAATTACGATGTATCCGAATTTCCGAATTACAATAGTACCGAATTTAAGCGAATCCGAAATAACGAAATAAAAATTTGGACGAAATTCAAATTGTTTTCGAATACTTTTCGAGTTCAAATAGTTTTCAAATTCTAATAGTTTTCTAATTTCCAAAGAGAAAAAAATAGAATATAAAATAAAGGAATAGTATAGGGATAAAAATTGAATAGAAAAAAAAATAACAGAAAAAAAAAAGAATAGAATATAATAGAGTAAAACAGAACAAAATAGAATAGAAAATAAAAGAACAGAATAGACTAGAATATAATAGAAACAAATAGAATAGAATAACATAGAAACAATTTAACCATCTTCTGAAATTCGAATTTCAAATTGAAGAAATTTGAAGTTGAATGCATAAGAAAAGAATAAAATAGAAAAGAATAGACTATAATAGAATAGAAAAAAAAATAATAAAAAAAAAAATAGAATATGATAGAATAGAATAGAATAGAATAGAATAGAAAGAATATAACCATTTTTCAAAATTCAAATCAATTCAAATTTGAAAAGAATAGATTAGAATAGAATAGAACATAACAGAATAGTATAGAAAAACACAACAGAATAGAATAGAATGAATATAACTATCTTCCGAAATTTGAATTTCACATAGAATACATTTGAATAGAAAAGAATAGAATAGAATAGAATAGAATGGAAAATAATAGAATAGAATAGAATAGAAAAAAAATAGAATAAAATAAACAAATAGGAAAAGAATACAATAAAAAAAACTATGGAATAGAATAGAATGGAATAGACTAGAAAGAATATAACCATTTCCTAAAATTCAAATAGAATCAATATGAATTTGAATAGAATAGAAAAGAATATATTAGAATAGGAAGATGGTTATATTCATTCTATTATATTATATTCTGTTGTTTTTTTTCTATACTATAGTGTGTGTTTCCTATTCTGTTTTTTTAATTCTATTCTTTACTATTCTATTCAAATTTCAGAAGATGGTTATAATAGATCCCCCAGCAACAATAGTACCCCCAGCAACAATAGATCCCCCAGAAACAACAGATGTACCCCAGCAACAATAGACCCATCCCTCAACAATAGATCCCCCAGCAACAAGAGATCTACCCCAGCAACAATAAACCCATCCCTCAACAATAGATCCCCCAACAACATTAGATCCCCCAGCAACAAGAGATCTACCCCAGCAACAATAAACCCATTCCTCAACAATAGATCCCCCAGCAACAATAGATCCCCCATCAACAACAGATCTACCCCAGCAACAATAAACCCATTCCTCAACAATAGATCCCCCAGAAACAACAGATCTACCCCAGCAACAATAAACCCATCCCTCAACAATAGATCCCCCAGCAACAATAAACCCATTTCTCAACAATAGATCCCCCAGCAACAATAGTACCCCCAGCAACAATAGATCTACCCCAGCAACAATAAACCCATCCCTCAACAATAGATCCCCCAGCAACCATAAACCAATTTCTCAACAATAGATCTCCCAGCAACAATAGATCCCCAGCAACAATAGACCCATCCCTCAACAATAGATCCCCCAGCAACAATAAACCCATTCCTCAACAATAGATCCCCCAGCAACAATAGATCCCCCAGCAACAATAGACCCATCCCTCAACAATAGATCCCCCAACAACATTAGATCCCCCAGCAACAACAGATCTACCCCAGCAACAATAAACCCATTCCTCAACAATAGATCCCCCAGCAACAATAGATCTCCCAGCAACAATAGATCCCCAGCAACAACAGATCTACCCCAGCAACAATAAACCCATCCCTCAACAATAGATCCCCCAGCAACAATTGATCCCCCAGTAGGCAGCATTAATAGACCCTCCAGCAGCCAGCAACAATAGACCCCTCCCTCAACAGTAGATCCCTCCCCGCAAAAATTGACCTACTAGTAACATAAGACCCCTCCCCTCCTCCAGCAACAATAGATCCCCCAGCAGCTGGCATCATTGGACCCTTCAGCACACCCCACTACCCCTTGCCACTGCATACATTAAGTGCTGGAGGTGCGGGAACTGCGTGGTATGCAATAAAATGTATTAAACTTACCGCATGCAAAAGCTAGCAACATACATAGCTTCAGGAAATGTGGCATCTTCATTCTGCATCAAAATAAGAATATGAGAAATGATTAGTAATAAAACAAAAAAACGTAAAGACAAAACATTTTAGGGGGGGTGTTGGATGGAGTAGGAAACTGTTTAAAACCCTGTCAGATCTGTATTGCCTGGGTCAAACCAAAAAAAAAAACAAGGGAAGGGCCGGTCCAACATGGCATGGTAAATAATAGGGAAGGCCAGAAGAGCTCACATGATTGCTAACAGGTTATATAGGGGGTCACTTACCTGATTGGGTGGTGGTATCCTAATAAGGAGAAGTAGTATTGGGAGGATTGTTGCAAGCTGTTTGTGATCTGTACACAACTTTCCATCCCACCCTCCCAATATTCCGGTACGCACCAAATTTAACCAATGTAAAAATCATAGAACAGCTTTTTTTTGGGGGGGGGGATTACTTAGAATGCCCCCAAAAATGACATATAGAGAATAAAATGAGTCTTGCAAGTTTTGGGGGGGGAAAAAATACACTTTAATGAATTTGAATGCACATTACACAATATAACACCCAATTGTTTGGTAAAATATAAAAGATGATGTTACACCGAGTAAATAGATACCTAACATGTTAGACGCTAAAATTTTGTATACACCCGTGGAACGACATCAAACTACGGCACTTAAAAATCTTCATAGGTGAGGCTTTAATTGTCTTTACAGGTTAGTTTAGAGTTAAACAGGAAGTCTTGTGCTGTAATTATTGCACTTTGATTAATCACTTGCCTACTGGGCACTTACACCCCTTTTCTGCCAGTAAATTTTGTAACAAAGTAATTTTTCGCCTTCACTGATGTGCACTGATGAGTCGGCACTGATGGGCACTGATAGGCTGAACTGGTGGGCATTGATGAGGTGGCACTTATGGGCACTGATTAGGTGGCACTGATGAGGAGGCACTAATATGCCGCACTTATGGGCACTGTTAGGTGGCACTGACGGGCACTAATAGGCGGCACTGATGGGCACTAATAGCCGACACTGGTGGGCACTGATAGGCGGCACGGATAGGCGGTACTGATGGGCATTGATGGGTGGCACTGATGGGCAACACTGATGGGCATTACTGATGGGCATTGATTGACAGCAGTGATGGGCATTGATGGGCAGCACTGATAGGCGGCACTGATTGCCAGCACTGACTGGCATCGCCACGCGGCACTGATTGTTGGCACTTGTGGGCAGTGGCGGGCACTGATTGCTGCCACTGGTGGGAACTGATAGCTGGCATTGGTGGGCAATGGTGGGCACTGATTTGTGACACTATTTTGCAATACTGTAATCAGTGCCCTGATTTCATTCCTAGATGTCCCCCTGTGTGGAGATGCCGCTGATCGGCTCTCCTTGCCACACACTCTGTCAGTGTGAGGCGAGGAGCGCCAATTACCGGCACTTCCTTGTTTACATGTGACCGGCTGTGATTGGACACAGCCGATCACATGGTTAAAGAGCCGCGGACGCCCCCGTCCCCGAGATCGGGGTCGCGCCGTGTCCTAGCAACACGGCGTGGGTGCGATCGCCGCGCTGCATGCCCCCGCGGGTGCAAGAGAGCAGCCTTTTTGGGACGGCGTCGTATGATGGCATCCCAGAACAAGGGCCGCCCTGTCGTCATTTGACGGCAGCAGTTAAAGTGATTGTAAAGTCTCGTTTAAAAAATAAATAACAAACATGTTATACTTACCTCCTACAGTGCAGTGGATTTGCACAGAGCAGCCCCGATCCTCCCCTTCCCGGGTCCCACTTTGCTGCCCCCATCCCCTCCCTCCTGTCGAGTGCCCCCCACAGCAAGCAGCTTGCTATGGGGGCACCCGAAACCGATCTGTAGTTCTGTGTGGCCATTTAGACCACGGAGCTGCCATTCTGCCCCCCCCCCGATTGGCTAACTGACTTTGGTTGACAGCCGTGGGAGCCAATGGCACCGCAACTGTGTCTCAGCCAATCAGGAGGGTGAGTCAGGGACAGCCAAGGGACTTGTGAACATTGCTGAACAGAGATGGGGCTCATGTAAGTATGGGGGGGGGGACTGCTACACACAGAAGGCCTTTATCTTAACCACTTCAGCCCCGGAAGATTTTACCCCCTTCCTGACCAGAGCGCTTTTTGCGATTCGGCACTGCGTCGCTTTAACTGACAATTGCGCGGTCGTGCGACGTTGCACCCAAACAAAATTGACGTCCTTTTTTTCCCACAAATAAAGCTTTCTTTTGGTGGTATTTGATCGCCAATGCGATTTTTATTTTTTGCGATATAAACAAAAAAAAGTGACAATTTTGAAAAAAAAAGCAATTTTTTTTACTTTTTGCTATAATAAATATCCCCCAAAAATCCCCCAAAAATATATTATTTTCCTTAGCAGATATGAATTCTTCTACATATTTTTGGTAAAAAAAAAAAAATTGCAATATATTGATTATAGCGTCTATTGATTATAGCGTCTACAAAATAGGGGATAGTTTTATGGCATTTTTATTAATATTTTTTTTTATTAGTAATGGCAGCGATCTGCGATTTTTATCGTGACTGCGACATTATGGTGGACACATCGAACACTTTTGACACTATTTTGGGACCATTGTCATTTATACAGCGATCAGTGCTATAAAAATGCACTGATTACTGTGTAAATGACACTGGCAGGGAAGGGGTTAAAAACAGGGGGCGATCAAGGGGTTAAGTGTGTCCTAGGGAGTGAGACTTTTATCAGGATCCCCATCAAATCCCCCCCTTACATCAAAGTCTTCATCAGAGCTTCCCTTACATCAAGGTCCTCATCAGAGCCCCCCTTTTATCAGGGTCCCCATCAAAGCCCCCCCTTTACATCAAAGTCCTCATCAGAGCCTCCCTTACAGCAAGGTCCTCATCAGAGCCCCCCTTTTATCAGGGTCCTCATCAGTGCCCCTCCTTACATAGGGTTCCTAATTAGAGTACTCCCTTATATCAAAGTCCCCATCAGAGTCCTCTCCTTAAACCAGGGTCCCCATCCAAGCATCTTTTACATCAACATAATCAGGGTGGATTTGGGGTTAGAAGTGGAGGCTGAACTGTTCTAAATCCTTACACCACTGACCCTGCCTGCAGGCTGGACAAAATCTCTTATGCCCCGTACACACGGTCGGATTTTTCGAAGGAAAATGTTCGATGGGAGCTTGTTGTCGGAAATTCCGACCGTGTGTAGGCTCCATCGGACATTTTCCATCTGGATTCTAGTCACACAAAATTTGAGATCTGGATCTCAAATTTTCCGACAACAAAATCCGTTGTCGTAAATTCCGATCGTGTGTACACAATTCCGACGCACAAAGTTCCACGCATGCTCGGAATCAAGCAGAAGAGCAGCACTGGCTATTGAACTTCCTTTTTCTCGGCTCGTCGTACGTGTTGTACGTCACCGCGTTCTTGACGCTCGGAATTTCCGACAAGATTTGTGTAACCGTTGTGTATGCAAGACAAGTTTGAGCCAACATCCGTCGGAAAAAGTCCATGGATTTTGTTGTCGGAATGTGCAATCGTGTGTATGGGGCATTAGAGGGCTGGATGTGGCCCATGGCCATAGTTTGGAGACCCCTGCTCTATATGATTACTGCAAGTTTCTCTAAATATAAAGAGCCACTTGGGGCAGCAGAAAAAACGACTCTTGCCATGGGTCCTCCTCAACTGCAAGAATAAATACTCGTTAAGGGGTATAGAGGAATAGGCTGTAATACTTTCCTTATTCCTATTTCATGCAGGCTTCTACTACATGTGTGACCGATCCCTTGAAGCCTCTCTTCGAAGATGCTCGGACCAGTGGTCAAAAACTCTGGCGTCATCACATCACAATACAGAACCAGGACCATGACCAGGATGACGTGGACCCAGCCAAAACCCGGAACGACAGAGAGAAGAAGGGAGTGGTGGCTGCATGGGGAGTGAGAATAAAGGTGTTACAGCTAAATTTAGTTCTAGACCTAATGAAGATGTAACCCTTGCGAGGGGGGGGGGCACTGCAAAAGTATTTTTTTTTTTTTGTTAAAGCAGAACTTGACCCTAAAAGGGAAGTTCAGCTATATATTCTCTTCCCCCCACTTCTCTAACACTTCTGGACATTTTTTGGTGGTGGGGAGCAGGTACCTAGTTTTGGTAGGTACCCACTCTCACTTCTGGTGAGCAGGTACCTAGTTTTGGTAGGTACCCATTCCCACTTCTGGTCAGTGATTTCAGCAGAAGTTGGCCTCTTTCTTGCAGGCTTCTACTACACTGTGTGACCGATCCCTTGAAGCCTCTCTTCGAAGACGCTTGGACCAGTGGTCAAAAACTCTGGCGTCATCACATCACATAGTACAGAACTATGAGCATGACCAGGATGACGAGGACCCAGCCAAAACCCGGAGCGACAGAGAGAAGAGGAGAGTGATGGCTGCATGGGGATCAAGAATTAAGGTGTTACAGCTAAATTTAGTTCTAGATCTAATGAAGATGTAACTCTTGCGAGGAGGGGGGGGCACTGCAAAAGTATTTATTTTTGTTAAAGCAGAACTTGACCCTAAAAGGGAAGTTCAGCTATTATTCTCTTCCCCCCACTTTTCTAACACTTCTGGACATTTTTTGGTGGTGGGGAGCAGGTACCTAGTTTTGGTAGGTACCCACTCTCACTTCTGGTGAGCAGGTACCTAGTTTTGGTAGGTACCCATTCCCACTAGTGGTCAGTGATTCCAGCAGAAGTTGGTCTCTTTCTTGCAGGCTTCTACTACACTGTGTGACCGATCCCTTGAAGCCTCTCTTCGAAGACGCTTGGACCAGTGGTCAAAAACTCTGGCGTCATCACATAATACAGAACCATGACCATGGCCAGGATGACGAGGACCCAGCCAAAACCCGGAGCAACAGAGAGAAGAGGAGAGTGATGGCTGCATGGGGAGTGAGAATTAAGGTGTTACAGCTAAATTTAGTTCTAGACCTAATGAAGATGTAACCCTTGCAAGGAGAGGGGGGGGGGGCACTGCAAAAGTTTTTTTTTTTTTTTGTTAAAGCAGAACTTGACCCTAAAAGGGAAGTTCAGCTATATATTCTCTTCCCCTCACTTCTCTAACACTTCTGGACATTTTTTTGGTGGTGGGGAGCAGGTACCTAGTTTTGGTAGGTACTCACTCTCACTTCCGGTGAGCAGGTACCTAGTTTTGGTAGGTACCCATTCCCACTTCTGGTCAGTGATTCCAGCAAAAGTTGGCCTCTTTCTTGCAGGCTTCTACTACAGTGTGTGACCAATCCCTTGAAGCCTCTCTTCGAAGACACTCGGACCAGTGGTCAAAAACTCTGGTGTCATCACATCACAATACAGAACGAGAACCATGACCAGGATGACGAGGACCCAGCCAAAACCCGGAGCAACAGAGAGAAGAGGAGAGTGATGGCTGCATGGGGAGTGAGAATTAAGGTGTTACAGCTAAATTTAGTTCTAGACCTAATGAAAATGTAACCCTTGCAGGGCACTGCAAAAGTACTTTTTTTTTTGTTAAAGCAGAACTTGATCCTAAAAGGGAAGTTCAGCTATATATTCTCTTCCCCCCACTTCTCTAAAACTTCTGGACATTTTTTGGTGGTGGGGAGCAGGTACCTAGATTTGGTAGGTACCCGCTCCCACTTCCAGGTCAGTGATTGTAGCAGAAGTTAACCTCCCTCCCTGCTCGCAGCCTCTTGGGACATGCCACAGGTCCCAGGAGGCTGCGGGACCAATCACATGCCCGCTGTGGGAAGCTGTCTGTGGAGCCACAAGGAGTCACAGCCAGCTTCCCACACTAAACATGCTGGGGACCCCGAATACCGGCGTAGAACTGGCCCCGGGTGAAGACAGTGCTGGACCCTTGGATAGGTAAGTGTTCTTTTATTAACAGTCAGCAACTGCAGTATTTGTAGCTGCTAACTTGTAATGTTTTTTTTTTTTTCAGACAGGAAGCGAGAAAAGCTAAATATTTTTTTGAGTAGATGTTTTTGTTATTTGCTCAAACCCTAACTTTCCTAGTTACAATGAGAAACTAATATAATTGTGAATGGTAATAATCAGTTCATGACTTACCTGCTGGTGAGGAGCATTCAGTCCTGCCACTCAGGACTTGATGAGGTTTTCATATGCTCGGTCAAACAGCTCTGCAACTAAATCAAGTAATTGCAGAGAACATTGTACAGAGAAGAAATAGTGGCAAGAAACAAAGAGGAGTGGTTAAGAGTGCATGGTGAATACAGAAGGGATAATCATTTCACAATAATTTACGAATAATTTTAAGACATAAAAAAACTAGGGTGGAAATAATAACATAGTAAATGGTAGCACTTGCTGTAAAAGTTAAAGTGGTTCTAAAGGCAGATTTTTTTTTTTTCACCTTAAACCCCTTTACAACCACTTTTTGCCTTATTATAGTCTTACCTGTAGCTACCGTGAATTTCTCCTAAACTTGCACAGTTTAGGAGATATTCTCTGTATACGCATGTGCCTTTCTTCAGCTAGTGTGCCGTTACCGGCGGCTCCCACATGCATGTGCGGCTGTGACGTCATTGTGGCGCTGGCCAATCACAGCGCCGGAGCCCGTGATGCCCGGAAGTAACTCCGGGAGACATGTCGTTGGCCAAAGCGGTGTGCCAGGACCGCTGCGGGGGCTTCGATCTAAGGTAAGTATTTCATAATGAGCTAGTATGCTATGCATACTAGGTCATTAGGTCTTTGTCTTGTAGGGTCTTTTTTTTGTCCCCATGGGTTTATTATTATTATTATTATTATTATTATTATTAAAACCACTTTAATAAATTCCATTGCATTAAGATAAAAAAATGTTCCAGTAGTGATATCACCCCCTCACATTTCTATATATTTTCAGTACCTGTCTCAGTCCAGCTATGGACAAGTCCTGTCTCAGTCCAGCTATGGTCCTCTTCTCACAGGACACAGAGGTAGCAGCAGCTGCCATTGGCTCCTGCTGTTGTCAACCAAATCCTATGAGGAGGGCCAAGACATGCTGTATGTGTCTATGGATGCACACCGCCTGGCCCAGGAGCAAACCTACCCCGTTTTCTCCCATTGCAAGAGGATTGTTATGGGGTCAAGACATGCTGTATGTGTCTATGGATGCACACATCCTGGCTCAGGAGCAAGCCTACCCCGTTTTCTCCCATTGCAAGAGGATTGTTATGGGGTCAAGACATGCTGTATGTGTCTATGGATGCACACATCCTGGCTTGGGAGCAAGCCTACCCCGTTTTCTCCCATAGCAAGAGGATTGTTATGGGGTCAAGAAGACCTGCTGTATGTGTCTATGGATGCACACAGCCTGGCTTGGGAGCAAGCCTTACCCGTTTTCTCCCATAGCAAGAGGATTGTTATGGGGTCAAGACATGCTGTATGTGTCTATGGATGCACACAGCCTGGCTCAGGAACAAGCCTACCCCGTTTTCTCCCATAGCAAGAGGATTGCTATGGGGTCAGACACAGAAGAGGATGAGCGAACGGCAACGGAAGGGACCCCAAAAGAGAAGGTTTAGGGCCACTCTGTGAACTTCCCCCTGCCCCCCCCACACACCTTTTTCACCCCCTTCACCTTGTGCAGCTTCCCTCCCACGCCCATATCTTGTGTATCCCCCTCTTCACCTCTCATCATGTGCACCTCCTTTCCCCCCTCACCTTTTCACCACCGTGTGCAGCAAACATGTATCCTCCCTTTCCCCTCATCTTGTGCAGCTTCACCCCCTCACCTTGTGCCCCCCCTATGCACTTGTGCAATCCCCCACCTCTGTTAAACTTACCCATGCCTTTGTTTCCCCCCTCCATTTGCATTTGACCCCCCCTCCCCCAGTGTTTCCTACACATAATCTACACCACTCCTCCCAACATCTCCTCCTCTCTAGCTCCCTTGTCGCCTCCTCCCATGCTTGCCTGCAGGACTTCTCCAGAACCTCTCTTATCCTATAGAACTCCCCACCCCAATCTGTTCGGCTATCTCCTACCCTGTCCACCTTTAGGCGATCCCTGAAAATGCATTGAATCAGAGAAGCCTACCCTGCTTCCACTTCAAAACTGTACATTGACCACCTCCACCAGCTCATCCCCCCCCCCCGCCCCACAGCTATTACCTTTTGTACCGCTTCCCTCTACCCTTCTAGATTGTAAGCTCCATTAGCAGGGCCCTCCCTATTCTTTTGCATTGAACTGTATTGTAATTGTACTGTCTCCCTTTCCATAAGCACACAGTGATTACATTGAGTTGCTCAATCCACAGTCTATAGCAAATCCTTGAGTACAGGACCCATCAACTGAAAAATCACTAAACAATAGTTCTTGGAGTCGGAGTATGGTGACCTTCTGCCATGTATCATAACAATATTATGACACCGGGAACAAAGCCTGGGTTTCTTATATGCCAATGGATCTTTATAGTCTGGATCAGCACATGATGTAAAAAAAGTTATAATGCCCCGACCATTGTTAAGTGTATGACACAATGAAACAATACAGTCAGAGATAAGGCAAAAAAAAAAAATGTTCAAATTTTTCTTTTCAAAGCAATCACAACCATTTATTATGATAACCTTAACCACATGCCGACCAGCCTCCGCAGTTGTACTGCAGCAGAATGGCACGGCTGGGCCAAAACGACGTTATGTAACGTCGCTTTGCCCTGTGGCCACTAGGAGGCACGCGCGCGCCACCCGCTCGCTCCCCGAGCCGATGCGAGTGCCTGGTGGTCTCGATCACAGCCAGGCTCCCGCGATCGCTCGGGGCACACGGAGAACCCGGAACTGTGTAAACACACAGTTTCCGGTTTTCTGAGCAGGGAACTGACAGATCATCTCTTCATACAGAGCACAGTCCCCATCCCCCTTCAGTTAGAACACAAACTAGGACACACATTAACCCCTTCGCTGCCCCCTAGTGTTAACCCCTTCACTGCAAGTGACATTTTTACAATCAATGCATTTTCAATCGCACTGATTGCTGTATTAATGCCAATGGTCCCAAAAATGTGTCAAAATTGTCCGACGTGTCCGTCATAATGTCGCAGTCAAGATAAAAATCGCTGATCGCCGCCATTACTAGTAAAAAAAAAAAATTATTAATAAAACTGCCATAAAACTATCCCCTATTTTGTAGAGCTATAACTTTTGCGCAAACCAATCAATATACGCTTATTGCAATTTTTTTTTACCAAAAATATGCAGAAGAATACATATCAGCCTAAACTGTGGAAAAAAAAATTTATTATAGCAAAAAGTAAAAAAATAATGCGTTTTTTTTTTCAAAATTGTCGCTCTTTTTTGCTTATCACGCAAAAAAAAAAACTGCAGAGGTGATCAAATACCAGCAAAAAAAAACTCTATTTGTGGGAAAAAAGGATGTCAATTTTGTTTGGGAGCCACTTTGCACGACCACACAATTGTCAGTTAAAGCGACGCAGTGCCGAATCGCAAAAAGTGATCTGGTCAGGAAGGGGGTAAATTCTTCCGGGGCTGAAGTGGTTAATATCAAGTGTCCAAAAAAGAGAGAGAGAATTTTTCTCCCAATTTTCATCAATCCACAGAGACAAAAGTGCAAATTGGGGTATTATACGTATTTCTGTCCAAAAGATAAAAGAGAAGTTGTCCTCAATTTAAAACAGGGATAATCACGTGTCTTCCTCAGGGGATCTGCCGGAATCCCCCCGAGGAAGACACGTAATTAGCCCTGTGTTGTCATATGTTGGGGAGGGGCCAGGACGGTGGAGGAGCTTGAATATATGCTTGTTTGTACAAGCTGCTGACACATGCAAGTTTGAAAGTCGTTTGGAGAAGAATCCTATGCTTAATGCTTTTATATTTTGGTGCGCTGGAAGCACCTAAAATGTCTGAGTACCCTGATGTTATGCTTTCTAAATAAATTTTTAAACCAGCGATACATGCACTATCCAGCCTCTTTCTTGTTTTAAAATTGAGGACGACTTCTCTGGATTTTCCTGTGGGATCCTGCTGAGCCAGTTTCACTTAGAGCTCAGGATTGGTTCAACTGCTTATGTGGACCAAACTTAAGCGTGCGGTCACACTGTTGGAGGTGAGCCCATTCACACGGGGGGGAGCACGTGAAGTCACCCTCTTCTGATCAGGATTATCATCACTAGAGTCACCTTTTGGACAGTAATACGTATAATACCCCAATTTGCACTTTTGTCTCTGTGGATTCATGAAAATTGGGAGAAAAAATCTCTCTTTTTTTTGGACACTTGATCTTAAGGAATAATACTAAAAATATTTCACTGTGAGCTTGCTTGTTACACACAAAAATATTTTTTTATGTTTATAGTTACATTTATTAGCGATATTGATTTTCATTGTTTATGGCACTATCTATGCATTTTTAAGGTTCAGTATCACACAGCGCTGCATTTTTTTGTTTTTTGCATATATGTTTTAACCTTAAAGAGTAACCCCACTTTTGTTGAGAAAAAGAAAAAAAATCCCCCTCTGGATGATCTCTGTACATTGCGGGGATTGTAACAAACTTTGTTGCAGATTCCTACCTTTTGGTATTCTGAAGAAATAGCTGTTTGTTTATTTGTATCCATGTGCACAGTGAATGGGAATGGGAGTGATTATAAAATTATCAGTCAGCTGCTGCACTTGCAGGGTTCTAATGAGGAAAGTGGCAGGGTCTGCATCCCTTTAAATATGATTTCCCTTTGAAAGTATCTCATAGACATGTGCACTGGCCAAAATTTTTTTTTGTTTGTTTATTACGTTTTTCAGGTCATTCGTTAAAAATCACAACTCGTAAATGTGAAAATACATAAATTTGAAAATTCGAAAATTCATAATTTCATCATTTCAAAAATGCGTGTATTTGAAAATCCGTAAATAAGAAAGAAAATCTGAAAATTCGAAAGAACGAAAATCCGAAAATTTGAAAGAATAACTAACTAACTAATAATAACTAACTATTAAATTATAGGTATTGGAATTTCCTTTCAAATTTGGCTGTTAGTAAACGTGACGAATACGAATTTATCCAAAGTTACAAACTATCCGAAATGACAAATGCCTCATCTAAACAAAGGGAACAGAACAAATTAATAATAAATAATAATAAAAAAGTTTTTATTATTTTTATTGTTATTTATTATTAGTAATTTGTTACGTCACGTTCGTTTAGGTACAGCATTCATTATTTTGGATAATTCGTAACTTCAGATAAATTTGTATTCGTTACGTTCACTAACAGACAAATTTTAAAGGCAATTCCAATACCTATAATTTTATATAATTATTTCAGATTTTCAAATTTTCCGGTTTTCGGACTTTCTAATTTCGAATTTAGGAATTTACGAATATACAAATTTTATGAATATTTGAATTTTAACATTTTCAATTTTATAAATTTACAAATTTTCGAATATTCGAATTTACGAATATGCAGAAAAATTTGTTAAACGGGTTTTCGTTAATTTGGATGTTTCCGAATTAATGAATTTGTTGAATTTCATGAAAAAACGAATTTGGAACGAAACAAATTGCACATATCTAGTATTACACCAAAAATGACAATGGCTGTGATGTGGGGGGATGTGATTGGAAGGGGAGGATGTGAGAAGGGGGGTCTGTAATATGGGGGTGGAAGGTCTGTGATTGCATGGGATGCTTTGAACTAAGGGCGGGGCAGTGATGTGAGGAGGGGGGTGCTGTGATGCAATGGGGGGCCGTTATGTGAAGGGGTCTGTGATGTGAGGGGGTATCTGTGATTGCAAGGGGGTCTGTGTTATGAAGGTGACTGTGATATAAAATTGAAGAGGCTATGATGTGAAAGAGGGGACTGAGGACACTGGTGTAAAGGGGTAGAGATGTAAAGAGGGTGGGGCTGTGATGGGAAAGAGGGGACTGAGGACACTGGTGTAAAGGGGTAGTGATGTAAAGGGGGTGGGGCTGTGATGGGAAAGAGGGGACTGAGGACACTGGTGTAAAGGGGTAGTGATGTAAAGAGGGTGGGGCTGTGATGGGAAAGAGGAGTCTGAGGACACTGGTGTAAAAGGCTAGTGATGTAAAGGGGGTGGGGCTGTGATGGGAAAGAGGGGACTGAGGACACTGGTGTAAAGGGGTAGTGATGTAAAGGGAGTGGGGCTGTGATGGGAAAGAGGGGACTGAGGACAAACTATGCGAAATGACAAATGCCGCATCTAAACAAATGGAACAGAACAAGGGGGTGGGGCTGTGATGTGGAAGAGGGGACTGAGGACACTGGTGTAAAGGGGTAGTGATGTAAAGGGGGTGGGGCTGTGATGTGGAAGAGGGGACTGAGGACACTGGTGTAAAGGGGGTGGGGCTGGGGGGTGGGGCTGTGATGTGAAAGAGGGGACTGAGGACACTGGTGTTAAGGATTAGTGATGTAAAGGGGGCGGGGTTGTGATGTGGAAGAGGGGACTGAGGACACTGGTGTAAAGGGGTAGTGATATAAGGGGGTGGGGTTGTGATGTGGAAGAGGGGACTTAGGACACTGGTGTAAAGGGGTAGTGATGTAAAGGGGGTGGGGCTTTGATGTGGAAGAGGGGACTGAGGACACTGGTGTAAAGGGGTAGTGATATAAGGGGGTGGGGTTGTGATGTGGAAGAGGGGACTGAGGACACTGGTGTAAAGGGGTAGTGATGTAAAGGGGGTGGGGCTGTGATGTGGAAGAGGGAACTGAGGACACTGGTGTAAAGCGGTAGTGATGTAAAGGGGTGAGGCTGTGATGTGAAAGAGGGGACTGAGGACACTGGTGTAAAGGGGTAGTGATGTAAAGGGGGTGGGGCTGTAAAGTGAAGTAGTCGTAGAATAAAAATGAGATTGCAGGAAGAAAATTGTACTGATTGCCCTCAGTTAGAAAAGTTTACATTAAATGTAAACCAAACAACACACTGGATGGGTGAGGGGACTTTTTATGCTTAGTCCTTAATCAACAGTTAATCAACCCTTCCTATCGCCGTCACATTACTATTGGCCAGTAATGAAGTAGAAGACTGAGACCTCCAGCTTGGGAGTTTTTGTTCAGATCATATTTACTTGTTGTTGCATTCAGTATTAAAAATATCCGTGTTTAGAGGTTTCCAAAAGTCCCTCTTCACCAGGGTTATGGAAAAAAATTAAATCTGGATGGGGATGGATTAGGTTCCTTAGGAATTTTTTTCCTGACTCTGAATGTCCATTCCCAGTCACTTGTTTGGAAGACTATCAAAGACCACCAAAAGAAAACTCTGTTTATGTGAAAAAAAAGTATATAATTTTAATTTGGCTACAGTGTTGAATGGCCGCGCAATTGCCAGTTAAAGTAGCGCAGTGGCGAAAAGCAAAAAAAATGCCCCTGGTCATGAAGGAGGTAAAACCTTCTGGAGCTGAAGTGGTTCATCTATGTACATTCCAGCCGCCCGCCTCCTGGGATCACCGGTGGTCCTTGCCATCCTGAACCTGTGGCCTAACCTGAGTTGTTCTCCTTTAACTTCTGCTGGTTTGCTTTGTGATTCTGTCCATCACTCTTGGCTGCAGGTTCTGCTGGATCCACCTGGTTGGCATTTCCGTTTCAAGTTTCTGCAAACAATATCTTTGGGCACTCATGTTCCTCCTTTCTGTTGGCAACAAATGTTCCATCTTTAGGGATACTTGGGCAGGAGATACAAGAAAGATCACCCTCATCATTTCAATCTTCTGTCAGGTTTGTGACAATAACCTTGTTCACAGAGCAGTGGACAGGGAACTGGCCCTTTTGTGTAAAAGGTTTGATGACCTATCATTTCAATTTCAGGCTATTGTGAATAGACATGCGCGGTCCGTTTCATTCTGAATCAAAATTCGGACGCATTTTTTTATTACAATTATATCATACAAATTACAATTTTATTACAATAGTAATTAATTTAAACAAAACTAAACAAAATTTTGGAAGAAATTTGGTTTCAAATTGAATCAAATTCGAAAGTCCGAAGAGAATAAAATAAACCAGAAAATAAAGGATTAGAAAATAATATAATAGAATAGAAAATAATAGAATAGAAAATAAAAGAATAGAACATAATAAAGTAAAACAGAACAGAATAGAAAATAAAAGAATAGAAAAATTAGAATAGAAAATAAAGGGATGTAAGAGAAAATAAAGGGATGTAATAGAAAATAAAGTAATAGAATAGAAAAAAAAAGGAATATAACAGGAAATAAAAGGATAGAATGGAATAAAAAAAGAATAGCATAGAATATAATAAAATAGAAAGAATATAACCATCTTCTGAAATTCGAATTTCAAATAGAATACATTCAAATTCCAATAGAATAGAAAATAATAGAATAAAAAAGGATAGAATAAAAAAGAAAAGAATAGAAAATAAAAGAATAGAATATAATAAAGTAACACAGAACAGAATGGAAAATAAAAGAATAGAAAAATTAGAATAGAAAATAAAGGGATGTAATAGAAAATAAAGGAATAGAATAGAAAATAAAGGAATATAACAGAAAAAAAAAATGGAATAAAAAAGGAATAGCATAGAATATAATAGAATAAAATAGAAAGAATATAACCACCTTCTGAAATTCGAATTTCAAATAGAATACATTTAAATTCCAATAGAATAGAAAAGAATAGAATAAAAAAGAATATAATAAATAAAGAAAGGAATAAAATAAATAAAAGAATATAAAAGAATTTGTAAAAAAAAAAAAATAGAATAGAATAGAAAGAATATAACCATTTTCCAAAATTCTAATATATTAAAACTGAATTTGAATAGAATAGATAGATTACAGTAGAGCATAATAGAACATAATAGAACATAATAGAATAGAAAAGAATAGAATAAAATAATATAATAGAAAAAATATAACCATCTTCTGAAATTCAAAGTTTGAATAGAATAAATTCAAATAGAATAGAAAATTGGTAGTGGGTTTGATACAAGCTTTGTAAATCTATCCCTTTCTGTTTCTGTTTAAGGCTTGTAAATTGCAAATTTTCAATAAAAATATTTGAAACAAAAATGGAATAGAAAAGAATAGAATAAAATAGAGTAGAAAAGAATAGAAATGAATAGAATAGAAAATAAAATTATAAAATAGAAAAGAATAGAAAAAAAAAAACAATAGAATAGAATAGAATGAATATAACAACATAAGAAATTTTTAAAATGGGAATTTCGAATAGAATAAATTTGAAATCAAATAGAATAGAATATAATAGAAAAGAAAAGAATAGAACATAAAAGAATAAATTAAAATAGAACAGAATAAACAACAGAATGGAATGGAATATAAAGAATATAACCATCTTCCAAAATTTCAATTTAGAATAGAATAAATTCAATTTCAAATGGAATTGGATTTGAATTTGAGTGCAATTTGAATTGATTAGAATTTTCCGGAATCGTTCAAATTGAGTTAACTTCGACTAATTCAAAAAATTCAAATAAATTTGAATTTAAATAAACGAAAGACATTTTGAAAATGAATGAAGAAAATGTAACTAAACTAATTTATGTAAACAACGAGTCGAAATATCTATCTGTGAATAACATGGTACACCAATTTACTTCTATTACCTCGTGAGGAAATGCGAACATCAAAAGATTGTTCATAGCTTTATTTTTCGTCAGGCAATGTCACAGATAGCGCCAAAAACACCATTATTTTATTTTTTAAATGGTTGTCTGGATCATCTTCCAGTATGAATAAAACACTAATGAATAGCCAACAATGTTTCACATCCCCAATATATTTTCTATTATAAAGAATACTTTAAATAAAATGGCGGTGACTCTGTACATCAATCAAACCATGTTTCCTGCTTAAACATTTAAGTCTACATTCAAGCAGCCTAAAGTTCATACTGCAATAATTATTCGCACAGCATTAAAGTTATTATTTCATATTAAAAAATGTAAAGATGTATTTTAGGTTTAATGGTCTGCAAACCAAAAATCATAATGGAATTTTTGCATCATTGAATATAAAAGCTGAATTCTCTTCGGCGTGTCCTTTGAAGGCTGAATGCTAAATGTTTCAGACATTGTCAGCTTGTTTGCTATGAGAAATTAAAAAAAAAAGAAAAAAATTGCATCTAAGTTCTTTATCTAAAGATCTAAATAAATAACAAAAACACTTAAATTACGAATGCGATAGCTATACTCATCAATTAAGTGCACAATGCTAAGCATAATATTTTATTTATTTTAGAAGGATCTACCATGGGTTCTGGAATTCCGCCTATATCTTCTGGCTCCAAACTCATTAGTCTACAACTGGGATGCAGCAGGTGGGACCTCTGTCAAGCTGGTCACAGCCAGGTCCGAATTTAGGGAGGTGTTGTGCCCCCCCTCAGATCTCTGAGAGTGACATCCACTGATCTACGTGCCAGCCTGGTGGGGGCACCTGATATGAGGTGACTCTTATAGGGACGCTGATGTAAGGTTGCACGTGCTTTACAGTGTGTGTGTGTGTGTGGACATGTGTGCATGCTCAAAGTCAGTATTGGCACCAGATGGCCTATTTAGGGATGTTCTCGCTCATTGTCAGTGCTGACTGGTCTTCAGCTTGCTCCCTTTGTTCTGGCCTATGCTTTGCATATGCTTCCTGTTACTGACCCGGCTCTCTCTTGACCTGATTTTGGATTTTGCTCTACTAGTTCCTGACCTTGGCGTCATCCAGAACCTTGACTCAGCTTGCACTGCCCACTGATTGCTGACCTCGGCTTGCTCTATGATGCCATTATTGCCTCCGATTCTGCTGCACAATAACACCTAATTTCTTCTCTGGACTACCCCAAGAGTCAGCTTCAGTCCTCTATGTACATTCCTGCTGCCTGCTTGTTGGGATCTCTGCTGGGCTTTGCTATCCTCCTGAACTGTAATTCTAATGATCTGCCTAGCTGGCATTTCCATTTAAAGCTTCTGCAAACAAGATCGTTGGACACTCATGCTCCTCCTTTCTCTTGGCAACATCTATTCCATCTTCAGGGGTGCTTGGGCAGGAGATACAAGAAAGGCCACTGTAAGAGTCCAGGGCTTACTACGCATGCACCAATGGCGCATTGCCGCAAGAGGAAATCCATGCCAACTGAGCATGCGCCCAAGACGCCTCATGGTGCCAAACCGCACCTGCGCAGAAGACTTGATGGAAAAGGGCAGGAGAATGCCCAAGACGCTCACAGGAAGTGACCTCAACCTGATGGAAAAAGGCGGGAAAATCCCCAGGAGGTGCACAGGAAGTGACCTCAAACGTCCCTATATAAACCCAGCCCAGGCACTGCCAAATTGCTGGATTATCTTCAGTCCCCCCTTGTTCCTGTGCTAGTGTGTGATCTGTCTGAACCTGTTGTGACCTGGAAACCTGTTTGACTACTCTTGATTGCTGCTTGCCTTTGACCTTGGATTGCTACCTTGACCATTCTACTTCTTTGCCCCTTTTGTACTCAGCTGCCAGATTGGAACCGACCCCGGCTTGGATCTCGACCATTCTTCTGATTAACCCTTTTATGCTTCGTTGCCCAACTGGACTTGACCTCGGCTCGGATCCCGGACTAAGGCTTGCACGGTGCTCCGCACCCTTGGCACCTCTGCCACTCGGTGCCCCACCAAGTCTCTGTCTCCATCTCCAGAAGCTTTAAGGACCCAAGGTGCAAGGGAGGCCTCCCAACTACTTCAGGCTTACATCAGGTACATGGCCCTCATGACAGCCACCCTCATCATTTCATCTTTAGATATGTGCAGTGCCGGGACAAGGCTATCCAGAGCCCAGGGCAAAGATGCCTAACTACACCCCCTCCTTCCCTTAGGTTCAGGGTAAGGGTGCCCACACCCCTGCAAAAAACAATTGCACCAAGGGCAGTCACCCCTCCCGCCCATCCCTTGCCCTGGCCCTGGGTATGTGACACTAACCTTGTTCATAGAAAGGTGGACAGTGAATTGGACCTTTTGTTTAAAAAGTTTGATGATCCCGGTCTTTCATTTCACTTTAATGCCCCGTACACACGGTCGGACTTTGTTCGGACATTCCGACAACAAAATCCTAGGATTTTTTCCGACGGATGTTGGCTCAAACTTGTCTTGCATACACACGGTCACACAAAGTTGTCGGAAAATCCGATCGTTCTAAACGCGGTGACGTAAAACACGTACGTCGGGACTATAAACGGGGCAGTGGCCAATAGCTTTCATCCCTTTATTTATTCTGAGCATGCGTGGCACTTTGTCCGTCGGATTTGTGTACACACGATCGGAATTTCCGACAACGGATTTTGTTGCTCTCAAACTTTGTGTGTCAGAAAATCCGATGGAAAATGTGTGATGGAGCCTACACACGGTTGGAATTTCCGACAACAAGGTCCTATCACACATTTTCCGTCGGAAAATCCGACCGTGTGTACGGGGCATTAGACTACTATCTGTGAATAACATGGTGCAGCACTTTCCTTCTACTACTACTATGAGGAAATGAGGACATCAAAAGGTTGCTCAAAGTTTTATTATTTGTCAGACAATGTCACAGATGAGGCTAAACACATAGTTATTATTTTTCTTTTTTTAAGTGGTTGTCTTGCAATATACCACAAATATACCACAGAAAAAAAAAATGGCGGTGAATCTGTAAATAAACAAACCATGTTTCCTGCTTCAACAAGCCTACATTTAAGCAGCTTAAACTTAAATATCTACTGGCTCCAAACGTTCTCATTAGTCTACAACTGGGATACAGAAGGTGGGACACGTGTCAATCTGGTCACAGCCAGGTTTGAATGTAGGTGGGTGCTGAGATGGGCTCTGCTCCCTAAGATTTTAGTTGTGCCCCCCTCCGATCTCAGAGAGTGCATCCACTGATCTATGAGCCAGCCTGATGGGGACACCAGATATATTGGCGACTCTCACGGGGACCCTGATGTAAGGGGGACTCCCAAAGGGACCCTGATATAAGGTGGATTCTCATAGGGACCCTGATATAAGGTGGGACTCTCACAGAGACCCTCATAATAGGGGGACTCTCATAGGGACCCTGATGTAAGGGGTACTCTCATAGGGGACCCTTGTGTGAGGGGGGCTCTCATAGGGGACCCTGATGTAAGGGGGACTCTCATATGGACCTTGATGTAAGGGGGACTCTCATAGGGACCCTGATGTAAGAGGGGACTCCAGGGCCGAGCCTGGGCGGGTGTGCGGGGTGCACCGCACCCAGGCGCCACAGAGGTGTGGGAACTGAAGTGCCAGAGTGCTCCCCTTCCTCCTCCTCTCCTTGTGTGTGGGCAGGGGTGCTAGTGTGGGCACACCCGCCCCGCAGCTTGAACGGGGTGTTTGGTGTCCCACACGCTACAATGCTAGCTCTGACAGTCAACGTCTCTCCCTGCCGGCTGCCTTTCACACTGACACCTGGTAGAGTGAAACCGCAGTCTCTTCATCAGCTCTGATGACTTCTTCCACTCCACACATACAGTGGGATGAGCCTGGAGCAGAAGAGACACCGCTGTGCATCTGTGGCTCTGATCTGAGGTCTGTGATTATTACACACTGTGACACTTGCACGTGTGGGGGTGGGGTGGGGGGTTGAAGTGTGTAAGCTGATAAAAAGGAGTGCTTGACTCTTGCAGTGACCCCCCTAAAAAAGAACAGTAGGAATACTTGCAATGATTTGGGGGGGGAGGCAAACAGACAGAAAGGAGTACTTGCAGCGATTTGGGGGTGGAGGAGGATGGGTGAGAGGATATTGTATGTGCTAGGCATGGGGCACTTTGGGAGGAGAGAGGTTGGATATGAAATCTGCCCCCCCCTCACCCAGCACAAGACCTCTCTCCTCCCAAAGTGCTCCCTAGCACATACAGTATCCTCTTACCCACCCTCCCCACCCCCAAATCAAAGAGATGCTGGCAGATACCAGTGGCAGCCGTTGGTATTTTTGGGTGGGGGTGGGGGGGGGGGGGCGGCAAACAGTGTTTGGGAGGGAGGTTTGATACTGGGAAGGGGGATTTCGGTGGGAAGATTTATGACAGAACTGAGCAGTGGACTTTTGCTGGGATTTGGGGGAAAGAGGATTTTTGCTGGGAAGGATGGCGGGGGATTTAACCCAGAATGGGGGAGGGGTTGTGCTGGAATGGAGGACTTGGGAGAGAGGATCTAGAAGTGGGGAGAGGATTTTAGCTGGAATAGTGGATCTAATGGTATTTGAAGAGGGGAAGGTTTTGTGCTGGGATGGGGGATGTGGATTTGTGCCAGAACTGGGAGGAAGATCTGTGCTAGAAGAGGGATTGGGGGGGCAGCGTTGAAAATTTTTGTTGGGAGAAGAAATTTGGGCAGATTTATTGTGCTGGGTAGGGGGCAGCGGGAGGATTTGTGCTGGAGGGATTTGGAGAGGGGGAATTGGGTGGGAAGGATATGTAGGATATGTAGGCAGCGTCATGATTGACAATGGATCTACATAAGGGGAAACTGTTTTTTTAAGCCTGGATTGCCATTTGACAGTTTTAAAATAGTTGAGGGGCAGAGCCACCTGGCGACCTCACCTGGTGGCAGTGCCCCCTTGTAACATCACGGATCGGTGCATGCTGGGTCCGTGACCTTACAAGGTGGTGGTGCCACCAGGTGTCGTCGCTAGGTGACCCCGCCCCTTACCTATATAAGAACTGTCAAACGGCAAGCCAGGCATTCGGCGGTTTGCCATTGTTAACAGCATTGTGATTTCTCTTTTTATCTCTTTGGGGTGGGGCGGCATCGTGATTGATGATGGATTTACATCAGGTGACACTTGTTTTTTTTTTTTAATAAAGGAATTGTCAAAAACTGTCTCTGTGTTTTTATTACTTTTTGACACTTTTTTTATGAATGGGTAGGGAACTATGTACCCCATACTCATTCACATGGAGGGGTAGGATCTGGGGCCCCCCCTTCTTAAAGGGGGTTTCCAGATTCCAATAAGCCCCATGTCTGCAGACCCCCACAACCACAGCCCAAGGTTGTAGGGATGAGGCCCTTGTCCCCATCAATATGGGGACAAGGTGCTTTGAGGTGGGGGGGCAGAGCCCCCCCCAGCCTCAAAGCACCCTCCCCGCCATGTTGAGGGCTTTTGCTTGGCCCGAACGGTTCTCCCAACTCTAACCAGAAATAAAAACATGTTATTGGATTTTTACACCAGGAGTATATAATGAGTTTGGCAATTCTAGAGAAATGCTTAAATAAGGCATTACAATTTAACTAAACCCATTCGATTTTAGTTGACTAAAATATGACTAAAACCAAAACAATTCAGATGACTAAGATACGACTAAAGCTAAAAGGGCATTTTAGTCAAAAGAATATGACTAAAACTAAATCGAAATTTGACATCAAAATTAACACTATTTTAAATTTTTTGTCATATTTTATTTATACTTTTGCTCATGGACAGCTTCAGCTTCTTTTAAAAAAAAAAAAAAAAAAGAAACATTCACAAAGTTTCACTCACCAGCTGTTGAGGTCACGGGCTGACCAGGATTTTATGAGCTCGACGACGTTAGTGACCACCTTTCCAGACGGAGATCTGAGGTCATCAGAACTGTTACCATTAAAGTTTCCACAAGCTCCGCAAACCAACTCTGACAGGCCCTGTGACATACGGATTAAGACACTACCCGTATCGCTCAACTCGATCTTCAAGTCCACACCAATCTGGACAAAAACCGAGTTGTCCTTGGCAGAGGCTGAGAGAATGCCAATAGTGATGGGGAAAGCATCGGAAAATCCATTTACCTGGAAAATGCAAGGAGTTAAAAGGCCAGAGGTCAGAGCAAAATTTGGCCACAGTCTACACCTCTTATGGAGAAGGATGGGAACTTTGACAAGGCCTAAATGGATTCTGGCAATGACTATCAGCGCTCAACCCATTGACAACGTAATAATGGCACCATGTTGTGCAAACATTTTCTGATGGCTACTAGAAAATACTTAAAAGAAATCTATAAATGTAAGGAGGACAAAGGCTTATCTAATCAGAAAAACTTATGCCCCGTACACACAATCTGATTTTCCGACAACAAATGTTGGATGTGAGCTTGTTGGCGGAAAGTCCGACCGCGTTTACGCTCCATCGAACATGTTGGCTAGCAGGTTCTCAAATTTTCCACCGACAAATTTTTGTTGTCGGACTTTCCAATCGTGTGTGCACAAGTCCGTCACACAAAAGCCCACGCATGCTCCGAAGCGGTCGGTCTTGTAAACTAGCGTTCGTAATGGAGAATTTACATTCGTGAAGCGGCAAATTATGAAATCTCCAAATGCAGCGCACAATTCTCTTCTTCTTTAATGGGACAATAATGAAGCTGCTTTTCTGGTGATACTGATGGAGTTATTGCAAACGAATTTTCAAAGGCTTTTTTTTTTCCAAGTGATATTAAGAATAATAATAATACTAATAATAGCGCAAAATAAAAAACGCAAAAAGAAAAACGCAAATCAACACTCACCAAACTTCTACAAACACAAAATTAGCAGAAGGAGCCCAAAGGGTGGCGCTAAAGAGCTGAAAAACCACATAGTACGTCTTGTACGCCACTACGTTCGTAATTGTTGGCCAACATTTGTGTGACCATGTATATGCAAGGCATGTTGCTCCAACAACCTTCGAACAAAATTCCACGGTTTTGTTGTCGGAAAGTCAGATCGTGTGTACGGGGCATAGGACTTACAAAGACATTGGCATACTTACCATGTCTCACGGAAAATAAGACCTACCCCAAAAATAAGACCTACCCCAAAAATAAGACCTACTGCGATTTTCGGGAAGGGCTGCAATATAAGCCCTACCCCGAAAATAAGCCCAAGTGCTTGTGTGTATAGTGTATACACTACTCCGTTGCAGTAGTGTATAGTGTAGACTGCGTGTGTCAGTTGTGCCAATTACCTTCGGAATATAGCCGCTCTGCGATCGGCTGATCTCCTGCTCCTCTCCTCCTGTCCTACCAGCTGTCAGCGGGGGGATCTCGGCCCCTCTCCCCGTGCAGAGCTCCGACGGGCTAAGGAAGTGGCAGGCTGCACTCAGCTAATCTTCCCCTCTCCGTGATGTCAGCGGGAGATCTCGGGCCGCCCCTTCCTCTGCAGACCTCCAGCGTGTCACAGGTGACATGAGAAGATATCTGGCACTACATCTCAGCATGCAGCACTTTTGCATTGTGTGATACCAACATTCTACAAGCACTTTTACACGGGGGGATTCATGACAGGGAGGGAGAGAAGACAGCACATGGCATGATAAGACCTACCCCGAAAATAAGCCCTACTGTGTCTTTTGTTGTCAAAATGAATATAAGACCCGGGCTTATTTTCGGGGAAACACGGTAGTATATCAATAGTTGGCTACTTACCCAAACTTCCATGCTCTTAGAGATGGTCACTAGACCTTCACTGAGGAAAATATGGAGCCTGGCAACGGTTGCTGGTACTCCTGTACAGCTCTGAATATCAGCGAGTATTCTAAACCGTCTGGATGAAGCAGGGTTACATAAAGTTATCAAATCTATGGGACCATTTCCAACAGGTCCTCCTGAGAGCCCGTCAAACGTGACAAGCTTCAGTGGGCTGAGCGTGCATTCACCCCCTGTCTTGTAGCAGCCTCGCACTCCGTTTACCACGTCACAGCGTTCTTGTTGTCCACATGAAATGGCTGTACAGGTCACTCCACCAGCTTGGCACTTACATTGTTGACTGCAATCAGCACTGACAAAGGACTCTCCCTCCTAAATGGAAAAATAATCAAGTAAATCATAACACTTAGTATCTGCGGACTTGGACTCTGACACATAAAACGGAGAATGGCCCATTTGTCCAGTTTGATCTCAGAATGAACAGCAATTAAAGTGGTTGTACACCTTTACATATACCCAGGTGATGCACAGAGATTAAACAAATCCTCCTAAGTTCTACCTGTCTATCTGCTACCTTCTCTTCCCTACATCCATTTAAAGTTCTGAATTTATAAACTTGTCTGAGAGTTCCAAAAAAAAAGCTGACATCACACACTGCAGAGCTCAGTGAAGAGAGCTCTGATAGCTGATTGGAGGGGAGGGGCACACCCCCTCCACAGAGCACACAGGAACAGAGCTGAGGCTGTCAATCAGCTGGGGGTTCCTCCCTGTCACCATTTTTCTCTATGTGTCAGGAAAACATAGAAATGAATAGATTAGGATAAAACAGAATATAATAGAATTTAAAGAATAGAATAGAATAGAATAGAACAGAATCTAAAAAAAAAAAAAACAGAATAGAATAAAATTGAATAGAATAGAAAATAAAACAATTTAATAAAATGGAATAGAAAAGAATAGAATAGAAAAAAAAAAGATAGCCATCTTCCAAAATTCGAATTTTGAATCAATGTGAACATAACAAATATACGGAAAAAAATTCCAATTATATGAAAGAAATTAGGAAAGCAAATCATTTTACCATAACGAATATGATGAAACAAAATTATAAACCTAACGAATGAATACAAAATAAAACATGCCCATTTCTAATGGTTATTGTCGCCTAGTTTGACATACAGGGAACAACTCCTGCTGGAACTTCCATGTAGGCTGTCCTAACCCACTCTGTTGGCTCCTCTCAATTTGAAAAAGCAACTCTATTCAGAATTTTGATTTTAGTTTGATAAAGCTAAATGAAAATTCTTTATATAAAAATCTTACACCTACAATAGATGAAACACACTTTATGACCAAAGAGTTGCCGACCCTTGACCATCTCATCCATATGAGCTTGTTGGACACTCCATTCCAAAACCATGAACAATATAATGGAGTTGACTTTACAGTTTACAGCTTGAACGGCTCATCTTTCCTCCTTCTGGAAAGGATTTCCAAAAGAATTTGGAAGGTTTCTGTGGGAATATGTGTCCATTCATCCAAAGGAGCATATGTAAGGGCAGATGCTGATGTTGGTAAACTTGGCTTGCAATCGATGTCCCAGTTTATCCCAAATGTGTTTTAGTGGACTTGAGGTCATGGAGATGTGAAGGTTGGTTTGCTCCAATCCATGCTTCTCAAACCATGCCTTTATAGGGCTGGCTTTGTGCAGAGTGATAAACACATTTTCCTTGATCAGAAACACCTAAACTTTCTGACTAGTTGTCATTAGGGATGAGCCGAACACCCCCCTGTTCGGTTCGCACCAGAACATGCGAACAGGCAAAAAATTTGTTCGGACACGCGAACACCATTAAAGTCTATGGGACACGAACATGAATAATCAAAAGTGCTAATTTTAAAGGCTTATATGGTTAAAGGTCCTTCAGGTCTGGTATGGATATTAAGGGGAACCCCGGCCAAAATTTTTTTTAAAAATGGCGTGGGGTCCCCCTCAAAATCTATACCAGACCCTTCAGGTCTGGTATGGTTTTTAAGGGGGACCCCGCGCCAAAATTAAAAAGAAGAAACGGCGTGGGGTCCCCCCAAAAATCCATACCAGACCCTTATCCAAGCACGCAACCTGGCAGGCTCCTGAACCGTAGCAGGCCACATGCCCTCAACATTGGGAGGGTGCTTTGGGGTAGCCCCCTAAAACACCTTGTCCCCATGTTGATGAGGACAAGGGCCTCATCCCCACAACCCTGGCCGGTGGTTGTGGGGGTCTGCGGGCGGGGGGCTTATTGGAATATGGAAGCCCCCTTTAACAAGGGGACCCCCCGGCCCTCCTCCCTGTGTGAAATGGTAAGGGGGTACAACAGTACCCCTACCATTTCACTAATAAACTGTCAAAAATGTTAAAAATGACAAGAGACAGTTTTTGACAATTCCTTTATTTAAATGCTTCTTCTTTCTTCTTTCTTCTATCTTCTATCTTCCTTCGGTTTCTTCCTCCATCTTCTTCTTCTTCTGGTTCTTCTGGTTCTTCCTCCAGTGTTCTCGTCCAGCATCTCCTCCGTGGTGTCGGCGTCTTCTTCCCTTCTTCTCCTCGGGCCACTCCGCATCCATGATGGCATGGAGGGAGGCTCCCGCTCTTCTCTTCATCTTCTTCTCTTCATCTTCTTGTCTTCAGCTTCTTCTCCGGGCCGCTCCGCATCCACGGTGGCATGGAGGGAGGCTCCCGCTGTGTGATGCTTCTCCTCTTCTGACGGTTCTTAAATAACAAGGGGGTGGGGCCACCTGGTGACCCCACTCCCCTCTGACGCACAGTGACTTGACGTGACTTACCTGTGGCATCAGGGGAATGCCACGGGGAAGTCCCGTCAAGTCACCATGCGTCAGGGGGGTGGGGTCACCAGGTGGCCCCGCCCCCCATTATTTAAGAACCGTCAGAAGAGGAGAAGCGTCACACAGCGGGAGCCTCCCTCCATGCCATCATGGATGCGGAGTGGCCCGAAAAGAAGATGAAGAGAAGATGAAGACAAGAAGATGAAGAGAAGAAGATGAAGAGAAGAGCGGGAGCCTGCCTCCATGCCATCATGGATGCGGAGTGGCCCGAGGAGAAGAAGGGAAGAAGACGCCGACGCCGTGGAGGAGATGCTGGACGAGAACACCGGAGGAAGAACCAGAAGAACCAGAAGAAGAAGAAGATAGAAGAAAGAAGAAAGAAGAAGCATTTAAATAAAGGAATTGTCAAAAACTGTCTCTTGTCATTTTTAACATTTTTGACAGTTTTTTAGTGAAATGGTAGGGGTACTTTTGTACCCCCTTACCATTTCACACAGGGGGGAGGGCTGGGATCTGGGGGTCCCCTTGTTAAAGGGGGCTTCCAGATTCCGATAAGCCCCCCACCCGCAGACCCCCACAACCACCGGCAAGGATTGTGGGGATGATGCCCTTGTCCTCATCAACATGGGGACAAGGTGTTTTGGGGGGCTACCCCAAAGCATCCTCCCAATGTTGAGGGCATGTGGCCTGGTGCGGTTCAGGAGGGGGGGCGCTCTCTCGTCCCCCCCTCTTTTCCTGCGGCCTGCCAGGTTGCGTGCTCAGATAAGGGTCTGGTATGGATTTTTGGGGAGACCCCACGCCATTTTTTTTTTGAATTTTGGCCGGGGTTCCCCTTAATATCCATACCAGAGCTGAAGGGTCTGGTATGGAATTTAGGGGGGACCCCCACGTCATTTTTTTTTTTATTTTGGTTCGGGGTTCCCCTTAATATCCATACCAGACCTGAAGGGCCTGGTATGGAATTTGGGGGGGACCCCCACATCATTTTTTTTTTTTTAATTTTGGTTTGGGGTTCCCCGGTGGGGAATTCCCATGCCGTTTTTATCAATGAACTTCTATGTGTATTGTCAGACCGGCAATGCATTAATAACCGCAAGTAGTTTTAAATGACTTTTTTTCCTTTGAAATGTCATTTTGCTGTCAGACTATTCTAAACACGGGAAACATGCGCCCCTTTACAGGCATACTATAGACACCCCCCAGGTACGAAATTTAAAGGGATATTACACTTTTATTGTTTCACTTTAAGCATTATTAAAATCACTGCTCCCGAAAAAACGTCCGTTTTTAAAACTTTTTTTGCATTGATCCATGTCCCCTGGGGCAGGACCCAGGTCCCCAAACACTTTTTATGACAATAACATGAATATAAGCCTTTAAAATTAGCACTTTTGATTTCTCCCATAGACTTTTAAGGGGTGTTCCGCGGCATTCTAATTTACCGTGAACACCCCAAATTGTTCGCTATTCAGCGAACTTGCGAACAGCCGATGTTTGAGTCGAACATGAGTTTGACTCGAACTCGAAGCTTATCCCTAGTTGTCATCATATAGGCAGGTTCAATGGTCAGATGTCCTCAACATATTAATGTACATATTATGGAGTAGCAAAACTTAAGGAAACGCCTGGAAACAACCCAAAGTGTCCCTTAAGGCGGCGATCCGCAAAATTTCCTGGATCATGGCCCAAGAGAAGCTCGCCAGTATTCTTAACAACTCAAAAGAGCAATTTGAAGCTATATGGGAGCCCTGGGCAAAATTCATTGGTATTTCCTTGATACCTGGAATGCAGATATAATACTTCTGACTGTCTTGGGGGTGCTGGGGTTCCCTCCTGTAGGAAGGCTCTTCTCTCTATACCCCTCTCCTCCTTTCTTCTCTCCCCCTCTCATCTTCTCTCTCTCACCTACTTGTTTGGTTACTTTTCTTCTCTAGAAGCAGGTAGTTTGTTGTTTTGCTTGCATTTGGGGCTCCAGAGGGTAGATATCCTCAGGGGTGATTATTACTCAGGTAATGGTTCCTTCTTATGAATACCTACATTTCCAGCCATAATTTTGGGGGGGTTGGGGGGAGCTGATTGAGAGTTTGCCGGTCACAGTGTGTTCCCTCTTGGGGTGCCGGCGGACTCTCTCGGGTCTCCTCCAATTACTCCAAGGATGGTCTAGGATTATCCCCTTTTAGGCCAAAGGTCATAATCTCTATGTAATTTTGTTAGGGTCACAGACCGGAACCAGATCCCTAACAATTGCTGTATCTTGAGTTGCTTAGTCCCATTGGGTCCGACTGTATTTGATATGTCTAAACTATCTTTATGACTCATGATTTGTTTATTCTTTTTGTTGGAAAATCAATAAATATTTTGAAACTAAAAACTTAAGGAAACAACTCATTGGTAGAGTACTTACACTCAAGTATCTTCCACTGAATACACATCCACACTTGTCTGTAGTAACACAAGTATCTCCATCCAGGGCATACCCAACATTACATTTACAGCCTTCAAAACATCTTTCTGTACATTTTGTTGGTGCTGTTAGACTAAAGCAAGTTTGTTCACAGGTTCTGGTGCAAAGTTCATAATAGCTGTTGGATGGACAAGAAAAGGCTGCAAAACAAAAAAAAAATGCCTACATTCAACGCTTTAGACCAGAGGGTCATCAAATTTTCTAAACTACTGTAAGGGCCAGATTACTATCCTTCAGACTTCAGAGGGGCAGTAATGTGGCCAGTGGGAGTAGAAAATGCCTCGGAGTAAACAATGTCTCATGCTTGGTTGTCGGTGGAAGTAAGAAAATTGCATAGTACCCGGGATCAGGAGGAGGGGAGAATATTGCCAATTGTTGGTATCAGTGGAGGAAATAGTGCCCCATTGTTGCTGCTGGTTGAAAGAATGTTGATTCATTGTTGGTGTGACAGAAATAGTGCCCTATCATTGGTGTCAGTGGGAGCTAGACATGTGCACTGCTAAAAAATGTGTTTGTTTTTGTTTTTGTTTCATTCGTTTTTTCTTTTTTCATTTTTTGGGTCATTCGTTATAATCGCAATTCGTAAATTAGTACATTCGTAAATTCGTACATTCGTAAATTCGTACATTCGTAAATTCGTTTATTTGTACATTCGGAAATTCGTACATTCGGAAATTCGTATATTCGTAAATTCGTAAATTTGTAAATTTTGTAAAGTCGTAAATTCACAAATTCCTATATTCGTAAATTAGAAAATTTGTATATTCGCAAATTCGCACATTCGTACATTAGAAAATTCAGAAATTCAAAAATAGAAAATCCGAAAATTAGAAAATCTGAAATAGTAACTAACTATTAAATTAGGTATAGGTGTTGTAACTTAATTTCAAATTTGGCTGTTAGTGAACGTAATGAATACGTATTTATCCAAAATTATGAATTATCTGAAATAACGAATGCCGCATCTAAACAAATGAAACGGAACAAATTAATAATTGATAATAATAAATAGTTTTTATTATTATTTAGTATTATGAATTCATTACGTTCCATTCATTTAGATGCGGCGTTCGTTATTTCGGATAATTCATAACTTCAGATAAATTCGTATTCATTACGTTTACTAACAGCCAAATTTGAAAGGAAATTACAATACCTATAATATAATAGTTAGTAATAGTTAAGTTATCATTAGGTAATTATTGTTTCAGATTTCAGAATTTACAAATTTACAAATTTACGAATGTGCGAATGTACGAATGTGCAAATTTAAGAATTTATGAATGTACGAATTTACAAATCTACGAATGTACGAATTTACGAATGTACGAATTTACAAATCTACGAATGTACGAATTTACGAATGTACGAATTTACAAATCTACGAATGTACGAATTTACGAATGTACGAATGTATGCATTTACAAATTTATGAATATTCGTATATTTCTGAATTAACAAATTTGTCGAAATTCGGTAAAGCACAAATTCGGAACGAAACAAATTGCACATGTCTAGTGGGAGCAATAGTGCCCCCAAGGTCCAGATAAAGGCAAGCAAAGAGGAGCACCTGGCCTGAGGGCTTCAGGTTGGAGAGACCACTGCTCTAGATTAGACTTTTAAATATGCATGTTTTAAAATAAACAGGCCATTGGTAAGTGAGTATCAGCAGGTAAACTAGAACAAAGATCCAGTCAGTTGGGACTCAGTTGTTGTTGCATTTTCTTTTTATTTTGGTTACCTAAAAGAAAAATGGTTTGTTTTGTACTTACGACAGAATGTAGGAGTTCTCCAAGAGCTGATGGTAACACCAGCTGTCTGACAAGCAGCTGCATAGGCCTGTAGACTCTTGCACAAAATGTTGTCCTTGCCATCAACAGCACAAGAGTCATATACGCAATGGTTGAAATAATCATTGGGGTTGACCATGGAATGACATGCTTTGAAGGGTCCCACTGGGTCTGTAATCATGCCACAAGAGGATCCCACACTGTACTGCTGCACCTGGGCATCATTACATACCGGGCACACACCTACTTCACAACCATCACTGCACTTAGCTCCAGCTATGGTCACTTTCCAGGCGGCACCAAACTCATTCACATTTTTAACAACCTGCCCATTGGGAAGCTGTAATTCATCTTTGCCATAACCATTGAAATTGCCACAGAGACCACCCATCTTGCCACGGTATGAGCTGGGTATAGTAAGGATTACATGATAGATTGTGTCATAAAGAACATTCAAGCCAAAGTCTGTTTGCAGGATAACATTGGCTCCTTCCTGATTAATGACAATTCTGTTGTCTTCTAGAATCAATGGCAATTCGATAAGTTCTCCATTAACCTGTGAAAAAGATAAAAATGTATTTTAAGGAAAACTTTTGAACTCTGGCATTGTGAAAAGTTCTAAGAATACTGTGGATACCATGAAAGCAAATAAATGGATCCTTCACACCTTTCGCTAGAAGGCCAAATGACTGGACTAAAGTTTTCTTATTTTTTTACATAATAAGAGAACAGCTAACTCAATGAAGTAGGCTATTGTGCTTGAAAGCATCGAAGTGGATAAAAGGAGAAGATGACCAGCAATAAACAAGCCATTACCAAAAGTAAAAAAAAAGTATGGGAATCAAAATTAGTAAATATTCACTATCACCTAGATGGCTGCAGCATGATCTCAGCTGCAGCTGTCCCCCACCGGCTCTACACTGAGAACTGAGCTATTAAAGACCACTGATCTGTCAGTTTTCAGTCTTCGGTGATAGTCACTGTTTCTCTGCTCTGCCCCTCCAGTAACCATGGAGCACCAGACTGTGGAGGGGGCAAAAGTGGCTGGCTCAGGCTCTCGGTGAGTCACTGAGAGGCTGAGGCAGCTTCCTGGTGCCGCATCTGGGTGGGAGCCTGAGCCAGCTGGGTGGATCCCACCAGAGCCTGGGCTGGTTGAGTGACATCAGCCAACAGCGGACTTTAGCCCGCTGTCAGCTGAAAATGGGTCATAGGAGTGCAGAACCAAAGTCATGCACTCCTGTGACCCACAGGAGAAGTAGGGCTAAAGGAGCTTTGGCCCTGCTTCTCTTTTAAGCCCCAAAAAGTTATTTCTGGAGAAAAACTATTCATTTGGTCAGCAGAAATTGCCATCAACTTAACAATACTTTGTGAACAATATTGAAAGATGTCATTGAGAAGTTTCTCCTTAACCACTTGACAACTGGGCACTTAAACCCCCTTCCTAACCAGACCAATTTTCAGCTTTTGGTGCTCTCACATTTTGAATGACAATTACTCAGTCATGCAACACTGTATCTATATGAAATTTTTGTCCTTTTTTTCACACAAATGGAGCTTTCTTTTGGTGGTATTTAATCACTGCTGGGTTCTTTATTTTTTGCGCCGTAAAAGAAAAAAGACCGAAAAATCTGTAAAAAAATACATTTTTCTTCATTTCTGTTATAATATTTTGCAAATTAGTAATTTTTCTTCATATATTTTGGCCAAAATTTATACCACTACATATCTTTGGTAAAATTAACCCAAATCGGTGGATATTATTTGGTCTTTGTGAAAGTTATAGAGTCCAAAAGCTATGGTGCGAATATCTGAAAATTGATCACACCTGAAGTACTGACGGCCTATCTAATTTCTTGAGACCCTAACATTCCAGAAAAGTACAAATACCCCCCAAATGACCCCTTTTTGGAAAGAAGACATTCCAAGGTATTTAGAAAGATGCATGGTGAGTTTTTTGAAGTTGTCATTTTTTCCCACAATTCTTTGCAAAATCAAGGTTTTTTTTTTACTTTTTTTTTCCCACAAAATTGTCATATTAGCAGGTTATTTCTCACACGCAGCATATGCATACCACAAATTACACCCCAAAACACATTCTGCTATTACTCCCGAGTACGGTGATACCACATGTGTGAGACTTTTACACAGCGTGGCCACATACAGAGGCCCAACATGCAGGGGAGCACCTTCAGGCGTTCTGGAGCACCCAGGCCAATTCTGACATTTCTCTCCTACATGTAAAAATCATCATTTATTAGCAGAAAATTACATAGAACCCCAAAACATTATATATGTTTTTTTAGCAAAGACCCTAGAGAATACAATGGCGGTCGTTGCAACTTTTTATCTCGCACGGTATTTGCGCAGCAATTTTTTTAACGTGTTTTTTTTGGAAAAAAAAACTGTTTTGTGCTTTACAAAAACCAAAACAGTAAAGTTAGCCTAATGTTTTTGCATAATGTGAAAGATGAAGTTACGCCGAGTAAATAGATACCCAACATGTCACCTTTCAAAATTGCACGCGCTTGTGGAATGGCGCCAAACTTTGCTATAGAGGAGGTCTAGGGCCAAAATTATTGCTCTCGCTCTACCAATCGCAGCGATACCTCACATGTGTGGTTTGAACACCGTTTTCATATGTGGGCGGGACTTACGTATGCGTTCACTTCTGCATGCGCGCACACAGGGACAGGGGCGCTTTAAAAATTTTTTTTTTTTTTTTATTGTTCATTTTACTTTATTTATTTTAGTTTGATGCTTTTTTCCAAAAAGAAAAATTTTGGACCACTTTTATTCCTATTACAAGGAATATAAACATCCTTGTAATAGGAATATGGCATGACAGGTCCTCTTTACAGTGAGATATGGGGTCAATAAGATCCCACATCTCACCTCTAGGCTGGGAAGCCTGAAATAAAAAAAAAAAAAAAACGATCCTGGCTTCGATCGTAGCGGTGAGTCGGTAGAAGCGCGGGAGGGGGGGACATCCCCTCTCGCCTCCTGTAAGAATGTTCAAGCAGTGGAACAGCTGCTATGATCATTCTCATGGTGTAGGGAATCGCTGGCTGAAAAAGCTGATATCTGAATGATGCCTGTAGCTGCAACCATCATTCAGATATCCCCGCACAAAGTCAAGGACGTTGTATGACGGCCGGCGGGCGGGAAGTGGTTAAAACGCCTTTTTTTTTTTTTAACACAAAGTTGTCCATTTATACAATATTTCTACCACATAACATGTACATACCAAAAATGACACCCCAAAATAGATTCTCCTGCTCCTCCTGAGTACGGCAATACCACATGTGTGAGACTTCCACAGCCTGGCCACATACAGAGGCCGAGTACAGCTGAGCATGGCTCAGCATGGCAGGGTATGGCGGGGTATTGCGGAGTATGGCGGGGTATTGCAGAGTATGGCGGAGTATGGCGGAGTATGGCGGAGTATGGCGGGGTATGGCAGAGTATGGCGGGGGCATGGCAGAGTATGGCGGGGGCATGGCAGAGTATGGCGGGGGGCATGGCAGAGTATGGCTGGGGCATGGCAGAGTATGGCGGGGGCATGGCAGAGTATGGCGGGGGCATTGCAGAGTATTGTGGGGGCATTGCAGAGTATTGTGGGGGCATTGCAGAGTATTGCACAGCATTGCAGAGTATTGTGGGGGCATTGCAGAGTATTGCACAGTATTGCAGAGTATTGTGGGGGCATTGCAGAGTATTGCACAGCATTGCAGAGTATTGTGGGGGCATTGCAGAGTATTGCACAGCATTGCAGAGTATTGTGGGGGCATTGCAGAGTATTGCACAGCATTGCAGAGTATTATGGGGGCATTGCAGAGTATTGCACAGCATTGCAGAGTATTGTGGGGGTATTGCAGAGTATTGCACAGCATTGCAGAGTATTGTGGGGGTATTGCAGAGTATTGCACAGCATTGCATAGTAGTAGGGATGGCTGAGCATGGATGGATGGATGTCTCTGTGCAGCGCTGTGGGCACTACACATACAGCCCACAGCGCTGCAGACATCCATCCATCTCCCTCCCCGCTCACTGTGTACCGATCGGTACACAGGAGGGGAGGAGAGGAACCGTTGTCATCAGATGACGCCGGTCTGTTTACATGTGATCGCGCCGTCATTTGACGGCGCGATCACATGGTAAACGGCCGCGATCAGCGGCCATTTACCGGGTTCCGTGATGCGCCGGGTCCTCTGAACCCAGCGGTCACGGATGTGTTCGGGTGCGCGCCCCAGGGGGCGCGCGAGAGGGGAATTCTGGGAGGACGTCATAGTACGTCCTCCCAGAGTTATCCAACCGCCCTGCAGCCGTCATTCGGCTATGGGCCGGTTGGTAAGTGGTTAAAATGTTAGTTTTTTGACCCACTAGTTTAATACTTTTAAAGACATGGACCACATATGTCAATCCAGGATGCCAGAGTGAACTCCTAAATTCGTATCTACACATTGGGGTTGATTAAGTAAAATTGGAGTGTGCAAAATCTGATGCAGCTCTGCATGGTATCAGCTTCCAACTTCAGTTTGTTCAATTACGCTTTGACAATAAACCGGAAAGCTGATTGGTTTCTACGCGGAGCTGTACCAGCATTTGTACTCTCCAGTTTTAGTAAATCAACACCACTGAGTCAGATACAACTATTGAAGCCGGAGAAGAAAAAGCTTCTTAGAGGTGCTATAAGGCATTAAAGATGTTTTATTATGGATGTACCTTGAGTTTCAATCCAAAAGAAGAAATCCATGAGAGGAAATGGAAAACTGGAAAAAATGTTAGTAGAAGAAACACGTACCTTTACTTTAGAGCTCATGTCTCTCTGAATGGCCACTGTGTAACCATACACAGATACCACCACTAGTCTTGTCACAGCCACGCCACCATTTCCATAACTCTCATTCTCTACAACCACGGAAAAGTTCACAAGTTCGGGATCATTAACCACCACCTTTGTAAAGGTATAAGTGCAAGTGCCTTGGAAGTCGTATCTTAGACCATCAAAGGAGATATAATGTGGATCTCCTGAGGCAACACATTTGGCAAAACCCTTGGGTTGGCATCCCAAAACTCTGTTCATTAGTTTGCATTCTTCTTCAGGTCCACAGGCTGCTGACTGGCAAGTAACAGTGCCATCGGCCCCACATTGGCAACTCTGATTACACTGACTCTGTGGGTAGAAGACCTCATTTTTCCGGTAATATATACCCTGGTAGACACAGCCACAGTCCTGGATGGGCACGCACCTGGCACCACTCAAGATGAATCCATTATCACAATAGCAGGCTTCCTTACAAGGATAGTCACAGTCAGTGGGTAAGGAGAAGCCATAACATGTGACAGGGCAGGCATTTCCACAGAGCTCATAATGAGTGTTAATAGGGCAGGACAAACCTAAGAGGAACAATGGACCAAATCAGTGTTTACAACTGGTGTGTCCAAAACCACAGAAGAAACATCCAGCCGGTTACACTTTATTATTACACAAGGTAATTTGTTCACAAGAATAGTTACCACTTAAGGTTAGACCACAAACTGCACCTGCTTCCCTGGACACCATTCTAACATGTTACCATTGCCTTATATCAAATCAGAAAACAGAAAAGGTGCAAACAAGTTCTTGCTGAATAAGACCTTCTGTGAAATGTGCCAGAGGGAAACCTAAGATTTCTGAAGAGCTGGATTTTCCACTACATTAGAAGGTACTGGAGGCGAACTGGACACCTTACCCCTCCTAGGTGAAACAGCCATCCTATAACCACTGTACTTATAACTTGTTATACAAGTTATAAGTTTGTAACCTGTAGGTATTTGTAGGTTATTCTAGAGGCAGCAGGTTTTTTTTAATCTTAAAGCATTCTCTGGATTAAGATTAAAAACCTTCTGTGTGAAGCAGCCCCCCTCAGCCCCCCTAATACTTACCTGAGCCCCATCTCGATCCAGCGATGTTGCACGACAGGCTGTCAGGGACTCTCCCTCCTCATTGGCTGAGAATGCAGTGGTCACAATTGCTGTCAATCGAAATTAGTGAGCCAATGAGGAGAGAGAAGGGGCAGGGGCGAGCTGCAATCGGCAGGAGGAGGGGCCAGGAGTGCCAGCGAGAGACCCCAGAAGAGAAGGACCTGGGCTGCTCTGTGCCAAACCACTGATATCTAGTGATATAAAGATCTATATAGTGGAATCAGGACCTCCTTCCTCCTGCTGGTTACCCTTCTAGTGATATACAGATCTATATAGAGAAATCAGGACCTCCTTCCTCCTGCTGGTGATCTGTCTAGTGATATAAAGATCTATATAGAGGAATCAGGACTTCCTTCCTCCTGCTGGTGATCCCTCTAGTGATATAAAGATCTATATAGAGGAATCAGGACCTCCATCCTCCTGCTGGTGATCCATTTAGTGATGTAAAGATCTATATAGAGAAATCAGGACCTCCTTCCTCCTGCTGGCGACTCCTCTAGTGATATAAAGATCTACATAGAGGAATCAGGACCTTCTTCTTCTTGCTGGTGACCCCTCTAGTGAAGTTAAGATTTATAAAGAGGAATCAGGACCTCCTTCCTTCTGCTGTTGACCCTTCTAGTGATATAAAGTTCTATATAGAGGAATCAGGATCTCCTTCTTCCTGCTGGTGGTTCCTATAGTGATATAAAGATCTACATAGAGGAATCAGGACCTCCTTCCTGCTGGTGACCCCTCTAGTGATGTTAAGATCTATATAGAGGAATCAGGACCTCCTTCCTCCTGCTGGTGACCCTTCTAGTCATATAAAGATCTATATAGAGGAATCAAGACTGCCTTCCTCCTTCTGGTGACCCTTCTAGTGATATAAAGTTCTATATAGAGGAATCAGGACCTCCTTCCTCCTGCTGGTGGTTCCTATAATGATATAAAGATCTACATAGAGGAATCAGGACCTCCTTCCTGCTGGTGACCCAGATCTATATAGAGGAATCAAGACTGCCTTCCTCCTGCTGGTGACCCTTCTAGTGATATAAAGTTCTATATAGAGGAATCAGGACCTCCTTCCTCCTGCTGGTGATTCCTATAGGGATATAAAGATCTACATAGAGGAATCAGGACCTCTTTCCTGCTGGTGACCCAGATCTATATAGAGGAATCAAGACCGCCTTCCTCCTGCTGGTGACCCTTCTAGTGATATAAAGTTCTATATAGAGGAATCAGGACCTCCTTCCTCCTGCTGGTGGTTCCTATAGTGATATAAAAATCTACATAGAGGAATCAGGACCTCCTTCCTGCTGGTGACCCCTCTAGTGATGTTAAGATCTATATAGAGGAATCAGGACCTTCTTCCTCCTAAAGGTGACCCCTCTAGTCATATAAAGATCTATATAGAGGAATCAGGACCGCCTTACTCCTGCTGGTGATCTCTCTAGTGAGGCATCCTAGAATTCTATTTGCTTTCCTCACTGTCTGGTCACAAAATGCCTGATTTCAACAGTTTATCTAATACTGCTATCCCACATAAAGGAAAATTTGCCGTATTACATTGTTGAGTTAGAAAAATAACTACAGTGTGCCATATCTCAAAAGGATGCTACAAAAGCATGTAGGTTAACTCATAAGATGTCTACTGTCTTTGGGATACAAGAAAGGAACTTTAAGTTATTATCTAGATCAGTGGTTCTCAACTCCAGTCCTCAGGACCCACCAACAGGCCAGATTTTAAGTATTACCTTGGGGAGATGCAGACAAGAATACTGCAATCATTGAGCAGTAAATGAAATCACCTGTGATGTATTTTAGTTATCTTGCAAACCTGGCCTGTTAGTGGGTCCTGAGGACCGGAGTTGAGAACCACTGATCTAGATGGTACCAATATCCTGTAAGGATACATAACAAAAAATCCTTTAGGTGTCCAGTGTATGCTGGAGGTGCCAGTGTCCCTGGGTATGCTATTTTATCTGTGGTGGTCCTGCCCAAGTATTGCACCATTTTGGTCAGCTATATTTGATGTACACAGCTAAATAACAGATACTCAAATAGCTTGTATCCCGCAAACAGCACCATTGTCTATTCTTCCAGGTTCCATAAAAGAGGTTAAAGAATATCCTCTACGTTTCTTCTTGGGGGCTGCTAGAATGATTATACCAAAACACTCAAAGTCCCTTTGTCCACCTAAAGTGGGGGAAAAAGTGGTGGAAATGCCACATTTGGAATGGAAGAATTATCTGCCATGTTATATGATAAATACGAGACATTTTTGGAAGTGTGTTCTTCGTGGAGATCTTTCTGCAGAACTCCTAAGTTGAGGACACCTGATAATGAGGGACTATAGTTATAGAATAAAGTAAATAGTGTAAGGGGGTGGAGAGGCATCCTCGGGTGCGGACGAGACAAGAAAAAGGAGAAACCTTTTTTTTCCCTTTCATTTCCTTTTCTCTTTTTTTTTCTTTTTTGAGTGAAGTGTGTGGGTGAATTTAGGAGTGTTATATTATATATTAGGTATTAATTGTCAGCTGTATAATGATTTAGAATGATTATGTGATGTGTGATGTATCTTAAGAGATTATGTGAAAGATTGTGAAGAAAGAAGAGTCCCATAAGCTGCTCATCACAACAAAACCCTGTATGTAGAAAGTGAAAAGAGGCTAGATACAGGCTCCAATCAAGCTACACCCTCCAACGCATTTCGCCCTGCCAACAGGGCTTAATCATGGGGATAAAGATTCCATGCTCAAGAGAAGAAATCTTTTTCACTTTCCATATAGATGGTTTTGTTGTGATGTGTGGCTTATGGGACTCTTCATTCTTCGCATTGGTATTCACAGAGCTGGAACAAGCTCCGTCCCTGCCTCCACTCCCAGCAACCGATGTTAGAAGAGGACCTGTTGGAGCCTTGAGCGGCACCCATAGTTTTGGCAGCAGTTCTAAGTGAGACTGTGTTTAATTTAACCAGAAAATTAATAAAAATTGTATTGTAAAAAAAAAAAAAAGAATAATGTATGAATCTCGAGTAAAAGTTGTATACATCTTGAATTAATGTATTTGTCAATAGAACCCTAGTGTTCTTCATAATTGCGTTTACTTTTTTTGAATGTTCTACTTATTATCTGTGTACTAACATTTTTACCTTTTTAAATGCCCAAAAAGAAAAACGAAATTTAAGGCATTGTACCAAAACAGCACCTATTTTCAGGAATATTGAAGGGAAATGAAAACTCTTAATTTTTACAATTGTTGCTTACTGCAGAAATTCGGTTTCCTCCATTCCTGAAGTTTCACACCAGCAGCTTGGCATGCAGCCACATAGAGGGCAATGGCTTTACAGAATGAAGATGGGTGTCCCTTGTATTGGCAAGCATCATAAATACAGTCGTTGAAATAAGGTGCTGGGTCAATGACCGAGAGACACAGACCAAAAGGCCCACCGGCCTTTGTGATAAGTCCACAGTAGTTATCACCCTTGTAGGCTTGATTTTGAGCATCAGTGCACAGAGGGCAGTTTCCGGTACACTCAGCACTACAATCAACAACGTCTCCAACTTTCCAGCTATTACCGAAAGCAACTGCACTTGCTGCTGATTTTCCATCCTTTATGGTAAAATCATCATTGGGGTTCTTGTTGTTGTTTCCACACAAGCCTTGAACAGCGTTGGAATAAGTATTAGGTATGGTAACTGCCAAATAGCTATCCCAGTCATATGTAATAGTGACATCAAAATCTGATTTTATAATGCCCTGTCCACCACTGATATATACCACCACTTTGTTTGTTTGGAAGTAGAATGGCAGAGAGGTGACAACACCATTGACCTAAAAGACAAGAAAAGCTTATTATAGTAAATATTTCTTTATTGAAATTTTGCATAGGAACAAAAAAAAAATTAAGGAACTCGAAACAATAGTTAAAAACAGATGTCCTGCCTGGACACAGATGAACCATTATAACAAATACTCAATACAGGTAATCAGTGGCGGCTGCTCCATACGGGGCGCAGGGGCGCTGCCCCCCTAAGCCATGTGCCGACCCGTATACTACATGCGGGGCGCCAGGTGCATTGAATCCCAATGGGTTATTTCTTTTTTGATGCACAAGGGTGGGCTCGGGTGGGCTCAGGTGGGCTGCGCCTGCCCACTTGTGTGACAATAGCAAATTATTATTTGCTATTGTCTTCCTGCTTCTCCCCCTGGCCAAGCAGGAAGCGGGAGGAGTGAGTTGGGCTGAGAGGAGAATCGATTGTATTGGCCAGTACCGGGGGCGGTGAGGATGTACAGGGAGATCGGAAAGATGGCTGTCGTCATTGGCTCTGCACCTGTCATCTGCTCTGCATTGCTGCCAAGAGCCCGACTGCATGAGTACCACCCACCATAGGGGGGGTGGTGGTCTGTTTGAAGCCCCCACCCCGCTGGAGCACCAGTTGCCACTGCAGGTAATAATCAATGCCTGAGTGATATTATATAGGACATGAGCAAAAAGTGAGTGAAAGAGAACCAGGCAGAAGGGAAGGGAAATGAGGGTGGGGGAGGGGGGAGAAAGAGGGGAAGGGATGAAGATGGGTCAGATGAGGTAAGAACACCAGCAACACTGTGTTGATAGCAACAATATTCAAGAATTCACATTTAAACTTTATGTTGAACACTACATTTTGGGTGCTGCAGCCACTGTGACCACATGGTTGCAAACTTTCCAGATAGCAAGTTATTTCTAGCAAAAATTTTGTCCATTTCACATTGGAAATTGAGATCAGTAATAGTGTTAGCGATAGAGAGAGCTTCAAAGGTTTTCCACAGTCTGATGATGTTTAATTTGGCAGCTAGTAGTAGGTGGATAATAACACACAGAGATTGAGGAGGATATTGTTCTACGCCGATTTGTAGCAGAGCTAGAGTGGGATTTGAAAGATAGAGGCTATCATATTGAAAATGTATTTCCAATAAGAACCGATAGATTTACAAAACCAGAGGATACAGTATAAGCAATAGAGCCTGTGCTACCGCATGGTCTCCAGCAAGTTGGGAAGAAAAGCATATTGAATAGATAATGTCTGTATGGATCTGTCTAGTCAGAAGTGTAACAAGGACCTTCAGGGCCCCCATTTCCATCAGTCATAGTGCCCTTTCTATTGGTCCTGGGGTACTTTCCATTGGTCGCGGGGGCCCTTCTTTCCTCTGGTCCTCTGAGCCAAGGGCCCTTTCCATTGATCCAGGGGCCCTTTACTCCTATCTTGGGGCCTTTTACTATAGTCCCACAGTGGGCTCCTTTCACATGTTCTGCAGTGGGCCCTTCTGCCATCTTGGGGCCCCCTAAGTGTGACCTTTGCAACTCTGGTAGTTCTGCCACTCTATCTATCTATCTATCTATCTATCTATCTATCTATCTATCTATCTATCTATCTATCTATCTATCTATCTATCTATCTATCTATCTATCTATCTATCTATCTATCTATCTATCGATCTATCGATCTATCTATCTATCTATCTATCTATCTATCTATCTATCTATCTATCTATCTATCTATCTATCTATCTATCTATCTATCTATCCATCCATCTATCTAGATGTCTAGCTATCAATTATCCATCCATCTTCTACCTATCATTATCCTCCATCAGCCATCCATTCACCATTCTCCATCATCTATCCATCCAACCATCCAGTATCCATCTATCAATACATACCAAAATTTGACGTGGATAGTCCCAGCTCAGTGTGAGGACCATGTCATAAACTTCCAAGGTCACAACTTTGGTATAGGACACAGCTTTGTTCCCACCACGATTGTGGTTCTGGACTTTCACATTAAAACGGGTCAGTGAACTGTCACTGGAGCTCACGCCAACCAGTTGGTATATGCAGGTACCCATGAAGTCAAATCTCTTGCCATCAAAGGTTGTGTAGTGCGGATCTCCAGAACCTGTGCAAGTTGAAAAACTTAAGGGCCGACAACCACGAACTCCATTCATGACCATGCACCGCTCACTTGGCTTACAGCTCATCCCCTTGCAATCTAACATGCCAAGGCTTGGGTCACACTTGCAGAACACACGGCAGTTTCCATCTGCCCAAAACTCTTCGTTGGCCTGGTAGTAGACACCATTGTTGGAGCATCCACAACTTGAGGTAGGAACGCACTTATCACCACTAAGAACAAAGCCATCGTTACACTGACAGGTCTCCACACAATAGTCATTGCACCGGGATGGGGCTGTACGATCAGTGCAGGTGGCTGGACAGGCAGTACCGCAGAACTCATAATGGCTGTTTGCAGGGCATGGCATAACTGAAATACAAAAGAAAAAGTATAGTATATACATATACAGGCTCTCCTCACTTAACGACCAGGTTCCGTTCCAAAGACCAGGTCATTAAACTAATTGGTTGTTAAAGGAGCCACAAGTAATCAATATTTTAGGAAAGGGTTTCTTTCTTTAATACTCACCGCAACCAGATGGTGTTCTCCAATCGTATATTTTAACTCCTTGTTTCCTGCAGACATTAGAATAGGTATTGAGGGCCTGGCACAGGAATTGGTTTGCTCCATTGTTCATACAGACATCATACAAGCAGCTATCAAAAAAGTTATTGGGGTTAATCGTTGGATGACATTCCCTGAACGGCCCATTTGCAACCTTGCTGATGAGACCGCATTTATTGTCACCTCCGTACAGGTTCTTTTTGGAATCATCGCAGGTTGGACAATTAAGTCCAGGGCAAGTGTCAAAGCAGAAAGGATCCCGGTCATTGACTTTCCAACTTTTGGCCCAGTCGATGATAGAGGAGACAGTTCTGTTATCGGAGGTGATGAGCTCATCCTTGATATTTTGGTTAAAATTACCACACAGACCACGTGTAAGGCCGTAGTAGCTGCTGGTGAGTGTGATCACAACATTAGAGATGTAATTATAGGTCACCTGTAGGCCAAAATCTGTTTGGACAACAGCAAAGATGCCACTGATGCTTACCGAGATCTTTCCATTTAACAAAGTTACAGGGAGATTAGTGATAATATCATTCACCTGTTTAGTTAAAGAAAAGAAAATAAACAATTGAATAAGAATATGTATACAGTATATACAGTCATGGCCAAAAATAGTGGCACCCCTGCATTTCTGACAGATAATGCACCACTTCGCCCAGCAAATTGTTGCAATTACAAATGTTTAGGCATTCTCATCTTTCTTTTATTTGTATTGGTATGACACAAAAAAGTGGAGAAACAAAAATCTAAATCTGACACATTTCATGGAAAACTCCAAAAATGGACTGGACAAAATTATTGGCACCTTGCTAACACTGTATGAAATAATTGCATTCCAAGTTTGTGATGCTTCTGTAATTTGTAATTCAACTCAACCGTATCAATCAACAGGTGCTGACAATATAGAAATCACACACCGGCAACCAGTTAAAATGGTGAAAAATTGACTCAACCTTTCTGTTGTGTGTCTCTGTGTGCCACACGGAGCATGGAGAAGAGAAAGAGCAGCAAAGATATGTCTGAGGATTTATGTACAAATATTGTGGAAAAACATGGACAATCTCAAGGTTATATCTCCTTCTCCAGATATCTTAATGTTCCCCGTGTCCACTGTGCGCAACATTTTCAAGAAGTCTACGGCCCATGGCACTGTAGCTAATCTTCCTTGACGTGGACAAAAGAGAAAAATTTATCAAAGAGTTTGCCAAAACTTACCCGAGGAAGCCTTTTGCTAGAATGTGCTGTGGACAGACAAAGCAAAGTTACAGAGTTTTGCTAAAGCCCATCATTCTACTGTTTCAGAAAAAGAAATGAGGCCTTTAAAGAAAAGATTTCAGTGCCTACAGTCACACATGGTGGATGTTTTGGGGTTGCTTTGCTGCTTCAGGCACTGGATGACTTGACTGTGTGCATGGCATTATGAAATCTGAAGACTACCAAAGAATTCCAGGGTGCAATGTAGGGCCCATTGTCAGAAAGTTGGGTTTTTGTCAGAGGTCATGGGTCTTACAGCAGGACAATGACCCAAAACACATGTCAAAAAGCACCCAAAAATAGTTTAAGACAAAGCACTGGAGAATACTGAACTGGCCATCAATGAGTCCAGATTTAAATCCCATAGAGCACCCGTGGAAGAGCTCTCAAAACAGCAGCTGGGAAAAGGAACCCTTCCAATCTGAGAGACTTGGAGCAGTTGGTGAAAGAAGAGTGGTCCAAAATTCCAGTAGAGAGGTGGAAGAAACTAATTAATGGTTACAGAAAGCTATTGGTTTCAGTTATTTTTCCAAGGGGTGTGCTATCAAATATTACATTGGGGTGCCAATAATTTTGTCCAGTTCATTTTTGGAATTTTGCATGGAATGTGTCAGATTTGGCTTTTTGTTTCTCCACTTTTTTGTGTCATACCAATACAAACAAAATAAACACGAGAATGCCTAAACATTTGTAATTGCAACAATTTTCTGGGTGAAGTGGTGCATTATCTGACAGAAATACAGTGTTGCCAATATTTATGGCTACCAAGGTGAGGCAGTAGAAGACAGAAGGCTGTAGTTTTACTGCATCAGCAAGGTTTCTCCCAGGCAAAGATTTCAAAGCAGACTGGGGTTTCCAGATGTGCTGTTCAAGTTCTCTTGAAGCAGCACAAAGAAACTGGTAATGCTGAGGACCATAGACAGGTAGTGGTCAGCCAAGGAATCTAAATGCAGCAGATGAAAGACACATCATGCCTACTTCTCTTCCACATCAGAAGATGTCCAGCAGTGCCACAGCACAGAACTGGTGGAATCTACTGTCTGGCCAGAAGTAGCCTTCATGGAAGAATTGCAGCCAATTCATCAATTCAGATAAGTCAAACATTTATTATTAATAGCATGATGTTCTATTTTCTGCAATAGAGCTTGGCAAGTTTACTATCGTATTTTTGCATGAGACTTTACTTATTGCTCCAATACAGATTTCACGAGCTTGGATTCAGGCCTTTTCTCAAACCCTGGATCCTTGGTTGTCTCAGGTTAATGCTGTTCTCCCACTTAGGCCCCTTTCACACTGGGCGCTTTGCAGGCGCTACAACGCTAAAAATAGCTCTTTCCCCGCTCCTGCCCATTGAAATCAATGGGGTAGCGAGGCTATACCACCTGCAAAGCGCCGCTGCAGCGGTGCTTTGCGGGCGGCTTTAACCCTTTTTCGACCGCTAGCGGGGGTTAAAACCGCCCTGCTAGCGGCCGAATAGCGCCACTAAAAATACGGTAAAGCGGCGCCAAAAATAGCGCTGTTTTACCGCTGACGCCGCTCCTGTCCCACTGTGAAAGGGGCCTTAGGTAACTTATCTAAGACCATAGGGGCTGCTCCATTAAATACTGTATCAAAAGACCTGGGATTGGTGCACAGTATGCCCAGACACCTGCAACTCATCCCCTGCACTACCCTTTTTTTTTCCTCATTGAAGGGCTTCTTCCCTCTACATCAGGATACTCTATGTTAAAGATTCTTGGACATTAGGATCCTATCTGTTTCTTTAACATTTCCCACTGGTGGCTTGACAACAATTCTCACTTTCACTTGTGTAACTCAATAAACACCTGTCTCGGCATCACAGCACTGTGGTAATTGAAATATGTAATTAGAACAGGACATGTTGACAACTTTTTACCCTTTTTATTAGGTTCTTGAAGAAGCAACATCTGCCCTGGTACAATATATGACACCAAAGGGATAGGATCAAAGTCCAACCCCCCCCCCCTCGTCTTTATTCATAAACGTTCTGTTATGCCTCATGGTCCTATTTCCCTCTTCTCCAGTGCTGGGCTTTACTCATTGAACCAAACAGTTCCATTCTCTGCATTGTTATACTTTGATTTTAGTAGGGTTAGGGGAGAGAAGAACAGCACAACCAGCAATACATTGGCTGGATATAGTCAAAGACTGCATGAGTATGTCATTGTGGAGGCTTAAGACCTAAATAGAGAACAGATCCTTCTAAAGCAATAATACTCATATGGTCACCAAGAGGCAACAGTGACTTGATGGCAACTAGGTCCTGTTGAATGTGACTAGTTACAGCTAGTAATACAGTAAGAAAAACAGTGTTAAATGTTTCATTTTGAACAAAATTTACATTTTTTTTTTCTTTTTTTTTTATAATAGCCACTTACCCTAACTTTAGCATATTCTCCCTTCATAATGGTTATCTTATATCCATATATGTAAATATTGATGGTTCTAACATATGACACAGCCTGGCTACCTCTATTGTCGTTCTTCTCCTCGACAGTAAATGGCACCAAACCAACATCATTACCATCATATTTAGATAAGATATATGTGCAGGTGCCCTGGAAGTCATAGTTATAGGCATCAAAGGTGTGGTAATGGGGGTCTCCCCAAGCCCAGCAGATTCCTGTAAAATTTGGAATGCAGACTCCTTTGCCATTTTGGACCTGGCATGTTTCCTTGATCCTACATATGATAGACTTGCATGGATCTAAAATAAATGCATACAATAGAGAAAAAAAAAAAACATTTTACACAAATTGTTGTAAAGTACACACATGTATACATATTTTGAATAAATGCCTATTTTAAATTCCATCCCAAAAGTCAAAATTTTAAAGGGATTGTCCAGATATTTAGGTGTTCCAAAGAGGACCAAGTATAATAGGTTAAAACAAGGCACCATTTTTTCAAGTGCAGAAAACAGGGATAGGGACAAGGTTTCTCCATTTATTTTTAAATCATGTGACAATTTCAATATTCCAAGTTTTTTTGGGGTTTTTTTTGTACAGTGCACATCATAAAAAAAAATCATAGGGGGCGTGACCGGAAGCCGACCCTGATGGCAGCCTAATTCCTCAGCTCTCTAAGCCCACAGCGTAAACGACGTATTTAGGGGGATTTTGACCGCACATACATGGGCAAATCCAGGACCACTAGATCCTCCAAGCCTAGAGGATCATCCCTACCACCTCCAGGGGCTTCCACGGACCTCCGTTCTTATTTTACACAGCCCGGAATGTCCCAGGGCGAGGAGGCCAATATGGCGTCGGACACTCCAGCCCACACACCAAGGAGTCCCGCCCAGTCTCCACGGTCGGATCATCCTGAGCAGCAGCTCTCAGAGGGACTCCAGCAGGACACGGTGAACTCCCGAGCATCCGTCACAGACATGGGAACGGTGAGTCCCCACCGCCAACTACATTCCCCCACTGAGCAGACCCGGTCCGCCATGCCACCCGCCTCCCCTCCGCACTACACTCAGTGCTCGGCGGCGTTCCCGAGACTCCTGAGAACGGCTCCGGAGCCGTTCTCTCAGACCCTGGAGCCAGTCTTCACAGACTCCTCAGACATGTCTCAGGACTTCCCCCCTCTGCCAACCCCAGCAGGTCCACAAGCTGGATCACACCGACCCCCGGATGACCCCAATGAGAGATCATGGGCAGTGGATGCCACTTCCCCACCTCCCAAAGTGCAAAGATTGTCTTGCTCCAGAGACCCCAGTGCATCCAGGTGGCCATCCCCCTCCATACCATCCTATGCACAGAAAGCAAGTGCTCCACTCTCCCACCCAGCAGAGGACTCTATTGCCAGACCCCCCCTGCAGCAGAAACAGAGAGAGGCATACATAGACTCATGGGACCCCCCAGCAACTGGAGTGCAGATCAACCATGAAGCAGGTGCTTTAATCCCACACTCCCCACCACGTGTATCATCCCCCCCTCGCCACTACTGCAGCCCTACAAGAGACTCATACGTACCCCCACATATGCCTCAACCATGGCTTACATATTTGCAAGCCATTCCCACAAAAGAGGATTTCAGACAACTAATTGAGGACGTGAAATCTACATGTTGCACGGAAATTCAAGTACTCCAAATGGGCCTTAAACATCTGACAGACAGAATGGAAATGGCTGAAGAAGAAATACAAGAAACTAAACTAGCGGTCCATAGAACACAACTACAGGGAGCAGACCACAGAGCAATGCTAAGAGATATGCAGAGACATATAGAAGACCTGGACAACAGGGGGCGCCGTAACAACATACGGGCGAGAGGCATCCCGGAATCAAAAAACGCCGAGGACCTGCAAACCATTTTGCAATCCATCTTCAACAATCTCATTGGGGAACTCTCTTCTAAGCACATAGAAATGGACAGAGCCCATCGGGCACTTAGACCCAAGGGAGCCACCCCCAAACCCAGAGACGTTATCTGCAGAATCAGCTCCTATTCTCTCAAAGAGGAAATCATGAGACAAGCACGTTTGGCACGCAAAATAACTTATATGGAAGCTCAGATACAAATCTACCCGGATCTATCCTGGATAACCCTGCAAAAACGAAGGCTTCTTCAACCCCTACTACAGCAATTACAGAAAGAAGCTATTATCTACAGATGGGGCTTTCCCTTTAGCCTCACAGCAAAGCATTAGGGTAAATCCGCTGTCCTACGATACCCAGAAGACCTTCGTACATTCTGTGACATTCTTGAAATACCAACCCCACAACTACCAGAATGGGACATAGTTGCTACACCCCCACCGCCACCTGCCACCTGGCAAAAGGTCTCTGCACCCAATCGACCTAGACACCCGGATACCCAACGCAAATCCACAAAATATAAGGATCGTAGATCCACTACTACTACAACAACAAACAACACAGGGACTTGAGCACTTAGGCTCAGCAAATAGAACTGTCCTATTAACACTCTGTCTAAAAAGACCCTGGATCATCCCACTTGAACACACCCCTACGCCTAACTTTAGTTCACTAGTGAGGGCTAAGCTCAGATGAGCTTCGAGTTGAACGGCATAGAAGCCATCGTTTATCACCCCCCTCCCCCTTTTTTTTTTCCCTTTTATTTCAATTTTACATTAGCTAGTTACTGGTACACAGTATTAGGCTGTGTGTGGTCTGGAAAATACTGTTGACGGAATGCGGGCTCCTGGGTGGGCCTCTCTATCCGCCCTAACTGGGGTGGAGGGGGAGGCTCACGCGGAATTCCGCTCTGGTCTAGGCCTGTTGGCCTATCAAAGATGTTTGACAAGGTTGATGTTGTCTTATTTTTGTGTCTTCTCTCTTTCTCTTTCTTTCTAACCACCTTCTCTGGTACATGACTAAGTGCATGAAATTTCCTGGTCTCCTCCCGGAGAGTGCATATCCTGACCCTGGGATTTCGAACCCTGACAAGCCACCATTAGGTAAGCGTACACCTGTACACACTGAACCACCACTATGACTAAGGTACTATCACTAAATGTACACAGATTGAACTCTAACAGGAAAAGACATCTGGCACTGAGGGAGTTTAGACAATCAGGAGCTGATATTGTTATGGTCCAGGAAACCCATTATAACAGGGAAGGCTCATTCGCATTTGCATCCAAATATTACTCCCAAATATATATAGCTTCGGGTAATCCTAAAAAGGCTGGAGTGGCCATACTTTTCAAGTGGGGAGCTCCCTTCACATGCGTGTCCCAATACTGTGATCCTAACGGACACTTCATTATTTTGAGAGGAATGTGGCAAACACAAGAAATAACGCTATGTGCTCTATATACCCCTAATACTAAACAACATAGCTTTCTATCCAAGGTAATATCCCGAATATTCAGATCCACCCCTAAGGTTCTTATTTTGGGAGGTGATTTTAATCTTGTACAGTCGCCCACGGCGGACCGCCAGACGATAGCCCCCCACGCGCCAACACCTAGGGTCCATAGAGACTCGAGACTTTTCAGACAGATCACTAGACGATATCCGCTCTTTGATGCGTGGAGGGCTCTGTGTCCAGGAGGCCGTCAATACACGTTCTACTCAGCTCCCCACTGCACACATACACGCATTGATTACTTCTTCCTTAATAATTTCACTCTAAAACTGACACGAAAAGCGCAAATACGCCCTATCTCATGGTCAGACCACGCCCCTATTTTAATAACGCTAGATCTAGGCACTCCCGTCCACAGACCCTATAACTGGAGACTGAATACATTCCTCCTCCAACACCAACCGGCCCTAGAGGAACTAAACTCTACACTCAAACTCTATTTTCTAGAAAATTCCAATCAGGAAGTTTCACTCCCTACTCTTTGGGAAGCCCACAAGGCGGTCCTTAGGGGTAAATGTATAGCGATCTCCTCAACACTAAAAAAAGACACTTTAGCTGCCAAAACAGAGGCGGAGAGTCAACTTAAAACACTTGAACATAGGCTCCAGACCAACCCCACGATAGATAACCTAAGGAAAATAATTAAACTCCGTGCAACTCTCCGTAATCTAGCTATGGGACAAGTGACGAAAACCCTAACTAGGCTGAAACAAATGTTTTATGACAAGGGGAATAAGGCACACTCTCTGTTGGCTAACAAATTAAGGGAGAGATCCCATATGCAAACCCCGAATCAGATTAAAAACAAATTGGGTCAGTCACTATCGCATCCTGAAGAAATTGCACGCACATTTGCGGACTTTTATAAAGAACTCTACAACAACCCAGGCATACCTAGCAACCCTCCTTCTACTGACCTGACCCACTTGATGAAACAATACCTAGAACAAAGTGGAATCCCCCATCTACAATCATCAGATCTGTCAACACTCAATGCACAGATCACTGACGAGGAAATTGAACTTACTATTAAAACCCTACCGTCCCATAAAGCCCCGGGCCCAGACGGATTCCCGTACGAATATTATAAAGCATTTCTCCCTCTTATACTACCCCATCTTCGTAAACTGTTTAATGCTTTCCTCCAAGACACCCAAATTCCCTTAGAAATGTAGAAATCCTTCATCACCCTGATTCCCAAACCAGATAAAGACCCTTCCATATGTGCAAATTATAGGCCTATTGCGCTGTTAAATTCTGACTTAAAAATCTTCACCAAGCTTCTGTCTAATCGCCTGAACACGATCCTGCCATCACTGATCCATAAAGATCAGGTAGGGTTTGTCCCATTGCGACAAGCAAGCGATAACACTAGAAAAGTGATAGATTTGGTGGAGGTGGCGAACAGGGACGGCGCCCCCTCTATGTTGCTCAGCTTAGACGCTGAAAAAGCTTTTGATCGGCTGGGGTGGCCGTTCCTGTTCGCCACATTGAGCCACATGGGCTTCCGAGGCCCCTTTTTGCGGGCAATAAAAGACTTATATTCAAATCCTTCCTCGCAGGTCAGAACTCCTTTTGCACTCTCAGCATCATTTTCAGTCTCAAACGGCACAAGACAGGGGTGCCCGCTGTCGCCCCTGTTGTTCGCACGTGTAGAACCCCTAGCGGCATCTATCAGGAATAACTTAAACATACGAGGAATAATGGTCAGAGATAGAGAGTTTAAGATTTCCCTCTTTGCTGATGACATAATTCTCACCCTGACCCAACCCCATATTTCCCTCCCAAATTTACACGCTGAGTTGGACCAATTCCGTGCCATGTCGGGATATAAAATGAATGCCTCAAAGTCAGAAGCTCTACCTATCAACATCCCTGATGCTGATATTGCACTTTTAAAATCTAACTATAACTATAATTGGAAAACAACTGCCCTGAAATACTTAGGGATTTATATCACTCCAAAATTTAATACCCTGTACCAGGAAAACTTTCCCCCTCTGTTTGGCACAATTAGATCCCTATTACATCACTGGAAAAAACATCATATCTCCCTACTAGGACGAATTGCATCTATTAAAATGACCATTCTCCCGAAGCTTCTGTACCTTTTTCAAACACTTCCTATATCTATACCACTTAAGCAACTGAAAAAGCTTCAATCAGACCTACTTCACTTCGTATGGAACTACAAAAAGCATAGGATCTCTAAAACAGTGTTGATGGCATCACGCAGTGAGGGGGGCCTAGCCTTCCCAAATATCGTTAAATACTACCAAGCTACACAGCTGAGAGCTGTGGCATCATGGTTTACTCAAAAATCATATAATAAGTGGACAGAGATCGAGAAATTATGGCTAGCCCCGGTACACCCGAACAACTTATTATGGAATGCAGATGCGGAGGTAGCTCCAGAACGCCTTCTGGGTCCCATGTCCATGCTAAAGCGGATTTGGCGCACATTAGCCCACCCTCACAAATTAATCTCAGAAAGATCGACCCTGACATCCTTTGTCTGCAACCCCAAGGTGCCAGATAGCCTCACGCATCAGATGTCACACCCCTGGTCCTCTAGGAGCTTGTTCCACTTTGGAAATATAGTAGATCCCAGAACACGTAGGCTCCAGTCTTTTTCGGACCTGCAGGCCAAACACAAATTGCCAAAACAAGCATTTTATGGGTATCTACAAATACGACATTACGCACTAACTATAGCCCCGAATCTACAATTTTCACCTCCATCCCCGTTTGAAACTACCATTTTAGCAGGTAGCTCACAGAAAGGTCTAATATCAGAAATATATAAGATTTTGAATACCATCGATCTGGAAGAGCAAGGTAAACACCATTACATGCTCAGATGGTTGAAGATCCTTGGGGAAGAACTTCCATTAGCGCAGTGGCAGGCAATATGGAATCAGACAGCGAAGAGTTCAATGTGTACACTATATAAAGAAAACTCGTACAAAATTCTCTACTTCTGGTACATGACCCCAGATGTACTTCATACGATCTTCCCTGATAGCTCAGATAAATGCTGGTGATGCCAGGACGCTAAAGGCACTCTTATACACATATACTGGACTTGTCCACTACTGGCTCAATACTGGGAGATGGTTCGCCATCTCCTCTCCCGCCTCCTAGAAGTCAAAGTCCAAGCGACTCCAAAATTTTTTATACTGGGTTTATCACCATTAAAAATTTGTAGACCATATAAGAAATTAGTAAGACATATACTTACAGCAGCACGCTGTCTTATAGCCCTAAACTGGAAACGTACTACCCCACCCTCAGCTGAAGATCTTTACTCTAGAATTAAAGATGTAGAGTTGATGGAGAAAATGACAGATAGAATTCAGGACAAACTGGAGGCACATAACAGGGTCTGGGAGCTGTGGCACCTCCGGGAGGACCCACCATGACCAGGTAACAACACCAATTAGAAGGCTTATCCTCTTCTTTCCCTTCTTTCCTTTCTTTCCTCCTATCCTATTCAGCAACTGAATGAGCGTTTATATTTGCTTACTTGTTTTACCATAGGAACTAATATCAGTTAAGCCATAAAAAACACGTGTTTAATACCACAAATGGATATATTGTACAATGTTTGTGAATGTCCATGTTCCTTTATATTGTATTACTACAATCTACAATAAAAAAATTGTTATTTGGAAAAAAAAAAAAAAATCATAGCCATTACCTTTATTAACACATTTGACAATTCCATCTTGAATCTTACATTCTTCATCAGCTGCACAGCTAGTGTCTTCACAGGTTAGGACACCCATCAAGCTACATGTGCAAACTTGTTTGCAGTCATTGGATAAGACTCTTTCATTAGGCTGTGGTGGGAAAATAGTTTTTAAATAAAATATTGTGTTTCTAAATAAAATTAAAAAAAAAAATCACTTATGGATTGGGATTACGAGGCAACATTGTGTGAAAATGATGATTCAAAAGCAAAAGGCTAGAAGAGACCTGTACAATATTTTAGGTGGATTTTTTGGAATTGGCATTCATTTATAACCACATCTCTTGGTTCAAGCCCTTTATTTATTTATTTATTTAGAGACCCTCCCAAGTACTATGTATAATAATAGTAATAATTATATATTATGAATAGTACTGGGAGACCAATTCAAATAGCATGTATCACAGCTTTCTCATTGTGGTAAATCTTTTCAAATAGAACATTAGCTAAAACTTTATCACAAAACAAAAGTGGGAGAGCTTTGGAACCACAATCAGGTTCTTAAAGATATCTTCCCCCCCATTGGTGGGTTCCTGTTTGTTCCCAAAGACAGGAATTGAGGACATATCTCTCCAATGAGGAGACGCAAGGCCACTGATCAGGCACTACACCCAGCCCTCCTGTACTGGGCCCAGGCCTGATCGGTTCAAAAGGGAGGCCCAGGCACCTGCCGAGCAGGAGGCCCAGCAGTACTACCTTATTGCCAACACATGTGACTCTTGTGCAGTCCTGCTGGCTTCTACTTTTCTTTTCTTCCTCTGCGTCATGAATCTGCAGTAAAGTTTTATGCTCTGACTATCTGCTTACCTCTCAGGTCTGTGTCTCAGCTCTAGAGAGCATGCCCCCCACACCTGGACATTTAAGTATCAGCTCCCAGCATGGCTCCACCCCAGCCTCTCAACAGGAATACACTATTTAACCCAGCGCACAGCAAGCCAGCCTTACCAAGCAAAGTTGTGATTGGGCTTCTAGTGTGGCGTCCTGCTGTGTGTTTATCTCTGACTTCCGTGTACTGACCTTGGCACGTCCTTCTGACCATTCCTGTCTGCTAGTTGCCCTGACCTTGGCTTGTTCTCCTGACTATCCTGTGTTTAACCCTGAACTGCTGCTTCCGCTCTGTCCACCCAAGCTGGTCCGTGAGCATGAGCTGAGAGACCCCGGGGGCCGCTACCTGGAGTCAGCTGCAGCCAAATCCATCCTCACCACCAGAGGCCCTGGGGAAAACTTGCTGGCTCTTAGATTCCATGCCCTGTTGAATCTTATGCTCTAGCTTCCTGGTTGGTCCGTGTCGGTGTTCAGGTGGTGCTGCTTACCTGAACTCCAGAGCTCCATCCACAGCAGTCCCTTAGCGGTGCACTCCTAACCCCAGCGGTGTGCCTTTGTCATGTGGCCTGACAATCTGGCCGCACTGCAGAAGGATTGGTTCTAGTATCTGTGTCCCCTTCCCCCTGCTGTCTGGGACCCCTGTGTGCCTCTTTTCCTGCAGTGTTGCCATTTTCCCTCCTCTCCCACTGGCAGCTGCTGAGAGGACACAGGTGGGTTATTTCAGGATGATGAGCAGGGGGGCTCACCAACCTGAATGAACACACCACCCTAAATGAACACTGTGGTAGTGCAGATATTGCCCCTAAGCCGCTATTCATTTGAATAGGTCTTGTTCAAACGAGTGTATCATTTCTGCCATGGCTGCAAAGCCTAGCATTGCAGGCGTTGCATTTTAGCAAAAATATAATTTGATATTTGCAGACTAGGGATGCCCTCTCAGATAGGCTGTTCGGGGTCTGGTGATTTCTATCAGCAGCCCTGGGGACATGTACAACATTACAAAACACCTAGTGGAGGAGTGTATAATGTTCCTGTTCCATGACAGTTGCTGGTCTTATTCCAGCATCCTGGTTTTGGCAGAGCTGCATCCTCCCTGTCTGCCTGTCCACCTACAAGGTGAATGATGTCGCCAGTCTCTGGGTGGAGACCAAACCCATTTTAAGCCAGCAAAGCCCACAGTGTCTTGCTTGTGATAGTGTTTGCAACACATGCTTCAAGCTCCCTATTTGTCTGCGCTGTTCCTGTACCTGGACCTTAGCCTTCGCATGCTCCCTGCCCTGCCTGCTAGTTTGAATTCCCTTGTTGATGACCTTGTTGATTGGATTTTGACTATGCTCAGAACTCAGCCTGACCTGAACCCGGACTGTCACTGACCACTCTGTCTGCCAACAGTAAGTATCTGTTCACTGTGCCCCAGGAAATTGTCATTTGTGACAAAACGCGTAGGGCGGAGCGACGTGCTGATGTCACAATTTCTCTTGTGTCCCGACGGACAGGATTGTTTGGTTGTGTGCCGTCCATCACACCAAATTTAAGGTGCTTTTACTTACTTGCCTATGTGCGTGTTATAATTTTATTACATGATAAACCCATCAAGGATTTTATACTATGTGGAGCCTTTGGTCTCATTTTGGTGCCCAATTCCTATCCAACTCATTGAGTGACATCGGAAGTGTGGAGAAGCCCTGAGATTTGAAGAAAGGTTTTAAACCACAGGCGTACACCGACCCCCTATAATTATGGGTCTACAGGAACTGGTAAGCAGTTTCTACAGCTGGTGGTGGATTCACTGCGGTTTTTGGTGATGGATGATGGACACTGCCATGAAAGAGATTGATTCATTATCACATTGCTTGTGGACATATTTGCACAGATAAATATAATCCATATGTATTCACCTATGGACTTCACATTTATTATTTAGAAAGATTCTTATTTATTTTCTGTTTACTGTTTGTGATTGTGTTACACAAAATAATTGCTGCTTACTGTTTACTTACTTTTTAGGGATAGACGGTTTATAGGGCAGTTTATATATTTTTTATACAGATGACAACCTCAGCCTGGGCTCCAGCCAAGCCACGCCCCCCAATGCATTTCCCTCTGCCCAGAAGCTTAAGATTAATCTCTTGAGCGGAGTGAAATGCATTAGGGGTGTGGCTTAGCTGGAGTCAAGGCTGAGGCTTTCACATGGGACACAGGGACAGGCAGTGATGTGCGGTGCAAAATACCTTTTTTTTCTCTTGTATCATTGGAGCTGGGATAAGCTCTGTTCTTGTCAGCACTCCCAGTGGTGTACTGCAGGAGAGGACCCAGTTGGAGCACCCCTTACTTGTATTCTAGCCAGGCACTATGGCAATGTGTATAAGACCTGGGTACAACCGTGTACCAGTAGGCCTCCTTGCCTTATGGGAAAGGGGTCTTCTAAAGGCAAAGAACATGGAAACCAGCTATAGTGCCTAACCACCAACGCTAGGGCTAGGCATGACAGAACCATTGTGGAGATTTAATGATTAATGTTTTACCTGTTGGGGAAATCTCACAGTGGTCATTGGAACAGAAAATAAGGAGAAATCTCAGTGGGTACACAGCAATAACGACCTGAATGGTTTTAACCCGTATCTACCCTTTACAAAAAATTGTCTAGAACTAAACTCCCAATCCCTAAAACGCCAGAACAAAATCATAGTGCCCACCTTATAATATGTTCCATCCTTAAAGCAACCACAGGTTTCCATTGACACACAGTTTTTCCCATCAAAGTAGAAGCCATCATTGCATTGACAACCTTCAGAGCAAGTTGTGGGGCATTTGGGAAGGTAAGTAACAGCAGCACAAGTTGAGGAGCACACATCAGCACAAACATCATACTTGCTGTTGGCTGGGCAGGACAATGCTAATATGAGAAGATAACAGTTAGTATATATTGATGTACTGTATATAGTCATCGTTGGCTACTAGAATTCATAAAACCTAATAAATGCATTATGAAGTTTAAGAGCAGTATGAAACTTACGGCAGAATGCATCAGTTCTCCAACGTTGAATGGTGACTCCAGCTACTTGGCATGCAGCAACATAGCTCTGTATGTTCTGGCAAAGTATGTCTCCATCACCTACACTGGCACACAGGTCATAGACACAGTTGTTGATGTAAATATCGTAATTGATGACACCATAGCAGGCACTCAGAGGACCTCCAACCTTCTTCATGAAACCACAGTAGTTGTCCATCTTGAAGATCTCTTTCTTCCTATCGTCACATGGTGGGCATGGGTTGCCACTACCACCACAGCCATCATCACAAGTGACCCCGGGGATCTGGACCTTCCAAGAGGCACCGAATACAGTAGCATCTGTTACCACATTCTTATTTGGGAGCTGGAAGTCGTCCTTTTTGTCACCATTGTAGTTACCACACAAACCACCCAACTGATTCTTGTAGTTTCCTGGGACAGTGACTATCACATGATAGACAAGGTCATAGCTGACCTGAACCCCAAAGTCAGTGTCAATGATCACTCTTATACCGTGTTGGTAGATCCTGATTTTGCCATCTTCCAAAATTACAGGGATGTTATTATACACTCCATTGATCTACAAAGAAGAGATATTATGTATTTTATTATTTTATTTCTACAGAACGCTTTAAGTATAGTTATATTCAGCTTTATTTGGGCAGATAAGCTCTTGATATGCATTCATAGGGGACATCTAGTATTTCACATTTCCTTAAAGTGAAAATTCACCTAAAACGGGAAGACCCAGGAGGTTGTGGAACCAGTCCAAATGTGCAGCATGTCTCGCACATACGCTATAAGGAGCTGACTGTGAAGCAGGTCACAGCCAGCTTCCAACAAGCAAGATGGTGGCACCATCACTGTTCTCTGCAAAGCCTGCACAGAAAGCAGAGCTGTGGGAGGGATAGGCCCCACCTGCTAAGACTTCCTGCAGAAAACTTCAGGAGGGGGTGGAGACGAGACCAGTCACCCTAAACAAAGAGAGAGCAGCAGTGACCAGTCTTCATTACAGCAAGCTCCTGCACAGAGGCAACATCTCACACTGGATTACAACAGAGATCTGGAAGAAATACACAGAACACACCAAGATTTGGGAAGAATTCACATCACAAATGAATTCAGACAATATTTATATTTATATATATAAATGTGGGACTTATTTATGGTGATAAAGTATATTTTCTTGATGGTGAATGCAGAGGCTGACTACTAGAGGCATCAAAAATACTGTAGAGGATATCTAAAAAAATTATGAAAACTGTAGACATAAAGTTACAAAGTTGTCACATATTCTATACTGTGCTGTGCATTGCACATAATGGATTGTAGTATTGCAAAGACTATTGCCTTAAAATATGCCTTAAAATATCGTATAGAATGTAAAACAACTCTTACTATACAGGTATGCAACTTTTCAGTCTATGGTAATACAATCTGAAAATGTTAAAAAAACTAAAAACAATCAGTTGTTATGGTAATATGTTTTGTACAGGATGCAGGGTATGGGCCCTGGACGGGAGATTCAGATTCGGATTCGGGAGATTCGGGAGACAGTATTTCCCCTAGTGTTTGACGAATGGTTCAGGCCGAGCAAAGGTTCAGCCTGAACTTCGCCCGTTCGGGTGTTTTCTGCCCCTTATCTAAATGAGAGCTGGAAAATGGCGGAGCCTACAGTAGGTTGTCAGCTTTCGTTAACAGTGGAGCGTTTATTTATTTATTTATTTATTTATTCCGGGTCCAGCGGTGGTGGCGGGCATCAGGTCTACATCAGGGGGGACATTGCTTTTTTATTTTTTTGTTCATTTTTTTAATAACTTGCAACTGAGTGAGTTAATTTTAATGTGATTTGACACTTTTTTTTTGTAGAAATCTAATTTTTGCTGCAGCAGGGTCTATACATGCTACAGGTGTGGCCCCAATTTTAGTGCTCAGGAGTTCTCATTCCTGGTGAGGGTGAGGGGTTCCTGGGTAGTCCAGTTGGAGAGAAGAGGACCGATTTTTCGAAAACTCGAAAACTAATAATAACTTAACGATTACTAACTATTAAATTACAGGTATTAGAATTTCCTTTCAAATGTGGCTGTTAGTGAACGTATCGAATACGAATTTATCCGAAGTTACGAATGATCCGAAATAACGAATGACGAATCTAAACGAATGTAACGTAACAAATTACTAATAATAAATAGCAATAATAATAATAAAAACTTTTTATTATTATTATTATTATTTGTTATTATAAATTTGTTCTGTTCCATTTGTTTAGATGCGGCATTCGTTATTTTGGATAATTCGTAACTTCGGATAAATTCGTATTCGTTACGTTCACTAACAGCCACATTTGAAAGGAAATTCTAATACCTGTAATTTAAGAGTTAGTTATTATTAGTTAGTTAATTATTTTTTCTTATTTTTGGATTTTCTTTCTTATTTTTGTATTTTTGAATTTTTGAATTTTCGAATTTATGAATTGCGATCATAACGAAAGACCAGGGAAAAAATAAATAAATAAATAAATAAAACTAAAACAAATTTTTTGTCAGTGCACGTGTCTAGTTCACAGCTGGGAGAAATTGAGAAATGTCTGGAAGCTGAATTTTTTTTTTTTTTTGCTGAGCTCCTGTGGCAGGTACCCTGAAGCAGACGTAAACCCCCAAACCCTAGTGTGGGGCTGGTATATTGTCGGAGAGCCATTCTGTTGTTTACAATGTACCAGAATGATGGACTGTTGGTTTTTTGCTAAAAAAAAAAGAACTGTTTTTGTTTTGCTTGTTTTAAGAGAACAATAAAGACTTTACTTTTACAAGCAGCTAGCTGATCCTGGTCTCTCCAGATTACAATATATAACCCCTAGGAGATTAGGCTTAGAAATCTGTTGCATGGATCAAAATTATTGCTATGGCTTACCAATATCTGACCTTGGACATTATACTGAAGGATGAGATTATATCCGTAGACATCAAAAGATACTAGTTTGGTGACGGCCACGCGACCATTGCCCCATTTTTCATTTTTCACATTGATGGCAAAAGGTACCAGATTGGCATTGTTTGTCACGGTCTTGGACAAGGTGTAGGTACAAGTGCCTTGGAAGTCAAATGCCTGGCCATCAAATGACATGTAGTGGGGGTCACCAGCTGCGGAGCACTGCGCCGAGCCTACTGGCTGGCATTTCTGGACTCCATCAATCACTTTGCACTCTTCGTTGGGCCCACAAGTGAAAGCATTGCACTCTACAGTTCCGCTCTCTGTACATACACACTTCTGGTTGCAGAGTCCACTGGGGTAAAATACTTCACCCAACTGGTAGTATGTATTGTTGTATGTGCAACCACAGCTAGATATGGGAACACAGTTTCCACCGCTAAGAATAAAGCCATCATCGCATTCGCATCCTTCAGAACATACAGGGTCGCATCCCAAAGGAGGGGAGAGAGAGTAACATGTTGAAGCGCACCCTGATGAACAGATTTCATAGTGGCTTTTCTTTGGGCAGACTGGTCCTGGGATTAACAAAACGACAAAACTGTTAGTTATAGGTATATACTACAACAACATATACCGTATGTGTGTACACCATCACTTCTAGTTCAAGGCACACCAGCAAAACCTTCAAATATGTCCTAGGTTTACCTGCATTTTTGACACTCTACCTTGATTCCAGTAAAGCGGAATTAAACCCAAAACCAAAAATGTAATATTTTGCAGCTTACCAATCATTAGATGCGGTGGTTTTACCTTGTTCTTTTAGCAAGAAACAGCTTCTTTTGACATCATTACCAGGCCCGTCAAATTCTGGCAGGGGCAATTTGTGGAAGCTCATCTTTTATTGACCTATGCCGCGTACACACGACCGGACTTTCCGGCAGAAAAGGTCAGACGGAATCATTCCGTCGGAAATTCCGATCCTGTGTGGGCTTCATCTGACTTTTTCTTTCTAAAATTCTGATGGACCTAGAAATAGAACATGTTTCAAATCTTTCCGACGGACTCAATCCCTATTGGGAAAACCGTTCGCCTGTATGCTAGTCCCATGCTAGACCAAAAACGACGCAAGGGCAGCTATTGGCTACTGGCTATTGAACTTGCTTTTTCTAGTCCCGTCGTACGTCATCGCGTTCTAAACCAATGGACTTTGGTGTGATCGTGTGTAGGCAAGTCCGTTTCAACGGAACTCCATCGGAAAGACCGTCAGAGTCTACTCTGAAGGAAAGTCTGTTCATCTGTAGGCACACCCCCAGAACTACATTGACCAAGAGCATTTTCTGTACACAATGTGCCGGCAGGATCTTGGAATTCAAGGCAGCAGAAAGGGGAAAGAAATCAATATATACATGTGAAGTGGGACAGTGAGCCCTGGGGGGGGGGGGGGTTTATAGTCCAGGGGGCAGGGCTGATGGCACTGGTTGAAATCTCATTACATTAAAGTCGCTCTGTTGTCAGTATAAACAGAAAGTTAGGAGCTCACTGGATATTTGTCAGATCAACTGGTACCTTTCTGTACTTGCAGCATTCTTTAAAGGAATAAACAATGAGAAAATGTGCATTTGTTGCAAAGCTTTAATAAATGTTTTTTGTTGGGTTTTTTTTCCCCTGGTAACAAATTTTACAAGTCTTAAAAGGATACAGTGGTATTCAACTTACTGCAAAATGAGTATGACCTCCACGGGTATACAATCCCTCCTGCCGCTTGACAAGACAAGGCGTAACTGGTAATGATCCTGCACAAGACAACTTGTTGTTTCTCGTAGTAGCAAGCATCAAACACGCAGTCTTTAAAGCTATCTTCTGGGTCCACCACAGCATGGCAGGCACGGAAAGGTCCATTCTTATCTATTAGGATACCACAACCAGATTTACTGCTGCGGTACTCTTGTTCCAAAGCTGTTAGTTTAGAGCAGTCAGGCGTCTTATCTTCAGTGCACCCAGGCGTGGATCGTACTTTCCAGCTTTGCCCAAAGATTGTTGGATTGGCAGCGATCTTACCATCCCTCATAACAAACTCATTTTCCTTTCCCCCATTAAAGTTGCCACACAATCCACAGAGCTGTCTGGCATAGGTGCCTGGGACCCTAACAGCAACCCGACTGTCCCAGTCGAAGAAGATCTTTAAACCAAACCTTGTCGTGAGAAGAGCTTTAGAGGATGCTTGATAGACAGACACTGTGTCCGTATCTTTGTCAAAAAAGAAAGGGAGGTTGGTCAAAAACCCGTTCACCTGTAAAAGGAACGGGAGAGGTTACAGTAGGTTACAAAGACGTTTCTGAAACCACTGAGATGTATGTTTTGGGACATTCAAAGCTAAACTACAGTCTTAAATAAAAGACTCAAATGAATGCAGCTCTGTAGTTATCTAAATTTATAACAGAATCATAAAATATCTGAGAACTTACCAGAATCTTGCCTGGGTAACGTCGACTGATTATTACCGAAAGATCATATATGGTCACCCGTATTTCAGCAGAGTAAGAGACCAATTTATTACCTCTATTTTCATTTTGGACATGGACTTGGAAGTCCACCAGATCTCCAGCGTTGTTACAGAGTCCCGTAAGAAGGTAGACACAAGTGCCCTGGAAGTCATAATTCACACCATCAAAGGTGCGATAGTGTGGATCCCCTGATGCTGTGCAAGTGCCATAAAAGTTGGGATAGCAGTCTTGGATACCATTGACCACAGCACAGGTCTCAGTAGGCTTACAATTAGTATTTTTACAGTCCACTTTCTTAGTGTTTGGGTTACAAATGCATTGATCCTTACACTTGTCATCCCTCCAAAATATTTCATTTGGGGCATAAACTTTTCCTTCTGAAATACAGCCACACATGGCTTTGGGTATGCATTTTCCTCCATCTAGCACAAATCCATCATTACATTGGCAGGTCTCGATGCATGGTGAGGAACAGGATGAGGGCTTGATGGCGGCATCATTGCATGTTGGATTACAAGCTGGACCGCATTGTTTGTACTGACTGTTGGCAGGACACTGTAAAGCTAAAAGCAAAAGTGGTCAGATTCACATATATAAGGAAGAATAATGGGAACTAATGGGACTTTCTTGGGTTAAATTAAGTCTTGAGACCTAAAAGGTACAAAAGACATTTCTTAAAAAGCCTTTTGCTCTATTTACATTGCATAGATGATCAATACTAAAAAAAAAACCCACATATTTAGGCTGGTAATTCAATTACATATCCACAATTTTTTTTTAAACGCAAAACATATAACCACTCTTTATTTATCCAGGTCTAGCTCAAGACTTCATAGCATCTGTGTTTTACAAGTTAATATTTCACAGTGATTCACATATTTACAATGTGAGGGTCAGCGGGGGGGGGTAGGGAATAAGCATGTGATGCCTTAAGTTCCTCATTGTTCTCCTCTCCTTTTTTGATGCACCTAGATTTTGTGTAATTCTAAATATCTTACCGAATTTGACTCAGCCCTGGGGTCACGTTAGCTGAGTGAGGTAGAGGAAGACAAAACTGGATAATTGATTGAATGATGCTTCCTTGAGCCTTGCTTTTCTTGAACTTTGATCCCTTTGCTCCTCCCATGACTTCCTATTTTAGCCATGCCTTTTCACTTCCTGTTTGCCAGATTAGTGTGCTCTCTTCAGCTAATATTTCGATCTTGTCACTTCTGCATCATCTTTACTACCAGTCATTACTGACCTTTTTTTGTTCACTACACTTCCACTGGTTCCAACCTGCAACCACTTGTTACTGACCTTTGGCTTGTTTACTGACTATGCTTCTGCTTGATCCCTACCTACTATTTTTGCTACTAGACCCTGGCTTGCTAACCTCCTGCTGGTGAGATCCTGGGGACTGCTGCCCGGTACTAACACAGCAAAACCAATCTCCGCCATCAGGAGCTCTGGTGAATATTAGTAAGTGCTTGGACTCCACACCTTGGGTGAGCCCATGTCATCCACCAGGGGTGACCTGTTTTTGTACTTATCCAGCTGGTTGGTGGGAGCCTCTCTACAGCTATAGCTACTGGTCACCGAGGCCTGACTCCTGATCATGACACTATTAGTTTACTTTTTTACATTTTGTAATGGAGTGCCTCAGGATTGTGCATACTTTTAAAGGGAGCCTTGACTGACAAAAGTTGAGAAACACTGTTCTAATCAATATCCACTGATAATATTCTCCTTAAGAAGTGAACATTGTTTATGAAACACTTTGAGAAAAAATCCTTAGTCTTTGGATTATGCGAATTACTGTAAAATATCAACTTGTTAAACATACACTATATTACCAAAAGTAATTCCTTTACACGCACATGAACTTTAATTGCTTCCCCGTCTTAGTATGTAGGGTTTAATATTGAGTTGGCCCACCCAATGCAGCTATAATAGCCATCCACAAGGTTTAGGAGTGTGTCTATGGGAATGTTTGACCATTCTTCCAGAAGTGCATTTGTGAAGTCAGGCACTGATGAGGACGAGGAGGTCTGGAACGCAGTCTCTGCTATTATTCCTCCCAAAGGTGTTCTATCGGGTTGAGGTCAGGATTCTGTGCAGGACAGTCAAGTTCCTCCACCCTAAATTCGCTCATCCATGTCTTTATGGACCTTGCTTTGTGCACTGGTCCAAATCATTTGGTGGAGGGGGGCTTATGGTGTGGGGGTTGTTTTTCAGGGGTTGGGCTTGACCCCTTAATTCAAGTGAAGGGAACTCTTAAGGCGTCAGCATACCAAGACATTTTGAACAATTTCATGCTCCCAACTTTGTGGGAACGGTTTACGGATGGCCACTTCCTGTTCCAACATGACTGCGCAACGGCCACACAGCAAGGTCCATAAAGACATGGATGAGCAAGTTTGGGGTGGAGGAACTTGACTGTCCTGCACAGAATCCTGACCTTAATCTGATAGAACCCCTTTGGGATGACTGCGAGCCAGGCCTTCTAGTCACATCAGCGCCTGACCTCACAAATGCTTCTGGAGAAATGGTCAAACATTCCCATAGAAACCCTCCTAAACCTTGTGGACAGCCTTCCCAGAAGAGTTGAAGCTGTTATAGCTGCAAAGGGTGGGCCAACACAATATTGAACCCTACGGAATAAGACTGGCATAGAATTAAAGTCCATGTGCGTGTAAAGGCAGGTGTCCCAATACTTTTGGTAATTTAGTGTAGATGCTATCAAATGTTAAGCTAGAGCAGTATAAAGTAGAATATTTTTAAAAAGTGTGGCTATTTAATTGAATTACCACCCTAAATATATGTTTTTTTTTAATATGAATGGTCTTATGTAATGTAATGTAATGCAGCGTATGTGGATCATGACTTCAATATACCTGAGAAAGTCACATTAGTCTTGAATTCTTAGAATATATCACATTTGGGGTTGATGGTACTTGATTTGATGGCACATGATATAATTAAAGGCAAGACATATAAAATAATTAAACTTTTTAACATCACGGGAACATGCACAAGCAATATATTTGGTGTAAAGTGAACCTGTAGCCAGATAATGCACATAAATGTATTTGGAGATTCTGAACAAACCCTTTAAAATAATCCCCCACTCATCAATGTATCTGTATGTGTTATGGAGAAACTAATTTTCAATTATCACAACACAGGCTACGTATACTTTTTCTATAAGAGCAGATTTTTGTTGCCATCTCTCCAATGTAAACAAATAGCAGATGTTTTGCTAGAAAATGACTGAAACCTGACTTTAGAGTATCTGTTGGGATCTCTGAGGATCTTTGGGAATGCATTGCTATACATTAAAAGAAGCTAGAGAGATTGGAGATGGCCTGATTTAAGGCTCTTGTTAAGGGTATGTAAATCATTTACTTGTCCATAATCTGAACACAGGTGCACTTTTCAGGGGCTGATTTATTAAAGGCAAATACACTGTGCACTTTTGCAAGTGCAGTTGCTCCAGAGCTTAAAGAGGAAGTAAACCCAGGTGGGTTTTACTTCCTCTTTATTTCCCTGCAAAGATAAAGCATAATGGGCTACTATGCATCGCATAGCAGCCCATTATGTGTCACTTACCTGAAACCGAAGCCTGCGATGTCCCCACTAGCAGCAAGCGTCCATCTTCGCCCCTCTGCCTTCAGGGGGCGCGAACTCCAGCTCTGTGACTGGCCGGAGTCATGTGACGTCACTCCCGTCCATGCACGCGGGAGCCGTCAGTCACGGCATGACCCCCTTTAGAAAAGGCACGATCTGCCCTTTCTAAAGTAGACATCGGCGCACGGCTTTATTGTTAATCTCCTAAACCGTGGAGGTTTAGGAGATATTTCCAGCATCTAATATAGGCTTACATGTAGGTAAAAGTGGTTGTATAGGGTGTACAACCACTTTAATAAATTAGGTAAAGCTTCACTTTACAAAGAACACCCAATCACATGCAAGGGAAAAAAAAAACAGCATTTTTGCTGGCACATGATGATGATGATGGAAGTCAGCAGAGCTTTCCCCCATTTACTAAGTTCTGCAGAAAATGCATTTGCAAAGTGCTCAGTCTATTTGCCTTTAGTAAGTGTCTGGGTTTAGGCGCACTTCAGGGTCCTACCAGAGATTCCTCTTCTTGTACCATTGGCGGAAGCGAAGGGAGTGAAGAGAACTTTCAACAGTAAGGAGATAAAGAGATATAAAATATCTAACAGGTTCTAATTGTTTTCTTGCTTTTTCCTTTGGAACTACCAGCGCCCATCCATTGCAAACAGCTAAGTATAATTATAAGAGGGAAACCATGTACTATAAGGATACCTTAACATACAAGTGAAGAGAGGGCTGATATCACCTTATTTAACTTCCTCTCTTTTTCTTTCTTGACTAAAGACATTTTCTGTCCCAGTTCCTTCTGTGTACAAAGCCAACTTCATAAAGACATGGTTTGACCGGTTTGGTGAAGAGTAGGGATGAGCCAAACACCCCCCTGTTCGGTTCGCACCAGAACTTGCGAACAGGCAAAAAATTTGTTCGAACACGCGAACACCGTTAAAGTCTATGGGACACGAACATGAATAATCAAAAGTGCTAATTTTAAAGGCTTATATGCAAGTTATTGTCATAAAAAGTGTTTGGGGACCTGGGTCCTGCCCCAGGGGACATGGATCAATGCAAAAAAAAGTTCTTAAAACGGTCGTTTTTTCGGGAGCAGTGATTTTAATAATGCTTAAATTGAAACAATAAAAGTGTAATATCCCTTTAAATTTCGTACCCGGGGGGTGTCTATAGTATGCCTGTAAAGGGGCGCATGTTTATCGTGGTTTAGAACAGTCTGACAGCAAAATGACATTTCAAAGGAAAAAAAATAATTTAAAACTACTCGTGGCTATTAATGCATTGCCGGTCCGACAATACACATAGAAGTTCATTGATAAAAACGGCATGGGATTTCCCCACAGGGGAACCCCGAACCAAAATTTAAAAAAAAAAATGACGTGGGGGGTCCCCCTAAATGCCATACTAGGCCCTTAAGGTCTGGTATGGATATTAAGGGGAACCCCGGACAAAATTTAAAAAAAAAAAATGGCGTGGGGACCTCCTCAAAATCTAAACCAGACCCTTGAGGTCTGGTATGGATTTTAAGGGGAACTCCATGCCAAAATAAAAAAAATGGCGTGGGGTCCCCCCAAAAATCCATACCAGACCCTTATCCGAGCACGCAACCTAGCAGGCCGCAGGAAAAGGGGGGGGCGAGAGAGCGCCGCCCTCCGGAACCGTACCAGGCCACATGTTCTCAACATTGGGAGGGTGCTTTGGGGTAGCCCCCCAAAACACCTTGTCCCCATGTTGATAAGGACAAGGGCCTCATCCCCACAACCCTGGCCGGTGGTTGTGGGGGTCTGTGGGCGGGGAGCTTATCGGAATCTGGAAGCCCCCTTTAACAAGGGGACCCCCCCGAGGAGAAGAAGGGAAGAAAGCGCCGACGCCACGGAAGAGATGCCGGACGAGAACACCAGAGGAAGAACCAGAAGTACCAGAAGAACCAGAAGATGGAGGAAGAAACCGAAGGAAGATAGAAGATAGAAGAAAGAACCGTCAGAAGAGGAGAAGCGTCACACAGCGGGAGCCTACCTCCATGCCATCATGGATGCAGAGCGGCCAGAAAAGACGATGAAAAGAAGAAAATGAAGAGAAGAAGATGAAGAGAAGAGCGGGAGCCTCCCTCCATGCCATCATGGATGCGGAGCGGCCCGAGGAGAAGAAGAGAAGAAAACGCCGACGCCGCGGAGGAGATGCCGGACGAGAACACGGAGGAAGAACCAAAAGAACCAGAAGTACCAGAAGAAGAAGAAGATGGAGGAAGAAACAGAAGGAAGATAGAAGAAAGAAGAAGCATTTAAATAAAGGAATTGTCAAAAACTGTCTCTTGTCATTTTTAACATTTTTGACAGTTTTTTAGTGAAATGGTAGGGGTACTTTTGTACCCCCTTACCATTTCACACAGGGGGGAGGGCCGGGATCTGGGGGTCTCCTTGTTAAAGGGGGCTTCCAGATTCCAATAAGCCCATCGCCCGCAGACACCCACAACCACTGGCCAGGGTTGTGGGGATGAGGCCCTTGTCCTCATCAACATGGGGACAATGTGTTTTGGGGGGCTACCCCAAAGCACCCTCCCAATGTTGAGGGCATGTGGCCTGGTACGGTTCAGGAGGGGGGGGCGCTCTCTCATCCCCCCCTCTTTTCCTGCACCCTGCCAGGTTGCGTGCTCGGATAAGGGTCTGGTATGGATTTTTGGGGGGACCCCACAACATTTTTTTTTTTTTCATCTTGGAAAAGCAAAGGGAGTAAACTGTCTACTTATATCTTAATACCCTTTCATAATTTATAAGATTTTGGGCCTTGCCTGTAATCTCATCCTTATTATGTTTAAAAAAAAAAACAAGTAACTTTTGTCCAATATATACTTACGACATCCAGCCAATGCTCTCCAATCCCCAATTTGAACTTTATTTCTTTGGCACATAGAGGCGTACGTTGCCAGACTCTGACATAAAATGATCTTGGAACCTCCATTCAAGCATACATCATATACACAATTGTCTACAAATATTTTTGGGTCTATTATTGCATTACACTGGTTGAATGGACCTCTCACTGCAGAAATGAGCCCACATTTCTGATCATCCAAAAAGTTTTTCTCAAAGGCCGGTGGGCAAGGTTTACACTCTCCATTGCAATCATGCCAACAAGAGTTATCGCCATCGTTCACTTTCCAACTTTTACCAAAATCATTCGGACTAGCTGCCAGGGTTCCAGATGGTGTGGCAAAATCATCTGAGGGATTCTCATTGTAGTTGCCACACATTCCGCACACATTCTGGAAATAGCTGCTGGAAATGTATACAGATAACATGGAGTACCAGTCATACAGCACTCTTAGGTTGAAATCAGTCACAATATTTACAAAAATGCCAGACTGGAAAATGTAGGTTTTATTATTGAGAATTAAAGGGAGTCGCTGACGTTTGTTATTTACCTAGAACAGGAGGGATAGAAGAGAAAGAGTATGAATATTTCAAATATAACTCAGCTTCAAAGCATATACATTATATGGCCAACTCCATAAAGACGTGGTTTGGTCAGTTTGGTGTGGAGGAACTCTCCTGTCCTGCACAGAGCCCTGGCCTCAACCCTACTGAACACCTGTGGAATGAATTGGAATTACTCAGGTCTTCTCAACCAACATCTTCATAAATACATGGTTTCACCAGTTTGATGTGGAGGAACTCTAGTGTCCTGCACTAAGCCCTGATCTCAACCATACTGAACGCCTTTGGGGTGAATTGAAATGAGTCGGCTCTTCTCAACCAACATCTTCATAAAGACAGGGTTTGACCAGTTTGGTGTGAAGGAACTTGAGTGTCCTGCAAAGAGCCTTAACCTCAACTCTATTAAACACCAGTGGGTTGAACTGGAATGCAGATTCCAAGCCAGGTCTTCTCATTCAACATCAGTATCTGAGGGGGCTGGATTAAGGGTAATGGGTGCTCTAAGCACATCCCATCAATGGTTCTCCCTGCCACGGCCTTTCAATTGCTTAACTGACAAGACATTAATGGTTTGATTCACTAAAAGCAAATAGACCCATTTTTGGTTGGATGATGGATGACAGCACAGCTTCCCTACATTCAATAAGTGAAGGGAAAAAATTCCTTTGCTTAGTGAACAGCCTATTCCCATTTATAAATTCAACCCCTAAAACCCAATAAGTGCAGAAAGTGAAATAAAGGTTTGAAAATATATAAACCTTGTTTAACAGATTAGGCATAAATCAAAATCAAGAAACTGACAGAGGAGTTTTTTTTTTTTTAGAAATGATGATGGAAATTGTTTTTTGATCATGATAACTAAAAAGAAATAATTTTCTTGCATATTTGTTTTCACTCTGAGCTAACAACTCTTTTGTAGATGTGCACAAGCGAAGGTAGACAAGCCAATATATGTCTGTAGGGCTATACTGTGCCATAGTCATATCTTGGTAAGTTAGCATCTATCTAGCGTATAAATAGTTAGCTTAGGGCAAAGGCGCAAAATAGATAAGTTCACTTTGTTTCAAAGTGTACTTATCCATTAACCCTACAGAACACAGGGCTTATGATGGAACAGAACCACTTGCAGCTGGCCAGCTCAGTAAGCCTTACTCCTCTGCACTCCATTCTGCTATAAGCTCTTGGCTGCCAACTACAGCCATTAATACGAAATGTGAGCTAATCCCCCCAGACAGCACCAAATCCACCACCACCACTGTTGTGTGCCCACCAATTCCACTCTGTGGTATCTCCAGATGACCTCATCCCTTTGTTGTGTCAATCTCCCTGTGATCTGACAGTGTGCCCTCCTGCAGTCAATCAAACCAGTCCTAGCATCATGCCAGTTTGATTGCCGGAATTTCCATTCAGGATGGTAAACAGGGAGGTCGATAAACATGCCTTGGATAGGGGTTGTGGAAGGTGTGGCAGAGTGATCTACCGTCACTGGACAGGGAGGACTGGGATGACTGCCTGGAACAGGGACCCAGACTGGTAATCTCCTCTAGGGACAAACTTATTCAGGTTAAGTTCCTACACAGGGTATACTACACTCCTCAGAAACTACATCGTATTTTCCTGGACCGAGACCCGATATGCCCCAAATGCTGGACACAAGTGGGGTCTTTCCTGCATATGTTCTGGAAATGCCTGATTATAACATCTTTTTGGTCAGAGGTCTTTAGCGAAATTAATCTTAGGCTACAGTTGTCCCTTTCAGTTACACCTGAATTGGCACTGCTGGGGGTCCATGATGATGCACAACGTTCCCACCACTTAAAACTGCTGATATCCTACCTCCTGTTTTATGCAAAGAAGGAGGTTCTCCTGAAGTGGATATCCATCGCCCCTCCTTCTCTCTCCTCCTGGGAAGCTTTGATAGATAGCAGCCCTAACCATGTATAGATTAACCTACATTAATAGAGGATGCCAATGGAAATATGACAAGGTGTGGGCCCCATGGGCGAGCACATAGAAACTAGAAGAGTGAGGTATGGGTATGTATATGTTTATTAGCTACATATCTCTTCTCCTGTTTAATCCTGTAGCAGTTTATCTCTGATTGCAAACGTGTACTTAATCAATTACTCTGCTAATTATGGTTGTGTCTGTCCTTACCTTCTGTATGGTATCCAAGCATTTTGTAAGGTTTTTTTACAAGCTAATCTGTATGCTTTGTCTTATTCGTTTTGACAACAATAAAGCACCTTTGTTTTGTTAAAAAAAAAAAAAAAACATGCCTTGGATGTTTTTTTAACCTCCTTCACTTTCTGAATAGAAGTGCTTAGTGCATTCATGCTACAGGAGGTTCATAAACGTGATAGGCATGTTTAGCATCGCCTTCATTTTTGTGAATGAACACAGAAGAGCTCAGAAATGAATCTGTGTTCATTAGTAAGTGCAACACGAGAGAAAGAGATTACAAAGTCTATGTCCTCAGTCTCTTTCCCTATCTCTAACAGGAAACACAGGGTTCTGTTTAGCCCCCTGATATTTCTCCAAAGGAGACATGTCACAATAGATGTACAGTAGCTCACAAAAGTGAGTACACCCCTCACATTTTTGTAAATCTTTTCTTCTATCTTTTCATGTGACAACACTGAAGAAATGACACTTTGCTACAATGTAAAGTAGTGAGTGTACAGCTTGTATAACAGTGTAAATTTGCTGTCCCCTCAAAATAACTCAACACACAGCCATTAATGTCTAAACCGCTGGTAACAAAAGTGAGTATACCCCTAAGTGAAAATGTCCAAATTGGGCCCTATTAGCCATTTTCCCTCCCCGGTGTCATGTGACTCGTTAGTGTTACAAGGTCTCAGGTCTGAATGGGGAGCAGGTGTGTTACTCCCTCATACTGGTCACAGGAAGTTCAACTTGGCACCTCATGGCAAAGAACTCTCTGAGGACCTGAAAAAAGGATGAATAAAGATGGCCTAGGCTATAAGAAGTTTGCCTAGACCCTGAAACTGAGCTGCAGCACAGTGGCCAAGACCATACAGCGGTTTAACAGGACAGGTTCCACTCAGAACAGGCCTCGCCATGGTCGCCCAAAGAAGTTGGGTGCACGTGCTCAGCGTCATATCCAGAGGTTGGCTTTGGGAAATAGACGTATGGGTGCTGCCAGCATTGCTGCAGAGGTTGAAGGGGTGGGGGGGTCAGCCTGTCAGTGCTCAGACCATACATCGCACACTGCATCAAATTGGTCTGCATGGCTGTCATCCCAGAGGGAAGCCTCTTCTAAAGATGAGTAACAAGTAACCCCGCAAACAGTATACTGAAGACAAGCAGACTAAGGATGGATTACTGGAACCATGCCCTGTGGTCTGATGAGACCAATATAAACTAATTTGGTTCAGATGGTGTCAAGCGTGTGTGGCGGCAACCAGTTGAGGAGGACAAAGACAAGTGTGTCTTGTCTACAGTCAAGTATGGTGGTGGGAGTGTCATGGTTTGGGGCTGCACGAGTGCTGCCGGCACTGGGGGGCTACAGTTCATTGAGGGAACCATGAATGCCAACATGTACTGTGACATAATGAAGCAGAGCATGATCCCCTCCCTTCAGAGACTGGGCCACAAGGCAGTATTCCAATATGATAATGACCCCAAACACACCTCCAAGACCACCACTGCCTTGCTAAAGAAGCTGAGGGTAAAGGTGATGGACTGGCCAAGCATGTCTCCAGACCTAAACCCTATTGAGCATCTGTGGGACATCCTCAAATGGAAGGTGGAGGAGCGCAAGGTCTCTAACATCCTCCAGCTCAGTGATGTCATCATGGAGGAGTGGAAGAGGACTCCAGTGGCAACCTGTGAAGCTCTGGTGATCTCCATGCCCAAGAGGGTTCAGGCAGTGCTGGAAAATAATGGTGGCCACACAAAATATGGACACTTTGGGCCCAATTTGGACATTTTCCCTTAGGGGTGTACTGACTTTTGTTGCCAGCGGTTTAGACATTAATGGCTGTGTGTTGAGTTATTTTGAGGGGACAGCAAATTTACACTGTTATACAAGCTGTACACTCACTACTTTACATTGTAGACAAGTGTCATTTCTTCAGTGTTGTCACATGAAAAGATAGAAGAAATTACTTACAAAAATATGAAGGGTGTACTCACTTTTGTGAGATACTGTATAAACTGTCACCAAGGGGACTGTCATCTCCTGGTGACAGTACTTAAAGTGGTTCTAAATGTTTTTTTTCTATGCATGAAGGTAAAAAACCTTGAGCATGCAGCTCCCCTTATACTTACCTGAGCCTGATCTTATTACAGCGATGTGCCCAAGAGCAGTTGCTTTCCTGGCTCTCTCTCTCCTCATGGGCTCAGACACAGCACCAGGAGCCAATGACTCTAATTCCTGTCAATTACAGCCAGTGTGGAGGGAGCAGTAGGTGGGGCCAGCCCACGCTCTGTGTGTCTTATGCATGCGGCTGGCTCTGGGGGGCACCCAGCAGGGGGGGGAGCCAGGAGCACTGGCGGGGGGGGACCCGAGAAGAGGAGGATCGAGGCGGCTCTGTGCAAATCCACTGCACAGAGGAGGTAAGTATAACATGTTTGTTATTTTTATATAAAAAAAATATTCACTTTAAGTAAAAAAAAACAAAATTAAAAAAAATATAAAAGTAAAAAATAATAATGAAATAAAACATAGAATGAAAGCTAAAAAAACAACATCCTCCCAATGAATACACACACAGGAATGTTGTAAGCTGTGCTGATTTTATGTGTTATTAAGGATTTCATGTATTTGTGTTAAAAAATAATGTTTTAAAAACATTTGCACAACTATCACAGGAACTGGAAAATCAAGAGCGCCATCTTTTTATTCAGTCTTGTGATTTCAGGAAATATTTGGTTTGGGGGAGATTTTTTTATAAACAAGGAATCTTGCAGGAGAAAAATAATGAAAAAGTGAAAAATGTAAGAAAAAATGTTCTGGCCACATGGGGGGAGGGGAGATGGGCAGCAGGGCCTGGCAGGGAAAGGGTTAATGGCATGGTAGCGAGGGAGAAAAACTCCCTGGCACCTTCTTCCCTTGGTGGCCTAAGTGTTTACCCAATTTGCTGATTAGTAATCCAACCCTGGTACCAGACCTCCGAAATGGGCACAACCACACTCCAAAATCTGGTGGAAAGCCTGGAGGGGGGAGGCGGTTATAGCCACAAAGGGGTTCTTATAGGAATTCCCTACTAGATATTTGCACTGCCAAAAAAAATTGTTTGTTTTCATTTTATTCTTTTTTTTTTTCGTTTTTTCAGTCATTCGTTATTTTGAATATATTTGTAACTTCGGAAAAAAATTGGAATTTGTTATGTTCCATTTGTTTTGATGTGGCATTCGTAATTTTGATCATTCGGAAAAATCCGAAATTCAAAAATCTGAAATTCAAAAATCCGAAATTCTAAAGATTTGGAAATTCGGGCAACCCCTGAAGAAGTCACGTGATCGGTGATGTCACGTGTAGGGACGGAATAGGCTGTTTCACATTGCTAGACACAGAACGAGTTCGCTGCTCGTAGGAGAGAGGTTTGCTCTGCATTGTTTTTATGTGAGTACATCTACTTAAAGATTTTTAATAAAGCATTACCTGGTTAATACATACTTCACTATCAAGTACCTTTGTCCTGCATATTCCTGTACATACATACCTGAGATGTGGAGGCTGAGCTAGGATCCGCGCTGGTCCAGGACCCCTGATAGGACCATAGCCACTTGTAATCAGCTGCCATTAGGATAACCCAACACAACACATCAGTAGATTGCTTTAAGAAAGGCCTGGATACTTTCCTAAATGTACATAATATAACTGGGTACTGACAGGGAAAATCCGATTGCCTCTCTGGGATCAGGAAGGAATTTTTTCCCCTGCTGTAGCAAATTGGAGCATGCTCTGCTGGGGTTTTTTGCCTTCCTCTGGATCAACTGTGGGTATAGTATTGGGTATATTGGATTGTACGTTTTTTTTTTTTTTTTTGTTTTTTTATGGTTGGACTGGATGGACTTGTGTCTTTTTTCAACCTGACTAACTATGTAACTATGTAACACCGGCAAGCGTGGATATAGGGACGCGATGGAGGCTCAGGACCTGGCGTTTTAGCTGCAATTCATGCGGTTGACCTAGCACCGCTAGGTAAGGGGCCACTGCTTACATTAGTGTTTTATGCACGAAGAGGACACTGAGTGAATTGCATCCCAGACACCCCACTGTTGTTTTATTGAATACACCAGAACTTGCTTTTGCACCTTCAATGACTCTTACACTGGCACTTTAAGTTTGCTGCACTTACTGGCATGTCACTGGTCATTTGTTTCGCAGGCCAGCACAATATATTTTATATCACTATTATTGGGACATTTATTTATATTATTTATTATCCATATTGCGTTGGATTGATGTGTTTTATTTGCGATATCTCGATCACTTTTAAGCACTGGCACTTTGTACGTTTTGCACCATTTATAAGGATATGTTTTTGATGGTTATTTCTGATTTATTCTATGTATTTTTATTTAGAATTATTCACATGAAGTAGTGTTTATGTCCCTTTGTGCACCAACACATGATTATCTAGATTTATATGTTTTTAGTGTCAACACTTATTTATGCGATTTAACATGCAATTTTTTTGTCATTTAGTATATACCAATTGAAAAGGATTTTTTATGCACTTTTTTTTCACATACACATGATGCTGATTATTAAGACTTGAATGTTTTTTAGTGTCTACACTTATTTATGCGATTTATTATGCGATTTTATGTCATTTTATTAATTGACCACAGACAGAGATTTACAGCTTTCTTCTGGTTAGCGCAGCACCTCCCCCCCTATAACTAATTTGTTGAGTTTCGTCGAAAAACAAATTTGGAACTAAATGAATTGCCCATGTCTATTCCCTACAAGCTCATATGGGTGTTATGGTAAAGTGTCGGCAAACATTTGCCCATTTTCAATATACAGTACATAAGCTTGGTCACTTACCTTTACAAACCCAATGTCATTTCTCACCACATTTATAACAATATTTTCTTGAGGGTATAGGATCCTGACGGTTACACTACTGACGTAGGAAACTTTATTGTTGCCCCGATTCTCATTTTTGGCCTCAACACTAAAATTGGTAAGGCTGGTGTCGTTGCCGCAAGTCTTGGCGATTGTGTAGGTGCAGGTGCCTTGGAAGTCATAAAAGCGACCATCAAAGGTCTTATAATGAGGATCACCGACTGCATGACAATTGGCTTCAGAAATAGCCACACAAGTAGGGATTTCATTGATAATTTGGCATCTTTCTCTGGCTCGACATCGCACATTACTGCAGGCTGGCTTCCGAGGACCTATGATAGGCGGTGAAGATTAATGATATATTATAATAGGCTGTGAGACTGTTTTGTATTTTTGTTAAATACATTTTTTCTTGGGGATTAGAAAAAAAATGTAATTGTACAATTAATATTGAAACTTTGTGATTTACAAACATGAGTGCGTCTAAGTAATCCAACCCAGAGAAGGATTAACGTGGTTCTAAAGGCTGAAATATTTTTTCCTTAAAGTGATTCTAAAATTCTATCGAAAACAAAAAAAACCCACACATGATATACTTACCTGCTCTGTGCCAGTGGCGTTGCTATGGGGGGGTGTAGGAGGTGCGGACCGCACCTGGTTTGACACCTGCCAGAGGGGTGACTACAGGGCCACTGATAGGGGGAACCACCAGACCTCCTGTAGTGGGGCCCGGTATGGATAGCTCCTGTGTCCATTCATAACTGAGCATAGTAAACTGTGTTTACTATGCTTCAGTTTATGACTGAGCAGTAGCCTCTGTCTCCTGTTCAATCATCTTCAGTGCAGCTGAGGCTACAGAGAAAGGAATTGAAGAAGCCGTGTCCTCAATTCCTTTCCCTGTCTCAAAGGTGAGATATGCTGGGTCTGATTCTCATTCAAGCCTCCCTCAGCAGCAGTGTAAAAAAATAATTAAAAAAATGTAAAAAAATAAAATAAAAAATATTTTTAAATGGTAAAACAATCTTTATTTGTAATTTGTGCAATACGGGGGGGTGGGGGGGGGTGTCGCCATGTGTCACCAGATGACACCAATCCTAGTGACACACTGCCTTGCACAGAGCAACCCTGATCCATTTCTTTTTGGATCCCCTGCTGGTGGTCCGGGCTTGTTCCTGTGAACTCACAGAGCATGGCTCGGCCCCAACCCTACTATCTCCTCATTGGCTCACTGGCCAATTCCTCCTGCTGTTGTGTAAACCAATGAGAAGAGAGAGAGAGAGAGCTGCTGTTCTCATGCACATTGCTGGATCAAGATGGGTCTCAGGTAAGTATAAAGGGGGGATCGGAGGAGGGGGGGACTGCACCCAGAAGGTTTTTTTACCCTAATGCATAAAGGTACGAAGCCTTCTGCCTTTAGGACCATGTCAATGCATTCTTTGCATGAAGGTATAAAACCTTCTGCATGCAACTTCTCCCCCAAGGCCCACCCTTTACTTACCCGAACCCGATATCCATCCAATGATGTGCACCAGAGCGGCAGCTCACTTTTGTTGCCAGCGGTTTAGACATTAATGGCTGTGTGTCGAGTTATTTTGAGGGGACAGCAAATTTACACTGTTATACAAGCTGTACACTTACTACTTTACATTGTAGCAAAGTGTCATTTCTTCAGTGTTGTCACATGAAGAGATAGAAGAAAAAAGTTACAAAAATGTGAGGGGTGTACTCACTTTTGTGAGATACTGTAAATGGACTTGTGTCTATTTACACCCACCTACCTCCAATCTGACCTGCTAAAAAATGCCCCCTCCCATCTAGGCAGATCGGATAGGAGCGCCCACAGAGTAATGCGGTTGTGTCCATGTCTGCTCTGCATATGCAGAGCTCCATTAATTGTGGCCTGCAACCTGGTTACCAAGTCGCTTAAAGCGGAGCTCCACCCAATAGTGGAACTTCTGCTCCTTTTACTCTTCCCCCCCTCAGGTGCCACATTTGGCACCTTTCGGGGGGAGGGCAGGATACCTGTCTTTCACAGGTATCCTGTTCCCACTTCCAGGAGCCTCAGCCGCGGGTATTGACGTCACCGCCTGGGCTCCCTCCTCCCCCCTCCTCTTTCCCCTGCTGTTGGGCCAGGAGGAGAGAGAAGCGGAGCCTCGCGCATGCGCAGTAGGGTTCCCAGCATGAAGCCATAAGGCTTCACTGCCGGGTTCCCTTACTTGCAATGGAGGCGGCATGCACCAGACAGCTGATGGAAACATCAGCTGCGGTGCCGACATCGCTGGACTCCAGGACAGGTAAGTGTCTGATTATTAAAAGTCAGCAGCTGCAGTATGTGCAGCTGCTGGCTTTTAATGTTTGCAGTGGTGGGCGGACCTCCGCTTTCGCTCTTCAAAAGGTTGAGCACCCCTAAATTAGAGCGGAGACTGCGAGCCAGGCCTTCTTCTCCAACCTCATTGCCTGACCTCACAAATGCTCTTCTGGAAGAATGGTTAGACATTCCCATAGACACCCTCCTAAACCTTGTGGACGGCCTTCCCAGAAGAGTTGAAGCTGTTATAGCTGCAAAGGGTGGGCCAACTCAATATTGAACCCTACGGACCAAGACTGGGATGCCATTAAAGTTCATGTGCGTGTAAAGGCAGACGTCCCAATACTTTTGGGAATATAGTGTAGTCAACTGTAAATAAAACTAATTCACATCTGAATAGTAAAGCTTAAAAATATATAGGCAAACTTACCATCTGCGCATATACCAACGGATCCATAGGTGATAGTTTCAATTGTTAATGCTCCAAAAAACAGCAGCAAGAAGGGCGAAGAGGCAGTGAAAAGAGGTTCTGGTTGGATAGGACTCACTTGCTTTGTTGTCCAAGAACAAAATATTCCTGGAATGCTTACCCAGGTTACATCTGTAAGTTTGTCATTGTTGAAAAGTATTTGTGGAGCGTCAGCGGTGATTGAAATGAGCACGGCAAAATTTAGCAAAGCATTACTAGGTGGTTGTCTGTAGGAGTAGCAGTATTTGTTGACTGGTGGAACTGCCAAAAAAACATAGCCAACCTCCTTTACCAAGCCTCTTCCATAGAAGAACACTCCTATTCCTGCACTGGCAGTGATATTAATGGGGTTCTGAGGTCCGATGACAATCTTCAAAATTTCTCCAGCAGCAACAGTCAATTGTTTTTTCAAATTCAGGTCGGAGTAGTACTGAACGGTTGTTCTCTGCGAAGCTACAACAAGAGCTGCATCGTACTCAGTTTTTGGAGCAGGTGTGACAATAAAGTCTTTACCCCAGCTACTAACCGGTGTCAGCTGCTCGTAGACACGGGTACATGCGACTCCTACACAAAGGTTACCACTCAACACGGCAACAGGTTTCTGAGATACAATCCTGGTACCTGAGAGATCCTCTGTACTTTGTATTTGGATAGCAGTGTAAGAGGACAAGGTAACAGTGAGAACCTTCTGTGGCCCATACATCACACCTTTGTAATTGACGGTTCCCTTTAGGTAGATATCCACAGTGGTGGACTTCTCCGTACTTACCACTGCAAACTCAGATTTTCCACCTTGTAATTTTGCCCCTCCAGGCATCACTATAGCTGATAACCCTGCATCCACCCCTATCCCTACTCCTACGCCTGCCCCTACCCCTACCCCTGCCCCTACCCCTACCCCTGCACCTACCCCTACCCCTACCCCTGCCCCTACTCCTACCCCTACTCCTACCCCTACCCCTTCCCCTATTTTTCCGGAAGGAGTCACTATGTAGTACTCCAAGCCAAGCTCATTCAAAGGATACACAATGCTAGTATCGTCGTTCAGCCCATTTTTTATTATGGACATAACGGAAATATCTTTGTCAGAGTTGATAAGGATCACATTCTTGGAGATACCCACTCCTGACAGCTCCACGTCTGAAGGAAGGGGGATTGTATAGCTGGTTGAATCTTCCTCGATTTGGTTGCTCTGATATAAGACATCGTTTATCGAGACAGACACAGTTGTCGATGGACTGTATGTGTTGATAAAAAGCTCAAAAAGCTCTAGTAGGCCAGTGTTATTATTCTGCAAGAAAACGGTAACAAAGGTTCTGCCCAAAGAACCAGCACTGCAGCACCCTAAAATAGAACACAAAAAAAGTATAATTTTACACACTAAAATGAGACTTAAATTAATAACGCCTAACTCCAGCCCAAATTTGTATTCACTTATTTCAGGTACAGTAAAACCTTGGATTGCGAGTATAATTTGTTCCAGGAAACATGCTTGTAATCCAAAGCACTTGTATATCAAAACAAATTTCCCCATAAGAATATGCAGTGCAGGCAGTATAGTATATATATATATATATATATATATATATATATATATATATATATATATATATATATATATATATATAAATAAATAGATATCTATATCTATATGTGTATATACATGTATAGATATAGATATAGATATCTATATATATCTCTATATATAGATAGAGAGGGAGAGAGAGAGCGAGAGAGAGAGAGAGAGAGAGAGAGAGAGAGAGAGAGCGAGAGAGATCTGTATAGATAGATATATATCTATGTATTTATAAATACAGTGCAGTCAGTGTAGAATATATATATACAGTGCAGGCAGTCTAGTACACAGTATGTATATATATATATATATATATATATATATATATATATATATAGTAATATGGGGGATGTCTAGCTCAGTGGTAGATGCATTTTCAGTGAGTTCACAGCCAACAGGAACTGCAGGTTAAGGGTGTGGTAGCACACTTTTATTAAAAGTAACAAAAATGAAAGTTCATACACGCATGGGTTGTAGGGATGCCACTTTTTCTTCGAACCAAACCCGAACACTTTAGCGGCTGCATTTTTTTTTTTGGGGGGGGGGTATAAGCTATAAGATTGTAAAAGAACTGGGACACTTTTGGTGGCCTGAAAAAGAGTAGTAATGTGGTGTATAGCTGCGCCTGGCTGAATTGTGAGTGTTCTGCATGGAATGCAGGGGTCAGATATGTCCTGGGGAAAGAGCTAGTGCTAGCAGGGGGATAGGGAGAGTTAGATAAGTGCTGGGGGGCAGTGGCGGCTGGTGCTCAACATTTTTTGGGGGGGCCCAAACAAACTGGAAAATTCTGGAAAAAAAACATTAATTGCAGCCTCACTGTGCCCCATAAAATGCAGCAATTGTGCCCATCAAATGCAGCCATTGTGCCCATCAAATGCAGCCACTGTGCCCATAAAATGCAGCCACTGTGCCCATCATATGTAGCCTCTGTGCCTATCATATGTAGCCTCTGTGCCCATCATATGCGGCCTCTGTGCCCATCCTATGCAGCCTATGTACCCATGTACCCATCATATGCAGCCTGTGCCCATCATACAGCCTCTGTGCCAATCACACAGCCTCTGTGCCCATTATATGCAGCCTGTGTCCCTCATACAGCCACTGTGCCCATCATATGCAGCCTCTGTGCCCATCATACAGCCACTGTGCCCATCATATGCAGCCTCTGTGCCAATCATACAGCCACTGTGCCCATCAAATGCGGCCTCTGTTCCCATCATACAGCCACTGTGCCCATCATATGCAGCATCTGTGCCAATCATACAGCCACTGTGCCCATCATATGCAGGCTCTGTGCCAATCATACAGCTTCTGTGCCCATCATATGCAGCCTCTGTGCCCATCATATGCAGCCTCTGTGCCTTTCATATGCAGCCTCAGTACCCATCATATGCAGCCTGTGCCCATCATACAGCCTCTGTGCCAATCATACAGCCTCTGTGCCCATCATATGCAGCCTGTACCCATCATACAGCCACTGTGCCCATCATATGCAGCCTCTTTGTCCATCATACAGCCACTGTGCCCATCATATGCAGCCCTGTGCCAATCATACACCACTGTGCCCATCATATGCAGCCTCTGTTCCCATCATACAGCCACTGTGCCCATCATATGCAGCCTCTGTGCCAATCATACAGCCACTGTGCCATCATATGCAGCCTCTGTGCCAATCATACAGCCACTGTGCCCATCATATGCAGCCTCTGTGCCAATCATACAGCTTCTGTGCCCATCATATGCAGCCTGTGCCCATATGTGCTGGGGGCACTTGGGGGGGCAGATATGGGCTGGGGGGGCGCTTTGTGAGAGAAGAGGGCCAGTGCAAGGGGGAGGGGTAGGGGGATAGGATATGTGCTGGAGGGGTCCTTTGGGAAGGAAGAGAGATAGTGCAAGGAGAGGTTGCCAGATTTCAAATCCATTCCACACTTCTAGCATTGGCTTCCCCCTGCCAAAGCCCCTCCAGCACATATCCTCCTAATCCCTCAATCACTCTACAAATTTTCTATCTTGTCCTCCTTTCCAACAGCTCTCTCCCCCTCCCTCCTCCATCTACAGAACATAGTAAAAATGTTCTACAGACCTGATATCAGCATATCCCTGCTCCCCTCCTCCTCCTTGTGTGTGTACAGAACTGAGAAGGAGGAGGAGGGGAGGAGCTTTGATACACTGACACTCTGCTCTAGTGAACCAAGCTGCTGTCAGGGAGAGGGGAGACATGTCACTCTCCATGTGAATGATGTGTCCGGGTCTGGGGCAGAAGTAAACCCGAACACATCAATCAAAAACCGGACTGTCTGGGAGAAAACCGTACAGGTGGCAACCCTAATGGGTTGCCCACACAGGTGTTCTTCTCCAAAAAAAAATACAAAAAGCAAATGCCAAGCCACCTGGCTCTAAAGGCTCACTTAACCTTGGTCGCAGTACAAAGCTGCGCAGTCCCACTCCTGGCCTCTAGGAAGGGGCTCTCCTGACACTCCAGGCTTTCACACTCCTCCAAGACTTACGGTCTCCTCTGGTCCCCAGGACTCTCTCTTCCAGATGTCTCAGCTATGGTCTCCCCGACTCTGTCAGCTAGCCCAACTCTTTCAGTCCACTGAGCTGGAACCTCTCCCACGTGGAGTGCCGCCTCAAAGATATTGCCTGGGTTCTTAACCACTTCAATACCGGCATTTTCACCCTCTTTTTCAGCGCTGTAACAGTTTAAATGACAATTGCGCGGTCACGCTACACTGTACCCATATGACATTTTTATCATTTTTTCTCCCCACAAATAGAGCTTTCTTTTGGTGGTATTTGATCACCTCTGCGGTTTTAATTTTTTGCGCTATAAACAAAAAAAGAGCGACAATTTTGAAAAAAACACAATATTTTTTACTTTTTGCTATACAAAATATTCCAATTAAAAAAAAAAAAAAAACTAATTTTCTCCTCAGTTTAGGCCGATATGTATTCTTCTACATATTTTTGGTAAAAGAAAAAATCGCAATAAGCGTTTATTAATTGATTTGCCCAAAAGTTATAGCGCCTACAAAATATGGCAAAGATTTATGGCATTTTTATTATTATTATTACTAGTAATGGCGGCGATCTGCGATTTTTATTATGATTGTGACATTGCGGCGGACAGATCGGACACTTTTGACACTATTTTGGGACCATTGACATTTATACAGTGATCAGTGCTACAGCGATCATGCACTGATTACTGTGTAAATGTCACTGGCAAGGAAGGAGTTAACACTAGGGGGTGATCAAGGGGTTAAATGTGTTACCTAGGGAGTGACCCTAACTCTAACTGTGGGGGGATGGGACTGACGAGGGGAGGAGACCGATCGGTGTTCCTATATACTAGGAACACACGATCTGTCTCCTCTCCCCTGACAAGACGTGAATCTGTGTGTTTACGCACACAGATCCACGTTTCTGTTCTGTGGCGAGCAATCGTGGGTGCCCGGCGGACATCGCAGCCGCCGGGCACTTGCATCGGCTCCCGAGTGAAGCGGCCGGCGCGCGCCCCCTATACCGCCGGGAAGCCGAGGCCGTCATATGACGCCCACTCAGGATGGGAGATCCCATCTGTCATATGAAAATATGTGGGTCATGAAGTGGTTAAACAGTAGCACACCTCCCTCCTGGCTGCAGCAACATCTCCAACACCAACTCCCCTGAGCTATGCTCCGATCTGCCTTATAACGAGTGTGTGCACCTGGACACACACACACAACCTGCAGAACTTCTGGAAAGCCCGTACACAAGACTGCAGACTCCATCCCTCCCAATGTTCTTTGAAGTCTTCAAGTTTCCAGCCCCAATCCAGACTTACAAAATCCAGAGAAAACTTAAAGCACAGTTTTCTCTGCACACAAATCTTCTGCTGGAACTTCTCAAGCTGCCTCTTTGAGTGTCCTGTGTCCATCTTACATTCATTTTCCCAGAGATAGGGGCTATCACTCTCACAATATATACTGTATATACAGTGCAGTCAGTGTACAGTATATATACAGTGTATTAAAGTGGTTAACGGGAACCCTATGACAGAATAAAAAAAAAAAACGGCATGGGTCTGTACCCCCCCCAGTCCATACCAGACCCTTTGGGTCTGGTATAGAATTTAAGGGGAACTCCACACCCAAAAAATAAATAAATAAATAAAAACGCCGTGGGGTCCCCCCCAAAATCCATACCAGGGCCTTTGGGTCTGGCATAGATTTTAAGAGGAATTCCACGCCAATATTTTTTAAAAAATCAGCGTGGGGTCCCCCGCCAAAATCCATACCAGATCCTTATCCGAGTAAGCAGCCTGGCAGGCCAGGATAGGGGGGGACGAGCGAGCGCCCCCCCCCCCCCCTCCTGAGCCATACCAGGCCGCTTGCACTCAACATTTTTTCTTTTTTTCTGGTGGATATCTTGGAACCTTTTTTCTTTTGGCACAACACTCTGAGGACCACCACTCCACATACACGGTGCCTTGATGAGATGTTCTTTCACTAGCTGTCCCTCATAAAATTCAGTAAAATGTGTTGAGGCTCCATTGGAGAGATTTCCCATCACTTCCGGCCCTTAGAGCAAATGTGTTCCATCATGTAGGGTCTTAAAGTGGTTCTAAAGGTAGAAAGTTTTTTACCTTAATGCATTCTATGCATTAAGGTAAAAAACATCTGGGTGCAGCCCCCTAGGGTTGCCACCTCATCCCTTTAAACCCGAACACATATTAATTACACAAGTTTTGAGGTTAATTTAATGCAGATAAGGCACCAAGTGAGTTTAATTACCACCTTAATCAGCCACAGAACAGGTGGTTGGGTTTTAAAGGGATGAGGTGGCAACCCTACAGCCTGCCCCTTATACTTACCTGAGCGCCATCACTACCCAGCAATGTACATGAGAGCAGTGGCTCTTCCAGCTCTCTCTCTTCTCATTAGCTCACACAGCAGCAGAATCCATTGGCTCCTGCTGCTGTCAATCACAGGCCAGTGAGCCAATGAGGAAAAAGTGGGGCAGAGCCGAGCCACACTCTGTGTGTGAATGGACCATGTCCATTCACAGGAGCGTGTGTTGAAAACGAGCCTTCCCAAGTGCCCCCACAGCAAGAGGCTTGCTATGGGGGCACTCGGTAGGGGGGGGAGCCAGGGCCGCTGACGGGGGACCCAAAAAGAAGAGAATTGGAGCTGATGTATGGAAAACCATTGCACAGCGCAGAAAAGTATAACACGTTTGTTTTTGTTTTTTGATGTTTTTTTTTTTTTATTACTACCTTTAGAATCATTTTAATTAAGATCTTAGATGATCAAAATATATGTGCCAATATAATTTATTAGTATAAGTAAGACTGCTAAGTTAATTTTTTTACACCAATAAGTGCAGTATAATTATGTTACCAAAGTTCAGCAGTCTACCAGCTGAAAAAAATAAAAATGCAGCTCCAGCTGTAAAGCTCACCTCCTTTCTGTTGCCTTTGCTTCCACCCATCATCTCTTATCTTTCTGTGAGTGCAGTGCATCATGGGAATCAGTAAAAAAAATAAATAAATAATGTGGGGGGGAGCATGGGGGGTAAGTAAATGGGACACTGGAGCACCACTGAGAGGCTGAGCAAGTTGCCAATCACGGGGGTCCCTGACTGTCATGGTCAGGGGTCAGGCTCAGAGGCCAGTTGCTATAGCAGTAGAGAGGCTCTCACCGACCAGCAGGATAGGTATACAAGCAGATCACCCTGCTGGATGAGGCAAGTTCACCTGAAATGCAGAGTCTAAGTACTAACTTATGTTCACGAGAGCTCCTATGGTGGAGATGGGTTTTGCTGTGTGTTAGTACCAGGTTGCGAACCGTAGGATTGCTCCACCATGAGATAAGCCAAACTGGTGTCCAGAAGCAGATATACCAGGTAGGAATCAAGCAGAAGCGTAGTCAGTAAACAAGCCAAAGGTCATTACCGAGTGGTAGTAGGTTGGGATTAGGGATGAGCTTCGAGTTCGAGTCGAACTCATGTTCGACTCGAACATTAGCTGTTCGCAAGTTCGCCGAACACCGAACAATTTGGGGTGTTCGCGGCAAATTCGAATGCCGCGGAACACCCTTTAAAAGTCTATGGGAGAAATCAAAAGTGCTAATTTTAAAGGCTTATATGCAAGTTATTGTCATAAAAAGTGTTTGGGGACCCGGGTCCTGCCCCAGGGGACATGTATCAATGCAAAAAAAAGTTTTAAAAACGGACGTTTTTTCAGGAGCAGTGATTTTAATAATGCTTAAAGTCAAACAATAAAAGTGTAATATCCCTTTAAATTTCGTACCTGGGGGGTGTCTATAGTATGCCTGTAAAGGGGCGCATGTTTCCTGTGTTTAGAACAGTCTGACAGCAAAATGACATTTGGAAGGAAAAAACACATTTAAAACTACCCGCGGCTATTGCATTGCCGACAATACACATAGAAGTTCATTGATAAAAACGGCATGGGAATTCCCCCCAGGGAAACCCCAAACCAAAATTAAAAAAAAAAAAAATGACGTGGGGGGGTCCCCCTAAATTCCATACCAGGCCCTTCAGGTCTGGTATGGATATTAAGGGGAACCCCGGCCAAAATAAAAAAAAAAAAATGACGTGGGGTTCCCCCTAAATTCCATACCAGACCCTTCAGGTCTGGTATGGATTTTAAGGGGAACCCCGCGCCAAAAAAAAAAAAAAAAAAAAAAAACGGCGTGGGGTTCCCCCAAAAATCCATACCAGACCCTTATCCGAGCACGCAACCTGGCAGGCCGCAGGAAAAGAGGGGGGACGAGAGTGCGGCCCCCCCCCCTCCTGAACCGTACCAGGCCACATGCCCTCAACATTGGGAGGGTGCTTTGGGGTAGCCCCCCAAAACACCTTGTCCCCATGTTGATGAGGACAAGGGCCTCATCCCCACAACCGTGGCCGGTGGTTGTGGGGGTCTGCGGGCGGGGGGCTTATCGGAATCTGGAAGCCCCCTTTAACAAGGGGACCCCCAGATCCCGGCCCCCCCCTGTGTGAAATGGTAAGGGGGTACTTACCCCTACCATTTCACTAAAAAACTGTCAAAATAGTTAAAAATGACAAGAGACAGTTTTTGACAATTCCTTTATTTAAATGCTTCTTCTATCTTCCTTCATCTTCTTCTTCTTCTGGTTCTTCTGGCTCTTCTGGTTCTTCCTCCGGCGTTCTCGTCCAGCATCTTCTCCGCGGCGTCTTCTATCTTCTTCTCCTCGGGCCGCTCCGCACCCATGGCATGAGGGGAGGCTCCCGCTCTTCTCTTCATCTTCTTCTTCATCCTCTTCTCTTCTTCATCTTCTTCATCTTCATCTTCTCTTCTTTTCTTCTGCGGGCCGCTCCGCATCCATGCATGGAGGGAGGCTCCCGCTGTGTGACGGCGTCTCCTCGTCTGACAGTTCTTAAATAACGGGGGCGGGGCCACCCGGTGACCGGGATCGGGGGTGGGGGCCGGGATCTGGGGGTCCCCTTGTTAAAGGGGGCTTCCAGATTCCGATAAGCCCCCCGCCCGCAGACCCCCACAACCACCGGCCACGGTTGTGGGGATGAGGCCCTTGTCCTCATCAACATGGGGACAAGGTGTTTTGGGGGGCTACCCCAAAGCACCCTCCCAATGTTGAGGGCATGTGGCCTGGTACGGTTCAGGAGGGGGGGGGCCGCACTCTCGTCCCCCCCTCTTTTCCTGCGGCCTGCCAGGTTGCGTGCTCGGATAAGGGTCTGGTATGGATTTTTGGGGGAACCCCACGCCGTTTTTTTTTTTTTTTTTTTTTGGCGCGGGGTTCCCCTTAAAATCCATACCAGACCTGAAGGGTCTGGTATGGAATTTAGGGGGAACCCCACGTCATTTTTTTTTTAAATTTTGGCCGGGGTTCCCCTTAATATCCATACCAGACCTGAAGGGCCTGGTATGGAATTTAGGGGGACCCCCCCACGTCATTTTTTTTTTTTTTAATTTTGGTTTGGGGTTTCCCTGGGGGGAATTCCCATGCCGTTTTTATCAATGAACTTCTATGTGTATTGTCGGCAATGCAATAGCCGCGGGTAGTTTTAAATGTGTTTTTTCCTTCCAAATGTCATTTTGCTGTCAGACTGTTCTAAACACAGGAAACATGCGCCCCTTTACAGGCATACTATAGACACCCCCCAGGTACGAAATTTAAAGGGATATTACACTTTTATTGTTTGACTTTAAGCATTATTAAAATCACTGCTCCTGAAAAAACGGCCGTTTTTGAAACTTTTTTTTGCATTGATCCATGTCCCCTGGGGCAGGACCCAGGTCCCCAAACACTTTTTATGACAATAACTTGCATATAAGCCTTTAAAATTAGCACTTTTGATTATTCATGTTCGTGTCCCATAGACTTTAACGGTGTTCGCGTGTTCGAGCGAACTTTTTTCCTGTTCGCATGTTCTGGTGCGAACCGAACAGGGGGGTGTTCGGCTCATCCCTAGTTGGGATCAAGCATAATTGTAGGAACAAGCCAAAAGTTGGTAGCGGGTTGTAGCAAAGATACAAATGGCAGCAGGAGTGACAAGAGTGAGACATTAGCTGGAGAGAGCACAATAATCGGGCAAACTCCAAGTGCAAAGTCATGGCTTAAATAGTAAGCTTTTTAAATAGTACCTTTTTTTAATTAATCTGTTTTTAAATAGTTTTGAGATCTCAAATATTACTTCTTTCTCTGTGCACAACCAGCATATGGAGAGAGGTACAGCGCCATCTGCTGGTCTGAGAGGTTTTTTTTGCAAAGAAACCTTTAGTTGGCTTATTCGTGAATATCTATTTTTTTACATTGTATCATAGTGTAATAATATGAATATAAACATGACATCTCTCATTTCATTTACACCGCCTTTGTGTCGAATTAGATGTGAGTACAAATTGTGACACTTTTTTCTGTAATGCCGTTTTATCATCCCTGATGATCAGCGATACCATCAGCGATATATATGTCATCCTTTAAATCCTTAAGATGTTCTGCTGCCTTAGGCATTGCATGTATTCTATCATTTGTATATAATAATTACAGAGCCTAGTATACAGTAAAACTTGTTAAACGTACCGCATGTGAGAGCCAGCAATGCACATAGCTGCAGGAAATTTGGCATCCTCATGCTGCATCAAAAGAAGTATATGAGCATTGATTAGCAATAAAACAGAAAATATGTAAAGTGTATGTAAAGCTTTTTTTTTTTTTTAGTTAAGGAAGTTATTCAATTTTTATTGCTGGCTACATTTTTAAGAGACGTTAAATCTCTGGCTTTAAAAAAAAAAATCTAATTGCAGTATATGCCCTTCATGCCTAAGCCAACTTCTGACATTTGTTGCTTACAAGTTAAAATCCGTATTATTTGCTAGAAAATTACTTAGAACCCCCCAAATAATATATATATATATATATATATATATATATATATATATATATATATATATATATTTTAGCAGAGAATCTATACAATAAAATGGCGATCATTGCAATATTTTATGTCACACTGTATTTGCGCAGCAGTCTTTCAAACGCAATTTTTTGGGAGATAAGATACTTTCATGAATTAAAAAAAAAAACGAAACAGTAAAGTAATTTTTTTTGTATAATGTGAAAGATAATGTTATGCTGAGTAAATAGATACCTAACATGCCATGCTTTGAAATTGCGCACACTCGTGGAATGGCGACAAACTACGGTACCTAAAAATCTCCATAGGCGGCAGTTTAACCACTTCCCGCCCGCCCTATAGCGGATTGACGTCCGGGAAGTGGTTCTGTTATCCTGACTGGACGTCATATGACGTCCAGCAGGATAACATGCCGCAGCGCGCCCCCGGGGGCGCGCATTGCGGCGATCGGTGGAGCGGTGTGTCATTCTGACACACCGCTACACTGATCTTGGTAAAAAGCCTCCGGCGGAGGCTCTTTACCACGTGATCAGCCGTGTCCAATCACGGCTGATCACGCTGTCAATAGGAAGAGCCGTTGATCGGCTCTTCCTCACTCGCGTCTGACAGACGCGATTAGAGGAGAGCCGATCGGCGGCTCTCCTGGCAGGGGGGGTCTGCGCTGATTGTTTATCAGCGCAGCCCCCCCGCAGATCACCACACTGGACCACCAGGGATCGCCACTAGGACCACCAGGGAAGGGGCAACATGTGGATGGCCAGGTATGTACCCCATGGCCATCCACATGTGCCCAGTGTGCCAAATCTGTGCCAATCAGTGCCCACAAATGGGCACTGATTGGCACCATTATGTTGCAGTGATGCCCAGCAATGCCACCCTTAGGGGCATCACTGCAAACAAGCAGTGCCATCAGTGCCACCCATCAGTGTCCATTCATGCCACCTGTCAGTGCCCATCCGTGCCCATCAGTGCCCATCTATCAGTGCCCATCCATGCCCATCTGTGCCAACTATCAGTGCCACCTATGAGTGCCCATCAATGCCACCTATGAGTGCCCATCAATGCCACCTATGAGTGCCCATCAGTGCCGCCTATAAGTGCCCATCTGTGCCACCTATGAGTGCCCATCAGTGTCGCATACCAGTGCCACCTATCAGTGCCCATCAGTGCCGCCTATCAGTGCCCATCAGTGCCGCCTATCAGTGCCCATCATCAGTGCCTGTCAGTGCCACCTCATCAGTGCCACCTCATTGGTGCCACCTCATCGGTGCCCATCAGTGCCACCGTATCAGTGCCCGTCAGTGCCCGTCAGTGCAGCCATATCAGTGCCCGTCATTGAAGAAGAAAACGTACTTATTTACAAAAAAGTTTTAACAGAAACAAAGAAAAACTTGTTTTTTTTCAAAATTTTCGGTCTTTTTTTATTTGTTGCGCAAAAAATAAAAACCGCAGAGGTGATCAAATACCACCAAAAGAAAGCTCTATTTGTGGGAACAAAATTATAAAAAAATTTGTTTGGGTACAGTGTAGCATGACCGCGCAATTGTCATTCAAATTGTGACAGCGCTGAAAGCTGAAAATTGGTCTGGGCGGGAAGGTGTCTAAGTGCCTGGTATTGAAGTGGTTAAATATAAGTAACGGTTATCAGGTTAGAGTTCCAGTGCTAGAACTATTGCTCTCAATCTGACGATCACGGCGATACCTCACATGTGTGATTTGAACACTGTTTACATATGCGGGCGCGACTTACGTGTGCGTTTTCTTTGTTGTGCAAACTCGCGGGTACATTTCCTATATATTTTTCTTTTTTTTACTTTGTCTCTTTAAGAAAAAAAAACTATTTTGATCACTTTTTATTACTGTCACAAGTTTACATTCCTTATGACAGTAATAGGTGGTGACAGGTACTCTCTATGGAGGGATCAGGGGTCTAAAAGACCCCAAACCCCTCCTTTGCATGTCAAAGTATTCAGATTGCCAAAAACACCATTAGAAGCCGAATAAACCGGAAGTGATGTTGTGTCGTCGCTTCCCGTGTTTACACATAGGAGACTGGAACAAAACCGTTCCCGGCTTCCTTCCAGTCTCTCTCTAGCCGGTGGAAGTGCCGGATCATGGATCGGTTCTCCCGGTGGGACGGGAGGCCCGGAAAGAGCGGGAGAGGGCGGCGGAGGAGGGGCATACCCTTTTCCTCCTCAGGCTTTTAGCCGCATTGGTTGTTATCCCTAAAGAGCTGCTGCAGGCATCACCCCGGTATAAAGCCTTGAAGCTGAGGCCGCATATGTGCGTACAGTCGGCACTAAGGGGTTAATATATATTCTTATCTCTATAAACTCTAAAAGAATGTGAGTCTCCAAATTCAAATGTTTTTTTTTGCTTTTTTGCTCTGATCTTACTTACTGTTAGAGGGTGACTATGTTCTCTATGGCCCCCCTGCCTTGGTCCAGCTGTTTGTAGGAACATAGCCCCCCCGCCTTGGTCCAGCTGTATGTAGAAACATAGCCACCCCACCTTGGTTCAGCTGTATGTAGGAACATAGCCCCCCACCTTGGTCCAGCTGTATGTAAGAACGTAGCCCCCCACCTTGGTCCTGCTGTATGTAAGAATGTAGCCCCCCCACCTTGGTCCAGCTGTATGTAGGAACGTAACCCCCCCGCCTTGGTCCAGCTGTATGTAGGAACATAGCCCCCCGCCTTGGTCCAGCTGTATGTAGGAACATAGCCACCCTCCTTGGTCCAGCTGTATGTAGGAACATAGCCCCCCCACCTTGGTCCAGCTGTATGTAAGAACGTAGCCCCCCCACCTTGGTCCAGCTGTATGTAGGAACGTAGCCCGCCCGCCTTGGTCCAGCTGTATGTAGGAACGTAGCCCCCCCACCTTGGTTCAGCTGTATGTAGGAACATAGCCCCCCCGCCTTGGTCCAGCTGTATGTAGGAACGTAGCCCCCGCCTTGGTCCAGCTGTATGTACGAACATAGCACCACCACCTTGGTCCCGCTGTATGTAGGAACGTAGCCTCCCACCTTAGTTCAGCTGTATGTAGGAACGTAGCCCCCCACCTTGGCCCAGCTGTATGTAGGAACATAGCCCACCCACCTTGGTCCAGCTGTATATAGGATTGTAGCCCCCCCGCCTTGGTCCAGCTGTATGTAGGAACGTAGCCCCCCCGCCTTGGCCCAGCTGTATGTAGGATTGAAGCCCCTCGCCTTGGTCCAGCTGTATGTAGGAACGTAGCCCCCCCACCTTGGTCCAGCTGTATGTAGGAACGTAGCCCCCCCCACCTTGGTTCAGCTGTATGTAGGAACATAGCCCCCCCGCCTTGGTCCAGCTGTATGTAGGAACGTAGCCCCCGCCTTGGTCCAGCTGTATGTACGAACATAGCCCCACCACCTTGGTCCCGCTGTATGTAGGAACGTAGCCTCCCACCTTGGTTCAGCTGTATGTAGGAACGTAGCCCCCACCTTGGCCCAGCTGTATGTAGGAACATAGCCCACCCACCTTGGTCCAGCTGTATATAGGATTGTAGCCCCCCCCGCCTTGGTCCAGCTGTATGTAGGAACATAGCTCCCCGCCTTGGCCCAGCTGTATGTAGGATTGAAGCCCCTCGCCTTGGTCCAGCTGTATGTAGGAACGTAGCCCCCCCACCTTGGTCCAGCTGTATGTAGGAACGTAGCCCCCCGCCTTGGTCCCGCCGTATGTAGGAACGTTGCCCCCCCGCCTTGGTCCCACTAAATGTAGGAACATAGCCCCCCCACCTTGGTCCAGCTGTATGTAAGAACGTAGCCCCCCCACCTTGGTTCAGCTGTATGTAGGAGCGTAGCCCCCCACCTTGGCCCAGCTGTATGTAGGAACATAGCCCACCCACCTTGGTCCAGCTGTATATAGGATTGTAGCCCCCCCGCCTTGGTCCAGCTGTATGTAGGAATGTAGCCCCCCCACCTTGGTCCAGCTGTATGTAGGAACGTAGCCCCCCGCCTTGGTCCCGCCGTATGTAGGAACGTGGCCCCCCCGCCTTGGTCCAGCTGTATGTAGGAACATAGCCCCCCGCCTTGGTCCAGCTGTATGTAGGAACATAGCCACCCTCCTTGGTCCAGCTGTATGTAGGAACATAGCCCCCCCACCTTGGTCCAGCTGTATGTAAGAACGTAGCCCCCCCACCTTGGTCCAGCTGTATGTAGGAACGTAGCCCGCCCGCCTTGGTCCAGCTGTATGTAGGAACGTAGCCCCCTGCCTTGGTCCAGCTGTATGTAGGAACGTAGCCCCCCCCACCTTGGTTCAGCTGTATGTAGGAACATAGCCCCCCGCCTTGGTCCAGCTGTATGTAGGAACGTAGCCCCCGCCTTGGTCCAGCTGTATGTACGAACATAGCCCCAACCACCTTGGTCCCGCTGTATGTAGGAACGTAGCCTCCCACCTTAGTTCAGCTGTATATAGGATTGTAGCCCCCCCGCCTTGGTCCAGCTGTATGTAGGAACGTAGCCCCCCCGCCTTGGCCCAGCTGTATGTAGGATTGAAGCCCCTCGCCTTGGTCCAGCTGTATGTAGGAACGTAGCCCCCCACCTTGGTCCAGCTGTATGTAGGAACGTAGCCCCCCCCCACCTTGGTTCAGCTGTATGTAGGAACATAGCCCCCCCCGCCTTGGTCCAGCTGTATGTAGGAACGTAGCCCCCGCCTTGGTCCAGCTGTATGTACGAACATAGCCCCACCACCTTGGTCCCGCTGTATGTAGGAACGCAGCCTCCCACCTTGGTTCAGCTGTATGTAGGAACGTAGCCCCCCACCTTGGCCCAGCTGTATGTAGGAACATAGCCCACCCACCTTGGTCCAGCTGTATATAGGATTGTAGCCCCCCCGCCTTGGTCCAGCTGTATGTAGGAACGTAGCCCCCCCGCCTTGGCCCAGCTGTATGTAGGATTGAAGCCCCTCGCCTTGGTCCAGCTGTATGTAGGAACGTAGCCCCCCCACCTTGGTCCAGCTGTATGTAGGAACGTAGCCCCCCGCCTTGGTCCCGCCGTATGTAGGAACGTGGCCCCCCCGCCTTGGTCCCGCTGTATGTAGGAACATAGCCCCCCACCTTGGTCCTGCTGTATGTAGGAACGTAGCCCCCCCCGCCTTGGTCCCGCTGTATGTAGGAACGTAGCCCCCCGCCTTGGTCCCGCTGTATGTAGGAACGTAGCCCCTGCCTTGGTCCCGCTGTATGTAGGAACGTAGCCCCCCCACCTTGGTCCAGCTGTATGTAGGAACGTAGCCCCCCCACCTTGGTTCAGCTGTATGTAGGAACATAGCCCCCCGCCTTGGTCCAGCTGTATGTAGGAACGTAGCCCCCGCCTTGGTCCAGCTGTATGTACGAACATAGCCCCACCACCTTGGTCCCGCTGTATGTAGGAACGTAGCCTCCCACCTTGGTTCAGCTGTATGTAGGAACGTAGCCCCCACCTTGGCCCAGCTGTATGTAGGAACATAGCCCACCCACCTTGGTCCAGCTTTATATAGGATTGTAGCCCCCCCCGCCTTGGTCCAGCTGTATGTAGGAACATAGCTCCCCGCCTTGGCCCAGCTGTATGTAGGATTGAAGCCCCTCGCCTTGGTCCAGCTGTATGTAGGAACGTAGCCCCCCCACCTTGGTCCAGCTGTATGTAGGAACGTAGCCCCCCGCCTTGGTCCCGCCGTATGTAGGAACGTTGCCCCCCCGCCTTGGTCCCACTAAATGTAGGAACATAGCCCCCCCACCTTGGTCCAGCTGTATGTAAGAACGTAGCCCCCCCACCTTGGTTCAGCTGTATGTAGGAGCGTAGCCCCCCACCTTGGCCCAGCTGTATGTAGGAACATAGCCCACCCACCTTGGTCCAGCTGTATATAGGATTGTAGCCCCCCCGCCTTGGTCCAGCTGTATGTAGGAATGTAGCCCCCCCACCTTGGTCCAGCTGTATGTAGGAACGTAGCCCCCCGCCTTGGTCCCGCCGTATGTAGGAACGTGGCCCCCCCGCCTTGGTCCAGCTGTATGTAGGAACATAGCCCCCCGCCTTGGTCCAGCTGTATGTAGGAACATAGCCACCCTCCTTGGTCCAGCTGTATGTAAGAACGTAGCCCCCCCCACCTTGGTCCAGCTGTATGTAGGAACGTAGCCCCCCGCCTTGGTCCCGCCGTATGTAGGAACGTTGCCCCCCCGCCTTGGTCCCACTAAATGTAGGAACATAGCCCCCCCACCTTGGTCCAGCTGTATGTAAGAACGTAGCCCCCCCACCTTGGTTCAGCTGTATGTAGGAGCGTAGCCCCCCACCTTGGCCCAGCTGTATGTAGGAACATAGCCCACCCACCTTGGTCCAGCTGTATATAGGATTGTAGCCCCCCCGCCTTGGTCCAGCTGTATGTAGGAATGTAGCCCCCCCACCTTGGTCCAGCTGTATGTAGGAACGTAGCCCCCCGCCTTGGTCCCGCCGTATGTAGGAACGTGGCCCCCCCGCCTTGGTCCAGCTGTATGTAGGAACATAGCCCCCCGCCTTGGTCCAGCTGTATGTAGGAACATAGCCCCCCCACCTTGGTCCAGCTGTATGTAAGAACGTAGCCCCCCCCCACCTTGGTCCAGCTGTATGTAGGAACGTAGCCCGCCCGCCTTGGTCCAGCTGTATGTAGGAACGTAGCCCCCTGCCTTGGTCCAGCTGTATGTAGGAACGTAGCCCCCCCCACCTTGGTTCAGCTGTATATAGGAACATAGCCCCCCCGCCTTGGTCCAGCTGTATGTAGGAACGTAGCCCCCGCCTTGGTCCAGCTGTATGTACGAACATAGCCCCAACCACCTTGGTCCCGCTGTATGTAGGAATGTAGCCTCCCACCTTAGTTCAGCTGTATATAGGATTGTAGCCCCCCCGCCTTGGTCCAGCTGTATGTAGGAACGTAGCCCCCCCGCCTTGGCCCAGCTGTATGTAGGATTGAAGCCCCTCGCCTTGGTCCAGCTGTATGTAGGAACGTAGCCCCCCACCTTGGTCCAGCTGTATGTAGGAACGTAGCCCCCCCCACCTTGGTTCAGCTGTATGTAGGAACATAGCCCCCCCCGCCTTGGTCCAGCTGTATGTAGGAACGTAGCCCCCGCCTTGGTCCAGCTGTATGTACGAACATAGCCCCACCACCTTGGTCCCGCTGTATGTAGGAACGCAGCCTCCCACCTTGGTTCAGCTGTATGTAGGAACGTAGCCCCCCACCTTGGCCCAGCTGTATGTAGGAACATAGCCCACCCACCTTGGTCCAGCTGTATATAGGATTGTAGCCCCCCCGCCTTGGTCCAGCTGTATGTAGGAACGTAGCCCCCCCGCCTTGGCCCAGCTGTATGTAGGATTGAAGCCCCTCGCCTTGGTCCAGCTGTATGTAGGAACGTAGCCCCCCCACCTTGGTCCAGCTGTATGTAGGAACGTAGCCCCCGCCTTGGTCCCGCCGTATGTAGGAACGTGGCCCCCCCGCCTTGGTCCCGCTGTATGTAGGAACATAGCCCCCCACCTTGGTCCTGCTGTATGTAGGAACGTAGCCCCCCCCCGCCTTGGTCCCGCTGTATGTAGGAACGTAGCCCCCCGCCTTGGTCCCGCTGTATGTAGGAACGTAGCCCCTGCCTTGGTCCCGCTGTATGTAGGAACGTAGCCCCCCGCCTTGGTCCCGCTGTATGTAGGAACGTGGCCCCCCCGCCTTGGTCTAGCTGTATGTAGGAACATAGCCCCCCCGCCTTGGTCCAGCTGTATGTAGGAATGTAGCCCCCCCCTCTTGCTCACTGCTGAGATGGACAAGGGTCTAAGGGATTTGTAGCGTGCATAGAGCAGTGTACTGTACCTGATCCCAACTAACGTGCTCATTCATTTTTATAGTTTTAGATAAAGTAGGGAATAATTAACACATGGTTAACCACTTGCTGACCAGCCACCGCAGTATTACTGCGGCAGAATGCCACAGCTGGGAGAAATGATGTTATGTTATGTCACTTTGCCTTGTGGCCACTAGCGGGGGCGCGCCCGCTGCTCGCCCCCGGAGCCGATGCGAGTGACCGCAGGGCTCCCGCGATCACTTGTGACAGACCGAAAAATGGGATCTGTGTTCTCTGGGGGGAGAAGAGACAGATTGTGTGTTCTTACAAAGTATGAACAGCGATCTGTCATCTCCCCTAGACCGTCCCATCCCCCCTTCAGTTAGAACACGCTGAGGGAACACAGTTAACCCCTTGATCGCCCCCTAGTGTTAACCCCTTCCCTGCCAATGACATTTTTACAGTAATCAGTGCATTTTTATAGCACTGATCGCTGTATGAATGCCAACGGTCCCAAAAATGTGTCAAAAGTGACAGATGTGTCTGCCATAATGTCACAGTCCCGATAAAAATCACAGATCGCCGCCATTACTAGTAAAAAAATAACTAATAATAAAAATGCTATAAATCAATCCCCTATTTTGAAGACGCTATAACTTTTGCACAAACCAATCAATATACGCTTATTGTGATTTTTTTTTTTACCAAAAATATGTAGAAGAATACATATCGGCCTAAACTGAGAAAAAATTAGCTTTTTTTTAAAAAAAATGGGGATATTTATTATAGCAAAAAGTACAAAATTGTTTTTTCGTTTATAGCGCAAAAAAGAAAAACTGCAGAGGCGATCAAATACCACCAAAAGAAAGCTCTATTTGTGGGGGAAAAAAGGACGTCAATTTTGTTTGGGTGCAACGTCGCACGACCGCGCAATTGTAAGTTAAAGCGATGCAGTGCCTAATCGCAAAAAATGCCCCGGTCATTCAGCAGCCAAATCTTCCAGGGTTGAAGTGGTTAATTAAGCAATCGAATAAAGTCAGCGCTCTGTTTTTTTTTTCGATCTTGAATAATTAAAACATCCCTTTACGTTTAACAAAATAAAGCTACCAAAAAATCTACCCATGAAAACAAATAGAAATGAGCTCATATAACCTTAAGATTTTGCATAAAACCAAGTCTTTCCAAAAAAAGGAAAGAAAAAAAAAATATTCTAAACAAAAACAATATTTATCAAAATAAACCACGTACATAGAAAAGAAGGTGCAGTCTAGTTTAGATACATTTCAAGCATTGTCTGTTAAATATTCCTCAATATGATCAAAAGTTACATCTCTGTAAATCAAAATATTTATTCGAGTGTATGTTTTTTTTTTTTTAATCTAATTTTATAAAATTTTTACATTTGACAAAATAGACAAGAAAAAAATAAAGAAAATCATATATTGTCCAGAAACAAAGGAAATTGTGAGTATAAACAATTTATAGAATACTTGATATTCACTTACTTACTTCTATTTTCCTTGAAATTGGGATTTAAACTAAATTTAAAAATAACATTCTTTATGTTTAATAAAATAAAGCTACAAAAAAATCTAACCCTTGAAAACAAAAAGAAATGATCTCATATAACCTTAAGATTTTGCTTAAAACTAAGTCTTTAAAAAAAAAAACGGATAGAAAAAAAAATATTCTAGACAAAAAATATATTTATCAAAATAAACTACATACATATAAAAAAAGGTGCAGTCAAGTTCAGATACATTTCAAGCATCATCTGTTAAATATTCCTCAATATGATCAAAAGTTACATCTCTGTAAATTGAAATATTTATTTGAGAGTATGATTTTTTTTTTAAAATCGTGTTTAAAATCGTGTTTTATTACATTTTTAATATTACAAAAAAAACAAGAAAAAAAGAAAGAAATTCAGTAAATCATATATTGTCCAGAAACAAAAGAAATTGTGAGTATAAAAAATTTGTAGAATACTTGATATTCACTTACTTACTTACTTCAATTTTCCTTGAAATTAGGATTTAAACTAAATTTAAAAATAACATTCTTTACGTTTAACAAAATAAAGCTACAAAAAATGTACCCATGAAAACAAAAAGAAATGATCTCATATAACCTTAAGATTTTGCGTAAAACCAAGTCTTTCCAAAAAAAAAGGAAGGAAAAAAAAAATATTCTAGACAAAAATATATTTATCAAAATAAACTACATACATAGAAAGAAAGGTGCAGTCAAGTTTAGACACATTTCAAGCATTGTCTGTTAAATATTCCTCAATATGATCAAAAGTTACATCTCTGTAAATCAAAATATTTATTTGAGTGTATGATTTTTTTTTAATCTAATTTTATAAAATGTTTGCATTTTACAAAAGAACAAGAAAAAAAGAAAGAAAATCACTTTAAGATTTTGCGTAAAGCCAAGTCATTCCAAAAAAGGAAAGAAAAAAAAAATATTGTAGACAAAAAATATAGTTATCAAAGTAAACTACATAGAAAAAAAGAGGAACAAACAAAACACCTTTATCATTTGCTAAGCCTTATTTTTCCTTAATTATTCAATACATAAATAAATGAATGAATGAATTAAATAACAATACACTTAAAAAAAAAAAAAATTCACGAAGGTATTAATCAGTACCTGACTTACCAGCCGGCTGACCACTAGCATTCAGTCCTGTAACTCGGGACAGTGTGAGGTTTTTATACGCTCGGGCAAACAGCTCCACATCTAAATCAAGTAATAGCAGAGAACAATGTACAGAGAAGAAAAATTGGCGAGAAACAAAAAAAAGGTGATGAAGTGTGCCAACTAAACACAGATGGTGAGTAATTATTTTCAGAAGTGTCAAACTCAGTTTCATTGCGGGACGCATCGGCATCATGGTTTCCCTCGAAGGGCCGGTTGTATCTGTAAGACCACAGATATGTATCTACTTCATCATTTTAAATAATTGCCTCTGCATTCCGTTATTTCTGGTTTTAGTAATAATTTAAGACTTAACCACTTCAGCCCCGGACCATTATGCTGCCTAAGGACCAAAGGACTTTTTCCAATTTGGCACTGCGTCGCTTTAACTGCTAATTGCGCGGTCATGCAACGCTGTACCCAAACGAAATTTGTGTCCTTTTCTTCCCACAAATAGAGCTTTCTTTTGATGGTATTTGATCACCTCTGTGGTTTTTATTTTTTGCGCTATAAACGGAAAAAGACTGAAAATTTTGGAAAAAATTGATATTTTCTACTTTTTGTTATAAAAAAAATCCAATAAACTCAATTTTAGTCATACATTTAGGCCAAAATGTATTCGGCCACATGTCTTTGGTAAAAAAAATGTCAATAAGCGTATATTTATTGGTTTGCGCAAAAGTTATAGCGTCTACAAGCTAGGGTACATTTTCTGGAATTTACACAGCTTTTAGTTTATGACTGCCTATGTCATTTCATGAGGTGCTAAAATGGCAGGGCAGTACAAACCCCCCCCCAAATGACCCCATTTTGGAAAGTAGACACCCCAAGGAAATTTCTGAGAGGCATGTTGAGCCCATTGAATATTAATTTTTTTGTCCCAAGTGATTGAATAATGACCAAAAAAAAAAAAATTACAAAAAGTTGTCACTAAATGATATATTGCTCACACAGGCCATGGGCATATGTGGAATTGCACCCCAAAATACATTCAGCTGCTTCTCCTGAGTACGGGGATACCACATGTGTGGGACTTTTTGGGATCCCAGCCACGTACGGGGCCCCGAAAACCAATCACCGCCTTCAGGATTTCTAAGGGCGTAAATTTTTGATTTCACTCCTCACTGCCTATCACAGTTTTGAAGGCCATAAAATGCCCAGATGGCACAACCCCCCCCCCCCAAATGACCCCATTTTGGAAAGTAGACACCCCAAGCTATTTGCTGAGAGGCATGTTGAGTCCATGGAATATTTTATATTTTGACACAAGTTGCGGGAAAGTGACACTTTTTTTTTTTTTTTGCACAAAGTTGTCAGTAAATGATATATTGCTCACACAGGCCATGGGCATTTGTGGAATTGCACCCCAAAATACATTTAGCTGCTTCTCCTGAGTACGGGGATACCACATGTGTGGGACTTTTTGGGAGCCTAGCTGCGTACGAGGCCCCGAAAACCAATCACCGCCTTCAGGATTTCTAAGGGTGTAAATTTTTGATTTCACTCTTCACTGCCTATCACAGTTTCGGAGGCCATGGAATGCCCAGGTGGCACAACCCCCCCCCCAAATGACCCCATTTTGGAAAGTAGACACCCCAAGCTATTTGTTGAGAGGCATGGTGAGTATTTTGCAGCTCTCATTTGTTTTTGAAAATGAAGAAAGACAAGAAAAAACTTTTTTTTTTCTTTTTTCAATTTTCAAAACTTTGTGACAAAAATTGAGGTCTGCAAAATACTCACTATACCTCTCAGCAAATAGCTTGGGGTGTCTACTTTCCAAAATGGGGTCATTTGGGGGGTTTGTGCCACCTGGGCATTCCATGGCCTCCGAAACTGTGATAGGCAGTGAAGAGTGAAATCAAAAATGTACGCCCTTAGAAAGCCTGAAGGCAGTGCTTGGTTTTCGGGGTCCCGTACGCGGCTAGGCTCCCAAAAAGTCCCACACATGTAGTATCCCCGTACTCAGGAGAAGCAGCTAAATGTATTTTGGGGTGTAATTTCACATATTCCCATGGCATGTTTGAGCAATATATCATTTAGTGACAACTTTGTGCAAAAAAAAAAAAAAATTGTCTCTTTCCCGCAACTTGTGTCACAATATAAAATATTGCATGGACTCGACATGACTCTCAGCAAATAGCATGGGGTATCTACTTTCTAAAATGGGGTCATTTGGGGGGTTTTGAACTGTCCTGGCATTTTATGCACAACATTTAGAAGCTTATGTCACACATCACCCACTCTTCTAACCACTTGAAGACAAAGCCCTTTCTGACACTTTTTGTTTACATGAAAAATTTTTTTTTTTTTTTGCAAGAAAATTACTTTGAACCCCCAACCATTATATATTTTTTAAAGCAAATGCCCTACAGATTAAAATGGTGGGTGTTTCATTTTTTTTTTCACACAGTATTTGCGCAGCGATTTTTCAAACGCATTTTTTGGGGAAAAAACACACTTTTTAAAATTTTAATGCACTAAAACACACTATATTGCCCAAATGTTTGATGGAATAAAAAAGATAATCTTAGGCCGAGTACATGGATACCAAACATGACATGCTTTAAAATTGCGCACAAACGTGCAGTGGCGACAAACTAAATACATTTTTAAAAGCCTTTAAATGCCTTTACAGGTTACCACTTTATATTTACAGAGGAGGTCTACTGCTAAAATTACTGCCCTCGATCTGACGTTCATGATGACACCTCACATGCATGGTGCAATTGCTGTTTACATTTGACGCCAGACCGACGCTTGCGTTCGCCTTTGCGCAAGAGCAGGGGGGGACAGGGGTGCTTTTTTTTTTTTTTTTTTTCTTTATTATTTTTTTGCTTTTTTATCTTATTTTTAAACTGTTCCTTTCATTTTTTTTAATCATTTTTATTGTTATCTCAGGGAATGTAAATATCCCCCATGATAGCAATAGGTAGTGACAGGTACTCTTTTTTGAAAAAATTGGGGTCTATTAGACCCTAGATCTCTCCTCTGCCCTCAAAGCATCTGACCACACCAAGATCGGTGTGATAAAATGCTTTCCCAATTTCCCAATGGCGCGGTTTACATCCGGCGAAATCTAAGTCATGAAATGCTCGTAGCTTCCAGTTTCTTAGACCATAGAGATGTTTGGAGCCACTCTGGTCTCTGATCAGCTCTATGGTCAGCTGGCCGAATCACCGGCTGCATTCTCAGGTTCCCTGTTGAGACAGGAGAGCCAGAGAAAAACACGGAAGACGGTGGTGGGGGGGGCATTCCCTCCCACTGCTTGTAATAGCAGTCTAGAGGCTAATTAGCCACTAGGATTGCTTTTACATGAAAGCCGACTGCTGGCTGAAAAGAATGATACCAAGATAATACCTAAACCTGCAGGCATCATTCTGGTATAACCACTCAAAGTCGTGAATGGCGTACCTGAAGACAAAAAAATGGTTAACAATAAAACACAGTAAATGATAAAGTATAAAAAACTGCATACCTGAAAAGCAAACATGATAAAACATAATAACAATAAAACATTGCAGAATAGAATACAATAAAAAAGAGCAGAACAATAGAGAGAGAATAGAGAGAGAACAATAAAACGACAACTATTTTTTTTAATGTTATATATATATATATATATATATATATATATATATATATATATATATATATATATATATATATATATATATATATATATATATATATACATATATATATATATTTTTTTTTTTTTTTTACACTTTTTTTTGTATCTAACTTTTATAACTGTAACCAGTTCCAGGTTCGGGTCTCTCAAAATGCGATGGCATCTTGGAAGACCCTGTGAAAGTGTGCCTAGTCTGTGCAATGCTGTACCCTACACTAATACTCAACTAGTGAATGGTAGCGTTCAAAACATTCACCAATGCAAAGACCAGGATTGTCAGGACAGGAGGGACAATAATAGCGGGTGTCACGCCTATATCCATGCTTGCTGCAGACACAACATCTTTTTTGGGGGGGTTCGTTGGGTAGGGGTACTCGGGAGGACATAAAGAAAATGCCTCTCAAGCAGCCGACTACATTTGGTTGGGGATGTGAATGGGGGAAGTACGGGCGCTGCAGAAGTGGTGGGTTCCCAATTAGGATTGGCGAATGCAGCAGGAAGGGCACTATGGGCACGACGGGCCTGTGTTTGTCTTCTTGGTGGCAGCAGGACACTACTTGAGCTTGCCACCTCACCAGCTTGAACTGCATTTATGGGACTCGCCACGTCACCAAGTGTTACTGCAGTGCTGGTTTGACTACGACTGGGGTGTACTAGGCCGCTGGTGCTTGCCAGTTCACCAAAACGCTGCCAAAAAAACTGTTAGCGATCGCAGGGATCAGGCCTGACTCTGCGAACGCTGCAGTTGTGCGTTTAGTGTTTTGTAAGTGACAGTGATCGATTGATACTGCACTTGGATGGGCTGGGCTGGGCCAGGCGGAGGGGCAAAATGCAGGTGCTACCAGGTGTCTGGGCTGATTCCGCTAACACTGCGTTTTTGAGAACCCTAAACTGCTGGGGACGCTAGTATAGATCTGATGGGATCAGATATTGATCCGTTCAGATACTATACCACTAAGGGAGGTGTACGGTGCGTGCGTGGGTGTTAGCGGTACTGGCGCTAATCTGACGCTGCCTGGGGCGACGCATATCACCAGCGGGCGATCAGGGGGCTAAACCTTTATTCGGTAATAAACGGCGGGTGCCCTGACACTATAAAAAATAAACAAACTAACCAGCGTCACCCATAACGGTTATACGGTGATCAGTGGTGAAAGGGTTAACTAGGGGGCAATCAAGGGGTTAAAACATTTATTAGATAGTATATGGGGGTCCCTGACGCTATAAAACGCTGACAGCGAACCTAAATATTTACGTCCCTAACTAGCGTCACCAGCGACACTAATACAGCGATCAGAAAAATGATCACTTAGCGACACTGGTGATAGGGGGTTATCAAGGGGTTAAAACTTTATTGGGGAGTTAGGGGGGTACCCTAGACCTAAAGGGGGCTAACAGTAACTGTCCTACCACAGTAACTGTCACAAACTGACACCATGCAGTAATCAGAAAAAAAACAAAAAACAAACAAAACACTGCTTGGTGTCAGTGTGACAGGGGGGGGAGGGGTGATTGGGGGGTGATTGGGGGGGATCGGGGGGGGGGGATCGGGGGTGTTTTGTGTGCCTGGCATGTTCTACTGTGAGGTTTGTGCACTCACTCACATGTCTTCTCTCCTCGGCGCCGGAACGGAAAATACCGAGCCGAGGAGAGATGACATCATTTCTTTTGCTGCTGTTTAGCATACAGCAGCAAAGGAATGTTCTGATTGGCCGGCGGCGATCGCGAGGGGGGGGGGTCACGAACAGATGGCCTCCCCCTCACCTCCGATCGCCGGGGGACAAAAGAGGACCGCCTCGGGCACCGGGGGGGTCCGATCAGACCCCCCACCCGCGGGAGGCAGATCACGTGTATGTACGTGATTCTGCCTGCCCGTGCTGCCTTGCCGACATACATCGGCGTGAGGCGGTCCTCAAGTGGTTAAGCTATGACGGAGCCCACTCACATTCTTGTGGCAGATGGTGCAAGTCTGAAAAGGATGGCCGCACACCCGCTGGTATCACCCACAAGAAACTTTATTGGAGACTGCACCAACAGAACATGGTTCTGCCATGGTGTTCTGTCTGAGCAATAAATTGCAGATGTGGATACCAGCGTTGTGCAAACCTCCTTTTCAACTGGCACAGAATTGTATTAATCTCATAATAATTATAAGCAGATGTCCAGAGCACCCCCCCCACTACATCAGATGTCAAGAGTCCCCCACACTATCAGAAGTCAAGAGTCCTCCACACTATCAGAAGTCAAGAGTCCTCCACACTATCAGAAGTCAAGAGTCCTCCACACTATCAGAAGCCAAGAGTCCCCCACACTATCAGAAGTCAAAAGTCCCCCACACTATCAGAAGTCAAGAGTCCTCCACACTATCAGAAGTCAAGAGTCCCCCACACTATCAGAAGTCAAGAGTCCTCCACACTATCAGAAGTCAAGAGTCCTCCACACTATCAGAAGTCAAGAGTCCCCCACACTATCAGAAGTCAAGAGTCCTCCACACTATCAGAAGTCAAGAGTCCTCCACACTATCAGAAGCCAAGAGCCCCCCAAACTATCAGAAGTCAAGAGTCCCCTACACTATCAGAAGTCACGAGTCTTCCACACTATCAGAAGCCAAGAGTCCCCCACACTATCAAAAGTCAAGAGTCCTCCACACTATCAGAAGCCAAGAGTCCCCCATACTATCAGAAGTCAAGAGTCCCCCACACTATCAGAAGTCAAGAGTCCCCCACACTATCAGTAGTCAAGAGTCCTCCACACTTTCAGAAGTCAAGAGTCCCCCACATTATCAGAAGTCAAGAGTTCACCCTCCCTTACATCAGAGTGCACTTGAGGCGGCCAGTTCATTGGGGGTGCAGGGGCGCCGTCCCCCTAATCCATGCGCCCGGTCCCTAATCTACATGCAGGGCGCCGGATGCATAGATTTCAGTTTTCCATTTTTTTTTGTAGCACATGATTAGAGCCTGAGGATATAATTGGCTTAAAGAAATGGTGGGCTTGGGACTCAAAGAACTGCACCCTGAGCCCACCCAGTTGTATGACAATAGCAAATTAATATTCTCTATTTTCTTCCTGAATCGCCTCCCGGCCAATCAGGGATCAGATCCTAAGACCTGACTGGCCGAGAGGAGAAGCGGTCATATTGGCCGCCGAGGGAAGGAGGAGGGAAGCCGCCAAAGAGGAAGCTGGCGCGAAGCCAAAGGCGCAGGGTGAACCTGCCAGTGGGGGGACAAGTGAGCAATGGAGTGGGGGTTTGCCTGAGAGACTGACAGGGGGGGATAGGCGGCAGATGTCTTGTTTTCTGCCCCCCAAATATACAGCCCCTCGACACTGGAGTGCACCCCCTTGTCCCACTGCAAGGAAGAAGCTGTGGGTGGAGCTTGGAAACAGAAAGTGTGGGGTCTGGAGGAGGACCAGAGGAGGGCTGGAGTCAGCTAAATGCTAAGCAAACGGGAGGCAGAGATGAGGAGGTGCTCCTCCTCTCTCCTGCTGACCATTGAGATAAGATGGAGATGGAGACAAGGAGGTCATACCAAACCTTCAGAGCATATGCAATGGTGAGGTCACTGGCTGCATGCTATGTGAATATTTCCTAAACAGTGCATGTTTAGGAGATATTCACTGTACCTACAGGTAAGCCTTATTGTAGGCTTACCTAAATCTAATGTCTGCCGGTGTCCCGGCGATTGTGGCATGGAGAGGCAGAACGGGGAAACAAGGCATTTCCCTGTTCTGCCTAGCAACATGTCAGGGATCTACTGCTCTCAGTGATGGGGAGCAGTAATCTCTGTAATGTTCTAGTTAGCCCATCCCCCCTACAGTTAAAACACTCCCAGGGAACACACTTGACCCCTTGATCGCCCCCCCCCCATAGTGTTTAACCCCTTCCCTGCCAGTGTCATTTACACAGTAATCAGTGCATTTTTATAGCACTGATCGATGTATAAATAACAATGGTCCCAATAGTGTCAGACATGAATATGTCCACTGCAATGTCTCAGTCACGATAAAAATCGCAGATCACCACCATTACTAATAAAAAGTTAATAATAATAAAAAGGCTATAAATCTATCCCCTATTTCGTAGATACGATAACTTTTGCGCAAACCAATCAATATATGCTTATTGCAATTTTTTTACCAAAAATATGTAGAGGAATACGTATCGGCCTAAACTGAGGAAGAAATTCGTTTTTTTCATATATTTTTGGGGGATATTTATTATAGCAAAGAGTACAAAATATTGTTTTGTTTTTTTTCAAAAATGTCGCTCTTTTTTTGTTTCTAGCGCAAAAAAATAAAAGCGGCAGAGGTGATCAAATACCCCCAAAAGAAAGCTCTATTTGTGGGGAAAAAAAGGACTTCAATTTTGTTAGGGGATAACGTCGCACAACCGCGCAATTGTCAGTTAAAGCGACGCAGTGCTATATCGCAAAAAAAGGGACTTAGTCAGGAAGGGGCTGAAGTGATTAAAAAGTTAGCTATAGATAGATGAAAGGAGACATCTAAAACTTATTGCACCCTTCAAAAACCATAAATAAAATTACTTTTATTTTGCCTTCCCATTGGCTGAAACTGCAAAATTTTATTGAAGTCTCATAATTTTCATCAGGAATTTTGGTGAAATTAAAACACTCAATTACCCTCTAGCAGACACAGGTAGATAGATAGATAGATAGATAGATAGATAGATAGATAGATAGATAGATAGATAGATAGATAGATAGATAGATAGATAGATAGATAGATAGATAGATAGATAGATATTTTGTTCATATAAAAACTGTATATCTCAATATATTTACTGATTGGCACACAGCTCCTAGCAAATCCTTGAGTACAGTTGGCAGGACCTATAAAGTACAAATCACGGAACAATAGTTCTTGGTGTCGGAGTATGGTGACCTACCGTCATGTATTATAATGATTTCATGACAACTTTTTCGGAGAACAAAGCCTGGATTTCTTTAATTGTATTTGGTCTCCATAGCCTGGATCAGTAAATGGTCCAACGACTGTACCAACTTTAATTAAAGAATAAAAGTATAATTCCCCAGGCCATTGTTAATATGGCACAATGAAACAGAACAGTCAGAGATATGGCAAAAAAAAAAAAAATCAGGAGTCCTGGACAGCCAAGTCTCTCATGCTACATGGCTGGATCAAGATGGGGCTTGGGTAGTTATAAGGGGCTCTGAGGGGGGGGACTGATGCACACAGAATGTTTTTTATCCTAATGCATAGCATGTACCTTCTGCCCTGATTTGCTATTGTGCTTCTTGGATAGTGACGCAGCACAGTGACTGTGTTTTACATTTTCACCTTTTTCATGCAAGTCTATCAGTCACCTCAGCCTCACTGAAAATGACGAAACCTCTACATGGCTTTGCAGTAACTAGTATTATCTGCACAGTACTCCAGCAAGGTTGCTGACTGTTATCAAAGAGAAGAAAGGCGTCGCTCATCAACCCAGTGCAATAGTATAATTTGTAGATGAACGGGGCCTTAACCAGCGTCGCTCCAGCCACGTATCCCTGACATATTTCGTCCGCCTCACTGGGGCTTGGTCTCACTGCGGGGCCCTTTCTTCTCTTTGATAAAGCTCTTACACTTCTGAATGGCGCACAGCTCCCTTCACTGTAACCGGTGGGAGATCTGTGTCTCAGCTCAGAATGGCACTGCAAGTTTCATTTGGATCAAGGTGGTTGACTGCACTAGTCCAATATTCACTCACTAGTAGCGTTGTGTGAATGGTTCACCAAACACTCAAATTTTCTGTGGGTTTGGCGGGATGTTTGCCCACCAAGCACACGTCAATATGTTGTTAGGAGCGAGGCTGGGAAGCCGGCGCCGCATCCTTAACAATGAATGAGTCATCAGCTGTCAGCGGGCTTCCCCACTGACAGCTGAAAACTCTTATCTGAGCAGGCAGGCCAGGAAAGGAGGGGGACGAGAGAGCACCCCCCCAAACCATACCAGGTCACATGCCCTCAACAAGAAGGGGTGGATGGTTTGGGGTGAGGGTACCTTGTCCCCATGTTGATGGGGACAATAGCCTCTTCCCGACAACCCTGACCTGTGGTTGTGGGGGTCTACAGGCAGGGAGCTTATGGGAATCTGGAAGCCCACTTTAACAAGGGGGCCCCCAGATCCCAGCCCCCCCCCATTTGAACGAATATGGGGTACATTGTACCCCTAGCCATTCACCAAAAAAAGTGTAAAAAATACATAAAAACCGTAGACAGGTTTTTGACAATTCCTTTATTTAAAAAAATGACGTCACCGACCCAACATGCAGGGGTTGGTGATGTTGCAAGGGGGCGGTACCACTGAGGTGGACTGGGGGGCATCCCACACTGTATTTTTCAAAAAAAAATTGTACTGCTGGATGCCGGCAATAGCTTGCAGCCGCAAAATACATTTAAAACCAAAGAAAAATACCCCTAGATATGGGACTTTGAAGGCACTACCACAATACAAAAAATAGGTATAAATAGTTTAATTAAACAATGACATCAAAAATATAATAATATAAAAATGTATGGATGCATTTGAACATGAATACAACGTGAAAACCAGTCAGATGGTGAATAGACATATCTCCTTGAACTGACGCGTTTCAGAGAAAACAGTTCCTTCGTCAGGGTTCTTTATGGAGAAATTGATATCTGGGGATACGAAAATTATCAATGATTAATAATCAATATGAATACAAACAGTTTCTATCCCAGATCGATTACATCAAAAGAGGTCACTTACATTGTATTTCTTAATAGAACAACTAGACATCCACAAAGTTAAAAATAGGAGATATGCAACCTCACATCCTGATCCCCACACGGAATACCCCAATGGTTTAGCCCATAATATGTGTAGGTAGCAGACAAGACATGCCCAGGGGGGACTAAAGAGAGTCCCCAATAGCATCCAAAAGATGCCGCGTCCTGGCCTGGGCGCAGCTCCTGTATGTGAGCTGGGGTCCAAGGTGCAAACCTAAGAGCAAGAACACAAAGAATCACAGGGCTTGACACAGGAAAAGAAGAATCTATATTGGATTGGATGTGGATATTTCTATATTGGATGTGAGAAGCTGGGTAGAAGATAGAAACCTACCTATAAGTAAGAAAATCCGCATATACCGGCAGGTGGGATGGTCAGAATCAATGGCATGGATAATGTGAAGGAGACCTCCCCGACAGCACTGAGATATTCACATGGTTAAACAGAGAAGTCACAAGGATGTATATATGAAAAAGAGAAGAAAAAACAAAACCAAGACCAGTGTGTTAATACATTGGTCAGAGAGATGCCCATCACTGTTTGAGTAAACAAAAATAAAGAAAAATGTCATTGACTTACTCTAATATAAATTCCAGCCAAGATTACCTCAGACCGTCTTCACTAAAGCCATAATAGATAATGAAAGAGCAAGGCTGTTTAAAGCCCTGCTAGTTCAGCCCTGGCTGATTTCACATTGAAATCAGCTGAAAAAAAGTGCCTGAATCAGAGGTTCGCAACGGGCCCCCTGAGACTCGGCCGCGCCCCCGCCCCCGCCTCCACACAGCGCAGAAGCCGGCAACGTCCCACGCATGCGCGAAAACCAGGCTGGAACGCACAATGGAGGAACGTCATCCGGCCGCGCCGCGGAAGAGTTGCACCAGCATGGCAACGTGCCCTGGAGACAGTCAGAAAAGACTGATCCATGGCTAAGGGGGAGTGGATGCCAGGTGGAAAAAGGCAGCCTCTCACCAACCATCCTAAAAAGGATGTTCTTGCCGTGCCGGGCGCACAGACATAAATGGATGCTCCATTGGCACGTCTGTAAAAGGGGAGGGGGGGAAGAAAAAAGAAGAAAGAAAAGAGGGAAAGAATTCTTCTTGTTGTTTTAGTGAAAACAGCACAGATCTAATGCAAATGTCCACAGAAGAAAAAAGGGGGGATAAAACAATTAATATACGCTTTGCCAGCGGTATAGCCGCGCTGTCCCATTGATTTCAATGGGCAGGAGCGGTAAATAAGCGGTGTATACTCCGCTCCTTCACCGCTCCGAAGATGCTACTAGCAGGACTTTTTTTCCCGTCCTGCCAGCGCACCGCTCCAGTGTGAAAGCCCTCAGGGCTTTCACACTGGAGACAAAGCAGCGGCACTTTCGGGTCGGTTTACAGGCGCTATTATTAGCGCAATAGTGCATGCAAACAGCCCCAGTGTGAAAGTGCCCTAAACTATATAAGTGTAGTTAATCAGCATTTATACCCAACAGTCTCCCCATCACCAGATCCACCGGAGCTAGTCCAGGTTAGGGATGAGCCGAACACCCCCCTGTTCGGTTCGCACCAGAACATGCGAACAGGAAAAAAGTTCGTTCGAACACGCGAACACCGTTAAAGTCTATGGGACACGAACATGAATAATCAAAAGTGCTAATTTTAAAAGGCTAATATGCAAGTTATTGTCATAAAAAGTGTTTGGGGACCTGGGTCCTGCCCCACGGGACATGGATCAATGCAAAAAAAAGTTTTAAAAACGGACGTTTTTTCAGGAGCAGTGATTTTAATAATGCTTAAAGTCAAACAATAAAAGTGTAATATCCCTTTAAATTTCGTACCTGGGGGGTGTCTATAGTATGCCTGTAAAGGGGCGCATGTTTCCTGTGTTTAGAACAGTCTGACAGCAAAATGACATTTTGAAGGAAAAAACTCATTTAAAACTACCCGCGGCTATTGCATTGCCGACAATACACATAGAAGTTCATTGATAAAAACGGCATGGGAATTCCCCAAAGGGGAACCCCGAACCAAAATTAAAAAAAAAAAATGACGTGGGAGTCCCCCTAAATTCCATACCAGGCCCTTCAGGTCTGGTATGGATATTAAGGGGAACCCCGGCCAAAATCAAAAAAAAAAAAATGACGTGGGGTTCCCCCTAAATTCCATACCAGACCCTTCAGGTCTGGTATGGATTTTAAGGGGAACCCCGCGCCAAAAAAAAAAAAAAAACGGCGTGGGGTCCCCCCAAAAATCCATACCAGACCCTTATCCGAGCACGTAACCTGGCAGGCCGCAGGAAAAGAGGGGGGGACGAGAGTGTGGCCCCCCCCTCCTGAACCGTACCAGGCCACATGCCCTCAACATTGGGAGGGTGCTTTGAGGTAGCCCCCCAAAACACCTTGTCCCCATGTTGATGAGGACAAGGGCCTCATCCCCACAACCGTGGCCGGTGGTTGTGGGGGTCTGCGGGCGGGGGGCTTATCAGAATCTGGAAGCCCCCTTTAACAAGGGGACCCCCAGATCCCGGCCCCCCCCTGTGTGAAATGGTAAGGGGGTACAAAAGTACCCCTACCATTTCACTAAAAAACTGTCAAAAATGTTAAAAATGACAAGAGACAGTTTTTGACAATTCCTTTATTTAAATACTTCTTCTTTCTTCTATCTTCCTTCATCTTCTGGTTCTTCTGGTTCTTCTGGCTCTTCTGGTTCTTCCTCCGGCGTTCTCGTCCAGCATCTCCTCCGCGGCGTCTTCTATCTTCTTCTCCTCGGGCCGCTCCGCACCCATGGCATGGGGGGAGGCTCCCGCTCTTCTCTTCTTCTTCATCTTCTTCTCTTCTTCTCTTCTTCTCTTCTTCATTTTCTTCTCCAGGCCGCTCCGCATCCATGCTGGCATGAAGGGAGGCTCCCGCTGTGTGACGGCGCTCCTCGTCTGACAGTTCTTAAATAACGGGGGGCGGGGCCACCCGGTGACCCCGCCCCCCTCTGACGCACGGGACATGATGGGACTTCCCTGTGGCATTCCCCGTGACGTCACAGGGAAGTCCCGTCAAGTCACCGTGCGTCAGAGGGGGGCGGGGTCACCGGGTGGCCCCGTCCCCCGTTATTTAAGAACTGTCAGACGAGGAGCGCTGTCACACAGCGGGAGCCTCCCGCCATGCTAGCATGTGTGAGGAGCGGCCTGGAGAAGAAAATGAAGAAGAGAAAAAAAGAAGAAGAAGATGAAGAAGAAGAGAAGAGCGGGAGCCTCCCCCCATGCCATGGGTGCGGAGCGGCCCGAGGAGAAGAAGATAGAAGACGCCGCGGAGGAGATGCTGGACGAGAACGCCCAACTGCAGAAATCTATTCCTTAACTATGGGAGGGTCCTCTGATATCCAGTGGAGCATTATCATCATACGTGCTAATAATAGGGTCCTGGTAACTGCTATTCTAATGCTTTCCTCCCATTCAAAGACCTCCAGCACATTTAATAAGCATTGTCTTGGGTCAGTGGGCATAGAGATCTGAAATACCCTGTTTATGGTATCCACCACTCCACCCCAATAGGAGTGAAGCTTCGGGCACCTCCACAGTAGATGGATCAGATCCCCATGGTCCCTTTTAGGGATGAGCCGAACACCCCCCTGTTCGGTTCGCACCAGAACATGCGAACAGGAAAAAAGTTTGTTCAAACACGCGAACACTGTTAAAGTCTATGGGACACGACCATGAATAATCAAAAGTGCTAATTTTAATGGCTTATATGCAAGTTATTGTCATAAAAAGTGTTTGGGGACCCAGGTCCTGCCCCAGGGGACATGGATCAATGCAAAAAAAAGTTTTAAAAACGGGCGTTTTTTCAGGAGCAGTGATTTTAATAATGCTTAAAGTCAAACAATAAAAGTGTAATATCCCCTTAAATTTTGTACCTGGGGGGTGTCTATAGTATGCCTGTAAAGGGGCGCATGCTTCCCGTGTTTAGAACAGTCTGACAGCAAAATGACATTTCAAAGGAAAAAAAGTCATATAAAACTACTCGCGGCTATTGCATTGCCGGTCCAACAATACACATAGAAGTTCATTGATAAAAACAGCATGGGAATTCCCCGAGCCAAAATTTTTTTTAAAAAATGGCGTGGGGGTCCCCCTAAATTCCATACTAGGCCCTTCAGGTCTGGTATGGATATTAAGGGGAACCCCGGCCAAAATTTAATAAAAAATGACGCGGGGGTCCCCCTAAATTCCATACCAGACCCTTCAGGTCTGGTATGGATATTAAGGGGAACCCCGCGCCAATATAAAAAAACCGGCGTGGGGTCCCCCCAAAAATCCATACCAGACACTTATCCGAGCACGCAACCTGGCAGGCCGCAGGAAAAGAGGGGGGGACGAGAGAGCACCCCCCCTCCTGAACCGTACCCTTTGAAATGTCATTTTGCTGTCAGACTTACAGGCATACTATAGACACTCCCCAGGTACGAAATTTAAAGGGATATTACACTTTTATTGTTTGACTTTAAGCATTATTAAAATCACTGCTCCTGAAAAAAACGGCCGTTTTTAAAACTTTTTTTTGCATTGATCCATGTCCCCTGGGGCAGGTACCGGGTCCCCAAACACTTTTTATGACAATAACTTGCATATGAGCCTTTAAAATTAGCACTTTTGATTTCTCCCATAGACTTTTAAAGGGTGTTCCACGGCATTCGAATTTGCCACGAACACCCCAAATTGTTCGCTGTTCGGCAAACTTGCGAACAGCCGATGTTCGAGTCGAACATGAGCTCGACTCGAACTCGAAGCTCATCCCTAGTCCCTTTTGCATCTGGTGCACATTGGATTAGATCTAAGACCCATTCTGTGTAATTTATGCGGAGTATAGTACACTCTCAGAATTAAGTACAGTTGTGTTAGCCTTTGTGACACATTCAACGAGCTTATGGGCACCGCTTGTAGAATCTCCTCCCACTGGTCTCCATCTATCTGCCCCACATCTTTTTCCCACTTTTCCATCATTCTCAAGGGATGTTTAGTTCTGCAAGACTATATTATAACATTGAGAAATGAAACCTTTAGTGTTTGTTTATTGTTTCACTTTAGGCATCATTAAAATGACTGCTCCTTTAAAAATGCAAAAAATTGCATTGATACATGTCCCCCATACCCCTTTTATGGCCATTAATTTGCATATAAGCCTTCATAATGGGGACTTTTGAGTTTTCACGTTCGGGTCCCAAAGACTTCAATGGGGTTTGGGTCCAAACTTTTTGAGATGTTCAGCTGTTCTGGAGCAAACCGAATCGGGGGGGGGGGGTGTTTTGACTCATCACAAACTAGGAGGTAAGTCATTAAGGCGCCATTGAACTAGAAAGCAAAAATGTCAACACCACCTGGAAAGCAAACCCATCATAAAGTCCATGAAAAAGGCGAATCATGAAAATCTATTCTGTCCATTTTCAAGTCTAATAGGCAAGGGACCTTCAATTAAAGGGCATGGGGAAGTGGGTACTACTATGGGGGGCCATGTACTGTACCGAGGCAAAAAAGTAAAAAAATAAATGGTCCCTCCTTTTTATGCATTTTTAAAAGTGACGTGGGTAAAACATTATTCCTTTCAATAACACATTTGGAAGATACACTTCCTTTGAGCTGTATGTGATCTTATGGAACAGTACTATTTTCAGGGACAGCATCAGTGACACTGTATTCTGACATCACATTTTGGATGTGTCATTGATTTTTTTCAACATTTTCATGATTGTCCTAAAAATATCTGCTGCACTAACACATAATAAGAATCTTACACTTACCTGCTCTGTGCAACGATTTTTGCACAAAGCAGCTCCAAACCTCCTCTTCTGGGGTCCCCCGTTGGCACTCTAGGCTCCTCTTCTCCTGTGGGTGCCCCATAACAAACTGCTTGTTATGGGGGCAGACATGCAGGCTTGCTCCCAAGCTGGGCTGTGTGTTGACATAGACACACGCAGCGTGGCTTGGCCCCTTTCCCACCTCATAGCCTTTGCTTGACAGCAGCAGGAGCCAATGGCTCCCGTTGCTGCCTCAGTCCCTATGAATAGAAGGAGAGGGGAGAGAAGAGCTGCAGCTGTGCACAGCACTGGATCCATTGAGGACTCAGGTAAGTATTTAGGGAGGCGGGAGAGCATAGTGCAGGAAGGCAAAAATGTTTTAGCTTTAGGGCCACTTTTAAAAAGCTTTTTAGGTAGTTATGACTGTGACACCTACTGTGACACCTACTTTTTTAAACAGTGATACTATACCTGAATTTAATCATAGAAGTAGCAGATCTAAAAGCTTAAAAAAAGTTAAGCTACAGCCCTCAACTTGGTACCAATAGGCCAGTGTCAAAACAGAGTCATAATATAGCTTGTTATCGTCTTTTTTGCACATTGCATTGGCTTAAAAGTTGAATAAAAGTGTCAAAACAGAGTGCATATAAACATGCCAAAACCATAACCCAACATTCTTGAGCTGAGGCAATTTTTATCCTGAAAATAAAATTAGGGTGAAATTTTTCAGATAGAACAGCCACACATATAGCACAGTACCTGTAGGAAAATGTAATCAAAGAGGCAGAGATAAGGCACTTGTATCATAAAATAAAAATGATATACAGTATATATGTATTATTTCAGAAACAAAAAACAGATATATTGTACAGACTCAATGTGCAGTATGTAAGCAGTTTTACTAGGCCACACTTGAAAAGGTGGAGACAAACCAGGCTTTATCATGAAATTACTGTGTATTTTTTCAGAGACAAAAAAACAGAAATATTTTACAGACTTGCTGAAATTATAGTGTAGTATTTCAGAGAGGATAGGAAATAATATTGTACAGACTTAGTGCACACTATGGGGTTGATTTACTAAGACTGGAGAGTGCAAAATCTGGTGCAGCTGTGCATAGAAACCAATCAGCTTCCAGGTTTTATTGTCAAAGCTTAATTGAACAAGCTGAAGTTAGAAGCTGATTGACTCCCATCTGCAGCTACACCAGACTCTGCAATCTCCAGTTTTAGGAAATCAACCCCACTGTGAGCTGCTTTAGCAGGCTGCAATTTAACAGGGAGAGATTTGGCAGTTATTTGTCATGAAATAAAAATCAGATGGTATTTTTTTTCAGAAACAACAATCAGAAATATTGTAAAGATTCGTTGCACAGTATGTAAGCCTTTTTACTAGGTCACAATTCAAGAAAGCAAAGAACAGGCAGGTTTTATCATAAAATAAAAGTTTGAGAGCAGTTTTCAAAAAGAATAACCAGAAATATTGTACAGACTTGATGCACGGTGTGTAAGGCTTTTTACATGGATTTAAGAGGAAGAGATATCAGGCACGTTTTATCTTCAAATAAAAATTAAAGTGTGTTATTTCGGAGACACAACTTACTAGGCCTCAATTTAAGAAGGAGAAGCAACACAGTTTTTTCTTTCAATAAATCAATGTTATAGTGTATTATATCATAGAGACAATAGTCACAAATATTTTTAATTGCTGGAACCCTGGATTAGGCTTCAAACTGGGCAACACAAATCATGATTAATCCTGCAGCAAACATTAAAAAATGTGCAGTTGAGGCCCATATTGTCTGTCTCATCTTTACAGTGCCTGAGCACTAAAAAGGGGCAGGAGAGATTGCAACCGCGGGTAATGGTGGAAGGCCTGCAGTGGTTGCAAGAACTGATAAGGAAGGCAGGTGAGCAAAAGTCGAAGGAGCTAGTAATGGTTTAAAACAAACACAGGTAACAGGAGCTGTTAAAGTAGAATTATAGGCAAAACTTTTTTTTTTTCATTTTGGATAGAGTAAGGGAGGGTCATAACCCATGTCAGTTTATTTTTTGCCATCTGTGTCCCATTGGGGAGATTTCCCTTCACTTCCTGTCTCATAGCCCAAACAGGAATTGAGAGGAAATCCCTGCAAATTAGGGTCACCAGAACAAATGTCCCCATTAGAAGATTTTCCCTCTTACTTTTCTGGGGACAACCCAAAATTTGTTATTTTCTCTTACTTTCACTCTCAATGGTAATGGTAAACAGGACAAATAGAGAGGGTGGATCTCCCTAACGGGGCACAGACAGCAATGAAAACTGACAGGTGTTCTAATCCTTCTCCACACTGTCCAAAACAAAAAAAAAAAAAAAAAAAAAAAGGTTTTGCCTTTGGTTGTACTTTAATGTTGGCAGGAGCTGGTAATGATGACAGGCTAGCAGAATAAGTAGGAGCTGGCCTCTCTGTCTGCCCTTGAATAGCAGCCACATTATGTAGCCCAGTGTGGCTCCTGCATAGCTCCCAACTGTCCCTGATTTTGAGGGACTGTCCCTGATTTGGAACAATGTCCCTTTGTCCCTCATAGCTCCTCATTTGTCCCTCATTCTGGTCTGATCTATATAGTTGTATATAAAATGTATCTTTCAAAAAGTGTTTCCCAGAGCTAAACCTTTCATCCAATTTCTAAATTGCTACATTTGTAAATTCCACAAGCCAATATAATGGGAATAGTAGTGGTAAAAAAGCACTTGTGGGTTTAACCAATCAATTTCTTTTGTACAATTCTCCTTTAAGGGGGTGTGACAGGGGGCGTGTCCTATGCCTGCATACTTTTGCCAATAGGTTTCCCTCATTCCCATCTCAGAATCTAGGGAGGTATGGAGCCTGTCCTCCAGGCATATCAGCTGCAAAAGAGCAAGTCAGTGTTTTACCTGGGCCATTGCATAAGCTTTGGGGTACTTTGGAAAAGACTGGTGGTTCTGAGAGATCAGTGGATAAGGGCCATTGAGGAAGGGGGGGGGAAGGGGGGTGCAGGTTACTTTGATGTCATCATCATCAAGGCACAGGACACATGGAGCTACCACCAGCACCAGCAAATTTACCTAGTGGATCATAAGGGAGCAATGATGAATGATGATGTCCATTTGGGCAAAAAATGGCATTTGGGTACCTACTAATGTAGTGTAGCACAAAAAAATAAATAAGGGGAATTATTCTGCTAGCTGGAATGTGATCATGGGAGTTCAACATGGGATTGAACAGGAGCTGAACAAGCTGAACATGGAAGGGTTCTTCAACTTTTCAACTAAAGGCACAAAAAGAAAAAGTAAGTAAATAGAAAGTAAATATACAAACAAAAAAAATAAAATTGGGTTGAAGAAGACTGCAAAAAACTGCAAAATTTCACTGAAGTCTCATAATTTTCATCAGGAAATTTGGTGAAATTAAAACACTCAATTAACCTCTAGCAGACACAGGTAGATAGATAGATAGATAGATAGATTATATACAGTATCTCACAAAAGTGAGTACACCCCTCACATTTTTGTAAATATTTTCTATATTCTATATTTATATATATATTTTTTTTTTCAATAAAATTCCCCTTTAAGACAATTGGGCGGAAGTGACGTTTGACGTCGCTTCCATCATTCAATGGTATGGATCTGAGTTGAGGTCATCTTTCCCTCACTCGACTCCATGCCTCACAGGAAAAAGAACCCGATTGTCTCCGCCGCTACCGATGGCTCCGGTAAGCGGCAGAGACCATCGGCGAGCGGTGGGGGGGGCCTCTCCCGCCTTTAATAAAAGTGATCTTGCGATGAATCCGCTGCAGAGACCACTTTTATCTGAAACTGGAACGCTCGCTGTTTATAAGGATACCGGGGTTGTGGCAGCTATCTGCATCCATAACCCCGGTATTTAACGTCAAATAGCCACCGTATAACGACGGCGTGCCCGAAAGTGCCCGTAAGTAGTTAAAGCTTTTTTGCAGCTTTTTACAAGCTTTTTAAAAGCGTTTTAGAAGTGTATTACAAACGTTTTACAGCTTCAGACATTTTTGCTTAGCCAATAGAAAGCATCAGGTAGAGGAGAGGGAGAGGAAATTAGGGATGGAGAGCTGCTATTTGAGCATTTTACAAGCTTTTTCTGCTCATTTCTCATTTCTATTGAAGTCTACGGGGCCAAAAAACGCTTGTAATCTGCCAAAAAGAAGCTCACGTGCTTTTTTTAGCTTCGGGTGTTGTGCTTCAGGTGACTGAACGCTCATATGTGTACAGGGGCCATTTAAATGAATGGAATTTTGCTTGTCGGGCGTTTTGGTGATTCAGAGCAGGGCGTTTTCCCAAGCTGGAAATCGCTCAGTTGTGAACAGGGCCTCAGAGTTACAGTCCTTCTCAGACAAATAACATGGAGGGTAAATCTGTATCTTTCATAAGTGGCTTAACATGAAATGTTTCAACTTTTGCAAAAGCTTAGGCTTGGTAATTTGTGGCTGAACCAAACCCAACACCATGTATAAAAGCACAATAATCCCTCTCCCTGTATTTATTGTGTTATTATCTGTGCTGCATCATTATTGTATCTTGATTAGTAGAAGATTGACTTTCTACTTTCCTACATACAGCCGTGGTGGTGCATCCATAAGGGTGCACGGACGCCACCCCTCTCTCGTGCTACCCCCTCTATCACCAATAGATAGATTCATGCATTGAATGAATCTATCCATGGCCTCCGTTGCCACCCCCTATTTAAGCGCCCAACCCCTTTTCGGGTGCCAGACGTCTGAATTACAGCGGCGGGGAGTGTTTTTGAAGCACCTGATTAGAGCCATGGGCTCTAATAGTCGTCAAAAAAGGTGACCTGCGAGCGCCATGCTGCAGATGAACACTGGGCAAGGCTGCAGAAACACACTTCAAATGTAAGTTTTTTTTCCTTAAACGTCCCTCCTAAAAGTTTTTTTCCTTAAACTTCCCTCCTAAAAGTTTTTTTGCTTAAACTTCCCTCCTAAAAGTTTTTCTCCTTAAACTTCCCTCCTAAACTTTTGGTGCGTGTTATACGCCGATAAATACGGTACTTTTGTGTGCGTTACTGCCAGTTTAACGCCATATAGTTTTGTGTGCGTTACTGCCAGTTTAACGCCATATAGTTCTGTGTGCGTTACTGCCAGGTTAACGCCATATAGTTTTGTGTGCGTTACTGCCAGTTTAATGCCATTTATAGTTCTGTGTGCGTTATTGCCAGTTTAACGCCATATAGTTCTGTGTGCGTTACTGCCAGTTTAATGCCATTTATAGTTCTGTGTGCGTTATTGCCAGTTTAACGCCATATAGTTCTGTGTGCGTTACTGCCAGTTTAATGCCATTTATAGTTCTGTGTGCGTTATTGCCAGTTTAACGCCATATAGTTCTGTGTGCGTTACTGCCAGTTTAACGCCATATAGTTGCTATCTGCAAACTGTGTCTCAGGCACATCAAACGTGGCAAAAACACTATCCATTTGGGTACCACATGCTTAACAAGGCATTTAACGTCCAACCACTCAGCCCCGTTTTTTTATGAAATTTCTATTATTTTAAAATGTTTATAATAAAATTTGGATATTTTTATACTAACCTGTGTTAGTATATTTTCCCTCTATACATGCTTTGAACAAGTAGCAAACTTAATTTTAGAATGTAATATAATTGTGCTAATTTACTAATGGAGTTGAGCATCTTCATACAATACGGTCAGTTCAATACCGCATGATTATTTGTGTTAATTAAAATAACTCATGTGGTATTTACAGTGCCTTGAAAAAGTGTTCATACCCTTTGAAATGTTCCACATTTTGTCATGTTCCAACCAAAAACATAAATGTGTTTTATTGGGATTTTATGTGATAGAGAAACACAAAGTGGCACATAATTGTGAAGTTGAAGGAAAATGATAAATGTTTTTCAAAATTGTTTACAAATAAATATGTGAAAAGTGTGGCGTGCATTTGTATTCAGCCCCCTTTACTCTAATACCCCTAAATAAAATCTAGTCGAACCAAATTGCCTTCAGAAGTCACCTAATTAGTAAATAGAGTCCACCTGCGTGTAATTTAATCTCAGCATAAATACAGCTGTTCTGTGAAGCCCTCAGAGGTTTGTTAGAAAACCTTAGTGAACAAAGTTTTGGAGAAGTTTAAAGTAGGGTTAAGTTATAAAAAAATAGCCCAAGCTTTGAACATCTCACGGAGCTCTGTTCAATCCATCATCCGAAAAAGGGGAAGAGTATGGCACAACTGCAAACCTACCAAGACACACATTGTGTGGTCATAATCACATAAAATCTCAATAAAATATATTTACATTTTTGGTTGCAACATGACAAAATGTAAAAAATGTAATGGGGTATGAATACTTTTTTAAGGCACTGTAAATCATGAATGTGCAATTAGTTTTTTTTTATTTTGCATTATTTAATGTGTATTTTTGCATATTATTTTACTGCAGACAGACCGCAGCGGAAACTGAAATATTTATCAGTTGTATTCCTACTACTAAATGTGACAGTTCAGCTCAGAGGTACCAGTCGGTGTCCTAATAACCTTGACTCATCTGCTGTCAGCGGGATTACCTGCTGACAGCAGAATGTAAACGAAAAAGCCGCCAGTAAAAAAAAAAAAAAGTGTTTAAAAAAATGGCGTGTAGATTTGGGGGGGAACCTCATGCCGAAAAATAAAATAAAATTTGGAGTGAGGTCCCCCCCAAATATCCATACCAGACCCTTATCTGAGCATGCAGCCCTGCAGGCCAGAAAAGGGGTGGAGGAGGGGGGGGGGGGGCAGCATGTGCTGCCTGCAGAAAAAAACAAAAAATCCACTGCTTCTGATGCTAGGCTCATGCTGACTGATGCGGCTCTCCTCCCCATCCGCTAAAGTAAACCATAGGGGCAGGGGTCAATGATGTCACAAGAGGTTGGCCCACATGGTGACATCATTGACTAAGGTGGAGTTAATGACATCACTGAGTGGCCCCACTAGTGTCATGTCATTGACCCCGCCCCTGTTAATGGCATTACTGGGTGTCCCTGCCCTCTTTTGATGTCATTGGTCCCACCCTTATTGTCTACTTAAGCAGCGTTTGGAAGCAGCAGCACATCAGTCGGTGGGAACCTAGCAACTTTTTTTTTTTTTTTTAATGTAGGCGGTGGGTCGCGTTCATTGTGATTGACAATGGATCTACATCGGTGGACATTTTTTTAATACAGTGGATCTACAGCGGTATTTTATTTTTTTAATAAAGGACTTTTCAAAAACTGTCTTTTGTTTTTATATACACTAGTCTTTTTTTTTTAAGTAATGAGTAGGGATACTATTTACCCCAAACTCATTCACGTGGGGTTGTGCGATCTAAGGGCTAGAGTTAGGGTTTTTGGGAAGAGGCCCCCCCTTTTCTGGCCTGCTGGGCTGCGTGCTTAGATAAGGGTCTGGTATAGATTTTGGGGGGAACACACCAATTTTTTAAAGAAATTTGGCATCAGGCTTCCCCCAAAATCCATACCAGATCTATGGACTGTTATGGACTGGGGGGGCGGGACTGCAATCCATTTTTTATTTTTACTGTTGGCTTTTCGGCTTTTTTTGTTTCCATTCTGCTGTCAGCTGGGAATCCCTCTGACAGCAGATGAGTCATGGTTGTTAGGATGCTAGCAGGTGCCGACTTCTTAACAACCAGTTCATTTGTGAAATACTGTGTGGCTAGACCACCTTTTATTTAATTAATGTTTTTGTTCAGTAAGTTTGTATGTGAATTGACTTTTAGACAGATTTATGCAGTATTTACCATGCATTCCTTAGTTTTTTTTTTTTTCTTTGGGTTAAATGTGTCACCTGACCCAAATATATGGTGCAATATCGTTTTGTGAATTGACCCCATAATCGTGGCTTAATTTATTCTACAATGTGTAGTTGAAATAAGTAAGCTGGAATTTGCTTTTGAGTGGTTATTTGAAGTGACTATTCACACCAATGTGTGAAGATCCTCAGCTACTATAGTAAATGAGCCCGAATATCACACTTGTCATAATATCATCCAATGAGCAGTGTAAGGTGTTGTATGATTCACAAGGCTTGATTCTTTAACACACTGACTGGGCAGGAAGTGTGACGTTATCGTTTGAGTGGGTTTGTACCCAAAGGCCAGAGCCATTAGAAGCTGGAGAATGCCTAAAGACCCCAGAACTGATGTTTTCCAAGGTTCCTCTTGTTTGCAGACCTCTCTGAAAGCATTTTCTGCCTGAAGGACATGTGGTTTGGAAGTAGCTGGAGAGAGAGAAAAGGAGATCCCCGGTGACGCACATCCACGTAGGTGTTCAGTAGTGGAATGACAAACTCAGCCTGGACTCCCACAAGGTCACGTCCCCAACACGTTTCGCTCCGCCCTTCGGAACTTATACATGGTTTAGAAGTAGCATGGAGGAGGGTGCCAACTTTCTAGCCATTGGCACTCTTTGAGTGCCTTTGTTTCTGGCCACAAAAGTAGAAAAGATGCCCCATGGTGCTCATATAAAGAGGCAAGCGTTATCTCAGACCCATGCAATAATACCTTTTCACCCGCTTGGCACTGGATTTGTCATATCTAATGTGAAGCAGAAGTTGGTGAAAGACTGGAGAGACAGTCAGCACTCGGGTAAACATCAAATGGCAATATTCTTTATTGAAATGACATGAAACAGCTATGAAAGAGCCAATGTGTTTTGGTCCTCAGGCCTTAGTCAGCCATGGTTGGTTGTTTTACAGCTGTTTCATGCCAATTCAATAAAGGATATTGCCATTTGGCATTTACCCAAGTGCCGAATGTCACTCCAGTGGTTCACAGTACACAGAGGCTTCAGCAGCCTTTCAATTTGAGCACTGGGTGAAGCTGAGGATTGAAGGATGGTGATAGCACCACTGCATAGTTACATAGTAGGTGAGGTTGAAAAAAGACAAAAGTCCATCAAGTCCAACCTATGTGTGTGATTATATGTCAGTATTACATTGTATATCCCTGTATGTTGTGGTCATTCAAGTGCTTATCTAATAGTTTTTTGAAACTATCGATGCCCCCCGCTGAGACCACCGCCTGTGGAAGGGAATTCCACATCCTTGCCACTCTTACAGTAAAGAACCCTCTATGCAGTTTAAGTTTAAACCTCTTTTCTTCTAATTTTGGTGAGTGGCTACGTGTCTTATTAAACTCCCTTCCGCAAAAAAAGTTTTATCCCTATTGTGGGGTCCCCAGTACGGTATTTGTAAATTGAAATCATATCCCCTCTCAAGCGTCTCTTCTCCATAGAGAATAAGTTCAGTGCTCGCAACCTTTCCTCATAACTAATAGGGATGGGCGGAACACCCCCTTGTTCGGTTCGCATCCAGAACATGCGAACAGGCAAAAAATTCATTCAAACACGCGAACACCATTAAAGTCTATGGGACACGAACATGAAAAATCAAAAGTGCTAATTTTAGAGGTTAATATGCAAGTTATTGTCATAAAAAGTGTTTGGGGACCTGGGTCCTGCCCCAGGGGACATGTATCAATGCAAAAAAAAAGTTTTAAAAATGGACGTTTTTTCGGGAGCAGTGATTTTAATAATGCCTAAAGCAAAACAATAAAAGTGAAATATTCCTTTAAATTTTGTACCTGGGGGGTGTCTATAGTATGCCTGTAAAGTAGCGCATGTTTCCTGTGTTTAGAACAGTCCGAGAGCAAAATGACATTTCTAAAGGAAAAAAAAATCATTTAAAAGTGCTAGCGCTAGTGCCGGCTGTTAATGAATTGTCGGTCCTGACAATACACATAAAAGTCATTGAAAGTTATTGAAAAATGTTTAAAAAAATACGTGGGGGTCCCACAAAATTCCATTACCAGGCTCTTCAGATCTGGTATGAATATTAAGGGGAACGCCGCGCCAAAATAAAAAAAAAATGGCGTAGGGTTCCCCCCAAAAATCCACACCAGACCCTTATCCGAGCACGCAACCTGGCAGGCTGCAGGAAAAGAGGAGGGGACGAGAGAGCGCCCCCCCTCCTGAACCATACCAGGCCACATGCCCTCAACATGGGGAGGATGTCCCCATGTTGATGGGGACAAGGGCCTCATCCCCACAACCCTTGCCCGGTGGTTGTGGGGGTCTGCGGGCGGGGGGCTTATCGGAATATGGAAGCCCCCTTTAACAAAGGGGACACCCAGATCCCAGCCCCCCTATGTAAATTGGTAAGGGATGCATTGTACCCCTACCATTTCACAAAAAGAAAGTGTCAAAATGTTAAAAAGCCATAGGAGACGGCTTGGGACAAGTCCTTTATTAAAAATAAAAAAATTTAAAAAAAGAGATTCCAGCGATGTAATCCAATAAATCCATGCTCCTACACTAGCGATGTAATCCAATTCTCAATCTCCAGTGATGGGTGATCTCCAGCGAGGAACACACACAGGATCCTGCCTCCACCGGAGGCACCCAGCCAATGATATCTTGATAGCTTGACAGCTCTTATGTAGCTGAGGGCCGGGGCCACCCGTCACGTGACCCCGCCCCCTCTAACAAGGGGAAACGCCGGGGTTTCCCAGTGATGTGTACGGGTGACCCCGCCCCCCTCTGATGCAACGCAGGATTCTCATTGCATCAGAGGTTCCGTCAATGTGTATTGTCGGAAACGACAATTCATTAATAGCTGGCACTAGTGCTAGCACTTTTAAATTACTTTTTTTTCCTTTAGAAATGTCATTTTGCACTCGGACTGTTATAAACATGGGAAACATGCACTACTTTACAGGCAGGGTTTGCTGCTTACCCTGTCCAAATTTTTACCATGGTCAGAGGCTGGGCGGGGGGCTTCAGCAGTAACTTGTGTTCCGGGAAGTGTCTATGAAAAGTTTTACGGGGACGACTCCTCTATGTGGTGTGGTGGATCATCGCCTCCATTCATCCCTTCTTCTTAAAGGCCCCGACCGGGTTAAGGTCACAAGCTTATTGAGCTTGCCTTGTGGTAAGCATATATATTTACTGGTGTTATCACAGTGGTGCGGTGGAGGACTCATTTACCCAGCAAACATCACTTGGGAGATACTATCACAGGATTATATAATTCCTTATTTATATCTAAATGGATTTGATGATGCCTTTTTAGAGTTATTTTCTTATGTGTATTTAACCCATTTAGTTTATGGGCTGTTGTGTATTCACATATATTTAATCATATATGTCACTCAATATATCATTTCTGGTGTACGTTTTTTAGGTAATTAGCGCTGCTACTTATTGCTAGTTGGTTTGTTGGGTGTGTATCTCACTTGTAGCGGCAGCTTTTTGGATATAATTTTTATTAATAATATTTTTTTCAATATTTGCTATTATTCACTTTATAATTCATCACAGCGCGGTATTTACTGTTTATATTACTTTACAGGCATACTATAGACACCCCCCAGGTACGAAATTTAAAGGAATATTTCACTTTTATTGTTTCACTTTAAGCATTATTAAAATCACTGCTCCCGAAAAAACGGCCGTTTTTAAAACTTTTTTTTGCATTGATACATGTCCCCTGGGGCAGGACCCGGGTCCCCAAACACTTTTTATGACAATAACTTGCATATTAACCTTTAAAATTAGCACTTCAGACTTTTAAAGGGTGTTCAGCGGCTTTTGGAATTTGCCGCGAACACCCCAAATTGTTCGCTGTTCGGCGAACAGCCAATGTTCGACTCGAACTCGTGTTCGACTCGAACGGATAGCCCATCCATAATAACTAATATCCTCCAGTCCCTTTATTAGCTTTGTTTCCCTTCTTTGTACTCACTCCGTTTCCAGTACATCCTTCCTGGGGACTGGTGCCCAGAACTGGACAGCATACTCCAGGTGAGGCCGGACCAGAGTCTTGTAGAGCGGGAAAATTATTGTTTTATCTCTGACTGAATCCCCTATTTAATGCATGCCAATATTCTGTTTGCTTTGTTAGCAGAAGCTTGGCATTGCATGCCATTGCTGAGCCTATCATCTACTAGGACCCCCAGGTCCTTTTCCATCCTAGATTCCCCCAGAGGTTCTCCCCCCAGTCTATAGATTGCATTCATATTTTTTGCCACCCAAATGCATTATTTTACATTTTTCTACATTAAACCTCATTTGCCATGTAGTTGCCCACCCCATTAATTTGTTCAGATCTTCATGCAAGGTTTCCACATCCTGCGGAGAAGTTATTGCCCTGCATAGCTTAGTATTGTCGGCAAATACAGAGATTGAACTGTTTACCCCATCCTCCAGGTTGTTTATGAACAAATTAAACAGGATTGGTCCCAGCACAGAACCCTTGGGGACCCCACTACACACCCCTGACCATTACTCCCCATTTATCAGCACCCTCTGAACTCGCCCTTGTAGCCAGTTTTCAATCCATGTACTCACCCTATGGTCCATGCCAATGGACCTTATTTTGTACAGCAAACATTTATCGGGAACTGTGTCAAATGCTTTTGCAAAATCCAGATACACCACGTCTACGGGCCTTCCTTCATCTAGATGGCAACTCACCTCCTCATAGAAGGCTAAAAGATTGGTTTGGCAAGAACGATCCTTCATGAATCCATGCTGATTACTGCTAATGATACCGTTTTCATTCCTTTGTCCAAGCAAGCTAAACCAGATAGGCAATAGAAAGAGCCTACAGACATGCAATATAAAAGTTCAACAGTTTTACCCAACCCATTATAGACCAGACCAGGTGGCTATTCCCTTATGTCTGTAGACATCTATTCATCTTATGGGAATGGAGAAAACATGAATAATGTTAAGGACATAGAAGAAAAGTACAATCTGTACTCTTTATTTGTATTTCAGTATTTTTATTGAAAGAATTAGAAAGTTCAGAATAACCAGACACATAGACAGATTGGCATCAATTTTTCAGATCATCACATAACAATACAGAGAAATAAGAAATGTATCCATCATCTATCACAATAACATAACATAACGGCTGTGGTATGTATCCAAAAACTAATGTGGTTTAACAGTAATTTTCCCGCTATGATTCGGAGTACCCCTGTATGAAGGGATGGTAGAGATCCAGAGTCTTGGGAAGTCCCGGTTGCGGTCTCCTGGACAATCTCAGGACTCACGGTCGTATGAGGCCTCATACGTGATCATCTGTATTGTGTATAAAGTTTCTGGAGATAAAAAACAAGTAAAAAAGTGAAGAAAGGAGAGAAGAGAGGGAGAAACAAAGGAAAAGAGGGAGATGAGAAGAGAGAGAGGGTCGTCCTGGAGTTCACTACGGCGTCGAAATATAGTTGATCCACGGGTACCATATCTTATTAAATTTCTTGGTTTTATTACAGAGAATATGGGTGAGTTTATCATTAATCATAATCCAATTGAATTTACTTTTAACCTGGTCAAGAGGAATTATCAACTGTTTCCAGTGTCTTGCGATTGTGATTCTCGCCGCCAACAATGTATAATTAATCAATTTTAGGTAATCGTCAGGTAATTTGTGAAAGAGAGCGGCTTCTGGAGATCTGCGAATGTTTACCCCCCTTGATTAAATTGAAAGTCCGAATACAACCCGAACCCAACCCAATCCAACCCGAATCAGAATCCAAAATCTAGTTACGAGGGGGCATTGCCACCAGATATGGTGCATCGTCCCCAACTGTCTGCATCGTCGGAAGCAGTTTGGTGAAGCAGAAGGATGCATCTTAGCTACCCTATTGGGTACCAAGTACCAACGTAGGAGCGTTTTATAGTTGGACTCTATAAGGGTGGTATTAATGGAAATTTTGGATAGCTGATAAGCAATCTATTGCCATTCAGTCAGATCAAAGGTAAGGTTCAAATTCCTTTCCCACTGGTCCATATAAGCAAGTTTTGTGTCTGGCTCAGTAAAAGACGTATATATCGCAGATATCTGACCCCTCTGGAAGCCTCTGGCCTGACATGTCAATTCAAATGTTGTAAGCGTAAGGGGGTCCCCCACCACTTGGTTAAATTTGGATCTGACAAACGATGCTATTTGATTGTATCGAAATATTTCATTAGGAGGCATTAGAAACTTGTCTTTAAAATGTTGTGTAGTGTATAGTTGATCCCCACTAAGAAAATCTCAGATTCTCAGTGGCCCTTTATTGAGCCACCACTGGAACAATTGCAGAGTAAGACCAGGTGGAAACTCCGGGTTACAGAAAATGGGAGCTAGTTGTGTATGAAGGGATGATAAAGGACTGTGATTGCGTCTCCTATCCCATATTGCTAAAAAGTGTGATAAAGTGGGGCATAGTATAGGCAGGCGTAGACGACTGGGAAGCCACATTAAGGATCCTATAGAAAACGGATGGCAGGCAAGTGCCTTTATGGAGACCCAAAGGGGGACTGAGCCTTTAGCTGTGGTGTAGGCTAGCTGGGCTATCTGAGCTGATTGGTAATATGCCTGTAAATTGGGAAGACCAAGCCCCCCATAGGTTTAGGTGTATAAAGTGTTCGCTTTTGTATCCGAGTTCTCTTGTTACTCCACATGAAACGCAGGACTTCAGCTTGTAAACGTTGTATGCCTCCCCTCGGGACTGCCACCGGTAAAGTCCTAAAGTAATAAAGGAGTCTAGGTAAGAACGTCATTTTTATTGAACTGACTCTGCCAAACCATGAAAGGGAATAATCTGCCCAACAACGAAGATCCTCCTTAAGTTTTTTAAATAATGGGGGGTAGTTTGCCCTATATATAGTGTCTATAGAGGAAGTCAGCTGGACCCCTAGGTATGGCAGAGAATGTTGAGCCCACTTAAAACTATATGTATTTTGAAGAGTCTGCACCTCAGCAGAGGGTAGTGATATGTTAAATGCTACTGTTTTTTGAGAATTCAGAGACAGGCCGGAGAGTCGTGAGAAATGATCTAGTAGGGACAGCAAATTAGGCAAAGATACTTGGGGATTAGTGATGTACATGAGAACATCATCAGCAAATAATGCACATTTATGTTTCTGTTGGCCATAACGAATACCGTGAATGTCAGGATGGGAACGAATCGCCATAGCTAGGGGTTCTATTGCCAATGCAAATAATAAAGGGGAGAGTGGGCATCCCTGTCTCATACCCCGCTGGACAGGGGATAGTGGTGATTTATGACCTCTAATGGAAACTTGGGCCACTGGGGAGTTATATAGCATTTTCAGCAGGGAAAGGAACGTAGGACCGAACCCTAGAGTCTCAAGAGCGACAAAAAGGTAGTTCCTATTTAGGCTATCAAAGACCTTATTAAGGTCCAGTGATAGGAGCAAGAGTTCCTGGGTGTGTGGAGCATCCCAGTTGGAACGCTCTGCTGAGATCAGGGTTATGGATCTACGAATTTGATCTAGGGTCTGACGTCCTGTTATAAATCCAGATTGGTCTTTATGAATGTAATACTCTAAAAAGGTATTAAGGCGAGAGGCCAAAATTTTCGTAAGGATCTTTAAATCGCAGTTTATTAGCGAAATTGGGCTGTAGTTATGAACGTCAGTAGAGTCCCTGTTGGGTTTAGGAATAACACTGATGTATGCCTTATTTTCATCCAAAAGGACCATACCTCCATCCCGCAGGGAATTAAAATAAAGAGCCATATGTGGAACCAATTGTCCTGAAAATGTTTTATAGTAAAGATTAGGAAGACCATCAGGGCCAGGAGAATTGTGGAGTGAGAGTGATTTAATAGCATCGCAGATCTCCTCGCTCGTAAAAGGTTGGTCCATAAGGTCTTTATGATCATCTGCAATGGACAGGAGGGGGAGATTTCCCAGGAATTCCCTAATGGATCGAGGGGCTGCGTCCAGAGGACTTCTATATAGATCAGCGCAAAAATCGTGGAACTCCCGAAGAATTTTTGGGGGGGCCTGAGAGAGATGGCCTCGCGCCAATCTAATTTTGGAGGGTGCCCGGTGGGAGTGCCTAGGGGTAAGCTTGTGTGCTAATAAAGAACCCGGGCGGTCTCGCCAAGTGGAAAACCTGTGATTCGTCCACCTTAGTTGTTTCTCAGCCCTAGTGGTAAGGCAGATGTTAAGTTCCAAACGGGATTGTTCCATTTTAATAAACAGATTAGGGGACGGAGAGCGTTTATGTTGTTTAGTTGAAGCGTCAAATTCCCTGGTCTTGGCAGAGATCAATACGCTTTATTTTTTTCATTACTAAATCATTGTTCCTTTATTGGATTTGCCAGTTCTATTGCAATCACAATTCAAAGTAGATACAGTTTGCTTCAAACTATATACTTCCTTTTATACAATGTAGATGATTATGTGAGGGCACAGAGTTGCATTCTTTAGCCCGATTAGCAAGCACAATACACAAAACACTATAATACAGTGCGGAACTATAATACAATAGTGCCAAATTCCAATTCATAATATTATTATACAATAAATGCACACTGATAAAACGAGGATAAATAAAAGTTGTGGTGAATTCCTTACGCGTGAACCAATCTGTAGCAAAGAAAATATCCCTTGAGCTGCACATCGCAGCCTCAGCCCGGGCTTTAGCCAGGCCACGCCCCCAGTGGGTTTTTTTCCACCCCCCCTGAGCTTAATCATAGGGAAATCCCCATGATCCCCATGACTAAACCACAGGGGCGGAGCTAAACACATTGGGGGTGTGGCCGGGTCAGAGCCTGACATACTGTTTCATAGCGGATTTGTAGCGATGTGCGGCTCAAAGGATATCTTCTTCACTACAGATTTGTTCACGCTTAAGGAATTCACCACAACTTTTTATTTTTCTTTGATAGAAGACATAATTTACTATGTTATAATATAGACATACAGGTAATGGACTATTCATTGATAATATGACGACCAGATCTGTTCAGGCTTAAGGAATTTACCACAACTTTTATTTTATTTATCGTCATTTTATTAGTGTGCACTTATTGTATATTAAAGTGATATTAAAGGTTAAAAAAATGAAAAAATAAAAAAAAACAACATCTTATACTTACCTGCTCTGTGTAATGGCTCTGCACCTTGATCCTCCTCTTCTGGGGCCCTTCGCCAGCGCTCCTGGCTTCTCCTCTTCTCTGGGTGCCTCCATAGCCAGCTCGTTGCTATTGGTGCACCCGTGCATTCTCGGCCCTGCCCCCCGTTCTCTCCGCACTGGCAGTGATTGACAGAAGCAGGAGCCATGGCTTACCCATGGGGCATTCTTGCATTCTTGGCCCAGCTCCTGCTCCCTCCTCACTGACTATAATTGACAGCAGCGGGAGCCAATGGCTTGCCCTATGGGCACTCGTGCATTCTTGACCTCACTCCTGCTCCCTCCTCACTGGCTAGGATTGACAGCAGCGGGAACCAATGGCTTGCCCTTGGGGCACTCATGCATTCTTGACCCCACTCCTGCTCCCTCCTCACTGGCTAGGATTGACAGGAGCGGAGGCCAATGGCTTGCCTTATGGGCACTCGTGCATTCTTGACTCTGCTCCTGCTCCTTCCTCACCGGCTAGGATTGACAGCAGTGGGAACCAATGGCTTGACCTTGGGGCACTCGTGCATTCTTGACCCCACTCCTGCTCTCTCCTCACTGGGTGGGATTGACAACAATGGCCAAGCCAATGGCTTGCCCTATGGGCACTCATGCATTCTTGCCTCTGCTCCTGCTCCCTCCTCACTGGCTATGGTTGACAGCAGTGGGAACCAATGGCTTGCCCTTGGGGCACTCGGGCATTCTTGACCCCACTCCTGCCCCCTCCTCACTGGCTAGGATTGACAGCAGCGCAGGCCAATGGCTTGCCTTATGGGCACTTGTGCATTCTTGCCTCTGCTCCTGCTCCTTCCTCACCGGCTAGGATTGACAGCAGCGGGAACCAATGGCTTGACCTTGGGGCACTCGTGCATTCTTGACCCCACTCCTGCTCCCTCCTCACTGGGTGGGATTGACAACAATGGCCAAGTCAATGGCTTGCCCTATGGGCACTCATGCATTCTTGCCTCTGCTCCTGCTCCCTCCTCACTGGCTATGATTGACAGCAGTGGAAACCAATGGGTTGCCCTTGGGGCACTCAGGCATTCTTGCCCCCGGTCCAGCTCCCTCCTCAACTGCTAGGATTGACAGCAGCAGGAGCCAATGGCTTGCCCTTGGGACACTTGTGCATTCTTGCCCCTGCTTCTGCTCTCTCCTCACTGGCCAGGCCCCCCCTTCTCCCTCCTCACTGGCTGTGATTGAAAGCAGCGGGAGCCAATGGTTTGCATTGTGGCACTTGTGTATTCTTGGCCCCGGTCCCGCTCCCTCCTCACCGGCTAGGATTGACAGCAGCGGGAGCCAATGGCTTGCCCTTGGGGCACTTGTGCATTCTTGCCCCTGCTTCTGCTCCTTCCTCGTTGGCTAGGATTGACAGCAGTGGAGACCAATGGCTTGCCCTAGCTGTTCTAGATACAGAAATAGGGGCCCTAATCTACCAAGGCAAAGTTTTAGGAATTCATTACAGTGTGAGATATTTTTAATCTCTGCCCTTCACATTTTTTTATTTTTTGTTCAATTAAAACACTTTTTTTTTTTAAATGTTCTTCAATTATTTTTCAATGTCTTAAAAACGTTTTACTCACCTCCCCTAAAAGTCATCAACAAGCCATGAACTAGGAGGCTTTAGGCTTGCAGGCCCATCTGGCACCCATTTTGGATTTCCACACAGGCCACAGAGACTGCCGAGATAGAACTCATTTGTGTTCACTTGGAGATATCCATTGCTAGACAACAGTATCTTCACATATTCACCTATGATGACTGCAACAGCGTCTTTACTGTGATGCAGCGAGAGATCTTTACTTATCACAACAGCATCAGAAATCTGGTCATCAAATTTAAACTGATGTCCTTTCATCTAAAACACAATAAAAAAAACATTTAAAAACATACATTTAACAGGATAATATCACATATATTTAAAGAGTAACCCCACTTTTGTTGAGGAGCCCCCCCCCCCCTCTCCCCTGGGTGATCTCTGTACATTACAGGAATTTAACAAACTTTGTTGTAGATTCCAACCTTTCATTATTCCAAAGAAATAGCTGTTTGTTTCTCTGTGTCCATGTGAACAGTAAACGTGAATGGGAGTGATTTTATAATTATCAATCAGCTGCTGCACCTGCAAGGCTCTAAGGGGGAAAGTGGCAGGGTCTGCATCCCCTTAGATGTGATTTCCCTTTGGGAGTATCTCACCACAAAAATTATATTTTTTGTTGCAGGGGATGCCCAAAATCTGACTTGTATCTTAGTGCAGACTTCTGGGAAATTCAGCAAGCCAATCACACAAGCAGGCAATTACATTTCTTTGAAGGGGGGGGGGGGGGGGTCGTACACCATCTGTGTACAGAGCGGCTCTAGGTTTCCATATTGCATTTTACAGAAAATTACAGCGCTGCAGATTGAAAAGGAGAGGTAATTTTTTTAAATATTCGACTACAATATGGGGTTGATTTACTAAAGGGAAAAAGACTGTGCACTTTGCAAAGTGCAGTTGTCCTCTTCAAGAGAGTTTGGTAAATGAGCAGAAGATCTGCTGACTTCCATCATCCAATCATGTGCAAGTAAAAATGCAGTTTTTTTAATTTTCCTTGCACGGGATTGGGTACTCTTTGCAAAGTGAAGTCTTACCTCATTTACTAAGCTCTGGAGCAATTGCACTTGCACAGGGCAACTGCACTCTGCAAAGTGCACAGTTTTTTTGCCTTTAGTAAATCAACCCCCTATGGCTTGTGTCACAGTCGTATATGCTATAGTGTTTTTTTGTTTTGTTTTTTATTATTTGCTTTTTTTTTCCCACGAAAGTGGAGTTACCCATAAAATTAGTAATACTGTGTATACTTGAGTATAAGTCGAGTTTTTCAGCACATTTTTTTGTGCTGAAAGTGCGGATTATACTTGAGTCAAGCACTTCTCTTAAGCTAAAAAATTTCATTTTCTGAACCAAATTTGGGGCCCCGTATCTCAGGGCCACACCGAGATACGGGGCCCCAAATCGGTTCGGAAAATGTCATTCTCTGCTGCAGAAAAGTGCTTGACATTTTCTGAACCGACTTTGGGGTCCCGTATCTCAGGGCCACCTGGTGCTAGGAACCCCAAATTTGGTATGCAAACCCACTGGAGCTGGTACCATAACATATCCAAAGCTGGGGTTCCTAGCACCAATTGGCCCCGAGATACGGGCTCCCCAAAATCGGTTCGGAAAATGTCATTCTCTGCTGCAGAAAAGTGCTTGACATTTTCTGAACCGATTTTTGGGGCCCTGTATCTCGGGGCCACTTGGTGCTAGAAACCCCAGCTTATGGTGCTAGTTCCACTGGGTTTGCACACCAAATTTGGGGTTCCTAGTACCAAGTGGCCCTGAGATACTGGACCCCAAAGTCGGTCAACTGTGTCCATCTGCAGCAATGTCATTTCGGGACCCTTTGGGTTCAGAGACCCCAAATTTTGGCTGCAGCTAGGGGGCATCTAGGAACCCTTAACTGCCAAATTTGAAGTTCGGGGGACCTACGGCTGCAAATGGGCATTGTTGACCCTCTTTTCCACTAATGCCCCGTACACACGGTCGGATTTTCCGATGGAAAATGTGTAATAGGACCTTGTTGTCGGAAATTCCGACCGTGTGTAGGCTCCATCACACATTTTCCATAGGAATTTCTGACACACAAAGTTTGAGAGCAGGCTATAAAATTTTCCGACAACAAAATCCGTTGTCGGAAATTCCGATCGTGTGTACACAAATCCGACGGACAAAGTACCACGCATGCTCAGAATAAATAAAGAGATGAAAGCTATTGGCCACTGCCCCGTTTATAGTCCCGACGTACGTGTTTTACGTCACCGCGTTTAGAACGATCGTTTTTTTCCGACAACTTTGTGTGACCATGTGTATGCAAGACAAGTTTGACCCAACATCCGTCGGAAAAAATCCTAGGATTTTGTTGTCGGAATGTCCGAACAAAGTCCGACCGTGTGTACGCCCTATTACAGTAGCTGCGCATTTCTCACCTTCGTCTTATACTCGGATCACTAAGTTTTTCCCATTTTTTTTTTTGGTAAATTAGGGCCTCGACTTATACTCGGATCGACTTATACTTCAGTATATACGGTAACTTAATCTTCCGTAAAGTTTTTTTTTTTATCTATTATCCTGCATTTGCAGTGCATATTGCCTGCTCAGTTTTTGGTTGCCTCTGTATAATTAAACATTCATAAGAGGACATAGACCTATCCCAGCTATTCACAGCACAACGGCAAAAAATAGATAAAAAAGTAGTAGAAAAAATGATTTGAATAACTGCTTGCTGCAGCTGGTAAATATGAAATATTAAATAAATAATGGACTGAAATAAATAAAAAATACTGTATATTTTTTAGTAGCACACATGGGAAACAAAAACTATACAGTACATAACAACACTATACATTAAAAAGAAAAAAAAATACTTGAGAAACAGGAAAACAGGACACTCGAGTTCCTCCACACTAACCAGGTCAGCATACTTGACCAGCTAGGGAGGTGTGACAGTCAAGTGTCTACCTTCTTGGGAAATGTGAATTTATTGATGATGAAGGTCACTGGGTAAAAAAAAATGAATGCACTTAAAAGCAGAAGCGGCTGCTTCATTAGGGGCACAGTAGCGTGACAATCCCTCCACCGCCGGTCTAACTAATCACTCTCACCTTATGGCAGGGACCCCTGTGCAAACAGGTGGTCATGCAAGCGGGTATCAAAAGGGTTAACACGGACTATAAACTTCTCTCACGTCTCCTTAGATCTCAGCAAGCACGCCGGATCATGGGTAGAAAGAAAAGATCTAAGTGCTCCCCGTTTAAGTATAAGATTTAATTTTTGTGCTCAAACACAAACTACTCACATAAAGATGATAAAAACACAGCATGTAAAGCCGACAATCGTGTTAGTTCCATAGGGCAGCAACGGGTGACGTCATGCGTAGCTCCTCCCCCGTACGCGTTGCGTTCAATCAGAACTTCGACGTTACTGTACTCCTCCCCCCTTCCCCAAGTGCCTCCGTCTTCTAACAAAGGGAAGGGGGGGGGGAGGGTTCCGACGGAACTCGCTGAAGACCCGGAAGACGGCGGAGAGGTGAGTACCAATCAAAAGAATTTTGATCGATCAAAAAAATTAATCGATTAATCGAGGAATTAATCTTTAATTTCCACAGCCCTACTAATTTCATCTTTATCAGCGCTGCACTATACTACTTTATTTATAATTATATTCACAACCTTTATATGGTGGTTATGTATTACTCCATCATTTATTTTAACAGGTTTTAATAAATACATGACTTTATTTACTTGTGCTGTTATTCAAGTGTGGTGCCTCTAAAGTCCTCTAGACCTTGAAGGTGTTCCTTCATTTGTAATTTTAGAAAATGCCTTTTGATCCTGCCGGAAATGCAGCATCTTTGGCCCTTCCTGAGAACTTCCTTCCAAGCTATCTCCTGTAAACTACATATTCCCCTGTACCCATGTGATGGATATGAAGAGAGTCTGAGTTATTTGCTGTCAAAAATAGGAGAGCAGCTTGGGTTGACAACCATGGCTACCTCGATAAATACAGTACAGTGGATGAAGGTTGTCCCCCTGAGATGGGAGGTGTTAGCAGGATCACAAAGTAAAATAAAGAAAAATCATAGGTTGCTACTTGGACCCTTGGCTGATCATGGGGGCCCCTGGTGGCCCAGATGGGGTATGGGACCTCTGGACATCATTGACAGATACCCTGTGCAGGGTTCCCAAGTAGTTCACCCATACCTGTTCCTTTAACCCCAGCAAATGTTTTCTTTACATTTTTTTCTGATCTGTCTGTGCCCTTAAATACATAGTTGGTAAAGTTGAATAAAGATGCCAGTCAATCCAGTTCGACGTGAGTGTGAGGGACTACTAATTTCCATATCTCTGTCCATATCCCTGCGCTCGCTAAGAAACACATCTAAAAGTTTTCTTTTACTTTTCTAGACTCCAGGCTAACACCACCAACTGTGGAATGGAGTTCCGCATTCTTACCGTTCTAACAGTAAAAAAAAACCCCTTACGTATGGTTGGGTAATACATAACCACCATATAAAGGTTGTAAATATAATTAATATACACCAAGATTAGAAAAAATCAGGTTGAACAGTTTTTCATCCATGTTCATTGTATGGCTACGTGTCTTGTTCATAGACCACCTTGGATGAAATAGTTGTCTCCCAATGCTGGAATCATCATTCAAAGATTTATATACCTTGATCAAATACCCTCTTAAAGCGGAAGTAAACCCATCCATAAAACAGTTACCTTTCTGGCACGTGCTGGAAATGTAACACTCCCATTGGTTGTGCTCTCAACCAAACTGTCAAACCATCCAATGGCTGGTGTCATAACGGATCACATGTGCAGCATCATGGCAGTTGTAGATTAAACAGAGGCCAAGATGGCAGCTTCCTTGGCTGAAAACGATAGGAGGGTTTACTTCCACTTTAAGCATCTCTTCTACATGTTTGTAGTAGTTTTTCATAACTGAGGTCCTCCAGCCCCCTTATTAGCTTTGTTGCCATTCTCTAGATTGTCTCCAGTTAAAGCACATCCTTCCTGAGGATTGGTGACCAGAACTAGAGAGCATGATCAAGATGTGGCCGAACCCGAGTTTTGTAAAGAGGAAGAATAATAGTTTTATCTCTTGAGTAAACCTCTTGTTAATACGTAATTTCATTCCTCTCTTCTCTATCTCTGTCTGCCCCATTTAGCAGTATTCTCTTTTTCTCTCCCTGCCATTGGACCCCCTCCCAGGGCCTATAGGTTAGTCCTGAGGTCTATATCTGAGCTCCCTCTTTTTAGACAAGAAGACATTCTTCTTAACTATTATACTATGGCAGTGATATGTATGATGTATGACCCTATGACAATGTCCTTGTGGGCGGGGCAAAATGCACCAGGGTGAGGGGTTTGATGGAGACATGTAGGCTGAGGCTGCTCCTTATCGTTTATTGACCTGGGCTGGTCGAGAGTAGTGGTGAGCCTTTCCTCTTTACATTTACTTGCACTCTTGATTGGTATCAGAATAAGCCTACACCCCACGTTATGGGACACAGGGAAATGCTTTCACCTCTTCTTTAAGCAATATAACAGGTTTTGGTGATACGTAGGACCTTACTCTCTAGTCTTTGACATTGTGGGGTCCACCTGGACAATTCTGGGGTGAAGATTAGAGGGAAAGGTAAATGTCATTGCAGGATATCTCAGATATTCTTAGGGGTCTACCTCTAAGTAACCCCCCCCTCCACCTCCATCTTTAGTGTACACACATTTCTATTGTTCATAATTTTACTGAGCTGTAAATCCCGAAGTTGAATATCTGTCCTAATTCTGTGCAGACACCAAATCTAAGGACTGGTCTGCTGAAATATATTACGTTTTTGTTTTTTTGGGTTAGATACGCCTTACAAGAAGCTTAAAGTTAAGTCCACCTTTTGCCCATTCGTACCAAAACCAGTCTGAACTGACCAGATACTGCTGAATTCTATTTTTTTTACCAGTCACATGATGTATACACCCATTTAACTGTTCCCTTGCTTCTAAGAAGATATGAATGCTGATTGGACTAAACTATACGGTCACACCTATAACATGCCTAGATCTTATGCATATTCATACATATAAAATTGTGTAGTCTGTAGATGTAACCTCAAAAACACTTTCACTTTACTGCTTTATTGAGAACTGTGTATTGTGTTTCTCCACTGCAGTGTATGGAATAAAAGCACTTTCCTTTTTATCGATTTGGGCTCACTGTCTCATCAGAAAAAGGTCCTGATTTGGAGACTCCCTAACCTGATTTATCAGTATGGAGTTGACCAGGGCTTTTTTTCACAGAAAATAGGTGCAGGTACTCCCAACATTTGAGTCACCTCTTGTCTCCGCCCCCTACCCTCCTCCAAGCACCGTCCCTTAGTTCCACCACTACCCTGCTCTCAGTACCACCCCTTTTAGAGAATACACAACCAAGTATTGTTTTGTGGTCCTAAGTAATTTGTTGGGAAATTTGTTAATGATAACAAGAAAAGCAGTAAAATAGATCCACGGCAACCAGCAACAATAGACTCCCCCTCCCAGCAACAATAGTTTCCTTCAGCAACAATAAATCCCCCCTCCCCAGAAACAATAGATCCAACCATTAAAAATAGATCCCCCAGCAACAATAGACCCCCCAGCAATAATAGATCCACTCCAGCAACCATAGACCCCCAGCAGCAACAATAATTCCCCTAGCAACTACAATACTCTTCTTCAGCAACAATAGACTCACAGTAACAAAACCCCCACAACAATATAGCCCCCCCAACAAGAACAGATCATGTGATATGCTACCACACTTCCACACAGCCTAAATATGGGTGTAACATGAAACTCACGGGTTGACTTACTAAAGGCAAATAGACTGTGCACTCAGCAAGTGCAGTTGTTTCAGAGCTTAGTAAATGAGGAGCTTCGCTTTTCAAAGAATACCCTATCACACACAAGGACAATTTAAAAAAACTGCATTTTTGCTGGCACATAATTGGATGATGGGACTCAGCAGAGCTTCTGCTCATTTACTAATCTCTGGAGCAACTGCACTTTGCAGATTGCACAGTCTATTTGTCTTTATTAAACCAACCCCTCAGTGTAAAACGTAGACTGAGCAATTTTGACTTACCCAGGCCCTTCCATCTCTGCCAATGGTAATCACACCGTTGTTGGTGACAGCATGAACTTTACTAACTACTGGTGGTCCTACTTTTTGACTACCGATGCCAGCTACTATTCTGAACCAAGAATTGGACAAGGAGTTGCAAAGAAAAGAAATGTCGTAAACACCAGCAGTAAGGTTCCCTAATGACTGGTTGCCAAATGTGACGTAGTTTGGTGGGTTTATGAAACACCTCCATATGGCCTTGTTGCAGACTAGAGCTCCGTTAGAAATGATGCAGTCTTCATCGGGACTACACGCCACCTTTGTGCAAGACAGGACTCCGGATATGCATGTACACTGCTCGGTGCAGTTCTGAGTCATGACTTGCTGACCTTCCTGCAAAAAAAAAAAAAAATCAATGAACTGTGACTACTGTATGTTCACAAAAAAAAAAAAAAAACAGTATATACAGTATATATTTGAAACTAAATAAACTAGAGAGAAAGCCAAATCAAATCTGCATTTGGTATGACAACCCTTTGCCTTCAAAGCAACATCAATTCTTCTAGGCAGGGCTTTTTTTCTCAGAGAATAGGTACAGAGACTCCTCCCTTCTGAGTCATCCTTTGTCTCTGCCCCCTACCCACCTCTGAGCACCATCCCTTGGTTCCACCCCTACCCACCTCTGAGCACCATCCCTTGGTCCCACCCCCCTACCCACCTCTGAGCACCATCCCTTGGTTCCACTTTCTACCCACCTCTGTTCACTATCCCTTAGTTCCACCCCTACCCACCTCTGAGTACCATCCCTTGGTTCCACTCCCTACACACCTCTGAGCACCATCCCTCGGTTCCATCCCCGACTTACCTCTGAGCACCATCCCTTGGTTCCACCCTCTACCCACCTCTGAGCACCATCCCTTGGTTCCACCCCCTACCCACCTCCCTGCACCATCCCTTGGTTCCACCCCCTACCCACCTCCCCGCACCACTTCTTTTAGAGAATACCGAACCAAGTATCATTTTGTGTATGGAATTTGACCCCATCCCAGCAAATTAAGACCCCCTACCAACAATAGATCCCCCACACAACAATAGATCCCCCCAGCAACAGTGGATCCCCAGCAACAAAGTACCACCCCAGCAACAATAGACCCCCACCAGCAACAACAAATCTCCCAGCAGCCAGCATCAATAGACCCTTCAGCTGCCAGCAGTAATAGACCTCTCCATAGACAGTAGATCCCTCCCAGCAAAAATTGACCCCCTAGCAACATAAGACCACCTGCCATCAACAATAGACCCCCACACAAAAATAGATCCCTACCACCGACAAAAGATCCCACAGCAGGCAGCATCACTAGACCCTCCAGCACTCCTTCACGTTCCCACTGAAAAAAGCCCTGCTTCTAGTTACACTTGCACGCAGTTTTAGCAGAACTACTAGGGTTGCAAAGGTCACATAAGCTCGCAGGAGCAGGGCCCTCCTAACTCTCTTGTATTGTCTCCCTTTATATTGTAAAGCGGTGCACAAACTGTTGGTGCTATATAAATCCTGTATTATAATAATAACTTGTGACCAAGCCCCAGCATTCCACCATCATCGGGGGGGGGGGCAAGACAGCAGGAAGGGTAAGGCTCGGTTCACACTGCTACAACCCCAAAGTCGTGCGACTTGCTTGTGATTTCCTTGCAACTTGGTTGTGATTTTTGTGATTTAACATTGCAGTCTATGGGACTCAAATCACACCAGAGTTGCACTACTGATTAGGACGGCACCCACTGAAATGAATGTGTTTTGACTTGTCATGCAACTTTATGTATCGCAAGTTGCAGCAGTGTGAACCGGGGTCTTATAAAGGGCCCCCGCGACAAGAGTAAAGGGCTCCGGGATCAGTGGGAAGGGCCCATGGTCCAGAAGGAAGGACTCTGGGCTCTGAGGGAAGGGACCAGCGGAACGGGCCCCTGGATGAATGGAAAGGGTCCTGGCAGCCATGAGGGCCTTTCATGGTTTCTTGCACTGGGGCCCTGAAGGCTCTAGCTACACCTCTGATGTTCACTAATGAATTGTGTCAACTTCACTTGAACAGTGGTATGTACATATCACATTTCTGGTCCCACCAGATCACTGGTAACCTCAACTGGCTTCCTCATACACTGCCACACTATAAGGCCAGGTTCACACTGCAGATGGATGCGGCTGACAGCAGGGGGTCTGGTGCATCCCTGTTCTCCATTTCAGGGATCAGTGGGAAGGGTCCATGGTCCAGAGGGAAGGGCTCTGGGCTCTGAGGGAAGGGACCAGCGGAAAGGGCCCCTGGATGAATGGAAAGGGCCCTGGCAGTCATGGGAGCCTTTCATGTTTTCTTGCACTAGGGCCCTAAAGGCTCTAGCTACACCTCAGATGTTCATTAATGAATTGTGTCAACTTCACTGGAACAGTGGTATGTACATATCACATATCTGGTCCCACCAGATCACTGTTAACCTCAACTGGCTTCCTCATACACTGCCACACTATAAAGCCAGGTTCACACTGCAGATGGATGCGGCTGATGGCAGGGGGTCTGGTGCATCCCTGTTCTCTGTTTCAGGGATGAATCAAGCATGAATTTTTGCCTGAATTTGGACCTGAAATGGAGCCAAAGACGCACAGGACCCTTGTGCAATTTGCTCCACAGCTGCCCAGGAGATGTGTGAACCGGCTCCATTGAGAGCCGGTCACAATCTCCTGTTATGCGAATTGGATGCGGGGAAACCCTCAGTGTGAACCTGGCCTTAAGCTATAAAGGCTCAGCAGGAGAATCACCTTACCCTCACCACCTCAATTTTGGATAGGGTTTCTCTATACAGTATGTATGTGGTATGTGCTATGGTCAAAACAGTCTTGTTTTGGAAAGATATGAGAGTTTTAACTGGACTTTAACACACTACAGACTCCAGCTATACCTTGTAGTATATCCCTCTTATAAAGCAGCCACAGTTCTCCATGGCTACACAACGTTTTTCATCAAAGAAGTAGCCATTGTCACATTCACAACCCTCGGCACAGGAGACGGGACATACGCCAGGCTCTACCAACGATCTGCATGATATCGAGCAGGTTTTTGCACAGGTGCTGTAATGGCTGAATCTCGGACACTTTATGTCTAAATTAGGGAATAAAAAGAAGTGAATTATGAAAGACTCGAGTAATAGACGTTAAAGAGTCGCTGTCACTGCCTTGAAAGCAAACACAAAGTATAGTAATAGATTTACCCCCAAGCTAGCTAGACCTTCCCTTTTTGCAGAAATATGTGCATTTACCACTTGCTGTCCTCCATATGTATAGTACATCCTGGACAGCAAGTGGTAATACCAGAATCCTGGCTGCAGCTGCATCCGTGGTCCTGGTATTTTTTTTAGTGCTGGTGATTGGCTTTTTAGGTAAAGTGATCACTTTTACAGCACTTAGAAGCTTCCACAGTGTCACACCGCTGGCAGCTGGTGTTCCTGGCCTCTCCCGGGGACTGCTGTAAGCAGTTGGGTCTGCTTCCCACGGGGGTGATGGGGAACATGTGTTCCCCAATCTCCTCAGTGATGAATGAACTAGAGAGAAAGCCAAATCAAATCAACATTTGGTGTGACAACCCTTCAAAGCAACATCAATTCTTCTAGGCAGGGCTTTTTTTCTCAGAGAATAGGTACAGGGACTCCTCCCTTCCTTGTCATCCTTCGTCTCTGCCTCCTACCCATCTCTGAGCACCATCCCTTGGTTCCACCCCTTACCCACCTCTGAGCATCATCCCTTAGTTCCACCCCTTACCCACCTCTAAGCATCATTCCCTGGTTCCACCCCCTACCCACCTCTGAGCACCATCCCTTGGTTTCACTCATTACCAGGGCTTTTTTTCTCTGGCAATAGGTGCAGGAACTCCCTCCTTTTCGAATCACCCCTTGTATCCGCCCCCTACACACCTCTGAGCACCGACCTTGGGTTCCATCCCCTACCCACCTCCCAGTACCCTCCCTTCCAGAGAATACAGAACCAAGTTATTTGTATAGAATTTGATACTGATAACAAGGAAAGAAATAAAATAGATCCCCTGCAGCCAACAACAATAGACAACCCCCATTCAATAACATACCCCCAGAAACAATAGACCCCCACTAGCAATAATAGATCTCCCAACCGCCAGAAACAATAGACCCCTCCCTCAACAGTAGAGCCCTTCCAGCAACAAGAAACCCGGATCCCACAACAATAGATCCTCCACCAGCAACAATAAACCTCCCCAGCAACACTAGACCCCCCACAACAATAGATCCCCCCAGCAACCATAGATCCCCCAGCAGCCAGCATCAGTAGTCCCTCCAGCATACTATAGTACCCCTCGCCATTACATACATTCTGTGCTGGAGGGGCCGGAACTGCGTTCCCCCACGTTCACCCGCGTTCCCCCGCGTTCCCCCGCGTTCCCCCGCGTTCCCGCTGAAAAAAGGCCCTGCTCCCTACCCACCTCTAAGCACCATCCCTTGGTTCCACTCCCTACCCACCTCTGAGCACTATCCCTTGGTTCCACTATCCCTTGGAATGAAGCCAGAAGTGATGAGGATTTTGTCATTTCCGGTTTCAGAGCTGTCTTTCCCTGGTCGTTAGAGCCAGGGAAGCAGCTGATCAAACAGTTCTCTGTTATACCACACTTGAAATTCCCCAACCCCTTGCTTTAGGCAAACTTATTGCTAAGATCTGGTAAGTGTACATGTGACCAGTTGGCAAAGATAAAGTGAGCTGGTTGTAAAAGGTAGATGTGACAACTTACCACAAAACGTGCTGTTTCTCCACTGAAGGATATTAACACGAGCGGCTTGACAAATCAGAACATAGTTGTGAATTATCTGACAGAGCAGCTCTTTACGTTTCTCCGTGGATTCAATGTCACACAGGTCTTTTTTACAGTTTTTGAAGTACTCGTCAGGTGGAATCTTGTCATAGCAGGCACTCAAGGGCCCATTGGGCTTAATCAAGAAGCCACAATATTCTTCTCTTGCCAAAAGATCTCTCATTGAGGGTCTACATAGCGGACAATTGGAAAACTTGGTAGTGCAGTTAATCCTAATGTCCAAGAAGCCAAAGAGTTGATGAGTTACGTTCCTGTAACTCTCAATGGTGGACTTGTCTGTAGGTGGAATAACATCATCACTTTTATTGCCATTAAAATTTCCGCATAAACCATTCACTTGACCTTGGTATTCTAACGGAATTCCAAGTGCTGCGTTATACCAGTGATCGAAGCTCAGTGTGATACCAGCTTCTGTTGTTAAGACGGATGTCAGGCCATGGGAGGTGATCTCTATGCCATTACCCTTGAATGGAAGATTGGTAAGCACACCGTCTATCTATGAGAAGGAAAGAGAAAATAAATTGATCTCCTACATATTAGTCTGTAAAGTGTAAATCAAATTTTGTTGAGCAAAAATGAGCCTTCTAAGGTCAGCAAGGTAAGCACAATACAACACACTTAGCAAACAGTCACCATGGGTATGGACAATGGCGTCCCTAGGGGGGGGGCAGAGGGGGCCCTGACCCCACCAACAATATGCTGTACCCCACCATGTGCCCCCCAATAAAAAAAAACATTTTTTTTTTTTTTTACAAAAAGGCAATGTCTAAGAGTGAGAGCGTCCCCAGTCAGCTCCTGCGGGTGATTCCTCCCCCTCCCTCTGCTCACTGACACTGCATAATGCGAGCGCTTACACAACCATGGCCACCCGATCTGCTCCTTTCCCTGCATCCTCATTGGCAGGGAGAAGAGCGAGTTGCAGGAAGGACTCCACCAGGACTCTCAGTTACTGAAAAAACAGACTGATTTCTCCCATCCTTAGGACAGGAGAACCAGCCTGTAAATTAAAGAGATGCCAGACTAGCGCTGTCAATAGCAGGGGCAGGACAGCAAGAGGAGGCTGGGGAACCCCACAGTGGCAGAACACCAGGGCCCGGTGGCAAGACAACTTTTGCAACCCTGATGGTTCTCCCACTGCTTTGGACCCTTATATTTTCTTGGTATGCTGGTGACATATATATCTTGTTTTCTGCCACCCTGGGGGGCCCCAAAACAGTAGGAAAGGATCTCACTGCAGAACATGTGAAAGGGCCGTTGTGGGATCGTAGTAAAGGGCCCCAGGAGATATATATATATATATATATATATATATATATATATATATTGTAATAGTGAGAGTCCCTGTCACTATGAAAATGGGGTTAAAGTGGACACAGGGTATGCACATTTGCTTGGTGCAAGGCTACAGAGCATAAATGTGGACTGGAGAAAACTGCTTTCGCAGCTTTCTCCAGGTTTTGGTATTCGGTCATGGGGCTCTGTAGTTTGGAGATTCCATAGTGTCTTGGGTGGGACGGGATCTCCAACCCTGTGTCCAGATTTTGAGATCCACCAGCATATTGACTGGTCAGGTGTGTGTTGGGCTATTTGTAGACACCTGACCATAGTTCTGGGCTCCACCCTCCCGAGGAGTCCAGGCAAGCAAGGGAGAAGTGTGCATGTCTGCACAGGTCTGTCAGAGTAGACAGAGGGTCCAAGCCTGTGGGCTGGAAAAGGAAGCTGAAAAAGAGTGCTGAGGTACTGGGTGTACAGGAACTCTGTTATAGAGCCGAGAGGGCTGAAGCATAAGTCTGAGCAGCAGTGCTGCTAAAGAGAGCCAGGTGGCTTGGTATTTTTGATTGAACTTACATTGTTGCTGTGGAAAGCTGAAACCCCTGTGTGGGCAACTCTTCTGTTATCGGACATTTTCTTTCTTTAATAAAAGTGGGCCTACAAGCCCTTAAAACTGCATATCTGGCGTGGACTCCGCTCACTGGTAAGCTCTACCTTTAAGCTAAACCAACCCCCGATGTTACAAGTGGTTGTTGGATGCGGGTACAAGACGGTGGAATCCGGGTCCTTGCTCCACAGTGAGTTCAAGTCAGGAACTAGTGGCTTTGTGGACGTGCAGCCAGGCAAAAGGCATTGCGTGTTGCAGGTGGTGTACCTGTGAATGAAAAGTCAAACTTATTTTTTTTCTGCTATGAACTGTGTTTGTGTGCATGAGACAGCACAATCTGTGTGTGCACTGTGCAGGTGAGGAAATCTTGCATGAAGTGAAAAGCAACTTGCTTTAAAGTAACAGTGCTTCATTTTTTTTTTTTTTTGCTGGAAAGCGCAAAAGTGTGGTGGAGTGACTGCAAAGATGAAGCAAGAGTTTGAGCCTGCCGGAGAATATTGCAGACTGTTTTTTGCTACGCTTAAAGGGGAAGTGCATGCTGTTGCCCCTGGCAACGCTGGTGCAAGCAGGCCAGCTATTAAGGTGCAAAGTCCTAAGCTTACAAGAGGATGCAATTGGGGAAGCCCTGTCAAGGCTCTGAAGCAAGAGCGCTGTTTTCGGTGCAGAGAGTGGGGGCATGTTATCTCCAAGTGCCCTTTGTCTCAGTCTCCAATACAAGGCGACACGGCCAGACAGAGGTCTGCAACAATGTTTAGGAAGCCTGATTTAAGTCCCAGGAGTGTCCAAAAGGCTTATCAGAAGTTCGACAAGTATGTGGTTGCCCGTAGCAACGGCAGTGATGTCAAGTCTGTGGACTACGCGAGAAACGTATTGCCGACAGAGGATCGTGGCAAGTTTAAAGCAACAATGCTTCAAGGAGCGCAAAGTCGCTGCGTTTGGGAGAGTCAGCAAAGTACAGCTGGAAGAGTGCCATCTCCCTTAGCAACAAGGGATCGGGTGTTAACCGGAAGGAGGAGATACAGTGGAGATGTGGAGCGGCATCCCACTAAAGATATGTGTAAAAATGTACCATGCCTGGAATGTGGTCAACTGGGGCATGGAATTTTTTCTTGTCCCAGGTTATGGAACATGCCTGGAGATGTGGTTACTGGACAGAAGTCTTTGTCTGCAAGCCCAGATTTTTGTGCAAACCTATTCTCAGTCACCTCTGGCAACAGTGAGGAAGTACCTGTTGTGCCTGCAGGGGGTGCTAAGGAGTCAGAAGTGGCTGCTGCAGTTTCATCCCATGGCCACCAGGAAGAGTTGGTCAGTAAAAGTGCGATAAAGGATAGACAACGTACTGAAATGAAGCCAGAGTTACCTGCTACAGATTATGGTAAGACTGTTGCAGTTTGTGGGACTGATCCCAGTGAAGTGGGAGTATATCCGGCTGGGAGATCAGCAGAAGTTGTAAAAATGGACATGCTGCAGTGTGCTACCCTGAGTAGTGGGGAGACACAGGTTAAAGCTCAACCTGCAGCAAGGTTAAGAACTCAAAAAGACTGGACTCTGTATGTGCCTGGTGTAATCCACCAGAGTGCTGGAAGTGGTAACCTAGGGGTGACCAATACAGTTTGTGTGCCAGGTTCCCTAGTGACAGGTGCTACAGAGATGCCCAGGGAAGCCTCCCAGGAGCCCGCAGTGGTGAGGCACATGGTTTCCCAGGACAACTGTGGAGCCGCCCTAGTGGGCAAAAGAATGCCTTTGGAGAGGAAGGGTGGTGTGCTGAGCGTTGCACGGGGTGCTGTGTGTTCTGACCAAAAAACGGCCTGTTAAAGCTTATAACACTGCTATGTCTATGAATGCTGATGGTAAAGGTATGGCTGATGATGTACTTATTGTGATGTATTCAAAAGTAATGAGGAAAGAGGAATGTCTCCCTTGGCAACCAGACGCAGAGCCACAGGGTTGTCCATGGAAGTCTCAGGGGCTCTCCATGCGTTTGAGCCAGAGATTTTCCAGGACAGCACTGAATTTGCTCGGGTGGAACAGACTGGGTCTACACCATGCAGTAAGAGTTTGTGTGAGCAATCCGTTTACCATCTGTGTAACCCAGTTGGTAAGGGGTTAAGTCAGCTGGCCAAAGCTGAAGGTACACAGCTGAGTGTGTCAGCGCACCAGGAGCAAGGTGGTGATGGTGTATTGCAGCCTGCCTTGTTTGATGAAGCATTAGCCAAGAGTAAAAGCATGTTGTCAAAATGTGATTTATATAGAAATGACAAAGGTACTGTTTGTGCTGCAGAATCCCAGGTGCCTCCTAGAGCAGATGATGAGGTACTGCTGAGCCCTCATAATGGAAGCACAATGGATTGGGACAGTTGGGCCAAACAATTACTAGCCATGTTAGACAAGGCTATATTAAGTGACAGGGGTTTGAGTACAACAACTGCTATGCCAGACAGGGAGATTGCAGAGTGACCGATGGTTGAGGGTGCGATGGTCCCTGCAAGGGTTGTTTCCCTCCAGTCAGAAGGACCAGATCAGGACGCATGCATGGCAGATGTGGTGGTCACAGCCCAGCAGCTAAATGTCAAGTGTCAAGGTGACAATGTAATGAATGTTGACTTGCAGAGGCTTATTAGTGAGTTAGAGGGCACGAGTGGGAGACATGCGTCTGACAGTGGTTCAGAGGAGTGTCAGGCTGTGATGGGTACTTCCAGTGAGGTGGAGGCTCCCTTAAATGTTGTGGCCCCTCAAGCTGCAGTGAATGAGCCCCTCCATGTTTCTAATAAGGGAAAGGTCCCCAAAAATGTTTTGCAGATTGATGTGGAGTGTGTAGAAATTAAAGATATGCTAGTGGAACTGATGAAAGCACATTCCTTGTATACCTGGGTGCCTCCACTACAGTCAGATGTGGTAGTGCTGCATGGTACCAAAGGGTGGAGCCAGGTAATGCAAGCTGTGCTGGGCAACATTAATCACCAGTGGAACGGGGTGGTACGGTGCTTATTAATAGTCTGGCAAGTGATCTCACAGTTCCCTGTGAGGGTGCTTCCGGATACAGTTCAGTACGGAAGGCACTCTGGGGGGCTGCTGGAGACATCGGAGGTCTCTCCGCCTTTTGTGGTGATGGACATCTCTGCTAGTGCGGTCCAAGGTGTGGCTGAGCAGGGTTTAGTAAATGGCGCGGATACTGCCTCACCCGCTAGACCTCCTAAGAAGGAGGGGCCAGATATGGACACGGCAAAAGCAGAGATTCTGTCTGTCACCTGCAGAGAGGTACAAGTTGGGGTACCCGGAGACGCTCTCAAATATAGTATGGAGAGGAACAAAAATTGTGACGTGGAACAGTGTGAGCTGGCAAAGATTGGTATTGCTAGAAATGGGTCATGCGTTGTTCAATGTCAGTTGTTAGGACAACTGCCCACAGAGATTTGGACAACAGGTGAAGTGAAGCCTTGTGAAGGTCTCATAGGGGATAGCTGCTCACCTGTGTGTTGTCCCTCCTTGAGCCTGGCCCTAACAAACCCCGAGCAAGAAAGAACTGACGGTATTGGTAATTGGAGAAATGGTGACTTATTGCTGAATGTTAATGTAAATAGTGGCTTGGATATGAAAAGTAATTTTTCCTTGGAATATGAGCATGATAAACAGATATTGAGCTCTGGGGAGTTGGTAGTCAAAGGTAACGGCAAAAGAGTTGGTAAGCCCAGGGACCCAAAAAGAAGAGGGAGAAGGCTGAGGATGGGAAAATGTAGGACCCTGTTAAGATCCAGGGTGGCACGTACCTGGAAGCGCACCCGAAAAAAGAGTTGGGCCTACGTGGCTGACAGCCAGCACAGAGGTGTCCCAACCATGATGGGTGCTGGTGTTCCTCCCTCCGGATCGAAACAAAGGGGGGGGGATATGTAATAGTGAGAGTCCCTGTCACTATGAAAATGGGGTTAAAGTGGACACAGGGTATGCACATTTGCTTGGTGCAAGGCCACAGAGCATAAATGTGGACTGGAGAAAACTGCTTTCGCAGCTTTCTCCAGGTTTTGGTATTCGGTCATGGGGCTCTATAGTTTGGAGATTCCATAGTGTCTTGGGTGGGACGGGATCTCCAACCCTGTGTCCAGATTTTGAGATCCACCAGCATATTGACTGGTCAGGTGTGTGTTGGGCTATTTGTAGACACCTGACCATAGTTCTGGGCTCCACCCTCCCGAGGAGTCCAGGCAAGCAAGGGAGAAGTGTGCATGTCTGCACAGGTCTGTCAGAGTAGACAGAGGGTCCAAGCCTGTGGGCTGGAAAAGGAAGCTGAAAAAGAGTGCTGAGGTACTGGGTGTACAGGAACTCTGTTATAGAGCCGAGAGGGCTGAAGCATAAGTCTGAGCAGCAGTGCTGCTAAAGAGAGCCAGGTGGCTTGGTATTTTTGATTGAACTTACATTGTTGCTGTGGAAAGCTGAAACCCCTGTGTGGGCAACTCTTCTGTTATCGGACATTTTCTTTCTTTAATAAAAGTGGGCCTACAAGCCCTTAAAACTGCATATCTGGCGTGGACTCAGCTCACTGGTAAGCTCTACCTTTTAAGCTAAACCAACCCCCGATGTTACACTATATCTATGTGTGTGTGTGTGTGTGTGTGTGTGTGTGTGTGTGTATATATATATATATATATATATATATATATATTTGCATTTTATAGTTGCCCCCCTACTTTTGTCCATGTGCCCCCCTAAATATAAAAGCTGGAGACACCACTGGGTATGGAAATTTAGATATCCACTTGCCAAACCGCAATACTTATATATACGTTGTGGCTTGCAAGTGGTTTGCCAAGATTATAGCTTCAGCCATGACTCCAGTATTTTTTTTTTTTTTTTTTTTTTTTTGTTCAGCCGGAGATTGGCTTTCTCACAAAAGTGGTCTGAGCGGCTACTTAGCTGCTGGATCGTTTTCAGAAGCAGCGGGAGGGCCCCCTATCCGGACGATCGCCGGTGTTTTTCTCGGGCTTACCGTGTTTACTGGCATGCCCAAAGAAACAATCCTGGCCATAGACGTTACCAGAGACCAGATCGTCTCTGATCGCCTCTATGACCTTGGAGGGCCTGAATGACATCATGACGTCACTTCTGGTCTAGGGTTGAAGTAAAGATTTTTTTTTTTTTTTAACCTCTTAAGGACCGCCCCACACAGATATACTGTGGCAGGGCGGCCCTCCTGCGTGAAATCACATACAGGTATGTGATTTCATGCAGTGGGTCTGGGGGGTCCGTGCGCCCGTGCCGCCGGCGACCCGCTCCTGCTGTGAGTGGACACAGCGGGAGCCAATCAGTGGCTGCCGGCACCCCACGATCGTTCATTTGAGAGGCAGAATGGCGGTCTGCCTATGTAAACAAGGCAGACCGCCGTTCTGTTAGGGAGGAAGATGGAGATCTTGTGTTTCTACTAAGCAGAAACACGGATCTCTGTGTTCCCCTCAGTCACAGCATTCCTCCCCCACAGTTATAAAGCACTCCCTAGGAGCACACTTAACCGTTTGATTGCCCCTGATGTTAGCCCCTTCCCTGCCAGTTTAATTAGTACAGTGACAGTGCATATTTTTTTTTTAGCACTGATCACTGTATTAGTGTCACCGGTCCCCAAAAAGTGTCAAAAGTGTCAGTTAGGTGTCTGATTTGTCAGCCGCAATATCGCAGTCCCTGATCGCCGCCATTACCAGTAAAAAATAAAATATAAATATAATATAAATGAAATATAAAATCAGTGTCAGTTAGGTGTCTGATTTGCCCACTGCAATGTTGCAGTCCTGCAAAAAAGTGCCGATCGTCACTATTACTAGTAAAAATGAAAAAAAAAAAAAATTTTTAAATTCATAAAAATATCCCCTAGTTTGTAGACAATTTAACTTTTGCGCAAACCAATCAATATACACTTATTGGGGTTTTTTTTTTTACCAAAAATATGTAGCAGAATACACATCGGCCTAAATTGATCCATTTTTTAAAATTTTTTTATTGGGTGTGTTTTATAGCAGAAAGTAAAAAAAAAATGTTTTCAAAAAGTCCCTTTTTGTTTATAGCACAAAAAATAAAACCGCTGAAGGTGATCAAATACCACCAATAGAAAGCTCTATTTGTGGGCGGAAAAAAAATGACATAAATTTTATTTGGGTACAGCGTCGCACGAACGCGCAATTGTCAGTTAAATTAACGCAGTGACGTATCACAAAAAAAAAAAATGGCCTGGTCATGAAGGGGGATAAAACCTTCCAGGGCTGAATCTTTTGCTTTCAGGGATAGAGGAGAGATTTGGCCGCTCACCGGTGTTTCTCAGACTTACTGTGTTTACCAACATACCCAAGAAACAATCCTGGCCATAGATGTTACCAGAGACCAGATCATCTCTTTTTTTTTCTTAATCGCCTTTCTGATCCTGGAGGACCAGAGCAACGTCATGACATCACTTCCTGTCTAGGGCGGAAATAAGCAATTTTTAAAAATGTTTTTTGATCTTTTGCTTATTGACCCCAGATGTCTCCATAAAGAGGACCTGTCATTCCTTTTTTGTATTAGAAGGCATGTTTACAATCCTTGTAATAGGAATAAAAGTGAGAAAAAAAGGGACAGTGTAAAAATAAAAAATAAAATAAATAGTAAAAAAATATATATATAAAGTGCCCCCATCCCCCTGTGCACACGTGCAGATGCGAACGCATATGTAACTCGCGTAACTAACGTAAGGGGTATTTGCACCACACCTGTGAGGTATCGCCGCAAACGTTTGAGCGAGAGCAATAATTTTAGTGCCAGACCTCCGCTGTAAATCTAAACGGGTAACCTCTAAAAAATTTTAAAGTGTCACCTATGGAGATTTTTAGGTATCGTAGTTTGTCGCCATTCCACGAGCGTGTGTGATTTTAAAGCGTGACATGTTAGGTATCTATTTACTCGGTGTAACATCATCATTTTATATGTTACCAAGAATTGGGTTATACAGTATATTGTGTGTTTTTTTTTTGTTTTTTTTTTTTTTAAATCCAAATAAAAGTGTTTTTTTTTTTTTTTTTTGAAAAATTGCTTTTGAAAAATTGCTGCGCAAATACTGTGTGACATAAAAAATTGCAACGATCACCATTTTATTCTCTAGGCTAGGGTCTCTACTAAAATATATATATATAATGTTCAGGATTCTAAGTAACTTTCTAGCAAAAAAATACAGATTTTTACTTTTAAACAAAAGGTGCCAAAAAAAGCCTGGCATATCTTCAAGTGGATAATCATTCCCTTCACACTTCCCGAGTGATAAATCAGAGGACCTTTCTGCCGTAGTCACTTAACGAGCCTCCGAGAACGCCAGTAAGCAGGAATTGACATGTATAGGGGAGAATTCTTTACACCGACATTCTACTAGCCCCCCCCCCCCCCCCCCCCCCGTAGACAAAGTAGCAATGCTTATCTTATTTTGTAATATTTGTGTAACATGACAAAATGTGGAAAATTTCATATTTTTTTTTACCAAAGCTAAGTTATACAAGAGTTTGTGTATCAACTATATATGTTAGATCATCTTTTAACAAAAGTGGAGTTACCCTTAAATCTATAGTCCAACATGTGACAAAATGCGTTGGGTGGAGCTACGGATGAATGACGTTATCATGCTGTGAATCGCGGCCCTCTTGCTGGTGCTATTTGGATTGTTGTGATATGCGTGTTTTACCTTTATTCTATGTGAGTGTATACTGTTTTAAATAAATGTGTATTGTTTTTATACTACTCCATGAGGCGGCTCTTTTCCCTTTTTTTATGATTTATATGATACTCTTGCTTGTGGAACAACAATCAAAAGCATATTTTATAGATACAAGGAAGCTCGAGTTTAAGCTCCTCCCACTGCCAATAGTTTGGCTGCACCCACGTTTGCCACGTTGCACTATGCGCATCTCAAGTGACTTCCTTCCTCAGGTGTCCCTCATTCTGAAGTTCGAAAGTTGGGAGGTATGCACTTATACCTACAGGTAAGCCTATAATAAAGCTTACCTGTAGGTACTGTGAATATCTCCTAAACTTGCACAATTTAGGAGACTTTCAGAGTGCATGCAGCCGGTTGACGTCACCGGGGCATGCTCTCTGAAGGTCCGGCATACAGTACCGGACCTTCAGAGCCTGTGCCGTAAATGGCAGTTTACATACCCTGGTGAATTTGGCCTGATAACATGCACACAAGTTGACACAAAAGGGTTTGAATGGCTATTAAAGGTAACCATCCTCACCTGTGATCTGTTTGCTTGTAATTAGTATGTGTGTGTATAAAAAGTCAATGCGTTTCTGGACTCCTGATAGACCCTTGCATCTTTCATCTAGTGCTGCACTGATGTTTCTGGATTCTGAGTCATGGGGAAAGCAAAAGAATTGTCAAAGGATCCGTGGGAAAAGGTAGTTAAACTGTATAAAACAGGAAAGGGATATAAAAAGATATCCATGGAATTGAGAATGCCAATCGGCAGTGTTCAAACTCTAATCAAGAAGTGGAAAATGAGGGGTTCTGTTGAAACCAAACCACGGTCAGGTAGACCAACTAGAATTTCAGCCACAACTGCCAGGAAAATTGTTCGGGATGCAAAGAAAACCCCACAAATAACTTCAGGTGAAATACAGGACTCTCTGAAAACATGTGGTGTGGCTGTTTCAAGATGCACAAAAAGGAGGCACTTGAAGAAAGATGGGCTGCATGGTCGAGTCGCCAGAAGAAAGCCACTACTGCGCAAATGTCACAAAGTATCCCGCTTACAATACGCCAAACAGCACAGAGACAAGCCTCAAACCTTCTGGCACAAAGTCATTTGGAGTGATGAGACCAAAATTGAGCTTTTTGGCCACAACCATAAATGCTACATTTGGAGAGGAGTCAACAAGGCCTATGATGAAAGGTCCACCATCCCTACTGTGAAACACGGGGTGGATCGCTGATGTTTTGAGGATGTGTGAGCTACAAAAGGCAAAGGAAATTTGGTCAAATTTGATGGCAAGATGCATGCAGTATGTTATCAAAAAATACTGGAGGAACATTTGCATTCATCAGCCAGGAAGCTGAGCATGGGACGTACTTGGACATTCCAACAAGACAATGATCCAAAACACAAGGCCAAGTCGACCTGTCATTGGCTACAGCAGAATAAAGTGAAGGTTCTGGAGTGGCCATCTCAGTCTCCTGACCTCAATATCATTGAGCCCCTCTGGGGAGATCTCATAACGTGCCGTTCATGGAAGACAGCCCAGAAATTTACAGGAACTGGAGGCTTTTTGCCAAGAGGAATGGGCAGCTTTACTATCTGTGAAGATAAAGAGCCTCATCCACAAATACCACAAAAGACTTCAAGCTGTCATTGATGTTAAAGGGGGCAATACACGGTATTAAGAACTGGGGGTATGTAAACGTTTGATCAGGGTCATTTGGGTAGTTTCTGTTGCCATTATGATTTAAAAAGAGTAAACACCAGTCGATTGATAATAAATGGCTTCAGCCAAACACTAACCATGAGTGAAAGAAAAGTTTTTGTGTTATCATTTATATTCTCTGAAAAATGGCCAAGAAATCATCAATTCTGCCAGGGTATGTAAACTTATGAATATCCCATAGTTTGTAGGCGCTATAATTTTCAGACAAACCAATCAATATACATTTATTGGGATTTTTTTTTTACCAAAGACATGGAGCAGAATAATAAAAAAAATATATATATAAAACAGAAAGTAGCAATTATATCATGGGAAGAAGGCTGCCCCACCCTTGATACACTAGACAAAAAGATATCTTTCCTGGGACTTTGTTGCAGTAAAAGAAAAGACACAATTACAAATTGGTGTATAAAATGTAAAAAAAAAACTTTTATTGCACAGGTTTAAAATTGGCTGGTCTAGACACTTCACGTCCTGATCTTATACCAGTCTTACAATATAAATATACTGCAGGGATACCTGAAATTATTAAAATAAAATTGCATATCCACCAAGTCAACCCAACGCTTTTCAACTTATACAAAGTCTTCATCATAAAGAAGTGGAAGCAATCCTACTAGACATGTGCACTGCCAAAAAATGCGTTCATTATTGTTTCATTAGTTTTTTTTATTTTTCGTGAATTCGAAACATTTGTAAATTCGAAAAAAATTCGAACATTCGTAAATCTGAAAATTTGGAAATTCGGAATTCGAAAATTTGAAAATTCGACAATTTGGATATTCGGAGATTCGAAAATTCGGAAATTGGAAAATTGGAAAATAAGAAAGGAAAATCCAAAAATTTGAAAGATCGAAAATCCCAAAAATTCAAAATAACTAGCTAACTAACTAATAATAACTAAATTAAATTATAGGTATTGGAATTTCTTTTCAAATGTGGCTGTTAGTGAACCTAACGAATATGAATTTATCTGAAGTTACAAATTATCCGAAATAAAGAATGCCGCATCTAAACAAATATAACAGAACAAAATAATAATAATAATAAATAATAATAATAATAATACGTTTTTATTATTATTGTTATTTATTATTATTAATTTGTTGCGTTCCATTCGTTTAGATATGGCATTTGTTATTACGGATAATTCATAACTTTGGATAAATTCATATTTGTTACGTTCACTAACAGCCAAACTTGAAAGGTAATTCCAATACCTATAATTTAATAGGTATAATTTAAATTCGAATTTAGAAATTTCCGAATTTTTGGATTTCTGAAATTTAGAACTTTCGGATTTTCGAGTTTCTGAATCTTCAAATTTCCGAATTTAGAAATTCCGAATATCCTATTTTTCGAATTTACGATATTTAGAATTTTAGAATTTACAAAATTCCGAATTTTCGGATTTTCTAATTTCAGAATTTTCGAATTTCAGAATTTTCGAATTTCGAATTTCTGAATATTCTATTTTTCGAATTTGGAATTTACGAATTTTTCAATTTCCCAATTTCCGAAACTTCGAATTTTCAAATTTCCAGATTTTTTACATTTACGAATTTTTGAATCTTTAAAAAACGAATTTGGAACTAAACGAATTGCACGTGTCTAAATACTACGTTCATCAAAAAAGCAAAAGAAAATACATAATTGTAGGAATGGTATAAGAACAGGACATGAAGTGTCTAGACCAGCCAATTTTAAACCTGTTGTTCAATAAAAGTTTTTTTTTTTACATTTTATACACCAATTTGTAATTTATACACCAATTTGTAATTTATACACCAATTTGTAATTGTTTGATTTCTATTGCTGCAACAAAGTCCCATGGGAGATATCTTTTGTCAAATAAATAAATCTATCACATAGTTTGTAGACACTATAATTTTTTGCGCAAACCAATCAATATACGCTTACTGGGATTTTTTTTCTACCAAAAACATGTAGCAGAATACATATTGTCCTAAATTCATGAATACATTTGTTTTTTTACATTTTTTTTATTGGATGTTTTATAGCAAAAAGTAAAAAAATATATATCCATTTTTTTTTTTCAAAATCGTCTGTATTTTATTTTTTATAGCGCAAAAAAACCCCCCAAAAAAAAACACAGCAGAGGTGATCAAACACCACCAAAATAAAGCTCTATTTGTGGGGGGGGGGAAAGGACACCAATTTTATTTGGGTACAGCGTCGCACACGACCGCGCAATTATCAGTTAAAGTAGCGCAGGGCCATATTGCAAAAAATGACCTGGTCATGAAGGTGGGGGTAAATCTTCAAGGGGGCTGAAGTGTCCACTTCCAGCCCAAGAACGTCATATGACGTCCTTGACTTTCAGTGGGAATATCTGAATGATGGGTGCAGCTAGAGGCATCATTCGGATATCTTTGTTTTTAGCGGGCGATTCTGTGCACCACAAGAATGATCATAGCGGCAGTTCTGCCGCTTGATCGTTCTTACAGGCAACGAGAGGGGACATTCCCCCCCCTCCCGCCGCCATCCGGTGCTTCTCCGGGCTCTCCTGTGCCATCGGGGACCCGGAGAAAGAATCGGCCACCACCAGATGATGACCATGGAGATTTCCGGTGACCACCAGTCATCTCTATGACCGTCGGAGGCCCTGGCGCGACGTTGTGACGTCACGTCCGGGCCGCAGATGCAAAAAAAGCTGCAATCGCGGTTGGTAAGCATGAGATCGTGGATTTTTTTTCTCCCCCTATCTCATGCTTTCCAGCCTGGAGGAAAGAGGTGTGGTCTTATTGACCCCGCATCTCTCCATAAAGAGGACCTGTCACGAATGATTCCTATTACAAGGGATGTTTATAAAAGTGATCAAAAAAAAATGTAAAAAAAAATGTAAAAGAAAGTGTAAAAATAAAAATAAAGTAATATAAAAAATAAAATTAAAAAAAATAATTTAAAACACCCTAGTCCCCAGTAGCTCGCACTCAGAAGCGAATGCACATGAAAGTCCAACCCATATATGTAAACGCTGTTCAAACCACACATGTGAGGTATCGCCGCGTGCGTTAGAGCACGAGCAACAATTCTAGCACTAAACCTCCTCTGTAACTCTAAACATGTAACCTGTAAAAAATTTTAAAGCGTCGTCTATGGAGATTTTTAAGTACCGAAGTTTGGCGTCATTCCACGAGTGTGCGCAATTTTAAAGCGTGACATGTATCTATTTACTCTGCATAACATCATCTTTCACATTATACAAAAAAATTGGGCTAACTTTACTGTTTTGTTATTTTTTTTTAAATCATGAAACTGAGTTTGAAAAATTGTTGCGCAAATACCGTGCGAGATAAAAAGTTACAACGACCGCCATTTAATTCCCTAGGCAGTTTGCTTACAAAAAAAAAAAAAAAAATTATATATAAATTTTTTTTTTTTTGTAAGCAAACTGCCTAGGGAATTAAATGGCGGTCGTTGTAACTTTTTATCTCGCACAGTATTTGGGGGGGTTCTGAGTAATTTTCTAGCAAAAAAAAATGATTTTTACATGTAGGAGAGGAGTGCCAGAATCGGCGCCTGTATGGAAGTGGTTAAATGGAGTTGTAAAAAAAAGGACTTACTAGAATGGCGCTTTGTCTTTTGTACTGCAATATAAATAAGGATCCATATATCTCGACGGCCACAGACTTGGTGAGAGCCATGCATTCATCTCCCGATCTTTCATTGCTGAGATATACGGCAAAAGGCTCCAAGCTGGGATTGGGTAGGGCAGACGCGCTGAGCGTGTAGACGCAGTTGCCCCCAAAGTCGTAGCTTACGCCATCCAAGGTCTTAAAATGCGAGCTTCCAGATATGTAACACTGTTTTGAGTCGGGTTTCTTTGGCTGTATTGGAACATCTTTCTGGGGCTTTTCTGGAACAGTTTTCGTTGGCTGTATTGGAACGGTTCCCGTTGGCGGTGTTGGAGCAGGTTCCTTCACCTTGCAGCCTGGTTGTCCATTGCTAATTGTGCAGTATTGATTTGGAAGACAAGAAAACGGTTGGCATATTACATTTTCTGTACTGGAACATGTGCAACTTTGGTTACATCCCTGGGTGATGAAGGTCTCTCCCAGCTTGTAATAACGTCCTAGGTAACTGCAGCCGCACTTATCCGGAGTAACGCAATCTTCACCACTAAGGATATAGCCATCATTGCAAATGCAACCCTTGGCGCATCGAGTGCTGCACCCCATCGGGGGGGCAAACGAATCACAAGTTGGCTGACAACCATAAGCACATATACTGTAGTTGCTATTTGCTGGGCACTGTACATCTACGGATGACAAAGAAGAAAAAAAATTCAACTTCCAAAGCTTATCGTGAATGCAAAAAATACATGTTGTAACCCTTTCTCTCCCAAAAAAAAAACAAAAAAAAAAAACAACAATTAAAAGCGCTGACCAGGCCTTTTCTGGAACTTTTTGTTTACAAGTTTATTAAATTGGTATTTTGGTATAATTGGTAATAGAAAATGAATTATGTTTATAGTGCAAAAAATAAAAACCACAGAGGTGATCAAATACCACCAAAAGAACGCTCTATTTGTGAGGGTGGAAAAAAAAGGACGCAAATTTAGTTTTGGGAACAGCGTCACACGACGCTGTAAAAAGTGCTCTGGTCAGGAAGGGGGGGGGGGGTAAATCTTCCCTGGGCTGAAGCGGTTAAAGTGGCGGCCTATGGAGATTTTTAGGTACCGTATTTTGTCACCATTCCACTGGCGTGTGCGCAAATTTGAAAGCATGACATGTTAGGTATCTATTTACTCGACGTAACAACGTCTTTCACGTTATACAAAAAAAATTGGGCTAATTCTACTGTTTTTTTTTTTTTTTTTAATCCATGAAAAAAAAAGAACTTCCTAAAAAATTGCGTTTGAAAGACCGCTGTGCAAATAATGTGTGACATAAAATATTGCAACAATTGCTATTTTATTCTCTAGGGCAGTGATGGTGAAATTCTGCACCGCCCGATGTTTTGGAACTACATTTCCCATGACGCTCGTGTACTCTGCAGTGTAGTTGAGCATCATGGGAAATGTAGTTCCAAAACATCTGGGGTGCCAAGGTTCGCCATCACTGCCCTAGAGAATAAAATAGCAATTGTTGCAATATTTTATGTCACACGTTATTTGCACAGCGGTCTTTCAAACGCAATTTTTAGGAAGTTTTTTTTTTTTTTTTTATTAATTTCCCCAAAAAAAACGGTAGAATTAGCCCAATTTTTTTTGTATAACATGAAAGATGTTGTTACGTCGAGTAAATAGATACCTAACATGTCGTGCTTTCAAATTTGCGCACACGCCCGTGGAATGGTGACAAAATATGGTACCTAAAAATCTCCATAGGCCGACACTTTAACCGCTTCAGCCCTGGGAAGATTTTACCCCCCTTCCTGACCAGAGCACTTTTTACAATTTGGCACCGGGACGCTTTAACTGACAATTGCGCGGTCGTGCGCCGCTGTTCCCAAAACGAAATTTGCGTCCTTTTTTCCCCCCACAAATAGAGCTTTCTTTTGGTGGCATTTGATCACCTCCGTGGTTTTTATTTTTTGCACTATGAACAAAAGAACAGCGACAGTTTAAAAAAAAAAAAAAAACAATATCTTTGACTTTTTGCTATAAAAAAATATCCCACATTTAAAAAAAAAAAAAAAAAATTCTCAGTTTAGGCTGATTCTTCTACATATTTTTGGTAAAAAAAAAATCGCAATAAGCGTATATTGATTGGTTTGCGCAAATGTTATAGCGTCTACAAAATAGGGGATAGATTTATGGCATTTTTATTATAATTTTTTTTTTATTAGTAATGACGGCGATCTTTTTATCGTGACTGCGACATTATGGCGGACACATCGGACGCTTTTGACACTATTTTGGGACCATTGACAATTATACAGCGATCAGTGCTATAAAAATGCATTGATTATTGTAAAAATGTCACTGGCAGGGAAGGGGTTAACACTAGGGGGCAATCAAGGGGTTAACTTTGTTCCCACTCTGTGGTCTAACTGTGGAGGGGATGGTACTGCTAGGGGAAGAGAGAGATCGGTGTTCATACTTTGTATGAACACACAATTAGTCTCTTCTCCCCTCCCCTCCCCTCCCGGTTCTCATTGTGTCACGAGCGATCACAGGAGCCCGGCGGTCATCGCGCCCCCCCGTGCACTCGGTGTAGGCTCCGGCGGCGCGCGCACACCCCTAGTGGCCACAGGGCAAAGCGACGTAACATAACGTTGTTTCGCCCATCCGTGCCATTCTGCCGCGGTAAAACTGCGGTGGCTGGTCGGCAAGTGGTTAAAAAAATGTACAGGCTCCCAGTTTAGAGTTACAGAGGAGATCTAGAGCTAAAATTATTGCTCTCACTCTGACGATCGTGGTGGCGATGCCTCAAATGTGTGGTGCGAACACCGTTGACATATGCACGCGAGCACGGAGGGATGGGGGCATTTACATTTTTTTTAAATTTCTTATTTATTTTCTTTTCTTTTTGTACACTGTCCCTTTATTTTTATTTTTTTATCACTTTTATTCCTATTGCAAAGAATGTAATCATCCCTTGTAATAGAAATAAGGATGACAGGTTGTAAGAGTCCAGCGGTTACTACGCATGCATCAATAGCGCGTTGCCGCAAGAGGAAACCCGTGCCCACTGAGCATGCACCAAAGACACCTCAGGGCGTCAACCCACACCTGCGCAGAAGACCTGATGGAGAAAGGTGGGAAAATGCCCAGGAGGCGCACAAGAAGTGACCTCAACCTGATGGAAAAAGGTGGGAAAATGCCCAGGAGGCGCACAGGAATTGACCTCAAACTTCCCTATATAAGTCCAGCCCATACACTGCCAAATTGCTGGATTATCTTCAGTCCCCCCTTGTTCCTGTGCTAGTGTGTGATCTGTCTGATGCTGTTGTGACCTGGAAACGTATTTGAATAAGTCTTGATTGCTGCTTGCCATTGACCTCAGATTTGTACCTTGACCATTCTACTACTTTGTACTTTGTACCAGCTGCCAGACTGGAACCGACCCCGGCTTGGATCTCGACCATTGTTCTTCTGATTAACCCTGTCAGACTTCCACGTACCTGACTGATGAGCCCAATAGAGCAGAGGAAGGTCTCCCTTACATGTCTGACTCGGGGCCCCTGGTAGTATGGACAGGAGGCACTGGAGTGCAGAGTTATATGAGAGCCTGGCGGGTGGTAGCAGAAGAGACGGCTCTGGATCCAGGTGCAGGAGGTCTGGTGAACACTTGACAGCAGGCAGGCAGACCAGTACACAGGCAGCAGATGCGGAGCAGAAGTGGAGCAAGCAGGTCGGGTCACAGGCAGGGTTGGCAACAGGCGGGCAACGAAGTACAGAGGAGCAGGCAGGTTAAGAGTCAAGGCAGGCCGAGGTCAGGTGCAGGCAGAAGACAAGAATAATCCAAGGGGCAAGCCGGGTAGTCAGGAGATTAAGCGTTCAAACAGAGTAACAGGAGCAAGGACACAGGGAGCTGCAGATCAGACAGCACCGAGCAAAGTGCACTGACAGTTCAAATAGGCCGGTTGGCGCCAAACGCTGCACGCACGTGCACACCGATGCGCAAAGGCGCACGCACACACGTGCCCGTACACCGGCGCGCACAGGAACGCGCGTGCCAGCGCACACCGGCACACACCGGCACACACCGGCACGCACCAGAGCGCCCAGCGCTGCGTCCATTATGGGGACTTCTCTGACAAACCCTTTTATACTTAGTTGCCAAACTGGACTTGACCTCGGCTCGGATCTCTGACTAAGGCTTGCACGGTGCTCCGCACCTTTGGCACCCGTGCCACTCGGTGTCCACCAAGTCTCTGTCTCCATCTCTAGAGGCTTCAAGGACCCGAGGTGCAAGGGAGGCCTCCCCACTACTTCGATCTCACCTCAGGTACATGGCCCTCATGACAGAATAATCCAGCCATGTCTGAGGGGAGTGCTTCCACATTCGAGGCCCTGTTCCAACAAGTGGCCTCTGTGTCTCAGGCCCTGACGTCCATACTTTCAACTGGAAGGTTGGCTGACTGCAATGGCCAATACCTCAGTTCTGAGCCCTGCGGAACCACCTGGTATGGCTATGGAGCAGCCCATCTCTACTCCAGCTCCTGAACCACGGTTTCCTATGCTTGTTTTTTACAACCATTGTGTAAGTGCAATCTTACTCTTTATTAAATAAAGTCGTGGTTTTTATGCTATGTGGAGCTTTTATTTCTTTTATGGGGAGCCATCTTATTCTATTCGCTGTGTGTGACGGAGCGAGTTCCGGGCCCCGGATGACAACAAGTGTCTGCTGTTCTAGATCCCTGGCTGGGGTTGCAGCCATCCGTTCCATAGGTCTCCTATAATCTAGAGACCAACTCTATTTGGTAAGAGGCAGTTGTTTTAAACGGTGGAGGTCTGCCCATGCACCTGTGTCACTTCAGCAAGTCTGTCTCTGCACTTCTCCTAGCACTGGGGGATATCTACTTGCCTGTTTTCCACAATATGCAAGAACTTCAATAATTACTGTTTTTCTGGACTTGGATTTTTTATGGACTTTTTTAGTTTGGTTATAATTTATATTGCTTTATTTTTTGCTTTTCACAGGGTATATGTTCAGTATCTTCACAATATTTCTTTACATTGTTGCACGTGGTAATAGTGTTCTGGAAATTAATTTTTGCCGTTCACATTCAACTATGTTAATTTATTTCACTATTTATTTTTCACATAGAAAATAGTCCTTTTTGTATATCATTTATTCTATATCATTTATTCCATCTCATCGTGGAGTTTATATACATTGGGTATTGTTTCAATTATATTTTTTATTCATATTTACCTTTTATCACTTTAGGCACTAGATTGTTGCTATTCTCAAATAATCTTTTTTAGCGCGACTTTTTTTAATTACATTAGATTCACGGTTTACTACCTTTAGTCGCAGCTTTTCTTATTGTGTTAGCGCAGTATTTTTTTTAACCTTATAGTTTCCTATGCCGGAATGCTTTTCATGGGTTCATCACAAGTTCTGGGCTTTCAGGAACGCCTGTTGGCTATACTTTACCTTACAGCCTAGGGCCTTCTCTTCAGAGGATACAAAGGTCGGGTTCGTAGTAGCCTTACTTACAGAAGAACCTCAAGCATGGGCTCATCAGCTATTGGAAAGGGAGAGTCCTATACTGCACTCACTGTCTTCTTTCTTCGATGCCATGGCAATGCTCTATTATGACCCACAACGAACCACCATGGCTGAAACAGTGTTGACCTCTCTACAACAGGGGAAATGCCCTGTTGAGAACTACATAACAGAATTCTGCAAGTGGGCTGCAGACACTGCATGGAACAATGCTGGCTTGCGCCATCAGTTTCACTTGGGCCTGTCCGAGCCCCTCAAAGATGAATTAGCAAGAGTGGGGCTCCCTGATACATTGGAACCTACAATTCAGTTGGCTATCCAGACTGAGAGAACATCGCAGGGAACGATCCGGTATGGCCCGTCCCACATGGATGCTCCCACGAGTACCCATGGCTCCACACCTGAGAACCCTTGAGACCCACACATCAACCCCAATTCATGACGCAGAACTGATGCAACTTGGCTTAGTTCGTGCACCCCTTGCACACGAAGAGTGACAACGCCGTCGCCTGGACAATCTATGCCTGTATTGTGGTGGAGTGGGTCACTTTCTTCAGGGATTAGGCCGAGTAAGTGAATCGAACCCCCATCTGTTTGGCCATACGTTGTTAAATCCTCGCATCTCACTCTCTGCCTCTCTTTGCAGACAATCCGAGTAGCAGCCATTATTGACTCTGGGGCTTACAGCAGCTTTATTGACATCGAATCATGGAATCCCACTATGCAAGAAGCCCCAGCCATTTACCGTTCATCTGGCAGATGGCTCCACACCAACCTTGGTCCAATAATGAGACCACCCTCATACTGGCCACCACTGAAGCAGACCATCGGGAATATCTTGGGCTGGACGTGATTTCTTCCCCCATTTTTCTTATTATTTTGGGGTTACCGTGGCCTCGACAGCCCCAGCCACAGATTGGTTGGTCCACTGAAGTTGTGTCTTTCGGCTCACTCTATTGCTTACACCACTGTTTCCCACAATGAGCCTGTTTGAGGTTTTAACCCCTTTCCACAGATGACAACACTCTTTTCCCCCAGATTAACTTCGGCTCACTCTATTGCTTACACCACTGTTTCCCACAATGAGCCTGTTTGAGGTTTTAACCCCTTTCCACAGATGACAACACTCTTTTTCCCCCAGGTTAACAGAGACTTCCTGGACGTCTTCAACAAGAAGGGGGCTGAATCCCTACTGCCTCACCGGCCGTATGATTGACTCATTGAGCTTCTTCCTGGTTCTGTAATACCATTTGGGAGGATCTTCCCACTCTCTGAGCCTGAATTAGAAGTCCTCCGAAAATACATTGATGACAATCTTAGGAAGGGGTTCATCCGGCCCTCTACCTCTCCTGCTGGTGCTGGACTCTTCTTTGTGGAAAACAAGGACCATTCTTTAAGACCAGGTATCGACTACAGAGAATTGAACAGTATCACAATCAAGAATTGATACCCGTTGCCTCTAGTCCCTGAGCTCATTCAGAGGTTCCGCACTGCCAAGGTCTTCTCAAAATTGGACCTACGGGGGGGCCTACAATTTAATACGGATAAGAGAGGGCAATGAAAACGGCCTTTCGTGCTAGGTTTGGCTATTTTGAGTATCTGGTCAGGCCATTTGGGCTGTGTAACGCCCAGCAACTTTCCAACACTTGGTGAACGACATCTTTTGGAATTTTCTTGACCTCTTCATGATAGTGTACTTAGATGACATCCTTGTTTTTTCACCTTCCCTCGAGGCACATCACATCCATATGCGAAAAGTCCTTTTTTGCCTCCAAGCCCATAAACTCTTCGCCAAGCATGAAAAATGTGAGTTTGAGAAAGATACCATACAATTCCTTGGCCTCATTATTTTGACTTCTGGCATATCCATGGACCCCCAGAAGGTATCTGCGGTTCTTGAATGGCCAGTATCTTCGGACCGTAAGAGCATCCAGAGGTTCGTGGGATTCGCCAATTTTTATAGAAGATTCATCAAAGGCTTCTCATCAATAATTTCACCTATCACACAACTCACCCAGCAAAACAGCCGTTTCCTGTGGTCCCCCTCAGCACAATCAGCTTCCGACAAACTCAAGAAGCAATTCACCTCTGCCCTAGTTCTTCGTCATCACGACCCAGCCCTGCCTTATGTGTTGGAAGTCGATGCTTCAGAGATTACGGTTGGGGCAGTCCTTTCTCAGCGCCATTAAACCACAGCCATGTTGCATCCTGTTGCCTTCTTTTCCAGGAAGTTGTCCACAGCAAAAGGAACTATGATGTAGGGGACCAGGAACTTCTTGCTATTAAACTAGCCCTGGAAGAATGGCAATATCTATTGGAAGGAGCCTCGCACCCTATATTTATATGTTCAGGATTAAACTGGCCTCCTCTCTAGACCAACAACCTTCAGGAGAACATCTGCAAGAAAAGGAGGGACTTTTCTTCCATGACCATGCTGTGTCTCTGCCCCTTCAACTGAGAGTTCCTGTGCTCAAACTCTGAAATGACAACAAGTTAGCAGCAGGGCATTTCGGGGTGACCAAAACCACCAATCTGCTTTTGCGAACCTTTTGGTGGCCTACCCTCAAGACAGACTGCCATGCTTACGTCAATTCCTGCCGGTATGCATTCACAGCAAAACGGAAAAGAATAAATCATGGGGTCTCCTACGCCCCCTGCCTGTTCCCTCCCGACCCTGGGAACAGATCAGCATGGATTACATAGTGGAGCTACCACCCTCTGATGGGTTTACATCCATATTTGTTGTTGTGGACCACCTTAAAAAAATGGCTCATTTTATTCCTATGATTGGCACTCCTTTCGCCCCAGAAACAGCTCAGGCTTTTATTAAGGAGATCATACGCCTCCACCCCTGGAGGGGTTATGGCCCTGAAGAGAATTCCTGGGAACCCGAGTCGCATATCCAGATGTTCTCCGGTGGTTCTTTCAGTGAGCTTCATCCCAGATGGGTATCTGGGGGCCGCCCCTTCGGGGGGGGGCTCTGTAAGAGTCCAGGGCTTACTACGCATGCACCAATAGCGTGTTGCCACAAAAGGAAATCCATGCCAACTGAGCATGCACCAAAGGCGCCTCAGTGCATCAACCCGCACCTGCACAGAAGACCTGATGGAAAAAGGCAGGAAAATACCCCAGAGGCACACAGGAAGTGACCTCAACCTAATGGAAAAAGGCATGAAAATGCCCAGGAGGCGCACAGGAAGTGACCTCAACCTGACAGAAAAAGGCGAGAAAATGCCCAGGAGGCGCATAGGAAGTGACCTCAAAATTCCCTGTTCCACGAGAAATGCTATGTGCCAGGCTTTGTGAGAAATGTTATATGCCAGGCTTTGTGAGAAATGCTATATGCTAGGCTTTGTGAGAAATGCTATATACCAGGCTTTGTGAGAAATGTTTATATACCAGGCTTTGTGAGAAATGCTATATACCAGGCTTTGTGAGAAATGTTATATACCAGACTTTGTGAGAAATGCTATATGCCAGGCTTTGTGAGACATGCTATATGCCAGGCTTTGTGAGACATGCTATATACCATGATCTGTGAGGCTGAACTGTATACTCTGTCCTGTGATGCTGAGCTGTATACTCCTGACACTATGAGTGGAAGCAAGTTGAATACAGGGGACGGAGTGGGTGGATTCTATAAGGGGTGTGGCTTATAATTGGGAGGGGCCAAACAGAAAGGGGCGTGGTCTGGCGCCTCCTCATCCTAAAACTTCACCAGCCGCCACTGGTTTGAACAGCATTTACATATGTGGGCGGGACTTACGTGTGCTTTCGCTTCTGAGCGCGAGGTAGCGGGGACAGGGGTGTTTTAAATTTTTTTTTTTTATTTTACTTTATTTTTTATTATTTTTACACTTTCTTTTACATTTTTTTGTATCACTTTTATTCCTATTACAAGGAATGTAAACATCCCTTGTAATAGGAATTGTTCGTGACAGGTCCTCTTTATGGAGAGATGCGGGGTCAATAAGACTCCACATCTCTCCTCCAGGCTGGAAAGCATGAGATTGAGATGGGGAAAAAATCCACAATCTCTTGGTTACCAGCTGCGATCGCTGCTTTGTATACATCCGCGGCCCGGACGTGACGTCATAACGTCGCACCCGGGCCTCCGACGGTCATAGAGGTGACTGGTGACCATCTGGTCACTGTAAATCTCTATGGTCGTCATCCGTCGGCGGCCGATTCTTTCTCCCCGATGGCACGGGAGAGCCCGGAGAAGCACCGGATGGCGGCGGGAAGGGGGATGTCCACTCCCGTCGCCTGTAAGAATGATCAAGCGGTGGAACTGCCACTATGACCATTCTTATGGAACACAGAATCACCAGCTGAAAACAAGGATATCTGATTGATGCCTGTAGCTGCAGGCATCATTCAGATATTCCCACTGAAAGTCAAAGACGTCATATGACCTCTTTGGGCGGGATATGGTTAAGTAACCAAGGAGTCTTCAGGAAGGGAGAAGAGGAGGAGGGGTTTTCTCAGCTAAGCACACTCTCCTGCATGCATGCTTGAGCATATGGGCATATGGACTCCAGGAATAAATGCTACATGAATCATTTGCCCTTACTCAAGATGGCCAGGTTGAAAGGCTAGGGGGGTGTTTTTTTGCAAAGTGATTTTCCAATAAAATAAAGCATGGGAACGTGGATGGGTGGGGTGGGGGTTTGCTTCGAATATTAAAAATTAATCAAATAGTGTTTTTGGTTTGTGGTACTTAAATGCGCTTTAAGACCTGCAAACCCAAACACAGTCATCTTCTGCTCTTCAAGTCCAATGTGAGACTGCCAGTCTCAGTATATCCTTTCTGGAACCCGATTTGTAGATGAAAGAAATACTCTTTAGAGGCACAGGCTGCATTATTTTAAAGTCTAGGTCAGCCTTTCTCAACCTTTTCAACACAGAGGGAACCCTTGAAATAGTTCACCACTCTCTGGGAACCCCTGCTAAAAATTAGAAATCTACAACTCATGATACCTTAGTGTGATGGTCAGTGGGAAGAATGGTCCTTACACTTGTGGTCATTGGGAAGAATTTCCTCCTTACAGATAGCTAAAAAAATCAACGGTGTCGGTGGGAACTTATCCGAGAGGCAGAAATGGCCCAATGCTGAAGGAACCCCTAGCAACCTCTGGAGGAACCCTGGTTGAGAATCATTGGTCTAGGTACTAGTGGCTAAGGTGAGGTCTAGGGAACTCTCGTCTGTTGATGATAAGCAGAGGCTTTGCTAGGTCTACAAAAGATCTGGGGCTAGAGCCCATAGCAGCGTAGTAAAGAAAGTCATACGCTTGGGCGGGCATACACATGTATATACAGTAATATACGTGTGTGTATATATATCCCCAGAGAGCCCCCCACTTACATCATGGTCCCCAGAGAGCCCCCTTACATCAGGGTCCCCAGAGAGCCCCCCTTACATTAGGGTCCCCAGAGAGCCTCCCCCTTAAATCTGGGTCCCTAGAGAGCCTCTGCCTTAAAATCAAGGTCCCCAGAGAGCCTCTCCCTTGCATCAGGGTCCCCAGAGAGCCCCCCCACTTACATAGGGGTCCCCAGAGAGCCTCCCCTCCCCTTGGGGATCCCTGCAGAGACTCGGGGCTATTGGCCCCAGATTCTGGGCTATAGCCCTAAAAGCCACCCCCTAGCGACGCCCCTGATGATAAGGATAATGGGATCAGAAGTCCCCAGCTGAATTTAGAGGCAAATAAACTTATATGGGTGACATAAAATGAAGAGGCACCTGTCTCTTGAATTATGTAGAAAATGATATTGCAACATTCACTGCCACGTTTCGGGGATCTGCATCCTCTTCTTCAGGGCTGATTGATGTATGTAAAAAGAAAGTGAGAGAGAAGAAGATACTAGACATCTGGTTTACTTACCACAGAACAAGGTACTCCTCCATGGTTCGATGATTACATCATATGCTATACACATAGTGGCATAGGTAGTTATGACTTGACATATAGCATCAGATCTCCCTTTGTAGTAACAAGCATCATATGCGCAATCCTTGAACGTGTTCTCAGGGTTAACTTTAGCATGGCAGTTCCGAAACGGTCCACTTTCGTCCAATATTATGCCACAGCCATCTCTTTTGTTTCGCTGTTCATCTGTTATGTTTTTAGGATTCAGGCACACTACGATGGGAGGTTGGTTACAGCCAGGTGGATTATAATCTACTGTCCAGCTCCTTCCAAAGTCATCCGCATTGGTAACAGCCACTTTTTGAGGCGTTACAAAATCATCCTTGGGGTTTCCATTAAAGTCACCACACAGCCCACCGAGAGCGCCTTTATATACTCCTGGAACCGTTACTATGAGGTAACCTTGCCAGTTGAATGCAACACTAAGACCAAACTTTGTTTCGATAACCCCATCAAAGCCAGCTTTGTGGATGGAAAGCTCTTGCGCGCTCCCAACAAATGGGAAGTTAACAATCATTCCATTTACCTGGAAGAAGAATTATTGAACATTTTTACAGGGTTTTGCGGTAAAGCACAAAAAACAAAAAAACAAAAACAAAAGTACATCACCGTTCCAGACCAAATTTTGGGTAAATGTGTACCTTTTTAAGTGGTAACTGGCCAGTGTTAATCTTTAACTATTTTAAAATGAAACATTTGTGTGTGTGCCTAATGTTTTTCTTTTTAAAATTCAAAAATTGTATAAGCATACAGTGGGTATAGAAAAAAAATCACCCCCTCCCCCTTTTTAGAACAATCACATTGTGTTGCATTGCAGCCTGGAATGAAGACAGACACAGTTTTTGTTTTATCCAGCTGTATTTACTCAATGCAACTTATAACATCCAACAGAAAGATATAACTCCAACACGTTAGAAAAAATAAGAAACAGAATCACTGAGTTAGAAATAGGATTCCCCCTTATGTCAGTATTTTGTTGGACCAACTTTTGCTTTAATTCCAGCCTTTAGTCTGTTGAGATTTGTCTCTCCTAACTTTGCATATCTAGTCTTTGCAATATTTGCTCTTCTTTGCAGAACTGCTCAAGTTCAGTTACATTGATGGTGACCGTTTGTGGACTGCAGTCTTCAATCATTCCGAAGATTTTCAATGGGGTTTAGGTCTGGGCTCTGATTAGGCCATGCAAGGACAATTACCGCCTTCTCCTCCAATCACTGTGTGCTCATTGGTGGACATTCCCCACCTTTTCCTCCAACCACTGTGTGCTCATTGTTGCAGTGTGTTTTGGGTCATTGTCGTGTTGGAAGGGAAAACTTCTTCCTATTGATAACTTTCTGGCAGTAGAGGGCAGCAGATTTTCCTCAAGAATTTGATGGTATTTTGTCCCATCCATTGTTCCTCCTATCCTGAAAAGTGCTCCAGTCCCTGCTGCAGAGAAACACCCCCATAACATGATATTACCCCCATAACATGATATTACCACTCCCCCATAACAGGATTTTACCCCCCATAACAGGATATTACCAACCCCCCATACCAGGATATTACCACCTCATAACAGGATATTACCACCTTCATAACAGGATATTACCACCCCCATACCAGGATATTACCGCCCCCATACCAGGATATTACCGCCCCCATAACAGGATATTACCACCCCCATAACTGGATATTACCACCCCCATACCAGGATATTACCACCCCCATACCAGGATTTTACCACCCCCATAACAGGATATTATCACCCCCATAACAGGATATTACCACCTCCATAACAGGATATTACCACCTCCATAACAGGATATTACCACCTCCATAACAGGATACTACCACCTTCATAACAGGATATTACCACCTCCATAACAGGATACTACCACCTTCATAACAGGATATTACCACCTCCATAACAGGATATTACCGCCCCCATACCAGGATATTACCGCCCCCATACCAGGATATAACTGCCCCCATAACAGGATATTACCACCCCCATAACAGGATATTACCACCCCCATAACTGGATATTACCACCCCCATACCAGGATTTTACCACCCCCATAACAGGATATTACCACCTCCATAACAGGATATTACCACCCCCATAACAGGATATTACCACCTCCATAACAGGATATTACCACCCCCATAACAGGATATTACCACCCCCATAACAGGATACTACCACCTCCATAACAGGATATTACCACCCCCATAACAGGATATTACCACCCCCATACCAGGATATTACCACCTCCCCCATAACAGGATATTACCACCTCCATAACAGGATATTACCACCCCCATAACAGGATATTACCACCTCCATAACAGGATATTACCACCCCCATAACAGGATATTACCACCCCCATAACAGGATACTACCACCTCCATAACAGGATATTACCACCCCCATAACAGGATATTACCACCCCCATACCAGGATATTACCACCTCCCCCATAACAGGATATTACCACCTCCATAACAGGATATTACCACCCCCATAACAGGATATTACCACCCCCATAACAGGATATTACCACCTCATAACAGGATATTACCACCCCCATAATAGGATATTACCACCTCCATATCAGGATATTACCACCTCCATAACAGGATATTACCACCCCCATAACAGGATATTACCACCCCCATAACAGGATATTACCACCTCCATAACAGGATATTACCACCTCCATAACAGGATATTACCACCTCATAACAGGATATTACCACCCCCATAACAGGATATTACCACCTCATAACAGGATATTACCACCCCCATAATAGGATATTACCACCTCCATACCAGGATATTACCACCTCCATAACAGGATATTACCACCCCCATAATAGGATATTACCACCCCATACCAAGATATTACTGCCCCCATAACAGGATATTACCGCCCCCATAACAGGATATTACCACCCCCATAACAGGATATTACCACCCCCATAATAGGATATTACCACCTCCATACCAGGATATTACCACCTCCATAACAGGATATTACCACCCCCATAATAGGATATTACCACCCCATACCAAGATATTACTGCCCCCATAACAGGATATTACCGCCCCCATAACAGGATATTACCGCCCCCATAACAGGATATTACCATCTCCATAACAGGATATTACCACCATAACAGGATATTACCACCTCCACAGCAGGATATTACCACCTCCATGCTTTACCGTAGGAATGGTGTTATTCGGATGGATTTCCAACCAAACATATCGTCTAAAGTTAAGGCCAAATAATTCAAGTTTAGTCTGATCGGAAACACCTTTTTCCATGTTGCCTCAGAATCTTCAAAGTGCATTTTGGCAAAGCTCAGTGGTGGCGGCATGTGGCCTTTCTTGAGGAGTGGCTTTTTTCCTGCAACCCTCCCACACAAGCCACATTTGTGGAGGATGTGTGATGTCATCACATGCACACAATGACCACACTTTGTCAGAGTTGCTGTAGGCCTCTTGGTAGCCTCTCTGACCAGTTTCCTCCTGGCCCTTTCATCCGGTTTGGAGCGGCATCCTTATCCAGGGAGGGTCTGTATTTTACCAAATACCTTCCACTTCTTAATAATAGATGTCACTGTGCTTCTAGGCATTGATAAAGCCTTTGCATCCATCTCCTGACTTGTGGCCGTCAACAACTTTGTCCCGGAGATCCACCCATAGTTTATTGTTTGCTTCAGTTGCACTACTAGGGACTGAAAACACCACAGCTAAACACAGTTGAAAGTCAAATGGCTTTGTGAACCTTTGAGAAGGCAATTAGCTACACTTGATGGAGTTTTTAGTCATTTTTAGCAGAGGGTGATCCTTTATCCAACTCAGTGATTCTGTTTTTGAATTTTTTTTTTCTGACATGTTGGATCAAACAAAAACGGTCTTCATTTCAGGCTACAAAGCAACAAAATATGATTATTTCATACTATGATTTGTTAAATTAATAGTTATTATTAATTTATATTTAGATTAGCGTTTCTCAACATTTTCACCATTGAGCCCTTAAAAAAGTTTTCAGGTCTCAGGGAATCCCACCCCCACCAAAAAAACAACCCAAAAAAAAACACAAAAACGAAAAATGTATATATATATATATATACACACACACACACACACACACACACACACACTATTACCAAAAGCATTGGGACACCTGCCTTTACACACACATGAACTTTAATGGCATCCCAGTCTTAGCCCGTAGGGTTTAATATTGAGTTGGCCCACCCTTTGCAGCTTTAACAGCTTCAACTCCTCTGGGAAGGCCGTCCACAAGGTTTAGGAGTGTGTCTATGGGAATGTTTGACCATTCTTCCAGAAGAGCATTTGTGAGGTCAGGCATTGATGTTGGATGAGAAGGCCTGGCTCGCAGTCTCCGCTCTAATTCATCCCAAAGGTGTTCTGTTGGGTTGAGGTCAGGACTCTGTGTAGGCCAGTTAAGTTCCTGCACCCAAAACTCGCTCATCCACGTCTTTATGGACCTTGCTTTGTGCACTGGTGCGCAGTCATGTGGGAACAGGAAGGGGCCATCCCCAAAATGTTCCCACAAATTTGGGAGCATGAAGTGGTCCACAATGTCTTGGTATGCTGACGTCTTAAGAGTTCCTTGGAAGTAAGGGGCCAAGCCCAACCCCTGAAAAACAACCCCACACTATAATCCCCCTCCACTGAATGGTTTGGACCAGTGCACAAAGCAAGGTCCATAAAGACATGGATGAGCGAGTTGGGTGGAGGAACTTGACTCAATGACCTAGTCTCTAGTATATAGTCCCTGGTACACAGTACCTAGTCTCTAGTATATAGACCCCGGTACACAGTACCTGGTCTCTAGTATATAGTCCCCAGTACACAGTACTTAGTCTCTAGTATATAGTCCCCGGTACACAGTATCCAGTCTCTAGCATACAGTCCTCAGTAAACAGTACCTAGTATATAGTCCCCACTCCATACTACATAGTGCTCAGTACACTGTTCATAATACATAGTGCACATTCCCTGGTCCTTAGTCTCTAGTATCTTATAAAGGGCAAAACAACACTGCTCTAGGCAGACATCTCATAATGCATCCCACCTGCTGATGGAAACAGGTGCTGGCTCTGCATGTAGGAATGAATCGAAGAAAAGGCTGGAAGGCCGCACTCTGTTAACACCTTTATTGAAGTTGGTTTAAAAATTTCTTCTGGTACAAAGACATCAGAGGCGCAGGATCAATGAAAAATTAAGCTTTTCCTTGATCCTGTGCCTCTGATGTCTTTGTACCAGAAGAATTTTTAAACCGTCTTCAATAAAGGTGTTAACAGAGTGTGGCCGTCCAGCCTTTTATTCAATTCATTCCTATAGTACAAAGTGGTTTTCTAATGAGAGGTACTGACTGCTGATCTAATGGTTGGTCAGCAACCATTAGATCAGCACAGTCAGCATCCCCCATTAGAGACCCCTATTAGCTCACAGTCCCCTTACATCAGTGCCCCCCCCTTGCTTAGAGACCTCCATTAGAAAGAGACCTTCCACTTATATCAGCCCCCCCGCCCTCTAAGACTTAGGTTGCCTAATGACTTACCAGTGGGAGGGACTCTGGAGCCGTTGCAAGCAAGTGTGGGGGAGCCAGAGTTAGAGGGCGGAGCTTGGAGGTGGAGCTAGGAAAATCCTACTGTGCATGTTTGCACAGTAGTAAAAGCGCCATTGGTTGCTAGGACACCGGTGGTCCTGGTATGTTGTGTCCGGGTTTCAAGTGGACAGAGACCCCGGGCACAAGCGTCAAAACCTGGACTGTCTGGGTCAATCCCGTACGGGTGGAAACTCTACTCTTGAGAGTGGACGAGGAGCTGTGGTCAGGTGCATGGGGGCAGTGACAGGGATGCAGAGAAATTTCCATGGCCTTCACTGGCACACTTGTCAGTTGTTTTGCTACAGTTTGCACATGAAACAGACTTCACATGGGCGGGGGGGGGGTAAATTATCCGAGACACCACTACGTCGGCACTGTGTAGTTCAGAGGTGGGATGTGCCGACCCACCTCTATGTGCCTATGTGCTGATAATTAGGATATATAGCACTTAAAACTGGTGCTGATCTTGTAAGTTTAAATAAGCTAAAGACAGAGATCACTCTCTCCTGTGTGAATGAAGGGTGTGATGGGTGATTAGTATTTTGTTTTTGTTATCATTTATAGCACCCTCCTAGATAGGTTGCAAGGAACGCTAGGCAAATTGCGTAGTTTTTTTCTGTTATGAATTAATTTTTTCATTAAAACCCTTGGACTTTTACATGTATGTTTGGTGCTCTTATTGGATTGTATCCACAGCCCATGTGAAAGCGCTAGGCCAATGACCAAGAACCAGCACAGCCAAACGGCGGGAGTCACAGGCATCTTTATAGACCAAAGTAACAGGGATTTTTCATTGTTTCGCATGGCAAAATGAATCACCAGGAGTGTATGTGATCTCTGAAACGCGTAGTTTTTTCTGCTATCAATTAATTTTTTCATTAAAAACCTTGGATTTTTACACGTATGTGTGGTGCTCTTATTGGATTGTATCCACAGCCCATGTGAAAGCGCTAGGCCAATGACCAAGAACCAGCACACTAAAATGGCGGGAGTCACAGGCATCTTTATAGACCAAAATAACTGGGATTTTTCATTGTTTCGCAGGGCAAAATGAATCACCAGGAGCAAACTTAGGATTCTATATGTTAGAGAAGTTTTTATATGACACACAAACACAACACTACTAGATCCTACCTGAACTTTGTCCACGATGTAGCTGTTGAAGATAATTTCATAGCTATAGACCTTCACTTTCACCAAATGTACGTAGGAAACGGCTCTGTTCCCTCGATTTTTATTCTGAATGTAAACCTGGAAGTCATTCAGACCAGTTCCATTATCCACCAGGCCTGACAACAGGTAGGTACATATGCCCTGGAAGTTGTAATTGAGCTTATCAAAGGTGTGAAAATGAGGGTCTCCATAGGCCATACAATGCCCCATATATACGGACCGACATTTCTGTATCCCGCGGACCACGGCACATTGTTCATTTTGTTTACAAGTCTCGTTGAAACAGACGATGGATCTGGTGGCGGGATCACATTTGCACTTGCTTGTACAGAGTCGGTTGCCCCAGAATGTCTCGTTAGGAGCATATATACGTCCGTTGGAAACACATCCACACCTGGCATAAGGTATGCACTTACCTCCATCAAGTACATACCCATTCTTGCACTCGCAGGACTCCACGCACAGATCAGAACACAATGGCTTTATAACGTCATCATTGCATGTCTTGGGGCAGGCTCTTGCACACAGTTTGTACACACTATTTTCAGGGCAGGGTAAAGCTGAAAATAAAATATTAGAGTATATTTAAACCCAACAACAAAAATGTAACATATGGCATCTTACCATTTTCTTTGAAAATGTAGCTGCATTCGGTTTCTTCTTTTTCAAGAATTTTATTAGAATTTTCTTAGAATTTTCGATGTTTAACAAAAAGAGCACCAACACGACCCACACATCAAGGTACATAGTCATCCACGATAAAGTGGAGAGGTTATGTATAACAGATAACCAATATTAGAAGTGTACTCAACATGATACAGGATGTTCAACAAAAATGTCTATACAAGGTGTGTCTAAAAAGTTCAGTGAATGATCCAATACCTCAATGGCAACATGGGCCAGGTGCCCACGCATGCACATGGCTATCCAGAGACACATCGGGAAGCGTCACCTAGCGTGGAGTACACGTGACCATCAGGGTAAACCCACTGCGGGCAGTCGAACATAGTCATTGTGAGAGGTAGGGTAACAGTGCAATGTAGCAACGAGTGAACATAATGGCGGAGGAATTGGGCATTAGCAAGGACACGGTGCACACTATCATCCGCAAAGATTTGGGTAAGTGGAAGATCTGTTCCCGGTTTGTGCCGCACAAGCTGACAGAGAAACAGAAAGTAAAACGGATGAAAACCTCTGGAGATTTCATTATCATGTGTGACCAGGATCCATCCGCGCCTGCTAACCATGATGAGACCTGGTGCTACCAGTTCCACCCGGAATCCAAGCAGGAATCGATGGACTGGTGTTCACCGTCTTCCCTGCGACCCTGCTGACTTCTTTCTGTTTCCCTGCCTAACAGCGTCACGAAAGGCGCACGTTTTGCGGACTTGGCTGCAATCCAAGAATATGTGACGGCGGTTCTGTGATTTCTAAAGAGGTCTTTGCTGACAGTTTCCAGAAGCTTTATAAACTTTGCCAAAAGTGTGCTGTGAAGGATGGCGATTATTTTAAAGTCCAATAAAGGTAATTTGTTTGTATCTTCTGTTTTGTTTGTTTTCTGATACCATTCACCAAAATGTTTTGACACGCCTCAGTGGGTATAGAAAAGAATCACCCCCCTTTAAAACAATCACATTTAGTTGCTCTGCAGCCTGAAATAAAGACAGACATTGTTTTTGTTTTATCCAGCTGTATTTACTCAGTCCACCCCATTAAAAAAAAAAAAATCAAAAACAGAATCACTGAGTTGGAAAAAGGACTTCCCTCTCCTAAAAATGACTTGTAAACTCAATCAGGTGTAGCTAATCACCTTCTCAATGCCACAAAAAAGCCATTTGACTTTCAACTGTGATCAGCTGTGGTCATTTTGATTAGCTCAGCATGAAAAGAGCTTTCCTGGAGCATGGTAGTGCAACTGAAGCAAACAATCAACTATTGGTGGCAAGGGAATGTCACTGGGATCTCCGAGACAGGCACAAGTCAGGACATGGATACAAAAACATGTCAAAGGCTTTATCAATGCCTAGAAGCATAGTGAAGTCTATTATTAAGAAGTGGAAGGTATTTGGTACAAAACAGACCCTCCCTGGATTAGGATGTCACTCCAAACTGGATAAGAGGGCCAAGAGGAACCTAGTCTGAGAGGCCAACAAGAGGCTTACAGCAGCTCTGAAGCAGTTGCAGGAATTTATGACAAAGAGTGGTCATTGTGTGCATGTGACAACAATATTACAAATTCTCCACAAATGTGGCTTGTATGGGAAGGGTGCAAGAAAAAAGCCACTCCTCAAGAATGGCCACATGCAGTCAGCATTGAGCTTTACTAACACGCACCTTGAGGTTTCTGAGACCACATGGAAAAAGGTCTTATGTTCAGATGAGACTAACATTGAATGATTTGGCCTCAATACCAAAGGATATGTCTGGCGGAAATCCATCCAAATAATACCATTCCTACAGTAAAACATGGAGGTTTTAATATCTTTTTGTTATGGGGGTGGTAGTATCCAGTTATGGGGGGTGGTAATATCCTGTTATGGAGGTGATAATATCCTGTTATGGGGGTGGTAGTATCCAGTTATGGGGGTGGTAGTATCCTGTTATGGGGGTGTTTCTCTGCAGCAGGTACTAGAGCACAAAATACTGTAAAATTCTTGAGGAAAATCTCCTGCCCTCTGCTGCCAGAAAGTTGTCAATGGGAAGAAGGTTTCCCTTCCAACACGACAATGACCCAAAGCACACTGCAACAATGAGCACACAGTGGTTGGAGGAGAAGGCGGGGAATGTTCACTAATGAGCACACAATGGTTGGAGGAGAAGGCAGGGAATGTCCACCAATAAGCACACAGTGGTTAGAGGAGAAGACTGGGAATGTCCAGCAATGAGCACACAGTGGTTGGAGAAGAAAACGGGGAATGTCCACCAATGAGCACACAATGGTTGGAGGAGAAGACAGGGAATGTCCACCAATGAGCACACAGTGGTTGGAGGAGAAGGCGGGGAATATCCACCAATGAGCACACAGTGGTAGGAGGAGAATGCGGGGAATGTCCACCAATGAGCACACAGTGGTTGGAGGAGAAGGTGGGGAATGTCCTCCAATGAGCACAGAGTGGTTAAAGGAGAAGGCGGGGAATGTCCATCAATGAGCACACAGTGGTTGGAGGAGAAGGCAGGGAATGTCCACCAATGAGCACACAATTCTTAGAGGAGAAGGCAGGGAATGTCCACCAATGAGCACACAGTGGTTGGAGGTGAAGGTGGGGAATGTCCACCAATGAGCACACAGTGGTTGAAGGAGAAGGCGGGGAATGTCCTTGCATGGCCTAGTCAGAGCCCAGACTTAAATCCCATTGAAAATCTGTGGAATGATTGAAGACTGCAGTCCACAAACGCTCACCATCAAATGAACTTGAGCCGTTCTGCAAAGAAGAGCGAGCAAATATTGCAAAGTCTAGATGTGCAAAGGTAGTAGAGACAAATCCCAACAGATTAAAGGCTGGAATTACAGCAAAAGGTCATCCAACAAATACTGACACAAGGGGGGGGTGATCCTTTTTCAGCTTTGTCAGGGGGAGTACAGGGAGCTTCTGTGATGGGTAATAAATAGCTGGAAGGGTTATATTGACACATTACTTTAATAATGAAAACTTCCAACGTCCATGTACAAGATTTGAATTGTATTGTAAGGAAAATGAGCCTCTCTCCCGTACTATTTGGAAGATATATGCAATGTTGATATCTCCCCCAGAGGATTTTGTAATACCGAGTTTAAACAAATGGGAAGGAGATCTCAATATGAGCTTTACATCAGCCCAGTGACAGAAGATTATACATCTATCGCTAAAACCATCTACGTGTACGAAAACACAGGAATCCAATTATAAATTGTTAACACGCTGGTATTACACTCTTTCTATTCTTTACAAAATCTTTCGAGAGGCCTCGGGCCATTGTTGGAGATGTTCTGAAGGACAGGGGACCCTGTTCCACATCTTTTGGTCATGCTCAGAGATTAGACAATACTGGAGGGAGGTACATTGGATTTCTCAAAAATTTACAGATTTTCAGATACCAGATAATCCGTTTTTCTTTTTGTTTCATTGGTCACAGATCCAACTTCAGAAGTATAAAAAAATAAGTGTTATGTCACTTGGTGAATGCAGCTAAAGCATGCATCACTCTGTGCTGGAGGGACACACGACCACCTTCCATTGCCATGTGGCCTAATAAAGTTATAAACAAAGGAATAATAGAGGATTTAATATGTATGGCACAAGATAGAAAGGAACAATATACTGAAACATGGGCCTCATGGGAAGTATTTGTATACTCTGAAGAGGGAAGGAGATAACTGGGAAGTGGGGAGGTGGAGTGAGGTCTCTTTTGTTACATCTTGGAGTAGCATGAATGGGTTGTCCATGTCCTCTGGGATGGGGGGGGGGGGGGGGGGGTTATATACATATACATACTTTGATGTGTGTAAGGAATTTTTTTTTTTGGTTAGGATCTGGGTTTTTTTTTTCTTTTTTTGGGGGGATTAAAAATAATAGGAGAACTGAAATTCAGGAACATGGGCTACACACAGTATACAGTAATAAATAAGGTTGGATGGAGATGTGTAAAGTGAAAATATATTAGGAATATATGCACCTATTTCTGTACATTGACTGTTATGGAACATGTATGATGTAATGGAATTATGGTTTTTCTTGGAAAAAATAAATAAAGCATTGGAAAAAAAAAAATAAAATAATGAAAACTTACGGCATCTGGCTTTTTTTCTCCAGGCTCGAAATCTAACTCCACTCCTCTGGCCGAGTGCAACATAGCTGCGCAGGATCTGGCACATCATGTGTCTGGCCCCATTATTACTGCATTGATCATTAACGCAATACTCAAAAAAGATTTTCGGATTGACCACACTGTGGCAGCCACTGAACGGTCCATTTTTTAGCAAGATAATTCCACAATTCGTTTCTTTCCCATATTCCTTCCTCTTATCTGCGGAGCAGTTTGAACATTTTCCGAAACAGTTTTGCCAACATTTGCTGTCACTGCCTGGGGTGATAAAGCTTTGGCCTAAGGCATTTGCATTCAGTTGGGAAGTGCTGTTCAGTTGCTGATCTAATGAACTGTTAAGCGTCAGGTATTCCCCGCACATTCCTTGAACTTTTCCTGAGTAATTTTTGGACAGCTGAATGATCAGTATGGAGTTCCAGTCATAATACAGCTTTAGAAAATCAGTGGCTATGTACACAAAAATCCCAGAATGCGCTATGGTAACCTTATTATCTAAGAGCAAGGGAAGACGGCTGCTTTGATTATTCACCTAAAACAGAAGAAATTAAAGAAGCTGTGAATACAGAGTCATAGTGATACCTTGAGAGTGCTCTTAACATGCTTGGAAGGTGTAGAAATGAAAAAAAAAAAAAAAAAAAAAAAAAAAGATGATACACTATAAAACCAAGCTTTGCCTACTTTTATCCGGCCCCTGGGGCAATATTTCATCCTTTGACACAAACATTGGGCCATAATTCCCCCCACTGTCTCCAGTGAAGGGGCACAGTGCCAACATTGGGACACAGATTCTCCTAAGGACACCAACAATGGGAGCACAGTTCCTCCCCTTGCTTGCTCCGGGTATAGGCAGATACCCCGCACTTCTAGCACACCAAGTTGACACGTGAAACACTTAGTATACCTTGAGGCTATTTATGATCGTTGGACATCTTTGGCCCATTTCAGCCCGGCCTTAGAAGCCTTGAGGCCTCCCAGCCAGGGAGGGTGGGCATTGTCTCCATTACCGTCCACGGCCACACTTCACTTCATACCAGGTCCTGAAGGGTCTTCATCAGCCCAGCTGATATTTCCCTTTGTGATAACACTTTCACTCTGCTCAACATTGTTCCCTGAACCCCTGAGGAAGCTACAACCATAAAACACGTTGGGTCATCTATCCCCCTCACTTTTTTTTTATCTATATATTATACCTGCTACATTGACACCTTTTTAATATGATTGATATTTATGGGAGGATGATATATCAGGAAAGCTGTCACTATACTATTTTATGTACTGTGCCTTGAAAAAGTATTCATACCCCTTGAAATTTTCCACATTTTGTCATGTTACAACCAAAAACGTAAATGTATTTTATTGGGATTGGATGCGATAGACCAACACTAAGTGGCACGTAATTGTGAAGTGAAAGGAAAATGATAAATAGTTTTCAAAATTTTTACAAATAAATATGTGAAAAGTGTGGGGGTACATTTGTACGGAGCCCCCCTGAGTCAATACTTTGTAGAATCGCCTTTTGCTGCAATTACAGCTGCAAGTATTTTTGGAGATGTCTCTACCAGATTTTCACATCTAGAGAGGGACATTTTTGCCCATTCTACTTTGCAATATAGCTCAAGCTCTGTTAGATTGGATGGAGAGCGTCTGTGAACAGCAATTTCCAAGTCTTTCCACATATTCTTGGATTTAGGTCTGGACTGTGACTGGGCCATTCTAACACATGAATATGCTTTGATCTAAACCATTCCATTGTAGCTCTGGTTGTATGTTTAGTGTCCTTGTCCTGCTGGAAGGTGAATCTCTGCCCCAGTCTCAAGTCTTTTACAGGTTTTTTTTCTAAGATTGTCCTGTATTTGGCTCCATCCATCTTCCCATCAACTCTGACCAGCTTCCCTGTCCCTGCTAAAGAACATCTTCCCCACAACATGATGCTGCCACCACCATGTTTCACAGTGGGGGTAGGTTTGTTCAGGGTGATGTGCAGTGTTAGTGTTCAATTTTGGTCTCATGTGACCAGAGCACCTTCTTCCACATGTTTGCTGTGTCCTCCACATGGCTTCTCACAAACTTCTTATGGCTTTCTTTCAACAATGGTTTTCTTCTTGTCACTCTTCAATAAAGGGCAGATTTGTGGAGAACACCACTAATAGTTGTCCTGTGGACAGATTCTCCCACCTGAGCTGTGGATCTCTGCAGCTCCTCCAGAGTTACCATGGACCTCTTGGCTGCTTCTCTGATGAATGCTCTTCTTGCCGATCAGTTTAGGTGGACAGACATTTCTGGAACAACTGCAAACTGAGTATGGAACAGTTTGCAGTTGTGCCATACTCTTTCCATTTTCTGATGATGGATTGAACAGAGCTCCGTGAGATGTTCAAAGCTTGGGATATTTTTTCTATAACCTAACCCTGCTTTAAACTTCTCCACAACTTTATCCCTGACCTGTCTGGTGTGTACCTTGGCCTTCATGATGCTGTTTGTTCACTAAGGTTCTCTAACAAACCTCTGAGGGCTTCACAGAACAGCTGTATTTATACTGAGATTAAATGACACACAGGTGGACTCTATTTACTAATAAGATGACTTCTGAAGGCAATTGGTTCCACTAGATTTTAGTTAGGGGTATCAGAGTAAAGGGGGCTGAATGCCCGCCACACTTTTCAGATATTTATGTGTTATGTGTTGGTCTATCACATAAAATCCCAATAAAATACATTTACGTTTTTTGGTTGTAACATGACAAAATGTGGCAAATGTCATGGGGTATGAATACTTTTTCAAGGCACTGTATATCTAAAGGGGGTACCCCCCCCCAAAAAAAATGTTAATGATCCATTGTAAACAAATTCTTGATTTTAAAGATATGCCTTTTTGAGGGGGGTTTTGGCCCACTAATAATCCCATTTATCTTTCTTTTTATTGTTTTCTAAGTCTTATCGGGTTGAGGTGCTGATGACCATATGCTTTTCTAATATTCCTCCCAATGACACCAACAATGGGGCACAGTTTCTCCCAGTGACACCAATGATGGGGCACAGTTCCTCCTAGTAACACCAACGATGGAGCATGATTCTTCCAACCAAATGACACCAATGATGGAGCACAATTCCTCTCACTGACACCAAAGATGGGGCATTAATTACTCCCAATGATCCCGGACATTTTCTACTTCCAATGGCCACAATCTGGCTCTGCTAAGGTCTGAAGGACAATAAACTAGCCCTTTGTTTAGAAAGTTTGGAGACCCCTGCACTATGTGTTTGAAAGTTTAACACTTGACCATCACATCTATTTTATGTGACCAATAGGGATGAGCCGAACACCCCCCGGTTCGGTTCGCACCAGAACCCGCGAACGGACCGAAAGTTCGCACGAACATTAGAACCCCATTGACGTCTATGGGACTCGAACGTTCGAAATCAAAAGTGCTCATTTTAAAGGCTAATTTGCATGGTATTGTCCTAAAAAGGGTTTGGGGACCCGGGTCCTACCCCAGGGGACATGTATCAATGCAAAAAAAACTTTTAAAAACGGCCGTTTTTTCGGGAGCAGTGATTTTAATGATGCTTAAAGTAAAAAAAAAAAAGTGAAATATTCCTTTAAATATCGTACCTGGGGGGTGTCTATAGTATGCCTGTAAAGTGACGCGTGTTTCCCATGTTTAGAACAGTCCCTGCACCAAATGTCATTTTTAAAGGAAAAAATCTCATTTAAAACTGCTTGCGGGTTTAATGTCATGTCGGGTCATGGCAATATGGATGAAAATCAGTGAGACAAACGGCATGGGTACCCCCCAGTCCATTACCAGTCCCTTTGGGTCTTGTATGGATATTAAGGGGAACCCCGCACCCAAATTAAAATAAGGAAAGGTGTGGGGCCACCAGGCCCTATATACTCTGAACAGCAGTATACAGGCGGTGCAAACAAGACAGGGACTGTAGGTTTGTTGTTAAGTAGAATCTGTTTGTAATTTTGAACATTTTTAACGTGTTTAGCTCCAGCCAAAAAATCTTTTCTAAGCTTTTTGGAAAACATAGGGAAGGGTTATCACCCCTGTGACATTTGTTTTGCTGTCTTTCCTCCTCTTCAGAAGATTTCACCTCACTTTTTTGTCCCAATGAAAAATGTTTTTTGAAAATTTGGGTTTTTTTGTGGAACAAGGATTGGAAAGCATCAGTGGAAAGGAGAACTTGTTTTCCCATATTAGCTCTTACAGGAGAGAATTTCCCTTCCTAGGGGTAGATTTCATCTCACTTCCTGTTGTCTCCTTCCGTTTACAAGTAGGAGTCGTTTGTAAGTTAGATGTTTGAAAGTAGGGTCCTGCCCTATATACTCAGCAGAAATTTGGGCCTTAGGTGTTGCTGTGGCCACAACACTGTAAGCCCTCACAGGGCCCTGCTGTGAAATATTAGATCAAGAATTGTAATTACATGCCCCTGTTGAACAGGAGCTGAAAAATTAGGCCTTAGGCACTGGTGCTGGTGCCACAACACTGCAACCCCTCACAGACACTCTAGTTGGAACGCAGGAACGAGCCCTGCTGCAAATTATTGCTTCAAAAATTGTAATTACACGCCCCTGTTAGACAGGGGCAGAAAAATTGGGCCTTAGGCACTGGTGCTGGTGCCACAACACTGCAACCCCTCACAGACACTCTAGTTGGAACGCAGGAACGAGCCCTGCTGCAAAGTATTGCATCAAAAATTGTAATTACACGCCCCTGTTAGACAGGGGCAGAAAAATTGGGCCCTAGGCACTGGTGCTGGTGCCACAACACTGCAACCCCTCACAGACACTCTAGTTGGAATGCAGGAACGAGCCCTGCTGCAAAGTATTACATCAAAAATTGTAATTACACGCCCCTGTTAAACAGGGGCTGAAAAATTGTGCCTTAGGCACTGGTGGTGGCGCCCAGAACCAAAAATGTTCTTACAAGCTATCAGCGTGATGATTGAGGAGGAAGAGGATAATTACTCAGGGATAGTCACTCAGCATCAGCATAGGCAGTCTTTGAAGGGATCTGAGATTTCAAAAAAAATTATTCGGTTACATCAGCATCAGGTGCTTGGTAGCTGGTGGTGATCCAAGACTCATTCATTTTTATGAAGGTCAGCCGATCGACCGAGTCGGTGGACAGACGCACCCTGTGATCGGTTACCACGCCTCCAGCAGCACTGAATGTGCGTTCCGAAAGAACGCTGGATGCAGGACAGGCCAGTAGCTCAATTGCATACTGTGCAAGCTCTGGCCAGTGATCCATCCTCAAGACCCAGTAACCCAGAGGATTTTCGGTGGGAAAGGTGTCCAAGTCTGATCTTGCCCCTAGGTATTCCTGCACCATGTAAAACAGACGCTGGCGATGGTTGCTGGAACCGATCATACCTTGGGGCTGCGGACCAAAAAATTGTCTGAACGCATCGGTCAGACGGCCACCTTCTCCACCGCTCCTTCTTTGACTGACCGAAGCCTCAGCAACACGTTGTCCAGAAACAGGAGTTTGTAACCTCCCAGTCTCTGGGAACGCGTTGCACAGACCTTTCTGCAAGGCCTCCCGAAGATGTTTCATCCTCTGCTCCCTCTGCGATGGCAAGATAAGGTCCGCAACCTTACCCTTGTAACGTGGATCAAGGAGGGTTGCCAGCCAGTATTGGTCCTTCTCCTTGATACCACGAATACGAGGATCCTTACGCAGGCTTTGCAGGATCAGGGAGGCCATGCAGCGTAGGTTTGCTGAGGCATTCGGTCCGGAGTCCTCTGGGTCACTAAGAACGACATGGTCCGCAGCCACCTCCTCCCAGCCACGTACAAGTCCATGTGTTTCTTGGGACTGATCCCTTAAAGACTGCTGCTGATGCTGAGTGCCAGGCTCCACCTCCATACTGACACAATCTTCCTCCTCCTCCTCTTCCTCCTCCTCCTCTTCCTGTGTGATTGGCGGGCACGCAGGAACACTGTCTGGATAAAGGGGGCTTTGAGAGCTAAGGAAGTCCTCCTCTTCCTGCCTCTGTTCTGCCTCAAGTGCCCTGTCCATTATTCCACGCAGCGTGTGCTCCAACAGGTGGACAAGGGGGACAGTGTCACTGATGCATGCACTGTCACTGCTCACCATCCTCGTGGCCTCCTCGAATGGTGACAGGACAGTGCATGCATCCCTGATCATGGCCCACTGGCGTGGGGAAAAAAAACCAAGCTCCCCTGACCCTGTCCTGGTGCCATAGTCGCACAGGTACTCATTGATGGCCCTCTGCTGCGTGTGCAGCCGCTGCAGCATGGCCAACGTTGAGTTCCACCTGGTGGGCATGTCACAGATTAGGCGGTTCTTGGGCAGGTTAAACTCCTTTTGGAGGTCCGTCAGCCGAGCACTGGCATTATATGACCGGCGGAAATGCACACAGACTTTCCTGGCCTGCCTCAGGACATCCTGTAAGCCCGGGTACCTGCCCAAGAACCGCTGCACCACCAAGTTAAGGACGTGAGCCAAACAGGGCACATGGGTCATTTGTCCCTGTCGGAGGGCAGAGAGGAGGTTGGTGCCATTGTCGCAAACCACCATTCCTGCCTTAAGTTGGCGTGGCGTCAACCACCTCTGAACCTGCCCCTGCAGAGCTGACAGAACCTCTGCCCCAGTGTGGCTCCTGTCCCCCAAGCACACCAGCTCAAGCACCGCATGGCATCTTTTGGCCTGCGTACTTGCGTAGCCCCTTGAACGCCTACGGAGCACCGCTGGTTCCGAGGAAGAGGCCATGGAGGAAGAAGAAGAGGAGGGGGTGGAGGAGAGAGGTGTGTCACAATCAGCATTTTGGAGGCGTGGTGGCGGAACAACCTCCAACACTACTGCACCTTGTCCTGCATCCTTCCCAGCTGCCAGCAGAGTCACCCAATGCGCCGTGAAACTTAGGTAACGTCCCTGTCCATGCCTGCTGGACCATGAGTCAGCGGTAATATGCACCTTACCGCTGACCGCCCTGTCCAGCGAGGCATGGACATTGCCTTCCACATGCCGGTAGAGAGCCGGAATCGCCTTCCGTGAGAAAAAGTGGCGTTTGGGTACCTGCCACTGAGGAACCGCACATTCCACAAACTCACGGAAGGGGGCAGAGTCTACCAACTGAAAAGGCAGCAGTTGAAGTGCTAGCAATTTTGCCAAGCTAGCATTCAACCGCTGGGCATGTGGATGGCTGGGAGCAAACTTCTTTCGGCGGTGCAGCAGCTGGGGCAGGGAAATTTGCCTGGTACAATCTGACGTCGGTGTACCAAAAGCAGATTGCCCACAAGTACTTGGTTGTGACACACCTAATTCTACACCTTCATTCCTCTCACTGCAGGTCTCAGAGAGGACTGAAGGTCTAGTGGGGTTGGAAATCTCAGCTGATGAGGAGCAAGGAGAGATCCTCTTTGTTCTTTGGTGTGGGTCTTTTAGATACGCTTGCCAACGAACTGCATGGCAGGTCAACATATGTCTGGTCAAGCATGTGGTACCCAAGCGGGAGATATTTTGGCCACGCGAGATACGCTTGAGACATATGTTGCAAATAGCAGCGGTGCGATCTGATGCACTCGTCTCAAAAAAGGCCCACACCAAAGAACTTTTTGAATAACGCGCAGAGACTGCAGCGCCCTGCACATGTGGAGCTTTGGGGTGTGATGCAGTCAATGTGCTGCCCTTAGGCTGGCCCCTGGAGGGCATCCTGCCTCGTTGGTGATGTGCTGCCGCCTCCTCCTCCTCCTCCTCCTCCTCCTCCTCTCTCCTATCAGGCACCCACGTTGAGTCAGTGACCTCATCATCCCCTCCCTCCTCATCACTGGAGCAAACCTGGCAGTATGCTGCAGCAGGGGGAGTATGACTGCCAGATTGCTGTCCTTCTTGGGCACCCCCTCTGTCCGCGCTCATGTTACTGCCTTCATCGAGCTCAGTATCGTCATCAGAGCCTTCCAAACGCTGGGCATCCTCCTGGAGCATGTACCCAACACTGTGGTCAAACAGTTCGAGGGAATCCTCATGAGGACATGGTGGAGCTAGGGAAGGAGTCACTGATGACATTGAGCTGAGGGAAGAGGCCGCTGCTTTGCCAGACAAAGCACCCTGGGCATGGGTGAGAGAGGATGAGGAGGATGAGGACGGCTTGGTCATCCACTCGACCAAGTCTTCCGCATGTTGCGGCTCAACATGGCCAGCTGCCGAAAAAAAGGCCAAGCGTGTCCCATGGCCACGTGCTGATGAGGATGCACCGTCTCCACGACCAGCACTAGACACAGAGCCTGCTTGCCCTCTCTTATTGGCTTGTGACTGTCTGCCTCTCCTTCTTGGCCTTCCAGACATACTAATGGCCTGTAGCTGCACTAAGCTGGGATAGAACACCTGTAATTTTCTTCAAGTAGCTTTATATACTGTAACCAGACAAGATTGCCTGTCAGTAGGAAGATAACAGGAACGGATCTAGCTGAACACTGTGAGCAGGACGCACTGTACTAAATGTAAATAGTCTAGCTGCTTGACCGTGGTACTAATAGGATCAAATAGAACACCTGTAATTTTCTTCAGGTAGCTTTATATACTGTAACCAGACAAGCCTGCCTGTCAGTAGGAAGATAACAGGAACGGATCTAGCTGTACACTGTGAGCAGGACGCACTGTACTAAATGTAAATAGTCTAGCTGCCTGACCGTGGTACTAATAGGATCAAATAGAACACCTGTAATTTTCTTCAGGTAGCTTTATATACTGTAACCAGACAAGCCTGCCTGTCAGTAGGAAGATAACAGGAACGGATCTAGCTGTACACTGTGAGCAGGACGCACTGTACTAAATGTAAATAGTCTAGCTGCCTGACCGTGGTACTAATAGGATCAAATAGAACACCTGTAATTTTCTTCAGGTAGCTTTATATACTGTAACCAGACAAGCCTGCCTGTCAGTAGGAAGATAACAGGAACGGATCTAGCTGTACACTGTGAGCAGGACGCACTGTACTAAATGTAAATAGTCTAGCTGCCTGACCGTGGTACTAATAGGATCAAATAGAACACCTGTAATTTTCTTCAGGTAGCTTTATATACTGTAACCAGACAAGCCTGCCTGTCAGTAGGAAGATAACAGGAACGGATCTAGCTGAACACTGTGAGCAGGACGCACTGTACTAAATGTAAATAGTCTAGCTGCCTGACCGTGGTACTAATAGGATCAAATAGAACACCTGTAATTTTCTTCAGGTAGCTTTATATACTGTAACCAGACAAGCCTGCCGGTCAGTAGGAATTTAACAGGAACGGATCTAGCTGAACACTGTGAGCAGGACGCACTGCACTAAATGTAAATAGCAGGAATGGATCTAGCTGAACACTGTGAGCAGGACGCACTGCACTAAATGTAAATAGTCTAGAAGATAACAGGAACGGATCTAGCTGAACACTGTGAGCAGGACGCACTGCACTAAATGTAAATAGTCTAGAAGATAACAGGAACGGATCTAGCTGAACACTGTGAGCAGGACGCACTGCACTAAATGTAAATAGCAGGAACAGCTCTAGCTGAACACTGTGCGCAGGACGCACTGCACTAAATGTAAATAGCAGGAACGGATCTAGCTGAACACTGTGAGCAGGACGCACTGCACTAAATGTAAATAGCAGGAACGGATCTAGCTGAACACTGTGAGCAGGACGCACTGCACTAAATGTAAATAGCAGGAACGGATCTAGCTGAACACTGTGAGCAGGACGCACTGCACTAAATGTAAATAGCAGGAACGGATCTAGCTGAACACTGTGAGCAGGACGCACTGCACTAAATGTAAATTGCAGGAACGGATCTAGCTGAACACTGTGAGCAGGACGCACTGCACTAAATGTAAATAGTCTAGAAGATAACAGGAACGGATCTAGCTGAACACTGTGAGCAGGACGCACTGCACTAAATGTAAATAGCAGGAACGGATCTAGCTGAACACTGTGAGCAGGACGCACTGCACTAAATGTAAATAGCAGGAACGGATCTAGCTGAACACTGTGAGCAGGACGCACTGCACTAAATGTAAATAGCAGGAACGGATCTAGCTGAACACTGTGAGCAGGACGCACTGCACTAAATGTAAATTGCAGGAACGGATCTAGCTGAACACTGTGAGCAGGACGCACTGCACTAAATGTAAATAGTCTAGAAGATAACAGGAACGGATCTAGCTGAACACTGTGAGCAGGACGCACTGCACTAAATGTAAATAGCAGGAACGGATCTAGCTGAACACTGTGAGCAGGACGCACTGCATTAAATGTAAATAGTCTAGATAGAAGATAACAGGAACGGATCTAGCTAAACTGAATACAGTGTATATATATATATGCAACACCTGGGATGCATATATATACACAATACACTGTAAGTGCAGCTAACTGACTGACTGTTCTGCCTAATCTATCTAACTCAAATCAAATGACACTGTCTCTCTCTCTCTCTATCTCTCAGCACACCGGAACACACACTACACAGGGCCGCCGTGCAGGCGGCCTTATATAGTGTGGGGTGTGTACTAAATCCCCTGAGCCATAATTGGCCAAAGCCACCCTGGCTTTGGCCAATTACAGCTCTCTCTACTGACAGCGCTGTGATTGGCCAAGCATGCGGGTCATAGTGCATGCTTGGCCAATCATCAGCCAGCAATGCACTGCGATGCCGCAGTGAATTATGGGCCGTGACGCGCCACACGAATTTAGCGCGAACGGCCCATAACGTTCGCAATTCGGCGAACGATCGAACAGCCGATGTTCGAGTCGAACATGGGTTCGACTCGAACACGAAGCTCATCCCTAGTGACCAAAATAATCTCAACATCCCTCCATATAACGGGGTTCTGGTGTCTCCAATGAAGGATACCATTGATACTCCATCATACAAAGACATTGCAGACAAATTTGCTCTTTCAACATTGTGTTAACAGTTTGGTGAAGACCTGTTTCTGTTCCAGTATGACTGCCCCCTGTGTACAAAGCCAGCTCCATAAAAGACATGGTTTGATGAGGTTAGACTGACCTCAATCCTACTGGCCACCTTTGGGAGGAATTGGAATGTCAGGTGTGAATCAGGTCTACTCATCCACCATCAGTTCCTGACCTCACAAATGGGCACAAATTCCACAGACACCTTCAAAAATCTTTCCTCAAGTACCCATAACAGGCCATGTTTTAGGAATTTCTCTTAGAAAAAATGGCTGTCCAAAATAACAAGCCATTGACTCTGATTTAAAGCACCTGTGCAAGATAAAGGAAAACCTGCAAACATGGCCTATTGGGGGTACTTGAGGACAGGGTTAAGAACCACTGGTGTAAATGATAAAGAGCTACATTTTGCAACTCACTCGGTAAGGCAGTTAAAGGCATACAGTTGCAAACAAAATCTCTGTGCGCTGTCACTAACGTGCACTAATGCCCCGTACACACGGTTGTATTTCCCATGGAAAATGTTCAATGGGAGCTTGTTGTCGGAAATTCCGACCGTGTGTAGGCTCCATCGGACATTTTGCATCGGAATTTCCGTCACACAAAATTTGAGATCTAGATCTCAAATTTTCCAACAACAAAATCCGTTGTCGTAAATTCCGATCGTGTGTACACAATTCCGACGCACAAAGTTCCACGCATGCTCGGAATCGAACAGAAGAGCCGCACTGGCTATTGAACTTAATTTTTCTCAGTTCGTCGTACGTGTTGTATGTCACCGCATTCTTGACGTTCGGAATTTCCGTCAAGATTTCTGTGTGACCGTGCGTATGGAAGACAAGTTTGAGCCAACATCCGTCGTAAAAAAGCCATGGATTTTGTTGTCCTGAATGTCCGATCGTGTGTACGGGGCATAAGTGTTACACCAAACACAAAAAGAGCAAACAACACACATTTATTAGAGCTGAAGCAAACATCAAACTTCTTCCCACATTGAATAGATATAAATAATAAACCTGTATTGCACTGCTCAATAAGCCACGTTGGTCAGTGGCAGGCCAGGACTGGGACAAAAATAGGCCTGGGTATTCCATGACAAGCAGCAAATTCCTCCAGGGTGTGGGAGGTAGGCGTCCTGCAATGGGACATCCACGGATCCGGTCCCCCACACTGCAACACAAACTCCACCAACTGCCCCCCTCCACCTACTGCCCCCACCCCAACTACCACCCCCTCCCAACACTGACATGTCTCCTTCCCCAACCACCACACAGACCTTCGCCACCCAACTACTGACCCCCAAATCCCCCAAATTCCACCCCCTCCCTCCACTGACAGACCCCCAACCCCCCTACCCTATCCTAATGCTACAGCCATTGTGAAATCCTGTATTCCCACTTTTAATAATAATGACTCAAGACTGTGTCCCCCCTCGGCTGTCGAGGTGCCCAAGCTTGTGTCGTGCCTGTGTCCCCGCCGACCATTAGGAATGTGAAGAGTTCAGTTACCTTATTGGGTGCAGCTCAGCACTCAGCTTGAACCCGGCTCACTCACAGTTCCTGCAGAGGATACAGATCTTCACCGCTACAGTGGTAGAGAAGACACAGGCATGGCCGCACAGCACACAACATCCCCATCCATACCATGGCCACCACCCACCTCCTGCCATGCAGCCTGGGTCGCCAACAGGCCTCTCCTGCTAGGACATGCAGCCCTGGCCCACTGGGCAAATTCCCGGTGTGCCCTATGGCCAGTAGGGGCCTGGTCGGTGGCGTAACATGTATGGGTGGAGCTTAGTGATGCCACTTCCGGTCTGGAGTCTGAAGCCAGAAGTCTTAGTTCTATGCTAGTAGTAGAGCTGGAAGACTTTTTATGTGAATGCAATGTAAAAAGCAATTTATCCTAATTTAATTAATAAAATATACTGCACTATCTGGGGCTTCCTTCTTTGTCCCTTCATGAGCTGCATAGAGGTGATGCCGGGTTCTTAAAAGGCCACCCCCTGGAATTAGAAAGAGGACCTGTCTCCACCATCACCCCTTAAAAGCTGTGGCTGAATAAATGCTTTTTCTGTTCACAAAAATGCGTGTTTCTGCCGGTGGTGGAGCATGGATTTATCATTCACTTATGTGAAGAATATTACAAAAAAACCTGTTTATTCACAAAAAACCTTTTTTACATATATTGGTGGTGGACTTTTTTCAGTGTAGGGTGAAGTCCAAATGTGATTGTGTATTTATGCCTTGTAGTGCATTATTGTTGTTTTACGTTACAGATTTATAATTATATGTTTAATATGTGAGGGTTGGTGTGTTATACATTTAAATTTTGGGTGAAGTGAGCACAAAAAAAAAGTTTTTATTTAATATATGATTGTTAAGGAATAAAAGGATTATTGAGTAGATCAACACAGGTTTATTATTTAAAGACATACAATTGTTAGCTGTGTAAGGTTTGGCTTGAAAGGTCCATCCTTTCCCAACTAAGGTTATTGATTGCAGCTTGGCATGTCCAGTACCACTTTGTTTTAAATCAACAAAGCAAACAACAATAAAAAGCACAAACATATATAAAAATAAAAAGATAAATATAGTAAACTAATTTAAATGTCCTAAAATATTCTCTAAACTAGATAGAAGAGTAGATTTTTTTTTTTTTTTACCTGTGCCGTGCATTAAGTGAAATTGAGAGTTTCCTCAGCAAAATCAATCTGCATGCAAATATCATTACTTACAGAATTTTCACAACCTATTAAACGGTACAAACATGAGATTTTGCATATACAAATAATGGAAAATTATAATGATACCACTTTGAAAATAAAAAATACACCAAGCTTCAAATATCAAATGATGATGCTCAATGACCAACCTGCACAAACCCTCTTTCATGTCTGTAGATTGCAATTCTGTTGCCATACACAAAGAGTTTGACCAATCCAACAAAGGAGATATTCTTGTTTCCTCTGTTTTCATTTTTTGCCTCGATAGTGAACGGAATCAAACCATCCTCCTGGCTGGTGCTTTTGGAGATAGTATAATCACAGTTGCTTTCAATGTCATATTGGAATCCATCAAAGGTCATGTAATGGGGGTCACCCACTACCCAACAGTATGAACCCAATCCCGATGCATATGTCTCTTTCCTGTTATTCCCCTTGCAGACGTCATTGGCATTGCAGACTTTTGTTTTACATTGAGAAAACGCAACCCCTGAAAAAAAAAAACTGTTGATCTTTTAAATTTCTGAGAAAATAATGCAGAATTTTGAGATAATACCACAGAATCTGGAAGGTTGGGTTTATTTTATTATGCCCGGAGGACATACCCTAATTTCATCTATCCTGGGTACATCTGTACTTCCATACGGGAAGGTTATAGATTCCAAAAATGAGCATTTTATTCATCAGAATGAAATTAGGATACATTAGATATTAAATATGGTATATATGTGATGTATATCTTCTTTTAAAGTCTAATGTGAATCTGAACCTTTTGAATTAGGCATGTTTGGTGTCTATCTGATGGGTATCTTCTTATAGATTAGTGTAACCAATTTTAGGAAGGTATCCTCAACTACAGTAAGAAGTATGGAGAATGTAAGAAACTTACCTCTGTATTTTTTTTCTGTAGGTCAGTATAGGAAAAAAGCCCAGTATCATAGATTTGTCTTCCTATAAAGCACACCGGACTACTTTCAATGTGGCTATTTTTGACAGGGTCTTAA